>NC_067245.2:266555228-267805228 GCF_019359855.2 Lolium perenne
GGTTAATAAAGGATGAGATCCTTGGTGATAGGGTCTAGGTTTGATCCTACTTGATCAACTTGGTCTAATGGTATGCATACACGGAATGCTAAATTGCTATTGATAGGGTTCTATATTTTATGTAAACCTAGATATGTCTTTAGTTGCTAATCATGGTTCTATGATAATTGAGTAACATGATCCCATGTTCTAACCTAGGGTTAGGTTTAGAAGCAAATTAGGGTTCACAAGTAATAATGGCACTAGGGTTCCAAATGGAGTTAGGGTTTTAGGTTTCACATGAGATGATGAGTTTCTAGTTTTCTTTCTTAGGGAACTAGGGTTTACTAATTACCCTAAAGTTCTTGAATTAATAACTTCATTAATAAAGTTGAAGTTATTAATAACTTTGGAACAAAAATAATATTATACTTTTCATTTTATTATTTTTAAAGAATTAATAATTAAGGTAATTATTAATCAGGGTTTAAATCCTTCTAATAATGATTTATCAAATTAACAAATAAAGAAAATTAGTTTTAATGTTTTCTTTATTTATTTACTGGTTTTTATATAATTTGGAAAGTGTTTCCAATTATTGAATTTTAATTGAATTTAATAATTAAGGTAATTATTAATCAGGGTTTAAATCCTTCTAATAATGATTTATCAAATTAACAAATAAAGAAAATTAGTTTTAATGTTTTCTTTATTTATTTACTGGTTTTTATATAATTTGGAAAGTGTTTCCAATTATTGAATTTTAATTGAATTTAGAATTAAAATTAAAGGCTTAAATAACAAGTATTAAATAATTGAATTTTTATTAAAAATAAAAATTTCATTTTATATTTTTATTGGATAGAGTTTTCTTTTCTAAGAATTTTAATATCTTATTTAGATTTTTCTGACTTAAATTGAATATTCTAAATTCATTTGAAGTTGCAGCAATTTTCTGAAATTAAATTTTAAACGAAATGACTAAATGTACCCGGGTTATAACTACCCCTAGCCACTGACTGGTGGGCCAGTGGCCACGTCAGCTGCCACGCATGCATTGACTGAGGTCAAAATCGCCACTGTGGCATGGGGCTCACTGTCGGCGGGAATTGGCGACGATCGCCGGAGTTTGGCTACTCCCGAAGACGCACCATTATGCCTACTCGACTCAGCGCTTCACGGTGATCATTATGGTGGCGGCGCCGCTAGCTAATGGTCACCGGAGCGGCGGCGGCGGTGATGTGCTGCAGAGGCGGGTTAGATGAGGCGGCGACACTACGACGATGAATCAAGCGAACTACGGATGCTGAGAGGTTCAGGAGCTCACCAGGAGCACGTAGGACTTGACGGCATGGCCGGAGACGGCCTGGTTCGCCGGAATTGGTTGATGCCGACGCCGGAGAAGATGTTGTCATCGGCGTCGATTTCGGGCACCCCAACTCGATTCCTCCCGTGGGCGTAGCTTGTCGAGGACGGCGGTCATGGTGGTGGGCTCGGTTTGCCTCGGGAAGGCCTCGGTCGTCGGCGGTAAGGTGGAGTGGGTGGCCAGGGTTTCGGCATGGTGAGAAAACGGAGCATAGGAAGAAGAATGCGACTAGGGTTCGTCGTAGGGCTTTTATACTGCGCTGGAACACGATCCTCGTCACGAATTGGAGCAAGGAGAGGCTGCCAGCGAGAGGGGAAGGGAAGCACGGCGTCGAGCTGGCCGGCATGCGTACTGGAGAGGATGAGGACGACCCTCTCCTCTATTTTTTTAGACGAAGGGGTACTTTGGGCCAGGCTGGGCTGTGGTTTGGGCTGGGCCTAACGGGCTGCTGGTGGACTGTTCGGCTAGGTGAGTCCAGGTAAGATTTTTCTCTCCTCTTTTTCTTTTCTGTTTTTATTTTCTATTTTTTTATATTTGCTTATTTAAATTCAGTTTTGAATTCAATCTCTTTTGTAGGATTTGCTTGTTTGAAATTCTGCTGGAATACATTCAAGGCACTTGAAAGATTGTTGTGGTTCATTAGCAATTTTAATATGGTTCCTAGAATATTGGTTGCTTAATTACTATTTGGTTTTGAATTAAGTACCCATATGACATGAATTTGAATATTATCTTGGAAGGACTCAAAGTAGTTTCCAAGGTGATATTGTTCTTATTTGATAATATGTAGGGTTTTATTGGGTTTTACTTTGTAAAGAACAAGTCACCAAGTAAGACTTGTTTATGGAGTTCTATTAAGTAAGTGACTAAGTGGCATGATTTCATGTGCTAAAATATTTCTAAGGACTTGATCTCTCATTTGGTAATGTTGGTCACTTACACATGAATTTATGTGAACACTTATTTATTAAGGTCTTGTGAGGTTTATCTTAATTCTATTTCAAGTTTAATACTTGTACTATTATTTCAATAACACCTTGAAATACTTAGAGTAGGTATTACTCTCATCAGGGTTTGGTCTTGGGTATAATGATATGTGGTTGATCAACACCTATGGGTCTTAATAATAGAATTTAGCACTAGGTTAATCTTAGGTTCATAATTGAAACATAAGATGTAGTTTGTGAGCAATTTCTAGGGTTCTAATGAGGTTCACCTAATAGCATGTGGTTTGGAACTCAAATGTACACTAGGTTTATATTTGTGATTACTCCAATGATTCACCAACTAGGTTTTATTCTCCCTATCCATTATAAGGTGGTTACTTGCTTAATAATTCATGTGCTTCTCTAATTACTGAGGATTTGAGAATTGGTTTTATCTTCTACCCATTAACTTCTTTTAATATCCTCAATTAATCATTGAAATAACTACATTGGTTGTAGTTCTTTTTATAGTTAACTTTGGTCATATGGATGGATGGTTTCTCACCCTATAAAGTATAGAGTTTGATTCTAAAGGTTTTCTTGTGGTTCTTAAGTGAAGAATAGGTGTAACGTAAATGTGGTAGGATTCTACTTATGATCACCAAGTGGTTCACAAGTTAAGGTTGGGATATAAGCTTAGAGTTTCTTACTAGTTATCTCCCTATGATTTCATGTGGTGAATGATATCTACTTATCTTATTAAGATTTATCTTATCCTCACATACCTCAAGAGCATGATCATGGTTAGACATGATCAACTTATTCTTGATATCATTTCCTCAAGTTCTTAGGTTTATGATCATCACTCAATTTATAATGATCAAGGTTTGGCTTCCTAAGGATCTCTCCTTAAATGGGGTTCTCACTTCTATGATCAAGCATTGTCTTGATCAATTAAGGTATAGCACTTCTATTTTACTTTCTAGGATGGGACTACTATGGTTGCCTCTAAAGTTTATATCCCAGGAGAATGCCTGAGATATTATGTTAGGGTTCTACTTAATCAATGATGATATAATATTCTGGTTATATGGATAGTTCTCTCCCTCAAATTAAAGTGTTGCCTCAACTAACTTGAGTGTAGCACCAGATCTTGAGCTCTCTTATATAGGAATGATCATTCTAGGGTTTATGGTGTACTCACCATATTTCAATAGGTATCTAGGCTAAGAATTCAATTATCTAGCTTAGTTGGATTAGTCTTATCCTTATTTTATCAACTCAGGGATTTGGTCTTATTCTATCTGATATTTGGTTATCTCACCACTCTAAGATGAAATGGTTTACCTCCTAATACTTTAGTTCAAAGGTTGTCCTTGATTGCTTAATAATTAAGGCTGGAATTGGTATGAATGGTCTCTCTCATTTTCGGAAGGACTTTAATACTAACTTAAGGTTAGGCTCCATAGAGAATGATGTGATCATCAATATCTATGTTTAACATAATTGAGTTCTCTCTCTAGGGATGGTCTGGAATAATATCCTAGGGTTTCTCTTATGATGATTATTTGAATACATGGTTGCATATCCAAGGTTTAGCTCAAAGTTGTCATTTCTTCTCTAGTAAATAATATAGGAATCTCACATCTCTAGATTTGATGTATAATAATATGGAATAGAGAAGAATATATATTTCTAGAGTTGATCTCCTTGTCATGTTTCCAAGAATGAAGTAAAATGAATACCATGAGGTTCATGGTAGGATCAAGGATTAGTTTAAGACATGGAAAAGATAAGTGAAGAATGGTTTCTCCATTTTATTGTTACTTGATTTACAACTGAATTGGTGTTCATATGTTATGACAAGGATTACCTTATTATGATCTTTTATAAGATCAAGCAATTGATCATTGAGTAAAGTGTTGTTGTGTTGATTATTAGTTCCATTTGATCTAACCCCTTAGATCAAATTATCTCTACCCAAAACAAGGTTTTAGCAAAGTCACATTGAGGTTTATAGCGCTTGACTTGATGAGCTATTTCAATTCCACCAAGGTCAAGTGAAACTTCAGTTACTGTGACTATTTTACTTTAAAGCGCGAAAATTCCCCAGATTTTCTATGCATGAATGCAATGCACACATTTGTTTCCTCTATTTTTGTAACCCCATTACCTGGGATATTACATCATCGCTCGAGTTACCGCTGTCCTCGGACGGCGGCGCCTCGTACCAGCGGCTAGAACACTGGCTTGGGCCGCCGTCGCGTGGCGGCGTCAACCGGTAGAGGTCATCCTCGCTGCTCTCCTTGAGCTTGATCAGCTCGACGGGCCTGGGCGCGGCGTTCGTTGCCGAGGCCGGTGCGGCGGTGCGGACGGTGAGTCGCCGCGCAGCAGCCAGGTCCAGCAGCCGCCGCTGCTGCTCCGCCTCCTGCTGCTCCCAGTCCCGCCTGGACCACTCCAGCGCGGTGTCGATGGGGAGGGCATTGTCGGCGGGCACCAGGTCCTTCAGCGACCTGGCGATCGCCTCCTCCACCGCGGCATCCTCGCGCGCTGGGCTTCCTCCTCGGCGAGCTAGTTCGTGGCGGCGGCCGCGGTGGCCTCCTTCTTCGATGACTTCCTCTTCCGCCCGCGCGATGGAGAGGAGCAGGGTTGGTCGCGGATGACGAGGGCGCCGTTGCTGCGCCCTCTGGTCAGCGGTGGCGACGCCGGCTCCTTCTTGACGAAGCGCGGTGTCGCCGGAGACATCGGCTCCTTCTTGACCTAGCGCTTAGGCGCCGACCCGCCGGACCTGGAATCGGACCGCAGCCCAGACGAGGAGGAGGACGACGCCATCCTCCTCGGCGTCCAGGAGCTACCGTGTTAGCGCGACATGGTAGCCGCCTCCGGTGGTGGCATACCCAGAACGGGGGATTTCCCTCCCTCGATGTTCGTGAGCACATTCGCGAGGGTGTGCTCCACCACCGGCGGCGGCCGGTGGCGTTGTTCCTGGCGGGAGGTGGAGGAGGGCCATAGTAAGCGGCGAGTTCGCGCTCGTACCTGCATCGGAAGAACTCCGTCCACGCCGTGTAGTTGTCCGGCCAGAACCGCTCCTCCGCGCGTTGCTCGTCACTGAGAGTGACGAGCACAACGTCGATCTCCGCCTCCAGGGCGGAGCGTGTTGTTAGCGGCGGCGGGTCCGGGACGCCGCCCGCGCTGAGACGCCATCCTCGCGGTGCGCGGAAGTCCGGCGGCGCCGGGTACCCCGCCATGTGGAGGAGCCGCCCCTCCCGTTGGTGGAGGGAGCGGCGGCCGAAGCCGTTGTTGGAAGGGCCGTCGTTGTTCGCCATTGCGGTCGCCGAGCTCGAGGTTGGGGAGATTGTGGAAGTTTGAGGGAGACGGAGGCGTGGTGAATGCGGCCAGGTGCGGTAGTTCGGCGATAAATAGAGGTCAACGCGCGTGACACCGAGGCATTGGCATTAACTCGACGTGTGGAAGTTACGCTGCCGGCGAAGAATGACCGGCGGCAGGCTTTTTCAGCGCGATGAGGACGACGATTGGTCTCTCTCGCCGACAAGTTCGGGCCACCAGCTGCGCGGGAAGTTTTCTCGGCGTTTCCCGCGCTTTCGTTTCGTCCGGAGTACTCAAGCGCTCCCCGGGGGGGGGGGGGGGAGGGGGGGCAGGGGATGGCCTGGGCTCCCCGGACGGATGATAGGCTTAATCCAGACGAAAACGAGGGTTCGGGAGCGTTGCTGGACCGTTTTCGTTCATCCAGATGCAAAAAAAAGGCTTACTGGGGGCCTCGTCGGGGAGACGGCTGGGATGCTCTCAATAAACTATGTGATTAAGACCCTATTCAAAAACTATGTGATTAAGGGCATGTACAATGATGCTATCTTAGCAATGCCACATAGGATAAATGCTAATGTGGAGGAAAGAGAAAGTTAAAAAAAGATTTTGCCTTCTCTTAGCTAAGAGATGATCTCTTAGCACAATCTGTCTCGCCATATATTTAGGATGTCTAGTTACTGAAGATAAAACTAAAAAATAACCCATTATACATCATGTTTTACCGTCATATCTAGATTACATGGCACAATTAAAATAAGACGGGATTACACATGCCCTAAAACTCACTTCGTAAACACACTCGTACAAGCACACACGCACCCAGAAAACAACCGTTGAGATTTCCTCGGCATAAGATAAGGTAACTAACGAAGAGTGCTTATTCGAAGCTGTGTAATTTCCAGGGCAAGAGATAAACAAGATCAAAAGAGAGAAAATTTCATTGCGTTTAAATGCAAAGCTCTTGCTATTATACAAGACCTCCAAAATTAGGGAGATACTTTTTCCAAACAATATGAGAACTAGCACAATCATTGTTATTGCAACTAGCAGGTGGCCCTCGCAAATACGAGGGCATCGTATTCAATGTGTTTAAGATAACTTACAAATAAATGTATATTACCTATATGGGAATACATAGTATTCAAAATTTTAAGTTGTATTTCTAAAATTAAGAAATATTGTTCTAATAATTTCTATTACCCATATGGGAAAAGGCCTTTAATCCTTAAGCGAATAGTTATCATGTCATTCGTTGAAAATTCATATTGGTGGATGTTCATGTACCTCACGTCTTCTCATTTGGACACAAATTTCGTTACATGCACTTGTACTTATTTTTATCTTTTCTTTAACTATCTAGGAACCACACGTCTCGTTACACATATATGCATGATCCTAGTTAAATATAGCCATATAGAATCTTGTGATTGGCACGTCTCATTACACATCAAAAAACATTTTACGTAATTAATTACCTTGTCCTAGTTAAATCATAGTCATATTTTTTTTTACATCTAACCGTCTAGAGAATTAAGATAATGTGGATTAACGTGGTGGCACTATTAGAACCTCTTATATTGCTTTTATTACATAATAGATATTTTTATACTTCGCAAAATCAAGCGAAAACATATTGGTAAGTTTAGGTAACCTATAAAATCAAACAAATGGCCTTTTCATAGTTTAAACCATATAGTTTTCTGTGGAAGCGAGTAGATCTCAGTCCACTACTAATTAACTTAACTAGAATAGTGGCTCTCGTAAATGTAAGAGTGACATCTTGAATTTTTTGAAACTGATCGAGAAATTAGTTAATTATTTGTTTATATTCATAATTTTTATTTTGGGGTAGGAAATATTGATGTTTTCTTATCACGAAAAACAGATAACATGTGTCGTAAATAATATTATAATTTTCCACTTAATATCTATCAGTGGGAAATATGGAAATTGAAATTTCTACAAAAATAATTATTCAGAAGTAGAGGTAGTGTATGTGTCTTGTTCTCCCCACTTGTTCTAGGCTCTGCTCACACATAATTTTCATGTCATGTAACATGATCACACCAATTGCAATAAGGAAGATATAGTTTTATCATGTTATAAATGGTCGATTTATTGTGTGATTGCAATAATAAATCACTTAGATCTTAGAAGGTTTAAAATATTTCTATTTAAACAATATCTATGGAAAACCTTAAAACAAATATCGTGTTTACTTGAAAATTGATTGTCTACAGTTTGAGACACTAAAAACAAAAATGGCGAGAATAACTCGCTGTTTGTAATTCCATGACTCACGTCATCTTCAGTTACACACTTAGAAGTTAGATGTCCTTACCTATAAATGAAAGTGAAACCATGTATTATGAAATTAAACTCGTTGTAGTTAAAATAATTTATAAATAATAAAGCAAATTGCTATATGCACTTCTTTTTGTCGAGATGATCTATATTACATGAATTGAAACATTTTGTATCATCATAAATAATAAATCTAGCACTATTATTATAATTGTTGTTGTTGTTATTCTTGCAATTATTATTATCGGCATTATAAATAAATAATTGTCGACATTCAAGCTTGATCATGCCAACCTATCTCAAATAAAGTACTATCAAGATTTCATTATTGTTTACATCAATCATAATATATCCTTTGACTTAAGAATGTAAATATACCCACCGCTTTTTAAAATGTATAGAAATGACAAAAAGTGTTTTCCCTACTGTTTTTGTGTAAAAATATTTCAGTGGTAAAAGATACTACAAATAGTCCATAGAATGTGTACTTTGACTCAAGATTTAACTAGGCAGAGGATTAGACTTTTATTTTTGCGTCCAGACTCCGAAAGATATATTAGCTAGTGACTATTGAATCTCTCCTCGTGTTTCTTGCTTAGGTGTTTTAATTTTTGCGTGCAAGGATACCTGCATGAAATAAAGAAGTAAAATAAGGTTTGCGAAATCAGATCTTTCATTTGATCAAGATCTAATAAGATTGGTGGATTGAACAATGGATCCGTGCTGCGGGACGAGATAAAAAAAAGAGCACCTGTATGAGGTTGTAACGTGCCACTAGTTCGCAGGAAACTGAATACCGATGCAGTGAGTCCTCCCGGTCGGAAATAGTCTCTTTCCTAGCGAAAATGAGGATTGTATCTTTTAATTATATATTTTCCACAAGAACTTTCTATATTTTCACCAAATTGCAATATGTGGTAATTTTCCTAGTCTTTGGGATTGTAGCATGCAGGAACCAAGTTGCTCTACTGCATGTATACTATCGTACCATAATGTGGAGTACTTCATCCCTTTGGGTATTCAAGTCCACACCCTTTTGTGTAAAAATATTTGATACCTCGAACTAATTTTTCTTGTAATATTCTTCGATCAAGTTATGTAATGATTTTATTTTTGTTTTCTTCCTCATGATTAAAAAGGTTCAGTATTAATATTTCCAGCAAAATCTTTCAAAGATGTCTTGCGAGTTCTGAAAGCTGAGATGTCTTTGCTAAGTTTCTATACTTTCCTTTCTGTACTAGTGAAGGTTTAGGCCTCATTCCTGAATCATGATGGTATATATACTGCAAACTGAGATTTCTTTGCGAGTTCTACATTTTCCTTTTTGCACTGCCAAAGATGGAGAAGGTTTAACCGACTCTAATTGCACGCATGTTGACTGTAGATTACAAGTAGGGGGCAAGCGAAAAATTGCGAATGTACAACTCGATGTTGACTGTAGATTACAAGTTCGTTATGTTAGCACGACGATGCATGTGATACATGTAGTGCTTGGTGGAAATGTACGACGTGACGGCCCAGAGTGCAAGCTAGGCCATGCATGCATCCTTCCTTACATGGTACGTACATGTCACGAGATGGCTACCTATCTATAATCCTATAGCTAGCTCGCTAGGTAGCTAACTGGACGACGGCCGGGGATCGAATCGGCGAGAACGACACAGGCTATAAACCATTTACGTACGTATACATGCGTCCTGGATCCAGCTAAGCTCGCAAGTACACAGCCAAATTAACTGGAAAGTTGGGAGTGACTTGAGCTAACGGAAAACGATACGTAGTATTAAACTTTTCACGGTGATACACCCGTACACCAGAAACTCAAATATGCAAGCAACCACTCCCTTGTCAGCTTGTCTCTCTCCTGTACTTGTCATCGATCTGCCACCAGCTCGAGTCGACACGACGACACTGGCTTACTCAGTCCAAACAATTCCCCTCACATGATCACCTTGTATCCACGCGCAGCTATAGCTGGCTCTTCAGATGCATGGAGAAGCAATGATATCGGCACCCTTGGCTTCCCTATAAATACCACCCGAGCTGCCCTTGCACTACCACACACAACCACAACTTGCAATTGTTGCTAGCTAGGCAGCCATGGCGAAGAAAGTGCAAGTGATCGCTACGCTCCTGGCCCTGAACATTCTCTTCTTCACCTTCGCCAATGCCACCGGACGTCCCTGCCCTCCAAGCGGGGGCAGCGGCGGGGGTGGGAGTGGTGGCGGTGGCGGTGGCGGAGGAGGGGGAGGGGGAGGCGGTAACTGCGGCGGCAACTGTGGTGGCGGCGGGAACGGAGGTGGCGGCGGAAACGGGGGTGGCGGAGGAGGGGGCGGGGGAGGCGGCAACTGTGGCGGCAACTGTGGTGGCGGCGGCAATGGTGGTGGAGGCGGGAACGGTGGCGGCGGAAACGGTGGTGGCGGAAACGGAGGTGGCGGAAACGGAGGTGGCGGCAATGGCGGCGGCGGGAATAACAACGGTACCCAGTGCCCGGTGGACGCGCTGAAGCTGGGCGTATGCGCGAATGTGCTCGGGCTGCTGAACGTGACTCTGGGGAGCCCGCCCGTGCAGCCGTGCTGCTCGCTGATCCAGGGGCTGGTGGACCTGGAGGCGGCGGTGTGCCTGTGCACGGCGCTCAGGCTCAACCTTCTAG
The DNA here is from genome assembly GCF_019359855.2 of Lolium perenne. Lineage (NCBI taxonomy): Eukaryota > Viridiplantae > Streptophyta > Magnoliopsida > Poales > Poaceae > Lolium > Lolium perenne. Next base: position 266,565,784 of record NC_067245.2, read on the forward strand.
GCATCAACCTGAACCTCCCTATCAATCTCAGCCTCGTCCTCAACAACTGCGGCAGGAACGCCCCCTCCGGCTTCCAGTGCCCCAACTGAACCCGGCCGGTGCATCCGCCGCACGTGCATGGATACGCGCCAGCATGCGTACATGATTGGCTATTTTAAGTACCACTGCCTACTTAATTGTGTGTTTTGCAGAATCATCATTTGCTTTTTTTTATGTGTGATTTGAATTGATTTCGGAGAACATGTACTGGTACTAGTGAACTCCTAGAGCTCCACGTACATGCATGCACGCATCCTTACATGCGTTGCTTATGGATTTCGGTGTGTGTGCTTGATGTGTTACTCCTCAGTCCTCACATGTTTGTGAGTCCGATTATGCAAAGTTCTCATGATGTACCGCTCTATTTGATTAAATAAAAGAATTTGCTATTTTCGATCTGTTGCATCTGGAAATTGTAGCATTGTGATTGAATTACTTGTTGTGGGTAATTGTGTTGTAACTTGTTTGGAGATAGTTCATTATTGTAGTATTATGCATTTTTTATATATATCTCGGAAGATCGAGAAATGAATGGTTCTAAATCGCCGCCGAGACTCGTCCGATCTAGACAATGACTTTCGTACAACTGCAAAAGATACGCGAAGAACTTGATGGAATAATTATCAGCGGCTGGGTGAGAAATATATATTTTTTAAGTTGCTCTTGGGAAAGTCACTCCCATAGTTATATTGATATTAGCTTGAATTATTTGTGCTAGTAGTATACCATACTTGAGTAAATTAGCCAAAACGATATAAGCGAGAATTGGAGCCTCTATGGTTGAATAACTTAATAGGATAGTTAATCATCTTCTTCATGGATCAGACACCTCCTAATTTTCAATATTTGTTTTTGTATACAACCATTGACAACCTAGAAAATTACAGCCTAGCTCCTCTTAAAAGCCAATATTGAGCGTTTGGTTTTGTGGAGCAGATCAGTCAGGAGTTGTCAGGTTTCAACGTGCGTTCCTCGCAGTTATCAACCATTGTCGCTTTCAAATCCAACGATTAGCAACTCTTTCCCTCCATATTCTTAAATCTTAATGTTCCCTCCATATAAATTACAAAAATAATAGATATACTTAGTCCACTCAGAACTATTAATTGGTAACATTATATTTGTGCTAGCTAAACAACATCGGTATATTTTTCCCTCAAAAAAACATCAGTGTATTTTTTATCATCTCAAAATACATGTGTCCTAAAAGAACTTATAGTCAACTCGTTCTGAACTTCAACTGAAGATATATATATAAACATATTACTGAGATATATTGTTGAAACAACAACAAAAAAAAGTAACACAGCTTTTTCATGATTGCATATATAATTTGCCAAAATTTTACTAGTAGCATATTCATATTGATCAAAACAGTCACAGATCCTCGACAGTGCATTGATGTCTAAGCTATCCCATATATTTTCTAACGTATATAGTGACATTTCGTTTTTTTAAGATTAAAAAAGTCTACTCATTTCATTGAAATACTGAACTCCAGTTTTACTCCTACCATGTCGTACAAGGCTATCAGCGATCCACAGCTAGCCAGCTTTTGAAAATAAGTCATGTACAAAGAGGACTTGTGTGGAGCTAGCTGAAGCGTTTTTTCTCTCCAATGGATTTTGACGCTGATTTGGCCGGTGAGTACTCACTTGCTGCATATCTGTAGCTTTTGTCGCATGCAGAAAGTAGAATATTTGTCTGGCGCGTATAACTGAAACAGGCAGGCAAGAAGAATCACAGTTGGCCGTCTGGCGTCACCTAACACTGGTAGAAAAAGGGCTTTAGTTCCGATTGGTAACGGGGTTTAGTCCTGGTTGCGCAACCGAGACTAATTACGCGAGACTAAAGGCCTCTGGAAAAGCAAGTTGTATCGAACTATTTTAGTTTCCGGATGCAAGTTGTATCGAACTATTTTAGTTTCCGCTGGATCATTTGTTGTAATTGAGACCTTTGGTATATGATAATTCATCTCAAACTGTATGTGCTAGCAGTTCGATCCGGGTCTACCACTAATGCACATGGACTTGCACTTTATTTAAAGTGAGGTCACTACAGATGGTATAAGAGCATTGTGTTGCCCATAGGTTCGTGACCCTAGGTTTGGATTAGAAATAGGAAGACCTTAGGATGAAATTCCATCTTATCTATCTAATCCATTTTCTATTGAAAATAAATGTTTACAAATTGGTTTTCTTGTATTCTCACCTATTTCATCTTCAAAACAAATCTTCATCTTTTAGACGTCCAATCTTTGAAGACCTCAAGGAAGTGGAAGAGAAGCTTGAAGCGCCCAAGATGGAAATAGAGTAGACCACCCCTTTCCCTCCTCTATTAGACCAATGATATCTTAAAAACGCATTGATCATACCAAATTGTGGTATGACCATACTAGTTTGTCAGTGTTTAAAAAAAATTGCTTGCATGATTTTGAGGATTGTTTATATGCTTGTGTTGTGCGAGGGTAGGAAATTTTATTTCTCCTTAGCTCTTGTCTAATTCTATTCTTACCTCTCAAACCCCACAGCATGCAGCCCCGCTGAGAGCCCGAGGTGCCAGCCTATGTTCAGCAGATGATGGAGCAATAGGCCCAGCTGATGCAAGTAGTGACTCAGACCATAGCCCAGACCATAGCCCAGCTGAACAACAACATGCAGAACAACAACAATCCACCACCCCCTCCACCGCCACCTCCGCCACAGCAGGACCGTCTGACTAGGTTCCTGAGGTTGAACCCTCCCACATTCTCCAATTCTCCTGAGCCAATCGTAGCTGATGACTGGCTACGAACAATTAACAAGAAATTGGATACTATTCAAGCACATGGGGAAGAGAAGGTGCGGTTCGTCGCACATCAGCTTGAACGACCCGCAGCTGAATGGTGGGACAACTACCAGATCACCTACCCTGACATCGCATCCATTACTTGGGATCAGTTTCAGAAGGCCTTCTGCACTGCTCATGTTGCTTTTGGAGTTATTGCTCTAAAGAGGCGTGAGTTACGCGACTTGCGCTAGGGATCTCGCTCCTTGTCTGACTATGTTGAGCTCTTCAACAAGTTGGCTCGTTATGCACCTGAAGATGTGAACACTGATAGGAAGAGGCAGGAGGAATTCATGAGAGGCCTCGATGATGAGATATCCATTCAGCTTTGTGCTTCTAGGTACGCCAATTACCAGGAGCTGTATGGCAGCGCAGTGGCAGTTGAGTCCAAGCACAACAGTATGGAGAACCAGAAGAGAAAGCACGGATAAGACAAGTATGGATCAGGACCAGCTCACCAGATGCGGTCATATGGAGAAGGTAGTGGAAGTTCTGGCCATCACAAGTATGGTAGTAATGATGGTGGAAGCAAGCACCACTACCACAATGGTCACAAGAATCACCACCACAACAACTCTGGGAAGAGTAATGGCAGCCATCATGGAAATGGCAATGGCCACCACAACGGCAATGGCCACGACAACAGCAATGATCATCGCTTTGTGAAGAAGGACCTCAGCCAGGTGGAGTGCTTCAAGTGCAGGAAGACAGGACACTTCGCCAATGACTGCCCTGAGAAAAGGCTGAGGAAACAAGGAGGATTGTGGATGCAGGCAAGCCGAACCCGTTCCAGATGGGGCATGCCAACCATGTCAATGTTGAGGAGATCTATGATGAACCGGACATAGTGATTGGTACGTTCATGCTCAATTGCTTTTCACCACTTGTTCTATTTGATACTGGTGCATCACATTCTTTATATCAACAACATTTGTGGTTAAGAATAATCTGCCCACTGAAACAACGGGATGCCCTCTTAGAGTAAGCTCTCCAGGGGGGAGATGTTAGTAACCGACGGATGTAGAAATTTGACCCTGCAAATTGGAAAACATAAGTTCCCAGCCAACTTAGTAATCCTACCATCCCAAGGTCTAGATGTAATCCTAGGCATGGATTGGATGACCACTTATGGAGGTATAATAGATTGTGCAAAGAGATCAATTACACTCACAACCCCAGAAATGAAGAGGATTCGTTTCAACTCAACCTTTGAGCTTAAAGGTAGTAAGGTCAAGTCTCTTAAGGGGTTAGCATGGAGACTGTGCTCGTTGTGAGATAATACCCAGATGTGTTCCTGGAAGAGTTGTCAGGAATGCCACCGGACAGAGAAGTTGAGTTCCTCATTGAACTATTGCATGGAACTGGACCAATAGCCAAGACACCATACAAGATGGATGTGGAGGAATTGAAGGAATTGAAGAAGCAGCTTAAGTTACAGTTGGAAAAAGGTTTCATCCGACCTAGTTCATCGTCATGGGGAGCCCCTGTTTTGTTTGTGATGAAGAAAGATTCTAGCAAGAGATTGGTAATGGATTATCGATCACTCAATGAAGTCACTATCAAGAACAAGTACCCATTGCCCAATATCAATGACCTGTTTGACCAACTGAAGGGAGCAAAAGTATTTTCCAAAATTGATCTTCGATCGGTTTACTTCCAAATGAAGATCAGAGAGCAAGACATACCTAAGACTGCATTCACTACTAGATACGGTTTGTATGAGTATACAGTTATGCCATTAGGTCTAACCAATGCCCCGGCATATTTTATGGCCATGATGAACAAAGTGTTCATGTAATATTTGGATAAGTTCGTAGTAGTATTCATCGATGATATATTGATATACTCAAAGGATGAAGCCGAACATGAGAGGCACTTGCGCCTAATCATGGAGAAGCTTAGAGAGCACAAGTTGTATGCCAAGTTCAGTAAGTGTGAGTTCTGGTTGGATAGAGTTGGATTCCTTGGACATATAGTTTCAGCAGAAGGTGTCGCAGTCGATCCGAGTAAAGTTGCAGTTGTGACCGAGTGGGAATCACCCAAGAATGCAGGAGAGATCCAGAGTTTCCTAGGACTCGCTGGATACTACCAGAGATTTATTGAGAATTTATCCAAGATTGCTAAGCCCATGACAGCACTGTTGAAGAAGGAGAAGAAATTCATATGGACTGATGAATGTGAAGCTAGTTTTCAAGAGTTGAAGCAACGCATAGTAAGTGCACCGGTTCTATGTTTGCCGGATATCAATTAGGATTTCCAAGTGTACCGCGACGCCTCTCGTCAAGGACTTGGAGGTGTTCTAATGCAAGATGGAAAAGTAGTGTGCTATGCTTCGCGACAACTCAAGCAGCATGAGAGAAACTACCCAATCCATGACTTAGAGATAGCATCTGTTGTTCATACTCTCAAGTTATGGAGACATTACTTGATGGTAAAGCATTGTGATGTGTTCATAGACCATAAGAGCCTGAAGTACATATCACTCATAAGGAGCTGAACATGAGACAAAGAAGATGGTTGGAGTTAATAAAAGATTATGATATGAATTTGCAATACCACCCAAGGAAGGCTAACGTTGTAGCCGATGCGCTGAGCCCTAAGAGCTATGTAAACGGCCTCACCGCTGGACAATTACCCGAGGAACTGTGTGAACAGTTTAAGGACCTCAGACTAGAGGTTGTGCCCAAAGGTTATTTGGCATCACTTGAAGTTCAGCGAACACTAATGGATAAGATTAGAGAAGCTCAAAAGTTAGACAAAGAAATAGAGGAGATTAAGGTCATTATGAGCAAAGGCAGAGCAAAAGGATTTCATGCACATGAACAAGGAACCATATGGCTTGAGAAACGCATCTGTGTACCCCAGGACCCTGAGCTTAGGAAGTTGATTTTCCAGGAAGCCCATGATTCACCATACTCCATTTATCCGGGTAACACCAAGATGTACATGGACGAGAAGGAAAGGTTCTGGTGGAGTAATCTGAAGAGAGACATCGCTGAGTATATTGCACTGTGTGATGTTTGTAGTAGAGTCAAGGCGGAACATCAGAAACCCGCAGGATTGTTGCAACCACTACATGTACCAGAATGGAAGTGGGAGAATATTGGCATGGATTTTATCACCGGACTGCCAAAGACTAGATCGGGATATGATTCCATTTGGGTCGTAGTTGACCGTCTGACTAAAGTGGCTCACTTTATACCGGTGAAGACACCTATACAAGCGCCAAACTAGCCAAGTTATACATGAACAAAATGATATGTTTGCATGGAGTGTCCAAGACCATTGTGTCGGATAGAGGAACCCAGTTTACATCTCACTTTTGGTGTCAAATACATGAGTCTTTGGGAACTAGACTTGAGTTCAGCACATCGTTTCACCCACAGACTGATGGACAAACTGAAAGAGTGAATCAAATCTTGGAAGACATGTTAAGAGCATGTGCATTGGACTATGGATCAAGTTGGGATGAAAATCTACCCTATGCAGAGTTTTCATATAAAAATAGCCACCAAGCTATTATTGGTATGGCACCCTTTGAGGCATTGTATGGAAGGAAGTGCACCACCCCATTGATATGGAGTGGCGTAGGAGAAAGAAGTCTGTTTGGCCCAGACCTAATCACGGATGTCAAAGAGAAGGTCAGACTGATCAGAGATAGATTGAAGATAGCCCAATCTAGACAGAAGAGCTACGGTGACTCGAAGCGTAGGGAAGTGACCTATGAGATAGGTGATACGCGTACAGCACGCGACCGTTGGGAACCCCAAGAGGAAGGTGTGATGCGTACAGCGGCAAGTTTTCCATCAGTAAGAAACCAAGGTTTATCGAACCAGTAGGAGCCAAGAAGCACGTTGAAGGTTGATGGCGGCGAGATGTAGTGCGGCGCAACACCAGGGATTCCGGCGCCAACGTGGAATCTGCACAACACAACCAAAGTACTTTGTCCCAACGAAACAGTGAGGTTGTCAATCTCACCGGCTTGCTGTAACAAAGGATTAGATGTATAGTGTGGATGATGATTGTTTGCAGAAAATAGTAGAACAAGTATTGCAGTAGATTGTATTCGATTAAAAGAATGGACCGGGGTCCACAGTTCACTAGAGGTGTCTCTCCCATAAGATAAATAGCATGTTGGGTGAACAAATTACAGTTGGGCAATTGACAAATAAAGAGGGCATGACCATGCACATACATGATATGATGAGTATTGTGAGATTTAATTGGGCATTACGACAAAGTACATAGACCGCTATCCAGCATGCATCTATGCCTAAAAAGTCCACCTTCAGGTTATCATCCGAACCCCTTCCAGTATTAAGTTGAAAACAACAGACAATTGCATTAAGTATGGTGCGTAATGTAATCAACAACTACATCCTCGGACATAGCATCGATGTTTTATCCCTAGTGGCAACAGCACATCCACAACCTTAGAACTTTCTCGTCACCGTCCTGCATTTAATGGAGGCATGAACCCACTATCGAGCATAAATACTCCCTCTTGGAGTTACTAGCAAAAACTTGGCCAGAGCCTCTACTAATAACGGAGAGCATGCAAGATCATAAACAACACATAGGTAATAGATTGATAATCAACATAGCATAGTATTCTCTATCCATCGGATCCCAACAAACACAACATATAGCATTACAGATAGATGATCTTGATCATGTTAGGCAGCTCACAAGACCCGACAATGAAGCACAATTAGGAGAAGACGACCATCTAGCTACTGCTATGGACCCATAGTACAGGGGTGAACTACTCACTCATCACTCCGGAGGCGACCATGGCGGTGAAGAGTCCTCCGGGAGATGATTCCCCTCTCCGGCAGGGTGCCGGAGGCGATCTCCTGAATCCCCCGAGATGGGATTGGCGGCGGCGGCGTCTCTGGAAGGTTTTCCGTATCGTGGCTCTCGGTACTGGGGGTTTCGCGACGAAGGCTTTAAGTAGGCGGAGGAGATAGGTCAGAGGGCCACACGAGGGCCCCACACGACAGGCCGGCGCGGCCAGGGCTTGGGTCGCACCGCCCTGGTGTCTGGGCACCTCGTGGCCCCACTTCGTGACTCCTTCAGTCTTCTGGAAGCTTCGTGTAAAAATAGGCCCCTGGGCGTTGATTTCGTCCAATTCCGAGAATATTTCCTTACTAGGATTTCTGAAACCAAAAACAGCAAAAAACAGCAACTGGCTCTTCGGCATCTCGTTAATAGGTTAGTGCCGAAAAATGCATAAATATGACATAAAGTATGCATAAAACATGTAGATATCATCAATAATGTGGCATGGAACATAAGAAATTGTCGATACGTCGGAGACGTATCAGCATCCCCAAGCTTAGTTCCTGCTCGTCCCGAGCAGGTAAACGATAACAAAGATAATTTCTGGAGTGACATGCCATCATAACCTTGATCATACTATTGTAAGCACATGTAATGAATGCAGCGATCAAAGACAATGGTAATGCAATGAGTAAACAAATGAATCATAAAGCAAAGACTTTTCATGAATAGTACTTTCAAGACAAGCATCAATAAATCTTGCATAAGAGTTAACTCATAAAGCAATAATTCAAAGTAAAGGTATTGAAGCAACACAAAGGAAGATGAAGTTTCAGCGGTTGCTTTCAACTTATAACATGTATATCTCATGGATATTGTCAATGTAAAGTAATATAACAAGTGCAATATGCAAGTATGTAGGAATCAATGCACAATTCACACAAGTGTTTGCTTCTTGAGGTGGAGAGAGATAGGTGAACTGACTCAACATAAAAGTAAAAGAAAGGCCCTTCGCAGAGGGAAGCATTGATTGCTATATTTATGCTAGAGCTTTGGTTTTGAAAATAAGAAACAATTTTGTCAACGGTAGTAATAAATCATATGCATCATGTAAATTATATACTACAAGTTGCAAGCCTCGTGCATAGTATACTAATAGGGCCCGCACCTTGTCCTAATTAGCTCGGATTACCTAGATTATCACCGCAATACATATGTTTTAATCAAGTGTCACAAAGGGGTACCTCTATGCCGCCTGTACAAAGGTCTAAGGAGAAAGCTCGCATTGGATTTCTCGCTTTTGATTATTCTCAACTTAGACATCCATACCGGGACAACATAGACAACAGATAATGGACTCCTCTTTTATGCATAAGCATTCAACAATTATTAATTTTCTCATATGAGATTGAGGATATTTGTCCAAAACTGAAACTTCCACCATGGATCATGGCTTTAGTTGGCGGCCCAATGTTCTTCTCTAACAGTATGCATGCTCAAACCATTCAACTCATGGTAAATCTCCCTTACTTCAGACAAGACGGACATGCATAGCAACTCACATGATATTCAACAAAGGATAGTTGATGGCATCCCCAGGAACATGGTTATCGCTCAACAAGCAACTTATTAGGAAATAAGATACATAAGTACATATTCAATACCACAATAGTTTTTAAGCTATTTTTCCCATGAGCTATATATTGCAAAGACAAAGGAATGGAATTTTAAAGGTAGCACTCAGGCAATTTACTTTGGAATGGCAGAGAAATACCATGTAGTAGGTAGGTATGGTGGACACAAATGGCATAGTTTTTGGCTCAAGGATTTGGATGCACGAGAAGTAATCCCTCTCAATACAAGGCTTAGGCTAGCAAGGTTGTTCGAGGCAAACACAAGTATGAATCGGTACAGCAAAACTTATATAAGAACATATTGTAAACATTATAAGACTCTACACCGTCTTCCTTGTTGTTCAAACTCTTACTAGAAATTATCTAGACCTTAGAGAGACCAATTATGCAAACCAAATTTTAGCAAGCTCTATGTATTTCTTCATTAATAGGTGCAAAGTATATGATGCAAGAGCTTAAACATGAGCACAACAATTGCCAAGTATCACATTATCCAAGACATTATAGCAATTACTACATGTAGCATTTCCCAATTCCAACCATATAACAATTTAACGAAGAAGATTCAACCTTCACCATGAATATTATGAGTAAAGCCTAAGGACATATTTGTCCATATGCAACAGCGGAGCGTGTCTCTTTCCCACACAATGAATGCTAGGATCCATTTTATTCAAACAAAAACAAACAGACGCTCCAAGCAAAGTGCATAAGATGTGATGGAATAAAAATATAGTTTCACTAGAGGAACCTGATAATGTTGTCGATGAAGAAGGGGATGCCTTGGGCATCCCCAAGCTTAGACGCTTGAGTCTTCTTAAAATATGCAGGGGTGAACCACCGGGGCATCTCCAAGCTTAGAGCTTTCACTCTCCTTGATCATATTGTATCATCTTCCTCTCTTGATCCTTGAAAACTTCCTCCACACCAAACTCAAAACAACTCATTAAAGATGAATTTCCAAGAGGCACCAGACTTGCTCAAATGAAAATTCTCAAATTGAATGAAAGTTGCGTACATATCTGAGGATTACTCACGTAAATTTGCATAATTTTCTGAGTTATCTACAGAGAATTAGGCCTAGATTCGTGACAGCAAAGAAATCTGTTTCTGCGCAGTAATCCAAATCTAGTATGAACCTTACTATCAAAGACTTTACTTGGCACAACAATGCAACAAAATAATATAAGGAGAGGTTGCTACAGTAGTAACAACTTCCAAGAATAAAAGTACTGTAGTAAAAAACATGGGTTGTCTCCCATAAGCGCTTTTCTTTAACGCCTTTCAGCTAGGCGCAGAAAGTGTATATCAAGTATTATCAAGAGACGAAGCATCGACATCAATTTGTTCTAATGATAGAATCAAAAGGTAACTTCATTCTCTTTCTAGGGAAGTGTTCCATACCTTTCTTGAGAGGAAACTGATATTTAATATTACCTTCCTTCATATCAATGATAACACCAACAGTTCGAAGAAAAGGTCTTCCCAATATAATGGGACAAGATGCATTGCATTCAATATCCAAGACAACAAAATCAACGGGGACAAGGTTATTGTTAACGGTAATGCGAACATTATCAAATCTCCCCAAAGGTTTCTTTGTAGAATTATCAGCAAGATTAACATCCAAATAACAATTTTTCAATGCTGGCAAGTCAAGCATATTATAGATTTTCTTAGACATAACGGAAATACTTGCACCAAGATCGCATAAAGCATTACAATCAAAGTCATTGACCTTCATCTTAATGATGGGCTCCCAGTCATCCTCTAGCTTCCTAGGAATAGAAGCTTCGCGATTTAATTTCTCTTCTCTAGCTTTTATGAGAGCATTTGTAATATGTTTTGTGAAAGCCAAATTTATAGCACTAGCATTAGGACTCTTAGCAAGTTTTTGTAAGAACTTTATAACTTCAGAGATGTGGCAATCATCAAAATCTAAACCATTATAATCTAAAGCAATGGGATCATTGTCCCCAATGTTGGAAAAAATTTCAGCAGTTTTATCATGGATTTCAAAGTAGTTTTAGCAGTTTCAGGAAGTTTTTCACGCTTTGCATTAGAAGTGGAAACATTGCCAACACCAATTATTTTACCATTAATAGTAGGAGGTGCAGCAACATGTGGAGCATTAGCATTACTAGTGGTGGTAATAGTCCAAACTTTAGCTATTTTATCTTCTTTAGCATTTTCTTCTTTTTTCCACCTAGCACGCAATTCGGCCATCAATCTTATATTCTCATTAATTCTAACTTGGATGGAATTTGCTGTAGTAACAATATTATTATTATGATTTTCATTAGGCATAACTTTCGATTTCAAAAGATCAACATCAGCAGCAAGACTATCGACTTTAGAAGCAAGTATATCAATTTTCCCAAGCTTTTCTTCAACAGATTTGTTAAAAGCAGTTTGTGTACTAATAAATTCTTTAAGCATGGCTTCAAGTCCAGGGGGTGTGTTCCTATTGTTGTAAGAATTCTCATAAGAATTACCATAGCCGTTGCCATTATTATAAGGATATGGCCTATAGTTGTTACTAGAATTGTTCCGGTAAGCATTGTTGTTGAAACTAGATAATACTCCGCGCGTTGCTGCAGAAATTTATATTTCAAATTTGCAGACAATAAATTTGGAAGGTATGAAAGGCTCTCGATAAAATACAACGATCATAAACTGGAAATCTGGTGCATGAAAATGCTCAATATTTGTATATGATGCAAACAAATGTCATTTTGTCAGATTCACAAATAATTAGAATTATTAATGGAACATTAGTTAGAAAAAAATTTGAAGGCATTGTTGCTTGATATGGATAGCTTATCCGAATCTGTAAGTTTTATAAGGCTCAACAATGACGTGCCTAGTAGCTCTCACATAAAAATGAGAAGTGATTGTATCAGTAGGAATTATACCACAAAATCATTGATTTTATGGAAACAACCCTTTTTCGATGTACAGAGAAAACCTTTTGAAATGTCAGAATCAAGCAAGTGCATTCTGTTCTCCCAAAACCTCAAGTTCAACAAAAGATGACTACTAATATCATGTATAGCCGGATGGAGATCTTCACCATCAGAAATTTGTGCTTGCAAATTGCTACAAGGAATGTAAAAAAGGAATGCGCCGACGGCACATCATTGTGGTTACTGCACAATCTGAAAATCAAGAGAGATGAGACCAGGGCGCGCGAAGATCATATTCAGTAATTGTATTACCGTATGATACTAAACCAAAATAATTTGGCAGCAATTAAGAAAACGGTGAACAATGGAAAAGTAACATGGCATGCTTGGAAATGTAATCAGGAAAAAAAAAAGAAGATTTGGAGTAACAAACCTGTAAAAAATCTAGAACTAAAATTCAATATATTATCTCATTTGGAATGCTGCTCCTCATCGAGATTAATCTGAAACAAAGTTTAGCTATTCATTAGAATAATACCCAACAGTGGCAAAGAGGAATGCTGATGGTTCTGATTCATTGGCCTAATAAGCTTTGAAGCAGCCACCACATGCGACATGATGAAAGATGAAGCAGTCCCGACCGAAACACGGGACATATTTAGAAGGATTGCCAGTCTCATCTTGCTGATATACCAGTCAGTGGAAGCGGCAGCTACCTCACCCAGATGAGTGTGGATGATTCTGGAGGAAGAGATCAATGGTATCCATGGTGGTTCCATGGCTGGAAATAGGAAATTTATAGACTGAATGGTGCGACTGAGTGAGACTTATAGAGAGGGGAAGAGGAGGGGAAGGGATTAGCTAGGTAAGGACCCAACAGGAAGATTAACAGATCGTCTAGTAACGGCACACACAAAGTTAGCTGCGTCAGAAGAAGCACAAACGTGATTTATTGTAAACCGGCTCTTCTCCCACGGGCTGGCTTTCGATTAATTGAGGTTGCATGAGAGATGATGTGGACATGAGTTTGTTGATTTAGTGGGACCGATGATGTGGCATAGCTGCATGTTTAGAGAAATATGCTAGTGGGGATGAACTTCTTAGTTATATAGGATTATTATTTTTAATGAAGTTCACATCAACATGTTCTTCTTGAGCAACCAATGAAGCTAACGGAACATTATTAGGATCAACATTAGTCCTACCATTCACAAGCATAGACATAATAGCATCAATCTTATCACTCAAGGAAGAGGTTTCTTCAACAGAATTTACCTTCTTACCTTGTGGAGCTCTTTCCGTGTGCCATTCAGAGTAATTAATCATCATATTATCAAGAAGCTTTGTTGCTTCGCCTAGAGTGATGGACATAAAGGTACCTCCAGCAGCTGAATCCAATAGGTTCCGCGAAGAAAAATTTAGTCCTGCATAAAAGGTTTGGATGATCATCCAAGTAGTCAGTCCATGGGTTGGGCAATTTTTAACCAAAGATTTCATTCTTTCCCATGCTTGGGCAACATGCTCATTATCCAATTGTTTAAAATTCATTATGCTACTTCTCAAAGATATAATTTTAGCAGGAGGATAATATCTACCAATAAAAGCATCCTTGCATTTAGTCCATGAATCAATACTATTCTTAGGCAGAGATAGCAACCAATCTTTAGCTCTTCCTCTTAATGAGAAAGGAAACAATTTTAATTTTATAATGTCACCATCTACATCCTTATACTTTTGCATTTCACAAAGTTCAACAAAATTATTGAGATGGACAAGAAAGATCATCGAGAACTAACACCCGTAAAATTGCTCTCTCATAACAAGATTCAGTAAAGCAGGTTTAATTTCAAATAATTCTGCTGTGGTAGCAGGTGGAGCAATAGGTGTGCATAAGAAATCATTATTATTTGTGGTTGTGAAGTCACACAACTTAGTATTTTCAGGAGTACCCATTTTAGCAACAGTAAATAAAGCAAACTAGATAAAGTAAATGCAAGTAACTAAATTTTTTTGTGTTTTTAATATAGCAAACAAGACAGTAAGTAAAACTAGCAACTATTTTTTTTTGTGTTTTGTTTTAGTGCAGTAAACAAAGTAGTAAATAAAATAAAGCAAGACAAAAACAAAGTAAAGAGATTGGAGGTGGAGACTCCCCTTGCAGCATGTCTTGATCTCCCCGGCAACGGCGCCAGAAACGATTCTTTGGGCGCAAAGTTGACGTGGGAGTTAGAGATCTCTGTGGTGTAACTTTTCTTCAGGTCCCCGGCAACGACGCCAGAAAACAGTCTTGATACGCGTACAGCACGCGACCGTTGGGAACCCCAAGAGGAAGGTGTGATGCGTACAGCGGCAAGTTTTCCCTCAGTAAGAAACCAAGGTTTATCGAACCAGTAGGAGCCAAGAAGCATGTTGAAGGTTGATGGCGGCGAGATGTAGTGCGGCGCAACACCAGGGATTCCGGCGCCAACGTGGAACCTGCACAACACAACCAAAGTACTTTGTCCTAACGAAACAGTGAGGTTGTCAATCTCACCGGCTTGCTGTAACAAAGGATTAGATGTATAGTGTGGATGATGATTGTTTGCAGAAAACAGTAGAACAAGTATTGCAGTAGATTGTATTCGATTAAAAGAATGGACCGGAGTCCACAGTTCACTAGAGGTGTCTCTCCCATAAGATAAATAGCATGTTGGGTGAACAAATTACAGTTGGGCAATTGACAAATAAAGAGGGCATGACCATGCACATACATGATATGATGAGTATTGTGAGATTTAATTGGGCATTACGACAAAGTACATAGACCGCTATCCAGCATGCATCTATGCCTAAAAAGTCCACCTTCAGGTTATCATCCGAACCCCTTCCAGTATAAAGTTGAAAACAACAGACAATTGCATTAAGTATGGTGCGTAATGTAATCAACAACTACATCCTCGGACATAGCATCGATGTTTTATCCCTAGTGGCAACAGCACATCCACAACCTTAGAACTTTCTGTCACTGTCCCAGATTTAATGGAGGCATGAACCCACTATCGAGCATAAATACTCCCTCTTGGAGTTACTAGCAAAAACTTGGCCAGAGCCTCTACTAATAATGGAGAGCATGCAAGATCATAAACAACACATAGGTAATAGATTGATAATCAACATAGCATAGTATTCTCTATCCATCGGATCCCAACAAACACAACATATAGCATTACAGATAGATGATCTTGATCATGTTAGGCAGCTCACAAGACCCGATAATGAAGCACAATTAGGAGAAGACGACCATCTAGCTACTGCTATGGACCCATAGTCCAGGGGTGAACTACTCACTCATCACTCCGGAGGCGACCATGGTAGTGAAGAGTCCTCCGAGAGATGATTCCCCTCTCCGGCAGGGTGCCGGAGGCGATCTCCTGAATCCCCCGAGATGGGATTGGCGGCGGCGGTGTCTCTGGAAGGTTTTCCTTATCGTGGCTCTTGGTACTGGGGGTTTCGCGACGAAGGCTTTAAGTAGGCGGAGGAGATAGGTCAGGGGGCCACACGAGGGCCCCACACGACAGGCCGCCCTGGTGTCTGGGCACCTCGTGGCCCCACTTCGTGACTCCTTCGGTCTTCTGGAAGCTTTGTGTAAAAATATGCCACTGGGCGTTGATTTCGTCCAATTCCGAGAATATTTCCTTACTAGGATTTCTGAAACCAAAAACAGCAGAAAACAGCAACTGGCTCTTCGGCATCTCGTTAATAGATTAGTGCCAAAAAATGCATAAATATGACATAAAGTATGAATAAAACATGTAGATATTATCAATAATGTGGCATGGAACATAAGAAATTATCGATACGTCGGAGACGTATCAATAGGTGATAGAGCATACCTAAGAGTCTCACCCTACGTGGTGTGAAAAGATTTGGAGTCAAGGGAAAATTAGCACCCCGCTTTGTAGGACCATTCAAGATCCTGGCTCGCAAAGGTGAAGTAGAATATGAGTTGAAACTGCTGGAATCTCTAGTTGCAGTTCACAGTGTGTTCCATGTGAGCTAACCGAAGAAGTGTCACCCAAAAATGGCAGAGAACCCGTTGAGAGATACAGTGCCACTTGAGGAAGTTCAGTTGGAGAGTGATCTCACATATGAAGAGAAGCCGATCAAGATACTGGAGACAGCAGAAAGAGTGACCCATACAAAGACGATCAAATTTTGCAAGGTCTAGTGGAACCACCACACAGAGGAAGAAGCTACATGGGAACGAGAAGATGACCTCCGTGAAGATCACTCACACCTATTTGCTAGCCACTCCGATTCTCGAGGGCGAGAATCATCTTAAGGGGGTAGGTTTGTAACATCCCAATTATTAAAATTTGAAAGAGCATGCATTTCATACATGTGCATCATGGCATTTTTGCATTTAGGGAAAATTCAAACTGTATTTAAAAAACCAAACCCTATTATGGCGCTAATAGCCACATGGGCGTCTATGCCAACTTTGGTTTTAAAAGTATTTAGTTTTGTTTTAGAAATGGTTCCAAAGTGAAGGATTTTTCACAAGGAATACAACGGTATCTTATTTGCATTTTTTCGATTTATTTTGGTGCCTCAAATGCATTTTCAAATGTGAGAAAGAGATAGAAAAAAAAGAAAAGAAAAAAGGAAAAGGTGGCCGACCCGAACTGGGCTGACCGAGTCGGCCATCTGGCCCAGGCTGGCCAAGCCCACCCGCGCCCCCTTCCTCTCCTTCTCCCCCGGGCCGACCAGGCCAAGCCACGGCCCAGTTGGCCACCAGCCCACCCACGCGCGCCCCGTCACCCCCAACCTCCGCTCGCTGCACGATCTCCGGCAAATCCTATACACCGACCAGGTCGGTCCCTACCGCGCGCCGCACACCCC
The DNA here is from genome assembly GCF_019359855.2 of Lolium perenne. Lineage (NCBI taxonomy): Eukaryota > Viridiplantae > Streptophyta > Magnoliopsida > Poales > Poaceae > Lolium > Lolium perenne. The sequence continues at coordinate 266,582,852 of NC_067245.2, forward strand.
CCGCGCGCGGTATGGGCCGGCCTGGTCGGCCCAGTTCGCCTCTTTTTTCTGTTTTCTGTTTCTCTTTCTTTCTTTTCTTTTCTTTTTTCTTTTCTTTTCCTTTTCCTATTTTATGTTCTGTTCCTTTTTTGTTTTTTTTTTGTTTTGTTTCTTTTTTGTTTATATTTATTTTTGTTCAAATTTGAAAATATTTCAAATTCAGAAAAATTTCAAAATTGAAAACTGTTCAAAATTTAAAAAATGTTCAAATTTTAAAAACGTTCAAATTTTAAAACCGTTTAAATAAAAAAAATGTTCAAATCTGAAATCCGTTCAAATTTGAAAAATATTCAAATACAAAAAATTGTTCAAATTTGAAATCCGTTCAAATTTAAAAAATGTTCAAATATAAAAATGTTCAAATTATAAAAGCGTTCAAATTTGAAATCCGTTCAAATATATAAAGAGTTCAAATTTGGAAAAATGTTCAAATTCGAAAAAATGTTCAAATTTCGAAAAAAATTAAATCAAAATCTGAACATTTTTAAAATTTCCAAAATTTCGAATCTGAACAGATTTTGAAAATTTGTTCTCCGAAATATATTTTTTAAAAGTTAGATATTAAAAAAGAAAAATATTAACAAAAAAGAAACAGCAAGAAAAAACGTACCTACTACTAATGGGCCGCGGCCCAACCAACCGGCCTGGTCGGTGGGGTGTGCGGTGGCCCGTACACACCGACCAGGTCGGTGTACAGCACTCCCCACGATCTCCTCCCTGGACACGGACGCACAGGCAGCCGCCAGCCACCACCTCCCCCACTCCCCCACGTCCCCCACGCCCCCTCCCTCTCCCGTCCGAGCCCTCCTCCTTCTTTTTCCCCTTTCCCCCGCACCCGATCTCGCCCCCAGGCTGCCCAATTGCTCGCCGGAGTTCGCCGGAGCCGCACCACCTCCATCCGCCGCCTAGCTCCGCCCCGGGGCGAGCCACGCCACGCCGCGGCCACCAGGCGAACCGCCACGCCGATCTGCGCCCCGTCCCCGCCTCGGCCGATCAGGCGGACCGCCGCAGCGCCGCCGGTGGGAGCCACCTGAGCTGCCGGCCAACTCCACCACCAGCGCTGCCAACGACAGCCTCCACGTCGGCGCCACATCGCCGCCACCTCAGCGCCACGTGAGCCCCCTCCCCTTTTCTTTTGTTTTTTCCTTTCTTTTCTGCAGACAGATCTCAACTGTACATTTAAAGTAGATCCAACGATGCTAGAGCCTGATCCGCGACGAAGGGGTACGCACCAATAGGAACGCGCCACTTGTCCTGGCACACACGCGCTTTGTAAAAATAGTATCCAGAGATCCGCTTGTCCAAAAATCACAAATTGCATATGGTTGGAATCCTGAAAACATAGGGAACATTGTGGAGCTATAAAATGTGACCTTACAGAACTTTGAAATTCATTCATATTTAAATGCCTATTAGAGTACCGTGTCCATAACCCTTTTCGAGTAATTCTTTTTTGTATATGCTTGCAATTGTAACCCTCTGTCCAATAGTACCAAAACCATCATTTGTCTTCCTTACCTCTTGCATTTAAAGGTAGTTTCCCTTGGTTAGTGCGACATAGACGGTTCACAATAATTAAACCAACCATAAAACTTGATCATGGCATCATGCATGTAGTGAAAACCAGAGAACAATAAATGGAGTGCAATGGTGTAAATCTCATATGCATCTCATGTCTATGGTTGTGCATTTGTGTTTTGCATTGTGTTTATGGTATTATGTATGTATGCTTGTAGATTGCGACTGTGACAGTTGCAACCTTTGTGACTGCAAAGATTGCAACTCCTCCCGCTGAAAAAGGCAAGTGACACACACCAAAAGTCCCAGTTTTTATTCTTGCACCGTAGTGCTTTATAGTAGACATGTCTAGGGTTTATCCTTTTTGCCTGCTAATAAATCCTAATAGTTTAGCTACACCACTCCTAGACTCCCTTGGCCGCCATTAAATATAGTTGTTACCTGCTATGCCATGGAAAAGGTTTTGATAGAGATTATGGAAAAACAACTAAGCTTAATGAATTACCTGGGTGGATGGTGGAGTTATGGAGAGGGTGGCTGTATCAGGGGGCAAGACCCTGGTGCTAGTGCACACTTGCGGAAAGTCACCCAGGCTTAAAGAGATTGTAGACAAATCTTGCTCATTAGCTTTCCGTACAACCACATGCTACTATGGCTCTAGCTTGACAAAGTATGTTGTATGAACCCGGATCCTAGGGGCCAGGTGGTGGTAGAGGTGGATACTGTAGGTGGAACGGAGCCCTTAGGGAATGGTTCGGGTGATTACACATAGAAGGTCTCGGCCACGGTCTACACCTGTCCTTGAGCAAAATGTGCAGCGAGGTAGAAGGATTGAGCTGGCCATGTGGGTAAAGGTGTACAACCTCTCGAGAGTGTAAAATCTAAATACTTAGGCGTGTCCCCAGTTATGGATAACTTGAGCGAATTGACAAGTCACTTGTTCGAAGATCTCCTCATCCCAATTTCTCAAATAAAAACCGGTGGGTGAACAAGGGTAGGAAGGTACATTGGGGCTTTACCAATGCTACTGTTAATTGGTACATTGGGTATTTACCAATGTTACTGTTAACTAGATTGAAAGAAAATGTTTTAATAAATGATAGGGAAAAATTGGCTTTATGCAAAAAAGAACCTGAGCTCTATCTGCCAGATGTGCACGTAGGTGTAGGATGCCTTTTGAGTCCACAAAAGTGTCCTTGCCAATACAATTCTAAATGTATTGATTCCTTCGGGCTGCAACGTTTGATGTTGCAGGTATCCCTAGCAGCTGAAGAAGATGTTAGGATCACGAGTCTTTGCCCAACATGTCTGCATGTGGCATCCGTGAAGGAAGGGGACTCCATGCTATTTGCTTTCTGTTTGATGTTGAACTCTGATTTATGTTTATGCTAGCCCTTGAGCTATGCAAGTTGTATCGAACTATTTTAGTTTCCGCCGGATCATTTGCTGTAATTGAGACCTTTGCTATTTGATAATTCATCTTAAGCTGTGTGTGCTAGCAGTTCGATCCGGGACTAGCACTAATGCATAGGGACTTGCACTTTTTAAAATGAGGTCACTGCATTCGCACTAAGATGAGTAGTCATTCCCACCCTTACCTTTTACCTTTATCAATCTTCCGGGCCTTGGGTACCTCACAAGTCGTTGGATTGAGGTAAAATACTAGAGACAAATAGGTGGATCTCAAATACTATATTACATAATGATTTCATATAAATTGATGGATGTACTATTGTGAGGCTAGACATCAGCCCTCAGCACGTGAGGACTACCCACACATCATTAGGTCAATAATAATAAACATTGTATCGAAAATTCTTGAGAGATAAATAGTAAATACTCTTACAATGTCGTGAACCATGAGATGATAAATGTTAGAAGTATATGTCTATGGAGATGTTGATGGAAGGGAATGGAATGGTGATGGCATCGATGGCGACGACAGAGTTTCGAGGAATGGTAATGCAGATCAGGCTTATGTGGGATAGGGATGTATTTCTGTGAAGACCTAGTGGCCTTCACCATAGATGTTCCATTTGATCGTACGACGCCACCATACGGGTGGGTCCCACCGTACCGTTGGTTATTAAGTCTTCCTTGACTTGGTTCTGAAGGCTAGTTGGCCCGGGACTAATTCCACCTTGTGATGCTTCCTTGATTTTCTCTGATTTCATCATTAATATGCCCATTTCTTCATAGAATAAAATAACAGAGAGATGTAAACATATATGCAATTATTAGTGATTAGTAGCACTTCTATAGATTATTTTATTATAATGATGAGTAATATCCGGTTTGAACAAGGGTAAGGAGGAGTGTATGTTCCACTCATTTGTTGTGCTTCCGAGCCACAAAAAGAAGTCGCTCTACTATGGCGGGACCTTAGTTGGGGCGAAATGGGCCACCACCCCCACAACCTAGGAGAAAATCTCTTAACTAACAGCCCAGTTAGGGATGCAAAGTTGGCCTGATCCACCCCGCTTTGTAACTAAAACTGGTTAGGTTAGTTGTAACTTTTTAGACAAAATTAGTCAAGTTTAGAGTAGATAAACTTTCGCTGGCTTATATGAGATGCCGCTTGTAAGGGCATGTACAATGGTAGAGAAGGCATGCCTCTCTTACCCCGCGACATCATCTAGAGAAGGCGTTAGATATAAATCATACAATGCATTATCTCTTACATCCATCTCTTGCAATTAATATGAATAATCAAATTTTGGTAAAAAAATTGTTGCTAAGGAAAGACATATGTGATACAATGGAGAAAATAATATTACTTTATTTTCTAAGAGATGATCTCTTAGCTAAGGGCATCTCCAACGCGGAGACCCAAACCCAAAAACGGAGATCACTTTCGTCCGTTTGGGTAAAAACGCGTCCCAACGCGCAGACCCAAATGCAAAACGAACGGCCATTAAAGTCCGGGGCGACCCAAACCTGACCCAAATCTGGGTGGACTTTGCGTCTGTCCGGATGGCTCGGGACAGCTCGGGACGTCCGTTTTTTTTCCACATGGCCCTACATGTTCTCTCTCCTCTGTCCTCTTTTTCCCATGGAGATGCCCGGAATAGCCACCGGATTTTGGCTGTCCTGACCAACTGCCGCCGTCGGCCACGCCGACCGCACCCCGTCGCCGACTCCTCACTTTTTTTCATCCATGCCGGAAGTTGCTGCTTAAAAAAAAGCTCCGGCGGCAAAGCTCGTCGACGGCGACGTGCAGGGTGGCGGCCGCTCGCCACGCCGGCGCGAGCACGGTCGCCTGACGCGCGAGCCATGGCCACGGTCGCCGGCAACTCGCCACGTCGGCCGCGCGCTGCTGCTCCGCCGGTGCCGCGCGCTGCCCAGGACGAGCCCCCGCCCGTTTTCATCCGCCACGGGCGAGCGCCACGCCGCCCGCCACGGCCTCGCCTTCCACGGCCGCGCCCGCGTCGCCCGCCCGATCCGCGCCGCCCTCGCCCAGGCCGCGCCGCCGTCCAGGCCGCCCACACAGGCCGCGCCCGCGCCGCCCGCCGAGCCGTTCCCCGCGCCGCCACGCCCGCCACGGCGACCCGCGCCGCCCGCCACGCCGTCGGCCGCCGTCCGCGAGCACGGCCGATGCGAGCCCGCGCCACCACTCGCCGCGCGTACCAGCCGCGTCGCGCGCGCGCACGCTGCTCACCGGGCGGGGCACCCTCGCGCGCGCGCACGCGTGCTCACCAGCGCGGGCACCCTCGCGCGCGCACCAGCCGCGTCGCGGCCGCGCCCGTGCCGCACGCCGGAGACGGCGCAAGACGGCGCCCGTGCTCCTCCGAGCCGCCCGCGCGCCTAGAGGGAGAGGAAGATGGACGCGGGGGCGACGGCTTCCTCACCACGCAGGGGCCGGGCGGCGCCGCACCTCGGGCCGCCTGCGCAGGGGCTGGCCGCGCCGATGGCGGAGGTCCCGACCACGCGGGTGCTCGCCTCGCCACGGCCGCACCTCTCTCGGGCGCGCGGGGCTCGCGCGCCTCGCCATGGCCGCTAAGTCGCCGGGCTCGCCATGCACGCACTGCCCTCGCCGGCCTCGCCATGCAGTCCTAGCCGCGCCGCGCCGTCGCCGGGCTCGCCACGCCCGCCACGACCTCGCCCGCCACGCGGTCCTGGCCGCCTCTGCAGGGGCTCGCGCGGGGATCGCCGCGCCGCGCAGAAGCTCGCGCCGGGCTCGCCCACCACGGATGCGCCGCCGCCAGCCTCGCCACGCCCGCGCCGTCGCCGGCCTCGCCCGACATGCAGCTGCGCAGCGCCGCCATCCCCGGCCCCAGCCTAGGAGGAGGTCCTCGTCGACGGCACAAGCACTAGAGCGAAAAAGGGCTTCGGTTTGGGTCGTGGGTGGCGTTGGGGAATAAAAATGGAGGAGGACGTGTGTGGGCGTCCGCACGATATCCGCGTGTCCGCCGGACGATCCAAACGGATGAAAAACACTGTCAGTTTGGGTCGCTCGGTTGGAGATGCCCTAAGGGAAGATAACCTTCTCCCTCCCTCTTGGTTCTCTCTCCTCCAACTAAACAAAAATCTGACCGTGGCATCTATAATAGAAGCTGACATCATCCCATTATAAATGCCGTAAGTTGTAACCCAACTAGTCCGTGCGAACTGACAGGGAACCCAAGCCAACGAACAGCCTGCGATTACGGAGATGCACCGTTTGGGTTTTGCTTCGATCCGAGGTTCGGATGTCTGTCTTTCTTGGAGCAAGGCTTTGCATCCCAATCACTCCTGCCATGTTTATCACACTGTTTGTTGGTAAGATTCAGGTTCGGGGGACATTCTCGGGAAGATGGAGATAATTTTTCACAGGTGGACACCAGGACATGCATGAACTACTTTTTGCAGCCTGTGCCCCCAATGCACATGGATTGCTAGCTCCTCGGTTTTGCAAGTTTATTTAGACACACGGTTAGAGAAACCAATCGAAATTCACCTCTGCGATCTTGCAAGGTCAACGGTTTTCACGTGGAGTTTCTTGGGTCACTGATCGTGGCTATTCGATTGTGTGAACATCTGGGGATTCATGGGCTATATTTTAGTCCAGAGACACGGGCGCAGCGGGACTTACGGATAGCCTGTTCGGAAGCCCTTGAGAATGGAACAGGCTCGGCGTGCGCGCGCAAACACGGTTGTCGTTGTGTTGCTTGAAGCAAAGTTTCTGTCCTGGATTACCAGGATCAATGCTACACGGTACCCCGCCCAAGACCCTTTTGTAGAGGATATTACTACTACTCATAGTGGAAGTAACTTCACTAGTAACTAAGTGTCCAACTCAGCAAATTTGCTTATGTGGCAGTGAGATAATGAAGAGAGAGGAGGATATCTAGTTACTGTAAGGCTGCTCATAGTGGGGAGTAACATAAGGTGGTGTCATGCATAAGTTACTAGTCCATGTTATTATCTTCATAGTGGAAAGTAACTTAGAGCTGGTATCATGCAAAACCTTATTTATTAGTTTGTAGACTCATTTTATCTTGGGGTGTGTGATGTTATGGTAACATAGCTAGTTACCACTTCCCCCTCTTTCTTCATTTATTGCTATGTCATGTCACCAAAACACCTTGAAATGTGTGATGTTACTACCTAAGTTACTCCCACTATGAGCAGTCTAACATCATATTTCTCAAGGCACATGTTACTACTCTATGTTACTTCCCACTAAGACTAGTCATGGGAAGTATCATACATTAGTATCATGCACATAATACTAGTTTATGATACTACCCCCACAATGCATAGTATCATAAGATAGTATCATAGTATTATCATATTTAATGTTTTGTAGAATCTCAATGCAAATTTGTGCACATGATGTGTTTGCCAGTAAGTTTTCTAGTTTTACGTGATATGATACGGTATCATATTATGATACCACTTACATCTCTCACCTCATTAATTGGTGTGCCACGTCAGATTTTTGCCAACATGGCATGCATGATACTACTTATGATATTTCTATTGGGGCTAGTCTAATACTACCTCCGATTCAAGGAATAAGGCGTCCTCGTTTTACGTGCTTTTTGTTTGACTAAAAATTACTTCAAATATATAAAGATTGTTTGTATGAAATTAACATCATTAAAAAGTGTTTTTCAATATGAATCCAACGATACTAATTGCATATAATATAATCAAGATTTTGTTGCTCAATTTTTATGGTCAAAGTTCATCTTGGAATACGCGTGCACCTTCTTTCTTGGATTGGAGGTAGTACTGTTCAGCAGATCCATGAAGGCTGCTTGCAAACTATATAGTATATTAGTCTAATGCATGGCATGATCAAATCGTCAGAAAAAATTACGTGTGTAGTTATGGAAGTGACTAATTCTCGGATTTATGGAAGCTACTAATTCTCGGCCGGGCGTGAGTGATAGGGATGAAAATGAGCCACTGGTGTACATTAATTTATGGAATCGACCGATTTAGAACTAACTTGATTTTCGGTCATCCAATTTCATGTGTAGTTCATGTATGACCGTGAAAAAAAAGTGCAATTGCATAATAAGTGCTATAGCACGCCAATATGCAATTCTAATTTCGACAAATCACAATGTAAATTTAATGGTTCTGGAGTTGATCTAGAATTAACTTAATTCTTGGTTGATCTAGAATTAGCAAAAAAATAGTTAATTTATACTCACTCCATATGAAACTACATTGCATAGTGCATTTATGTGATGTGCGGCATGACAGTCTGTGTATATTGTAGAGGGTAAGGGTCCGGAGGAAATATATTGTTAGGTCATCTCCAACGGGACGACGCAAAACTGACATATAAATTATCCGCGTCTGTCCGTTTGCGTAGCTTGGCGGACGCTAAAATGATCGTTTTTATTCGCGCGTCCGTTTGCGTCTAGAAGTGCCCCCAGCGGTCCAACGCATATTTTTTCCCTACTATTTTTTCCTCCTTTTCATTTAAACATAGTTCCAAACATTACACAAACTAATACATAATTTGGAACATGGTTTTACACAAACTAATACATAGTTTAGAACATGGTTTACACAAACTAATGCATAGTTAAAACATTACAAAATGAAAAAATCTAACTAGTGTTGGCTTCGCAGATTTCGTATGTTCTCTACCAAGAAAGAACACTCTCAGGAACTCTCAGTCACCCAAACTGGAAAATCCAGCTGGTAATGATAGCCATGTTGGTCCTTTCGAGGACGAACATCCAGAAACCGCCACTAGTAGTTTCAATTGGCCCGTGTACATATTCGCTGCAAAGAAAGAACACTCTGACAGTTCTTACTGTTGGTGTCCGAGCCGGACTCGCCGGTGTGGTAGTGCATGCGGCAGGATGTGTCGTCGAACTTAACTTGACGATCATCTCGCCATCCCCTCGTAGAGGAAGGTGAGCTAACAGCCGGGCTCGAGTGTGAGGTTGTGGGCGAACTTGTCCCAGCCGGTGTGCATGTACATCTTGCCCTGCCCATCGAACAAGATCTCGACAGGCCACCAGCAGAAGTTGCAGCTAGCCTCCCGTAGCTGCAACTGGGCCGGCTAGATGCCATCAACGAACTCGGTGAACTTGTCCGAGAGCCACTTGATGCTGAGGGGGTCCTCGTCGATGCGGAGGAGGAACTCGAAGCACCGGTCCTCCTCCGAAGACGACGATGGCGCAAGCAACGGTGATCGTGGGGCCGTAGCTGCTCCACCTCGGCGGCCTCGGCCCCGGGGGCGGCCACGCCGGCGTGCCTCGATCACCTCTCCGGCCACCTGGACCCGCCATAGAGTTTCTCGCGGGGCTGTTGCGTCGCGGGAAAAACTAGGCGGCGCTACAGTGGAGGTTTTGCGGCTAGCGTTTGTGTGGAGGAGTGGATGAGGAAGATGAACGCGCGCCCTTTTTATATAGGCCGGAGGCAGGTGAGGGGCGCGACAGGTGTGGCATTGCCATTACTACGTTTGCAGAGGTAGGTGGCAGCCGCTCGGCAGGCGAGGCATCGCCATTAACGTGGTGCATACTACCGAAACGACGCAGCAGCGCCAGTCACTGGCGCCTGAGAAGACGCATCGAGCCAGTGTCGCTGCCAGGCGGGCTCGATGAAACATCCGCCAGACGCGAGCAGACACTTTGCGCGTCCTTGCAGTGTCCGCGGAGACGCATCCGAGGCGCATATTTGGGTCACGTTTGCGTCTCCGCAACGACCCAGTCACTATGCGTCGTCCCGCTGGAGTAGGACCCAGACGAATTTTTCGACCTCGCGGACGCAAACGGTTGCTCAGCCTATTTGTGTCGCCCCGTTGGAGATGCCCTTATAGAGAAATGCATTCCGAGCCTTAGGTCTAATTCAGCCATCGGTAAAATATTAAAATATGTGTGCGAGCACATAAATTTTACCACCTCATCAGAAAATCACATGACAACAAAGCATATGTGTATTGCTTGATCTGATACATTTTTTAACAAGAAAACATTCTAGATACTAACAATATACTCCATCCGACCCCAAAAAACGTCGTAGATTTATCTAAATTTAAATATATCTAGGACGAAGAGGGTACACAGGTTTGCAGACATATAGGACGTGGGCATTTCAAGTACACGTGAGGCACTTGCGCTATAATCAGGGCTCGATCGAACACTCATATATACATTGATCACTTAATTGTGATATAATTAGATCAGGATAATAACTACTACTCAGTGGTAAATGGAGCATCAGGAAATGGCACCATCTCATGCGTCAATTGTGAACGGGGGTATGTGTCATAGGCCCATCATAATCCAGATGAAACGATGTGTCCTCTCTTTGCAACACTCCATGAAAAAGCTGCCGGGAAACCCTGCCGGCAGTCTTTGTTCGAACTACTCCTGATAATGCCATTGACACTTCCTCCTTCACCTTGGTGTCGATGTCATGATCCAAGCAAGAATCCCTAGCGTCCGCATTCCATGAATCCTTCCTCTCATTTGTTGGAGAATCATCAACCTTCAAGGTAAGATCCAGAATCAGTAGCTGCATATATGTTAAGCCAAAATTACAACTGCCAAAAGGGAAACAAATTAGTTACTTCATAGTTTAAGCACTGTAGGCCAAATGCTTCAACGTAGAGGTAGCTACCAACCTTGCACGGTAACGGCTCGTGAGGTGGCTCACTTGAACTGGCCTTGGCATCATGGAGAAGAAGGCTGCGCGCCTTGCATGAGCTAACAAAGAGAGCAAGGAAGAAGAATGTGACAAGAACAATGGTGGGAGAGGTGGTGACCTTCAGCTGCCTCTTGGGGCCCAGAAGAGACCTTAATCTCGGCATTGCAGGGCACGAGCAGGTGTGTTAAGAGGCAAGAGAAGTTGGTACGAATATAGACATGCGGAGAGGATGGAGATTTAGCTAGAGGGTCATATAAGCTAGGAGAGAGCACGGCGCGCATGTAAGAAGAAGGGGGAAGGAACACACACGGAGGTTGGAATAAGTATACAAGTGGAGCAGTACATGGGGTGGAACCCTAGTTAATGGTTCTTAAAAGTTGTTAGTGGAGAGTTCTGTCTCCCAAATTCTATGACACGAACGGTGTGCTATATTTGTCTTGTTCTCTTGTACTGTGAGAAGGGGCAGAGACCCAACAATGAACTGGCTATGATTACACATTACTTATGTGTTGGCCCTAGTTGTTAATGATATATAGCTAGAAAGTGTCCGACAAAAAAAGCTAGTAGAAAGTTTTCTCACTTTTTCTCTACATTAATTAATTATATACCGGCCCGGCCGACATGTACTACTCCTACCTAGGTAAGCGTTCGATTACAAGCTGAAATGCTCCAGCCCTACAATACTAGCTGTTGAGACGCAAACAGAAATCATAGAGATTCAAGTGGATTTGAGGATTTGTGAGAAAAAAACAGAGAAGGTACAAGCTACTGCATGTGGAAATTTCTGGATTGTTACCGATCTCCTCCCCAGAAATTCAATTTTGGCTCCCGGGTGTATATGCTCTCTCTACTAAGAAAACATATTTTGAAGTGTTCAAAAAAATTTACAAAAAATTATACGTGTACATCTCTACAATATATGTGCGTTCGTCAAGTTTCGGGAAAAACCAATATTTTTTGTATTATATAAAAAAGATAAAATTTATGATATGACAAGCTTTATTTTTAGAACTAAATTTTGTCTTTTTACATAGGCCACAAGACAAGTCAAATTTTCATGAAACAACTTTGTGGACGTGTTGCACATGAAAATGTACGTGCGAATTTTTATTTCATTTTTTTATGTTTCGAAATACATCTAAGATGCATTTCAAAATAAAGGGATCATATGATCCCATGTACCAAAACACCACTCCCATCCCTCCATCTATTCTTTTCTCTATATTATATGTACATTTTTCGTTTGGGTCGCTAGAAGATACATACATTTAACTTATGTCAGCATTCCCCTAAAGATGGGGCAAAAGACATTGAGCATATCCATCTTGCTACAAAAGACAGAAAAATGGTTTCTCTCGTAAACCTTTGGTTAAAACATCTGCTATCTCACTGGATGAGGACACATATGGTATACAAAGTACTCATCTGTCAAGTTTTTTCTTTAATGAAATGATGATCAACTTCAACATGTCTGGTTCGATCGTGAATTCGTGATGGAGATGCGATAATACAACATTTGTTTCTTACATGTCCTTTCGCAAGAATTCTTTGAGTATTCCACTGCTGACTGATATTACAAATTTCTTTGGGGATTGGTTAAACAGGATAGCAAAAAAGATAAAGGACACATTCGAGTAGATTAACTATGGGACATTTGGTATGCCCGTAACGATTTTATCTTCAAAAACAGGAGTTTTCTATCATTTCTGCAGATTGTCCCTTTTGGTTACACACTGGATTCACATGTGATCCTATCTCCAGCCGGCGGAAGCGCGCCAGGAAATGGTTATTGGGTGCAACCGTTTGGCAATGGTTGCACATGATTTTAACAGTCGGTGCGATTGGCGATCTGAGGGGCACCTTACATGAAGACTCTATCGCGTTTTTTTACTTTTAGTCATTTTAAGTGGCTTATTCATGTTGAGACTTTGAGTGGTCCATGATTTGTAGTAATTTTCAACTATTCAAACTCTCTAATTAATGCAATAAAGAGCCGTATAAATCAATTTGTGCACAGGCAGGGACTGCCCAACTTCGAAGAAAAAAAGTTTGATTGTGATGCATTCGATTATTTGCAATATCAGTGCGTGCATTGTTATCAAAATAAAGGATCAAAGGTTCCACTGGTATAGCCTTAGTTCCGTTAGAAGAAAATGTGACCATATTAAATCACATATACCATGTGCCATGGGTTGAAATTCAGCTTTAGGAGTTGATCTAGCTACCATGTTCTATTTTTTAACTTGGCCAAGATACTAAGCCCTCCTCCCTCCAACAAATGCACAATAACCAGATGTGAAGCGTTGATCATCTAGAGAACCAACCCAATCAACATCAATATAACATTCAGCTTCTAAGGTTCCTTGATAAGTGTAAAGAAGCCCTTTTCCTAGGCAACCATTAAGGTATTGTAGTGTCCTAGTAAACTCATCCATGTAGTAGTTCTTGGATTATGCATGAACTTACTCACAACCTCACAACGAATGCAATATACGGGCGAGTGTCCAAATACTATTAGTAAATTAACCTTCCCACAAGTCTCTGGTGGCATTCTCTATCAACTAGGTTTCCTGCATCACTGCGCAGTCTATGATTCTGTTCAATGAGAGTAGCAATTGGTACTTAAACCATACTTCATTTGTGTTAGAAAAATACCTTTTTTGAAACTTCTATGCCAAGGAAGTACTTCATGTATCCAAGACCCTTCACTTCAAATTCATGTGCAAGATGATGCTTCACACACACAAAATCCCCGGTGTCAGTTTTTGTCATCACAATATCATCAATATAGACTATTAGGGTTGCAGCCTCATCATTAGCATGTTTATAGCATAGCTTGCCTAAAGCAGTCAAACCGCGCCCTTGGTGATTGTTCCAATCGATAAAAGGAATGATGGAGGTGTAACACTCTTCCCATCTATTTTGTTGGACCTAAATCCAGGCGGAATTTTCATATACACTTATTTATGGAGATTGCCATGAAGGAATGCCTTTTTACATAGATTTGGTAAATTTTCCAATCAAAATTAGCTGCACATGAAATTAGATTCCTCACGGAATCCATCTTTTCCACAGGTGCAAAGGTTTCTTTATAGTTTATATCATAAGTATATGTATACACTTTTGCTCCAAGGCATGGTTTCTATCTGTCTATCTTACTTTCTAGTGTGTGCTTAATAGTAGACACCTACTTACAACCTACCAGTTGCCTACCTGGTGGTAGATCCAGGAGCTCCCAATTTTATTTTTTACCAATACTCTCATTTCACCCATCATTGATTCGTTCCACTTTGGGTCTACTAAGGCCAATTTGCATTCATGTGGTATGGAATAGAATCTAGAGAAATTGGTAAACTTTGAAGGGGTGGATTGCAACATTTGTAGGTGAGATATTCTGGTATAGTTTGGGATTCTACCTAATTTTGGTAAGGCAATAGGTAAGCTATCTATATAAGTAGATAGTTGATTATCTGTTCAACCTGAAGTACTAATAGGAGCTCCACAACTAGTGGGGATAGTATTTGTACCCGGGTCCCAATGCATTATATAGTCTTCACCTTGATATAGAAGAGGTATGAACCTTGTCGCATCGCCCTCGTCTCCATGGCAAGATTTCTTATCATTAACACCATAATTCCTCCCGCTGATTTTGACTATAGTTAGTAATTTACGAATTACCTAAAGTAGTAGGTAAAAGAACAAGGAAATGTATTGCATTATCACTCCCCATTTCTCGAACTTTTTGGGTGAAATAAGGAAATACGAAAAATGGCATTGGACCCATAATATGATTCATTCTGCCAAAATGTTACATCCATACTCCAAAGAACCGGTGCCCGGAGGGACACCAACATATATAACCTTTTTTGAGGAAGAAATAACCCATAAACACACATTAAAGGGTACATTGATCTAACTTTCCAACTACATTTCTATAATCATACAAAAGAAAACCAAACACTTCCAAATACCTTGTTGGTAGAGCAATAAATTCATTTGTTTGAATTTAGGAGACATTCAGATGGAGTTTTATAATCGAGAACATAAAGAGGCATGCAATTTATGAAGTAAGTTGCAATCTTGATTGGTTTGCCGCAAAGAAAATTGGGGACATTCATTGTATACAATGAGCAACTTCAAGAAAATGTTTATTTTTATGTTCGTTGACACCATTTTGCTCCGGAGTATTAACACATGTTGTTTGATATTCAATACCGTTATACGTAAGAAATAATCAAAATTCACGATTAACATATTTTGTACCATTGTCTATACGGATAATTTTAACACTATTTGCATGTTTATTTTTAATAAGGGCAATCTTTGAAAATAGACAAACATTTCACTTTCTTGAAAATGGTACAGACTTGTGTATTGACTAAAGTAATCAATGAAGGGTACAACCCATCGATGTCCATAACAGATCAGAAGGACCCAAAACATAAAACTGAATTCTTTCAAATGGGTTTTTCACATCTTGGACCAATGCTAGGATATGATCCCCTGTTATGTTTGGCTAACTCACAAGCATCACATACCAGGGCCTCTCTAGGACATAACTTAAATAAATATAGATAAACATAAAATAAAATAACCTAAAGGAGGATGTCCAAGTATATGGTGATGTAACAACAACTCTTGACAGGGAGATCAGCATCGTGCAAGAGCCATTTTGTCACTTCAATCATCGAGATAATAAAGCCATTCATGCTTGGTCACAATCCCTAAGAGTATCCAAGTCGCTAGCTCCTGAAAAGCACAATAAATGGGATTAAACCAACTTCTATAGTTAGCTTTGATTTTTTGGTGGCGTTTGATTGATAAAGTTTCATACCTTGGTGAGAAGTGGCAATGGGATTGGAATCATCCTTAGAGTTTCCCTAGGAGGAAGATGAGCTTTCTGAGAGTTTAATCTCGGAGTAGAACTCCTCAAGAGCCCGTATGTCCACAATTGGTGCCCCACATAGGTTTGTAGTGTTGTTAGTTAGAATCTTTCTCACTCCTTGAACTCCCCTTGATCGAGGTTTTCATTTCTCCTACCAAGGTCGGTAGCCATGCAACTAAAAACAACCATCCTTTGTGTGTCCATTTATCTTACAATGGTCAAATAAAGACTTGCCTTTTTCCTTGACAAGTGACATGGGCATACCCTTCGGGTACCCATTATTAGTATACCTAGCTCGGCCCAATATGGAGGAGACCCAATATGGAGAAGGCCCAACAAGGCAACCCGAAGAAGTAGTCGACTAGGACTCTTGTAAAACCCTAGGCTGGTTGCATATATAAAGCTAGCCAGGGCACCCGAAATAAGGAGGACAACAGATAGACAACGCAGCTCCGCCTATGGCGGCACCCTGTAAACACACCTATGATTATATACTGGATTGCTAGCAGCACGTAGGGATCCTCCATCGAGGGGACCCGAAGCTGGGTACGTCGTGTGCCTAATCTCGCTCCCGAAATCTCCATCGTCGCTCTCTCCCGAAACCCAAGTCTACAATACGTAGGCATTGCCGAGGTATTCCCTCGTCAATTGGTGCCGTCTGTGGGAATCAGCGACGACTGGATTTTGTCATCCGGGCGAGATCCGTCGAATTCGTCATCAACATCATCAGGAAGATTGAAGAAAAGAAACAAAATCGCATCAAGAAAAAATCTTCGACTTCGTCATCTACGATCGCCAGATCCGTTCAACAACCAACAACCAGGAAGCGATAAAGTGCCAGGAGGAGCCTGCCTCGGGATGTCCCTGGTTCGAGTTGTCTCGGCTCCACGCACAGGCAGGCTGTAGTCAGGGTTGTTTGTCCAGAGAAGTCAGAGCAGTCCCGTCAATGAACCAAGTCCCGAAGAAAAAAGACTCACGAAGCAGCAGCGTCAAATCGGGGGCCATACGTATAAATTCTGCCTTGGTCAGCTTCCAAGAAGTAAAGAAATCAGTCTGCGTACAAGATCGTGTGTGGCAAAGAGAAAAAAAGGGGGAAATCGGCTGCTTGTAAGGCGCTACCTTGTACGCGACTTCACGACCACAGCGCATCCACATAACTCAAAAAAAAAACAGGATCTCTCGGGACTGCTTATAGCACCACGATGCAGAGCGTTTATTTGAAGGACAACTCAGTTCCTGGCCGGCGCATCAGCCCACGACGATGTCTTCAAGTGCCGTACCGGCCGGATTCAGAATTAGCATGCCAATCAGAAGATGAGCACCGGCGGGAGAAAAATCTTCGCCACAACGTAATTGGTCAAGACCTAATCCCTCGCGGATTCGAAAGTATGGACCTGCCAGGGCATACTCGTTTGTGAACTCTTGATTCCCGACACAAAAACTATCAGGTGCTATATTTTCAGTACACTATTCTTTGCAAATTTATTTTGAGCCAAATATTTTGGTCTGTGCTATTATTTACGCGTAGTTTTTTCCGCCGTAACATAACTGCAGATCGGAAATAAGCTTCGACTACTTTGTTGTGTCAATCCCGTTCGCCATCACGCGCTCGTCGTCGCGCACTCGGCATCGGGCATTCGCCACGCTCGGGGGCTCGCCTGTGGTGGACTCAACATCACGGATTCACCACATCGGCTGCATTCTTCTTCATCGACTACGTCCTCTACATCGGCACGATCGGGGGCTCACCCGTCGCGGATCCGCTTCATCGACTGCGTCTCAGGCACGACTTGCGTCCACATCGGCTTCGTCGCACCCGATAAAAAGCTAAGTTTTCCTCTTCCTCCAAGATTCAATTATTTATTTACTTTCGCCATGCCCGAATACTCAGGGGTTGCAACATTGCATCATTACAGCAAATTTACCTCGACATTAGGGGTTGTTCCATTACTTCGTTACCGCAAATATACTCGGTTACTTCATGAATTTCTTTTCTTCGGCTTAGTGGAATTATCTTCTTCAGTGGAATTATCTTCTCCGGCTCAATGGAATTATTTTCTTCGGCTTAGTGGATTTATATTCTTCGGCTATGGGGATTTATTTTCTTCGGATTGTTGGATTATTTCTCTTCGGGTTATTATTGGTTCACTCTTATACAATATTACCCGATGCGTTTCCGGGACAATGGATTCATCTTCTATGGTTATTACTAGAACTATTTTCTTCGGATCAATGGATTCATCTTCTATGATATCAGCGGATTCATCTTCTATGATTATTACTGGATTCTTCGGGCCAATGGATTCATCCTCTATGATATCGACGGATTTATCTTCAATATATGCTCTATATTTAATGGCGTAATCTTCAATATGGATTCATCTCAAATACTTCATCTGGGATTCATCTTCGTATATTATTGTCTATGGCTTCATCCTAAATGGCTTCACCAAATATGACGCCGCGACTCCATCAACTTATTTCGACGTCACACCTAACGCTCGGGGGCTCGACAACGATTTCGCCTCGGGTCACGACTGCGACAAAACAATCATGATATCACCTCAGCAACGCTCGGGGGCTCGGCTATTTCTTCATCAACAATTTCGCGGCATCCACTTTTGCTATTTGGTGGTTTCTACTTTGACTAGATTTCTTATCTACACTCGAAGACTTCATCATGCATCGACTTCATCGTGTCCAAAAAGCTAAGTGTTCTTTTATTTTTTGTACAAAGTTGATTATCGTTTACTTTCGTCGCACCCGATGCTCGGGGGCTGCGCGGCATATATTCACTTTACATATCATCGAATCCGAGCATCTGACACTGCATGCGAAAAAGAGAGTCAAGGAAAAGATAGAAAAAGTTTGTTTATTTGTGCAGGAGAAAGTAAAATTCAAAGTATATAAAAGAGCAACCGACGAAATCTTCTTCAGGGAGGAACCCGATGAAATCAAAAGAGCACCCGACGAAATCTTCTTCAGGGAGGAACCCGACGAAATCTTGAGAGAACCCGACGAAATTTTATTCAATGAAAACCCGAAGAATTGTCTTCAAGAAAGAACAGGTCCTGAAGAATTATCCTCAAGGAGGTCCCGAAAAATTATCCTCAAAGAGGGCCCGAAGAATTATCCTCAAGGAGGACCCGAAGAAATTTTCCTGAGGGAGGAACTCGACGAAATTATCATCAAGGAGAAACCAAAAAAAGGAGGAGGAAAAAAAAGAGGATGGACAAATCTTCGGGTCCATTGACTCGTCATTTGTTCTGAGCAAGAGCATCGGCGATGTGCCTGACGATAATATAGAAGAACCCAATATATTCGGCTGTCTCATCACGCCCGAGAAAAATATAGAAGAACCCGCAAATGGGTCATTGCATCAGCCGAATAAGGCACTCGATAATATATTCTCAGAGCGCTAAAAGTCACGAATAATCTCTGAATGCCGCAAAACTCTGCGAAGGTAAGACCCCAGATCCGTTCTGAGTGGCGTGGCACCGTCTCTGACGTCGGTTTGCTACTTTTATCCGTATCAACAGATACGAAGAAAAATCCTAACGGACGCGTTAGGTACCCGATAAAATATGACTGGGACTCGACAGAATGGTAAGACCTTAAGCGGCACCTGTCGAGTTAACACCAGTATCCCGAGATTATGTCCAGGGACGTGATCTTGAAGTAGGTTTTTGCGGATTGCCACTAGAGCAGTTAACTAGTACCTGATCCGTCAGATGAACTAGCCCCAATTACCATTATCCCTGTACAATATAGATATGGATGTCAAATAAAAATAGCAACGGCCTGGAGTCGATAAAAAGAGGGGTTGCGCCCAGTTGTTTATCGAGTAGTACAACTTGAGCCTATGCCTAGGTGCAAGCACCTGCTCATAGGCTCGGGGGCTAATCTTATCGAGAGTATTGTTCACCCTCCCGATAAGAAAGAGGAAAAATTGTGGAGTCAATTACAAGCAAGTTGAGCCTACACCCAAGTGCAAACACTTGGCTGTAGCCTCGGGGGCTACTCCCATCGGGAGCGCTGGTCGCGCACCCGATAGAAAATTAACTTCGACAGCATCTACGACAATCAAGGTTTGTAGACTCAACTCGATCCTATGACTCGAGTGGAGCCTACTCCCATCGGGAGCACATGGATTTCATCAAGTCCTCCAGAAATATAGTGAAGTTCTTTATCGAGTAGTACAACTTGAGTCTATGCCCAAGTGCAAGCACTTGCCCATAGACTCGGGGGCTACTCCCATTGGGAGCGCTGCCGCGCACCCGATAATTTCAAGAATCGTCGACATCATCTACGCTACACATGATCTACGACATGGACCTCGCCTTGTATTTTCTTCGACTCCGGAGATGGTTATGCTTGGAGTTTCTACGCAAGTCTTCGACTTCCCTATAAACTCGGGGGCTACTGACATGGGCATACCCTTCGGGTACCCATTATTAGTATACCTAGCTCGGCCCAATATGGAGGAGACCCAATATGGAGAAGGCCCAACAAGGCAACCCGAAGAAGTAGTCGACTAGGACTCTTGTAAAACCCTAGGCTGATTGCATATATAAAGCTAGCCAGGGCACCCGAAATAAGGAGGACAACAGATAGACAACGCAGCTCCGCCTATGGTGGCACCCTGTAAACACACCTATGATTATATACTGGATTGCTAGCAGCACGTAGGGATCCTCCATCGAGGGGACCCGAAGCTGGGTACGTCGTGTGCCTAATCTCGCTCCCGGAATCTCCATCGTCGCTCTCTCCCGAAACCCAAGTCTACAATACGTAGGCATTGCCGAGGTATTCCCTCGTCAACAAGGGCGTCTCCATATTTCAGATCATGATCCTTGTGTTTGGCTAAGTCAATCTCTTCCTCAAGTACATTGAAGATGATATCATCAAGGCTTTGCCATTCTAGTTGGGAGAAAGTAAGTTGTCAATGAAGATTAATTCCATGTTCAAACACTCGAGAAACAATTTTTCCATAACACTCAAACCGCACATGATGGATGGAAAGATCTTGCTTCTCAACATGCTAAAAAGGATGGTAATAATGTAGACCCCTATACAGTCGCTTCACCTCACCTACTTAATATGTTATGGATTTAGTGCCATATTGTAAGTGAGTTAGCTCTTCCATGATGCGTCTTTTCATGGATTTTGTTTGATTTTCTAGCAAACTGTTTCTCCTAGGCTTTCCATAATTCATACACGGTTGACATTACTTCAACCTGCTATAGTACCTTCCCAATAGCCCCACCGACACTCTGTCATTATTCCACTTTGTGCAACTATCACTAGTTTTTTTTAATTTTCTTCATCAAAATCTAGCATACCCTTATAACTATGGGTATTAGTTGAGGATGATGTGCCCAACTAACATAGTTGCCTGGATTTGACAATTTCACTAGATTTGGTTCAAATGCATACTTGATAGATTCTGAAGCTACCGATTTTAACTGTTGTTGTTTCAATAGTCACCTGAAATACTCATATATCTTTTCCTTGTCTGAATCTGCTGGCTTGTCCTTGGATGGATCTCCCATTTTTTAGCAAACCACACACTTCAAATGCACTCAGAAAATATAATATGGCTTGCCTCAAATTGCAATACACTAATCGGATTTGACCCACTCCATATTGTGTTCTATAACGAGATGTTTCTCATCAACTAAAAAAACATTCACCTACTAAAAAAGAAGGCCATACCACCCACTCTTTAGGCCAGGACCTAAGCATCTCTATTTCGGCACCTGTAGCTCGACATAGTGATAATTGCTAACATAGCATCTACCTCATTACTGAAACCTTGCAGAATTGACAGAGCCTGCTATGACCTGATATCAACAACAAATAATACGTGTATTCACTCCGGGTTGATCACACAGGGTCTGCGCTGAGTCGTGGCCAAACAACCTCATGAGCACCATCGGTACAACAGAGATACAACACCTCATCTGTTGTTGACTCTTGCTCAAGAACACGGGGAGAAGAAGCTGGAACTTCAAGTGGATTTGAGGATTTATGAGGAAGAATAAAGAAGGGGCTTCTTTTGAATAATTCCAAGACCACGGGTTGGTGCTTCCTGGGGATGTTAGAATTGAGGGTAAAATCAAAAAATTCTTGTGTCTGCTCATCCAAATTGGCTTTGGACTACTTATAGACTTCAATCTATAGGATGGACTCATCCAGATAAATGCTCCTTCTGTGATCAACAAATTGAAACAACCGACCATTTAATCATCAAATTCACATATGTGAAAGAGTTATGGGAGGGCCCCTCCGCAACTCATGCTCATGCAGCCGACATTTTTACCCGTTCCTCCTCAATAGCAGGTTGGTAGAAGAAAATTGAAAGATTCGGAAGAGGCAAGGTTTAAAGAGAAGAGACTTTGATCACAGTTTAGTTATATGGCACCTATGGAAAGAAATAAAATAAAGAGTTTTTGAGAATGTAACTTGTTCTGCTAAGAGCTTATTGTATTATGTTAGATATGGCTTAGCAAGCTTGATGGCAGCTCTTGTAGTCTTTCTAAGTTCTCTTTGTTTTCTCTCGTGGATTCTGCCATTGTAAATTTTCCCCCCTATATTAATGCCAAAGGAGAGCTCCCCCCGCTCACATCAAAACATATTGTATGTTGAGATTTCTGGATCGTTGGCGAGATCTCTCTCTCTATTCTCTTTTCTATATTACATGTACATTTTTCATTTGAGACCCTAGCAGATACAAAGAATGCATAATGATTGGACACCTTCCAAAGGTCCCCAAACATAGATATGGGCTTCAATGTGGCCAACACTACCACTAGAATAACTATTCTGATCTTTTTGTAAAGTTTGTCTACAATCCTATAGCGTGAGAAGCATCCCCTCCGTCGTCATCTCCTTCCTACCTACACTGCTACATGGTTGTTTCCCCCAAAGTGAAGGTGCTAGGACATTCAATGGCTTATGGTGTTAGAGAGTCGATATTGTTCATTGTATCCGCGTATGCACATACACTTAATGTGATGTTCGTTGACGCCATAGTCAGTACATAGCCCCACCAATGCCCCATCCTTTCTCCCCTTGCTATTTTTTCCTCTTACGACGCATCCCCTCTTACTATGGTGACGTGTAGCAGTGGTCATATTGGGCCAATACCCAAACTTACATTGGCATTTTGCCTTGGGAGGTATTAATTCAGCCCATGAATATTAAGTGTCCCACTGTGCATTTGATTTGGCTCATCCTTTACTTGTATCATTCTTTCCGGGTGCACTCTTTTGTTTTTCCTGTTGTTGGTCTGTTGCTATGGTTGGCCACATTGAAGCCCATATCTATGTTTGGGAACCTGTGGAGGGTGTCCAATCATCTAAAAAAAGTCACACGTAACATTGTTCTGTATGTGATAACACTTTTTCGCAACATGTTTCCCCGTAGTTACTAAATGTTGTGAAAGAAATAGCAAACATTTCAAATGCACATATGTAGCAAAAACAAAACATATGCAACAAATACTCATTTGCTACAAAACATTAGAAATATGTGTCACCATTTGCAATAATTTCAACATATCCATATAGCATAAAGCAAGGGCACATGCAGAAAAAATCATTTGGTTGTACAAAAATGTGACAAAGTGTGTTGCCATTCACAGGAAAATATATAAACTGGTATATGTGGCTACCACATCCAACATTACAGAAACACGTTCACAACATCAGGGAAAACCGTTTCCCACATACGCCCAAAAATGTTGCAATATTCTATACGTGGGTACATAAAAAGACAAGCTTCCAGCAAATCACAGCATCAAAAATTCTCAAGAAAATCACAACCCTCTTACTTTAACCATGGAGGCATCATCTTAATTGCAGTTGAGTGGCCATGCAATCTTTCTTAGCGTGCTTGAGCTCGTAATTCCAGGATCCCAGGGGCGGGACCCACTTCACGAGCAACCAGACTTCTTAGGCGTCTTAAATGGCAGCTACGAGCAGCATCTCGACCTCCCCTTTGCATGCCCCTCAGCTGCATGTATCATGTTGACATATTACAAGAAAAGATAGGAGCCGTAGCAATGCACGTGCATTCAACTAGTATATATAATGGAGGAACTTTTGAAAAACCCATGCTAGTGCTAATATTCGTTCTTTGGGCACCTTCAGAGGTTCATCCTTTTGAATGGGCCAAGTCTAGAAGTTATACGAGTTATGTTCTGCAATTCTCAACCTTTAGTATCACATCATAACCTCAAATCTCTCATGCCTTGCGGCTTGCAAGTCAATGGAACCATAATATGCCTAGTCCCCATATAAAAGAAGGGTTACTCCTATTTAACACCTTAACCTCGCACCAATAGGCCTATCTATAGCAAGATAAAAAAAAATTGTCTATGTTTTTTTGTGTACATTAAATTTATTTTATTATTTTATTTTATTGTAATGCATAATAATTTTTATATTTATCTTACTTTATTGGTTTTCTATTTTTCCTCTTTATATTATCTTTATTTTTTCTCTGCTTTGGTTTATTTATTATTTTACTTTTTATAATCACACTAATAACTTTTATGTTGTACAATTTATTCGGGTTGAATAAACATCTATTTTGAGGTACATGAAGACTTAGTTTGATCGTCGTGAATAATTATGTTGAGCCGCATGAACATTTATCTTTATCCACATGAAAGATTATTTTGAACAGTATGAATATTATAATTATGATGATAAGCTCATCAAAATATATGAATTCGAAATTCATAAAATGGGCCTCCTGTAGGTCAAATAGGTACTCCCAAAGCATGGTGTGTTATCTTGTTAGAAAAAATATTAGATCTGCGGGTTCAATGAATCTAGATAGATTTCAAGAAATATTTTGTCTAAATATGCGGTAACTAATCTAGATTGGAGAGAGTACTACAGTTTTTTTCCGAGGAGGCTAGAGATAGCGTGCAATTCCGGTGATCTCCTCGCTGAATCTTTCAGACTTCCACTGATACAGAAGACAATGCAATCATTCGCACTTTCTCTCTGATCGAATTCAGCGTAGCAATCACCAACATATGCACAGCACGACACAAGCACGTTCAGAAGCAACAAGACGCTACAACCCTTTGACTGAAGAGCACCTACACCTCGGTCCTAAAATCAGAGGGGAGTTGGCTCTTCCCGCCACACCTTGTCCCAATCCCAAATTTCCAGCCCATCCATCGTCTTGGTTTGTCGAAGTATGTATATCGAACCATCTTCAGCGGCGCCTAAGGTTCCTCCAAGGAGGACACGGGCAGATCGCTCGCGGGTTCAGTCCTCCTGCGTGCCTCCATCTTCGCGGAGATCTCCGCCACCACCAGCCTCGACAGCAGCAGCCCGGCGATGAGCGCCGACACCATCAGCATCGTGAACACGCCGCTCCAGCTCCTGGCAGAGATGTAGCCCGTCAGCAGCGGGCCGACGGCGGCGCCGATGGACCCCGTGCCGTCGATGATCGCCGTCACGGTGGCCAGCGCGCGGGAGTTGCCGTTCAGCGAGCTGTGCGTGCCGAGGTCGGCAGAGACGGCGGTTGTGATGAGCGCGTAGGGCCCGTTCACCAGCACCCCCGTGAGCAACATGAGCGCGGCGTTCCATGTCAACGAGATGCTCCCGTATATGCGGTAGAAGAAGAGGGCCGGTATCGCGCAGAAGGTGAAGCTCGCCGCCGTCAGCGCCCGCGCGTCAAGGCGGTCGGAGATGTGGCCGGCCAGGATGCCGCCGACGACACCTCCCACGTCGAACAGAGTCGACAGTACCCCGGCAGCAGAGTCTGACAGATATTCCCCTCCGATCTCTGAAATGTGGGGGACAAAACGGTGGTCAGGTAAACGATTCTTCTTCCTTTTTTTCTCTCCATGTGTAGATGAGCTCTAAAAGATTAAATTATACGAGAGCATAAGTATTGATCAAAACGCACCTGTGTGGCTGAGATAGAATGGAAGCCAGTAGAGGAACGTGTAGGCGACAAGCTTGCAGAAGAAGAGGCAGAGAGCGAAGGGAGCAACGCCAGGAATCCTCCATGCCTGAATGAACCCCACTGCCTCGTCTCTTGAATCTGATCGTCCCTCCAACAGAGGAACGTCCGTGTCATTCTTCTCATAATCCCTCACATGGCGATCGTCCTCGATCCCGATCACCTCCGGATCAACAGGCAAGAACAGAAACACGGCGAGCCCAACCAACGCGATCATGGCACCAGGCACTGCAAACGACCAACTCCATCCGAACTTCAGCATGGCAGCAGCAATCAGAGAGCCAGATATGTTCCCCACAGACGTGTGAGCGTTCCAGATTCCCATGATCAGCCCCCTCTTGCTCTTGCCGAACCAGTTGCCGACTACCGCGACAACCGACGGCCACCCGGTCGACTGAAACAGGCCGGCGATCATCTGGACGGCCAGAAAGTAGTAGAAGCTGTGTATGTTGAGCCAGTATCCAGCTCCGAAGGCAGTGGTGAACAGCCCGGTTCCTACCATTCCGACTGTCAGAAGGATCCTCAGATCCACCCGGTCACCCAAATGGCCGGCAAAGAACATGCCGATTGCATATACACCGAGGAAGGCCAAGTCAATCTCGCCGAGCAACGCGGTGCCACCGTCGCCATTGAACGGAGCCCACCCACTGGTTAGAGCCGTGTTGTTCGCTGCACCTTGTAGGTCCTGAAGATACTGCTGACTGGGCCAGTGCAACATGCCAAGGTTGGCCGTCTTGGGATCAAGAACACTCTTGACAATGCTTGTAGTTTTCCTAGTGGCATGGTAGCTAGCGTAGGATAGGAATGTCAGTACCAATACAAGAGCCTGCGATGATCTGAAGGAGAGAGGTCCACCCCGGACACACTCGAAGAGCTGAATCCCCAAGGGCTTTATGGTGCCCATTTTGCTTCTGGGTTCACCTGAGGAACCCATGAGTGAACCTGAATTTGGTTTCACCACAGCTGTTACTGTAGCGGGGAAAGAAGGCCGGCTGGTATTATCGCCTTATCTGAAAAGACCAAATTAGAGCAAACGTCAGTATTATCCATGAGATCAGAGAGCTGATAACTTGACATAAATGGGAAACTTCCAGCGAAGAAAATGACAGTGACAGGCACAAACAAATGCATATGTTGCAACCAGAAGTAATAATCATGTATCAGTATGTGGATGAATTATTGGAGGCAATGACTAGTTGGCTCCTGTTAGCAAAATGAATTGTACTACTAGAATATAAAACTACATGGCATTTCCATGGATTCAATAAAAAAATCCATTCTCTAAAATTATACCCACATATAAATCATTAGGTGGATTTTTTTAGTTAGATTCGGTGGGATGATACGATATGCACAATTTTGACTCGCTGATTCATCCATTTGAGCGGTCATTGACATCAGCATATACCTCCTACCTACAAATGTGCACTTCTCATCAAAATCAAACCTATTAGCATAGCCAAGCAGTGATCAAATTAAAACCAAGCATCCTTCAGATACTGCACTAAGCATGGAGCAGAGAAAACAACGAGTATCCTGATACAGGTCGCATTAACTTCAAATTAATTGGAAAAAATCATTATTACATAGTAAAAGGGGGCCACATCTATTGAATTCAAAGATCGAGAACTGCAGCTGAACCTTTCTCGAGCGACTGAAATAATGGCACCAACAAAGGAAAAGCATGCCCAACCAGGCAACCACAGCAAGCATCATCTCACCTCCAGTTCAGCAATGGGACGAAGAATAGAAGGCAAGGTACAGAGATGCGTACGTGCGACATGTCCTGTTAGCATTAGCTCAACGGCATGAATATAAAGGGAAAGCGGGACAAGTCCAATCTTGCAAGCAAGCCCAGACCAGCCGGCCAACAGAAGCAACCGAACCAACGGAGATCGCACTCTTCAGAAAGAAACGGAAAGCGGAATGAGCAGGACCAAGGTTGCCCCGAACTTGCAACTTGCAGGGCATACGTAAATGAGGGGCGATCCGTTTTCTGAATTTGTGAAAGATTGGTGATGCGGAACCGCAAGCAAAGACGAGATTATTCAGGCAAATTCGGAGAGCAATTACCTGCTGAGAGGAAGTACTGGCTCTTGATGCTGTCCAAGAAACAGAGGCAGTTCTTCTTCTTCTTCTTCTCCGGCTATTGGCGAGAGTCGGGTCGTCTGGCGGTGCGACTGGAGGAGAATTTCTTGGGGAGCGCAGACCGTGCAACTGTGGAGGGAAGCTTTGTGAGGCGCCTCGGCCGTGGCTTCCGAGGAGCTGCTCGTCTTTTATACAGGTTTTGCAGACAGCGTCTCTTTTGGCTGCTCGTGGTGTCCGTGGGCTGCCGCTGGATCGCCTCTTTCTCCGGTGAGGTCACACACGGCACGCACCTACGGTCATCTCATCTTGTGGTGCCTAATTCGGAGTAGCTCTCCTCCTAGCACTAGGGGCGTAATGTCATCACGGAGAACTAGCTTTTGTTTGACTAACTTAATTTTCTTAACTTGACTTACAAAGCAGGGGAGAACGTGCTTCCGAATCTTGATACTTCTACGCCATCGTGGAATAATATAATTATATAGCGGAAAATTATGACAAAGCTTCCAGCAGCAATCAGAAGGAGCCACATCATTTGCAGCGTCTGGCTAGAAATTACGGTGGAAATTAGTAAGACATGAAACCTGTCTGATTTGCTAGTTCTAGGCTTTCACGGTACTTTTTTAAAATGCTAATTTTGTAAACTTGACACATCAATTGACACATACAATAACAATGTGAATGAAAACAAACCAAACAAAAAAATCAGACGGGCAACGGCCATAGCCATCATCTTCAAGTAAAACTACCACCTAGCACATCTAACTTTGCAAAAGTACACATTATGCGGCCAAAGAGGAAGGAATGCCAGGCGACAACATTGTGGTGCAACTCATGCACTAGGTCTGTAATCTAGGTTTTTCACCACAATACGGCGCAAAATTTGAATGCGAATGCCCTGTCAGAAAGTGGTTGCTTGTCGCCAACACATACGTGAGGGTGCAAACTCCAAAACGCGACATCCACAATGTCGTTTGAAAAGGAAAAAACGAAATTTAAGATGGTTCCTTCAAGAGCGTACCGACCACCAAAGGCTCGGCCTGCCATCAACGCATTCTTAGGTAAAGAAGATTTTCACCCAACGTTAACATTGAGTGATGTTCACCGAGCCCACACCGAGAAAGTGCGGCGTCGACGAGTCGCGATAAGATGGTCACACTAATCAAATATATATATTGACCGTTTTCATTTTTCCAAAGAGGTGCCTAAGTCTGAGTCGACCGAGGCTTAGTAAAGTATCAGTCAATTTTGCATGTGTGTGTACAATTACTATAAATATGCCCAATTAATGTAAAAAAACATTGTTCACATGGTGCAAAAAAGAAAGTACAGGTTCTCAAAGTTCAGCCCCAATGTAAAATTTGGATGATATATATCCAGATATATATAAGCCTACGCATGGTCGTTCAGTTTTGCAAATGATCTCCTTGTTCATACCGGGAGGTGACGGCACACACCTAAGTTCCCCGGCCCTCCACGCAAAAGATAAGAAAAAAGGTTCCCCCGGTCCGCGGATTTGCTTCAGCCGGCTGAGAACAGATGCTAAGAATAGAGTATTTGCGAGGAATATTGCGAGCGGATATTCGTTCTGGACTCGGATATTCGTGGAGCTAAAATTATGCCCTCGTACGCGATCCCAACAACTGTGGGGCCCGTGCAGACGCAGATCCTGTGCCTCACGTCACTCGGCGTTTTGTTTTGGTTTACTGCCGCGGTTTAAACTTTTGCTGCTGCCAGGTCAGACATTCTCAATTCCCCGTTTCTACATGGGATAATTAACCATTTAACAATCATGATGTTCATGACTTTGCTGGAGAGAGATGGTTGCACAGGGTGTGTTGAAAACTTGAAACGAACCTTGTCTTCACCTCTGCCGCCGACGGGAGCGGGAGCGGCGAGCTTGACCGGCGCGGTTGTCCGGCACGGCGTCCCTGTCTGCACGTGAGACATAGGGAATCCATGAGCTTTTTAATTAGCTTGACAGGACGCCATGGATTGGCCAGAAAGATCAAGCAGAGATGAACAGGGAAGGATAGATAGATACCTCGGTTCCTCGAGGAGAGTCCCGGAGCTCCGTCGCTGAGTACAGCGAACGGACAAACCAATAGGAAGAAGAAAGCTTTCGCCTATTTATGCTACGAAAACTGTAGCCGTCGAGTTTCAGAGAAGGTTAAAAAAGAGATTTTTATTATTGATTAAAAACTAAAACGAGAAATAGTAATGCATGTTTGCAAATGTGAGTTTTGCGCAAGATAGGCCTTAGATGGCAGGAAAAATACCAGGATGAACTCGCGTGCACGTGGACCTATTTTCTTCAATATTAAAAAATGCTATTTGAAAATATCTTTAAAAATTAAAATGATTTTTTTCATGTACATATTATGTTGATACTTACTTGTGTAAGTTTTTACCAAAAAATATGATTATATATGGCCTACAGCAAAGTTACAAAATGTTCAAATGACATTATAATGATTGGTTGTGTACTGTTCGCGGAAATAGAAAATTCCATTTTCACATTTTATGTGTAGGTTACACATGGTCTTTCTTATGCCAAAATCTGCGTAAATAAGTGTCAACATCGGATATACATGAAATTTTGAAATAGCATTTTTAAAAATAATTCATAATGAGGTGCACCCAGGTTCACATCGTCCGCGTGGAAATAGCTGGCAGGACCTACACGTGGGATAACAACTAGGAAAACTAATCATGTGTAGACTAGATAGGATTTTCTGCGCTACTCATTTTGATTCAAATTTTCCTTTAACTACCGCTAAAGGCTCCTTTGATTCATAGAATTTGTATAGAAATTGTGTTAAATTTTATGGAAAAAAATTAGAGAAATTGTTTGATTCATAGGAGCATGTTCTATACGAATTAATTATATAAAAATCTTGTAGCGTAGATCCTATAGAAAAAATAGGTCATACTAAACTGGATCCACTATTCACTAGTAGAAAAATGGCATTTACTCCCGATTTGTGAGGGTATTTAGTCCCGGTTGTCCGTCCGAGACAACGCAATCGGGACTAAATGCACACCCCTTTAGTTCTAGTTGTGGACTAAAGGCCCTCCACACAGCCGCAGTGGAACGCTTGGGCTGGAGGACCTCCTACACGTGTTATTGTTGTTCTATTTTTCTGGAGGACCTTTATTCAAAAAATGTATTTTTCAGAATTTTTAGAGTTTGAGTTATTTGAATAACTTAGTCTCTGATTACATTTAATCTTTAGTCAAAGTACTTACTCGTGGTTAAACTTCTCAATCTGTCACCCATCTTCAAACTACTCCAGCATAAGCACGCTTAACTTTTGAGTTCCTTTCGAAAAAGCTTCCAAGTACACCAACACACCTTATAGATAATCTGAAAGGATTTTTAATTTTGAACTTTCCATCATTTTATTTTGTATTTTACAAATCTAAAAAGGCGATCCACAGAGTGTGGAGCAAAAAAGCCAGGAACTCTTTAGTCCCGGTTGGAGACACCAATAGGGATTAAAGGTAGAACTTTGTTGAGGACACCAACTGGAACTAAAGATTTTTGCACCGACCACAACCTGTCGCAACCCTTTTAATCCCAGTTGGTATCTCTAACCGGGACTAAAAGTTTCGTTTAATCCTGGAGTAAAGCTGGCCGCGCCCCGTGCGGCGTCCTAGCCGCTGGAACCAGAACTAGTGCTTACATTAGTCCCGGTTCCAAATGCGTTCGAGACTAATGCTCCGAGCAGTTCCGAACGAAAGGCCATTTTTCTACTAGTAATTACTATACCTATTGCAGTACACCTAGAGGCCCATGAAGCCGAGGAAGCATTGGCCAAGCCATTCCTTTCCGGTGTCGACATGCAAGATGAGGTGATAGCCTGAGACTTGAGCTGGCGCATTCGGCAGTGACAACGTGTTGGCTTAATTCGAGAAGGGAGCGCCCGCGCGCGACCCCGTGGACGTCCTGATGGCACGGGGACCGAGCCGCATTGGCCATTACTCTTGGGGTTGGAGAGGCACATGTTTCTCTTCCTTTGGACATGTCATTCGTTTCCGGCGTCGATGATTTTGGCGAATATACTCATGGAAGATCGGATCGATACGACGGTTTTCGGTGCACACTTTGGTAGCGGGAGTAGCTCGGTTGTCCAGCTCGGTGTGTCATGTTGTCCGCTTACGGCGTCTTGTGTGTCTTGTGGTGTTTTGTGTGGCTTGTCGTTGTTTAGGTTTTCGCTCGGATTTTCTCTAAATAACCAAGTAGTGCGAGTCTCTGGACCATTTTCTATTTGTTCGATGGATTTAGCGGCTCTCTTGCTAACATTAAAAAAAATATCAGAGATTTGAGCTCATTCTTAGATATCTAAATAACCTTTGGATTGTCAACACCCGGATTTTTAATTCCAGATGCCTATTATGCCATACATCGCAATCCCAGGAAGATTGTTTTTTGCGAGACATAACAGTCGATATCACAGAACATTATTCATTACAAACCATAATCGTCTTACAACAAGGGATCTCATGATCCAATCTTAAAACAACAGTTGATCTAAAGATTAGATACAAAACACATAGCGGAAGAACGTAGTAGCGGTCCATCTGTTCCACAGGCAACGCTTGACGTTAGGAGGTGGTCCTAGTTATCATAGACATCCTGCTGTCCATCTTCCTGGTACTGGTGCTCTTCTTCATAGTCTGGCCATTTGAATAGCCAGGGACAAAGCTATGAGTACTTTATATAGTACTCGCAAACTACCACTAATAGAAGTACTAGTAGCTCTAATAAGGGTTCTAAGCTTCTAGGTTTATTTGCACAAAACTAGTTTTATTTCATAATCACTTAATAGTCAAAGACTCTTTATTTGTCAAAAATTACTCAAGTGGGAACATCAGTGTCATTCCCACAACTCTGTTGTGATTAAGTCAAATTCATCTTTCAAGTCACAAGTCATTTTTAGAAAACATCTGACAACGGAACAGTATGGCCATCCAACCGTCCATGACCGCGGATGCGGCTATTCGAATAGTTTAACACTCTGCAGAGGTTGTACACTTCTGCCATAAATTTTGATTACATCCGTCAGGGATAGCCCTGAATAATCATACTCAGTATGCGGAGCATCAACCATTAACCTTTTACTTACATACCCTAGTATAGGCACCTCCCCTATGAGCTTGGCCTCCCAGCGATGGCGATCTACCATCCTGGGAACTGCACAGGGCTTAGGTAGGACATTCATCTCTATTTCACGTCATTTCACTTTTCACGGAGGCAGCCTCGGCATAACCCCTATGACGCTTGTTCAGAGGGAACCCATACTAAAGTACATAAATTTCCAGTTAAGCCCTACCCATTATCAGGTATTGTGGGGGTACTCTAAAGTTGGAATGGTATCGCATCCGAACCCAACCATCAATTTTTGTCAAATTCACCTTGTTATTCAAAGGTCATATTCACCTTCAAAACTTTCAGTAGAATGACTCATCATTCTAAGGTTTTCAAAGTCATTTGATTCACAAGTTCCCATCTAGAGTGGTCAAGTTTAGGTTTAACACTAGCAACTAGTCATGAGGGGTGCTAACTAAATTTTAGCTATCTAGGCTAAGTTTGATGCTCTTGTAGTACTCTATATTTAGACCAAAGTCAACTATAAAAATAAGCCTTGATAACCAAAGTAAAATATTGCAAGATAAAAACTTGAGCTTGGAAAAATCCTTAAACAAAATAGTATTGCAAGGGTTTCTTGCACTAGTATAGCTTGCATTAGTAGAGCTTGCCTTAGTTGGTACAATGATCAAAGTGTTCCTCCTCTTCTTCGTAGAAGACCTCCTCCTCGTAGCCTTCGGTACTAGCGTCTATAAACGTATACGAGGTATACAATCACCAAACAATACTTAAGTAGACTATTTAACCATAATGGCTCACGAAAGATGATCTATTATCATCACAAGGATTAATACTAGGGTTTCCATTTATTTCCTTTGAAAAGTAATTTCCTCTCATTGAACATTACTAAGATTTAATATCCTCAAATAATAAAATATGATGCCATGTAGACTAAAGGCATTACCTCACATTAAATTACTTGGGAAAGTGATTTAAATGAGATGCTACATCTCATAGTGTTTGACTAATATTTTTGAATGATTTAAATGGGCTAGAAATAGCAACATATCCATTATTTGAATCTAGTCCATGATCATTGTAACTAAAAATCTATATTTTTACATATTCAAATAGTGTATCTGAAATGTGAATTTTAAGAGGTGGAATCACCTCAAAATAAATTATGGTTGATTTTCAATAAATGTTTGGAGTTGGCAAAGATATTGTCTTATTATTTTTATTGCAATTGCTCTGTAATAAATCAGGGGTTGAGATTATTGAGTTGGATAGGTATTTTTATCTACTTTCCCACAAAATTTGAATCATCAAATTTGGCTTAGTAGATATTTTTCTATTTAAATTTGAACAGGGCATCTGAATTATGTCTAGGCTAAAAAGAATAAAACGGATTTGAATTAACGGGCTTAGGCGGGAAACTAAACGGGCCGGCCCAGCAGTGCACAGAGCTGGCGTGGGCGGCCTGACAGTGGGTCCCACCCGTCAGTGGGTTTTTAAACCCCGAAACGGTACGCGCGCTAGGGACCGTAGGATTAAAACGTGATCTAACGGCCGAGGGTTGTCGTCGTCGACGGCGAGCTTAACCCTAACCGCGGTGGACCTAGGGGGTCGGAGGGCTCACCGGTGGTCGGCGATGGTCGGGGGTGGCGGAGATTGGCGTTGCGGATGAAGAGGAAGCATATGGTGGTCGCGGCAGCTCCGGGGGTGCTCGGCAACTCCAGCTCCACCTGCTCCTGCTCCGGCGGGTCTCCGGCCAGCAATTGGGGCTCAGTGGGTGAAATTGGGACGGGGCATTGCTTGAGGAGGGTCAGTGAGAGGAGTGGAGTGAGATGGTGTGGAGAAAGAGGGCCGGGGCGTGCTCCTTTTATAGGCTCATCGAGCAGCTGCGGAAGGCCACGGGTGCGGACGGTCAGGTGGTGCTACGGGCGGCTAGAGGCATGGGTGAGGACGGGGTGCTATTCAGGGCGTCATGGCGATCATCACGAGGGTCTTCGCACAGGAAATGGTGGTCAAACACGATGGGGAGCGTGACGCGTCCGGCGGTACTGTGGCGGACGTCGGCGACAAGAGCGATGGCGACAGTGCACGGGGGAGAGAAGGACGGTGTCTGGCAGTCTCCTGGTGTCATGGCGATGCTCCGTGCGGGCGCTGATGGCAAGGCGAGAGCTGAGGCGACGGGGCACCGTGGCGCCCGTGCGCGTGCTGGCGTCGTGACCATGCCGGTCTCGGCACGCCTAGGTGATGTGGGCGCGTCCTGGTCTGGGCAGAGCAAGTCTCTCCTTGGCCAGGGCGGTGTACCAGCAGGGTCAGGAGAGTGAGGGGTACCTCCAGGACATGGTGAGAGGAGAGGGCGGGGAAAATGAGAGGCATGGTGAGTGGCATGAGGTCATGACATGGCCATGTCATGGTCATGATCACCAGTGAGCAGTGGTGCAATGGCATGGCATTGTCCAGAGGGTTCAAGGGGACACTGATGATAGCAAATGGAGCTACGGTTTAGGCTAAAACCCACTGGATTTTAGGGTGTGTGCACTTCTCAGATTTATGCACACAAGGTGTTTGACAAAATGGCCGCAAGAGAAATTTAATTGAGTTTTGCCAAAATATTTCATGGGTGTGACTCTAATATTATTTGACATACATTGGTGGCGTTGGTTTGCAAAATGAAGTTGGTTTGATGAAATTCATATTTGGGGTGATCTTAAATCTGTTTTAAAGTTGCCACTTTGGTTGCTTATTATAAGCATGTGAGAATGACTCAGCAAGGTTGGCCAACACCAGATTTACTCACTTTTATGTGTACTTGTGATCTGGGAAAAAAGATGATGATGCTTGGTTTAGAAAATAATAACCACAGGGGCTCAAAGTAGGCATCCTGATAATATTTTCAGAAATGACCATTATCATATGTGCCTTGATTTTTATTTTTATTTTCATTTTGTTTTGCTTTTCTTTGACTCAAATGTTATTGTTTTGGGTTCAGTGAGTATTATGATGAGTTTATTAATGTTTTCAAACCCTCTAAACAAAGTAAACATGGCATATGCTAAAATTTGCAAATGTGGCCATTTGCTCATCTATGCATCTATTTTTATTTTATTTTCTTTTGCTTTGTTTCTCTTTGATCCAATAGGCATGGTTTTGTGTTTAGAAACATTTTCAAAAACTTCAAACAAACATTCATGGCAACATCAAAACATTCATGCATGAACACTATGCACACAATTTAAAATCAAACCAAGTTTTTGTTGGCTCAAAATTTTGGAATAAGGGAAATTGACTTTCTTCTTTGCTTTGGATTTTTGGGATGTTACAAACCTTCCCCCCCCCCCCCTTACAAAATATCTCGTCCCGAGATCTAAAGAAAACTAGGAACTAAAGAGATCGGGAAACTCAGTCCTAATATAATCTTCTCGCTCCCAAGTGGCTTCTTCTTCAGTATGGTTGCTCCACTGAATCTTCAGAAACTTGATACTTCTGGTGCGGGTGGTTCTGAATGCTTCCTCCAGGATACGAATGGGTACTTCACGATAGGTCAAGTATTTGTTGATATCCACAGATCTGTGATCGATGTTTTTGAAAACCTCTGTCTTCTCAGGAACTTCCAAACATTTCCGAAGTAACGAGATGTGAAACACATCATGCACAGCTGACATTTCCTCCGGCAGTTCCAGCTGATATGATACTTCTCCTCGGCGACTCAAAACTTTGAAGGGTCCAACATATCTAGGTGCAAGCTTTCCTCTGAGTTGGAATCTCTGCATTCCTTTGAGGGGTGATACTTTTAGATACACAAAGCCTCCAATATTGAAGGTCATTTCTCGGCGTCTCTTATCAGCATAAGTCTTCTGCCTAGATTGGGCAGCTTGAGGTATTCGCGGATCTTGTGAACCTTCTCTTCAGCTTCTCGTAGAATATCGGGTCCAAAGATTTGACTATCTCCGACTTCTGCCCAGTTCAGAGGGGTACGACACTTCCTTCCATACAATGCTTCAAATGGGGCCATTTGCAAACTGGCTTAAAAACTGTTGTTGTATGAAAATTCTGCGAAAGGAAGACAGTCTTCCCATTTAGATCCATATTCTAGCACACAGGCTCTCAACATATCTTCTAATATCTGGTTGACTCTTTCTGTCTGTCCATAAGTCTGCGGGTGATAAGCTGTACTGAAATTCAGCCGGGTTCCTAATCCTTCTTGTACCTTCTGCCAAAATCTTGAGGTAAATTGGGATCCTCTATCTGATACAATTGACTTTGGTGTTCCATGCAGGCTAACTATTCTTGAGATATACAACTCGGCTAGCTTATGGCCTTGGTAGGTGGTTTTGACTGGTATGAAATGGGCTACTTTGGATAATCTATCGACCACTACCCAAATAGAATCATTTCCTCTACTTTACTTGGGCAATCCGGTTATGAAATCCATTCCTACAGAATCCCATTTCCATTCAGGGATCTGTAATGGCTGTAGTAATCCTGCGGGTCGCTGATGTTCTGCTTTGACTCTCTGACAGATATCACACTTGGCTATGTAACTTCCAATCTCTCTCTTCATTCTGTGCCACCAAAATTGTTCCTTCAAATCTTGGTACATCTTGGTCCCACCGGGATGAATGGAATAAAGGGTATCATGGGCTTCCTTCAAAATGACTTGTTTCAACTCCGAATCTGCTGGTACACAGAGGTGTCCGTTGTACCAGAGAACTCCTTCTTCATCTTCGGTAAATCCAGGTGCTTTTCCTGCAGCTATTTGGCGCTTGATTCCATCAATACTGGCATTTCCTTGCTGTGCTTCCTTTATCTGACTAATCAGGGTAGGCTGGAGCTCAATGCTTGCTAGGAATCCTTCACTAACTAGCTCCAGTCTAAACTGCTCAAATTTCTGATGCAAACTAGGTTGCTCTTCTGCGATCATGGAGTTTAATTGACACGGCTGTCTACTCAGAGCATCCGCTACCACATTGGCCTTGCCGGGGTGGTAGTGAATTTCTAGGTCATAGTCCTTAATTAACTCTATCCATCTTCTCTGCCTCATATTTAGCTCCTTCTGGGTAAAAATGTATTTCAGGCTCTTATGATCTGAATAGATATCACAGCGATTACCCATGAGGTAATGACGCCATACCTTCAAGGCTAAAACTACTGCTGCTAACTCTAAGTCATGGGTTGGGTAATTCTGCTCATGTTGCTTCAGTTGCCTAGACAGATATGATATCACTTTGCCTGCTTGCATCAACACGCATCCAAGACCAATCTTGGAGGCGTCACAATAGACGTCAAATGGTTTGGTAATGTCAGGCATGATCAATATTGGGGCTGAGGTTAATCTGTTTTTGAGCTTCTGAAAACTCTCTTCACATTTATCAGTCCATTCAAACTTCTTGTCTTTCTTCAAGAGCTGAGTCAATGGGTCTTGCTATGCTTGAAAATCCCTCAACAAACCTGCGGTAATATCCTGCTAATCCAAGAAATGCGCGGACTTCGGTTTGAGTGGTTGGGGCTTTCCATTCTGCAATGGTCTTGATCTTCTTGGGATCGACAGCAATTCCTCCTGTAGACAGAATATGTCCCAGGAATCCTACTTCTTTTAACCAGACTCACACTTGCTGAACTTGGCGTACAACTGTTGCTCTCTAAGGGTTTCCAGGATAATTTTCAGACGTTGCTCATGCTCTTCTTCTGACTTGGAGTAGATTAGAATTTCGTCGATAAAGACAACGACAAACTTGTCCAAAAATATCATAAAGATCTTATTCATGAGATTCATGAAATAAGCTGGGACATTGGTTAATCCAAATGACATGACATTGTACTCATACAGTCCATATCTGGTGGTGAAGGCAGTCTTGGGGATATCCGTGACGGCGTGTAACTCACACGTTCATTGGGAACCCCAAGAGGAAGGTATGATGCGCACAGCAGCAAGTTTTCCCTCAGAAAGAAACCAAGGTTTATCGAACCAGGAGGAGCCAAGAAGCACGTTGAAGGTTGATGGCGGCGGGATGTAGTGCGGCGCAACACCAGGGATTCCGGCGCCAACGTGGAACCTGCACAACACAACCAAAGTACTTTGCCCCAACGAAATAGTGAGGTTGTCAATCTCACCGGCTTGCTGTAACAAAGGATTAACCGTATTGTGTGGAAGATGATTGTTTGCGTAAAACAAGAGAACAAGTATTGCAGTAGATTGTATTTCAGTAAAGAGAATTGGACCGGGGTCCACAGTTCACTAGAGGTGTCTCTCCCATAAGACAAACAGCATGTTGGGTGAACAAATTACAGTTGGGCAATTGACAAATAAAGAGAGCATGACCATGCACATACATATCATGATAATTATAGTGAGATTTAATTGGGCATTACGACAAAGTACATAGACCGCCATCCAACTGCATCTATGCCTAAAAAGTCCACCTTCAGGTTATCATCCGAACCCCCTCCAGTATTAAGTTGCAAAGCAACAGACAATTGCATTAAGTATGGTGCGTAATGTAATCAACAACTACATCCTTAGACATAGCATCAATGTTTTATCCCTAGTGGCAACAGCACAACACAACCTTAGAACTTTCTGTCACATCGTCCTGTGTCAATGCGAGCATGAACCCACTATCGAGCATAAGTACTCCCTCTTGGAGTTACAAGCATCTACTTGGCCAGAGCATCTACTAGTAACGGAAAGCATGCAAGATCATAAACAACACGTAGATATAACTTTGATAATCAACATAACAAGTATTCTCTATTCATCGGATCCCAACAAACGCAACATATAGAATTACAGATAGATGATCTTGATCATGTTAGGCAGCTCACAAGATCCGACAATGATAGCACAATGGGGAGAAGACAACCATCTAGCTACTGCTATGGACCCATAGTCCAGGGGTAGACTACTCACACATCACACCGGAGGCGACCATGGCGGTGTAGAGTCCTCCGGGAGATGATTCCCCTCTCCGGCAGTGCCGGAGGCGATCTCTGGATCCCCGAGATGGGATCGGCGTTGGCGGCGTCTCGGAAGGTTTTCCGTATCGTGGCTCTCGATGCGGGGGTTTCGTCACGGAGGCTTTAAGTAGGCGGAAGGGCAAGTCAAGAGGGGGCACAGGGGCCCCAGATGACAGTGGCGGCGCGGCCAAGGGGGCCGCGCCGCCCTAGGGTTTGGCCCCCCTGTGGCCCCACTTCGTTTCGTCTTCGGACTTCTGGAAGCTTCGTGGAAAAATAGGCCCCTGGGCGTTGATTTCGTCCAATTCCGAGAATATTTCCTTACTAGGATTTCTGAAACCAAAAATAGCAGAAAACAGCAACTGGCACTTCGGCATCTTGTTAATAGGTTAGTTCCAGAAAATGCACGAATATGACATAAAGTGTGCATAAAACATGTAGATAACATCAATAATGTGGCATGGAACATAAGAAATTATCGATACGTCGGAGACGTATCAGCATCCCCAAGCTTAGTTCTGCTCGTCCCGAGCAGGTAAAACGATAACACAGATAATTTCTGGAGTGACATGCCATCATAATCTTGATCATACTATTTGTAAAGCATATGTAGTGAATGCAGCGATCAAAACAATGTATATGACATGAGTAAACAAGTGAATCATATAGCAAAGACTTTTCATGAATAGCACTTCAAGACAAGCATCAATAAGTCTTGCATAAGAGTTAACTCATAAAGCAATAATTCAAAGTAAAGGTGTTGAAGCAACACAAAAGAAGATTAAGTTTCAGCGGTTGCTTTCAACTTGTAACATGTATATCTCATGGATATTGTCAACATAGAGTAATATAATAAGTGCAATAAG
This sequence comes from Lolium perenne, assembly GCF_019359855.2. Classification (NCBI taxonomy): domain Eukaryota; kingdom Viridiplantae; phylum Streptophyta; class Magnoliopsida; order Poales; family Poaceae; genus Lolium; species Lolium perenne. Next base: position 266,623,389 of record NC_067245.2, read on the forward strand.
CAAATATGTAGGAATCAATGCACAGTTCACACAAGTGTTTGCTTCTTGAGGTGGAGAGAAATAGGTGAACTGACTCAACAATGAAAGTAAAAGAATGGTCCTCATAGAGGAAAAGCATCGATTGCTATATTTGTGCTAGAGCTTTGATTTTGAAAACATGAAACAATTTTGTCAACGGTAGTAATAAAGCATATGCATCATGTAAATTATATCTTATAAGTTGCAAGCCTCATGCATAGTGTACTAATAGTGCCCGCACCTTGTCCTAATTAGCTTGGACTACCGGATCATCACAATGCACTGTTTTTACCAAGTGTCACAAAGGGGTACCTCTATGCCGCCTGTACAAAGGTCTAAGGAGAAAGCTCGCATTGGATTTCTCGCTATTGATTATTCTTCAACTTAGACATCCATACCGGGACAACATAGACAACAGATAATGGACTCCTCTTTTATGCATAAGCATTCAACAACAATTAATTCTTTTCTCATTAGAGATTTGAGGATGTTTGTCCAAAACTGAAACTTCCACCATGGATCATGGCTTTAGTTAGCGGCCCAATGTTCTTCTCTAACAATATGCATGCTTAACCATAAGGTGGTAGATCTCTCTTACTTCAGACAAGACGGACATGCATAGCAACTCACATGAAATTCAACAATGAATAATTGATGGCGTCCCCAGTAAACATGGTTATCGCACAACAAGCAACTTAATAAGAGATAAAGTGCATAATTACATATTCAATACCACAATAGTTTTTAAGCTATTTGTCCCATGAGCTATATATTGCAAAGGTGAATGATGGAGTTTTAAAGGTAGCACTCAAGCAATTTACTTTGGAATGGCGGAAAATACCATGTAGTGGGTAGGTATGGTGGACACAAATGGCATAGTGGTTGGCTCAAGTATTTTGGATGCATGAGAAGTATTCCCTCTCGATACAAGGTTTAGGCTAGCAAGGCTTATTTGAAACAAACACAAGGATGAACCGGTGCAGCAAAACTCACATAAAAGATATATTGAAAACATTATAAGACTCTACACCGTCTTCCTTGTTGTTCAAACTCAATACTACAAATTATCTAGACCTTAGAGAAACCAAATATGCAAACCAAATTTTAGCATGCTCTATGTATTTCTTCATTAATGGGTGCAAAGCATATGATGCAAGAGCTTAATCATGAGCACAACAATTGCCAAGTATCACATTACCCAAGACATTTATAGCAATTACTACATGTATCATTTTCCAATTCCAACCATATAACAATTTAACGAAGGAGAAACTTCGCCATGAATACTATGAGTAGAAACCAAGGACATACTTGTCCATATGCTACAGCGGAGCGTGTCTCTCTCCCATAAAGTGAATGCTAGGATCCATTTTATTCAAACAAAACAAAAAACAAAAACAAACCGACGCTCCAAGCAAAGCACATAAGATGTGATGGAATAAAAATATAGTTTCAGGGGAGGAACCTGATAATGTTGTCGATGAAGAAGGGGATGCATTGGGCATCCCCAAGCTTAGACGCTTGAGTCTTCTTGATATATGCAGGGGTGAACCACCGGGGCATCCCCAAGCTTAGAGCTTTCACTCTCCTTGATCATGTTGCATCATACTCCTCTCTTGATCCTTGAAAACTTCCTCCACACCAAACTCGAAACAACTCATTAGAGGGTTAGTGCACAATATAAATTAACATATTCAGAGGTGACACAATCATTCTTAACACTTCTGGACATTGCATAATGCTACTGGACATTAGTGGATCAAAGAAATTCATCCAACATAGCAAAAGAGGCAATGCGAAATAAAAGGCAGAATCTGTCAAAACAGAACAGTTCGTATTAACGAATTTTAAAATGGCACCAGACTTGCTCAAATGAAAATGCTCAAATTGAATGAAAGTTGCGTACATATCTGAGGATCATGCACGTAAATTGGCTTAATTTTCTGAGCTACCTACAGGGAGGTGGACCCAGATTCGTGACAGCAAAGAAATCTGGAACTGCGCAGTAATCCAAATCTAGTACTTACTTTTCTATCAACGGCTTAACTTGGCACAACAAAACACAAAACTAAGATAAGGAGAGGTTGCTACAGTATTAAACAACTTCCAAGACACAAAATAAAAACAAAGTACTGTAGTAAAATAAACACATGGGTTATCTCCCAAGAAGTTCTTTCTTTATAGCCATTAAGATGGGCTCAGCAGTTTTAATGATGCACTCGCAAGAAATAGTATTTGAAGCAAAAGAGAGCATCAAGAGGCAAATTCAAAACAAATTTAAACCTAACATGCTTCCTATGAAAAGGAATCTTGTAAATAAACAAGTCAATGAAGAACAAAGTGAATAGCATAGGAAGACAAAACAAGTGTAACTTCAAAAATTTCAGCATATAGAGAGGTATTTTAGTAACATGAAAATTTCTACAACCATATTTTCCTCTCTCATAATAACTTTCAGTAGTATCATGAGCAAACTCAACAATATAACTATCACATAAAGCATTCTTATCATGAGTCTCATGCATAAAATTATTACTCTCCACATAAGCATAATCAATTTTATTAGTTGTAGTGGGAGCAAATTCAACAAAGTGGCTATCATCATATATAGGAGGCATATTGTAATCATAAAAGAAAATTTTCTCCTCAATGCTTGGGGGACTAAAAAGATCATGCTCATCAAAGCCAGCTTCCCCAAGCTTAGAATTTTCCATAGCATTAGCAACAATAGTGTTCAAAGCATTCATATTAATAACATTCCCATTAGCATGCATATAAAGTTCCATGGGTTTTTTAATTCTCTCTTCAAACACATCATGTCCTAATTCAAGATAAAGTTCATAAAGATCTCTCATACTTTTGTTGTTTTCCATTATGTTTAACTAGTGAAATAAAAACATGCATGATATTAAGTAAAGTAAAACAAGTAACTAATTTTTTTGTGTTTTTGATATAGCAAACAAGATAGCAAATAAAGTAAAACTAGCAACTAATTTTTTTGTATTTTGATTTAGTGCAGCAAACAAAATAGTAAATAAAACTAAGCAAGACAAAAACAAAGTAAAGAGATTGAGAAGTGGAGACTCCCCTTGCAGCGTGTCTTGATCTCCCCGGCAACGGCGCCAGAAAATATGCTTGATGGCGTGTAACTCACACGTTCGTTGGGAACCCCAAGAGGAAGGTATGATGCGCACAGCAGCAAGTTTTCCCTCAGAAAGAAACCAAGGTTTATCGAACCAGGAGGAGCCAAGAAGCACGTTGAAGGTTGATGGCGGCGGGATGTAGTGCGGCGCAACACCAGGGATTCCGGCGCCAACGTGGAACCTGCACAACACAACCAAAGTACTTTGCCCCAACGAAACAGTGAGGTTGTCAATCTCACCGGCTTGCTGTAACAAAGGATTAACCGTATTGTGTGGAAGATGATTGTTTGCAGAAAACAGTAGAACAAGTATTGCAGTAGATTGTATTTCAGTAAAGAGAATTGGACCGGGGTCCACAGTTCACTAGAGGTGTCTCTCCCATAAGACAAACAGCATGTTGGGTGAACAAATTACAGTTGGGCAATTGACAAATAAAGAGAGCATGACCATGCACGTACATATCATGATAATTATAGTGAGATTTAATTGGGCATTACGACAAAGTACATAGACCGCCATCCAACTGCATCTATGCCTAAAAAGTCCACCTTCAGGTTATCATCCGAACCCCCTCCAGTATTAAGTTGCAAAGCAACAGACAATTGCATTAAGTATGGTGCGTAATGTAATCAACAACTACATCCTTAGACATAGCATCAATGTTTTATCCCTAGTGGCAACAGCACAACACAACCTTAGAACTTTCTCACTTGTCCCAGTGTCAATGCAGGCATGAACCCACTATCGAGCATAAGTACTCCCTCTTGGAGTTACAAGCATCTACTTGGCCAGAGCATCTACTAGTAACGGAAAGCATGCAAGATCATAAACAACACGTAGATATAACTTTGATAATCAACATAACAAGTATTCTCTATTCATCGGATCCCAACAAACGCAACATATAGAATTACAGATAGATGATCTTGATCATGTTAGGCAGCTCACAAGATCCGACAATGATAGCACAATGGGGAGAAGACAACCATCTAGCTACTGCTATGGACCCATAGTCCAGGGGTAGACTACTCACACATCACACCGGAGGCGACCATGGCGGTGTAGAGTCCTCCGGGAGATGATTCCCCTCTCCGGCAGGGTGCCGGAGGCGATCTCCTGGATCCCCCGAGATGGGATCGGCGTTGGCGGCGTCTCTAGAAGGTTTTCCGTATCGTGGCTCTCGGTACTGGGGGTTTCATCACGGAGGCTTTAAGTAGGCGGAAGGGCAAGTCAAGAGGGGGCACAGGGGCCCCAGATGACAGGGCGGCGCGGCCAAGGGGGGGGCCGCGCCGCCCTAGGGTTTGGCCCCCCTGTGGCCCCACTTCGTTTCGTCTTCGGACTTCTGGAAGCTTCGTGGAAAAATAGGCCCCTGGGCGTTGATTTCGTCCAATTCCGAGAATATTTCCTTACTAGGATTTCTGAAACCAAAAACAGTGAAAAACAGAATCGGCACTTCGGCATCTTGTTAATAGGTTAGTTCCAGAAAATGCACGAATATGACATAAAGTGTGCATAAAACATGTAGATAACATCAATAATGTGGCATGGAACATAAGAAATTATCGATACGTCGGAGACGTATCAATCCGTTGCGCGAATCTTTAGCTGATGACAACCAGTCCTAAGATCAATCTTAGAGAACACTCTGGCACCGGTCAGTTGGTCAAACATGTCTTCTATCTTTGGTAGGGGGTATTTGTTCTTGATGGTGACATCGTTCAGTTTACGGTAATCCGTACACAAACGAGTGGCACCGTCCTTCTTATCCACAAACAAAACCGGTGATCTCCAAGGCGAGGCACTTGGTTGAAGCAAACCTTTGCTTTGCATATCATCAAGTTGCTTCTTCAGTTCTACTAGTTCTGTCGGGTTCATACTATAGGGTCTCTGAGCTATGGGTCCTGTTCCAGGAATTAACTCAATGATAAACTCGATATCCCGATCTGGGGGCATACCGGGTAATTCATCAGGAAACACATCGGAGTAATTACAGACTATCATGATTTGATCCAAGGTTGGCTTGGCTAAACTCTTATTGCAGGTGAATTGTCTGGGCAGCCTTTCAGACGCGTGTTCTACTAACACACCGGTGCTACTAGTCATGGTGATGGCATTCTTGGCACAGTCAATCAATCCATGATGTTTCGACATCCAATCCATACGCAGCACTACTTCCAAACCTTTTGTTCCCAGAACTATCAAATTTGCATAAAAATCTATTCCATGAATTTTGATAGGAACAGCTTTGCAAATTTTTCTAGCTTTAGTGGTTGAACCAGGTATTTGAACTATCATAACATGCTTCAAACTGATTGGTTGAATCTTACTAGTGCATGCAAATTCTTCAGTAACAAACGAGTGCGATGCTCCAGAATCAAACAAAACTCTTGCTGGTACTGAATTAACAAAGAACATACCCAGCACGACATCTGGCGCTTCCTGGGCTTCTTCGGCAATCATGTGAAAGAGGCGGCCATTGCGGTTGTTCGGGTTTCCTGGGGCAAACTTTCTTCGAGTGGAGACACGGCGTTGCTGCTGGGCAGGGGCAGCGGCATTGGGTGTTGTCTTCATCAACTTCTTGGGGCACTCATTGGAGTAATGCCCGGTAACTCCACATTCATAACAGGTCACAGTTGACTTGTCCTTTGGGGCAATGGGGATAGCATTGCTTCCAGTCCTTGGGACAGTGTTGGTGTTGTTGTGGTTGACGGGAGCTCTCATTGGGGCACGGTTGAAGTGGTTGTTGTTGCCATGGTTGTTGTTGTTGCCTCCTGGCCTTGGGTGTCCTTGATACGTCTCAAACGTATCTATAATTTCTTATGTTCCATGCTACTTTTATGATGATACTCACATGTTTTATACACATTATATGTCATTATTATGCATTTTCCGGCACTAACCTATTGACGAGATGCCGAAGAGCTAGTTGCTGTTTTCTGCTGTTTTTGGTTTCAGAAATCCTACAAAGGAAATATTCTCGGAATTGGACGAAATCAACGCCCAGGGTCTTATTTTTCCATGAAGCTTCCAGAAGACCGAAAGGGAAACGAAGTGGGGCGACGAGGCGCCGCCACACTAGGGCCGCGCGGCCAGGGCTGGGCCCACGCCGCCCTAGCGTGTGGGGCCCCTGTCAGCCCTCCGACTCCGCCCTTCCGCCTACTTAAAGCCTTCGTCGCGAAACCCTCTGTACCGAGAGCCACGATACGGAAAACCTTCCAGAGACGCCGCCGCCGCCAATCCCATCTCGGGGGATTCAGGAGATCGCCTCCGGCACCCTGCCGGAGAGGGGAATCATCTCCCGGAGGTCTCTTCATCGCCATGATCGCCTCCGGATCGATGTGTGAGTAGTTCACCCCTGGACTATGGGTCCATAGCAGTAGCTAGATGGTTGTCTTCTCCTCATTGTGCTATCATGTTAGATCTTGTGAGCTGCCTATCATGATCAAGATCATCTATTTGTAATGCTACATGTTGTGTTTGTTGGGATCCGATGAATATTGAATACTATGTCAAGTTGATTATCAATCTATCATATATGTTGTTTATGTTCTTGCATGCTCTCCGTTGCTAGTAGAGGCTCTGGCCAAGTTGATACTTGTAACTCCAAGAGGGAGTATTTATGCTCGATAGTGGGTTCATGCCTCCATTGAATCTGGGACATGATGAGAAAGTTCTAAGGTTGTGGATGTCTTTGTTGCCACTAGGGATAAAACATCAATGCTTTGTCTAAGGATATTTGTGTTGATTACATTACGCACCATACTTAATGCAATTGTCTGTTGTTTGCAACTTAATACCGGAAGGGGTTCGGATGATAACCTGAAAGTGGACTTTTTAGGCATAGATGCATGCTGGATAGCGGTCTATGTACTTTGTCGTAATGCCCTGATTAAATCTCATAGTACTCATCATGATATATGTATGTGCATTGTTATGCCTTCTTTATTTGTCAATTGCCCAACTGTAATTCGTTCACCCAACATGCTATTTATCTTATGGGAGAGACACCACTAGTGAACTGTGGACCCCGGTCCATTCTTTACATCTGAAATACAATCTACTGCAATTGTTCTTTACTGTTCTTCGCAAACAAACATCAGCTTCCACACTATACGGTTAATCCTTTGTTTACAGCAAGCCGGTGAGATTGACAACCTCACTGTTACGTTGGGGCAAAGTATTTTGATTGTGTTGTGCAGGTTCCACGTTGGCGCCGGAATCCCTGGTGTTGCGCCGCACTACACTCCGTCACGAACGACCTTCATGTGATCCTTGACTCCTACTGGTTTGATAAACCTTGGTTTCTTACTGAGGGAAAACTTGCTACTGTACGCATCACACCTTCCTCTTGGGGTTCCCAACGGACGTGTGTTAACTGCACGCATCAAGCACTTTTTCTGGCGCCGTTGCCGGGGAGATCAAGACACTCTGCAAGGGGAATCTCCTACTTCCAATCTCTTTACTTTGTTTTTGTCTTGCTTTACTTTACTTTATTTACTGCTTTGTTTGCTCTATATCAAAAACACACAAAAAAATAGTTACTTGCTTTACTTACTATCTTGTTTGCGTTCTCCATATTAAAAACACAAAAAAATTAGTTACTTGCATTTACTTTATTTAGTTTGCTTTATTTACTACTGCTAAAATGGGAACTGTTGAGAATACTAAGTTGTGTGACTTCACTAGCACAAATAATAATGATTTCCTATGCACACCTATTGCTCCACCTGCTACTGCAGCGGAATTTTTTGAAATTAAACCTGCTTTACTAAATCTTGTTATGAGAGAGCAATTTTCTGGTGTTAGTTCTGATGATGCTGCTGCCCATCTTAATAATTTTGTTGAGCTATGTGAAATGCAAAAGTATAAGGATGTAGATGGTGACATTATAAAATTAAAATTGTTTCCTTTCTCCTTAAGAGGAGGAGCTAAAGATTGGTTGCTATCTTTGCCTAAAAATTGTATTGATTCATGGACTAAATGTAAGGATGCTTTCATTGGTAGATATTATCCTCCTGCTAAAATTATATCTTTGAGAAGTAGCATAATGAATTTTAAGCAATTGGATAATGAACATGTTGCTCAAGCATGGGAAAGAATGAAATCTTTGGTAAAGAATTGCCCAACCCATGGACTAACTACTTGGATGATCATCCAAACCTTCTATGCAGGATTGAATTTTTCTTCGCGGAACCTATTGGATTCAGCTGCTGGAGGTACCTTTATGTCCATTACTTTGGGGGCGGCGACAAAGCTTCTTGATGATATGATGACAAATTACTCTGAATGGCACACTGAAAGGGCTCCACAAGGCAAGAAGGTAAATTCTGTTGAAGAAACCTCCTCCTTGAGTGATAAGATTGATGTGATTATGTCTATGCTTGTGAATGGTAGATCTAATGTTGATCCAAATAATGTTCCTTTAGCTTCATTGGTTGCCCAAGAAGAACATGTTAATGTGAACTTCATTAAAAGTAATAATTTCAAAAACAATGCTTATAGGAATAATTCTGGTAACAACTATAGGCCATATCCTTCTGCTAATAGTAATGGTTATTGTAATTCTTATGGGAATTCTTACAACAATAATAGGAGTATACCCCCTGGTCTTGAAGCCATGCTTAAAGAATTTATTAGTACACAAACTGCTTTTAACAAATCTGTTGAGGAAAAGCTTGATAAAATTGATATTCTTGCTTCTAAGGTTGATAGACTTGCCTCTAATGTTGATCTTTTAAAATTAAAAGTTATGCCTAATAAGGATAATGATAATAAGATTGTTACTACAGCAAACGCCATCCAAGTTCGAATTAATGAAAATATTAGATTGATGGCTGAATTGCATGCTAGGTGGGAAAGAGAAGAAAACGAAAAACTTGCTAAAGAGAATAATGTAGCTAAAGTTTGTACTATTACCACCACTAGTAATGATAATGATTCACATGTTGCTAAACCTCCTACTATCAATGGTAAAATAATTGGTGTTGGCAATGTTTCTACTCCTAGTGCAAAGCGTGCAAAACTGCCTGAAATCATTAAATCATTAAACTGTTTGCGATAAACTGCTGAAATTATTCAAAATATTGGGGACAATGATCCCATTGCTGTAGATCATAATGGTTTAGATTTTGATGATTGTCACATCTCTGAAGTTATAAAGTTCTTACAAAAACTTGCTAAAAGTCCCAATGCTAGTGCTATAAATTTGGCCTTTACAAAACATATTACAAATGCTCTCATAAAAGCTAGAGAAGATAAACTAAAACTTGAAACTTCTATTCCTAGGAAGTTAGAAGATGGTTGGGAGCCCATCATTAAGATGATGGTCAATGATTTTGATTGTAATGCTTTATGTGATCTTGGTGCAAGTATTTCTGTTATGCCTAAGAAAATCTATGATATGCTTGACTTGCCACCATTGAAAAATTGTTATTTGGATGTTAATCTTGCTGATAATGCTATAAGGAAACCTTTGGGGAGGATTGATAATGTTCGTATTATGGTTAATAATAACCTTGTCCCCGTTGATTTTGTTGTCTTAGATATTGAATGCAATGCATCTTGTCCCATTATATTGGGAAGACCTTTTCTTCGAACTGTTGGTGCTACTATTGATATGAAGGAAGGTAATATTAAATATCAATTTCCTCTCAAGAAAGGTATGGAACACTTCCCTGGAAAGAAAATGAAGTTACCTTATGATTCTATTATTAGAACAAATTATGATGTTGATGCTTCATCTCTTGATGTTACTTGATTCACACTTTCTGCGCCTAGCTGAAAGGCGTTAAAGAAAAGCGCTTATGGGAGACAACCCATTATTTTACTTTTGCACTTTGTTTTATATTTGAGTCTTGGAAGTTGTTACTACTGTAGCAACCTCTCCTTATCTTTATTTTATTGCATTGTTGTGCCAAGTAAAGTCTTTGATAGTAAAGTCAATACTAGATTTGGATTACTGCGCAGAAACAGATTTCTTGCTATCACGAATTTGAGTAGAATTCTCTGTAGGTAACTCAGAAAAATCTGCCAATTTACGTGCGTGATCCCCAGATATGTACACAACTTTCATTCAATTTGAGCTTTTTCATCTGAGCAAGTTAAGTGCCCTAGAAAAATTCGTCTTTACGGACTGTTCTGTTTTGACAGATTCTGCCTTTTATTTCGCATTGCCTGTTTTGCTATGTTTGATGGATTTCTTTGTTCCATTAACTTTCAGTAGCTTTGTGCAATGTCCAAAAGTGTTAAGAATGATTATGTCACCTCTGAATATATGAATTTTCAATTATGCACTAACCCTCTAATGAGTTTGTTTCGAGTTTGGTGTGGAGGAAGTTTTCAAGGGTCAAGAGAGGAGGATGATACAATATGATCAAGAAGAGTGAAAAGTCTAAGCTTGGGGATGCCCCCGTGGTTCATCCCTGCATATTTCAAGAAGACTCAAGCATCTAAGCTTGGGGATGCCCAAGGCATCCCCTTCTTCATCGACAACTTATCAGGTCACCTCTAGTGAAACTATATTTTTATTCAGTCACATCTTATGTGCTTTACTTGGAGCGTATGTTTGTTTTTGTTTTTGTTTTTGTTTGAATAAAATCGGATCCTAGCATTCTTTGTGTGGGAGAGAGACACGCTCCGCTGTTGCATATGAACACATGTGTTCTTAGCTTTATTCTTAATGTTCATTGCGAAGGTTGAACTACTTCGTTCATTGATATATGGTTGGAAACGGAAAATGCTTCATGTGGTAATTGGTATAATGTCTTGAATAATTTGATACTTGGCAATTGTTGTGCTCATATAGATCATGTTTAAGCTCTTGCATCATGTACTTTGCACCTATTAATGAAGAACTACATAGAGCTTGTTAAAATTTGGTTTGCATGATTGGTCTCTAGAGTCTAGATATTTTCTGGTTAAGGTGTTTGAACAACAAGGAGATGATGTAAAGTCTTATAATGCTTACAATATGTTCATATGTGAGTCTTGTTGTACCGTTTTATACTTGAGTTTGCTTCAAACAACCTTGCTAGCCTAGCCTTGTATTGAGAGGGAATTCTTCTCGTGCATCCAAATCCTTGAGCCAAAAACTATGCCATTTGTGTCCACCATACCTACCTACCACATGGTATTTCTCTGCCATTCCAAAGTATATTACTTGAGTGCTACCTTTAAAATTCTATTCTTTGCCTTTACAATACATAGCTCATGGGAAAATAGCCTTAAAAACTATTGTGGTGAAGAATATGTACTTATGTATCTTATTTCTTAATAAGTTGCTTGTTGAGCGGTAACCATGTTTCTGGGGACGCCATCAACTTTTACACCTTTGTTGAATATCATGTGAGTTGCTATGCATGTTCGTCTTGTCTGAAGTAAGGGTGATTTTCATGATCAAATGGTTTGAGTATGCATATTGTTAGAGAAGAACATTGGGCCGCTAACTAAAGCCATGAATCATGGTGGAAGTTTCAGTTTGGACACAAATCCTCAATCTCTTATGAGAATATTAACTGTTGTTGAATGCTTAAGCATTAAAGAGGAGTCCATTATCTATTGTCTATGTTGTCCCGGTATGGATGTCTAAGTTGAGAATAATCAAAAGCGAGAAATCCAATGCGAACTTTCTCCTTAGACCTCTGTACAGGCGGCATAGAGGTACCCCTTTGTGACACTTGGTTGAAACATATGTATGCAATGATAATCCATGTTAATCCAAGCTAATTAGGACAAGGTGCGAGCACTATTGGTATACTATGCATGAGGCTTGCAACTTATAGGATATCTTATACATAACACATATGATTTATTACTACCGTTGACAAAATTGTTTCTATGTTTTCAAAATGAAAAGCTCTAGCACAAAAATAGTAATCCATGCTTCCCTCTGCGAAGGGTCATTCTTCTACTTGATTGTTGAGTCAGTTTACCTATCTTAGAAGCAAACACTTGTGTAAACTGTGTGCATTGATTCTTACATGTTTACCTATTGCACTTGTTATATTGCTTTATGTTGACAATTATCCATGAGATATACATGTTACAAGTTGAAAGCAATTGCTGAAACTTAATCATCCTTTGTGTTGCTTCAATGCTTTCTACTAAGAATTTATTGCTTTATGAGTAACTCTTATGCAAGTCTTATTAATGCTTGTCTTGAAAGTATTATTCATGAAAAGTCTTTGCTATATGATTCAGTTGTTTACTCATTGTCTTCATCATTGCTTCGAATCGCTGCATTCATCTCATGTGCTTTACAATAGTATTGATCAAGATTATGATAGCATGTCACTTCAGAAATTATCCTTGTTATCGTTTACCTACTCGAGGGCGAGTAGGAACTAAGCTTGGGGATGCTTGATACGTCTCAAACGTATCTATAATTTCTTATGTTCCATGCTACTTTTATGATGATACTCACATGTTTTATACACATTATATGTCATTATTATGCATTTTCCGGCACTAACCTATTGACGAGATGCCGAAGAGCCAGTTGCTATTTTCTGTTGTTTTTGGTTTCAGAAATCCTACAAAGGAAATATTCTCGGAATTGGACGAAATCAACGCCCAGGGTCTTATTTTTCCACGAAGCTTCCAGAAGACCGAAAGGGAAACGAAGTGGGGCGACGAGGCGCCACCACACTAGGGCCGCGCGGCTAGGGCTGGGCCCGCGCCGCCCTAGCGTGTGGGGCCCCTGTCAGCCCTCCGACTCTGCCCTTCCGCCTACTTAAAGCCTTCGTTGCGAAACCCTCTGTACCGAGAGTCACGATACGGAAAACCTTCCAGAGACGCCGCCGCCGCCAATCCCATCTCGGGGGATTCAGGAGATCGCCTCCGGCACCCTGCCGGAGAGGGGAATCATCTCCCGGAGGTCTCTTCATCGCCATGATCGCCTCCGGATCGATGTGTGAGTAGTTCACCCCTGGACTATGGGTCCATAGCAGTAGCTAGATGGTTGTCTTCTCCTCATTGTGCTATCATGTTAGATCTTGTGAGCTGCCTATCATGATCAAGATCATCTATTTGTAATGCTACATGTTGTGTTTGTTGGGATCCGATGAATATTGAATACTATGTCAAGTTGATTATCAATCTATCATATATGTTGTTTATGTTCTTGCATGCTCTCCGTTGCTAGTAGAGGCTCTGGCCAAGTTGATACTTGTAACTCCAATAGGGAGTATTTATGCTCGATAGTGGGTTCATGCCTCCATTGAATGCAGGACGGATGTAAAAGTTCTAAGGTTGTGGATGTGTTGTTGCCACTAGGGATAAAACATCAATGCTTTGTCTAAGGATATTTGTGTTGATTACATTACGCACCATACTTAATGCAATTGTCTGTTGTTTGCAACTTAATACCGGAAGGGGTTCGGATGATAACCTGAAAGTAGACTTTTTAGGCATAGATGCATGCTGGATAGCGGTCTATGTACTTTGTCGTAATGCCCTGATTAAATCTCATAGTACTCATCATGATATATGTATGTGCATTGTTATGCCTTCTTTATTTGTCAATTGCCCAACTGTAATTCGTTAACCCAACATGCTATTTATCTTATGGGAGAGACACCACTAGTGAACTGTGGACCCCGGTCCATTCTTTACATCTGAAATACAATCTACTGCAATTGTTCTTTACTGTTCTTCGCAAACAAACATCATCTTCCACACTATACGGTTAATCCTTTGTTTACAGCAAGCCGGTGAGATTGACAACCTCACTGTTACGTTGGGGCAAAGTATTTTGATTGTGTTGTGCAGGTTCCACATTGGCGCCGGAATCCCTGGTGTTGCGCCGCACTACACTGCGTCACCAACGACCTTCACGTGATCGTTGACTCCTACTGGTTCGATAAACCTTGGTTTCTTACAGAGGGAAAACTTGCTACTGTACGCATCACACCTTCCTCTTGGGGTTCCCAACGGACGTGTGTTAACTGCACGCATCAAGCACTTTTTCTGGCGCCGTTGCCGGGGAGAAGACACGCTGCAAGGGGAGTCTCCCACTTCCAATCTCTTTACTTTGTTTTTGTCTTGCTTTGCTTTACTTTATTTACTGCTTTGCGTCCAGCGGTACTGTGGCGGACGTCGGCGACGAGAGCAACGGCGACAGGGCACGGGGGGAGAGAAGGACGGTGCCTGGCAGTCTCCTGGTGTCATGGCGATGCTCCGTGCGGGCGTTGATGGCAAGGCGAGAGCTGAGGCGACGGCGCACTGTGGCGCCCGTGCGCGTGCTGGCGTCGTGACCATGCCGGTCTCGGCACGCCTGGGTGACGTGGGCGCGTCCTGGTCTGGGCAGAGCAAGTCTCTCCTTGGCCAGGGGCGTGTACCAGCAGGGTCAGGAGAGTGAGGGGTACCTCCAGGACATGGTGAGAGTGAGAGGAGAGGGCAGGGATGATAAGAGGCATGGTGAGTGGCATGAGGTCATGACATGGCCATGTCATGGTCATGATCACCAGTGAGCAGTGGTGCAATGGCATGGCATTGTCCAGAGGGTTCAAGGGGACACTGATGATAGCAAATGGAGCTATGGTTTAGGCTAAAACGCACTGGATTTTAGGGTGTTTGCACTTCTCAGATTTATGCACACAAGGTGTTTGACAAAATGGCCGCAAGAGAAATTTAATTGAGTTTTGCCAAAATATTTCATGGGTGTGACTCTAATATTATTTGACATACCTTGGTGGCATTGGTTTGCAAAATGAAGTTGGTTTGATGAAATTCATATTTGGGGTGATCTTAAATCTGTTTTAAAGTTGCCACTTTGGTTGCTTATTATAAGCATGTGAGAATGACTCAGTAAGGTTGGCCAACACCAAGTTACTCACTTTTATGTGTACTTGTGATCTGGGCAAAAAGATGATGATGCTTGTTTTAGAAAAGAATAACCACAGGGGCTCAAAGTAGGCATCCTGATAATATTTTCAGAAGTGACCATTTTCATATGTGCCTTGATTTTTATTTTTCTTTTCATTTTTTTTTTGCTTTCCTTTGACTCAAATGTTATTTTTTTTGGGTCCAGTGAGTATTATGATGAGTCTATTAATGTTTTCAAACCCTCTAAACAAAGTAAACATGGCATATGCTAAAATTTGCAAATGTGGCCATTTTCTCATCTATGCATCTATTTTTATTTTATTTTCTTTTGCTTTGTTTCTCTTTGATCCAATAGGCATGGTTTTGGGTTTAGAAACATTTTCAAACACTTCAAACAAACATTCATGGCAACATCAAAACATTCATGCATGAACACTACGCACACAATTTAAAATCAAATCAAGTTTTTGTTGGCTCAAAATTTTGGAATAAGGGAAATTGACTTCTTCTTTGCTTTGGATTTTTGGGATGTTACATGGATCTTAGGAGAAATAAAAGCTAAGAAGAAGTCCAGGGATAGAAATGCAACTGAGGGAGATAGGAACACCGAACGCTGCATACTTTCATCATGCAATGGTTAATCAGAGAAGGGGGGAGAAGCGTATTTATGTCTTAGATTGCCCCGACGATCGGCTACTGAAATAAAAGATTTAATTATTTTCTCAAAAAAAAGATATAATTAAAGTTGCCTATGTTTATTACTCCCTCTATATTATCAGTTTATTGGGCTTCTAAGAGCAATTCTAATAGCATAGCCAACTGCTGGCTATAAGTCAAGTGTCATGTCATCTATAGCTAACTTAGAGCCAACATATACAATAGTGAGCTATAAAAATGTAGTACTTTATTAATGTATGGTCCACCTTTCACTCTCACAAAGTGCCTAGGAGCATGTGCTAGAGCTGACTCTTGCATAAGAGCCCACTCTCTTTCTCTCTCTTCCTCTCTCTCCTCCAACTAAGTAATAATATATTATTTTAATTCTTATAGCCAGCTGGCTAGGATCTATTGTACTTGCTCTAAGAATAAGCTCCAGGACCAAGGCGGTCGCTGATTGGGGCAGATAATCCCACCATACGAGTTGTATCTCCTTAATTTCCCCTCGTTAGTTGTGGAGTAGGGGAGTTTGACTCATGCGGCCATAAACCAATGTAATTAAATCACCTATTTAATTAGAAAATCTGGCCTAATTTTCGGATATTTTCCTTTTTACAATAAGCCCAATAAACCGGTTCGGAGGGAGTATAAGGATCTCTTTGTTTTTGATGAGAGACCTTACATCAATTTGAGGAATGACTTTTTGTATGAAGATGATAACGTGAGTGTAGAATAAAATATTATATAGAGAGTGTTTTTCCTGAAAAAGAGATTAAGGAAGTCTTTGCCTCACATGCTTATGGTGCTCGAAGCTGATGCCAGAGAGAGAACTGGATGGATGTCTCCACGTGAAACAGTGTAATACAGCTGTGAAACCGATGTCCGCAGTCATCCAAACACTAGTACTGAGATCGATGTCTCCAAAACTAGATCATCAATTTCTTAACCCGGAAATATATAACAGGATGTCGGTCTATCACGGCACGGCTCCCCCGCTACCAGGCCGCGCGCCACTCGTGAGTCGTGAATGTTCTTCTGCGAGCGTGGTAGGACACTCACACCGCCACCTTCGTGCTGCAATGATCGGTCGCCGCTGTGGCAGTATATACTAGGGACGAGTACTTTTGTTCGGGAGGTGTCGTTCCCTGCCCAAAAAAAAAATCGTATATATATTAAACAGTTACCAATTATTCTCTCCTTTCTAAATGCAAAAAAGAAGCACCACAACTTTGTCTAAATGCGAAAAGTTCTCGCAAACAGATTGAAGATCGTCTTGCCCGACAGCCTAAGATCGCATATGAGAATCAAAGTGCGTTTGTCCAGGGAGGCTTATAACAGACAATGTGGATTTTTTAGCTAATAACTGATTTATATAACGGGATTTTTAAAGTCAACGACCGAACCAAGATTGTTTAGCTCGGTCTTTTGAATACATGCACTGCACCAATTCGAGCATTCTAAAAGGAAAATTGACGTTATCAAAGTTCACTCTGAGAAGTCTTTTGATATCATAGAGCACCATGCAATGCTGGAGATTATGAAATGCAAAAGGTTTTCCTGGTTATGGCAATGGGTCAAAAGAATTTTTATCTCCATGCTCCTATTTTGTGCCTTTAAATGGTGTGCCGGGGGGATTCCATTTAAAAGAGGAGTAAGACAAGAAGATCCTTTATCTTCTATTACGTATGTGCTTGGATGAGATTTGTTGCAACAGCATTGTGAATCTGGCTTATTAGGAAGGAAGGCTTAATTTACCAATCCTAGCTGAAGACGATTACACAAATAATTAAGTATGTTGATGAGCTTTCTCCTCTGGAAAATTAATGTGTCATTTTGAAGAGAATCAGTTGGTTCCTTTCAAGCGCTTTTAAATCATTTTGTCGGCATTGCCGGTCTCAATATCCATCATCACAATTCTTGTTTGATTCACATTAATTTTTTGAAAGCTCATTATCTGGCTCGGGTTTTTTAGTGTCAATGGACCCATGCCTTTCACTACGGGAACGCGCGTCGGTGCTGCCAGCCAGATCCTATGCCGACGGTAAAATATCGGGGCCGTTGGAACAGGGTCCGTTCCGGCCAAGCCAGCAGGCAAGGCGTCAGCATAGGAAGGTCTATGCCGACGGCAACCATCGGCATCGTTTCGGCCGTCGGTACAGCCTCTCCGCCGTGACGACGGGGTAACAACGTCGGGCCTGTGCCGGCCCTGTGCCGACAGCTAGCTATTTTCCATTTTACCACATTAATCTTCAAAAAATCAAACTAAATCATTATAATTCAGAAAAATATAAATAATATACCAAAATTTTCAGAAAAATAAGATCTATCTTGGAAAAATATCAAACTTGGAATATTGAAAATATCTCAAAAAAAACTTCTTAAAAATGAGCTATCATGTCCGATATTTCATGACTTTCACGCCGAACAACCAATGTTATGGCTAGAATCGTCGCATAGTTTATGATAATGTGTCCATATTGTACACACATGTGCATCTTGGGATGTCTTACGATGTTGCAGGAGGAAGTTTTCCATTTCATCGCACGAAAAAACATTTTACATTTTTGAGGTGCCGAAAACGGGGTGTTTTGTGAAGCAACCCCCAAATTAAAGTTTCACATTGGTAGCAACATATTTTTCGAAAATACTAGACCAACTAAGAGCATCCCTAACAGAGCCCGTAAAAGTCCAAACCGAAAAACTCAAGTTCAGTCTTCCAAAAACATGTTCCCGGTCGCAAAACGGCTGGCGCAGAACAGACCCCGTAAACTGAAACTGAAAAACGGAATATTCCAAAAGTCATCATCTTCTTCACAAAAACTATCCCCGATGCTGCCTAGATCTCCCCGGGCGGGCCGCCGCCTGTGCCCCTGGCTGCAGCCGCGAGCTTGGAGGACGGCCGCGCACGAAAGAGCCGAGCGCGGATGGAGCTGGGTAGACTCTATGCACAGCAATCATTAAACTTAAATACTAATATCACCATGCTTGCTCAGCCCGCGCGGAGGGAGGCTGGGCATGCTAGCTCTTGCCCAATTAAACTCCAATACTAATCAATCGAGGCAGTTTACCACACCAAAGCGCACGCAGCAAGAGCTTTAACAGCTCCTACCCACGCTACGATTATCGTCTTTCAAATGATGTCTCTCAACTGCGACTCAAGGTTCGTAAACTCCATCTGATGATTAATGAGCAGCTGGTCAACCTAAAGGCCAAGAATGACAAGATTCCTGCGATTCAAAGAGTGACCTCCTAGGTGAAACAGATTGGAAATCAAAGGATAGAGATGCAAAAGGTGTGATTGACGCATCTTTTTTATTGATCAGGGCTTTTCCTTTGGGGCTGGGAGGGTAACAACCAGGGAAGGGCACCTGCTCTCCAATTTCGATTCTTTGTTATCCGTACCGAACTTATCTGTTCCAAACGCGAGAGTCATTCTTTCGATTCAGTAGAGCGATAATCCAAATTTTAGGAGTATACTGGGCGAATTCTCGCAGCCTTGAGTTCTTTTTATTGAATTCACGAGATTGAAAATTTGGATGGAATGAATAACCTGGAGATATATTCCTTTTCTCAAATAGTTCTTTAAGGGGCCTCTCTCTATCCTTGGCTTATTCAATAGAGCTTTCCTTCTTTTCAATGTGTCATCTTGATCAAGGAGTCTGGAACTCCATGCTGGGGATGTAGGAAATGCTATTCGTGCCGGTGAATCGACGAAACTATGTCCTTTGCAGCTTTTTGTGCAATGTCATATGTCGTAAAAGAAAATGTTGGTGCAGGCTGTCTTCGTATGCTTTTGAAAAAGCAAGAATTACTACTATTTATTGACTTTATGAAAAGAAAGTAAATTGACACTTTATGTCTCTCTTTCGAAATTGAAACTTGAAAATAGTAGGAAACGGAAAGCAAGAACGAAGTAGGCGAGGAAAGGCATACATAGGTCAGAAAAGTATGCATGGTCGTCACGGGTAAGGATTCTCATTCCAGCATTCTTGGGTCTAGTTTTGTTTGGACTTGGGCTTAGATGTAGTGGGTTCTTTGGCCACTGCTTTACCTTTATCAACCTTAGAAGGAGCATTAGTCTTTGACACATCAATCAACCCGCCTTTTTTTCCATTTTCAAGAGTGGCATTCTATGTCCAATATCTCGATCGAAGTATGGAGGTCAAAATAAATAGAATAATGATGAATGAAAAAAAGAGCAAAATCCTTTAGCTGGATAAGGGGCGGATGTAGCCAAGTGGATCAAGGCAGTGGATTGTGAATCCACCATGCGCGGGTTCAATTCCCGTCGTTCGCCCATCGCATTATTGCAAATTCAAAAAATGCAATTTCCATATTCCTAGGTTAGTTGAAAAAGAGAACTGCCATCTTCTATTTCACGATACCAGCAAGTCCGTCTTCTCGGGCGCGCAGTGAACTGGTTTTCTAAAAAGATTGGAAGATCCGGCCAAAGAAGGTGATAGCCCTGTTCATTCGTTCCCATGGTTCGATCCTTCCCAGTAAAACGCGGCGTGTTCGAATGATGATTGCTTTTACGCGAGAAAGGGGGTGTAGTAGACTTTCTAGCCTTTTATTTGAGAACCCTTTCTCATGTTCTTTCATCCATCAAGTAGGCGAACCGTCAGGTCCTTAGTGGCGTTGACAAAGAAGAAGAGCCGGTTAACCTAAAGTTTCCTTCCCTCAGAAACCCGCAATTCCCAGATCAGAAATCCTATTTCCAGCTCCTCTAGTTTTCTTAAACCAGGACTTTTTATTTATCCAGCAGGGATATTACCGAAAAAAGGGCTTCCGTTCAAAGCTGAAAGAAAGAGACTGGTCCTCCCTCTTTGCCTAGCGGTTAAGTAGATAGTAGGTCCCCCCCTGGCCCCGCAACCAAGAGTCACTCGTCGAAAGCTGACCAGGAAGACAATAACTGCTATTTCAAGATAGCAGAAAATGAAAACAACTCCATATTCTACTGGCCTGCCTCTCTGATCTACTATCCAACTGCCATGGAAGCACCACTGAAGACTGGCTTCTCCGACCTTCCACCCGATCCTAGGCGATCCCGGATCGACAAGCCGACGGTGTGGATTCCCTTGATGGTAGGAACGCTTCAACTGCAGAGCCCTGAATGCGTCAGTGAGGTTCCCTCTATGAGAGAAAGAGAGGTTTCTAATCTTGTTTCCCCCGTCCCCCATTGATACGTCTCAAACGTATCTATAATTTTTTATGTTCCATGCTACTTTTATGATGATACTCACATGTTTTATACACATTATATGTCATTATTATGCATTTTCCGGCACTAACCTATTGACGAGATGCCGAAGAGCCAGTTGTTGTTTTCTGCTGTTTTTGGTTTCAGAAATCCTAGTAAGGAAATATTCTCGGAATTGGACGAAATCCACGCCCAGGGGCTTATTTTTCCACGAAGCTTCCAGAAGACTGAGGGAGAAACGAAGTGGGGCCACGAGGCAACGCCACACTAGGGCGGCGCGGCCCAGGCCCTACCCGCGCGGCCCTAGCGTGTGGGGCCCCCGTGAATCCTCCGACTCCGCCCTTCCGCCTACTTAAAACCTTCGTCGCGAAACCCTCTGTACCGAGAGCCACGATACGGAAAACCTTCCAGAGACGCCGCCGCCAATCCCATCTCGGGGGATTCAGGAGATCGCCTCTGGCACCCTGCCGGAGAGGGGAATCATCTCCCGGAGGGCTCTTCATCGCCATGATCGCCTCCGGATCGATGTGTGAGTAGTTCACCCCTGGACTATGGGTCCATAGCAGTAGCTAGATGGTTGTCTTCTCCTCATTGTGCTATCATGTTAGATCTTGTGAGCTGCCTATCATGATCAAGATCATCTATTTGTAATGCTACATGTTGTGTTTGTTGGGATCCGATGAATATTGAATACTATGTCAAGTTGATTATCAATCTATCATATATGTTGTTTATGTTCTTGCATGCTCTCCGTTGCTAGTAGAGGCTCTGGCCAAGTTGATACTTGTAACTCCAAGAGGGAGTATTTATGCTCGATAGTGGATTCATGCCTCCATTGAATCTGGGACAGTGACAGAAAGTTCTAAGGTTGTGGATGTGCTGTTGCCACTAGGGATAAAACATCGATGCTTTGTCTAAGGATATTTGTGGTGATTACATTACGCACCATACTTAATGCAAATGTCTGTTGTTTACAACTTAATACCGGAAGGGGTTCGGATGATAACCTGAAAGTGGACTATTTAGGCATAGATGCATGCTGGATAGCGGTCTATGTACTTTGTCGTAATGCCCTGATTAAATCTCATAGTACTGATCGTGATATATGTATGTGCATTGTTATGCCTTCTTTATTTGTCAATTGCCCAACTGTAATTTGTTCACCCAACATGCTATTTATCTTATGGGAGAGACAGCGCTAGTGAACTGTGGACCCCGGTCCATTCTTTACATCTGAAATACAATCTACTGCAATTGTTTTTTACTGTTCTTCACAAACAAACATCATCTTCCACACTATACAATTAATCCTTTGTTTACAGCAAGCCGGTGAGATTGACAACCTCACTGTTACGTTGGGGCAAAGTACTTTGATTGTGTTGTGCAGGTTCCACGTTGGCGCCGGAATCCCTGGTGTTGCGCCGCACTACATTTCGCCGCCATCAACCTTCAACGTGCTTCTTGGCTCCTACTGGTTCGATAAACCTTGGTTTCTTACTGAGGGAAAACTTGCTACTGTACGCATCACACCTTCCTCTTGGGGTTCCCAACGGACGTGTGTTAACTGCACGCATCACCCATCTCCTCTCCCAACAAGCTACAGTACCCAGAGCCGCTCCCGTAGAAACCGGCCCGATCCCGAGCCCCTCCGGCCGGCAACTAGTTTAGGTGTAGTTCCCCGGCGTCTTGCCGGCTAGTTTTAGAGTGGAAGCTCTGGTTTTCGGGCCAGATCCAGAGCGGGTCGGCGATGCGTGGCGTCCTCTGCTCCGGTGGTCAGATCCCAGGGAGCCTCTTCTCGGCCGATCTCTTCAATAAGGCCATCGCCACCTCCCTTCAGCTTCTTACGGCGTCACTTCTTCCGCTCCCGGCCGGCCTTGGTGGCGAGGGGGACGGGTTGGAGACGCAGTCTTTGGCTTGATCTGGAGATGGCAGAGGCGTTGTGCCTCTCTGGTTCCCTGGCGCAGCACCACACTACAAAGGAAAACAATTTTTTTGACAAATCACTTTCGTCATGTTAAGGCCAATTTTCGTCAAGGATTACTTCGCGGTGACAAAATTTGATCGTCATGGGGTTCGTCAAGGAAGCTCCGTCATAAAATATCGGGGGTGACGGTATGTATTTTTTCGTCAACGTCAAATGTTTGATGGTGACGACCTGCAAATTCGTCAACATCAAAGGTTCATTGTTGACAGACAGGTTTGTCACGAAAAATTGCAACTTTCTTCAATATCTAAATCTTGGGAAGTTTCTGATTGGTCCAAAAAGAGCATACGTGGCCTTACATGTGGGTCCATTTGGCTTCTGACAACATGGGTCCGACGGCGCTGACATGGATATCTGTCATGTGGGACCGGCATGGTGCTGACTGGTGGGACCCACAAAATATTATGACAAGCTGGACCCACAATATTCTGACCGGTGGGATCCACAAAATTCAGACAAGTGGGACCAGGTTGTTGCCGACATATGGGTCCCGATAATGCTAACTGGTGGGACCCACAAATTCTGACAAGTGGGACCAGAAATTGGTGCCACATGGTTTCATTTAATAGTGACGTTGTGACATTTTCCGTCACCTTTTGAATTTGACAAAATTTGAGAGCATTTGAATTATTTGCGAAATTTGGGAAACAAAAAAACTGGCGAAATATCAAAAAATAGACAATAAATATCATACATAAATGGTGGCACAAGAAGTATATATGTCTCTCACAGACCGAAAGATTCATAAGAAAATTACAATTGGAACACAAAGAAATTAAAAGACCTATGATTAATAATGTTGTAGGACGGTGGTGCAATAGATTAGTTGCCCTGGGATTGAGACATGGATGGTGGCTGGGATGTCCTCAAGAGAAAATTAAGCACGGCATCCATTTCTGTCAGCCTCTTTTCATAAGCCAGAGTCTTTTCTTCTTGGGCTTTCTTCACAGCTTCAAGTTCTTCCTCCTGCTTCTTCCTGATCTCTTCAAATTTTTGATCTTGTTCTTGCAGTCTTGCCTGCATCTCACTGTGGTACGTTTCAGTCGCTCGTATGGAGTTCTCGCTCTTGATCTCGCCAGTCTTTGTTGTAGCTCTCGGATGCGTGTAGCTGAGACAGAAGACTTCCTGGAACTTGTTGCGACGCCCAATCTTGGTAGGAATGTGCTGTTGCAGGTGGTGGATGGGCTTTTCTCGCTCAGAACTAGCTGAACAATTTGCAAATCAGTCAAATCAGGTTCATCTTCATTGCGTGGCGCCGCTTTTTTTGCCACCATTTTATCCTGCATAAAGATTACAATCATTGCATGGACAACATACAAAACTGGATTATATTATATTGTGCTAATAAGAAATATTTCTTACATATGCACTTTTTGCTTCAGCACTCATAATGTTATCCTTGTTAGTGTGTGTGATTCTAAAAAATTCAATTGGAGAGGTTTCTTCTTCCTGCTGCTTAGCCTTAAGCTATAAAAAATGTAGAAAGCACAATAACATTGTACACTCGTGTATGATGAAGTATGAACTGTATTGGGAAATTCAGAACACTTACTAGATGTTCCCAGTGAGCAACATAGCTTCGAGATCCAGTGGTATGGAACTGTTTCACAGCTTCTCTTTTCTTTCCATTTATTACACACAGTCCCTATGTTCAGTACATACATTTTATTTATCCAGATCAGAGAAATGTAAGAATTCAGTAGCTGTTATTGAAAGGAATAACGTTTATGTACCTGGTACTTCTCATCAAACCATCTTTTCACCAGTTCTTTCCAGCTTTTCTCTTCTACATGATCTGGCTTCTTGAGATATGCTTGCTCCAGTGTGAGATTTTTAATTTTCGGCCAATACTCCTTTTTAAGCCTATATCGGAACTGCCGAATACTAACTTGCAGCATATCAGTGCACACATCTTGAGCCACCTCATCATTTTTGTCCATACTAAACTTTCCCTGCAAAATAGTGATGCATTAATCAGTAGATTCTTAGATAGTTGATCATGTAGCATACTAATTAGGTTAAACCAAGATTGTACAGGACTCACCGCTACTGTACTTATAGCATGAGGAATGACATGTCTGAGAGTTTCATCTTTCTTGTACTGTGTCCAGTGTGTTGCAAGCGGCATTTTTTCACGGATGTGAATACCAACCTCATTGCTCAGCTTTGCTGACTGGACATAATCCTTGGGTCTCCTGACACCAGCAGTGAATTCAATTGGCATCTTATTGCCACCATGTCTTCTTGTGTACTCATGTACTCCATGGCCCATGGTACGTCTGCGTCCACCTCTCTTTCTCTTACTACCGCCAGATGTTGTCAGTGTCTCTGAAATAAGAGATATGAAATGATTCTCTTTTATATGAAAATATGCGGTACAGTGTTTAGTTTTTACAAACTTTCATACCTTGCCGCTCAAAGTTTACAATTTGATTGTCCTTAGGAGATGAGGTGCTGCCTCCAGATGTCATGATCTGGTTAGGTGAGGGTGCTCCTTCAGTGTTCTGACCAGCAGTGGCCGTCGGCTCATCAGATGACCCAGCTTCAGGTTCAGTTGTTGCCATTGATCTTGTTGCAATGTTGGATGGTGCAACTTCAGGTATGGATCGCTTCTTCTGTGCAACTATTGCAGAAGAAGCAACTATCTGCAAGCAAAGTAGAGGCTACATTAGTAGGAAACATTTAGCATGTACGTATTTTCTATCATAGTTCAGACATAGTTCCACAGACCTGAGCTGAAGTTTTGCCGATAAAGGCGCTGATCCTCATCTGAATGAAGATCATCATCAGCAGTAGCTATCTCTTCTGGATTCGGTTCATACGAAGGGTCCTCTTCGACCTCCTTCTCTTCGCAGTCTGTGTCCTTTAGATTGTTGCTAGTTCCTATTTGTACCCCACCATACACTAATGAACGTGCAAAACCAGAGAAATCTTTCTGAAATTTGTGGCCAGGTCCATATCTTTCAGTGAAAAAAATTTCCATGCGTACTACATTTTCTTGCATTTGTTTCTCCTTGGCAAGCTCATATGCCGGCTTGACGGGGTTTTGTGTCTCCGCTGAAATAATCGGAAGAGCGGAGCGTGAACAAAACATAAGAGGGGGCCAATTCCATAGAAAACAACAAATAATTGTCTTTGCAAAATATTGTACAGCAGCAAATGATTGAAAACATAAGAGTCTACGTATGATATCGGCGAACAAAACATAAGAGGGGGCATATGCCAGGCTAAGGGACATCATGTGCTTTTAGATATCTACTCGTAACAAATAATTGACACATGAGACTCCCCTCGGACACTGAATTATGCATGTCTGTTGATAGCTGGTTTCAGTCTGTTATTGGACAACTACCACCTCACATGGTGGATACTACCCTTCTGGTTGCTTGGCGGGCTTGGTATGCACGTAATGAGGTTACTCATGATAAGCCACTACCCCCTATTATTGGGTCTCACCGATTTCTGAGTGGATATATCAAGCAGATCGGGGATGTGAAGTCCATTCCTACAGAGAACCTAGTTAAAGGAAAACAGCCAGCTTCACTAGTGGGTATGGCACCACTGCCAGCGCAACGTGTGACTCCATCTTTAAAGCCTTGGACTAAGCCACCGGCTGGATGGATTAAGCTGTCGATTGATGGGTCTTATAGTTCTGGTAAATTTGCTGGTGTTGGAACAGTTGTTTTATTAATTCACTGCCACATCAAAGTTTAACACGTGATCCTAGTAGTTATTGCTAGTTTAGTACTATTATTCAGATGTGTGTAATAATTGTTGTTCACCATATGTATTAACCGCTTATTTATGGTTGAGTTTTAGGATAGGTGTGATAACTTTTACGTTCATATGAGTTTTACGATAGTTGTACCTGTTAGAGATAGAGGTATCGGTAGTTCAGTCCTATACCGATAGAAGTTCAGATATGTGCTGATAGAAGTTCAGATATGTGCTGATAGAAGTTCAGATATGTGCTGAAATTTGATTTTTGACTTTTGAAAGACATAGATAAACAAAAATTGTGGAAATAAATAGACTGATGAAACAAAGTACATGATTAAAAAAACTTCATTACATTGTTAAGACGTGCATTGCACGTGCAAACTAACTAGTTCCATAGAAAACAGCAAACAATTATTCTAGATCAAACTCTGCTTCCCTCTGAAACTGAGGAATAAAAGTCTGAAGCAATGTCGTTGTTCACTGTAGCTCGTCAGGCTGTTTTTGGCAATGGCTGGAATTAGTTCAGTTAAGTGTTTCGGCAAACAATTGTGTATGCAAAAGATTGTACAGCAGCGGGATGGCAAAGATTGTATAGCACGGCATGATTGTCTCTGAAATAAAAATGATAAACCCTATACGTATGATGTCGGGATTGGATCTATCAAATATGCAAGATCTAGATATAGGTCAAACGGGCGTGGTAGACATGTAAAACCGATCTCTCGATCTAACCATCCAAAAAACACAACAACAAGCCGATCACCGACAGATTTACCTTGGCGTTTCTTCGAGCTGGGCGCCTTCTTCGGCGTGTGCGCGCGATTTTCCTTCCCCCCGACATTTCGACGACTGCCGGCCATGGCGACCACCGGCCGGGGAGATAGATGCGAGATGGAAGAACGTCCGGCGAAGACACCTGATCGGGGTGAGCACGAGAGGATGAGGTCGGGGGGGGGGTGGGGAGTTAAGATGCTCGTAAATCATGGGGGAGAGGCACGACGTATATAAGGGAGGGCGAAATATTTGATAGGTGGGGTGCGCGGGAGGAGTGGAGGGAACGAAAAATTTGTGCGTTTTGGCAACCGTCGTACTAAAATTTGGAGGGAACAAGGTTTTGCCGTGGAAGAAAAAATATTACTCTGAAAATGGAACTGTACATGTATATTTTAATTAAAAAATACCAGAACATGAATGGGACGCATGAAAAAAATCTAAATTTGGCACCCTCCTTTCGTTTGAAAACCCCTCTTTCGACACATGAATGGAACATGAATGGGCCATTCCCCCC
The DNA here is from genome assembly GCF_019359855.2 of Lolium perenne. Taxonomy (NCBI): domain Eukaryota; kingdom Viridiplantae; phylum Streptophyta; class Magnoliopsida; order Poales; family Poaceae; genus Lolium; species Lolium perenne. Next base: position 266,651,222 of record NC_067245.2, read on the forward strand.
TCTTTTCGTCCGAAAACCCCTTTTTCGACACATCTCCACCATGGGGACACCATGCCACCAACTCCAAAAAATCAAAACCCATAGCAACCAAGGTGTCATATCACAATGTGCACAAGGGTGCCAAATCATGCCCCAGTCCATGGTGGTTTGGTCAGTTTTTGGCCATTCCCCCTCTTTTCGTCCGAAAACCCCTTTTTCGACACATCTCCACCATGGGGACACCATGCCACCAACTCCAAAAAATCAAAACCCATAGCAACCAAGGTTTCATATCACAATGTGCACAAGGGTGCCAAATCTTGCCCCAATCCATGGTGGTTTGGTCAGTTTTTGGCCATTCCCCCCTCTTTTCGTCCGAAAACCCCTCTTTCGACACATCTACACCATGGGGACACCATGCCACCAACTCCAAAAAATCAAAACTCATAGCAACCAAGGTGTCATATCACAATGTGCACAAGGGTGCCAAATCTTGCCCCAATCCATGGTGGTTTGGTCAGTTTTTGGCCATTCCCCCTCTTTTCGTCCGAAAACCCCTTTTTCGACACATCTACACCATGGGGACACCATGCCACCAACTCCAAAAAATCAAAACCCATAGCAACCAAGGTGTCATATCACAATGTGCACAAGGGTGCCAAATCTTGCCCCAATCCATGGTGGTTTGGTCAGTTTTTGGCCATTCCCCCCTCTTTTCGTCCGAAAACCCCTTTTTCGACACATCTACACCATGGGGACACCATGCCACCAACTCCAAAAAATCAAAACCCATAGAAACCAAGGTTTCATATCACAATGTGCACACGGGTGCCAAATCTTGCCCCAATCCATGGTGGTTTGGTCAGTTTTTGGCCATTCCCCCCTCTTTTCGTCCGAAAACCCCTCTTTGACACATCTACACCATGGGGACACCATGCCACCAACTCCAAAAAATAAAAACCCATAGCAACCAAGGTGTCATATCACAATGTGCACAAGGGTGCCAAATCTTGCCCCAATCCATGGTGGTTTGGTCAGTTTTTGGCCATTCCCCCCTCTTTTCGTCCGAAAACCCCTCTTTCGACACATCTACACCATGGGGACACCATGCCACCAACTCCAAAAAATAAAAACCCATAGAAACCAAGGTTTCATATCACAATGTGCACAAGGGTGCCAAATCTTGCCCCAATCCATGGTGGTTTGGTCAGTTTTTGGCCATTCCCCCCTCTTTTCGTCCGAAAACCCCTTTTTCGACACATCTCCACCATAGGGACACCATGCCACCAACTCCAAAAAATCAAAACCCATAGAAACCAAGGTATCATATCACAATGTTCACAAGGGTGCCAAATCTTGCCCCAATCCATGGTGGTTTGGTCAGTTTTTGGCCATTCCCCCCTCTTTTCGTCCGAAAACCCCTCTTTCGACACATCTACACCATGGGGACACCATGCCACCAACTCCAAAAAATCAAAACCCATAGAAACCAAGGTGTCATATCACAATGTGCACAAGGGTGCCAAATCTTGCCCCAATCCATGGTGGTTTGGTCAGTTTTTGGCCATTCCCCCCTCTTTTCGTCCGAAAACCCCTCTTTCGACACATCTACACCATGGGGACACCATGCCACCAACTCCAAAAAATCAAAACCCATAGCAACCAAGGTTTCATATCACAATGTGCACAAGGGTGCCAAATCTTGCCCCAATCCATGGTGGTTTGGTCAGTTTTTGGCCATTCCCCCCTCTTTTCGTCCGAAAACCCCTTTTTCGACACATCTACACCATGGGGACACCATGCCACCAACTCCAAAAAATCAAAACCCATAGCAACCAAGGTTTCATATCACAATGTGCACAAGGGTGCCAAATATTGCCCCAATCCATGGTGGTTTGGTGAGTTTTTGCCCATTCCCCCCTCTCTTCGTCCGAAAACCCCTCTTTCGACACATCTACACCATGGGGACACCATTTTTTGAGGTACCTAACTTGAAATGGACTGAAATTTGGCACAAGGGTGCATGAACATGTGGGTAATGACACTAGCATGCTATCTTGGCAGTTTGGTTTGAAAATTTTCAAAAATTCATCCCCTAAACTCAAGAAGAGGCATCACTTGTCAAGCATGTACATCTTAGGGTATTGGGAAAATTGGGAGCATGTGTTGGTCTGATTTGGCATCACCACATTACCCTAGAACAGAAGTTTCACTTTGAAAAGGTTTGACAACCTCTTAGTACAATGGGGTCAACCTAGGTTTGACCAAACACTCAAAATTCCAGCCCTAATCATGGTATGAAATTCTTAGAAATTTGAAAGAATTTACATACTCGATTCATTTTTTATTTATTTCTTTCTATGTGTGATCACTAATTCGTATTTAAAATATTTTATAGTTTTTAATACCCATCTTGAAAATTCTGTGCCTGCCCATCCGTCATGCGTGGGACCCATGTCAAAGTAATGGGAAAGTGGACTACATGCAGGAATCCACGTTTTCACATGCACGCGTCACACAGAGGAACCCAAATGGCAGCATCTACTGTATATCCATCGGCCCCATCGTCTCTCCCACCCGCAACTTCTATTCCCCAATCTGGCAAAAAACCCTGCTTGCACCTCCACCAGCGCACCACCGACCTCCCCTTCCACCGAAGATCCCGACGATGAAGCGTGTTCGCGGAGACGAGCCGGAGGCGAGTGCGGTCGTCAACGTCGACAGAGGCGACGACGATGCTCCGATAGTAGTCGACGCCGCGGAGGCGGGATCTTCTTCCGGAACTAGCAGAGCCGCTCTTCGCCGCGCCGTGACCGTGGAGGGCTCCGCCCAACCGGCCGTGGTCATCGTCGCTGATGAGGCCAACGGAGACGTCCTCGCTCCCGCGGCACAAGCAGATGACCAGGGCTTCGATCCGAATGACCTGTTCTACCGTGACTCCAGGCAGTACCGCGAGCTATATGGCCCCAGAGAGTGCGACGAGTTCGAAGAGGAGGCCTCGGACAACTGCAGCGAGGTACTCTACTATTCCGATCGATCCCCTGTTTTTCTTGATCTTACTGTTCACCATAGGGTTTGCTCGTACGGTAGATTGATTTGCCCTGTCTGCTACTTGTTGTACAAATTGATGATTCTGGGGTTCTTACTCATCCGATTTATGGTTTGTAGTTACTAGATTTGTAATATTTGATGCACATCTTGATTCAACTGTACCAAAGTATCAACCAAATGATTTATGGTACCATGAATATTCATGCATGTTTCAAATTAGTAGATGACAGTTATCTTAATTAGGTCATGATTCCTTGTGTGTGATGAATCATACCTGCTTAGTGTAATGCTCACTGCATTTCAAACTTAAATTCATCCGAATATGAATCATACCAGAGTGATTATGATTACAAGAATTATATTATAGGTACTATTAATTGATCTGATCCATGGATTTTATAATCACCATTTGTCTTAAACTGGTGCTTATTTATACGATGAAATCATAGTGTGTACATCATTTTTATTTAGGGAACAAATGAATGATCAGATGCATGTAATTTATGACCACCATTTTTCTTGAATTCCTGCTTATTGACGTCATGAATCCATATTGTTTTATGAATCAGTACATCTTCAGGGAACAAATGATTGATCCCTGATCCATGATATTTATAATCACCATTTTCTTTTAAATTGGTGCTTAGTTATATTACTGAAATAATGATTGGACTACCCATGAACAATTTGTGACAACAGTTTAAAATTGTGCATATTTATATTAGTGAACTAATTATCTATGGTTGGATCTGGATCATAAATGTTGATTCTACATGATGATTACTTCTTAGTAATGTTCATAAAAAAATATTTAATGCTTGAATTGTATTTCAGTTAATTTCCTTCTCTCACTTCTTCTTTACTTTCAAATTCGCAGGAAGACTCTGAGGACATTGGCAGCGACAAGGAGGACCGGGACCGGAAGAGCTGCTTCATTCTGAAGAAGCTGAAGACTGGCCAGATCCCTTTCCGCCGGGACGGTAAGCCTAATTGCCCATTCTGCGGCAGGGTTTTCCCGAAGGATATTGAGAGTCTGATCCAGCACGCGACGGGAGTTGGAAAAGGTAGCGCGCACAAGCACAAGGCTGCTAGCAAGGCGAAGCACGCTGCCTTTGGCAAGTTCCTCAGGGACTACGTCAAGACTGGCCTCATCCCGCTCGTCGGTCCAGCTGTTGGCCCTCATGTTGTCCACTAAATTTAGTTTCTGTTTAGTTGTTCCCCTGGAGGTTCATGGTTAAACTATGTCATGTTTCAAAGACTATGTTCTACTTTTGTTATTTGGAACCTGGGCAATCATACCCAGTTGTTTAAGACTATGTCATGTTTATATGTTGTTTGCTGTTGCAGAAGCATTACTGCTGCACATCTTATCTCTTTTTTCATGTTGATGCACGCTGCATTTGTGTAGATGTTTTATTCTGTAGCTAAGCAAGTTTCGAGTTAATTTCGACTACCAATGTTTGGCTACAGCAGAGTTGTGTAGATTACATATCCCTTTGTCCCACAAGTTTACTACTTTTATGTCTCCTTTTTTCGACTTGTAGTTGCTGTTGTTAGTTTCAAGTTTTGTTTTCATAAATACAATATGTGTTCGTAATCAGCAAAATTGAAACCTCACAGGACAATTTGGAGGATGTGGTGCTCGAATAATAGTGGAAATGTGATATTATTTTTTACATGCATAATATATAGAAAATAGCTAGATCTCTAAATCGATGCATATGAAGCTACATATATATTCTTGGTCATAATCCCCTTATCTAAAGGGGATGGATGCATGGCTTCACGTCGTCGTCGCTTTCATCGTCAGTATCTTCGTCGTCTGAGTAGTAGTACCTCCTGCACATTGTTCCGTCGAACACCTTCACTGTGAGCACATCATCGCCTTCATATTTGAAGTGTACGAACCAGCCGAAATCCACACCGTGCACGATGGCAAATTTCTCCCAGCCCTTGTCGAGGTACATTCGGCCTTGTCCGTCAAATAGGACCTCCACGGTCCAGAGACGAGGACCGCAGTCAGCTACTCGCAGATACACCTTAGCTGGCTCCTGGCTGTCAAGATAGTCCGCAATTTTTTTTGGTAGTTCCTGCAAAGAGATCGAGCGCCGATCGTTTGAAATTAAAGGTTTTTTAGAACATGCCCATAATTAATCACATGCATCATATATGTGGGAACGCGTACATACCTTCTTGACCAAAGGGTCTTCATAGACGACGATGAAGAACTCCTCTATGATCAATGACAGTGTTGACAGTGGTGGTGGCAATGATGATGATCCACTTCCCCTTCCCCTTCCCCTTCCGGTCCGCGTCCAAGACGTGGAAGCCATGGCAATGGATCAAGTGTATGTGAACAAAGAAGAGAGAGTCAGAACCTATTGACAGAAGGGATGGCCGTGTGGGTGTTTATAAGGGAGAGATGACCGTTGTAGGTGTTTACACAATAAAATAAGGAGGAGGTGAACGTTGCTGGGGGTTTACACAATAAATTAAAGAGGACATGACCGTTGTGGGGGTTTACACAATAAATTAAGGAGGAGATGACCGTTGTGGGGGTATATATCTCAACAAAAAAGTAATGCGGACTATCTTGATGGAAATGGAACAAATGGGTACAACAAATCGTTGATGGTTTATCTTTTTTGCGTGAAGAGTTGTGTAGATTACATATCCCTTTGTCCCACAAGTTTACTACTTTTATGTCTCCTTTTTTCGACTTGTAGTTGTTGTTGTTAGTTTCAAGTTTTGTTTTCATAAATACAATCTGTGTTGGTAATCAGCAAAATTGAAACCTCACAGGACAATTGTTGACATATCATGGCAAAATATTTACTTCTATATAGTAGAAACCAGTGCTGGGTTGCAGACCATGCATCTACAGTTTCAAAAGAACTGACTACTAGCCAAAAGCACCTCACGCAGGAGGGAGACCAAACCAAAAGATCAGGGGGTCATGCAGCATCAAGGACTCTGTCGACCACGATCTTGCGGTACAGCTCGTAAGAGACCCAAGCATCAATGGCTGCATAGTCGATGTTCATCTTTGGAAGTGGGAAGTCCCCCCACGGTCTGTGCCGATGGTGGTGGAACTTCTTCTTCATATCACCGTACGATGAATCAATGAGTCTGGCTGCCATGGTAGCCATGCCAGCCCTCTGATGACCAGTGTACTTGAAGTACTCGTCCTGGAGATCGACGTAGTACTCACGAGGAATCTGCATGTGCCATGACCTCCACAGAACTCTCGTGTCACCACGGATGTCAACACTCGCAAACGTGATTCCTTCTCGAAAGAAATCGCAGATAGCCGGAGCATCCCACGGGGCAGCACTGCAGTAAACAAAGTAATGTACTAGTCACAGATCGAGCATATGAACTAGGAAACAAATTAGGGATCAAGTAAAGTAAAAAAGGAAGTCACAGATCGAGCATATGAACTACTCAATCAAATGAGGAATCAAGTAAACTAAAAAGGAGTCACAGATCGAGCATATGAACTAGTCAATCATATGACGAATCAAGTAAACTAAGTAGCAAATATGCAAAGAACCTACAGAGGAGACGAAGATGAAACAAATTAATAAATCGGGAACAATGTCTAGCAGATTTAGATCGGGAATGTACTGATATTCGGGAACAATGTCTAGCAGATTTAGATCGGGAATGTACTGATTTTCGGGAACAATGTCTAACGAGAGTCGAAGAGAGACACAACGGCGGAAACTAAAAAACCCCAATCGAAAGATTCAAAAAGGGGACTTACGCTGCGTAGTGGAACACCAGCACATGTCGACGCATGCAGAGTTGAACCACGGCGATCTTCTTCTCGTCCTCGGCTCGATGGTTGGTGTACTCGAAGTCGAGGCCCACGAACTTGTGCTCGTCCTCCTTGAGCCACTCCGTGTACATGTCGAGGACGCGGCGCACTTTCCAGGGGTCGTTGGTGTAGACCACCTCCAGTTCCCCGCCGTCGTGGATGTGGACTGCGCGCGTGCTGGACCAGTAGTGCAGTTCCTGCTCATCCATGTCCATGGCGACGCGGCGGCGGGAGACGAATAGACTGAGGGAGCGGAGACGACGAGAAGTGGGGAAACCAGGAAGCGGTGCGAATATTGAGACGGTAGGGGAGGGGGAAGGGGATAAAAATCATCCCCATTAATTACTCCGTGCGAATATTGAGACGCGTAGACGACGAGAATATTGATGCGGGTCGTGACTTCTGACGTGCAGTCCAACCGACCCGGTGGGGCTGCGCATTCGATCGTGTTGTCACGTCAAAACCCAGCACCGCCCATTTGCCCTCCTCTTGACCTACCAAAATTTACTCCACGATATAACTGGCCATCATATCACGACCTCCTTCAGCCGCCGCCAGATCTCGCCACGTCTCTCGCCGCCACAGCTCGCCACGTCTCTCGCCGGCGAGACTTGTAAGACTCTCGCTCCGCGTCGAGACCAAGGATGGCGCCTACTAGTGGAGTAAGTAAATAAAATGTACGTCTCGCGATCGATCGTTGTTTCCGATTTGTAATCTTTCTTCATATTTTTTGCAGTGTCCAGTTTGCTTTGACAAGAAGGGGATGTGCGGCGGAGGGGGAGTCACGTTAGGTTTTTTCGTGCAAACACTACAAGAGGGTTTTGAGGAGAAGACGGTACATGCACTTATAAGTTTAAAATTCATTCAGATATTTTATTAATTCACCGCCACATCAAAGTTTAACACGTGATCCTAGTAGTTATTGCTAGTTTAGTACTATTATTCAGATGTGTGTAATAATTGTTGTTCACCATATGTATTAACCGCTTATTTATGGTTGAGTTTTAGGATAGTTGTGATAACTTTTACGTTCATATGAGATTTACGATAGTTGTAGCTGTTAGAGATAGAGGTATCGGTAGTTCAGTCCTATACCGATAGAAGTTCAGATATGTGCTGATAGAAGTTCAGATATGTGCTGATAGAAGTTCAGATATGTGCTGATAGAAGTCCTAGATACATACGATGTATTACTTGCGCAACAATGTACCTCCCCTATATATTAATGAGATCTGAGAATAGTTAACTTACTTTTGTATTAACTCTACTGAATTTAGGTCATCCCTTGCTACTATAGACCGTATTTCCTTCGAAGTATGGTGTCCGGACCTCGACAGACAACTTTTGAAGCTGCACTTAGAACCAAAGATGGCCATGCATTTGTTGTTAATGTTACCAACAGAGCTGGCAGAACCTATATCAACGGAAGATTTTGGAACGAATTTGCTAGAGTGTACAATTTTAAGGTTGGCATGGAGTTAATTTTCAGAATTAAGTCATCTGGTCAGGATACTCTTGTAATAACTGGAACTGGACCACTAATCCATCCAGGTAATTATCCACCTTTGGACAGAATGATTGATCATATTAATTATTCCATCTTATGTCAGTTATTTTAATTATGCAGCTTACTACCAGTTGTCCCGTACGAAGCGTGACATTGTTGACTCGCTCAGTACTACTGATGGAACAATGATAAATTGGAGGATGATGCATACCGTCATTCTTCAGGTGGACAACTTGGACTACCTTGTTGAGTACCACAATGCTGGAGATTATGATCAAGGAGCACTAGTTATCCCAATGCTGCATACTCTGAATTGGACAAACAGCGAAAATTACAACAAACACGTGGTAAGCAGTAGATCATATCATTTCATTAAGTTTGCGACCTACATTACGTACAAGTGTTAACTAAACTATGTCCCTACTGTTGGAACAGAAAATCCCTAGCCGTTTGGTTCCTAAAGATATGGAACAATATGGTGCAATCAGTATTGTGTGCCATCCCAGTACTTTGGTGCGTGCGTCCTACGCAATTTCTTCGGACGATGGTCGTCTCTGCGTCAGTGGGTGGAAGGAGTTCATGGACAAGGAAAAGCACCTTCAGATGGGTGACAAGATGTTGTTCTTGCTTTACCTGGGAAATGCAGGGGTTTACTTGTTTGCTACCCATGTGCCTGAAATCGATCTGGAGTAGCTAGTCAGTGATTCATGGTGCCCGTGTGTCCAACTATGCAGCCCCTTTAGGTTTTAATTAAGTTGTAAGACTCTTTATGCGATTGTCGATTTTGCTTGTGTTAAAACAATAGTCAGTCATATCGTGCTGCTGGTTGTAATCGTGTCAAGTGTCGATTAATTAAAACCATTGTCAAAGTTATGTTACCGACATGTTGGCTTTCTTATATCTGTCCATATTTTTGCTTATATTAATTTGCTCTTAAACCCTTCTGGTTAATTCAATGACAAGTTCGAGATCGTAAACATCTAAATAAGAACATTTCAAATGTTTGGAACAAAACATATAGTTGTATGCATTACATGTTTCTATCAATCTACATCACTATCTTCTTCTGATTTTTTTCCCTCGTCATCATGTATGTCCTCTTCCAATATGAGACTATCTTCCTGATTCTCTAGTTCATCTTCGCTCATATCCATGTCAACATTGGGACTATCTTCCCCATTCTCTAGTTCACGAATTGTACAAGCATCATGAATACGTACAACTTCAGCAGCACGATGATCATCCTCCTCTGCTTCCACCTCTGCTTCCTCGTCTAGGTCGACAACATCATGAAATGTATGGTCGACTGAACCTTCATCCTCCTGGTATGCGTCTTCATTCCGTACAAATGCATCATCGTTACCATCTTCTAATTCTGGAACGTCGTACACGTGTCTATGGCTGAACTTCTGCACCACTTTCCACGGATCACCAAACTTTGTATCCTCCAAATAGAAGCATGTTTCAGCTTGACTGGCCAATATGAATGGTGAATTCTTGAACCATAGGATAGAAGTGTTAACGCTTTTAAAATAACCATCATCTTTTATCTTGGAACCCTTGCCCGCAAGGTCGAACCAGTCGCAACGAAACAAGTACACGGACCTGTCACCGTGCTTGTTACTCCCGCATCGCAGCTTCAAGAACTTCTTGCGTAACACCATAGTACTCGGTCTCATCTCGCATCACCAAAAGATCCCTTAGTCGCTACGCCCGAATTTTGAGTCTTCGTGTCTTTATCCCGAGTAAGCGTGCGAAACCTCGCACCCTTTACGTTGCAACCAGCGTATACTACTACACGCCGGTCCGGCCCAAAGAGCCGAGAGACTTCAAATCTTCGATGCATTGTCCAACTGTCTCACATGGTTTGCAAACCAACCTGCAAACTCTCTCTCGAACCGTCTCCTCGATGTCACGCACACCCCTACCTCCCAATTCTTGTCGGAATTCACCGAAACATAGAAAAAACACATATGAAATACAGGACAATTATGTTCGCAACATTGAGAAGTAGTTATTAAAGTGAAGCTAACTACTTACTTGATATAACGTTCTACATCGTCACAGTTGTTCAGCACATACCAAACCATTTTGTCAAATTCCTTGTCAAAATGTTTCAAAATGGATTTCCCAAGACCTTTAGCTCCAACTGAAAATACTTCCATCTCGTCAGGATCAGGTTTTCTCCGTATGTCTTGGTTCCTATCATCTTTGTTAAATCTTGTTTCCGTGCCATCCTTGAAAAATCTAGAGCAAAAAATCAAACACTCATCAACAATGTAGCCCTCTGCGATAGAACCTTCTGGCCTTGCTTTGTTACGGACCGTAGACTTTAGATAACCTAATCTTCTCTCAACTGGATACATCCAACCATAATGAACAGGACCCCTCAAAAGAGCCTCGTCAGGAAGATGAATAGCTAAGTGCACCATTACATCAAAAAAAGCTGGGGGGAAGAGCTTCTCAAGTTTGCATAGGATCACAACAATTTCAACCTTCAATCGATTCAGCACATCAACTTTCAGGGTTTTGGCACACAGCTCCCTAAAAATCTTCCTAGCTCGCAATAGCCACATACATTTCCTTAGATGCAATTCCCTTGAGCCCACGGCAACACTCGCTGCAGAAGTATGTGGCAATCATGCGTCTTCATACCGGTAACCTTACAACCATCAATATTCACACATCTTCCCCGGTTGCGCAATAACCATCTGGGAACCTAGTGTTTGCCAAATACCTACACAAATGTCTCTTCTGTTCCTTCGAAAGCGTCCACGGTGCAGGGGGCTTCGCATAAGTTACTGCTGCATCATCATCATCCTTCACAATTTTCTTCAACCAATACTTCTTCCAGATTTTGAATTTCTTCAAATCAATTCTAGCACTAACAGTGTCCTTATTCCTGCCCTCAAGTTCAAGTAGTGTACCAACAATATTGTCACATATGTTCTTCTCAATATGCATCACATCTAAGTTGTGAGCTATCTTAAGTTCGCCAAGACGGTAGATGATGTAAGCTGACTTTCGGGTGCCATGTTGGTTCACCGGTATGCTTGCACGCTTCCGCTTTCTACTTATTGGATTTTTCCCATGTTCAAAATCCTTAACCCTTTCTACCTTCCCAGCTACCTCTTTGGGTGTGTACTTCCTTGGTGGATCTCTAGTCTCAGTTTTACCATTGAAAAGTCTGCTTTTCCTGTATGGGTGATTTTTATCAAGAAATCACCGATGCCCAATATATCCAATTTTGTTTTTCAAAGATTCAGCGCAAGGATTCTCATCGCAATGCACACACGCATGAAATCCTCTTGTGCTTCGGCCTGACATAGTGGCATATCCAGGATAATCATGAATAGACCAAAGAAACGCAGCATGCAATGGGAAATATTCCTCTGTGCATGCATCAAATGTCTCCACACCACTCCATAGCTGCATCATATCTTTTATCAGTGGCTGCATAAATACATGAAAATCTTTCCCTGGGGAATACTTTCCGGGGATTAGCAATGCCATCATGTAATTCGATTGATCCATGCACATCCATGGTGGGAAGTTGTAAGGAATCACACAAACAGGCCACATACGTAAGGATAACTCATACTACCAAAGGGAATGCCGCCGTCTGTGGCAAAACCTAGTCTTATGTTACGAGGATCTTTAGCAAACCAATCAAACCTGCCATCAAAGTGCTTCCATGCCTCACCATCAGCAGGGTGCCTCAGTACATTGGGCTCAACAACCCTCTTCTCTTTGTGCCATCTAGTATGTGTCGACATTTCCTTTTTAACAAATAGTCTCTGCAACCTTTTAATTATAGGAAAGTACCTTAACACCTTGTGAGGGATTTTCTTTTTTCCAGTAGGGTCTCTATATCTTGATAATCCACAAACATGGAAGTTCGTATCGTCCTTGTGATCTCCCCAAAATAAAGAACAATCAAACTTGCATGCATGAATTGTCTCATAACCAAGCCCAACATCAGAAAGAACACTCTTAGCATCAGCATATGATTTGGGAAAGTCCACATCTGGCAAAGCTGTACGTAAAAGCTGAAGTAAGAGATCAAATCCTCTGTTTGTTATCCGGCTGTATGATTTGACATGAAGGAGCTTAATAATGAACGACAACCTAGTGAAAGAGGTGCATCCCTCATAAAGTTCTTTTTTCGCTGACTCAATTAGATTAGCATACAGATTTGGCAGGTCAGGACCTTTATTTCCAGATTTCTGCAGTTCATCGATCATACTAGACGAATCATCAACATAACAATCACCATTGTCTTCCTCTTCATCGTTGTCACTATCATACGCACCATCATCGTTTCTATCCCGCCCTTCGTCATCACTAAAACCTTCCCCATGTCTAGTCCATCTTGTATACGTCATGGACATACCTGAACAATTGCAGTGATCCTCGACTGTTTTTATATCCTGACGTATCAGATTTAGGCAGTCCTTGCAAGGGCACAAGATTGGTTCATCTGTATTGTCCAAGTGTTCTCGCGCAAACTTGATGAAATCCCTAACACCTGCCATGTACTTTGTTGTGAACTTCTTGGTGCCATCAGTTATCCAACTTCGATCCATTGCCTACAATTCAGTTAAGAACATGCCAACGTTCTTCAGAACAGATCTTGACAACTGATTAAAAAATCTAGACCTAACGAACAATCAGGAGAACTCACTGATGATGCGTCTCGCCGCCACCACAATGGAGCCTTCACGAAATTCTTCTCACCTCGACGAGAACCCTAGTCGATTCGACTGTTAGCAAGATCACCTATATAGGCCGTGTCTGCTAGCGGCGCGACTTAAATGAGGCACCCTTGGCCGACATAAATATTAATAAGGGAATTATTATGTCGTAACATCTAGATCACACCATTGAAATAAATATGTAGAATAGACTAGTTACGGATCCAGATCAAAATTCCATATCTACCTTAGCGGTAAGACTCCGCGTCGGTCACGCCAAAGCCCTGGTTCGATTCTTCCAAACCACAATTTTTACTTAATTAAATATGTTCCTAACAAGTGGGTCACGCATGATATATAAAACTAATAACATTTAATAAAGTAACTTAGTATTATTTCGTCACCACGATCTTTGATTTCGTCACCTATTAACAGACACGATGGAAGCCCTTCCCGCTTGGGTAATGGGTGACGTTTTTTTGTTGACGAAAAATCATACCGTCAAGCATTACATTAAATGCTTGACGAAAGATGAATTCGTCACCTATGAGGACACATCCATGACGGTATGCATTTTTGTCACCAGGGTTTTCGTCAACAAATCCCCCATCTCTTGTAGTGCCAGGCGGCTGTCGTTGGCGGCCTCCCTCCAAATCCATGGGGGATTTTGGTCTGGACATCGTCGACGGCTTCGCCTTTCGATAAGGTGCCTAGGAGTCTTCAGCTGTTGAGAAGGTGTTCTTCTTGCCTCCTTGGCCGGCCATGGTGGCGGGGGAGGTGGGCGTAGAGGCAGACTGCTTGGTCTCTTTCGGTCTGACCGGCCGTGGAGGCGAGGGGACAGGAGGTACCAAGCAGCCATACTTCTCTTCTTTGCTGATGATGCAGTTCTCGTTGCGGCCGTCTTTCTCTCTCACTTTCTCAAGTCCCATGGTGGTGGCTTGGTGCTGAGATTTGACTGACGGTAGTGGCGGTTTTTGGAGCTCTTCTCCGATGCTTCCTGGCGTCGGACTGTATGACAGTAGGGCTGTCGCTCTGTTGCTGCTCTGCTCCGGCCGGCGGAGTTCCTGTGCTTCGTCTCCAAGTGGTTTGTCCCCGGAGAGGTTGCCGCAGTCCGCCACCCCAGCTCGATCTGGAGGAGGAAGATGGAGGACTGTATCGCGTTTTAGTTTCTCCCTTAGGGTCCTCTTTGCTTTTTTCCATGACCCCTGTGTAATTCTGGTATCTTCTAGGGTTATCTTGTACTCCAGATTATTAATGCAGCTTTGTCGAGTTTCCACCCGACGGAACTTGTTCAAAAAAAATCAATCGAGGCCAGCTCTTGCCCAATTAGACTCCAATACTAATCAATGTTGCTGCTTGGCCGCGCTGCTAGCTGCTGACGCGCCGCCTGCTGTGTGTGTTCGCCGCGTGCGCCGCCTGCAGCCATGAGCTTGGTTAGCGATGCATAATTTTTAACACAGTAGCTAGAAATCGCCGGCTGGAGGTGGTTGTACGGACGGCGGCGCTGAAGGAGCAGTGAGAAATCCGTTCAGTTTTGGGCCTGTAAACTGTCTTTGGGTCTGTATTAGTAGGGGTCGAGTGTTAAACTTTTCGGGCCCCTGAAAAAGTTTTTCAGGCCGGACAGCGAGTTCAGTCTCTATTCTGCGCGCGTTCTGGCCCGAACCCGTAAATCCGCCGGAAAAGTTCAGTTCCGGTGGGATTTACGGGCTCTGTTAGAGATGCTCTAAGATGAACAATATCTCAACCGGTGTATCTGGAACCTTTCCGTCCACCCCTCGTGAAAAAAGAACAATTCATGTCGAATCGGTAGGAGGTCGACCAGATTTGAACTACATGTACATGATATAATGCACAATATTTTTTGTAAAAATAATTTTTAGGTTCACAACATGCTATTTCATCAGAGATCCAGTACAAATTTAGCGAGCCTCAGCTCCGGGCAAAGGGTTTTCATGCCCGCCATTTTGAATATAGTTTGAAACGGGCATAACAAATTGAAAAACGATCGAAACAATGTGAAACCTTCGCGTGGTGTCATAGTTGCAAGGAAAAATATTAAAGTTAGAAAATTGCAAACATTACAAAAAAATCCTTCACAAAATGAGCTATCACGTGCGAGGTTTCATGACATTTAGGTCAAACGACCAATATTATGGCTAGAAACGTCGCATAGTTTGTGATAATGTGCCCATATTGTGCACACATGTGTATTTTGGGATGTCTTGCGATGTTGCAGGAGGAAATTTTCATTTTCATCGCACGAAAAAAGCCATTTTCTATTTTTGAGGTGCCAAAAACGGGGTGTTTTATGAAGCAACCACTAAATTAAAGTTTCACATTGGTAGCAACACATTTTTCAAAAAATACTAGACCACCAAAGATGGACAATCTCTCAACCGGTGTATCTGGAACCTTTCCATCCACCCCTCATGAAAAAGACAAATTCCTGCCGAATCGGTAGGAGGCCGACCAGATTTGAACTACATGTACATGATATAATGCTCAAGATTTTTTGTAAAAATCATTTTTAGGTTCACAACATGCTATTTCATCAGAGATCCATTGCAAGTTTAGCAATCCTCAGCCCCGGGCAAAGGATCTTCATGCCCGCCATTTTGAATATAGTTTGAAACATGCATAATAAATTCAAAAACGATCCAAACAATGTGAAACCTTCGTGTGGTGTCATATTACGTGTCATAGTTGCAACGAAAAATATTAAATTTAGAAAATTACAAACATTATAAAAATAATCCTTCACAAAATGAGCTATCACGTTCGACGTTTCATGACATTTAGGTCAAACGACCAATGCTATGGATAGAATCGCGGCATAGTTTGTGATAATGTGCTCATATTGTGTACGCATGTGCATCTTGGAATGTATTACGATGTTGCAGGAGGAAGTTTTATTTTTCATCGCACGAAAAACTATTTTCCATTTTTGAAGTGCCAAAAATGGGGTGTTTTATGAAGCAACCACCAAATTAAAGTTTCACATTGGTACCAACATATTTTTCAAAAATAATAGACCAGCTAAGATGGATAATTTATCAACCGGTGTATCTGGAACATTTCCGTCCACCCCTCATGAAAAAGACATTCCTGACGAATCGGTAGGAGGCCGGCCAGATTTGAACTATAGGTACATGATATAATGCTCAAGGTTTTTTTGTAAAAATCATTTTTATGTTCATAAGGTGCTATTTCATCATAGATCCAGTGCAAGTTTAGCGAGCCTCGGCCCCGGGCAAAGGATCTTTATGCCCTCCGCTTTGAATATAGTTTGAAACGGGCATAACAAATTCAAAAAGGATCTAAACAATGTGAAACCTTCACGTGGTATCATATTATGTGTCATAGTTGCAATGAAAAATATTAAAGTTGGAAAATTGCAAACATCACAAAAAATCCTTCACAAAATAAGTTATCACATTCGAGGTTTCATAACATTAAGGTCAAACGACCAATGTTATGGATAGAATCGCGGTATAGTTTGTGATATTGTGCCCATATTATGCACACATGTGCATCTTGGGATGTCTTACAATGCTGCAGGAGGAAGTTTTCATTTTCATCGCACGAAAAAGCATTTTCTATTTTTGAGGTGCCAAAAACGGAGTATTTTGTGAAGCAGCCACCAAATTAAAGTTTCACATTGGTAGGAACACACTTTTCAAAATACGAGACCACCTAAGATGTACAATTTCCCAACCGGTGTATCTGGAAACTTTTCGTCCACCCCTGATGAAAAAGATAAATTCCTGCCGAATCGGTAGGAGGCCGGCTAGATTTGAACTACAGTTACATGATCTAATGCTCATAAATTTATGTAAATTTTTTTTAGGTTCAAAATATGATATAGATGTCATATTTGGATTCCTCTCATTTTCCTGATCGATTTAGACATATTATTTGTCAAATTATAATTTACGGATTTAAAGATATTAATTATTCCATATTAAATAGAAAAGTAAAAAAATAAAATCATTTTATTATCCATTTGAATTCAAGATTAATATACTTATTCATTGTAGTTTATCTAGGTAATTGTTTGAAATTCAAAAAATAAAGGATGTGCACATCAAGAAATAAGGGTTAATAGGATTGATATGGTAGTATTATTAACAATGTGTCATTTCTTTCATAGAAGCTAGTATTGAAGGAGCAGAGAAGTTAAGCGTGCTTGGGTGGAGTAGTTTGAGGATGGGTGACTCACTGGGAAGTTTGACCACAAGCTGAATTTGACCTAATATTAACTGTAGTTAGAGTTAAAATGGTCCATGTGAGAGATTAAAAAATTGAAACAAAATTAAAACAAATTAGAGCTAGAATTGCCAAACAGCCGTTATTTCTATGCCGACGGCCAGTCTGTGCCGAGGCGTTATTGTGCCGACGGCCGCCGACAGCAAGGCAAGCTGTGCTGACGATCGTCGGCACCTTGACTGGTTCCCGTAGTGTTTCACATATTTAGGGCCATAGCTGGCCATGGAAAGCCAGGCATGGATTTTCCGGGCTTGGGCCAGCCCGAGCATGTCTGTGACCGGGCCTGGGCCGAAGTTTTAGGCCCGATGAACGGGCCGGGCCAAGCCTGGGCCTGAAAATTGTGTGAAATAGGGAAGCATCCCGGCCCGAGGCCCGACGGGCTTTTGTGGGTTTGGGCCTGAAAGTTAGGCCCGATGGTTGGGCCGGACCTGGGCCTGGGTTTTTTTACGTCGGGCTTTGTTAGGGTCGGTTGATAGTGAGACGGGGTTGTCATCTATTGTCTCTTTTCTTTCATATGGGGATAGTTCCATTCTAGTGAACTCAGTCGTGTCATCGTTAACAACTTATGTCATATGGTTTACCTCTTGTAAACAGATTGCAGCTCTTTTTGTAGCTGATGTTCCACATAATGTGTAAATTGCTAAAGCAAATATTGGTCAGTAATTAAGCCGAAAGTACTTCGCGTAGAATTTTAGTTAGTAGTCAAGTAGAAGAAGGCATTTACTTGCTTTCATATCAAGTGTAAAAATCCCCTCAAAACTTGTTGAGATGTTTCGAAAGGATTCATCTTGTATTGATGCATATAGTTGGCTAATTTTACTCTTTTTTAGTGATGCAGTACTTCGTATCAACATTCCTGTATACAAATCAACCATCTCTGGGATTTTAAAATGGAAGAATGTGCCCGGTATCGATATTGTTCATGCTAAGATTAGTATCCATTTATTTTATAATTTAGTTTTAAAAACAAATGTTATCAAAATTATACACAAACATTATTTTAAACCACCTGAACATTTTTATATAGGTGAAACATTATACGATACTGTGAACATTTTTAAATACCAACCTTTTTTTTTCTAAAACATGTAGTTCTTTCAAAACATGATTTGTGTTTAGAACATGAACAATATAAATCACGAATTTTTTTACACAGCATGAAAAAATTGGTGCATAAGAAATACAAAAGAAAAATAAAATGAAAACATAAAAATAAAAAATAAAGAAAACTAAACAAAATAGGAGGAACAGAAAAAAAAATGGTGTCTCAGCTGGTCCGATCCATTGGCTCATGTTTGCCCTTTTTAGGAGGCCCTATTTGCCATTTGACAGATTTCTTATAGGGGCGCCCCTATTCATCGCTCCGATGCGGGAGGGGATAGCTCCCTCGCGTAGCGCCTGCATCCCTTTTGGGGCCAGCCTAGGAACGGGTACTGCTGCACTTTTTTGTTTTCCTTATTATTTTTTCTTTGAAAAGTATCTAGATTTGTATTCTTTTCAGATTTTAAAAAACCTCATATTTGAAAAAAGTTCAGATCTAAAATATGTTTAGATTTTAAAAAAATTTCAGAAATAAATTTTGCTTGACTTTGAAATTTGTTTGAATTTGAAATTTGCTCGGATTTAAAATTTGCTCGATTTTAAAATTTGCTCGACTTTAAATTTGCTTGAATTTGAAATCTGCTCAAATTTGAAATCAAAAAAAGAAAAGAAAGAAAAACGAAAAAAATGCAGAAAAACAAAAAACCAACAGAATCAGTGAAAACCGAACAAAAAAACTGAACCGAAATGTTCAAGAAAGATTGTAAAACCGGAGAAACCCAGAACATATTTACATGGACCGTGGCCTAACTTGGTTTCCCACGCGTGCGCGTTAATACCCCGCTTCTGGGCGATGTATAGGAATTTCCCCATGGTGGGCGGTGGCGGCATCTCTCAATTTAATGGGCCGGGCTGAAGCTCATATCATATGCGGTACAAATGTAGAATGCAGCGCAGATCTCTTCGCTCCGTCGAATCCATTCTACAGAGAAACCAAACAAAAGAGCAATGGCGGGTGGCGGCGGAAAGAATAGCGGCCTCCTGAAGATGGAGATTTTTTTTTTGCGGGTATCCTGAAGATGGAGATTGAATGGGATGCGAAGGGAAAGGGTGGTAAATCCGCAAAAGCGAGGAGAAAAAGTCGGAACTCGGATGATCCAGAAGAGCGCCGAGAGAAAGTCAGAGACCCAGTCGACCACGGTGACGCTTTGGGCAAAGATCTACTCTCTTATCCATCTTATCTCCAAGAACATGAAGCTAAAAGCCAAGTCAAGGACTGAGATCCACACCATCGTGGCAAACAGGGTTGTGAAGGGGATCCAGCTTAGGACCGATTGACAAGGGCGAATCAGTAGCGGAGACTCTGGCTCCGAGGAACTTCGATTTCCTACTGAAGTTTTTGTTGGATACGGAGAAGGAGTTTCACACCGATTTTGGTTCAGATGGTAAAACGTGGCGCCTACTCCTTGGAATACCTATCGGTCGTTGAGTTCTTCCCGAGATCCTTATAATAACAAGAACAAGGTTCTCCTTGGACAATCTAAAGGGAGCCAAGGGGAGGGATAAGACGTCGCCAAGGATTTCCACTTCTGAATTGGAGACTCAGGAAGCAAAGGATATGGGAGGTGAAGCCAGGGGGAGGGATGAGGTGGGGATGGGAGACGAGCAGTTCTTTGATATCTACTGCCGTGTGCTTAAATCGAATTGGTCCAGATTGTTCAGCAGTTCCAGCACAACAGATAACAGTGAGTAAACATGCATTCATGCTACTTCTCTCCCCAAGCAAACTATTTCCTAAATCTTCATCATCCATGGCTGCAGCCTCATTGAGTCCTATGCACTTCACACACAGCACAACGGGATGCACCCGATATGCTGCTTTCGCCGGCAGTACCCTGCAGATGTACTCCATCAAAGTCACAGAAATAAAAGATGCTCTTGGGTTGCAGTGGCCACTGCATGTGTACGGCATGGTTGCCGCCCGAGATACTGTGGATGACAATCGCAATACTATATTCCTCCGTCAAAGGGGCAGCTGCCAAATACTCACTAAAGAGGTTATATTCAATATATTCTCCTCAAAAATTTCGCACATATTCGTTGTGCTTCATTTGGCTTGGCTTGAATTGTTGTTGTTTTGTTGATTCTATTTATTGGATAATGCAGGATTCTTGTTTGCACTTGACTGGTCCTTCTCGTGCAATTGTGGCTACAGGCCATGTTGACTTTGATATCGAACTGAAAGTAAGGGGCACAACAAAATCTAAAGATAGAGTTCTAATGAGTAGAACCTTCAAGTACAACAGCATTTACAGTTGTCCACGAACCACTCTGTGTGGTGAGTTTTGCCAAATTGAGTTGCAATTTGAGAAACTAGAAAACACGGTCCAAGCAACTATAGTGGGCGTCCGCGTTACTGTACCGAGGAGGACTTGGCCTTTTAAAAATGGTGGTCTTGTTACTTGTGTTGCCAAGGGATTTTCAAAGCCTGGTGAGCTTGAAGGTAGAGTGGCTAAGCCAGATGTGCCTAAAGATAAGCATGAGCTCTCTAAAGAAGTCGTACTTCAAGATCAAGTGATGGCTAACCACTCAGATGGTTATGTTGATCTGTCAAGGCATGTTGTTTCTGTAGAATTAGGCGGCAAGCTGGAAGTTATCATCACTGAGTGGTCACAATCTCACGCTTTCATTAAACACAAAGTTCATGTCTTCTTCGAAGCCCAAAGAAGCAAAATAAGTCGGAAAACATGTTATATTGGCCACTCAACGGTGGAGGTTACTGTTGCTTGGTCCTTGCTTCTTCAAGATGAAGGTGAAGCCAAGAGGTGGGATGAGGCGTCGCCAAGGATTTCCATTTCTAAATTGGAGACTGAGGAAGCTAAGGAGATGGGCAGTGAAGCCAAGGGCATGGTTCGGTCTGAGCTCTACTCCTTTCTCGATCTTATCTCCAAGAACGTCATGAAGCTAAAAGCCGAGTCGAAGCTGAGGATTAACTCCTATAGCAGGAATGAGATCCAGATCCACGTGGATGACATGCACCGCTAGGTGACGAGTTTGCTGCAGATGATTGAGAATCAGGCTCCAAGGAATGTCGATTTCCAACTGAAGTCAATCTTGAAAAGCTTGAAGCAGATTCACGCCATGTTGTTGAATGAGGTGTCGCCGACGATTTCGACTTCTGGGTTGGAGATTGAGGAAGCCATGGGGATGGAAGGGGAAGCCAAGGGGAGGGATGAGGTATTGCCCACTTCCGCTAAGACAAAATTGGAGTTGTTGGGAAGGGAAGCCAATATGCACAAGGTACTGACTGAGGAGGAGTCCTTTGATCGGTACCGACGTGGCTGGGTATCAAATTGGTCCGCATTGCATGGTACCTTCACAGAGATGACGACATTGAGTTCTATGCACTTCACACACAGTACACCAGGAGACACTCCATTTGCTGCTTTCGTCTCCAGCACTCTACAGATCTACTCCATCAAAGTCGCTGAAATAAAAGACGCTCTTGAGTTGCAGTGGCCACTGCGAGTGTTCGGTGTGGTGGCTGCCAGGGACACTGTGGATCGCAATCGCAACATTCTGTTCTCCCGTCGGAGAGATGACTACCAAGAACTGAACCAACATGATCCTTTTCTACGCTTGACTGGCCCGTCTCGTGCAATTGTGGCCGAGGAACCTGTTCATGTGGAAATCGAGCTGAAAGTGAAGGGCAGAACAAAGTCTGAAGATAGAGTGTTGATGAGTAGAGTCTGGTATTACAGCGATAGGTTATGTACTCTATATACCCCTCTCGCCGGGAAGTTTTGCACACTAGTGTTAAGCTCTGAAGAGCTTGAAAATTCAGTCCAGGCCACTATCGTGGGTATCCGCGTTACTGAAGGGACGCCATGGCCTTTTGAGTATGGAGGCCGAGCTGTTTGCTACTCTCCGCCTCGGAAAGGAATATTGCCTGATTCTAAACACACTACTGCGCCCTCATTTCGTCAAGTTGTGCTTGAAGATGGAGCAATGGCTGTGGGTTCAGATGGTTACCTTGCCCTCTCAAGACAAGTTGTTTCTGTAGAATTACGTGGAAGGCTTGAAGTTCGCATTTATGCCTACTCACAAAGTCGGGATATCGCTGCGCACAGCCGTGTTTCCATCAAGGCTCAAAATTGCAATGTAACTCAGCATAAATGTCGCCTTGGCGACTCTGAGCTGGAGATAACTGTTGCTTGGTCCCGTCTTGTTCAAGACAAGGGGTTTATCTCAAACGAAGTAAGTGTCAAACTTTGATGGTTTCTGGCGTTCAGTCTTTCCACTGAATGGGTTGATGGTTTCTGGCATTCAGTCTTTCCACTGTATGGATCTTACCTTTACAATACTCAGCTCTGTTCTGAAAAGAACACCCATAAGTTTCTTCTAGTCAGATACTGTAAATCAGACTAGTCCGGAAACGTTGGTTTCTCTCACCATCCGACGCCTCATCCTTCTAGCTATCTCTTTCCTTGTTAACCATCCTTTTTTCCGTGATTGTTTAACTATCCTGAAATAACGCGACGAGATCCATGCCTAGATACACAGTTTCATTAGGAATAAACTTGTACTAGATCGTAACAATTTTGATTTTTTTCTATAATATGCAATGAAAGATGTATTAATCAAATAGTACGTACTATAAAAGTGCCAAAAGCAAGTTTTACAACATCGTTTACACAGCTTTTCTCACTGCCACAAAAGGTAGCAGCTCACCAATAAAACAAAGGACTACTCATCTACCATCCACCACTCCGGCATCAGCAGAGGAAAAGTCAAACGCCTCTCGACGAAACAAAGGTGCTCGTCACCGAGTTCAAGTAGCATAAACCGGTGCTAGCCCTATTCAACGAAACAAATGTGCTCATCGCCAAATCTCATACTACAAACGGATTTTCTCTAAAAGAGAACCGACAAAGAAAGTTTATCTATCATACTAGTAGAGTAGTAGAAAAAATAGGGAATGTCCATTTTCCTTTTACTGTGCTAGAGTTAAGTTTAGACTTGCTTTTAATGAATGGAATCTGTCAGTTTCGAATCAAAACATAAAAATCAGGGAGACGAGGCAAGGTAAAGGAGTCCTTCCAGCACTCAACTCCACTCCAGTCGATGTCTGGCCAATGCTCAATTTGACGGGTAGCTAGTATTATTCAGAGCTGGCAGCAACATAATGATTCACAAACAAATATGTGTTCATCGCAATTGTATAAAGACTAGTAATAACAGAATTGTATGAAATGACCATTGCTAGAGATGCCACATAACCATTACTTACTCTACAAAAAAACAACGTTGGCTTTTACAAGGCAAAACTGATGCCAAGAAAATGGAAGTGTGTGTGCTGTTCCTCAGCAAGTCTGCTCGTTACCTTATCTCTTTGACTAAAATGACCTGATGCAGTATACGGCCTAGTCTAACTAGTAATGCCTATTATTTTTCCAT
The DNA here is from genome assembly GCF_019359855.2 of Lolium perenne. Classification (NCBI taxonomy): domain Eukaryota; kingdom Viridiplantae; phylum Streptophyta; class Magnoliopsida; order Poales; family Poaceae; genus Lolium; species Lolium perenne. The sequence continues at coordinate 266,675,037 of NC_067245.2, forward strand.
TTTGTACAGATGGCATATTCCACACCAAAATTGCTCGTTGCCCTGCTCCTAGCTATACTAATGAATGGGCATCGTCGATCTTTACGCGAGTAATGACTTATCATCAATGTTTCCTCATGACCGAAGAAGTCCATCACCTTCCCAACCAAGGCGCAGCATCTGATCCACTACCTTCAGGCTCAACTGTAACATTACCAACTCTATCAGAAAGAAAGTTCAAGGAAAACAAAACTGTCAAACTTTCATGCAGCTGGCAACACTCTAATTAGGTTAGGTACACGTAAAAATTGGATCACACTAATGCAAAATTTGTACTGATATAGGATACTCACAGCAGGATCAGTGAAGACCATTAGATGCTTATCAGCAGTAGAAACTAGAAGATTTGTGTTCTCTTTGTTTAGAGCAATTGCTGTGATGTCTTGGCCCTTTCCCAACTCCAGCTTATGAAAAACCTAACAAGAAAATGTCTCTGTAAGACTTCCACAAAACGATAAACAGGGTAAATAGATAACTTTTAAAAAAATCTTTCATTTATTTACCTCAAGTTTATGAAGGTCAACAAAGCAGATAGAAGGCACATGAATAGATTGCTCAGTTCCTGTCTGTTCAGACATATAATTCTTGCCACTCGGTTTGTCGGTCTCATGATCCGCTGAATCAATATCATCCTCACACTTGTAGTTGCTAGACGAATGGGTTCCAATTAGGGCAAAATGACCATCCATAGAAATCTCAATGCAACTAACTCGCCCAGTAAAAGGTGATAGAACTGAGGTAGCAATAGGGAGTCCATTGACAGTGAAGCTGGATAATCTTTTTATTGATTCGCTCCAAACCAAAATGATTCCCTGAGAAGATAAAGATACAACATGTGCCTCCGCAACATGAATCTTCCGTATCAGCCGACCTGTCCGCAAAGAATGTAGCAGCACACCTGATCTGTCTGACAAAGATACAACAAGTCCCAAGTCTGAACTTACTGAACAGCTAATTATTTCTCCAAGGTGTCCTCTTAATACGTGCATAGGACCTTCAATTCGACACTTCCTGGTTTCCAAGAGGTTGCTTATGTTACTAGGACTGCTGGGAAGAGGGCTGTGTGGTGTCCTTGGTGTTGACGGTGGAGGTTCTGATTGATTTTTCTTATGTATGGAACCTGCCTGATGAATCCGCCAGAGTATAACTGTGCTATCTCGAGACCCTGTCACAAGGTAATTACTATCAGTGGAAAGTGCAAGGCAGGTCACAGGAGCAATATGCCCAGAAGCACTTTCAACTGTCTTTGCTCCGTCCGGGGAGATCAACTTTACTGAACCATCCGCATGCCCACCTATTGTTGAACAAAATGGCATTAGAAATCGATAAGCAGCTCCATGGAAATAACACAAAATACTAGAAGCGGCTAAAAAGTACCATAGCAGAGTTAATTAAGAAACCTAATTTTGGAATGCCACTATTAGGTATGTGCACTGTGGCCTAAGATTCTTCCAAAAAATTCTTAAATTAATTTAGATAGAGGAATGGTATTCTACATCTAAACTACAAAAAAAAAAATCAGTTCCTAAGACACTCAAGATTTAATCCTCTGGATGACTGGATGCCATTTCTTTTGCATCTTCTGTAGGTGAGTCTGAATTTGAGATGTTGTAATGATAGTGTTACTGAATGTGTCCAATAAGTATATAGTATTAATAATAAATCTAAGGGGAAAATAGTGAGAAAACTAATCACCAGTTATAATGTCTTTGTCACATGTGACAGCAACAATAGCGGAACTACAGATTGCAGAAGCAGCAAATGCTATAGCTCTTGGGAACTCATTATCTTCTCCGGAACTAGTGGATCCTTTGAACATGCGCATGAATGCGCCACTTGTTGAACTCGCAGCATTTCTGCCATGATTAAAAAGGAAAGGTGTCCCTTGGCCATCTGGAGTATTTGGTTGCCAATGGTGAAGTGCCACATGCGCAGCTGGCACATTTAAATCTACAACTACAACAGAATCATTTGATACAAACATGGTACTTGCAGGGACATTGCAGCGATCTGGATTAGGCAGTGCATAAGATTTAAGTTCACTTGGATTCCGGAAGATGGTCTGCACAGTAGATCACAGGGTCAGGTCATGTAAAAAAGCCAGTAAGACAGGTCATTACAATCACGCAATGGAAAACTATGTATGGTATATGAATATACGGAAATGCACTTTTGATCTTAGGTGCTCCTGCCACCGAAAAAACATTTTAAAATATCAAAAAATTTCTGAACAAAAAATTCCGTGTGTGTATGTCAACACTCTATGTGCGCATTTTACTTAAGCAGAACAATAGCTAATAAGAGTGATCGTCTATTGTATTATTAGTTATGCAGGGATGGTGGTGCTTGTCTTTTTTTTTGGAGAAAACACATGATAACAAAAATGGAGAATACTAAATTCAAAAACACCTACATTTCTGTAATCAAGAACTATGGCAGACTTTTTTATATTAGTTCTTTATTTGGCAACACATTTCCAGTTCCAACATGGGAAAAGGCAAAAAGCAATTGCCCACATAGCTAATTGTAGTTAAACAGCAAAAAATCATGAACTAGGGAGTCATGCATGAATCAGCTAATATGAAGTACCTGTAGTTGTAAGACATCTGTCAATGGCTTTCTCTTCATGTGTGGGGCAGTCAGCAATTGAGATGGTGTTTGTCCAAAGTAGGCTATCTGATCTTGCATGGCTCGCCGTTGCACCTTCAGCATTTTTATTAAAACATCAGCAGCCAAATGGATGCGCTACAAAACCAATTTGTAATAAATGAAATGCATACTACTTACTGGATCTGCAATTTTGTCAATATCAACAGTTCCCTCATATGTGATGTAGAAGAACACATTGTTGGCCATTACTGCTTCTTTACCTCTCTGCTTATATCTGCAAGAAGGAAGTTTCCATGATAAAACGGTGGTGCATAGACATTGTGCAGACAAAACATGAGGATATTTATAAAGCAACTAACCAGATGCCCTACCTCATTCATGGATGTCAATAAATTCTATATATATTACTTCATATATGTAACATGATCGTTCTAAGTAAAAGATAAGCATAAAACATGAAGCCCGAACTTTGCTAACACTGAAAATCCAGATCCTTCATCTTGCTACAGTACTTTTTTTTTTAACTGATAACAGGATGCTCCCAGCTAGATAGTTTTGTGTTTTAAGGATCGTTATAAAGTCAAGTTATATTGATGGGAAAAAGAAAACCTACTAATGGTGAAAAAGATGCAATGCTCGAAAAGAAACGGGAAGCAGTCAAAGGTACAAGCATTATATCGAGTTTTGCATCTTAGTCCATCAGCAAGATACAAAAGAGAGTTATGGGTCAGAAAGACCAAACCTACCAGGTGGGCCATATAAGCATGGTCAATCTACATACATATATAACATATAACAACCTCCGCCAAATTATTTTGTGTGTGTGCACACACCACAGACGAACATTACATCAAAAAAAAAAAGTTGCAGAAGTGATAGAAATATAATATAACAGAAGAGATTGTACCCAAATATTAGATCAATCCACTCATGCAGATGAGTGGAGACATGCTCACTCTCAAGAGCCTTCCGGTGTTTGTGAACAAAATCAACAGGGTTCTCAGCCCAACGAGGTAATTCTACAGAATCTGCAATGCCATTCAGAATTACATAACTCTGCATTTATGCATTCTGCTACATACTTTACATAGGGCAAAATGGATTTACCTAGCTTTCCTCCAAGTTGAGTGGTCCCAAAGTCAATAGAATTTATGTTAGTAAATACCTCTGGGAGGTAAAACATCTCTGGTACCTACATATATATCACCATATAATAACATTGCATCAAAGACCTTGAATGGATTTTGGGATCACCCAATCAACATCTGGGAAAACATATTGAAGACACTAGCAACTTACTAGCTCCTTTACATCACTCATGTCTTCCAGAACACTATCCCATGTGCCAGAAAGGTCAGAAAACATGCGATCAGCATGATCAAATTTGCCACCTTGCAGCTGTATAGAGAGTGTGGTGAAAGGCTCCATTCTGAAAAGGTAATACAAGACCTGCAACGAATATAAGTGATCAGTACAAGAAAATCAATTGTTTTTTAACCAAAAATGAATTGAGCTACAGACAAAAAATTGCAGGCAACCAGTAATCAAGTATTGGAGGTTATGTCCTCTAACCATATGAACAATATCAACAAAAGAAGACTGCGCATACAGCTAAAACTATACAGTAGGGTGAACCTGTTAACAATCAAAATACTAAGACGGTTTACATGCAAAGTTTTCACCAATCCATGCAAAACCATGCACAAGTATAGGATGTAGGCTCTTCTATGGTAATTCAGATATCATATTTCCGTCTGCCTATGACGAAATAACCGAGCTAAAATTAATTGAGAAACCTGTTCAGTGTGCAGAGACCCAGAGTCGAATTTGATCGAAATTCTTTCAACAGTAATATGCCTAGCTGACATATAGGTAAACATTTGGTTCAGCTATACAAGGAAGACACATACCGTGCCAGCACTGGAGTAGTGTGAACCATAATGAAACTTAGGGATGATTGGATCCTCAAATGTAGAGTACCGTTCTTGGAACTTCTTTAGTCGTTCCGGGTTTAGTGCTCCAATTGGCTGCATTAAGTAATATCCACTGCGGTTAGCAATTTAACCAATTGGTGAAAAGACAGAAGCAATAGCAGAGATCCACCTTTGAAAGATCACGGTATGTAGAAGGATCATCCAGATTCAACACTTCAGACTGGTAATCAGCTATTATCCAGGGGAAAACAGGATACTGCACATGCATATAGATATAGGATTATTTGAATAATAGGTTGACCTTATCAGACATTAAGACTTGAATTGCATTTTGTGAATTAAATTAACCTGAGTTATGTCATTATAACTGCGCCCAGCAAGAGTGTTCAGTTCCATCAAGTACTCAAAATTGCTAATCTGAAGAAAACGGATATACTTAGATCTTGAAACTATCAACCAAAATAAAATAACATAACATATTTAGTGTTTGTGTACCTCCCAGTTAGCCCAGCGCTCCATCAACTGAGTTCTTTTAAGAATTTGCTCAGCTCTCTGAATGAAATATTACATATTACAATCACTATGGCATGTTGACAATTCTGGAAATTAGGATTTAAACACTTTGCACTAACCTGAGTAGCAAGAAAAATGTCATTCATATTAGGTGGTTTGGTGTGAATGATTGCCCGATAAGCATTTTTGCGTGCTTCCATATCCTAGATCAAGTATCAGAATTTCAGACACGTAAATTTAAGAAAGTTATTCTGCTCTTCATCCATGGACTTAAGAGTACAGAGGGTTGAGTTTCATAAAGGTCGTACCCCGAAATCAAAAAAGAAGTTTGACCTATCTACCATAAATAATTCCAATGCACTTCGTCGTAACAAGTACCTGCAACAAGTCATTGAATCATCAACTGCCTATATCGAAAATAAAAATTAAACTATATGGTGGTGATTCACAGATACTGTGTCCAGTTATTCGCTCCAAAAGCACAAAATAGACACTTTTGTTTGAGATATATGCATTCTAGAAGTGTATACGGAATCAACTTCTAACAATTGAACCAGATCGGAAAACAAATATTTACCGCCTGCTATATATCTGATGTAGAGAAGAGATCAACCAGCTCCTATCTTTATCTTGCTGATAACATTGGCCACTAGTGGATGCATGATCATCCATGTTACTGTCACTTGCATGATCAACAATTATAAAATTAATCCTCTTTGATGTTACCTGGAAACGAAATTACAGGAGCAAATGATATCAACAGCTAAAGTAGGAATTGAAAACTGGAGAGTAATTCTGTCATACAAACTCTTGTGATTCCATCAGCATAGTCTGATATGACAAAGGTATGTAGTTAAGCAGTGAATTTGGTGCACCCCTACACATATTTATATCATATTTTCTATATAAAAAAATTAAATATTTTGTTTTTCATGTATACGTCTACTAGAACACACAAGGAGTGCAATAGTGCATGATTCGAACAATACTAATATCAACACAGCAGATGTCATCGCAGGGGGGTAGCTGATTCCTCTAGAAAATACGTAAATCAGAAGAAACAGGAAGCTATCTTAATCATTGCTACTAAGTATTAACGAGGTTTCTCAAATTCTCAATAGCATTCATTCAAACAGAACTGTCAACAGTCTGTAACCTACCAAGCTTAAGGAAAAAAGAACCACTTGTATCTGCTAGTCGCTGCATATGGAATCCTACAAATAGATTTCACTTAAGAAAAAAATTAAAATTGCTAATACTAGGATGGACTGCAATTGAAGGCATAAGTCATTTTGTTGCACTAGTTAATGAAATGGTACAGAAATAAAACAGTTGGCACAATATTATGTTAGATCAGTGCAACACATATTGCTAGTAGCTGCAATATGCATGTGCTATACTAGAGCTGAATCATTTATTTGCTAATCTTAAGACAATGAAAAACATAAATTTTAAAATTCACAGTTCTCGATGAGACATATAATAGATTAAAGATGGCAAGTAGTGACATTTCTCAGTGCTTACTTGGAATGTTCCACGCACTACTTTCAATGGCCGCACCATCAATGATGGAAGTTCAACGATAATTCTCTCGTCAGCTTCAGTCGGCACATATCCAGGTGCAACAACTGTGGATCGAACCAAATTGCGATCAGCAGAAAGGCTAGAACCTCTTGAATCTACTGATCCTTTCATGGGTTGATCCACTGATGAGGAATGCCGAAGTTGATCGACACTGCTGTGAGTAGCATCGGATTCTAACTGCTCGTTGTCCTCATTTCTTTCATCCATAGACATGGCCTCAGCCATTATCACTGACGCAGTTGATGGAATAGTGTCTGTTAGTGAAGAATCTGCACCCTCCAGGTTGCATTCATTTGATTGCACAGCAGAACTTAGAAGTTTTCGATCATCATAATCGGCAGCTGCACCCAAATGATCAGATCCCTTGTAGTTCCTTTTAATAAATCTTCTCATTCTTGAAGAACTTTCAGTAAAATCTAATTTCCAGAAAATCTGCAAAATGCAGGAGTGAAAAGTGATCTCAGGATTTGTCATAGTGCCTTTTTCTTCTCTTTTTTGACAGAGTGCTTCTTTCTCATGCAGGCGTAAAGATAGTTACATGGAAACAACTCGCTATTCCAAGATGTACTGGTCAACAAAGTGTGTCTTGATAAAGAAGTAAAAAAACATGGAAGGAAAAAAGGAGATAAAATAAATAAAATTAGTAGCTGTACATACACGGTCGGGAGAACACAAGGGTTCGTCAAAAGGTGCATATAGTCTTCCCATCTCTGTCAGGCAGTGAAGAAGATGCCGCCATGCTCGAACTCCAGTTGATGCACGATGCCGATTCAACACATCAGCTTGTGTTTGCCTCTCCATCTGCATGATCCAAAGTTTATAGGATGTATGATAAATTCTAAGCAACGGAAATGAAAATGTTACAGGTGGGTTTACCTCAAGTCGCTGTAAATTTCGTGCTAAGGCAAAACCAGAAACAAGAATTGCAACATATTTGTATGAAAGGGCTGAAAAATCTCTTCCTGAAACAGGCTTCGAATCAGCTGATTGCAGGCACTCCATCCAAGCAGCACTCATAGCTTCAGATGTATTCCACCTCCTTACACGCTCTATATCACTTGCACTCCTCCTCTGTCCCGATGTTGCCATTGCTACGGCACTAAGACCCCTTCCTGAACCAATCTTAGCAGTCCGTTCCAGATCACGTGTAGCAGCTAATGCCGCAGCTTTAGCTCCTGCTTTGTCCTTTGGGGTGGAACTAGGCTTGTTGGGTGCAGTTTCAACCGGCTTCTGGAAACTTGAGAAGGCCTGAAGTCTTGCTACTGCTTTACGCTCCGGCAAAGACGTGTCACGCCGACTCAAGGTATTCCTTCGAGGTGTTACTATTTCTGTCCCGGAGGCACCAGCAGCCATCATGGCTAATGCCATTGCAACTGGTGGTGAGGCAAAAGCAGCAGCCCATCCAGGCGATATCATCAAAAGAGCAGCCTGAGCCCAAGAAAAAAAAGGAGAAAAGACCCATAAATTGATTTCCTATGAATGAAAAGCCATGACAACATCTGATAGATAGCTTTAAACCAGCCAAGACTAACATCTTTTCCTCAAAGTGTCCACTATAAAAATACTAAGCAATTGTCAAATAAGAAAAAAACAGACAATAGGTTGACATAGGGAAAGTGAGGGAGAGAGAATAAAACAAACAAAATAGAGATCACCATCCAGGATTTACAACATATATTAGTAGTGCAATATGTCACTGACGCAGAATCCAGCATTAACACGATGTTATTTCACTGCTGAACTAAGGTTGGTTTTACAGAGAGTCAGATAGTACCTCAATGGGCAGTGCATCAGCTGCCAAAGCACGGTCATCGGCAATCAGTGGATTCCTTCCATCATAAGAGGTAAGCTCATGAACACCAGCCAGAAGTGGCCGCCACCTTCGTAGGATGGCTATAAATGGTGGTAAAATTAGTTCAATGAACTGTTTCCTTAGGGGGGTTCTGTCCCTACCAATAGCATGCCATACCTGCATCATGAGCAAGATAGCATAGAACCTTATATGATTTGTACTCTACCTAATAAATAAAACAGTATAGAAAGTCTAAAATGAGAATGTCATTTATTTACTAAGTTATCACATATCATGAATCAGAGTAGCTTTACAGATTCGCACATAGGTTTTTGTTCAGAATCAGGGTCATAGACAAAGTAGAGCATGATAATCAGAGTTGACTTCAGAGTTGGGGTATGGCACGCTTAAGTGCAGAATGCAAAGCAAAGTTACATACTCACCTCAGAATAGAGAATAGAGGAAGCAACCAACACCCTCTGTCTCTTCGACTCGGTAATTGGCATATTTAGGATGGGGCCAAGCACACTGTACAATTATAAGAGTTCCAATTAAATAACAATTGACATAATAGTCCTCCAGAATAGACTGGCTGACCACTTACCACGTAAAATATCAAGACAACTGTTCTTCCATCAAAGTTCTGGTTGTAGTTAACTAATGGCAACACAGTTTGACGAAGAAATTTTTTAAAGTAGAGAAATGTACATCTAAGAAAATTAGCATGAAAGACTATTTCAATGCATTTTGCATACAAATGTTCAGCTCCTATCAGAGATCATTAGCACAAGACTCTGCTATGTTAAATGGACATTCCCTACGATTTTTAGTTCAAAAATGCTAAATGCATTTTGGGTTTTTGTTAACGTTTTCCTCTCAGAATATATTGTACTAGTTCAATGGAAAAGCATAGTTTGTAAATCACATTTTTGATTGTTCATACTTGATGGTGCATAGTGCATACCTCCAAAGGAGTGCAGGCCGAGGTTTTCTTGTAGACGAACTGTTGCCATCAATTGGCATTAAGCTTCCAGCCTGATGGCCCATCCCTTCTGATATGACATCCTTTATGCTCGTATTCTTCAAAAGAGCATCACCTTCACCATTGTCATCCTCCCTCATCGAAACAAGCGTCATTCTGAGCATGCAAAGAAATGGCTGGTCACTATCTAGCAATTGATAAAGTGCAGCCATAACCCCCATACCAGGGCCAGACCCCCCTCCAATACCAAGACCACCGCCAAGTCCTGAATCATCTAACAAGAGTGCCTGCAGCACTTCGAGTGATTTCTTCACAAGTGGAAGCTCAACCCAATTCCCGTTTGAGTCCTTCTCTAGAACAGATCTCCAAGATTCCGAGTCACTTCCACCGCCACCAAACAAATCAGGTTTGGATGGAATGCCTACACTATACCACAAGCGGCTTCTGTACTTCCAGCTTTCCGCAAGATCAACAATGCAGCTCCCATAAGACGCAAATGCATGCTTGACAGATTCATATGGCTCGGCTGCCGCTGCTGCTGTAAGGCGCTCCATCACGGCAGCAGAAATTTGTCCATTTGCATCAGCCATAGAAGTAAGCACCTGCTTTGGTCGCATAGTAATCAGGAACAAATGCAGCATTCATATGAACAAATATTTAAACAACTAATCTGCCACTCTACCAGCAATATCTAAGACTAAGCATAAGGATTGTATGCAGGATGATTAAACAAAATTATGGGTAAATCTAAAATAAGGAATCGAACTTCCAGTAGTGCTTATCAACTTATAGGTATTTCATGCTGACATGTGTGCATGATTGTGCACAGCAGTAAGCAGACAGCAAGAAATATAGACATAATCTCCTATAGTCCTATTGTACAACTTCTTCACAGCTTTCTTGCAGAACTTATCTCTAATATGTTAAACAAACAACTTAGAAATCTACATTCTTTATGGGAAATACCCTAGCATTCACCATGCAATCAATTGGTCCTGTCATGTATGATTAACTACCGATGCAGGACAAGGTGCGCAAGGTGACAAAGTAAAAAAAATGCATTTTTGAAATATCTAGCCATTAGGACTAGATAGCTATTATACAAAGTTAATGTTGATATGCCAGCATTCCATGAGCACGCTTCAAGTATGAAATCACCCTAAAATTCTAAACCTAGGTTAAACAATCATGATTTGCAACAACATGGCACATCATCTTGAAGGAAACATATATATGCAAGATGACTATCATGCATACAAAGATAAACGTAGACATACTCAAAACTTTAAGCCCTTTTAGAAACAATTAAACATTTTATCAGAATCATGCCAATAAAGAACGAATATAATGGTCTGCACTTCTTAGTTCTTACATCTAGTGGAAGGCCGCCAGCATCACTGGACAAAGATGACCGCCTAGAGAGCCCAGCATCCATATGTTCACTACCAGTTCTGTCCAATGAAGTTGTCCGACTGGGAGCAGACGAAGCAATGGAGGAAGAAGATAAAAAACTATTGAGTACACGGGATGTGCAAAAATGTTGACCTTGTGACCTCAGATGGTCTTCTACAAGCATGAGGATAACTATTGCATTTTCAGCTAGTGCTACTGAGAGATGAGCAGCATTTTCTGCTTGTACTTTTGCTTCTTCAGGAGACAAGCCCTCGGCAGCAACACCAGCAGCAGCTGCTGCAATTACTTCAGTCTGTTGTAGACACAAGCAAAAGACATTATAGACTGAGAAATATGAAAGCATAAAACAGTATCCTGGTAAAAAAAAATGCCAAACTGCGAGAACTAGCACTATCATGAATGCACAGCGTTCAGAGTTAAAGTTTTGCTTTCTTGTTCAATAGTGGAAATGTCAAGCTACCAGATGTAGTGCTTTACTATTTCAACCTTGTGTGTCCCCATAATTCGTCTAGATTTACGCTGGCCTTTCCCCACAGCTTGACAACATCTAAGGTCATCTTTGGATTGTAGAATTCCAATTCTACAAAACCTTTCCTATAGAACCCGTTAAATCAGAGGAAAATGCTATCTGATTTCTAGGGCTGTTTCCATATGCCCCTTATTCCGTAGGAATTTTCACATTCACTCCAACCACTTCTTTCCACTGATTTGTGTAGTATCGAGACACTTTTTCTGTGTTCTATCCAAACAACTATTCCTGTTTTTAGCAATATTCTGTACTTGTGTTTTCACTTGAATTCCTGCCATTACTCTGTGTAAAGGCCTAATGAATGCATTTTTGAGGGTGCACAGCCTTCAGTGAGCACTCCAGTTGCTAAGATCAAAGACAAGGCTGTGTGCTCTGGCGCCTGTGGGCTGAGGGTCATCCTACCATCAACCTGGGATGTGCACTAGATCCCCTGTAACTAAGATGTAATCTGCCTCCTCGGTCGACGGTACCTAAACTCTATCTTTTCAATGAAATGAAACGCGAAGGTCCTTAGCATTTTCTCCATAATTACTGTGGTTCTTGTTTTCCATTTCTGTGATACAAAGAGGGCTAAAGCCGGAACAGGACCAAACAAATTCAACACATGACAGAAAAAATTAACTATAGAAAGGAGTAACAGCAAAGGATGTAAGAAACAAAAGATCTTGCACACATACATAAGCACCTATGTTTAAACTGAAAAGAAAATCTTGTCTACCTGAACCTGAAGCTCCCTGGCAGAGAAATCAAGCAGATCGCCTAATAATCTCCTTCTGAAAATTGGTAATGACTCTTCGCGCCTTAGAAGAACGAAAGGAGTCGGTCGTTAAAAATGTACATTTAGACGACAAGAAAAAAGAAGGGCAAGCGGTAGGCGGGAGCAGAGAAAAGAAAAGAAATTCTTGGACTAGCTAGACCAATCGGCTAGTTCAACTATGTACATATACACACTAACAGAGAGAGAGAGAGAGTACCTGATCCGTTTGTCTCCAGTTCCAGATCCTCCAACCATTGAAAGCCACTCTGCACAATGAATAGTAGCCTCCACATCCTATATTGTCACAGCAATAGCAAAAAATTACATGTTAAGAGCAGAGCGGGTAGTGATACAACCAGCCCAGACACTCAGAAAGAAGGTTGCGCAACTTTAAAGCAAAAGGGTTTATGAATAAAATTATCTGATGCGCTTACCCTCCACCCATCTTTTTGTCGCATCGAATGCTCCAACATGATAATCAGGAAATTGTGTATGAGGTCTTCAATCTCACTAATGCTTACACCATCGACATTATTTTTACTGCCCATCTGTAATTAGAAACTTCTGATTTATAGACAGTACAAAATGTAGTCTCTGAAACTAGTGCATCCTATATAATTCTCATTACAGTATGTCATGCTGCTAGAAAGTTTGCAGTACATACCTCATGATTATAAATCAAAACCTCTAAAATCCACTCTGGCCATTCTGCAATTGAGGTCATTGTGGTTCTATTTTCAGGATGACTGCAAGCCAAAAACAGAATATCCTGAAACGATACAAAGAAGAAAAAAATACACCATAAGAAATTAAGCAGGTAAGTTGGCAAACAAGGAAACAGAAAAAGAAAGAATCGATTAGAGCAAACATAATTAACACAACTACGTGCAGGTGTTTGGCGATATGGCATCATCAATGTACCTACCCCTATGAAAATAAATTAATAAAACAGATATGTGGATTGCTCTTTTGAGTTTTTCGTTGAATTGTACTGTTGATATTGACAGCTGCCAGTTATGGATCTCATGGAGATGTATAGGCATTCAGATCTAAGCCACACATGCCTGTGGTTTGACTGAGAATGGTTTGCATAATGTCAATGAAGCTGACCAATACCTTATAACCTAATACTGAAAGTCGATTCCAAAACCTGAGGGCGTGATTAGATCCCATGCCACCTTGCTTTGTCGGGCAAGAAAAAACTTGCTCACATGAGCAATAGCTCAGGAAACAAAGGTTAGCAAGGATAGGTTTTTGGTTATTTTATCTTGAAAGCAAAAATTTAATTATGAGGGTCTGATAAACACAAAAGTATAGTACTCCCTCCATTCCAATGAATAAAGGCTTATATATTTTTTGATAAAAAGTTAAGCCAAATAAAGTTTGACCAAACTTTCAGAAAAAACCATCAACTATTAAAATATTATATAGATATCACATCATAATATATTTCATGATGCATCTAGAGATATTAATTGTGTATTGTACATGTTAATGTTTTTCTATAAACTCGGTCAAACTTTACATAGTTTGGAACGGATGTAGTAGTTGCTAAAAATATGCAGCATTTATTTGGAAATAATTTGTGGACCAACACATGATAAATATTTTAGTGTTAGCAATAACCTTGCCCACATGATGGAGCCAACTGAGTCTCCTCAGTCGTCAAGTTTTTACTTGCCTATATGGGCAAGGGTGCTCGGAAAAGAAGGTTTCTGGGGTCTAATAAAGAACACATCCTTGCAAGGCAACGCTATATGGCAATTTCTTGGCCTACCAAGGGAGCTAACCAAGCCCTGAATTAAGCAACAACCCTCCAAGTTCATTTCAATAAACTGTACCATAATGCCACCCATCATCCAAATTGCCATCACCATAGCACAGAAGATCAATCTCTACCACCATGAGTCATTCAAGTAGCCAAGATGATAGATAGTGCAGGTCTAGACATAATGTGAACAGGATGGTAATAGCACTATGTCGTGGAAAGCATATGAAATTTAGGAATCTTAATATATAGTAACACGCTGCCTATAAATTCTGGACAAAAGAACTATCTAAAGGAAATGCTAGTTTCTATTAAGACGAGGGAAATATCAAGTACTGTATCACGATAGCACAAAGGTGGACCACAATTGAAACCGTGTGCCCAGTTTAACGAACCCAAGTCAGACTAAGCCATAATGTAAAATTTGAAAGGAGGTAAAAATAGACTGAGGTGTCCAGAAGCAAAAAAAAAAAAAAAATTTGTTTATAAACTGATTAATGCAGGAAACAATTAGCTAACTATTCTCACTATAAACAGAAAAAATACATAAACTCTCTTCAATTGCTCACATTGGCAGCGGACCTGAAATCCAATCTCTAAGTAGTATACATCCGTATCTAGACAAAGTTGAGTCACTTATTTCCGAACGGAGGGAGTACTTAACAAGTAACAGCACACCTACTGCATAGAACTATTTAAACTGTAGCATTTGTTCTAAAAGGAGATCTTTAATCCCTACACAGCGACATCATTATCATTTTCATTGAGATGTAAAGAGAACTTGTTCAGTGCAGTCGGGATACTCGAAATCACGAAGTTATAAGGCAAACCTGATCTATCTTTTACTGTAATAAATGGCAGTCCAAAACTATCACAAAGCAGAACAGCTAAAATCTTCGGCATGACAATTGAAACTATGTAAAATAACAAAACGCACACCTGTATAGCACGAGCTTGGAATGACCTTGATGCATATGGAAGTGTGCGGAGAAGCACTAACAAAAGTTGAATGTGTTCAAAACGGTGGCCAGAATCATATAGGTTCAAATTTTCATCAACTGAAGAAACATTAATCTGCATTCAAGACAAACAACAACAACATCAAAGGTAGAAACTTCAGATGAAACACTTTGGGCAATAATTTGATCAGCATGTTAAAAAAAACTAAACCATATCATCAAACTTTATTGACATGAAAGAACCAACGAAAATTGATACCATAAATGCACAATATGTAATATGTCATTTGCTTCCATATTTATCTGAAAGTGTGTATTTTCTTTGGATTTGTGTTAAGGAAAATTATCTATCAGAGAGGTGATAAGAGAGAACCAGCAGACAATTAAGTCATTTGATCACAAAAATCCATTTAGCCGAGTCAAAAACATATCTAGTTATCTAGACAATTAACAAGCATCATACCGCAGCAGAAATTAAAGCCATATAGACATTTGCAGTCATAAGCCTCCTTGGGGCTGCTTGGAATGCTTTCTGCAACGCAAAAAGTAATAGCGATACTCTGTCTTCTAACGTAGTATTTCCTTCTTGATGAACTGTTGTCAGAAGACCACCGGGCAAATTTGGATTTGAAGCACTTGAGGCAAATTTTAAGTGACCTGACGCAACTAGAGCACCCAGAATGTGAATGATTCCAACAACAGTTCCATCATCTTTGTCAACATTGTATACATTATTCCGGACATTATCAGCAGTAATTGAGAAGTTGATGCCACCCAAATTCTTTAGTAGCTGATTCTCAGAGTTGGAAATCTTTCTTCCTATATTTTCTCCCAACATCTTAAAAGAAGCACTGTTTGTGTTTGTAGCTTCCTGTCCAGCGTCTTCTTCATGAACAATGGATTCATGTCGTTCAGCTGATTCAATTTCATCATCCTGCTGATATACTTCACCACTGGTGGCTCTTGTGTCAGAACCCCCATTACTCCGTACATCAAATTCACTTAAAGTTGCCCCAGGGTTGTCCAAAATATGGTTATTACCAGCTTTAGCTTCGCGCTGTAAAAGAACTAGAAGTGCTTCTACACCACCACTAGATATGAATGACTGTGCAAACATGTTGGCTCTAGAAATGTTAGGCTGCACAATCAGCCTATAGATGAGGTGAAGCAACCTTGCTACCTGCACAACAAGCACATCAATAGGATCATAAGAAACAGCTTCGTAGTAGATTGTCAATTAAGCCAGATAAGCTGAACCTACACATATACTTTGTTACGACTTTCATATGATCATACTTCCTCCTATCCAAAATGTAGGCCTTTTAGGACATTCAGTCTTCAAGGTGATAGTTTGACCATCAAGTTCTGTTTAGACATGTTGCCACGCCTTAATGTAATTAAATGTTTTAAAAGGAATATTTCATGATAATTTAGTATTCCCTCCAACCCAATAACACCCATGAATGTTGGTATTTATAGATGGCCAAACTTAGAAATATTTGACTGCGAACAATGCTACAGTAGCGGAATAGCCTACATTTTGGACCGGAGGTAGTACATAATATATCACACAAAAAAAGTATTGCACAACCACATGAAATCTTTAAAAACAAACAGCCATTGTGCTGCCTAATTTGCCACAAGTCCTTATTGGTATGACCTGCTTCTCCTTATTATGTATATGAACATATGTATCAGGTTTTGAAGTAACAACAAGGGCCTCCACTTTCCAGTACATGTGTCATGTGTGTGCATCACTGGATACCATCCATTATGAATAACTTAATTCAACAACAATTTGTATATAAGATATGTAGAGTTGAAACTTGAAACTCATACCTCAGTAAGAAACAAGAGAAGCACAAATGAAAAGATTTCTAGTAATGTCAGGCGCCACTTACCTGATTAGGCTGTGGGCAGTCAACAATAAATCCAATCAAAGAGCGAACATCATCCGAAGCCGCAGTGGAAGATGCTGCTCCTAGAAGAAGTTCGATGACAACCAAAAGTTCATCAATCAGAGCATTCACTTCACCCAAGGATCTCTTTGTTCCGGTAAGTGGTAAGTTATCGACTGAATCTGGTTCCTGGATTGCCCAATAACACCTTCTGCAGCCATCAAGAAGCATTTGCAACGCATTTGCATCTCGCATGCAAACAGACTCTGTAAATACCATGTCTGCAAGTGAGGACAGAAGCTTCTTCTGTAAACCATAGTTGCATGAACTCCACATCTTCAAGTCCAACAGCAAAGTGCTGAAAAGCTGCACCTTAAGCTCATGATTGTTTCTTTGAGACTGGCACAAAGATACAATGGCGGCAACTAGCTCCTCATTAGTCACTGCCTCTTCTTCTCCACTTCCCAGCTTTGAAAGCGCTTGCAATAGATAATGTAAAACACGTGACAAAAGCTCAGGCGCACATGTCCGGCATAATTCTTCATTATTGCCAGGATGTTGAATAGCCAGGGAAATAATCCTGAAAACTGGGGCAGAAAGGGATGCAGTGCCAAGTGACAGTGACAATTCACCAAGTGCAGGTTCAAGACTATCCATCTGCACACTGCTTATAGTCAATGGAAGTAAAGCCATTGGGCCCCCATAAGCTAAGGCCCACAAAGATTCGGCAGGCCGCACACGAGATGAAACATGAACCAACCCAAGAACCTCTGCGGGCCTTCGATGAGTGCCTAAAATTCAGCAGAAGAGAGTATCAATAAAATCACGTATAAAACAGCACATGGCTCTGAAAGTTCAGAGGTAGCTAAAAAATTCAATATTCAACTATCCCTCGTTCTTACTACAAAAAGGTTTGACAATCTGGTATCATATCAGCAATAACAAAAACAATGTATGGAAATGATTATTCAATAGCTTTGCAAACGGAAAATTGTATAGATGACTTAAGAGTTAAGACACTTTGATCCTGCCTCAGTGATTTTTCAACAATTGGTAGCAAATGGTAGGATGAAATACTGATTCATCAGTAAATTACTAATTTCTTTGTACAGTAAACACCTTGCTGATATAAATTCTAATACTTTATCTCGTTTCTTCCGATATGGCACTTCTTCTGTTTTCCTATGGCAGTGTCTTAGTTTGGGTCCTTCAACTTTAGGCTACAGTATGCAGACAGACTAAACTTTCAAAGGATGCGACCAAAATGAGAAAGTTGGTGGACTAAGACGGGTCATTTACAATGGTTTAGGGTTAAGATAGTAGCTCCCTATAGTTTCTCCCTTAGAGACAACAACAACAACCAACAACAACAACCAAGCCTTTCAGTCCCAAACAAGTTGGGGTAGGCAGTTTCTCCCTTAGAGAAAAAAAAAAAAGAGCCCAAAATTGATGGGTTAAGATAGTAGCTCTCCCTTGTGCAAATGATTGAGGCCACCTCTTTATATGGATAAAACATAACAACATGCTTTGCTAAAAACAACTTACAGTTTTGCTGATTCTCAGTCGCCTGAATTTTTCTGTAAAAATCTCAGTTACCTAGAATTGCAAACCATTTAACAAAAATTGTGTTTCTGAAAATGTGAGATCTTGCTAAAATTACTGTGATTTTTAGACTTTATGTTATACATTTAGTGACTAGAGATGAGGATAGTTGGATGTTGATCCAAAGGCCTAAAAAATGTGACAGATATTTAGCAAAATTGCAGCATCAGTTTCCAATTAAAAAAGTGTTTCACTATCTGCATAGCTACTCCACTTGGCCAAATCAGACCACAATTCTCCAAAAACAAAAAAATGCACTGCTGATAAAGGAAAAGGGTCATATTTAAATTAATAAAAAAGGAGGGAAATGAGACGGACCTGCTGAACCAGAGGGGGAAGCATCTGGACAAAAACGGCCACTGAGAAGACTAGGGTGATAAAGAAGATGCAAACAGCCTCCTATCTCATGGTTGAGTGCAAAGCTCTCTTCTGCCATGTTCTTAATCTGGCCATTTGTTGCCTTCCATGGAAAACCCGCACCATTTCCAAAACTGGGAAGTATATCTCCACCCCGGAATGCCAGCCGACTCATTCTGTCTGGCCCAATTGGCTCCCGGAAGATGTAGATGGGGCCCATTTCGGCAAACAACGGGCATTGCCGCCGGCGCCTCTGCAGGCCTGCAATAGTCGGTGGTGGATTCGTCCCGATGCAGCAAAACGCCAGTGGTTTCGATATGCGCGGGAAATCAAAAGCACGGCTCTCATGCAGGCTACCGTTGACATACAAGCTCAATTCACTGTCTCCCTTTCCAAGCAAACCATGCCTGTTTGTGTGCTCTAGCCCAACAAAGTACCAGCGCTGAGGCTTGAATGCATAAGTGAAGTGCAGAGAAGCCTTCTTACCTCTCCCGCCCACACTCTCCACCACCAAGAACTGGCCATGGAAGTAAGCCTCCACACCCTGGTTATCGGAAGAGAGAAAGCTGAAAAGCCGTGGCATGTGTGTTGTACCTTCTCCAGCAAGGGCGCTGGCTGCTGCAGCTGCTGACATTGCTGATGATTTACCAGATGTTGCCGCAGCAGCGGCGGCAATGGCAGCTGCAGCTGTTGCTGTGCTAAGTGTGTCGGAGAAGGATTCTATATAAATCCAAGTAGCAAACCCATAGCCATTCGAGAAGGGCCACCTGCTATCACCAGGAGCAAGCAGACCAGAGCTCTCCCCATCAAACTCAAACGTCGCAGCAGGACCTCTTGCTTCCTCACTACCCATAGCTTTCTCAAGTGCCAGCATCAGCGGCATGGCCCATCTCGTCCCGAGCGCCTTCTTAACCAAGCCAAGCCAGGAATGCAGGTCCTTCACGCTAAGCGAGTGCCCACCCAAGAGCTGGATGCACCGAAGCAGTGGTGTCGCATCCCAGCTACTGGCACTGCTCCGACCCGTTCCAACAAACAGCTTCTCCGCAGACTCAAGGAGCACGGCCAGGAGGCCCGACAAAGAACACATGGCGCGGTTGCGGGTGCAGGCCCGGAGCGCGGCGTGCAGGCCCGCGGCCATACGAGTGCGCGGCGACGGCTCCTCGCCGCAGGGGAGGTGAGGCAGGAGCTCGGCAGCAGCGACTGCAGCACGCGAGTTGGCCATGATGCTCGGAGGAGCGCCAGTGCCGGTGGCGTCGCTACCCTCGTCGTCCACGCCGCCCATGGTTTTGAGCAGCACGTCGACCACGTAGTGCGGCGTGTCCCCCTGCTCCTCGGAAACCATGTCGCGGAGGCAGTCCAGCACGCCCCCGCGGCTGCCCGCGATAGCCGCGTCCACGGCCCGCACCACCTCCTTGGGCGCGTCGGCCGGCACTCCCGGAGGCCGGTGCCTGCTCCTCCGCGGCGGGGCAATATCAGCCGGTGTCGTCGGTGTGGATGTGCTCCTCTTCGGACTTGAAGCCCCCTTCTCGACACCCACCGCCTCATCGGCGGGCGAAACGGCCGCGCGCTGCTCCGCGGAGCCCGGATCCTCCTGAGGCATCGGCGGGGGAGCAGGCGTGCCCGTGCTCGTCTCCTGAACGGAGACGCCCTCCTCCGCGACCACCTCGTCGGTGGGCGAAACGGCCGTGTACTGCTCCACGGAGCCCTGCTCCTCCTGAGGCATCGGCGGGGGAGCAGGCGCGCCCGTGCTCGTCTCCTGGCCCGAGACGCCCTCCTCCGCGACCACCTCACCGGTGAGCGGGGCCGCCGCGAACTGCTCCGCGGAGCCCTGCTCCCGCGGCACCGGAGTCGGCGCTGGCGCGCTCGCGCTTGTCACCGGACTCGACGGCCCCACCTCGTCGGCGAGCGTCGTCGGGGGAGGAGGCAGCGGCGAGGAATCGCCCATCTCGTGGGCGTCCTCGGCCATTACAGCATCAAAACCAAACCCGAATAAAGCCTCGGAATAAAAATGCGGTCAACGATAGTGGAACGAGCGAAGGGGGGACTGGCGGCGGCGGTGGGGGGGATCGGAGTAAACAGCGGCGCGCAATGTGGGCGGGGATTAGATCTAGTGTAGGTGGTCAGGGGAATGGCTGCGAGGAGGTGGGATCAGTCGCGATGCATCACGAGATCCGGGAGGCTCGCGCCGGCGGACGGCCGCCACCGAGAGAGCGGTGGATGAGAGAGACCGAGAGGCGGCCGGCGGAGGAGGAGGAGGCGGCGGCGCTGGAACGGCGTGGAGATGAATCGCGGTGAGCCAGGGGGAGGAGGTCTCTATTCCGTTCCTCCGTCTCTTTCCCTCTCTCGCGCAGGCGCAGCACAGAAACGACCGGAGGGCATTCTCGTCTACAAAATGGCTGACGCATGGGCCCACAAATAAGAGGAAAATAAAATTGGTACTAAGTCTAAAATAAATGCTGTCAACCTCATTTTAACTCCCACTCATGTGAGAAGTCCAATGCATTCAAAGACACTTATTACTATTAATTTATTGTTATTTTTGGTGTATTTAAAAATCATGTGGAAAATACGGTATAATCATGTGTTTTCCTATTTCTATTTTCCAGTTTCGAAAAGCCTACAATCCAGAGAGACTCTAGGTTAAAATGTAAAAAAAAAATCATGTCAATGTACTTCCGAGTTATGGGTATGAGCTTATGACCATTAAGATAACGTGCTACAATGATATGGATATCCAGGCCTAGTACATTAGGACAACCATTGATATGATGATTAAGTCTAAGGTTATACCAGTATTTTATCATAGTCTTGTTATTAGGAAATAATAATGTAGCCAGGTCATGTGGTGGGCCATTAGGGTTTAAATTAGTGTGTTGTTTGACTTGGGCCTGTCCGAGTCAAACTAGGTTAGGCCCAATAGGGCTGGCCGGCCACCTCCCCCTTATATAAGGAGGTGAGGCGGCGGCCTGTTCGAGTTCATACTATCACCGTCCCTATGGGATCGGCGTGCGTGACGGCGTCTTGGACGTTCGTACGGTTATCCAATAAAGGTGTGAGAGTTCTTGAGTCTGTCAAGAGTAATCATATGTGCTTGAGTATCCTTGAATCTGTCAAGGGAGTTCAAGATCTATCGGTCCTATGGATCATCAAGGTGCATCGTGAAAGATCGGGGAAACCAGTCCTCATCATACAATCATGTTGACAACGAGAAAATAGTTGGGAACAAAGTCAAATGGCGGCTAACTAGTGGGAACTACCATCGTTGTCACTTTCATCAGCCTCCGGCGAAGTTGGAAGGACGTTGCCAGAACCATCGCTGCCTCACATCACTTATTTCCTCACCTCCTCCTGCAACATGCCTCTTCTCTGACCCCGCAAGACGTTGTCAGTCGCACCGTTTTCCTTCCCACCCGTGCTTGACGCGCTCGTGTGACACTTCACTGTCCCACCCTGCCTCTGTCGCCTCCTTCGTAAGTTTTTCGCTCTCGCACCAGCATGCCACCCACTGCGATATCCTAGGGCCAATCCTCGCCTACGCCACAATCATCACGGTCTGGTCTTGTTCTAGGCCGCATTCACCGCGGTGGCCAGCCACAACGTCCCCGCCTCTAGCTTGGGTGGTGGCGAGAGATATGAGAGAGTAGATCACCCTTGGTGACGCGCTCGAGAGAGAAAACAAGATGATAAGGGAGAGGAAAGAGGAAGGAAGGGACCATAAAAGATAAGATGTAGATGGAGACCACGCGGGACCCGCACGTGCGAAGAATCGTTGCCACGGTAAACAGCCATAGAGTGATTTGGTAAGCCAATTAGTGATGACTTGACCATAACACCAATTGATGGCAACGTAAATAATGCCTCATAAGATCAAAACAGAAAATGCATAAAACAGTTGTGGATATATTGTAAGCATTATAAGTTTATTTTGTCCCTCTAAATAAAGTTTATGGTCCATTACAACCCTTAAAAGGTACTCCCTCAATTAAAAAAAAAGTGGCGTAGCATTGTATATATATGGATGTATCTGCACATTAAAATACATCTAGACATATTTGTATCTACTAAAACCTTGACACTTATTTTGGAACCGAGGTAGTACCCAGCTTTGATAGATTCGAATAAACAAAGGTTAATGTCTGGATTAATTAATGGGATTTGCTAACTTTATGATCAGTTAAGTCCTAAATTATTTTATTTGCATTGTGATCTGTGCTAGTCATGAGTTGCAACTAAGATTTAGTAACATCACATCAGACTGAGAACAAAGTTTGTTCTCAGTTGACTAAGCTTAATTAATTGATACAAGGAGAAGGAGTAAGAGAGCAAAACCAGGCGACTGAAGAAATACTAGGAACGGGCAACCACTCGATTGGTCCCAGCAATAACTTGCAAACGAAGGAAAGGTGCATCGCATCCAATAGCTATTAGCACGACCGTGACTTACAAGCAGACCCGTCCTGGTCCTGGCTCGCTTCCGGTAGAGGACCGGCGGTGATTGTTTCCGTCGTTCGTCTGCCGTGTGCCGTGTCGATCACGTTGTCTCTCCTCGTAAGCTTTAGGGTCTAGTTTATGAACATAGATTTGGTGTAAATGATCATCAGTGATTTTGTTTTTTAATAAAAAATCATATTTTTGAGTTTCAAAAAATTCTGAAAATAAGTCTGTATATATTATCAATGTTGTATTCCACAAACCTGTAAAAAATGAACTTGAAATACTTTATATTTTAATCTACACAAAAATGACAAAAGTGTAGATCCGAGTAGTCATTTTCAAATGTCCTAAACATATCAGATTTTATTAATTTATTTCTAGCGCAAAATAAAACAAATTTTGGGTTAATATTTTGCATTGTTGTAAGATGTATCATTGGCAATCCCGAAAATTATTTTCAGATTTTTTAGTAACTTGTAAAAATATATTTTAATTTTTTAAAAATGGCAGGAGCACTGGAGCTTGGGAGCCCAAAACACTTTCCGCTAGTTTATCTAGGTATTTCTGACGTCTAGTACATGAACGAAGCAAATGGAAATTTCTCGCGACACGAGTTGATACCATGTCCAGAAAGGGAGATAGGCCGGAGTACCTGCGCATTGCAAACAGGTCATGGGCCATAAAAGACGTGTCGTTTGGTTGGCCGTGAAGTCATTTTGAGAGGGAAGCTAGCTCCCATTGTTTGAGTGCATGCACAAACATCTTTCTGCTCTGGTTGTGCAATGCACACCTTGTTTGGTTGCAGACATGAGTGTGTTGTGGTAACCTTTTACTTTTGAGTGGTGAGATTACCTAGTACTACTACTGAATAACAGCACATTCAGCTACATTCAGTTCATCAAAAATTGTTGGTAATACACATCAAGTAGTTACCCTACTAGGCGATGCATCACGAGTAAAGTAACTATACTTCGTGATGCATCACAGGTTCATCACACAAGGGGTTAGTATATACCACCTCGAACACGTTTATCATTACATACTGGGGATCAGGTTTAAGCAATTCCTAGCTAATGGAGGGATACGAGAGCACCTCCCAAAATCAGCAGATCATGAAGCACTAAGCAGAAAACTAGTTGCGTAGCTACGTCCTAAGCGAGGTCGCCCTCTCTCATGGCTGCAGGTGACGGCGGTATACTCTTCTTCGTTTGTCTGCAATGGAGTTGATTGCCCTGACCAGCAAGTTAGGTTGATACACCTGCGCCTTTGATGTCTACTCACGCTTCTTTTCCTGTAGACAGTGTTGGGCCTCCAAGAGCAGAGGTTTGTAGAACAGCAGCAAGTTTCCCTTAAGTGGATCACCCAAGGTTTATCGAACTCAGGGAGGAAGAGGTCAAAGATATCCCTCTCAAGCAACCCTGCAATCACGATACAAGAAATCTCTTGTGTCCCCAACACACCTAATACACTTGTCAGATGTATAGGTGCACTAGTTCGGCGAAGAGATAGTGAAATACAAGTGGTATGAATGAATATGAGCAGTAGTAACGAGCTTGAGAAAAAGTGCTTCTTTGGCGTGCAGTTGATGGTAGTAATATTGCGGGAAGTAAACATGCAGTAGAACAGTAAACAAGCGGTGTTTGCAGTATTGGAAACAAGGCCTAGGGATCATACTTTCACTAGTGGACACTTTCAACATTGATCACATAAATAAATAAGTTCTCTTCCTTTGTGCTACATATACTCTTGTTTGATAATGAACACCATTTGTTGTGTAGGGCTACGAGAGCACCTCAATGCCGGAGTTAACAAGCTCCACAACATTCGATGTTCATGTTTAAGTAACCTTAGAGCATAATAGATCTTTGCAATTTAAACCGAGTACTAACATAGCATACACACTGTCACCTTTACACTATGAAGGGGGAATAGATCACATCAATACTATCATAGTAATAATTAACTCCATAACCTACAAGAGATTATGATCATAACCTACGCCAAGTACTACACGATGCACACACTGTCACCATTACACCGTGAAGGAGGAATAGACTACTTTAATAACATCACAAGAGTAGCACATAGACTAATAGCGATACAAAGCTCATCATATGGATCTCAATCATGCAAAGCAATTCATGAGATCATTGTATTGGGGTACAGAGAGAGAGAGAGATTAACCACATAGCTACCGGTACAGCCCTTAGCCTCGATTGAGAACTACTCCCTCCTCATGGGAGACAGCAGCGGTGATGAAGATGGCGGTGGTGTCGATGGAGAAGCCTTCCGGGGGCACTTCCCCGTCCCGGCAGCGTGCCGGAACAGAGACTCCTGTCCCCCAGATCTTGGCTTCGCGATGGCGGCGGCTCTGGAAGGTTTCTCGTACCGTGGCTTTTCCGTATCGAAGATTTAGGTCAGGGACCTTTAAATAGGCGAAGAGGCGGAGTCGGAAGGCTGACGGGGTCACCACACAATAGGGCGGCGCGCCTGGCTCCTTGGCCGCGCCGCCTTGGTGTGTGGGCCCCCCAGGGCTCCCCTCTGGCGGCTCTCGGGTGTCCTGGAAGCTTCGTGGAAAAATAGGATGTTGGGCATTGATTTCGTCCGATTCCGAGAATATTTCCTTACTAGGATTTCTGAAACCAAAAACAGCAGAAAACAGCAACTGGCCCTTCGGCATCTCGTCAATAGATTAGTTCCGGAAAATACATAAATATGACATAAAGTGTGTACAAAACATGTAGGTATTGTCATAAAACTAGCATGGAACATAAGAAATTATAGATACGTTTGAGACGTATCAAGCATCCCCAAGCTTAGTTCCTACTCGCCCTCGAGTAGGTAAACGATAACAAGAATAATTTCTTAAGTGACATGCTACCAACATAATCTTGATCAACATTATTGTAAAGCATATAAGATGAATGCAGCGATTCAAAGCAATGATGAAGACAATGAGTAAACAACTGAATCATATAGCAAAGGCTTTTCATTAATAGTACTTTCAAGACAAGCATCAATAAGTCTTGCATAACAGTTAACTCATAAGCAATAATTTCTTAGTAGAAGGCATTGAAGCAACACAAAGGATGATTAAGTTTCAGCAATTGCTTTCAACTTGTAACATGTATATCTCATGGATAGTTCTCAACATAAAGCAATATAACAAATGCAATAGGTAAACATGTAAGAATCAATGCACACAGTTGACACAAGTGTTTGCTTCTAAGATAGAAAGAAGTAGGTAAACTGACTCAACATAAAGTAGAAGAATGGCCCTTCGCAGAGGGAAGCATGGATTACTATTTTTGTGCTAGAGCTTTGGTTTTGAAAACAAGAAACAATTTTGTCAACGGTAGTAATAAAGCATATGCATTATGTAAATTATATCCTACAAGTTGCAAGCCTCATGCATAGTATACTAATAGTGCCCGCACCTTGTCCTAATTAGCTCGGATTACCTGGATTATCATCGCAATACATATGTTTTAACCAAGTGTCACAAAGGGGTACCTCTATGCCGCCTGTACAAAGGTCTAAGGAGAAAGCTCGCATTGGATTTCTCGCTTTTGATTATTCTCAACTTAGACATCCATACCGGGACAACATAGACAACAGATAATGGACTCCTCTTTAATGCATAAGCAATTAGCAATAATTAATGCTCTCATATGAGATTGAGGATATTTGTCCAAAACTGAAACTTCCACCATGATTCATGGCTTTAGTTAGCGGCCCAATGTTCTTCTCTAACAGTATGCATGCTCTAACCATTCAACTAGTGGTAAATCTCCCTTACTTCAGACAAGACGGACATGCATAGCAACTCACATGATATTCAACAAAGTGTTGATGGCGTTGATACGTGCAGTTGACACGTCCGTTGGGAACCCCAAGAGGAAGGTGTGATGCGCACAGCGGCAAGTTTCCCTCAGTAAGAAACCAAGGTTAATCGAACCAGTAGGAGTCAAGAAGCACGTTGAAGGTTGATGGCGGCGGGATGTAGTGCGGCGCAACACCAGAGATTCCGGCGCCAACGTGGAACCTGCACAACACAACCAAAGTACTTTGCCCCAACGAAACAGTGAGGTTGTCAATCTCACCGGCTTGCTGTAACAAAGGATTAGATGTATAGTGTGGATGATGATTGTTTGCGAAAACGGTAGAACGATGTTGCGGTAGATTGTATTTCAGTATAGAGAATTGGACCGGGGTCCACAGTTCACTAGAGGTGTCTCTCCCATAAGATAAACAGCATGTTGGGTGAACAAATTACAGTTGGGCAATTGACAAATAAAGAGGGCATGACCATGCACATACATATTATGATGAGTATTGTGAGATTTAATTGGGCATTACGACAAAGTACATAGACCGCTATCCAGCATGCATCTATGCCTAAAAAGTCCACCTTCAGGTTATCATCCGAACCCCCTCCAGTATTAAGTTGCTAACAACAGACAATTGCATTAAGTATTGCGCGTAATGTAATTAGTGACTATATCCTCGAACATAGCACCAATGTTTTATCCCTAGTGGCAACAGTACATCCATAATCTTAGAGATTTCTGTCACTTCCCCAGATTCACGGAGACATGAACCCACTATCGAGCATAAATACTCCCTCTTGGAGTTACAAGCATCTACTTGGCCAGAGCATCTACTAGTAACGGAGAGCATGCAAGATCATAAACAACACATAGACATAACTTTGATAATCAACATAACATAGTATTCTCTATTCATCGGATCCCAACAAACGCAACATATAGAATTACAGATAGATGATCTTGATCATGTTAGGCAGCTCACAAGACCCGACAATTAAGCACAATGGGGAGAAGACAACCATCTAGCTACTGCTATGGACCCATAGTCCAGGGGTAGACTACTCACACATCACTCCGGAGCGACCATGGCGGCGTAGAGTCCTCCGGGGAGATGAATCCCCTCTCCGGCAGGGTGCCGGAGGCGATCTCTGAATCCCCGAGATGGGATTGGCGGCGGCGGCGTCTCTGGAAGGTTTTCCGTATCGTGGCTCTCGGTACTGGGGGTTTCGCGACGGAGGCTTTAAGTAGGCGGAAGGGCAGGTCAAGAGGCGGCACGAGGGGCCCACACCACAGGCCGGCGCGGCCAGGGCTTGGGCCGCGCCGCCCTAGGGTGTGGCCACCTCGTGGCCCCACTTCGTCTCCTCTTCGGTCTTCTGGAAGCTTCGTGGCAAAATAGGACCCTGGGCGTTGATTTCGTCCAATTCCGAGAATATTTCGTTACTAGGATTTCTGAAACCAAAAACAGCAGAAAATAGCAACTGGCACTTCGGCATCTTGTTAATAGGTTAGTTCCAGAAAATGCATGAATATGACATAAAGTGTGCATAAAACATGTAGATATCATCAATAATGTGGCATGGAACACAAGAAATTATCGATACGTCGGAGACGTATCAGCATCCCCAAGCTTAGTTCTGCTCGTCCCGAGCAGGTAAAACGATAACAAAGATAATTTCTGGAGTGACATGCCATCATAACCTTGACCATACTATTTGTAAAGCATATGTAGTGAATGCAGCGATCAAAACAATGTAAATGATATGAGTAAACAAGTGAATCATAAAGCAAAGACTTTTCATGAATAGTACTTCAAGACAATCATCAATAAGTCTTGCATAAGAGTTAACTCATAAAGCAATAATTCAAAGTAAAGGTATTGAAGCAACACAAAGGAAGATTAAGTTTCAGCGGTTGCTTTCAACTTATAACATGTATATCTCATGGATATTGTCAACATAGAGTAATATAACAAGTGCAATATGCAAGTATGTAGGAATCAATGCACAGTTCACACAAGTGTTTGCTTCTTGAGGTGGAGAGAGATAGGTGAACTGACTCAACAATAAAAGTAAAAGAATGGTCCTCCAAAGAGGAAAAGCATCGATTGCTATATTTGTGCTAGAGCTTTGATTTTGAAAACAAGAAACAATTTTGTCAACGGTAGTAATAAAGCATATGTATCATGTAAATTATATCTTACAAGTTGCAAGCCTCATGCATAGTATACTAATAGTGCCCGCACCTTGTCCTAATTAGCTTGGACTACCGGGATCATCGCAATGCACATGTTTTAACCAAGTGTCACAAAGGGGTACCTCTATGCCGCCTGTACAAAGGTCTAAGGAGAAAGCTCGCATTGGATTTCTCGCTATTGGTTATTCTCAACTTAGACATCCATACCGGGACAACATAGACAACAGATAATGGACTCCTCTTTAATGCATAAGCATGTGGCAACAGTTATTATTCTCATATGAGATTGAGGATATATGTCCAAAACTGAAACTTCCACCATGGATCATGGCTTTAGTTAGCGGCCCAATGTTCTTCTCTAACAATATGCATGCTCTAACCATAAGGTGGTAGATCGCTCTTACTTCAGACAAGACGAACATGCATAGCAACTCACATGAAATTCAACAAAGAGTAGTTGATGGCGTCCCCAGAAACATGGTTATCGCACAACAAGCAACTTAATAAGAGATAAAGTGCATAAGTACATATTCAATACCACAATAGTTTTTAAGCTATTTGTCCCATGAGCTATATATTGCAAAGGTGAATGATGGAATTTTAAAGGTAGCACTCAAGCAATTTACTTTGGAATGGCGGAGAAATACCATGTAGTAGGTAGGTATGGTGGACACAAATGGCATAGTGGTTGGCTCAAGTATTTTGGATGCATGAGAGGTATTCCCTCTCGATACAAGGCTTAGGCTAGCAAGGCTTATTTGAAACAAACACAAGGATGAACCGGTGCAGCAAAACTCACATAAAAGACATATTGTAAACATTATAAGAATCTACACCGTCTTCCTTGTTGTTCAAAACTCAATACTATAAATTATCTAGACCTTAGAGAAACCAAATATGCAAACCAAATTTTAACATGCTCTATGTATTTCTTCATTAATGGGTGCAAAGTATATGATGCAAGAGCTTAAACATGAGCACAACAATTGCCAAGTATCACATTATCCAAGACATTTTAGCAATTTACTACATGTATCATTTTCCAATTCCAACCATATAACAATTTAACGAAGAAGAAACTTCGCCATGAATACTATGAGTAAAGTCTAAGGACATACTTGTCCATATGCTACAGCGGAGCGTGTCTCTCTCCCACAAAGTGAATGCTCGGATCCATTTTATTCAAACAAAACAAAAAAAAACAAAAACAAACCGACGCTCCAAGAAAAGCACATAACATGTGGTGGAATAAAAATATAGTTTCAGGGGAGGAACCTGATAATGTTGTCGATGAAGAAGGGGATGCCTTGGGCATCCCCAAGCTTAGACGCTTGAGTCTTCTTAGAATATGCAGGGGTGAACCACCGGGGCATCCCCAAGCTTAGAGCTTTCACTCTCCTTGATCATGTTGTATCATCTCCCTCTCTTGATCCTTGAAAACTTCCTCCACACCAAACTTAGAACAACTCATTAGAGGGTTAGTGCACAATCAAAATATACATGTTCAGAGGTGACATAATCATTCTTAACACTTCTGGACATTGCACAAAGCTACTAAAAGTCAATGGAATCAAAATATCCATCGAACATAACAAAACTGGCAATGCGAAATAAAAGGCAGAATCTGTCAAAACAGAACAGTTCGTATTGACGAATTTTATCGAGGCACCAGACTTGCTCAAATGAAAATGCTCAAATTGAATGAAAGTTGCGTACATATCTGAGGATCACTCACGTAAATTGGCATAATTTTCTAAGTTACCTACAGAGAAAACAGCCCAGATTCGTGACAGCAAAGAAATCTGTTTCTGCGCAGTAATCCAAATCTAGTATGAACTTTACTATCAACGACTTTACTTGGCACAACAAAACACTAAACTAAGATAAGGAGAGTTTGCTACAGTAGTAAACAACTTCCAAGACACAAAATAAAAACAAAGTACTGTAGCAAAATAACATGGGTTGTCTCCCATAAGCGCTTTTCTTTAACGCCTTTCAGCTAGGCGCAGAAAGTGTGTATCAAGTGTTATCAAGAGATGGTACATCTACAGCGGGGTGCGGAGTTTTCTCAACCAGGCATAGTATATTAGATACATAAGTTTTAGCGTCCCCCTTTTCATTAGTCTTGGGCTTGCTACTCTCATCAAACAAATTTTCAGGAACAAGCCAAGCATAATTATTTTCTAGTGCATCATTCATCGCTAGGAGCTTACATGGTATTGGTGGTTTGATCTCCCCACCATCATTAATATTATTAGTGTACTTTATTCTATCCATATCCATCTTTTCAAGGAGACTAACAAAATTGGTATAAGAACCAAGCATATCATATTTAGCAAAGACCTTTCTAGCCTCTCTTGCTATACCACCAAATTCTCTAAGAAGGGTTTCTAAAACAAAATCTTTCTTTTCCCCTTCTTCCATATCACCGAGTGTAAGAAACATGTGTTGGATTATAGGATTGAGATTAACAAATTTAGTTTCCAACATGCGAACTAAAGCAGCAGCGGCAATTTCATAAGTAGGAGCAAGTTCTACCAAGTGTCTATCTTCAAAATCTTCAACGGTACTGGCATGATTGAAAAATTCTTCTATATTATTTCTCCCAACTATAGACCCACGTCCTACCGGTATGTCTTTTGTGGTAAAATTAAAAGGAAACATGATGAATCAAGTAAAGTAAATGCAAGTAACTAATTTTTTTGTGTGTTTTTGATATAGCAAACAAGATAGCAAATAAAGTAAAACTAGCAACTAATTTTTTTGTATTTTGATTTAGTGCAGCAAACAAAGTAGTAAATAAAACTAAGCAAGACAAAAACAAAGTAAAGAGATTGGGAAGTGGAGACTCCCCTTGCAGCGTGTCTTGATCTCCCCGGCAACGGCGCCAGAAATTTGCTTGATGCGTGCAGTTGACACGTCCGTTGGGAACCCCAAGAGGAAGGTGTGATGCGCACAGCGGCAAGTTTCCCTCAGTAAGAAACCAAGGTTTAATCGAACCAGTAGGAGTCAAGAAGCACGTTGAAGGTTGATGGCGGCGGGATGTAGTGCGGCGCAACACCAGAGATTCCGGCGCCAACGTGGAACCTGCACAACGCAACCAAAGTACTTTGCCCCAACGAAACAGTGAGGTTGTCAATCTCACCGGCTTGCTGTAACAAAGGATTAGATGTATAGTGTGGATGATGATTGTTTGCAGAAAAGCAGTAGAAACGATGTGCAGTAGATTGTATTTCAAGATAGAGAATTGGACCGGGGTCCACAGTTCACTAGAGGTGTCTCTCCCATAAGATAAACAGCATGTTGGGTGAACAAATTACAGTTGGGCAATTGACAAATAAAGAGGGCATGACCATGCACATACATATTATGATGAGTATTGTGAGATTTAATTGGGCATTACGACAAAGTACATAGACCGCTATCCAGCATGCATCTATGCCTAAAAAGTCCACCTTCAGGTTATCATCCGAACCCCCTCCAGTATTAAGTTGCTAACAACAGACAATTGCATTAAGTATTGCGCGTAATGTAATTAGTGACTATATCCTCGAACATAGCACCAATGTTTTATCCCTAGTGGCAACAGTACATCCATAATCTTAGAGATTTCTGTCACTTCCCCAGATTCACGGAGACATGAACCCACTATCGAGCATAAATACTCCCTCTTGGAGTTACAAGCATCTACTTGGCCAGAGCATCTACTAGTAACGGAGAGCATGCAAGATCATAAACAACACATAGACATAACTTTGATAATCAACATAACATAGTATTCTCTATTCATCGGATCCCAACAAACGCAACATATAGAATTACAGATAGATGATCTTGATCATGTTAGGCAGCTCACAAGACCCGACAATTAAGCACAATGGGGAGAAGACAACCATCTAGCTACTACTATGGACCCATAGTCCAGGGGTAGACTACTCACACATCACTCCGGAGGCGACCATGGCGGCGTAGAGTCCTCCGGGAGATGAATCCCCTCTCCGGCAGGGTGCCGGAGGCGATCTCCTGAATCCCCCGAGATGGGATTGGCGGCGGCGGCGTCTCTGGAAGGTTTTCCGTATCGTGGCTCTCGGTACTGGGGGTTTCGCGACGGAGGCTTTAAGTAGGCGGAAGGGCAGGTCAAGAGGCGGCACGAGGGGCCCACACCACAGGCCGGCGCGGCCAGGGCTTGGGCCGCGCCGCCCTAGGGTGTGGCCACCTCGTGGCCCCACTTCGTCTCCTCTTCGGTCTTCTGGAAGCTTCGTGGCAAAATAGGACCCTGGGCGTTGATTTCGTCCAATTCCGAGAATATTTCGTTACTAGGATTTCTGAAACCAAAAACAATGAAAAACAAGCGGCACTTCGGCATCTTGTTAATAGGTTAGTTCCAGAAAATGCACGAATATGACATAAAGTGTGCATAAAACATGTAGATATCATCAATAATGTGGCATGGAACACAAGAAATTATCGATACGTCGGAGACGTATCAGGCGTCCCCAGAAACATGGTTATCGCACAACAAGCAACTTAATAAGAGATAAAGTGCATAAGTACATATTCAATACCACAATAGTTTTTAGGCTATTTGTCCCATGAGCTATATATTGCAAAGATAAAGAATAGAAATTTAAAGGTAGCACTCAAGCAATTTACTTTGGAATGGCGGAGAAATACCATGTAGTAGGTAGGTATGGTGGACACAAGTGGCATAGTGTTTGGCTCAAAGATTTGGATGCACGAGAAGTATTCCCTCTCAATACAAGGCTTAGGCTAGCAAGGTTATTTGAAACAAACACAAGCATGAACTGGTACAGCAAAACTCACATAAGAACATATTGCAAGCATTATAAGACTATACATTGTCTTCCTTGCTGTTCAAACACCTTTACCAGAAAATATCTAGACTCTAGAGAGACCACTCATGCAAACCAAATTTTAACAAGCTCTATGTATTTCTTCACTAATAGGTGCAAAGTATATGATGCAAGAGCTTAATCATGAGCACAACAATTGCCAAGTATCAAGTTATTCAAGACATCATACCAATTACTACATGTAGCATTTCCCGTTTCCAACCATATAACAATTAACGAAGCAGTTTCAACCTTCGCCATGAAAATTAAAAGCTAAGAACACATGTGTTCATATGAACCAGCAGAGCGTGTCTCTCTCCCACACAAGCATTTATTCAAACAAAAACAGAAACAAAAACAAACAGACGCTCCAAGTAAAGTACATAAGATGTGACCGAATAAAAATATAGTTTCAAGAGAAGGAACCTGATAATTTTGTCGATGAAGAAGGGGATGCCTTGGGCATCCCCAAGCTTAGACGCTTGGGTCTTCTTGAAATATGCAGGGATGAACCACGGGTGCATCCCCAAGCTTAGACTCTTCACTCTTCTTGATCATAGTATATCATCCTCCTCTCTTGACCCTTGAAAACTTCCTCCACACAAAACTCGAAACAAACTCATTAGAGGGTTAGTGCATAATCAAAAATTCACATGTTCAGAGGTGACACAATCATTCTTAACACTTCTGGACATTGCACAAAGCTACTGGAAGTTAATGGAACAAAGAAATCCATCCAACACAGCAAAAGAGGCAATGCGAAATAAAAGGCAGAATCTGTCAAAACAGACAGTCCGTAAAGACGAATTTTCCAGGAGCACTAGACTTGCTCAGATGAAAATGCTCAAATTGAATGAAAGTTGCGTACATATCTGAGGATCACGCACGTAAATTGGCAGATTTTTCTGAGTTACCTACAGAGAACCCTGCCCAAATTCGTGACAGACAGAAATCTGTTTCTGCGCAGTAATCCAAATCTAGTATCAACATTACTATCAAAGACTTTACTTGGCACAACAATGCAATAAAATAAGATAAGTAGAGGTTGCTACAGTAGTAACAACTTCCAAGACTCAAATATTAAATAAAAATTGCTGTAGTAAAATAAACACATAGGTTATCTCCGAAGAAGTTCTTTCTTTATAGCCATTAAGATGGGCTCAGCAATTTTAATGATGCACTCGCAAGAAATAAGAGTTGAAGCAAAAGAGAGCATCAAGAAGCAAATTCAAAACACATTTAAGCCTAACATGCTTCCTATGCATAGGAATCTTGTAAATAAACAAGTTCATGAAGAGCAAAGTAACAAGCATAGGAAGATAAAACCAGTGTAACTTCAAAAATTTCAGCATATAGAGAGGTGTTTTAGTAACATGAAAATTTCTACAACCATATTTTCCTCTCTCATAATAATTTTCAGTAGAATCATGAACAAACTCAACAATATAAGTATCACATAAAGCATTCTTATCATGAGTCATATGCATAAAATTATTACTCTCCACATAAGCATAATCAATTTTACTAGTTGTAGTGGGAGCAAATTCAACAAAGTAGCTATCATTATTATTCTCATCAAGTGTAGGAGGCATAGTATAATCACAATAAAATTTACTCTCCATAGTAGGCGGCACCAAAAGACCACTATAATTATAATCATCATAAATAGGAGGCATATCATAATCAACATAAACTTTCTCCTCAATACCCGGAGGACTAAAGAGATCATTTTCATCAAAACCGACCTCCCCAAGCTTAAATTCTTCCATAGCATTAGCAACAATGGTGTTCAAAGCATTCATACTAATAACATTCCCATTAGCATGCATAAGTTCCATGGGTTTTTTAATTTTCTCTTCAAACACATCATGTCCTAATTCAAGATAAAGTTCATAAAGATCTCTCATTTTGTTGTTGTCTTCCATTAAGCCTTACTAGTGTAAAACAAGAGACAAAAAGATGCAATTGCAGGATCTAAAGGAAATAGCTTCGAACACTCACACAATGGCAACAGAAAAGTAGTTAGTTACCTGGGACCGAAGTATGAGTGCCTTTTACCTTTCCTCCCCGGCAACGGCGCCAGAAAAGTGCTTAGTTGCCGGGGTCCGTAGTGTGAGTGCCTTTTACCTTTCCTCCCCGGCAACGGTGCCAGAAAAGTGCTTGATGTCTACTCACGCTTCTTTTCCTGTAGACAGTGTTGGGCCTCCAAGAGCAGAGGTTTGTAGAACAGCAGCAAGTTTCCCTTAAGTGGATCACCCAAGGTTTATCGAACTCAGGGAGGAAGAGGTCAAAGATATCCCTCTCAAGCAACCCTGCAATCACGATACAAGAAGTCTCTTGTGTCCCTGATGTCTACGGGTGCTTCTATTCTTGTAGACAGTGTTGGGCCTCCAAGAGCAGAGGTTTGTAGAACAGTAGCAAGTTTCCCTTAAGTGGATCACCCAAGGTTTATCGAACTCAGGGAGGAAGAGGTCAAAGATATCCCTCTCAAGCAACCCTGCAACCACAAAGCAAGAAGTCTCTTGTGTCCCCAACACACCTAATAGGTGCACTAGTTCGGCGAAGAGATAGTGAAATACAGGTGGTATGAATATATATGAGCAGTAGCAACCGTGCCAGAAAAGTGCTTGCTGGCGCGTAGTGATGAATGGTGATATAGCAGGCAGTAGAAACGCAGTAAAACAGTAAACAAGCAGCGATAGCAGTATTTAGGAACAAGGCCTAGGGATCATACTTTCACTAGTGGACACTCTCAACATTGATCACATAACAGAATAGATAAATGCATACTCTACACTCTTGTTGGATGATGAACACCATTGCGTAGGATTACACGAACCCTCAATGCCGGAGTTAACAAGCTCCACAATTCAATGTTCATATTTAAATAACCTTAGAGTGCAAGATAGATCAACACAACCAAACCAAGTACTAACATAGCATGCACACCGTAACCTTCGCACTATGAAAGGAGGAATAGATCGCATCAATACCATCATAGTAATAGTTAACTTCATAATCTACAAGAGATCACAATCATAGCATAAACCAAGTACTTCATGATGCACACACTGCCAACATTACATCATGGAGGAGGAATAGACTACTTTAATAACATCACTAGAGTAGCACATAGATGAATTGTGATACAAAACTCATATGAATCTCAATCATGTAAAGCAACTCATGAGATTATTGTATTGAGGTACATGGGAGAGAGATTAACCACATAGCTACAGCGGAGCCCTCAGCCTCGGGGGTGGATTACTCCCTCCTCATCATGGAGGCAGCGATGGCGGTGAAGATGGCGGTGAAGACGGCGGTGGAGATGGCTCCGGGGGCAATTCCCCGTCCCGGCAAGGTGCCGGAACAGAGAGTTCTGTCCCCCGAATTGGAGTTTCACGACGGTGGCGGCGCCCCTGGAGTCTTTCTGGAGTTTCGTCAATTGGTACTGCGTTTTTAGGTCGAAAGGGGTTTTATAGGCGAAGAGGCGGCGCAGGAGGGCTGACAGGGTGGCCTCACCTTAGGCCGGCGCGGCCAGGGTCTGGCCCGCGCGGCCCTATGGTGTGGGGCCCCCTGGCTCTCCTCCGACTCTACTTCGGTGTTACGGAGCCTTCCGGGAAAAATAGGAGGTTTGGCGTTGATTTCGTCCAATTCGAGAATATTGCCCGAACAGCCTTTACGGAACCAAAAACAGAAAACAACAACTGGCCTTTCGGCATCTCGTCAATAGGTTAGTTCCGGAAAACGCATAATAATGACATAAAGTGTGAACAAAACATGTCGGTATTGTCATAAAACAAGCATGGAACATCAGAAATTATAGATACGTTGGAGACGTATCAGCATCCCCAAGCTTAGTTTCTGCTCGTCCCGAGCAGGTAAACGATAACAAAGATAATTTCTGGAGTGACATGCCATCATAAACTTGATCATACTATTGTAAGCATATGTAATGAATGCAGCGATCAAAACAATGGTAATGACATGAGTAAACAACTGAATCATATAACAAAGACTTTTCATGAATAGTACTTTCAAGACAAGCATCAATAAGTCTTGCATAAGAGTTAACTCATAAAGCAATAATTCAAAGTAAAGGTATTGAAGCAACACAAAGGAAGATTAAGTTTCAGCGGTTGCTTTCAACTTGTAACATGTATATCTCATGGATAGTTATCAATGCAAAGCAATATAACAAGTGCAATATGCAAGTATGTAGGAATCAATGCACAGTTCACACAAGTGTTTGCTTCTTGAGGTGGAGAGAGATAGGTGAACTGACTCAACATAAAAGTAAAAGAAAGGTCCTTCAAAGAGGAAAGCATCGATTGCTATATTTGTGCTAGAGCTTTGATTTTGAAAACATATAGAGAGCATAAAAATAAAGTTTTGAGAGGTGTATGTTGTTGTCAACGAATGGTAGTGCGTACTCTAACCCCCTTGCCAGACAAACCTTCAAAGAGCGGCTCCCATTTTATTTTATTTTTGTGTGGCACTCCTTCCAACCTTTCTTTCACAAACCATGGCTAACCGAATCCTCGGGTGCCTGCCAACAATCTCATACCATGAAGGAGTGCCTTTTTATTTTAGTTTTATTATGATGACACTCCTCCCAACCTTTGCTTACACAAGCCATGGCTAACCGAATCTTCGGGTGCCGTCCAACAATCACATACCATGGAGGAGTGTCTATTTTTGTTAATTAGTTCGGGACTGGGAATCTCATTGCCAGCTCTTTTTGCAAAATTATTGGATAAGCGGATGAAGCCACTAGTCCATTGGTGAAAGTTGCCCAACAAGATTGAAAGATAAACACCACATACTTCCTCATGAGCTATAAAACATTGACACAAATCAGAGGTAATAAATTTTGAATTGTTTAAAGGTAGCACTCAAGCAATTTACTTTGGAATGGCGGAGAAATACCATGTAGTAGGTAGGTATGGTGGACACAAATGGCATAGTGGTTGGCTCAAGTATTTTGGATGCATGAGAAGTATTCCCTCTCGATACAAGGTTTAGGCTAGCAAGGCTATTTGAAACAAACACAAGGATGAAGCGGTGCAGCAAAACTCACATAAAAGACATATTGTAAACATTATAAGACTCTACACCGTCTTCCTTGTTGTTCAAACTCAATACTAGAAATTATCTAGACTTTAGAGAGACCAAATATGCAAACCAAATTTTAGCATGCTCAATGTATTTCTTCATTAATAGGTGCAAAGTATATGATGCAAGAGCTTAAACATGAGCACAACAATTGCCAAGTATCACATTTATCCAAGACATTATAGCAATTACTACATGTATCATTTTCCAATTCCAACCATATAACATCTTAACGAAGCAGTTTCAACCTTCGCCATGAAAATTAAGAGCTAAGAACACATGTGTTCATACGAACCAGCGGAGCGTGTCTCTCTCCCACACAAGCATTTATTCAAACAAAAACAAAAACATACAGACGCTCCAAGTAAAGTACATAAGATGTGACCGAATAAAAATATAGTTTCAAGAGAAGGAACCTGATAATTTGTCGATGAAGAAGGGGATGCCTTGGGCATCCCCAAGCTTAGACGCTTGAGTCTTCTTGAAATATGCAGGGATGAACCACCGGGGCATCCCCAAGCTTAGAGCTTTCACTCTCCTTGATCATAGTATATCATCCTCCTCTCTTGACCCTTGAAAACTTCCTCCACACCAAACTCGAAACAAACTCATTAGAGGGTTAGTGCGTAATCAAAAACTCACATGTTCAGAGGTGACACAATAATTCTTAACACTTCTGGACATTGCCCAAAGCTACTGGAAGTCAATGGAACAAAGAAATCCATCCCACATAGCAAAAGAAGCAATGCGAAATAAAAGGCAGAACTGTCAAAACAGAACAGTACGTAAAGACGAATTTTATTGAGGCACCAGACTTGCTCAAATGAAAATGCTCAAATTGAATGAAAGTTGCGTACATATCTGAGGATCACTCACGTAAATTGGCATAATTTTCTGAGTTACCTACAGAGAATTTTGCCCAGATTCGTGACAGCAAAGAAATCTGTTTCTGCGCAGTAATCCAAATCTAGTATGAACCTTACTATCAACGACTTTAATTGGCACAACAAAACACAAAACTAAGATAAGGAGAGGTTGCTACAGTAGTAACAACTTCCAAGACTCAAATATAAAACAAAGTACTGTAGCAAAATAACACATGGGTTATCTCCCAAGAAGTTCTTTCTTTATAGCCATTAAGATGGGCTCAGCAGTTTTGATGATGCACTCGCAAGAAATGGTATTTGAAGCAAAAGAGAGCTTCAAGAGGCAAATGCAAAACACATTTAAGCCTAACATGCTTCCTATGCAGAGGAATCTTGTACACAAATGAATTCATGAAGAACAAAGTGACAAGCATAAGAGGATAAAACACGAGTAACTTCAAGATTCTCAACATAAAGAGGGGAAACTTAATATTATTAAGATGCATATAACCATATTTCCCTCTCTCATAATAACTTTCAGTAGCATCATTGATGAAATCCACAATATACCCATCACTTAAAACATTCTTATCATGGTTCATATGCATAGAAGTATCGTTAATTTTGGCATAAGAAGAGTTATTCTCATTAATAGTAATTGGAGCAAGATTATTATCAAGAATTTGAACATGGTAAACAAGTTGCATATTAAAAGGATTGTTTTTGGTAATCCAATCATGACTATGACAAGTTTCATAAGGATAGTTATAACCTATATCATAGCATTCTTTATAATAATCATCAAAGATCGGAGGCACAGTGTCATCATAAGAAATAGAATAGTTATCTTTCACAGTTGGTTTATCTGTGAACATACCATCATTGTTATTAGAAGGAGATGTATCAAGCACATAATGACCAGTAGCAAAAGGATTTTCAAACACCTCTTCTCCAAGCTTAGAGCTTTCTATATCATTATGGGAGGAAGCATGGATAGCACTGACACTATGGCAATTATTATCATCATCATTTTCAGAATTAGTTTCCCAGAGATTTGCAATATCAAAAGTAGTGTGCTCATTCAAATCATGATTGCTAATGTATGTAAAGGGCATAGGAAAATCATCGTATTCAGATTCATTATCACAATAATCATTAGGAGCAACATACTTACGGTTACCTAGCGTTATCTCATTCACGCGGGGATACGCCGTTACCTCTTTCTTTTTATTCTCCTTCTTCTTCTTCTTCTTCTTCTTCTTCTTCTTCGTTCCCTTTTTCTTCTTCTTCTTCTTCTTCTTCTTCTCTTCCTTCTCCTCGTTCCCTTCAGGAGGAAGAGGCTTGAAGGGTGGCTTGTCCGCATAACCTGATTTACTTTCAGAAACAATAGAAGAAACTTGGGAGGATCCCTCCTTTTCATTAATCAGTTGAAAACACACAGCGGTCCTATCATATTTTGGCAGGGTGTCATCTTCTAAAATATTTTGTATGTAAGTATTTGTATGGCTATTATCAATGCAATAAGAAAAACACCCATGCAGGACATCATCAATATCAAGATCACTCATATGTAACAAAGAGATTTTTCGCGACAGTTCTTCACACCCCAAAAATAAAGTAAGTTCATCATGCTGATTAGGAGTAATTTCATCACCACAATACAAATTTGCAGCACTCATTGGGTTCAAATTATCATTGGAGGAGCATTGAAAATTAAAATGACCCACTTCATGGCAAACTTCACAAATAAAAGGATAGAGGGCACAAACTTTTTTACCAAGATCATCTAGAGCCCTAAACCACTTTCTAGTTTTTTCATTAGCATGATGGATACAATATTCATCTTTGATTTGATTAATTCCACAAGGTCTATGTATTCCACAAAAA
Source organism: Lolium perenne (assembly GCF_019359855.2). NCBI lineage: Eukaryota > Viridiplantae > Streptophyta > Magnoliopsida > Poales > Poaceae > Lolium > Lolium perenne. The sequence continues at coordinate 266,716,952 of NC_067245.2, forward strand.
TTAACATGCTTATAGGAAATAGCATTCTTAGGAGTTTGAGCATGCTTATTGCAATAATTAACAACAATTTCATTCTTCATGCAAGCCTCTTTAAAAGGTTCATGATACTTATCAAAATTCTTTTTAGGCAATTCAAAATGAGAAGCAAAGGCTTTATAAAGATTTGCAGTAACTTGAGAGTCAAGACCATAAGTAGCACTCATATTTCGAAATTTATCGGTATCCATAAAAGCTTCAATGCATTCATAATCATAATTTATACCTGACTCTTTACCTTTGTCGTTCTCCCATCCTTCAGCGTTGTCCTCAATCCGATCAAGAAGATCCCACCTAGCTTCAACCTCCTTGCTTGTGAAAGATCCCTCCGAACAGGCATCCAGATAGTCCTTGTGTTGTCCTGAAAGCCTCGCATAAAAATTGTTAACAATAACATTACGGGGGAGCTCATGAATGGGACATTTGAGCATTAGTGACTTTAATCTCCCCCACGCTTGAGAAATACTCTCTCCATCACGAGGATAAAAGTTATAAATATAATTCCTATCAATATGCACTTCATGAGGAGGATAAAATTTAGAATAAAAGAGAGATGCAATTTCTTCCCAACCAAGAGAATGACTATTCTCCAACAATTTATACCAATGCGCCGCTTTACGGACAAATGAAACGGAGAATAGCTTCCTCTTCACTTCATCCATAGAGATACCTGCACACTTGAATAACCCGCATAATTCATGCAAAAACAGTAAATGATCTTTAGGATGGACAGTTCCATCCCCTTCATGGCGGTTATCCATAACATGTTCAATAATTTTCATGGGTATCTTGAAAGAAGTACTTGCAGTTGGTGGATTTAAAGTATCACAAGCATTATTAGAGTTATCGCATATGGGAGATAAAGCATTATCAGAACAAATTTTCTCCCCTAAAGATGGGAAGCCAAAAAGATCACAGAAACTAGCTTCCCCAAGCTTAGACTTATTCATAGCATTAGCAGTGATTGTGTTCATGCCAATAATATTGCTACTAGCATGCAAATGAGGTTCCATAGGTTCTTTAATTTTCGCATCACACAATTCATGTCTTAGCTTAGGAAATAAATTAAGAAGCTCATAGTTATATTCCATTATGCCTAACTAGTGTAAAACAAGAAACAAAAAGATGCAATTGCAGGATCTAAAGGAAATAGCTTCGAGCACAAACACAATGGCGCGAGAAAGAAATCTTGTTACTGGAACCGAAGTATGAGTGCCTTTTACCTTTCCTCCCCGGCAACGGCGCCAGAAAAGTGCTTGATGTCTACGGGTGCTTCTATTCTTGTAGACAGTGTTGGGCCTCCAAGAGCAGAGGTTTGTAGAACAGCAGCAAGTTTCCCTTAAGTGGATCACCCAAGGTTTATCGAACTCAGGGAGGAAGAGGTCAAAGATATCCCTCTCAAGCAACCCTGCAACCACAAAGCAAGAAGTCTCTTGTGTCCCCAACACACCTAATAGGTGCACTAGTTCGGCGAAGAGATAGTGAAATACAGGTGGTATGAATATATATGAGCGTAGGCAACCGTGCGAAAAAGTGCTTGCTGGCGCGTAGTGATGAATGGTGATATAGCAGGCAGTAGAAACGCAGTAAAACAGTAAACAAGCAGCGATAGCAGTATTTAGGAACAAGGCCTAGGGATCATACTTTCACTAGTGGACACTCTCAACATTGATCACATAACAGAATAGATAAATGCATACTCTACACTCTTGTTGGATGATGAACACCATTGCGTAGGATTACACGAACCCTCAATGCCGGAGTTAACAAGCTCCACAATTCAATGTTCATATTTAAATAACCTTAGAGTGCAAGATAGATCAACACAACCAAACCAAGTACTAACATAGCATGCACACCGTAACCTTCGCACTATGAAAGGAGGAATAGATCGCATCAATACCATCATAGTAATAGTTAACTTCATAATCTACAAGAGATCACAATCATAGCATAAACCATGTACTTCATGATGCACACACTGCCAACATTACATCATGGAGGAGGAATAGACTACTTTAATAACATCACTAGAGTAGCACATAGATGAATTGTGATACAAAACTCATATGAATCTCAATCATGTAAAGCAGCTCATGAGATTATTGTATTGAGGTACATGGGAGAGAGATTAACCACATAGCTACAGCGGAGCCCTCAGCCTCGGGGGTGGATTACTCCCTCCTCATCATGGAGGCAGCGATGGCGGTGAAGATGGCGGTGAAGACGGCGGTGGAGATGGCTCCGGGGGCAATTCCCCGTCCCGGCAAGGTGCCGGAACAGAGAGTTCTGTCCCCCCGAATTGGAGTTTCGCGACGGTGGCGGCGCCTGAGTCTTTACGGAGTTTCGTCAATTGGTACTGCGTTTTTAGGTCGAAAGGGGTTTTATAGGCGAAGAGGCGGCGCAGGAGGGCTGACAGGGTGGCCTCACCTTAGGCCGGCGCGGCCAGGGTCTGGCCCGCGCGGCCCTATGGTGTGGGGCCCCCTGGCTCTCCTCCGACTCTACTTCGGTGTTCTGGAGCCTTTCGGGAAAAATAGGAGGTTTGGCGTTGATTTCGTCCAATTCCGAGAATATTGCCCGAACAGCCTTTCTGGAACCAAAAACAGCAGAAAACAACAACTGGCCTTTCGGCATCTCGTCAATAGGTTAGTTCCGGAAAACGCATAATAATGACATAAAGTGTGAACAAAACATGTCGGTATTGTCATAAAACAAGCATGGAACATCAGAAATTATAGATACGTTGGAGACGTATCAGTCCCCAACACACCTAATACACTTGTCAGATGTATAGGTGCACTAGTTCGACGAAGAGATAGTGAAATACAAGTGGTATGAATGAATATGAGCAGTAGTAACGGCGCCAGAAAAGTGCTTGCTGGCGTGCAGTTGATGGTAGTAATATTGCGGGAAGTAAACATGCAGTAGAACAGTAAACAAGCGGTGTTTGCAGTATTGGAAACAAGGCCTAGGGATCATACTTTCACTAGTGGACACTCTCAACATTGATCACATAAACAAATAAGTTCTCTTCCTTTGTGCTACATATACTCTTGTTTGATAATGAACACCATTCGTTGTGTAGGGCTACGAGAGCACCTCAATGCCGGAGTTAACAAGCTCCACAACATTCGATGTTCATGTTTAAGTAACCTTAGAGCATAATAGATCTTTGCAATTTAAACCGAGTACTAACATAGCATACACACTGTCACCTTTACCTATGAAGGGGGAATAGATCACATCAATACTACCATAGTAATAATTAACTCCATAACCTACAAGAGATTATGATCATAACCTACGCCAAGTACTATACGATGCACACACTGTCACCAATACACCGTGAAGGAGGAATAGACTACTTTAATAACATCACAAGAGTAGCACATAGACTAATAGCGATACAAAGCTCATCATATGGATCTCAATCATGCAAAGCAATTCATGAGATCATTGTATTGGGGTACAGAGAGAGAGATTAACCACATAGCTACCGGTACAGCCCTTAGCCTCGATGGAGAACTACTCCCTCCTCATGGGAGACAGCAGCGGTGATGAAGATGGCGGTGGTGTCGATGGAGAAGCCTTCCGGGGGCACTTCCCCGTCCCGGCGGCGTGCCAGAACAGAGACTCCTGTCCCCCAGATCTTGGCTTCGCGATGGCGGCGGCTCTGGAAGGTTTCTCGTACCGTGGCTTTTCCGTATCGAAGATTTAGGTCAGGGACCTTTAAATAGGCGAAGAGGCGGAGTCGGAAGGCTGACGGGGCCACCACACAATAGGGCAGCGCGCCTGGCTCCTTGGCCGCGCCGCCTTGGTGTGTGGGCCCCCCAGGGCTCCCCTCTGGCGGCTCTCGGGTGTTCTGGAAGCTTCGTGGAAAAATAGGATGTTGGGCATTGATTTCGTCCGATTTCGAGAATATTTCCTTACTAGGATTTCTGAAACCAAAAACAGCAGAAAAGAGCAACTGGCCCTTCGGCATCTCGTCAATAGGTTAGTTCCGGAAAATGCATAAATATGACATAAAGTGTGTACAAAACATGTAGGTATTGTCATAAAACTAGCATGGAACATAAGAAATTATAGATACGTTTGAGACGTATCAGCCTTGCAGACAAAACGGGGTGTGAAGATCGTCTTCATCTGATCGAGCATAGTTCGTGATCGAGGTGCTAACATACTGATACATCCAAAACGTATCTACTTTCCCGAACACTTTTGCTATTGTTTTGCCTCTAATTTGTGTATTTTGGATACAACTAACACGGACTAACGCTGTTTTCAGCAGAATTGCCCTGATGTCTCGTTTTTGTGCAGAAACTCAACTTTCAGGAAAATCCCCGGAATTAATGTCAAAGGGCCTATTTTCCCAGAAGAATCACGGAGCCAGAAGGGCAGGCCAGGGGAGGCCCACGGCCTCCAGGCCATAGGCCGGCGCGGCCTAGGAGGGGGGCGCGCCGCCTTATGGTGGCGACGCCTCGTGCAGCCCCAGGTGTCCCCCTCTGGACTACTTAAGGTCTTCGACCTAAAAACGCACGGGGGTGAGACGAAATCGCCAGAAGACATCCAGAACACCGCCGCCATCGCGAAACTCCGTCTCGGGACCAGAAACTCCGTTCTGGCACCTCGCCGGGACGGGGAATTGGAGGAGATCATCGCCATCATCACCACCGACGCCTCTCCATCGACCAGCCATGTTTCCCCCATCCATGTGTGAGTAATTCCCCCGCTGTAGGCTGAAGGGGATGGTAGGGATTGGATGAGATTGGTCATGTAATAGCATAAGATTGTTAGGGCATAGTGCCTAGTATCCGTAATTGGTACTTTTATGATATTGTTGCAACTTGTTATGCTTAATGCCTGTCACTAGGGCCCGAGTGCCATGATCTCAGATCTGAACATGTTATTGTTTCATGATGATATTCATTGTTTTATGATCTTACCTGCAAGTTGTATACACATGTTGCTGTCCGGAACCCGAGGCCCCAAAGTGACAGAAATTGGGACAACCGGAGGGGAAGGCGGTGATATGAGGATCACATGTGTTCACGGAGTGTTAATGCTTTGTGAAAGGATCGTATGCCGCACCTAGAGGGGGGGGGGGGTGAATAGGTGCTAACCAATTTTTAGTTCTTTTTCAATTTAGGCTTGACACAAAAGGTAAATTCTCTAGATATGCAACTAAGTGAATTTACCTATATGACAAGGCTAACAACTAAGCAAGATATATCTAAGCAATATAGAGATAGAATAGGATAGAGGTAACCGAGAGTGGAGCACGCGATGACACGGAGATGATTCCCGTAGTTCCCTTCCTTTGCAAGAAGGTACGTCTACGTTTGGAGGAGTGTGGTTGCTACGAAAGCCAAACCAACAGCCACGAAGGCTTCACTCAGATCTCCGGTGAGCAACGCCACGAAGGCCTAGCCCACTTCCACTAAGGGATTTCCTCGAGGCGGAAACCGGGCCTTTACAAGGTTCTTGGGGCACACATCCACAACCAAATTGGAGGCTCCCAAATCTGTTACAACACAACAATCAACAACAATACATCAACACAAATCAACTAGGGAACCAAATAGGAACACTAGCATGAGATCCCTCAAACAAGAGAGGGGGAAATGAAGAACGCTTCGGTGAGGATGTAGATCGGTGTCTTCTCCTTCGAATCTCCAAAGATCAAGAGCTTTGGTTGGGGGAGGAAGGAGATCTTGCAAATCTTGAGTTTCTTGAGGTGGCTCTAATGGAGGTGGCTTGGCAGATTTCTTGTGTAATGATTGAGCAAGCAACCAAGGTAGAAGAAGGGGGTATTTATACCTCCCCTCAAAATTGAGCCGTTGCGGCTTAGGGGCCGGATATTCCGGCCTAAGTAAGGGCCGGATAATCCGCCCCGGATAATCCGGCCTTCGGGACAAAACCGTGACTTTATCCGGCCAAATATCCGGCCCTATGCCGGACTTGTTTTTCGTTCAGTCCTTAGCCAAATTCGAGGGGCCGGATATTTCCAAAAGATCCGACCCGGATATTCCGGCCCTGGTACAATACCGGGACAATATCCGGGCAAATGTCCGGCCCCCATCTTCTTGCTTTTCCCTCGAAGACTTAGCCAAAATCAGGGGGCCGGATATTTCAATAATATCCGGCCCGGATTATCCGGCCTGGCCATCTTTTGCTGTTAACTTTTGACAGACCGACCAAAACCAACACGCATAAATATGAATCTATGTAAACCCTGTACCACTTAAACAAACATTAGTGTATCACACATATTGACATCAAACACACAAAACATAATGTGAGAGATGTTCTTTCAATCTCCCCCTTTTTGGTGTTTGATGACAATATACGGATTTGCAAGGGAATCACTATAGAGACAAGCATGATGGCAAAACATAGAGGCACTCCCCCTACATGTGTGCATATAAGTAATTTGCATTTGAATACAAATACACAACACATAGGAGTATGGTGCCTCAACACAAGAGATATCCATCATGAGCTCTAACAATAGACATTGACACATATGAAGTTGAGATAGGATGCAAGAAATCATACCCATGTGTAGATATATAATGCGGAGATATAGCATCACACATAATGTAATATCCTTGATCTCAACAAATAGAAATCCGAAAACCATAACAATGTCTCACACCACATAGCACATAGTTTTGAACGTCACACAAACAAACCAAATAGTTCAAATAAGAGGGAACACAAGCAATATAAGAATGATAAACGCATATGCTTGTGCCCAAACCATGCAAATCCCCGAGAATCCTAATAGAACACTTCTCCCCCTTTGGCATCGAGACGCCAAAAAGGGGACAAGCGCGATGCTACACGTCCCATGGGAATCACTCGGAGGCTTCTTCATCATCGGACTGGTATGCCGCTTCCTCTTCTTCCTCATCGATGTCGGATGCATCCGGAGAGCGGCGAGAGGTGTTGGACCTTTGAAGGCAATCATCAAGATCACTCCATGGAACTGTGCGAGTGCCATCCACTGTAACCCTGGTGAGTGGAGGCTGAGGCGGGGGACCTTGATCACCACCGAGCTTGTGTAGAATAACCGCACGAGTATGCTTAATCTCAGAACGCTCTCGGCTAGCTGCATAGTTCTCCTTATGGATCTCAATGTTCATGCAAAGGATGTGACGCTGAAACCAACTAAGCCGGCTCACTTGCTTCCTCATAGCCGGGACATCAGGATGACGAGCAGGAGCAAAACCACTAGAACGAGCATCACCCATGAAAGTGTCGGTGCGAGTGCAGTGAAGAGACTGGCTTAAGCTTGTAGGCCTTCTTGACATGGTGCTTCACAAAAGGATACCCACTCAAGTCTTCACCACTCAAAGCCACAGAGTTGTTGATGAGAAGCTGGATGTAGGGTGCATATGGTATGGTGGTCCGGGAGACCATGGCATCATGGATCTCATGGAAGATAAAGTCCATGATATCAAGAGTGTAGTTCCGTTCCTCATTAGGCTCATGAGCACACTTATAGCTGAGGTGCATAAGGTCCACAAGGGCTCCCCGGAGAGCATCATTGTTACCACCACTTGGGCAAATGGTTGCCCGAAAGAACCGGAGCACACGTATATGGGAAGCAGCCCCTTAGTAAAACCAACTTTTCCCGCTGAGGTATAGAGATCCACAAGAGCATTCTTATGCATGCATTGTGGTCCATGAAGGCGACGACCCTCATCAACAGGAACTCCAAGAATACCAGCAAATCGGCGCAGAGTGGCACTGCAGTGAGTGGAGCCAGTCATCCATTCCATAGTGCGTTCCTCATCTTTCTTGATTGCCAAAGTGGCAAAGAATTGCTTCACCAAATCTGGGCTATAGTCACATTGAATCTTCATGATATCATGCAATCCCAGCCTTCCAGCTACCCAGATTGCATCTTCAAAGTGATTGTTGACCGCCAGAATGTCCACATCGATAGCTTGCATGGGTCTCAGATTCTTCATGGGCTCATAGACATCCTTGTAGATGAACTCCTGCTCCATGCACCAGTATCTCCTGCCCTCTATCTCTTCATCCCTTGGAACATCTTCATACCAGTTCTTCATGCGGATATCGGAATAAGAGACTGGGTCCATGGCCTTGTAGTTCTCCCTCACTTCCTTGTTCTTCCGCCTTGAAGCGACGGACTTGCGAGGTGCATTGGGTGCAAACTCGTCACTAGATCGATCATGCCTTGAGCGTCTCCGACCACCCCGAGAAGCACCACCTGTGAGAAGCAAAGGCGGGTAGCAAAGAGAAGGTAATGCTCATAAGTCATGTAAGATACAGTAATATACTCGAGAAACATGCTATAAGTCGGTACAAATCTAGACATGATAGATTGAAGCAAAAACTGCAGCGGCGATGAAGCTCCAGGCCGGATAATCCGGGGTCCCCAGGGGGCGGATAATCCGGCCAGGCCGGATAATCCGGCCAGCGCGGGGGCCGGATAATCCGGCCCTGCGAAAGTTGCAGTTTTCCAATCAAAAGCTTGTCTAAGACTAGATCGGCCTCATAGCATGCAAGAGGAGTACACTACACGAGATTTGGAACAACTAGACACCAATTCCACCAAGAAAATAGCACATATAAAACACAACATCTAGGGTTAGAGATTGTGAATCATACCCACATCCATTGTGGAAACCGCTTGGAGGAGAAGGTAGCTAGGGAGGAGATGCACCCGATCCACCCAAGAACTCCGAGAGGGGGCGGACGGAGCGTCTCCGGCGAGGAGGAGGAGGTCCGGCGATCTTGAGAGGAGAAAGAGGAGAGAGAGGCGCGTGGGGGGTGGTGTGAACCGTTTGCCCCCCCGCGGCCTCGACCTCAACCCTTTCAAGATCTGCCCAGGCCGGATAATCCGGCCCTAGCTTAGGGCGGATAATCCGGACGGGCCGGATTTTTCGGGGTCTCCTGGGGCCGGATTATTCGGGGTTCTGGAAAATTCCAGAATCGCCGTGAATCCGGCCCATCTTTCGTTGGTTATTTGCATGACCCATATGCGATGCAATAATGTATCACGTCACATATAAGGTGCAAATTTACCAATAAGATGGAGCAACCTAGATCATCCGACCGAAAAACCTCAAACTCCAAGATTTTACCAAACATGACAAATGAGCAAGATGGAAATGGCTTATAGGAGAGAGTAGGCTTAGGTTTTAGAAGATACAAACTGTTAATGGTACATGGTCACTCAAGTTTGCAAGATATGAGCAAATAAGGCCAAACTAGAGTGATTTCCCATAAGAACATGGAGATGTGAATAAAATCCAATGAAAATCCAAACAACTCCAACTCTTCACGAAGAAGAGTGTGGTGGCCTAGGCCACCATATATGAGTGTTATGGTATGGCACCGCGAAGATATATCTTGGGTCCAAACCAATACCCATCATTTAAGCTCACATATCAAGATATGATATAACGAGAATGAAATCTTTAATGTTTGCATTATGGGGGGAGGGATAGCTCAATTATTTAAACCGCACTCCCCCTATTTCCATGCCCACATCTAAACCAAATAAAGTTTTGAGACGAAGGTGTGTTTGCAAGATGATCAAGATATACTCCTTGAATCGATGATATTTAGCTCATTCCTCAAATAAGTGAACCTTGCTTCATCAAGAGGCTTCGTGAATATATCGGCAAGTTGATCTTTGGTAGGAACATAGATGAGCTCAATATCACCACGGGCAACATGATCCCTAATGAAATGATTCCGGATCTCAATATGCTTCGTTCTTGAATGTTGCACCGGATTATAGGCAATCTTGATAGCACTTTCATTGTCACATAATAGAGGCACTTTGTCACAAATGACACCGTATTCCTTTAAAGTTTGCCTCATCCATAACAATTGAGTGCATCCACTTGCGGCGGCAACATATTCGGCTTCGGCGGTGGAGAGAGATATACAATTTTGCTTCTTGGATGACCAACACACCAAGGACCTACCAAGAAATTGGCAAGCCCCGGAGGTTGATTTCCTATCATCCTTGTCTCCCGCCCAATCCGCATCGGTGTACCCATTGAGAATAAAACTTGAGCCTTTGGGGTACCAAATACCATATCTTGGGGTATCAACCAAATATCGAAAGATTCTCTTGAGAGCTATCATGTGGCTCTCCTTAGGAGAAGCTTGATACCTTGCACACACACCAACACTCAACACTATGTCCGGTCTAGATGCACAAAGGTAAAGCAAGGATCTAATCATGGAGCGATATACCTTTTGATCCACCTCTTTACCATTGGGATCAAGTGCAAGATGACATTTGGTAACCATAGGAGTAGCAACACCTTTCATCTCGGTCATCTTGAACCTCTTGAGCATGTCTTGGAGATATTTTGCTTGGTTGATGAAGGTTCCTCCTCTCAATTGCTTGATCTCAAAACCAAGGAAGAACTTCATCTCTCCCACCATAGACATCTCAAACCTATCGGTCATAAGCTTTGAGAATTCATCATTGAAAGCTTTGTTAGTAGAGCCAAAGATAATATCATCAACATATAATTGGCAAACGAAAAGCTCCCCATTGACCCTCTTAGTAAAAAGAGTGGGATCGATTAGCCCCCAACATCAAACCCACGGTCTACCAATAATTCCTTAAGGTGCTCATACCAAGCTCTAGGAGCTTGTTTGAGACCATAAAGAGCTTTATCGAGCTTGTAGACATGGTTAGGGAAGTTGAGATCCTCGAACCCCGGGGGTTGCTTAACATAAACCTCTTCATGTATAGGACCATTAAGAAATGTACTTTTCACATCCATTTGTTGTAACTTAAAGTTATGATGCGATGCATAAGCAAGAAGGATACGGATGGACTCAAGACGAGCCACGGGAGCATAGGTTTCTCCAAAGTCAATTCCCTCAACTTGAGAGAACCCTTGAGCCACCAATCTTGCCTTGTTCCTCACAACATTTCCAAACTCATCTTGCTTGTTCTTGAATATCCATTTAGTGCCAATAACATTGCGGCACCCCTTTGGCTTCTCTACTAAAGTCCACACTTTGTTGCGCTTGAAGTTGTTGAGTTCTTCGTGCATAGCTTCCAACCAATCCGAATCTTCAAGGGCTTCAAATACTTTCTTGGGTTCCACTAAGGAGATATAAGCATGATGGTTGCTAAAATTAGCCAATTGCCTTCTTGTGGAAACCTTTGCCCTTATATCACCAAGAACCTTATCATGAGTGTGATCACGAAGCTCAAGGTTCCTTTCTCTTCTTGCTAGACGACGGGCCTCGATCTCCTCCTTGGTTATTCTTGGCCTTGGAGGTATCACTTGATCAACTTGATCTTTTGGGTCCCCGTCTTGACCTTCAACTTGAGCAACTACAATTTCTTGTGAGTGCTCAACATCATGTGCTTGATCTTGGACATCATTTGGTGCGGAGCAAATATCAAATGGATACTCGTCAGAACCATCATGGATTCTTGGTTGATCTTGACCTTGATCTTGTCCTTGATCTTGTCCTTGATCTTGCACACTAGAGGGAGGGTTTTGTTCTTGTTCTTGGGTTGGTGCATCATTTGCTTCACTTGATGGGGTTTGTTGATGTTGAGAAGATGAGGGCTCCACCGTGGTAGAGCATAGTCCTTCCCGAGACGCCACACCGTGTCCCTCAATGGGGCGGAAAAATCCCACACCCATTCTTACTATGGCATCTTGAGGTATTTCATCACCTGCACAAACATCAACTTGCCCCACTTGGGAGCCATCATTTTCTTCGAACTTCACACTACAAGATTCAATGATAATCCCGGAGGCTTTATCAAAGATTCTATAAGTGTGAGACTCGGCACCGTAACCAACAAATATACCCTCCAAAGCTTGAGGAGCGAATTTAGATAAACGAACTCCTTTGATTTTGTAGAAACACTTACACCCGAACACCTTGAAGTATGAGATATTAGGCTTGTTCCCGGTGAGTATTTCATATGGAGTCTTGTTCAAGCCCTTGCGGAGATAGAGCCGGTTGGAGGAGTGACAAGCGGTGGAGATGGCTTCGGCCCAAAAGTTATAGCAGGATTTATACTCCGCCATCATAGACCTTGCCATATCCATAAGAGTCCGGTTCTTCCTCTCCGCAACACCATTTTGTTGAGGGGTGTAAGCAGCGGAATATTGATGACGAATCCCCTCATCACTAAGAAAATCATTGAGTGTGTAGTTCTTGAACTCGGAGCCGTTGTCACTTCTTATTGCCATAATGAGGAGGTTGTGTTGGCGTTGCACCTCGGTAGCAAAGTCAATGAATATTTGTTGAGTCTCATCTTTCGTCTTGAGAAAGTAGACCCAAGTGTATCTTGAGTAGTCATCGACAATCACCAAGCAATGTTTCTTCGCACCAAGACTTGCATGAGTAACGAGACCAAAGAGATCCACATGAAGGAGCTCCAAGATCCTCTTGGAAGAGATAATGGTCTTGCTTGGATGTGGAGAGTCATGCATTTTGCCTTCAACACAAGCCCTGCAAACACGATTTTTGGCAAAAGACACATTTTCCATTAGTCCCACAATATGGTTCCCCTTGTGAAGACTTTGCAAAGTTCTCATGTTGACATGGGCTAGGCGGCGATGCCACAACCAACCCACGTCCGCCTTTCCGAATAGGCACATCGCACTTGTCGTGGTGGTCCCCGAAAAGTCCACCACATACAAGTTGTGTTCGCGATACCCAACGAATGCGACTTTTAGAGTCTTGCTCCACAAGAGGACCACAATATCTTTATCAATAAAGACGGCGAAACCCATCTTGCCAAGGGCGGAAACGGAAAGCAAATTGTAACCAAGGGTTTTGACAAGCATGACATCCACAAGAGTACTGTTGTGTGCAACCACAACCTTACCAAAACCCAATACCTCGGATGTAGAATTATCGCCAAAGGAGACGGTGATATTATTTATGTTGGGCCTCAACTCCTTGACGAGGTTCTTGCCGCCGGTCATATGACTTGTACATCCACTATCAAGTACCCATTTTGAACCTCCGGCGGCATAGTCCTACATGAGATCAATTCTTGGATTTAGGTACCCATTTTTCAATGGGTCCTCTTTTGTTAGCAACAAGGGTCTTTGGAACCCAAATAGACCAAGCAACATAACCATCATATGGACCAACATATTTAGCATACACATCACCATAATAATCTTTAAAGAGAACATAGTGAGGGTTATCTATTCCCACACCATCATCATTAATGGTGTTGCCCTTTCGGGGTTCACCATTAGCTTTCTCATGTGCGGGCTTGGTCTTTTTCTTGTTTGCCTTTTTAGCCTTGGTATTAAAACCAAGTCCCTCCTTCCCATTGTTTGACCTTTGCTTACTCAAAAGATCATCCAAGGAAAGTTTACTTTGGGGAGAGGAGGTCCTAGCAAGTTCATCTTTCAACCTAGCATTTTCCTCAATTATATTTGCATGATCACATGAAGGAGTAGAGGTACTAGGTATGTCATATGAAGCAAGCCTAATTTGAAGTTGCTCATAAGACTCGGAGAGGAGAGAGTATTCACTCTTCAAGGCTTTGTGAGCCTTGTCTAGTTCATCTAGATCCTTCACAAGTTTCTCATGATCAACACCAAATTTGGCCTTTTCCTTTATAAGCACTTTAGTCTTAGCTCTAGCAAGATCTCTAGCTTTAGTGAGCTTGTTAATTTTATCTTGAGGCTCTTCAGGAGTTTCTAGCCTCTCCTCAAGAGAAGCTATAGTTTCTTGACTTTCCTCAAGAGCATTTTTAAGGGCATGGATTTCAAGAGAGTCTTCTCTCTCTATTTGACCCTTTTTCTCAAGCATATCACTTTGTTGAGCTATACAAACCATGAGGTTTGAAACATGCTTTTTAGTGTTACCTTGTAGGTTGAGAATGAAATCATCAAAATCTAGCATTTCTTGTTTCACTTTTAGACTAGCATCATCAACCCTTAGATCACTAGATATGTTAGGCATAGAGGGACTAGGAGATGATACCTCGGAGGATTGAGCCATGAGGCAACTTTCTTCCTCCACATGAATGACCTCATTGGGGGATTCACTTGGTGATGAAGAGTTAGTGGAGAGGGAGGCAAGAGCGACCAATCCATTAGAGGTTGCATCTTCTTCATCATCAACATCATCATCTCCGGAGGTATACTCTTCTTGAGTTGATAGCACAATAGGTGTGTCCAAGGAGGACCTTGCCATGAAGCAATGTGCATTCTTGATATGAGGGTTCTCATTTGGAGATTCAAAGAGAGATGAAGAGGGTATGTTGGTGGTGACGATGGCAGCCAATTCCTTTGAGCTTTCTTCATCTTCATCACCACTAGAACTTTCAACTTCATCGGATGAATATTCTTCCCTTGTTACTAGCACAACTCTTGAGGGCCTCTTGCCCTTCTTGGTCTTGTTGTTGTAGAACTTCTTGTTGGGGGCTTTTAAATATTTGCCCTTCGTGTCTTTGCTCTTGTCCTTGGGAATGATCCTCCCATTATGAAGCTCTCTATTCTCATAGGGGCATTCGGCAATGAAGTGGCGCTTGTCATCACAATTGTAGCATGATCTTGTCTTTGGACCAAAGCTAGTGAACCCACTTTTGTTGTTCCTCTTGATGTTGTCTTCCTTGGCCTTGGAGGGATCAACCCAAAAGGATTTTGCATGGAAGGCCATGTGATCATGGTAGTGGCATTGCAAATCTTCCGGATAGGACATACTCCAAGATGCCCTATAAGATTCTTGAGGAATCACTTCTTCAACGGAGTTGACCACCAAGGCAAGGTTGGAACCTTTTGCCATCCCAAGAGCACGATTGCGAGAATCATGAGATGTTTCCTCAAGCACCTTGAGAGCTTGCATCTCGTGCACGACTTGTTGAGAGGTGAGAGAGGAATAGCATTCCCTCCCCACAAGAGTCTTGACATCAATGGGTACAAATGGCATCATGCATTCAATGTACTTCTCCTTGATCCAAGAGTCATTGATGTGGGTGGCACCAATAAGCCGGAAGGCATCGGCAATGGTGAGAAGTCTTCCATACATGTCTTCATGATCTTCATCCGGTAGCCTCATGAACCCTTCGGCTTTATTCTTAAGAGCATTATACTTGTTCCTCCTTGTGCTCTCACTTCCAATGCAACTAGCGGTCAAACCATCCCAAGCTTCCTTGGCGGTGGTGTAGTTCCGGACACGATGCAATTCCTTTGTCCCCACACTAGTTTGAATCATGTACAAGGCGGTGTTGTTGAGTTGACTATCAACCGCTTCTCTTCTAGTCAATTTGTCGGGGTTGTATGGCTTGAAGCCCTCCAAGATGATTCTCCATAATTCATTGGAGGCACTACAAACATGAGAGCGGAACTCAAATTGCCAAGTATCGAAATTATCAATAGAAAACTTAGGTGGGTCGCCCCGAATGTTCAAATGGGGATGGAGAACCGGTATATCGGGAGATAGGAAAGGTGGAGCTACTCGATTGTAGCTTTCACCTCCACTAGTTCCCCTAGGAGATGCAATGGGAGATTTGATAGTGTTTAAGTTATCACCTTCCACGGGTTTGGTAGATGAGGGTAAGTCCGAAGCCTCTCCCTCATCTAACGCACCCGTGTCTTTTACCTCTACACTAGGAGCCTTGGGAAGGGCCGGAGCCAAAAGCTCGGCAATCATCTTTTTCATGCTTTCCATTTGGGCTTCCATGGAGGACTTCAACGAATTGAAGTCTTCCATGGAGACCGTCTTGGCGGCCCCTTCCGAGGACTCCTCGTCCGGCATACTCTTAGGCGGTTAAGCCCGAAATAAGAGCCGAGGCTCTGATACCAATTGAAAGGATCGTATGCCGCACCTAGAGGGGGGGGGGTGAATAGGTGCTAACCAATTTTTAGTTCTTTTTCAATTTAGGCTTGACACAAAAGGTAAATTCTCTAGATATGCAACTAAGTGAATTTACCTATATGACAAGGCTAACAACTAAGCAAGATATATCTAAGCAATATAGAGATAGAATAGGATAGAGGTAACCGAGAGTGGAGCACGCGATGACACGGAGATGATTCCCGTAGTTCCCTTCCTTTGCAAGAAGGTACGTCTACGTTTGGAGGAGTGTGGTTGCTACGAAAGCCAAACCAACAGCCACGAAGGCTTCACTCAGATCTCCGGTGAGCAACGCCACGAAGGCCTAGCCCACTTCCACTAAGGGATTTCCTCGAGGCGGAAACCGGGCCTTTACAAGGTTCTTGGGGCACACATCCACAACCAAATTGGAGGCTCCCAAATCTGTTACAACACAACAATCAACAACAATACATCAACACAAATCAACTAGGGAACCAAATAGGAACACTAGCATGAGATCCCTCAAACAAGAGAGGGGGAAATGAAGAACGCTTCGGTGAGGATGTAGATCGGTATCTTCTCCTTCGAATCTCCAAAGATCAAGAGCTTTGGTTGGGGGAGGAAGGAGATCTTGCAAATCTTGAGTTTCTTGAGGTGGCTCTAATGGAGGTGGCTTGGCAGATTTCTTGTGTAATGATTGAGCAAGCAACCAAGGTAGAAGAAGGGGGTATTTATACCTCCCCTCAAAATTGAGCCGTTGCAGCTTCCGGGGGGCCGGATATTCCGGCCTAAGTAAGGGCCGGATAATCCGCCCCCCCCGGATAATCCGGCCTTCGGGACAAAACCGTGACTTTATCCGGCCAAATATCCGGCCCTATGGCAGACTTGTTTTTCGTTCAGTCCTTAGCCAAATTCGAGGGGGCCGGATATTTCCAAAATATCCGGCCCGGATATTCCGGCCCTGGTACAATACCGGGACAATATCCGGGCAAATGTCCGGCCCCCATACTGCGCTGCTTTTCCCTCGAAGACTTAGCCAAAATCAGGGGGCCGGATATTTCAACAATATCCGGCCCGGATTATCCGGCCTGGCCATCTTTTGCTGTTAACTTTTGACAGACCGACCAAAACCAACACGCATAAATATGAATCTATGTAAACCCTGCACCACTTAAACAAACATTAGTGTATCACATATATTGACATCAAACACACAAAACATAATGTGAGAGATGTTCTTTCACTTTGCTCCGGTGCTCTATTAAAAGGAGTACCTTAATTTCCAGTAGATTCCCTAGAGGCCCGGCTGCCACCGGCTGGTAGGACAAAAGATGTTGTGCAAGTTTCTCATTGCGAGCACGTACAACTAAATATGGAACACATGCCTATTGATTGATTAGTACTTGGATACCGTTTTATTATTATCTGCAAATGCCCTACCTTGATTGTTACATGAGTTTCTCTCATCCATGCAACGCCCGTTCATCCATCCCTGTGCCTACAGTATTTTAATCCTGCTGTTTACTATAATCACTACTGCTGTCTTTGTTACTCTGCTGCTTATATTTCACTACTGCTACTGCTATAAAACTGTTACTACTGATAAACTCTTGCGAGCAAGTCTGTTTTCAGGTGCAGCTGAATTGACAACTCCGCTGTTAAGGCTTACAAATATTTTTTGGCTCCCCTTGTGTCGAATCAATAAATTGGGTTTTACTTCCCTCGAAGACTGTTGCGATCCCCTATACTTGTGGGTCATCACATACTCACGATGCCTCGGGTAGCGCTGCAATCCAAAAGGAATAAGTGTTAGTGCGGATGACAATGACATACTTTCAGATATATGAAGGAACTCAATGAAGCTTACTACCTTCATGTACTCATGCATCCTCTCTTCATCAACAACATAGAAACAACAACCATCTTCGCTCCAGTCGAGAGTGCGATCGAATTGGAGCTTGCTCCAGTCAAAAGCTAGAAAAAAAACTAGAGCTCCATCTGTAGACTCCATGCACTCTCGCCCCATGTGAAGCTGACCTACCGGCTAGCAGATAGGGAAAATCTCCCCTTAAAGTTTAGAGAGGAGAGAACTGTTTGCGAATTTAACCATTTATGTAATGCGCAGAAAATCCATGTTGGATTATGATTGTATGTCTGGAAATTTCTTAATGAACAAAGTCCAATTTACCGCCCAAAATTTTCACATGGCTCATGTTTCCTCCCAAAATTTACTTGGCTCACTAAATCCCTAAACTAAGAATAATGGTCCATTTAACCCTTATCTGCCAGGTCAAAAAGTGGGTTAAATGGACTATTAGTGAAAAATTAGGTTTTCTCAAAAAAAATTGAAAATTTAGGGAGGTTTAGCTAGTGAGCCAAGTAAAGTTTTTTTGGGGGAGGGATATGAGCCAAGTGAAAAATTAAAGGGGAAAACGGACTTTGTTCAAAAATAGACGTGGAACATTTTTGTTGTGATTTCCTTATCTCGAATTGATTTTAAAAGCTGCACTTTTCCACTAAACTCAAGTAACAGTGTTCATGAATTAAGTGAACTACAAAATTCTCAGTCGACTTATATGTTACACGGCTAGATCGTCTCAGAATGGAACGAGATTAATTATAGACAAAGACACGACGGACAGAGGTAGAAACCAAAAGAATGCACAGTATCATGCGTACAATTTCCACAATGTGTAGATTAGTCAAGTCAATTGCGTTTTATCACGAGGAGCATTCAAGTCGCAGAGGAAACGGAGGTGGATCAATTGATTTTATCCGGATGCTCTTGGTATGTGTAGTAAAACTTCTGTTTACTCCCCCCAAGTGTCAAGGAAGTGGTCAGATCGAATCTCAAACTAGCACTAGAAAATTAACCAGGAGGCCTTGGTTAATTTATCCATTCATCGGTCGAGCAAAACCAAGCCTGGGCAGCGGCGTGCAGAAAATTGAACCACAATCTTTGCTACTACGAGTAGTATATTCTTTTTGTTTTGGTGATGAAATGCCCATTGTCTGCCTGCTTGGAGTCAATCGCTCACACAGCAGGCACGGGCACATGAATACGTACACGCACTGCCTCAGCAACAGCAGGAAATTAAGATCGACATATGCCGTCTAAAATCTTGCAACATACGGGAAAGAAAGACATGATGGAGATCATCTATCAGCTTTACAAGGGGGCATACGGTAGGGCGTGCAGGAACTGACGCAGAAAAGGAGCCTTGTTGTTCCTGCATGCGTGCGGGAGCATGTACGTGTACGTACGTATGTAGCTAGATCGATCCAGGTGGTGTTACTGTCGGGAACGAAAGGGTCGGATTTTGTTGAGTCGGATCAGATCCGATCAGAGGGCTCTGGACTTGACGATGTCCATGCTCATCTCGCTGGGGTCGGTGGCCTGCAGCTCCACCTGGATGCCGTCCAGCTCCCTCTTGAACCGGTCCTTGGAGCTCGCGTACAGCATCTTGCTCCTCGTCTTCGAGGTGTCCGGGGACCTGCAGCCACCCAGCTTCAGTGTACTTGTCGAGAGGAAGAAAGAAGAGAGCAGTCAATGGGGAATGGTGGCGGTGAAGTCGGCGTACCAGGAAATGAAGAAGATCTTGCTCTTCTGGCAGTTCTCGTCGGTGACGAAGTCGAAGTCGAAGACGGCGTAGCGGCACTCGCCCTCGGGCATGGTGCCGGTGAAGTCGGCGTAGGTGTCGCCGGGCTGCCCCAGCCTGTCTACCACCACCTGCTGCGTCTGCTCGTTGATCTTGAACGTGATGAACCGGAAGCTCCGCTTCGCCTTGAGCTCCTGGAACTTGAGCTTGCACTCGTCGCTCACCGCCATCCCCGACGCAGAGTTCGCCTTGCAACAAACAAACAACAACCACAGTTCATTATCGTCGCATTGCATCCACACGCGGCATCCATCGCCATTGACATCATCGCCGCCCTCACCATGGCTGACGGCGGGTTCTATCTTCTTTCGGCAGCCGGACAATGGCAACGGTCGTCGGCGGGCGAGATTCTCAAGGCCCGGAAGGGAGGAGGGGGCAGGTGAAATATAGGGGAACCGGAGGCTTGCATGCCATCCTTCGTGAGAACCGGAGCCCGCCTCGTTTTTCGGAGGAGAAAGAGGGGCGTTTGACCAAGCAGGTCCCCTCCTTCGTGAGAGCCATCAGCCATTAGAGATCGAGAGGTGCTCCATCAACATACGCGCCACCACCCATCCATCTCTCCCTGGCCTCCTGAGTCCCTGGCTTTGACAGAGTCCCTCAGTTCCAAAATAAGTGAAGTTTTAGGATTGTGCTAAGTTAAACTTCTCTAAGTTTGACCTAATTTCTAGAAAAATGTGTCAAATATCAATAACATCAAATCAATATTGTGTGGTGTATCTAATTAAATTTAATTGCCATTGTACATGTTCATATATTATTCTACGAATTTGGTCAAACTTGAAGTAGTTTGACAAAGGAAACCCTATAAAGTCAACTATTAGGAATGACGGGAGTAGTAATTTTGACAACAAAGCAGTATTTTTCAGGGGACCTTGCTGCAACACTGCTAACTTCAAGCGGTTAGAACGAGCCTAATAAGTGCCCTGAAGGTCCATCAGATATCTCAAAAGATTACCTTCTCGAACATCACATAGTGACCAAACAACACTCACTGTAAGTTACATGGTTGTGATCCCGCCAAAAGAAGTTCTGTCCAGGAAGATCATATGTATCACATAAGCTACAAAAACGCCATTGTTTAACCAAAGAATTTTACAACTTTCGGAGCTTGTTTTCCTTTTGCCTTTGAGCTGGCATTCTTCTCACCATTGCCCGTAGCTGAGTCCGAACTAGGTAGCTTGGCTTTCTTTGCTTTTGTGGGTTTTGGTTCTTCTTCGTCAATGAAATCATCTTCAAGATCATCTCCACCCCGCAGAGCATGGTCTTCCTGGTGGACTCCCTCCGTGTTCATCATACCTAAAACAAGAACAATGATAAATGAGCAAATAGGAATTCCTGTAACGAACAGCTACAACAGAGAATCTGTTGCCCCGGCTTGCACACAGTCTCCACATATAAAACAGCAGAATCTGTAAAAGATATTAGAGTTCGCACAGTTTCTATCATAGGGATCTAAAGCTCGGAAAATACATACATGCTCATGGGTGCCAAGCACCTCATGCATCTAAAGAAAAAAAAACAGTAATTCAAAAAAAAGGTAAAAAAATCCGAATCCTTTTGGGAACCATAGAGGATCAAGTATTGTACTTATACAAAAATATTTCACGAGGAAATTACTATAATTGTATCCTGGGTAAAAAAGATAAAATCGAACAGGCCCCATGTCCATGTACTATTCACGCTATATTCGCCATAAATTTGTCTTTTTTAACCAGGATACCATGGGAATCATTTCGAGCCCATGAATTTTTATACAAGTACAATACTTGATCATCTTTTGTTTCTAGGAGAATTCAGATTCTTTTTTCAATATTTAAAATTACCACGCATTTTAGGGTTTATGGGGTGCCAAAAATTCGCATCTCTAAAGCTCATGTTATGTAACACCACTGAAGAAGTCTTCAAATAGTTGTATAATCCGAATTCTCTAAATTCAGCCAACATTCTAATAAATGAGTATTATACAATTTATACTTCTACATTTTTTTGCCAAGTATAAATGATGACAACAGGTAACCGAAGATCGATTGCAAGCACACTCCACAAAAGTGGGCGTTCCAAATGTTGAGAATGAATGCACGGTAGTTATGAGATGTCAAAGATATGTCAAGGGAGTAGTTCCAGTTTGTTTACCATCATCCATAGAGGAAGTGAAGTCATGTTGCCGTTTGTTTGGACAATGCCTGGCCAAATGTGTAACTTCACCACATATCTTACAGCAGCCACCCTACAATTTAATAGAGTTCAAATAAAAGCGCAAGGAATCAATGACTGCATAAAGTAAACATACCAAGGTAGAGCAGTCTTAACAGTAACAAAAAGTAAGAAGTTAAAAGCTACAACAAGCTGGTTATATATCAGAGAGCTCAGACAAATAAGGCTTATGAATGATTCAAGTATGAACTTATCATTTATCAAATGGAAGTTTTTGTTTGCTCTCAACCCTTATCTACCAATTTGTTTGCATAAGGTGTCATTAACTCAAGGAGAAAAATAGTGAACTGTCTCTCAAACTACATGCAATTTAAACTCATAACAAGTAATTACGTAACAATCATGAGCCAGGACCGTTTTCCATCAGGCATGATATGTTTGTCCGCATTAAAACTCCGAATGAAAGTACAAGTGCATCAATTTCAACATCTTACGTCTATCATGCATGAGTATCATGATTGATGAGAAGGGACAATGAAGCATGTGCAATACCTTTGGATAGATGCCATGCTTGTTTTCAGGACAATCTTTGCTCAAATGTCCCTGCTGTTTGCAGACAAAGCAGCTCGCAAAATTTGTACCGCCTGCGTAATACAGAATAATGTTAAACACATGAAGAAGCCTCATGTTACAAGGAATCAAAGGATAATATTACTGGCGACACTACAAACTAGCAGCTGGATAAGATAGATGGATGAGCAGTACCATTTTCAATGGGGAGGGGGCACTTGGAAAGGGAATGTCCAGATTCACCACAGTTATAGCAGAATTTCTTCAAATTCAAATTCCCATCACTTTTCTCAGGGCAGTTCTTCAGACTATGCCCCCGTTCCCTGCAGTGCAAGCAGATCTGAAAAGAACATAGCAATATTATTACTTTGGTATACTGAACCCGAACTCCTGCAACTGAAAAATTCAGACATTAAGCTAACAGATATTACAATCAAACACCATGTAGCTATACAGAACATTTTTCAAAAACACCACGCATTCATGTGACAGCAAGGAGCCAAGGACTCGGTGACAATCTCATCCAGCAAGGTCAAGCTAAGGGAACATCATCATCACTTCTGCCACTCCACGTTTCTACTAACCCCGAACAATTAGAACTACACTGCTATAAACGAACTCTTTCAGTCAGTAACATCATCCAATGCTCTTAGGTTCGTGGAATCTCAGTCAAGTAGCAATTCTACGGCGAACAAACTATCCTTGCAAGTTTCTGGATACAGCAATTATGGCCGAGCAATGGTGGGTTTGTACCTTGTTCCTGTCCCAGAGGGACTTCTCGGGGCAGTTCTTGGCCGCGTGGTCGGTGGACTTGCAGATGAAGCACTGTTCCCCGGGCCGCATCCCGGGAACCCGCAGCGGGTGCTTCGACCTCCCCGCTCCGCCGCGCCCAGCGTCCGGCTTCTTCACTTTCTTGAACATGCTCTTCTTGCTCTTCTTCTTCTTGGCGCCATCGGCGGCAGGGGCGGGCGCCGGCGGACAGAGGCCGGGATTCGCCTCGCGGAAGCGCTTCTTCGCCTCCCTCTGACGCTTATTCGGCATCGCTTGCTACGGCCGAGCCGCCGCACTCTATCTCGTGAGCGCGCCCGGCAGTATCTTTCTTTGCGGCGGCGGCGGCGGAGGAGGAAGAGGAGCGTGGGACGGGGACCGGACGTGTATTGGCCTGGCTCGAGCGTAGCAAGGGGTTTGGTTTGTTTTGGGTGGGAAGGGTGCTTTGAGATTCGTGCTCATACGGAGATGGGTTCTGGTGAACTTCTGTAGTAGTAGTAGCACTGCTATCTCCGGCAACTCAAGGAAAACCAATGGTATTTCCTTTTTTTTTTTGTAAGTCTTACTTCAGACTTTCAGAATATATCGGATTAATTCATCGACTTGCCAAACAACATGTTAACCAACCTGGGATCAGTAAAAAGGTACTATGTTGTTTCTGATTTGACGTTACCAATTCATACCGCTTCAATTGTGTATTCTAGAAAATATTGCTTCTTTTTTTAACATGAAAATATTGCTTCAATTGCCACTGTCACCCTAAACTGAAAACATATCAAAATTTTCGCAGAAAACCATGGAATTGATAAAGCGTGTGGTAAAATGTTTTGCACCCAGTAACTCAACAGACAGTTTAATTACAAGTCTGCAGCAAATCTTCTGGTGCATTTCAGTTTCGATACAAAGTTGTATGGCCCATTCATCATTTATACAGAGAATCCCAAAGCACACGGAGATCCACATTCCCTCCAGAAACAATGATCCCTATCTTGCTGCTCTCATGATAAGCAGAGCTTTGCTTGAACTCGTCAGAGAGCACAGCGGCAAGGCCAATGGCTCCGCTAGGCTCCACAGCCACCTTCAGCATCTCGTAACACATTTTCATGGCATCAACAATGGCATTGTCATCCACCACGATGATATCGTCCACCAAGTCACGCACCACCGGCCTAGAATCACATCCAATACAAGCCATTTCAGGATTTTCACATCAAGACACTTTTTAGGATTTTTTTTATCAAACTAGCATTTAAGGTCTCGTGGAAATTTTGAAATGAAAGCAAAAGGGTCGATAATTTAGTATGGTTCCTGCTTCCAGGACAATAATGCAAGTGCAAAAGATGATGCAAACGTCCTCAATCAATGTATATTGCTTTACCATGTCAAGTCACCGAGAAAAGCTCGTAGTCCATCAGCAATCGTGTCAGTTGTAGCTAGTTTGATGATCCGTCCAGCAGCTTTGGACTGGGCTGAATCATCAGCACCCTTTGGTTCAGCTGCTAGAATACGTATTGAAGGATTTATGGCCTTTGCAGCCAGTGCCACACCAGATATCAAACCACCGCCTGTAGTTTAGCCAAGACGTTTACCAAGTGCCAAATTAGAAACGACCAGTTACATTAGAGAAGAAGCTAAGAGAGTACAGACCACTAATTGGAACGATTATTGTGTCGATCTCAGGGACTTGCTCCAAAAGTTCAAGGGATACTGTACCCTGACCACTGAAACAAAAGAAAATTAAATTTCCATATTTCATGGGAAATTCTATGCACTTAGAGCTAACACTACCAATGCCAAAACAGCAAGGCGCAAAAGAAACTACGAGGATTTTGAATGTATGTTGCATAAAATATATCACTCTTTTGTGAAAAAACGGGTTGATATTCCTTAAGTCTAGAATGGTCCTTCATGAAAAGTGCAAAAGGTTGTAGTTGCTCGGTGAAACAAGCTACTAAGACTAAAAGAGTCAGGCAACTATACATGCCAAGGTTAGTTTCAAGTAATTAGATATACTTGTGGTTGTTTCACTGGAAGAAAAGATTGTCAGCGCTGAGTAAGCATGTGATTAATTTTTTTGCCTACCCTCCATTCCAAATTCAAACTAACCTTTTGCATCAAAGGTTTTTTGCCTAGATATTAGAACTATCAAGTAAAGAACAGAGGACAATAAAAGATTCGTGTGGCAAAAGATAACCTGATAGTGTACTTATCATTGAATGGATGAACAAGAACAGCACCAGTCTCCTCCTGGACTCTTCTAGCGATAGATTCTCTTGATTCCATATTGGCATCACTCCAGATAACACGACCACCATAACGCTTAACATTGTCATGCTGGTGCATTTTTGGGTATGACAATGTAAGCAGGAATGCCACGCAACTTTGCAGCCAGAGCCACAGCAGCAGCATGATTCCCACTGAGGAAAAGAATATATTATCAGTATCTTAATTTCTTCAGATGTTGGAACAATCCCCCAAGAAACTCTGAAATTAGTATCAACCTGCTATGTGTCACGACACCCTTTGATGCCTGATTATCATCAAGGGCAAATATTGAATTGGATGCCCCTCTGATCTTGAATGCCCCTCTACACAGGAGAATGTATGCTTACAGCAGTTAGCACCATGTACTGTAAAACATTGCAGAGGCAAATAGCACACGAAGCAGTAACTCTCACGCCTTCTGGAAGCATTCACACTTAAAGAACAACTGCTTCCCCACAATGGCGTCAATAGATGTCGATGACAGAATGGGTGTCTTGTGCACATATGGGGCGATGCGGGTCTGCGCCTCCCTGATGGAATTGATATCCGCAGCATAGCCCTGGCCTTCGGTGCTCTGACTATCGTCATCTCTGCTCCCCATTAGGCCTAGCAAGTATTGACTACATTAATTCGCTGAACTGTCCTTGGCTCAGTGAAACACATAACGATACACACCAGTTCAGTGATTCAAGATATTGCGTGCTAAACTGCATACAAAGCATAACTAGTACTGGTAAGTACTAAGTAGACCACACTATCAGAGTGAACTGCATACGCGTACATAAGAACATCAAATAAAAATAGAAAAAATGGCTTTCAGTTCAGTCATTCAGTGACTCGCAGTTCTCGTTTGTTGGCTGTACGGTGATGTACTGATGTGGTGAAAGAGAAAGAAACAGAGAACCGTATCTACTCCTACTATGCTAATCCAACTGCCTCATCAATGAAACCATCAACAAGATAGGAAAGCGATAGCAATAATATAATCGTCAAACTGATTGATTCAAGCAAAGTTGGTACAGGCAAGTTAGATTCGACAGTAGAAGTAGACGTTACCGCAGAAATCAAGAGGAACCACTATGCTGGAAGAATATTTGGACGAGGAGACGCAGGAATCTTGCGCCAAGAGGAATCTTAACGATGAGCCGGGCGGAATCTCGTGGACCAAGTGAGTGAGGGGACTGGGGGGTGGGGATTCGGAGGCGGATTCTGCCGAAGTGGAAAAGGTAAGGATCGTTCCTAAGAACAAAATCCAAGAACGAGATGGGTCTCGCTAGGGCCTAGGTCTCGCGATGTGCTGCTGTGGTCTAGAAGGCCACAAGCCAGAGCCCAGTCAATGACCTTGGGCTTTTCATTTGTTACGGACCTACATTGGGGTTCAGGATGGCCCGTGTTTCTGCAAAATCACTAGAAAAATGTCCGACTCTTGAAAGGCAGTTTGTTCTACTGCTCAATACACAAGTGTGTAGTGCGTATCTAAAAAAAAGTGTCTAGTGCCTAGTGAGAATTTTGGAGAGATTTCCGTCCCGATGCGGACGGCTGTGGTATTCTATGTTCATTTTTTTGTGATTCAAAATTCCAAACAAATATTTTTAGAATTGCCCGCCTGAATTAAGAAAGGTTTCACAGTTGCCTTTCTCGCGCCAAGAACATTAAAATTAGATTCCTGCTGATAATACTGATATTTTTTTCGTACTCCTGAAAGTATTATACGTGCACTTTGTTGAGTATTTTCGGTTTTATACGCACTTCATGTTGTTATTGTACATGTACATGTGCCGTGATGGAGGTTTTGCATGTTTTCATTTTTATGTTTTCTCGATGCATAAGCTTTACTAGTGGACTTATGCTGGTTGGGTTAGCTCACAAATTGAACTTTATTTTTATGGATTCTTTTTCTCCGTGCCATATAACTCTTTATTGCCGCAACGATTTTTAGAAATACTGAGTAAAAGAGGTATGCACAATGCAGTGACATGATGCCTAACGGAAAACAAATTGAGGGCACGAGCATTAAGGTTGTCGAGGCATCGGCAGTATCTAGGTATCGACATTTTACTAGTCCAGTCTACCGCTGGAAGTTTAAATTGTAAGAGCGATGACTAATGTAGCAAATTTTATTTTATTTTAAGGGACACATGACATGTTAGTAGTCTTGTATACTGAAGGAAGTTTAATCTGCAAGAGCTATGACTAACGGCGCAAATTTTGTTTTGTTTCAAGGGAGACCAGACATTTTAGCAGTCTAGTCTACCAATGAAATCTTAATTTGCAAGAGCGATGACTAATGGCGCAAATTTTGTTTTGTTTAAAGGGGATAAGGACTTGTACCAGAAATTTACTACACATCCGTCGCAATAAAAAAAATCACCGCACATCAGGAGTGAACATAGCTAGCTAATCTAGATGCGGCAATAACCACCGAATGCCAAGCTTGATCCTTTCAACGCCTGACAATAGTGGATAGGTCTTCCGTGGACGCCATGACGCACGGCATAAAAGAGATGAGTTCAAATTTGCCGGCAAGTCGACAACGTCGGAGTTCAATATGAATCTGAACGTTTTGCCACGCACTATGCTGCCTTTGGAAGAACTTGAACCCACGGGTCCTGTGTAAGAGATTGGTTTAGGTTCTCGTTGATTAGTTTCGTTTAGGGTGTATAGGTTGCTTCTGAGGATCAATAGCTCCATTAGTCACTCTTACAGATTAAACTAGGGTTAGCTAGGTTGCTTCTGAGGATCAATAGCTCCATTAGTCACTCTTACAGATTAAACTAATCAACGAGAACCTAAACCAATCAAACAAGTGTTCAACACATCAGTCAAAGTCGTTTGCTTTTGAGGTTAATCAGTTATCTAACGATGCCGACCGGGTGGTATAAAAATGAAATCCTAAATTACCACCCGACCCCTCTCGGAGTGCCTTGCAAAATAAGTACCTCGCGTTGACCTCAGCAACTTATGTGAATGTGGCATCGATAGCAGGCGATTTGCACAAAAATAACCCAAATGTGAAAGAAAAGCACAGACTGACCCTCCAGCGAAACTATTTCACTCATCTAACCCTTTTGTGTGGCGCTCCTCTCATGGGCGCCACACATGCCCATGTGGCGCCCGTGCTGCTGGCGTCACAAACCCATCTGACGTGGCCCGTCGACGCTGAGCTGGAGAGCCGATCCGACGTGGCAGCATGTGTGGCGCCGCTCACATCGGCGCCACACTTTGTGGCGCCCGTGGCAAGGGCGCCACACATCCACTTAAGTTTGGCCGCGCGCGCCCGCCCAGCCCGATCCGAGTTCTTTCTCCTCCCTCTGTTCTTCTTCACTGAGCAAAGGCGCCCGGTTTTCTCTCTCTCCCCCCTCTCCCCCCACCAAATCCACCACCAAATCATCAGATCTGTCCGTGGAGATCGTTCCCAACTCGTTTCTTGAGGTAATCTCCTCCGTTCCCCTTCTTTTCATCCATTGATTTTGTGTATTTGGTTGAATCTACTTGTGAAACCCTAGATGTGGATTTGGTTGATTTGAGGGTGGAGATGGATTTGGTTGGATGTTAGGGTTGTTGAAGTAGGAGAAATGGTAGTGTGCTAGTTTGTATGGGTAGATTATGTTGATTATGGTAACTAATGAACACATGTGTGTATGTGTTGTTCTCATTATGCTAGGGGATGGAAAGAATTGTTCATGTTCATCATGTGGACAAGGATGCTTTCTTGAAGGGAAACCTAGAGCCGGACCCGGAAGAGGTTGACTTGGTGTTTGACCTTAGCCCTAGCTTTGCGGAGGTGGTAGCACAAGTGAGGGTTGAGTTGAATTGGAATGAGCCAAATGATGGTGTTGAGCTAGAGGGAAGGCATAATGTGGGGTTTGGAATGCACACCCGTTGGAAGACAATGCGTATCAACTCCGAGCAACGTTGGTCCGTTTACAAGGAGACGGTGGCCAAGTCACAAGATAAGGCTTTGGAGTTGTTTGCAACCAAGACGGTTGATGCTCGTATTGAGCTTGACCTTAACCGGCCCTCCTCCCCCGTTCGAGAGAGGAGTCCTCCACCCATGAGCCAAGAAGAGGCCACCCAATCTCCCATTTTCCAATCTCCCATTGCCCAACAACCTCCGTTGGATAATGAGTATGACGAGCATGACGATGGTGATGATGGTTTCGAGATGAATGGCAACAATATCGGTGATTTGGATAAATATTGGACGCAAGAGAAGATGGACCACTCCATTCCTTATTCCCGATGCTGTGCGTCGGACTCGGATGATGATGGACCCGAAGAGGAGGTTGACGAGGATGGCTTGACGGCTAAGGAAGCCGAAAGAGCCGAGATCTTCAAGAAGGTAACCGGACGGGATATCCGGGTACCATTGTTTCGTGATGTTAGTCTTGCGGATGGAGCCGTGGTTGATGGTGGCAAAAGTTTACTTCTTGGAGCTAGGCCACTATCCAAGAGAGATGTGGATGGTAGGACGGCTATGATCTCTAAAGGGCTCACGTTTGATACATTCTTGGAATTGAAGATATGGTTGAAGGAGTTCTCCATTAAGCATCATCGCCCTTACCTCGTTGTTCACTCGGACTTGAAGAAGCGGTACACGCTAAAATGTGTGGATAAAAGGTGCCCATGGGTTGTCCGTGCAAGACCTTTCAAAAAAGGGCCCTCTTGGCACATAACAAGTTGTGTAGCCACTCACATGTGCCGGGGGCCGAAGCTTGATGGCAAGGATGCGCAGCCAGACCACCGTCAACTCACATCCGAGTTCATTGCATACAAGCTCTCGGCAGAGATCTCATCACTTCCTATCATGAGCATTAGGTCCGTGCAAGATACGGTCAAATCCCGGTTTGCCTACGACGTCAAGTACGGGAAGGCATGGAAGGCCAAACAAGCCGCATTCAAGATGTTGTACGGTGATTGGGAGGAAGCATACAACCGAGTCCCTAGGTTGTTGTTAGCGATGACCGCAACTAACCCGGGCATGGTGCATGTGGTGGAGCCTTCCGCAACCAAAATGACATTGCATGATGGTAAAAGAGTGAGGGTATTTCACCATGCATTTTGGTCATTCGAGCAATGCACGAGGGCATTCGAACATTGTAGGCCCGTCATAGCCGTGGATGGTACCTTCTTGACCGGGCAGTACAAGGGCACACTATTGGTGGCAATAGCAAGTGATGCAAGCAACCGTTTAGTACCACTGGCTTTTGCATTGGTAGAGATTGAGAACAATGATAACTGGGAATGGTTTTTCCATATATTGAGGACGAGGGTCATACCACCCTCAAAGGAAGTGTGTGTCATCTCCGATCGTCATCAAGGAATTCTCAATGTGGTGGAGCTTGCAATTCCCGGGCATGCTCCCTTGCATCACCGATGGTGCATGAGGTATTTTTGTGCAAACTTCTACCGGGCATGCAAGAGCAAAGAGTTGTCTGACCTTCTTCAAGATTGTTGCCTCGCTTACTCTGAGCGCCGCGTCGCAAACCTATACAACGGCTTGCTGAAGCACAAAGACCTCAATGCGGGTGGTCAAGAGTTTCTTCATAGACACCTCATATTTAACTCAAAGTGGGCAAGAGCTTATGATGAGGATGGGAGGAGATATGGCCAAATGACAAGCAACATGGCCGAGTGCTTCAACAATGTGTTGAAGGGTGTCCGTGCATTGCCCGTGACGGCAATCATTCAATACACATTCGAGAAGTTGAATGTCTATTTCCAGAACTACACCGATGAAACGGAGAAGGAAATTGCTATGAATTGCGAGTTCCCAACGAAGGTTCAAGAGTTCATGGATTTTCAGGCGAGGAAGGCGGACTCCCAAACGGCTACATGTTATGACAATGTTGACTGGGTTTACCAAGTGAATGAGCCGGGAGGCACCACACAAGGTGGTGTCCAACACGGAGGCCGGGCTTTCCGTGTGTCCCTAAAGACATGTGAATGCACATGTAGGAGGCCCTCTTTGCTTCATTTGGCTTGCTCCCACTTGCTAACAGCCGCACGCACTAGACGTGTCGACTACAATAACCCGCTCACCGTTCGGGAGTCCGAGTTCTCAATTGAAGCCACAAAGAGGACATGGGCTCCAAGGTTTTCTCCTTACTTGGATCAATCACAATGGCCGGAGTATCATGGAGTGCAAGTTTGGCCAGATCCGGAATGGAAGGTTGTGAAACGTGGAAGAAGAAAGACAAAGAGGTATCACGGAGATATGGATAGATGGGGTCATTCGGGAAACAGGTTATTCCAAGAAGCTCGCGAGCCAACTAATTGTGGATCATGCAATAGTAAGGGCCACAATAAAAGGAAGTGCACATCGGGCAAAAAATCAAAGGGCAATGATGCTAGCACAAGTCAAGCATCAAGTAGCCAACAAGCTTCAAATCAACCTCGAAGCCAACAAACCCCAAGCCAACAAACCCCAAGCCAACCGCGTCAACCTCCTCCAAGCCAACAAGCTCCAAGCACACAAGCCCGACGGCAACAAGCTCCAAGTCAACAAGCTCCAAGGCAACAAGCCCCACGGCAACAAGCTCCTACGCAACAAGCTCCAAGGCAACAAGCCGCAAGGCATCAACCACAATGGCGACAAGCTCCAAGGCAACCAAGGATTCATGTAGGGCTTAGTAGAGGTCGGCATGGTGGCCGTCGGGGTACTAGTATGCTATGATACCTAGCGGGGCCTTATCCGTATGTGTCTCCAAGTTACTAATTGCATTGTACTTTACATTTTCCTATTCCATGACTAACTTTGGTTTTCAATTTGGTTTACAGCTATGGCAACTCAACCCACCAAGGGGAAGGGGGCATGGGAGGGCAATGAGAAGGAGGAGTCTGTTTGGGAGGAGGCGGTAAGGACGGTGCGGAAGAGGGAGAAGGAAGAACTTGAGAGGAAGAAGGAGGAGGAGGAAGACAACAAGATGGGCGAGCGTGCCCGTATGCAAAGGGGTATGAGGAATACCTATTGCGCAACAAGAGGAGGAATGAGAAGCTGAAGGCCGAACGGGACCGCGAGGCACGGATAAAATTCCTGAGGAGCTGCCAACTTGAGCAAATTGTGAGGGAGAGGGCCAATAGGATGCACCTAGAGGAGGTGGCCAGGGAGGCTGAACGCATCAAGGAGAAGAGAGCTCAAGCGGAAGCTGCAAAGACGGAGGAGCACCACCACTTCTTCGATTCGGTCGTTCAGTTGGCTCGTGACATAAGGGAGAAGGAAGAATTGGCTGAAGAATGTAAGAAGAAGAAGGCGAGAGGGGAGGGAGCCTTTGCCACGCAGTGATGTCACTTTGGCTATGTTCTTGTTGTCGAACCTTTATGTTGTCGAACCATGATGTTGTGTGAACCTTGATCTTCTCGAACCTTCATGTCGTTGAACCTTATTGTAATTGAAACCTTGATGTCATCGAACCTTATTTGTCATTTGAACCATTATGCTGTGTCAATGTGTGGTACATATTCAGTGCAATGTTCTTGTGGTCAAAACTGTTTGAATATGGTAGGATATTTCATGGTTTTAACACACTGTCAATGTGTGGCGCCCTCCACACTGGCGCCACACTGCACTGTGTGGCACCCGTGGCATCGGCGCCACACATGCCAACATATATCAACTTTTGGGTCGAAAACATCCAGGGGCTCCGGACGATTAGTCCTTAGCCATTTTGGCGAGGCTCTTTGTGTGGCGCCCGTGGCATCGGCGCCACACTGTGAGGTGTGGCGCCCGTGGCATCGGCGCCACACATAGAGACTCGCCAAAACGGCTAAGTCCCAGGCAATTTGTCTTATAGTATGTTTTGGGAAATTACAAATGGATGTGTGGCGCCGATGTGAGGGGCGCCACACAGTGCAGTGTGGCGCCAGTGGGAAGGGTGATACATCTCCAACGTATCTATAATTTCTGATGTTCCATGCTTGTTTTATGACAATACCGACATGTTTTGTTCACACTTTATGTCATTATTATGCGTTTTCCGGAACTAACCTATTGACGAGATGCCGAAAGGCCAGTTGCTGTTTTCTGCTGTTTTTGGTTCCAGAAAGGCTGTTCGGGCAATATTCTCGGAATTGGACGAAATCAACGCCAAACCTCCTATTTTTCCCGGAAGGCTCCAGAACACCGAAGAAGAGTCGGAGAGGAGCCAGGGGGGCCCCACACCATAGGGCCGCGCGGGCCGGACACGGCCGCGCCGGCCTAGGGTGAGGCCACCCTGTCAGCCCTCCTGCGCCGCCTCTTCGCCTATATAACCCCTTTCGACCTAAAAACGCAGTACCAATTGACGAAACTCCAGAAAGACTCCAGGGGCGCCGCCGCCATCGCGAAACTCCAATTCGGGGGACAGAACTCTGTTTCGGCACTCTGCCGGGACGGGGAATTGCCCCCAGAGCCATCTCCACCGCCGTCTTCACCGCCATCTTCACCGCCATCGCTGCCTCCATGATGAGGAGGGAGTAATCCACCCCCGAGGCTGAGGGCTCCGCTGTAGCTATGTGGTTCATCTCTCTCCCATGTACCTCAATACAATAATCTCATGAGCTGCTTTACATGATTGAGATTCATATGAGTTTTGTATCACAATTTATCTATGTGCTACTCTAGTGATGTTATTAAAGTAGTTTTATTCCTCCTGCACGGTGTAATGGTGACAGTGTGTGCATCCGTGTTAGTACTTGGCGTATGCTATGATTATGATCTCTTGTAGATTATGAAGTTAACTATTGCTATGATGGTATTGATGTGATCTATTCCTCCTACATAGTGTGAAGGTGACAGTGTGCATACTATGTTAGTACTTGGTTTAGTCGAATTGATCTTTCATGCACTCTAAGGTTATTTAAATATGAACATTGAATTGTGGAGCTTGTTAACTCCGGCATTGAGGGTTCGTGTAATCCTACGCAATGTGTTCATTATCCAACAAGAGTGTAGAGTATGCATTTATCTATTCTGTTATGTGATCAATGTTGAGAGTGTCCACTAGTGAAAGTCTAATCCCTAGGCCTTGTTCCTAAATACTGCTATCGCTGCTTGTTTCTCGTTTCTTGTGTTACTACTGCTGCGTTACTACTGCTTGTTTACTGTCCTGGGCAAAGCACTTTTCTGGTGCCGTTGCTACTTATTCATACCACCTGTATTTCACTATCTCTTCGCCGAACTAGTGCACCTATTTGGTGTGTTGGGGACACAAGAGACTTCTTGCTTTGTGGTTGCAGGGTTGCATGAGAGGGGTATCTTTGACCTCTTCCTCCCTGAGTTCGATAAACCTTGGGTGATCCACTTAAGGGAAAACTTGCTGCTGTCCTACAAACCTCTGCTCTTGGAGGCCCAACACTGTCTACAGGAAAAGGAGGGGGGCGTAGACATCAAGCTATTTTCTGGCGCCGTTGCCGGGGAGGAAAGGTAAAAGGTACTCACACTCCGGATCTCGGCTACTAAGCTATTTTCCGCCGTTGTAAGTACTCGAAGCTATTTCCTTTAGATCCTGCAATTGCATCTTTTTGTTTCTTGTTTACACTAGTTAGGCACAATGGAAAACAACAAAAAAATTGGTGAGCTTTTTAATCTTTTTCCTGATTTAGAATTGTTTGATGCGAAAATTAAAAAACCTATGGAACCTTATTTGCATGTTAGTAGCGATGTTATTAGTATGAATGCAATTACTGCTAATGCTATGGAGAAGTCTAAGCTTGGGGAAGCTAACTCTTGTGATCTTTTTAGCTTCCCATCTTTAGAGGAGAAAATTTGCTCTGATAATACTTTATCTCCCATATGCAATAACTCTAATGATGCTTGTGATATTTTAAATCCACCTGCTGAAAGTATTCCGTATAAAATACCTATGAAAATTATTGAACGTGTTATGGATAACCACTATAAAGGGGATGGAACTGTCCACCCTAGAGATCATTTACTGTTTTTGCACGAATTATGCGGGTTATTCAAGTGTGCAGGTATCTCTATGGATGAAGTGAGGAAGAAGCTATTCTCTGTTTATTTATGCAGTAAAGCGGCGCATTGGTATAAATTGTTGGAGAATAGTCATTCTCTTGGTTGGGAGGAAATTGCATCTCTCTTTTATTCTAAATTTTATCCTCCTCATGAAGTGCATATTGATAGGAATTATATTTATAACTTTTATCCTCGTGATGGAGAGAGTATTTCTCAAGCGTGGGGGAGATTGAAATCACTAATGCTCAAATGTCCCATTCATGAGCTCCCCCATAATGTTATTGTTAACAATTTTTATGCGAGGCTTTCAGGACAACATAAGGACTATCTGGACGCATGTTCGGAGGGATCTTTCACAAGCAAGGAGGTTGAAGCTAGGTGGGATCTTCTTGATCGGATTGAGGACAACGCTGAAGGATGGGAGAACGACAAAGGTAAAGAGTCAGGTATAAATTATGATTATGAATGCATTGAAGCTTTTATGGATACCGATAAATTTCGAAATATGAGTGCTACTTATGGTCTTGACTCTCAAGTTGCTGCAAATCTTTATAAAGCCTTTGCTTCTCATTTTGAATTGCCTAAAAAGAATTTTGATAAGTATCATGAACCTTTTAAAGAGGCTTGCATGAAGAATGAAATTGTTGTTAATTATTGCAATAAGCATGCTCAAACTCCTAAGAATGCTATTTCCTATAAGCATGTTAATTTTTGTGGAATACATAGACCTTGTGGAATTAATCAAATCAAAGATGAATATTGTATCCATCATGCTAATGAAAAAACTAGAAAGTGGTTTAGGGCTCTAGATGATCTTGGTAAAAAAGTTTGTGCCCTCTATCCTTTTATTTGTGAAGTTTGCCATGAAGTGGGTCATTTTAATTTTCAATGCTCCTCCAATGATAATTTGAACCCAATGAGTGCTGCAAATTTGTATTGTGATGATGAAATTACTCCTAATCAGCATGATGAACTTACTTTATTTTTGGGGTGTGAAGAACTATCGAGAAAAATCTCTTTGTTACATATGAGTGATCTTGATATTGATGATGTCCTGCATGGGTGTTTTTCTTATTGCATTGATAATAGCCATACAAATACTTACATACAAAATATTTTAGAAGATGACACCTTGCCAAAATATGATAGGACCGCTGTGTGTTTTCAACTAATTAATGAAAAGGAGGGATCCTCCCAAGTTTCTTCTATTGTTTCTGGAAATAAAGCAGGTTATGTGGAGAAGCCTCTCATCAAGCCTCTCCTTCCTGAAGAAGGGAACGAGGAAAAGGAGAAGGAGAAGAAGAAGAAGAAGGGAACGAAGAAGAAGAAGAAGAATAAGGGGAATAAAAAGAAAGAGGTAACAACATATCCCCGCGTATATGAGATAACGATAGGTAACCGTAAGTATGTTGCTCCTAACGATTATTGTGATAATGAATCTGAATACGATGATCTTCCTATGCCCTTTACATACATTAGCAATCATGATTTGAATGAGCACACTACTTTTGATATTGCAAATCTCTGGGAAATTAATTCTGAAAATGATGATGATAATAATTGCCATAGTGTCAGTGCTATCCATGCTTCCTCCCATAATGATATAGAAAGCTCTAAGCTTGGGGAAGAGGTGTTTGAAAATCCTTTAGCTACTGGTCATTATGTTCTTGATACATCTCCTTCTAATAACAATGATGGTGTGGACACAGATAAACCGACTGTGAAAGATAACTATTCTATTTCCTATGATGACACTGTGCCTCCGATCTCTGATGATTATTACAAAGAATGCTATGATATAGGTTCTAACTATCCTTATGAAACTTGTCATAGTCATGATTGGGTTACCAAAAACAATTCCCTTAATATGCAACTTGTTTACCATGTTCAAATTCTTGATAATAATCCTGCTCCAATCACTATTAATGAAAAGAACTCTCCTTATGCCAAAATTAATGATACTTCTATGCATATGAACCATGATAAGAATGTTTTAAGTGATGGGTATATTGTGGATTTCATCAATGATGCTACTAAAAGTTATTATGAGAGAGGGAAATATGGTTATATGCATCTTAGTAATATTAAGTTTCCCCTCTTTATGTTGAGAATCTTGAAGTTACTCGTGTTTTATCCTCTTATGCTTGTCACTTTGTTCTTCATGAATTCATTTGTGTACAAGATTCCTCTGCATAGGAAGCATGTTAGGCTTAAATGTGTTTTGAATTTGCCTCTTGAAGCTCTCTTTTGCTTCAAATACTATTTCCCGCGAATGGATCATTAAAACTGCTGAGCCCATCTTAATGGCTATAAAGAAAGAACTTCTTGGGAGATAACCCATGTATTATTTTGCTACAGTACTTTTTTTTATATTTGTGTCTTGGAAGTTGTTTACTACTGTAGCAACCTCTCCTTATCTTAGTTTTGTGTTTTGTTGTGCCAAGTAAAGTCGTTGATAGAAAAGTTCATACTAGATTTGGATTACTGCGCAGAAATAGATTTCTTTGCTGTCACGAATCTGGGCAAAATTCTCTGTAGGTAACTCAGAAAATTATGCCAATTTACGTGAGTGATCCTCAGATATGTACGCAACTTTCATTCAATTTGAGCATTTTCATTTGAGCAAGTCTGGTGCCCTTTTAAAATTCGTCTTTACGGACTGTTCTGTTTTGACAGATTCTGCCTTTTATTTCGCATTGCCTCTTTTGCTATGTGGGATGGATTTCTTTGTTCCATTAACTTCCAGTAGCTTTGGGCAATGTCCAGAAGTGTTAAGAATGATTGTGTCACCTCTGAACATGTGAGTTTTTTATTATGCACTAACCCTCTAATGAGTTTGTTTCGAGTTTGGTGTGGAGGAAGTTTTCAAGGGTCAAGAGAGGAGGATGATATATCATGATCAAGGAGAGTGAAAGCTCTAAGCTTGGGGATGCCCCGGTGGTTCATCCCTGCATATTTCAAGAAGACTCAAGCATCTAAGTTTGGGAATGCCCAAGGCATCCCCTTCTTCATCGACAAATTATCAGGTTCCTCCCCTGAAACTATATTTTTATTCGGTCACATCTTATGTGCTTTACTTGGAGCGTCTGTTTGTTTGTTTCTATTTTTGTTTTTGTTTGAATAAATGCTTGTGTGGGAGAGAGACACGCTCCGCTGGTTCGTATGAACACATGTGTTCTTAGCTTTTAATTTTCATGGCGAAGGTTGAAACTGCTTCGTTAATTGTTATATGGTTGGAAACGAAAAATGCTACATGTAGTAATTGGTATGATGTCTTGAATAACTTGATATTTGGCAATTGTTGTGCTCTTGTTTAAGCTCTTGCATCATATACTTTGCACCTATTAGTGAAGAAATACAT
Organism: Lolium perenne; assembly: GCF_019359855.2. Lineage (NCBI taxonomy): Eukaryota > Viridiplantae > Streptophyta > Magnoliopsida > Poales > Poaceae > Lolium > Lolium perenne. The sequence goes on from NC_067245.2 coordinate 266,755,536, forward strand.
AGAGCTTGTTAAAATTTGGTTTGCATGAGTGGTTTCTCTAGAGTCTAGATATTTTCTAGTGAGGTGTTTGAACAACAAGGAAGACGATGTATAGTCTTATAATGCTTGTAATATGTCTTTTATGTGATTTTTGCTGTACTAGTTCGTGCTTGTGTTTGCTTCAAACAACCTTGCTAGCCTAAACCTTGTATCGAGAGGGAATACTTCTCATGCATCCAAATCCTTGAGCCAAACAACACTATGCCAATTGTGTCCACCATACCTACCTACTACATGGTATTTCCTGCCATTCCAAAGTAAATTGCTTGAGTGCTACCTTTAAACAATTCAAAATTTATCACCTCTGATTTGTGTCAATGTTTTATAGCTCATGAGGAAGTATGTGGTGTTTATCTTTCAATCTTGTTGGGCAACTTTCACCAATGGACTAGTGGCTTCATCCGCTTATCCAATAATTTTGCAAAAAAAAAAGAGCTGGCAATGGGATTCCCAGTCCCAAATTAATTAACAAAAATAGACACTCCTCCATGGTATGTGATTGTTGGACGGCACCCGAAGGATTCGGTTAGCCATGGCTTGTGTAAGCAAAGGTTGGGAGGAGTGTCGTCATAATAAAACTAAAATAAAAAGGCACTCCTTCATGGTATGAGATTGTTGGCAGGCACCCGAGGATTCGGTTAGCCATGGTTTGTGAAAGAAAGGTTGGAAGGAGTGCCACCCAAAAATAAAATAAAATGGGAGCCGCTCTTTGAAGGTTTGTCTGGCAAGGGGGTTAGAGTACCCGCTACCATTCGTTGACAACAACATAGACCTCTCAAAACTTTATTTTTATGCTCTCTTTATGTTTTCAAAATAAAAGCTCTAGCACAAATATAGCAATCGATGCTTTCCTCTTTGAAGGACCATTCTTTTACTTTTATTGTTGAGGCAGTTCACCTATCTCTCTCTACCTCAAGAAGCAAACATTTGTGTGAACTGTGCATTGATTCTTACATACTTGCTTATTACATTTGTTATATTGCTTTACATTGACAACTATCCATGAGATATACATGTTACAAGTTGAAAGCAACCACTGAAACTTAATCTTCCATTGTGTTGCTTCAATGTCTCTACTATGAATTTATTGCTTTATGAGTTAACCCTTATGCAAGACTTATTAATGCTTGTCTTGAAAGTACTATTCATGAAAAGTCTTTGCTATATGATTCAATTGTTTACTCATTGCATTTACGTTGTTTCTAATCGCTGCATTCATCTCATATGCTTTACAATAGTATGATTAAGATTATGTTGGTAGCATGTCACCTCAGAAATTATCTTTTATTGTTTACCTACTCGAGGACGAGTAGGAACTAAGCTTGGGGATGCTGATACGTCTCCAACGTATCTATAATTTCTGATGTTCCATGCTTGTTTTATGACAATACCAACATGTTTTGTTCACACTTTATGTCATTATTATGCGTTTTTCGGAACTAACCTATTGACGAGATGCCGAAAGGCCAGTTGCTGTTTTCTGCTGTTTTTGGTTCCAGAAAGGCTGTTCGGGCAATATTCTCGGAATTGGACGAAATCAACGCCAAACCTCCTATTTTTCCCGGAAGGCTCCAGAACACCGAAGAAGAGTCGGAGAGGAGCCAGGGGGGCCCCACACCATAGGGCCACGCGGGCCAGACCCTGGCCACGCCGGCCTAGGGTGAGGCCACCCTGTCAGCCCTCCTGCGCCGCCTCTTCGCCTATATAACCCCTTTCGACCTAAAAACGCAGTACCAATTGACGAAACTCCAGAAAGACTCCAGGGGCGCCGCCGCCATCGCGAAACTCCAATTCGGGGGACAGAACTCTGTTTCGGCACTCTGCCGGGACGGGGAATTGCCCCCAGAGCCATCTCCACCGCCGTCTTCACCGCCATCTTCACCGCCATCGCTGCCTCCATGATGAGGAGGGAGTAATCCACCCCCGAGGCTGAGGGCTCCGCTGTAGCTATGTGGTTCATCTCTCTCCCATGTACCTCAATACAATAATCTCATGAGCTGCTTTACATGATTGAGATTCATATGAGTTTTGTATCACAATTTATCTATGTGCTACTCTAGTGATGTTATTAAAGTAGTTTTATTCCTCCTGCACGGTGTAATGGTGACAGTGTGTGCATCCGTGTTAGTACTTGGCGTATGCTATGATTATGATCTCTTGTAGATTATGAAGTTAACTATTGCTATGATGGTATTGATGTGATCTATTCCTCCTACATAGTGTGAAGGTGACTTGATGTGCATACTATGTTAGTACTTGGTTTAGTCGAATTGATCTTTCATGCACTCTAAGGTTATTTAAATATGAACATTGAATTGTGGAGCTTGTTAACTCCGGCATTGAGGGTTCGTGTAATCCTACGCAATGTGTTCATCATCCAACAAGAGTGTAGAGTATGCATTTATCTATTCTGTTATGTGATCAATGTTGAGAGTGTCCACTAGTGAAAGTCTAATCCCTAGGCCTTGTTCCTAAATACTGCTATCGCTGCTTGTTTACTGTTTTACTGTGTTACTACTGCTGCGTTACTACTGCTTGTTTACTGTCCTGGGCAAAGCACTTTTCTGGTGCCGTTGCTACTTATTCATACCACCTGTATTTCACTATCTCTTCGCCGAACTAGTGCACCTATTTGGTGTGTTGGGGACACAAGAGACTTCTTGCTTTGTGGTTGCAGGGTTGCATGAGAGGGATATCTTTGACCTCTTCCTCCCTGAGTTCGATAAACCTTGGGTGATCCACTTAAGGGAAAACTTGCTGCTGTCCTACAAACCTCTGCTCTTGGAGGCCCAACACTGTCTACAGGAAAAGGAGGGGGGCGTAGACATCAAAGGGCGCCACACATTGACTTGTTTTAAACCATGAAAAATCCTACCATATTCCAACAAAACTGCCATCATGTCAACAGCTATTTCATACACACATCATATCAACAACAATTTCGTACACACATCATAGACATAACATCATCATACCTAACATCGTAGCACATAGTTTCATACAATTTATGATAGAATTCAAATAACACGTAGCAACGAAGATAGAGTTCACAACACTCTAAGTTCTAACTATCGGTGTCCGAGTCGGATTCGCCGGTGTGGTAGTGCACGCGGCAGGCTGTGTCGTTGAACACCTTGACGATCATCTCGCCGTCCCCCTTTGTAGAGGAAGGTGAGATGGCAGCCGGGCTCGAGCGCGAGGTCACGGGCGAACTTGTCCCACCCCGTGTGCAGGTACATCTTGCCCTGCCCGTCGAACAGGACCTCCACGGGCCAGCGGCAGAAGTTGCAGCTAGCCTCCCGTAGCTGCAACTGCGCCGGCTCGACGCCATCGACAAACTCGGTGAACTTGTCTGGTAGCCGCTTGATGCCAAGTGGGTCGTCGTCGATGCGGAGGAGGAACTCGAAGCAGCGTTCGTCATGCGAAGACGAGGAGGGTGCAGGTGACGGTGAGCGTGGGGCCGTTGCTGCTCCACCACGGTGGCCCCTTCCCCGGCCCCGGGGGCGCCCAGGGCCGCGGCCTCGACCGCCTCGCCGGCCACCAGGACCGGCCATCCTACATGTTTACATGTTTGAACCATATTATGACCCATTCCACTAACAAATATGAGTTATTCCATCACAAATACTAGGCATATGTAACACATTTGAATGCATTTCCTAGGTAAATATTACACATTTCAACACATACATACATAGGGTTTCAACACATACATGTGAAATTTCATATCTAGGTTTCAACAAATCTATGGTTCAAACACATGCATACATGAGGCTACCATCTTCAACACAAACACTACAATATAGAGTGCACAACAAAAATTCCATGTCTAGGGTTCATGTCCAAATCTAGCAAGATCTATGAAATTAGTGGATGAACAGAGAAGATTCGAAGGAGATTACCTTGAGAAATGGATGGGGAACGATCTTCACGGACAGATCTGGTGATTTGGTGGTTGATTTGGTGTGGGGGAAAGGGGGGGAGAGAGAACCGGCCGCCAGGAGTGAGAGAAGAAGAACAGAGGGAGGAGAAAGAACTCGGGTCGGGCTGGGCGGGCGCGCGCGGACAAACTTAAGTGGATGTGTGGCGCCCTTGCCACGGGCGCCACACTTTCAAAGTGTGGCGCCGATGCGAGCGGCGCCACACATGCTGCCACGTCGGATCGGCTCTCCAGCTCAGCGTCGACGGGCCACGTCAGATGGGTTTGTGGCACCGGCAGAACGGGCGCCACACGGGCATGTGTGGCGCCCATGAGAGGGGCGCCACACAAAAAGGTTAGATGAGTGAAATAGTTTCGCCGGAGGGTCAGTCTGTGCTTTTCTTTCACTTTTGGGTTATTTTTGTGCAAATCGCCTCGATAGCAAGTGGTTTAACTTAGATTTTTCAAAAACTAGCAATTGCACACTTTGCACGTTACCTCTTTAAGTGTTCCTATCTCATATACAAGTTCAAGAAAAAAGGAAGAAAACATTACTGAGATCATTATGCATATGATGAATCATGATCCAGAAGCATGCAATCAGTGAGGTACTCGGTCAGCGCGTGTGGGTAAATTTGTACATCCTTGTAGGGTTAAATCTTTTCGAAAAGCCGTGTTCACGGTTATGGACGACTTGGGGAAGGATGTGTTGATTATAGAGAACTTTAACCTAATCGTAAAACTTGGAATCAAAGTGTGATAAGGATCCCTTCTTAGGGTATCGAGGGGGTGATCCTAGTTGATAGGTTCAGGTAATGATGAAGATTTGGTGGATTCAATATGATGATCAGTAGAGCTAGTGATATCACTCTCTTATCCCCTTTTAAAATGATCTGAATAGACGAGATTCTTATCTCCCTTGTTTGATAAAAGAAAACTAGCTTTGCCCAAAATGAGCTCCACATAAAGCCTCGCTGAAAGGATCGTATGCCGCACCTAGAGGGGGGGGGGGGTGAATAGGTGCTAACCAATTTTTAGTTCTTTTTCAATTTAGGCTTGACACAAAAGGTAAATTCTCTAGATATGCAACTAAGTGAATTTACCTATATGACAAGGCTAACAATTAAGCAAGACATAGCTAAGCAATATAGAGATAGAATAGGATAGAGGTAACCGAGAGTGGAGCACGCGATGGCACGGAGATGATTCCCGTAGTTCCCTTCCTTTGCAAGAAGGTACGTCTACGTTTGGAGGAGTGTGGTTGCTACGAAAGCCAAACCAACAGCCACGAAGGCTTCACTCAGATCTCCGGTGAGCAACGCCACGAAGGCCTAGCCCACTTCCACTAAGGGATTTCCTCGAGGCGGAAACCGGGCCTTTACAAGGTTCTTGGGGCACACATCCACAACCAAATTGGAGGCTCCCAAATCTGTTACAACACAACAATCAACAACAATACATCAACACAAATCAACTAGGGAACCAAATAGGAACACTAGCATGAGATCCCTCAAACAAGAGAGGGGGAAATGAAGAACGCTTCGGTGAGGATGTAGATCGGTGTCTTCTCCTTCGAATCTCCAAAGATCAAGAGCTTTGGTTGGGGGAGGAAGGAGATCTTGCAAATCTTGTGTTCTTGAGGTGGCTCTAATGGTGGTGAAGCTTGGCAGATTTTTCTTGCAATGATTGAGCAACTTGTCCCTTTGGAGAAGAAAGCTATTTATATGGGTGGAGCTTTCAGATCTGACCGTTGGGGACGAATTTCACTTACACCGGAAGTTCCGGCCAGGATGGCCGGAAGTTCCGGCTTCCACCGGAAGTACCGGCCATTCGGGCCGGAACTTCCGCCTTCGATAAAAACCCTGCAAAACAAAAGATGGGGCGGAACTTGGGCGGAACTTCCGGTGACCGGAAGTTCCGGTGACCGGAAGTTCCGGCCAAGTTCCGGCCAAGTTCCGGAAACTTGCGAAAACCTTACTGGACTATACTGAGCCACAAACTTGGAATTCCAGAACTTGTCCGGAAGTTGGGCGGAAGTTCCGCTGGGCGGAACTTCCGGCCAACTTCACCGGAACTTCCGGTCAGGAAGAAAGGAGTTGAGCCCAAAACGCGCTGAGGAGCATCTGCTGAATAAGCCAGGGCGGAACTTCCGCCTGCTGGGGCCGGAACTTCCGCCAGAGACAGGGAAACCTGCAGAACTTCAAAAACAGCCATACCAATTCACCGATCCAACTTATTTTTGATAGCTTGTACCTGTCTACATCAACACACATAAAAATATACATAGTGTTGACATCAAACACACAAAACCCAAAAGGGCGGGAAATGTTCTTTCAATCTCCCCCTTTTTGGTGTTTGATGACAACACAAGTATTTGCAAGGAATGGATAATGTAAACAACAATGTGAGAGATATAGAGGAGCTCCCCCTAGATATGAGCAATGGTACATAAGAAGCTCCCCCTATATCTTGCATCCGTCTTCCAAGGGTTAGCAATACAACATAGTGATAAGCATATGGATAATAAGATCATGCACACATAGATAACCAAGGAAGACTCACATACGGAGTTTACCATACACAAATATAAGGTTCCAAGCACATAGATAGAGTTTACAAACCAAATAGCTAAGAACATAGTTCGACACCATAAAGATAACTAGAATCACAAGCAAGAAAAACCAAAGCCAACACGAGCTTGTGACTCCCCCATGCAAATACCCAACGAAGAGCAACCTAATAAGGTCTCACTCTCCCCCTTTGGCACCAAAGCACCAAAAAGGAAAAGGAGAAACTACGCGCCCCAAGGGTCGGCGTTAGCCCAGCCGGGAGGGAGGTTCGATGAAGCGCCGGGGTAGGGAGGAGTGTGAGGAGGAGACTCGATCTCAAGGCCATCCGGAGGAAGAGGGACACCATAACGAGAGACCCACTCAGCTTCCGGAGTGACATTCTCCTCGGATCCTGGGGGAGACACTTCCACCTCAAGGGCCCTCATGATGCTCTTCTGACGAACCCTTGACTTCTTGGCTTCAACATGCTGCTGATACTGACGGTGGTTGACTGCAGAGGTGAGGCAAAAGATCTGTCTCATGCGGCGTGCTAGCTTGGAAGCCCAGCTAGGTGGCTTCTCATCCATGGGGTTAACATCTTCAAGAGGAGAGTTGTGGCGCTTGGCCCTCAATGACTTCACTTCATGGGATGTGAGAGTGAGTGGAATGGATTGAACGAGTCTAGCCTGACAAGTATCAACCCAAGTGTCCTCAATGAGCTTCATAATGTACGGAGCATAGGCGGGAAGCTTCTTCTCCATCACACATGACCACATCTCATGATAGATGTAGTCCATCACATCAAGCTTCTCACCGGTGCCCTTCTTAGCAAAAGAGTTTGCCATTAGATCCACATCATAAAGATGTAGCTCATCAAGGTTGCCACCCTTCGGTCCAATGGTTTCCCGGTAGACTCTAAGCATAATATCCCAAGTAGGGAGAAGATCCGCACTCTTGCCCGGTACACCCCAACCGGGGATGTAGAGGTTCTCCAAGACTTCCCTTGTTTGAGCCCATGAACTATCATGGCACCTCCAACCATTTGCATCAACACCCGGGTAGCGAGGGTATCCAAGGGCGGCTCCAAACTTTGCCAAGTTAGACTCAAGGAGCCTCTCATGAGTCATCCACCAAAATGTTCTTGCTTCATCTTGCTCAAAGTGGACGGTGGCATAGAATTGTTGAATCAACCCAACATCATAGTCCTTGTTTAGCTCCATAATGGGATAGAGCCCAAACTCTCCACACATAGCATAGGCTTCTTCAAAGTACTTATTAGCGGCCATCTTCCCGGTGTCAATAGCATGTTGAGGGGCTACCCCCTTCTTGAATGGTATATAGATCTCATAGAATATCTCCTCTTGGGTCTTGTTGTGGAACCGCTTATCCCCAACCCTATTGTTCCGAGGGGTGAGGTAAGGGTTCACGTCACGGAGCTCCTTGTACTCAAGATATTGCAAGCCCTTCACGGATACATGGATGTTCTTCCCACGAACAGCGGGTGACTTGAGCCTCTGAGCAGCTGCAGCTTGCTGACGAGCGGTGAGCTTGGATGGTCGGGTTTGCTCAAGTTCTTCCTCAACCTCATCCACATGATCCTTGCCTCTCTTCTTGGAACCACCTGGTAAAGGAATCAATATGATAGGAATGATGAATGAGTGCACATAACCAAGGAGGCCAAAAACCAGAGCATGCACAGGATATTGGGTAACAGCAGAAAAAATCGCCAGGCCGGAAGTTCCGGTGAGAACCGGCGGAAGTTCCGCCCCGGGGAGGAAGTTCCGGCGTGAAGGGCCGGAACTTCCGGCTGTTCGAAAACAGCGGCAGTTTCTCACCAGATCTGAGGCAATGGCCAAGTGAACCGCATTACCACGACATCCTAAGCACGATCTAGTAGAGGAAAGGCATCTAGAGGATTTCTACCATAGCTTTGCCTAGAGTATGCCCTATATTTCATCTAGTGAGGTCTACCCACACATAGAGAGGGAGAGGGCACAAACCGGGGGGAGCCATGGAGGAGAAGAGGGAGGGGATTCCGATCCACGGAGACGATCCGGCGGGGAACGCCGGAGGAGGGAGATCCGGCCGGAGGAGCAGCAGCCGTCACAGGGGAGGAGCACCACCAAATAGATCTTGGAAAGGGGAAAATTGAGGAGGATGGAACTGCACCCCCGTTCGGCCCAGTTATATAGTGATCACTTAAGGCCGGAAGTTCCGCTCGTTGGAGCCGGAACTTCCGGTCTCACAGAAATCACACAGGCTGGACATGAACATCGGCTGAACAGGCGGAAAAGATACCAGCCGGAAGTACCGGTCGAAACGACCGGAACTTCCGGTGGAACAAGAAACTGTGCCCAAAGACAGGATTTTGACAAGGACAAAGGTGCACTCGGAGAAGGTGAAGGATATGTCTTAGATGAGATAGGCTTAGGACAGATACGCCAAACTGTGAGATGGTACATGATCACTCATTTTTGCAAATAACGCAACTGAAGGCCAAAAATGAGTGATTTCCCATAAACAAGGAGATATCAATAAAAACCAATGAAGATCCAAACAACTCCAACTCTTCACGAAGAAGAGTGCGGTGGCCTAGGCCACCATATATGAGTGTTATGATATGGCACCGTGAAGATATATCTTGGGTCCAAACCAATACTCATCATTTAAGCTCACATATCAACATATGATATAACGAGAATGAAATCTTTAATGTTGGCATTATGGGGGGAGGGATAGCTCAATAATTTAAACCGCACTCCCCCTATTTCCATGCCCACATCTAAACCAAATACAGTTTTGAGACGAAGGTGTGTTTGCAAGATGGTCAAGCTATACTCCTTGAATCAATGATATTTAGCTCATTCCTCAAATAAGTGAACCTTGCTTCATCAAGAGGCTTCGTGAATATATCGGCAAGTTGATCCTTGGTAGGAACATAGATAAGCTCAATATCACCACGGGCAACATGATCCCTAATGAAATGATTCCGGATCTCAATATGCTTCGTTCTTGAATGTTGCACCGGATTATAGGCAATCTTGATGGCACTTTCATTGTCACATAAAAGAGGCACTTTGTCACAAATGACACCGTATTCCTTTAAAGTTTGCCTCATCCATAACAATTGAGTGCATCCACTTGCGGCGGCAACATATTCGGCTTCGGCGGTGGAGAGAGATATACAATTTTGCTTCTTAGATGACCAACACACCAAGGACCTACCAAGAAATTGGCAAGCCCCGGAGGTTGATTTCCTATCATCCTTGTCTCCCGCCCAATCCGCATCGGTGTACCCATTGAGCATAAAACTTGAGCCTTTGGGGTACCAAATACCATATCTTGGGGTATCAACCAAATATCGAAAAATTCTCTTGAGAGCTATCATGTGGCTCTCTTTAGGAGAAGCTTGATACCTTGCACACACACCAACACTCAACACTATGTCCGGTCTAGATGCACAAAGGTAAAGCAAGGATCCAATCATGGAGCGATATACCTTTTGATCCACCTCTTTACCATTGGGATCAAGTGCAAGATGACATTTGGTAACCATAGGAGTGGCAACACCTTTCATCTCGGTCATCTTGAACCTCTTGAGCATGTCTTGGAGATATTTTGCTTGGTTTATGAAGGTTCCTCCTCTCAATTGCTTGATCTCAAAACCAAGGAAGAACTTCATCTCTCCCATCATAGACATCTCCAACCTATCGGTCATAAGCTTTGAGAATTCATCATTGAAAGCTTTGTTAGTAGAGCCAAAGATAATATCATCAACATATAATTGGCAAATGAAAAGCTCCCCATTGACCCTCTTAGTAAAAAGAGTGGGATCGATTAGCCCAACATCAAACCCACGGTCTACCAATAATTCCTTAAGGTGCTCATACCAAGCTCTAGGAGCTTGTTTGAGACCATAAAGAGCTTTATCGAGCTTGTAGACATGGTTAGGGAAGTTGAGATCCTCGAACCCCGGGGGTTGCTTAACATAAACCTCTTCATGCAAAGGACCATTAAGAAATGCACTTTTCACATCCATTTGTTGTAACTTAAAGTTATGATGCGATGCATAAGCAAGAAGGATACGGATGGACTCAAGGCGAGCCACGGGAGCATAGGTTTCTCCAAAGTCAATTCCCTCAACTTGAGAGAACCCTTGAGCCACCAATCTTGCCTTGTTCCTCACAACATTGCCAAACTCATCTTGCTTGTTCTTGAATATCCATTTAGTGCCAATAACATTGCGGCACTCCTTTGGCTTCTCTACTAAGGTCCACACTTTGTTGCGCTTGAAGTTGTTGAGTTCTTCGTGCATAGCTTCCATCCAATCCGAATCTTCAAGGGCTTCAAATACTTTCTTGGGTTCCACTAAGGAGATATAAGCATGATGGTTACTAAAATTAGCCAATTGCCTTCTTGTGGAAACCTTTGCCCTTATATCACCAAGAACCTTATCATGAGTGTGATCACGAAGCTCAAGGTTCCTTTCTCTTCTTGCTAGACGACGGGCCTCGATCTCCTCCTTGGTTCTTTTTGGCCTTGGAGGTATCACTTGATCAACTTGATCTTTTGGGTCCCCATCTTGACCTTCAACTTGAGCAACAACAATTTCTTGTGGGTGCTCAACATCATGTGCTTGATCTTGGACATCATTTGGTGCGGAGCAAATATCAAATGGATACTTGTCGGAACCATCATGAATTCTTGGTTGATCTTGGCCTTGATCTTGTCCTTGATCTTGTCCTTGATCTTGCCCTTGATCTTGTCCTTGATCTTGCACACTAGAGGGAGGGTTTTGTTCTTGTTCTTGGGTTGGTGCATCATTTTCTTCACTTGATGGGGTTTGTTGATGTTGAGAAGATGAGGGCTCCACCGTGGTAGAGCATAGTCCTTCCCGAGACGCCACACCGTGTCCCTCAACGGGGCGGAAAAATCCCACACCCATTCTTACTATGGCATCTTGAGGTATTTCATCACCTGCACATACATCAACTTGCCCCACTTGGGAGCCATCATTTTCTTCGAACCTCACACTACAAGATTCAATGATAATCCCGGAGGCTATATCAAAGATTCTATAAGTGTGAGACTCGGCACCGTAACCAACAAATATACCCTCCAAAGCTTTAGGAGCGAATTTAGATAAACGAACCCCTTTGATTTTGTAGAAACACTTACACCCGAACACCTTGAAGTATGAGATGTTAGGCTTGTTCCCGGTGAGTATTTCATATGGAGTCTTGTTCAAGCCCTTGCGGAGATAGAGCCGGTTGGAGGAGTGACAAGCGGTGGAGATGGCTTCGGCCCAAAAGTTATAGCGGGATTTATACTCCGCCATCATAGACCTTGCCATATCCATAAGAGTCCGGTTCTTCCTCTCCGCAACACCATTTTGTTGAGGGGTGTAAGCAGCGGAATATTGATGACGAATCCCCTCATCACTAAGAAAATCATTGAGTGTGTAGTTCTTGAACTCGGAGCCGTTGTCACTTCTTATTGCCATAATGAGGAGGTTGTGTTGGCGTTGCACCTCGGTAGCAAAGTCAATGAAAATTTGTTGAGTCTCATCTTTCGTCTTGAGAAAGTAGACCCAAGTGTATCTTGAGTAGTCATCGACAATCACCAAGCAATGTTTCTTCGCACCAAGACTTGCATGAGTAACGGGACCAAAGAGATCCACATGAAGGAGCTCCAAGATCCTCTTGGAAGAGATGATGGTCTTGCTTGGATGCGGAGAGTCATGCATTTTGCCTTCAACACAAGCCCTACAAACACGATCGCAAAAGACACATTTTCCATTAGTCCCACAATATGGTTCCCCTTGTGAAGACTTTGCAAAGTTCTCATGTTGACATGGGCTAGGTGGCGATGCCACAACCAAACCACGTCCGCCTTTCCGAATAGGCACATCGCACTTGTCGTGGTGGTCCCCGAAAAGTCCACCACATACAAGTTGTGTTCGCGATACCCAACGAATGCGACTTTTAGAGTCTTGCTCCACAAGAGGACCACAATATCATTATCAATAAAGACGGCGAAACCCATCTTGCCAAGGGCGGAAACGGAAAGCAAATTGTAACCAAGGGTTTTGACAAGCATGACATCCACAAGAGTAATGTTGTGTGCAACCACAACCTTGCCAAAACCCAATACCTCGGATGTAGAATTATCGCCAAAGGAGACGGTGATATGATTTATGTTGGGCCTCAACTCCTTGACGAGGTTCTTGCCGCCGGTCATATGACTTGTACATCCACTATCAAGTACCCATTTTGAACCTCTGATACGTCCAAAACGTATCTACTTTCCCGAACACTTTTGCTATTGTTTTGCCTCTAATTTGTGTATTTTGGATGCAACTAACACGGACTAACGCTGTTTTCAGCAGAACTACTCTGGTGTCTCGTTTTTGTGCAGAAATCCAACTTTCGGGAAAATCCTCGGAATTTATGCAGAAGGCCCTATTTTCCCAGAATAATGACGGAGCCAGAAGGACAATTAAAGTGGAGGCCCGAGGGCCCCACACCATAGGGCGGCGCGGCCCAGGGGGGCCCGCGCGGCCCTGTGGTGTGGCCCCCTCGGCCGGCCTCCGACGCCCTCCTTCGGACTATTTATCGGCCTCGACCTAAAAATGCAGGGGGAGAAGTCGAAGTCGCCAGAAACCCTCCAGAACGCCGCCACATCGCGAAACTCCGTCGCGGGAGCCAGAAGTCTCCGTTCTGGCACTCCGCCGGGACGGGGAATTGGAGGAGATCATCGCCGCCATCACCGCCAACGCCTCTACATCAACCAGCCATGTTTCCCCCATCCATGTGTGAGTAATTCCCCCGCTGTAGGCCGAAGGGGATGGTAGGGATTGGATGAGATTGGTCATGTAATAGCATAAGATTGTTAGGGCATAGTGCCTAGTGTCCGTAATTGGTACTTTGATGATATTGTTGCAACTTGTTATGCTTAATGCTTGTCACTAGGGCCCGAGTGCCATGATCTCAGATCTGAACATGTTATTGTTTCATCAAGATAATCATTGTTTATGGTCTTACCTATAAGTTGTATACACATGTCGCTGTCCGGAACCGATGGCCCCGAAGTGACAGAAATCGGGACAACCGGAGGGAATGGTAGCGATGTGAGGATCACATGTGTTCACGGAATGTTAATGCTTTGCTCCGGTACTCTATTAAAAGGAGTACCTTAATATCCAGTAGTTTCCCTTGAGGCCCGGCTGCCACCGGCTGGTAGGACAAAAGATGTTGTGCAAGTTTCTCATTGCGAGCACGCACGACTACATATGGAACACATGCCTATTGATTGCTTTGTACTTGGACACCGTTTTATTATTATCTGCAAATGCCCTGCTATGATTGTTACATGAGTTTCTCTCATCCATGCAACGCCCGTCATCCGTCCCCGTGCCTACGATATTTTAATCCTGCTGTTTACTAAAATCACTACTGCTGTCTTTGTTACTCGTTCTTGTTATTTCACTACTGCCATCTTGCTATAAAACTGTTACTACTGATAAACTCTTGCGAGCAAGTCTGTTTCCAGGTGCAGCTGAATTGACAACTCCGCTGTTAAGGCTTCCAAGTGTTCTTTGTCTCCCCTTGTGTCGAATCAATAAATTGGGTTTTACTTCCCTCGAAGACTGTTGTGATCCCCTATACTTGTGGGTCATCAAGACTATTTTCTGGCGCCGTTGCCGGGGAGCATAGCTTTATTTGGAAGTTCACTTGGATTAATATTGTTCGCTGCAAATTCTCCATCATGGGTAAACCTCGCGATACTAAGATCGCCATATTACCATCCACTACAAGAAAAGGTACAATTCTGAATACCTCTGCTGCTCTTGATTCACCATCTGTGATTGATAAACTTGTTTCACCGCCACATGCTTCACATGCTGGTACTTCTGCTGAATCTGAAAACTCTCATAATATTGATAATATTTCTGCTGTGCTTGATGATAGTGGTTCATTGGGATCCTTTCTAGATGCTACAATTGCTAGGTCTAGACAAATTGAAAATACTGAAACTCCTAATGCTACTACACCTGTTAATTCACCTGAACTTGATTATTTTAGTGATGATCCTGATGAAGATTATGTGGAGCTTAATGATGATTTTATTGAAAAATGCAATGCTACTACCGATGCAAGAAAAATTAAAAAGTTGCTTGCAGAACATGTCGTTAGATATAAACTGTCTCCCGATCCTAAGTTTGCCACATCTCCCATAAACATTAAGGATAAAGATTATGATTTTTCTCTTGACCTATCTCATATAGCTATTGTTGAGAAAACACCCTTTTGTGGTACTGAAAAAGAAAGTGCTGTTGAACACATGACTGAGTTATCTACTCTAAGTAGCTTGTTTTCTGATGATGTCAAGATGCGTACTTACTTTGTTGCTAAAATCTTTCCATTCTCATTAAAGGATGACGCTAAAACTTGGTATAATAATTTGCCACCTAATTCTATTAAAAGTCCGAAAGAATTGCTTGATGTTTTCTTCCGCAAATACTTTCCTGCTAGTGCTCAACATATTGCTTTGCAGAGAATTTATAATTTTGACCAGGGAGATGAAGAGAAATTGCACGAGGCTTGGGCGAGATTTTGCTCTCTTATTAGAGCTCGGCCCGAGCATGATGCGGAAAAGCATGATTTACTTGATATATTTTATAGTGGACTAACCATTGAGTCTAGGGCATACCTGAATAGTTGTGCTGGTTGTGTTTTCAGAAAAGAACTCCAGGGCAATATTTGAAGAATTATTGGCTAAAATAGGCCGGAATCATGATGATTGGACTACGCCTGAACCAACTCCAACGCCAATATTGAAGAAGAGGGGTATGATTAAATTGAATGATGAAGATATGAGGGAAGCCAAGAAGTCTCTCAAGGAGAGAGGTATTAAATCTGAAGATGTGAAGAATCTACCTCCTATAGAAGATATATGTGAGATAATTCCCCCTTCATCCATGATTGAGGTAAACTCCCTTCAACGCTTTACTAGGGAAGATATTCCGTATTCGAAACCTCCTGCACAATGCTTAGATGAGTTTGATAATTATATTGTTAAGCAAGAAAATTTTAATATGAGAGTAGAGAATCATTTAATGGAAAATTCTCGAGCTATTAGTGAATTGCATGATATTGTGGAGAGAACCTCCAATGATGTTAAGATGCTTGTTAAACATTTCCATATGATTCAAACTCAAATTGATCAACTCACTAAAGTGCAAAATGACTTGTTAGGGAATAATTCTAAAGAGAAACATGCTTATGAAGTAACAACTAGAGGTGGTGTCTCTACCCAGGATCCTCTATATCCTGAAGGGCATCCCAAAAGAATTGAACAAGATTCTCAACGCATTGAACCTAGTGCTCATTCTAGGAAGAAAAAGAAGAAGAAGCATAAAAATGTTGTAGAATCCTCTGAACCAGTTAATGATCCTAATAGTATTTCTATTTCTGATGCTGAAACTGAAAGTGGTAATGAACATGATAATGATAAAGATAATGATAAGAATGATACTCCTGATAAAGAAGAGGTTGAAGAAGAACCTGAGAAGCATGCTACAAATAAAAAGTACACTAAAGAAGACTTTATTGCTGAGAAACATGGTAATGAAAGGGAACCTTGGGTGCAAAAGCAAATGCCTTTTCCTGCTAAGAAACTAAAATCAAAGGAAGAAGAACACTATAATAAATTTTGCGATTGGATGAAACCTTTATTCTTGCAAATCCCTTTGACTGATGCCATTAAATTGCCTCCTTATTCAAAGTATATGAAAGATATTGTTACTAACAAAAGGAAAATCCCCAATGAGGAAATTTCCACTATGCTTGCTAATTACTCTTTCAATGGCAAAATTCCAAAGAAGTTGGGCGACCCAGGTATACCTACTATTCCTTGTTCTATTAAGAATAATTATGTTAAAACTGCTCTATGTGACTTGGGAGCCGGTGTTAGTGTTATGCCTTTTTCTCTTTATAAGAGACTTTACTTAGATAAGTTGATACCTACTGATATATCTTTGCAAATGGCTGATAAATCTACTGCTATTCCTGTTGGTATATGTGAGAATGTTCCTGTTCAAGTTACTACTAACTGCTTGATATTAACTGACTTTGTTGTGTTGGAAATGCCGGAAGATGATAATATGTCTATTATTCTTGGGAGACCTTTTCTTAACACCGCAGGGGCTGTTATTGATTGCAACAAAGGAAAGGTTACTTTCAATGTTGATGATAGGGAGCATACCGTTTATTTTCCCAAGAAGATTGAGAAAGCGTGTGGAGTTAATACTATTTCTAATGTGAGAACTATCAAAGTGGGAACTATTGATTGTCCTATATATGAGCCTAAGGAAGAATATCAAACTCTTGTGATTGGATCCATATCAATACAATTCAAGGTAACATGATTGATTTGAGGTTTATTTCTTCTTATGCTATGTAAAATTTATTTGGTGGCAAGACTTGATCAACCTTGTTAACGAATACTTTTTATATGCATAGAGGAGGTAAACAACATCTCTTTCTTCCTCCACTTGCTCTAGTTGCTGTAGCATTTTTAATTTGCAAAGTTCCTTAGTGAATTGGAGATTTCAAAAAATTTCCTGGCCAGTAATAATAAACTTAATACCCAGAAATGTGCATTTTTCAAAGTTTTCAAAAATTCACAAAAATTATACCGTTG
Organism: Lolium perenne; assembly: GCF_019359855.2. Classification (NCBI taxonomy): domain Eukaryota; kingdom Viridiplantae; phylum Streptophyta; class Magnoliopsida; order Poales; family Poaceae; genus Lolium; species Lolium perenne. The sequence continues at coordinate 266,772,747 of NC_067245.2, forward strand.
GTCCTATTTTTCGACGAGGCATCTGGGAGCACCAGAGGATGACCTGTGGGGCACCAGAGGGTGCCACACCATAGGCCGGCGCGGCCAAGGAGGTGGGCGCGCCACCCTGTGGTGTGGGCCCCTCCTTGCCCCACTACTTCATCTCTTTCTCCCAGCATCTTCTCTCTCCCGAAAAAACTCGAACCAGCTTTCTCTCTCTCGCGTTTTTGCTCAAGAGCTCAGGATTTTTCGATCTCTTTGCTCAGCCCAGATTTCTGTCTGAAATTTGGCACATTTGCTCCTTGGTATGTGACTCCTCCACCCATCCAAGTAGAATTTTGTTTGGTTGAGTATATCTTGAATATTTTGCTGCTGTAGGTAACATGTTTAGTGAGCTTGCATGCTTGTTCTAAGTGGTAGAAACTAGTTTTGATGCATGATTAGTACTCTAGCAAGTTCCTATGGTAGTTTCCCTCAATTATATGTCACCAAATCAAATTTTATATCATTTGTTAAAAATTTCAGAGAAGCTATGAAGAAGTTCAACTTTGGAGAGTTGTTCAAGAAAGGGACAACCAGCACCGGGAGGCCTTCTAGGGCCGCCACCCGGATTAGGCGATCATACAATGAAGATGTCATCGCGCCTAGCTTCGCGCCCGAAGAGGACAACGGGGCTCCTAATGCTTCGTCTTTTCCATGCTATGAATTTCTGAGGAATGCAGGGATATTGGAGGATTTCTCTACCCTTGTCAACAGGGCGGGCTTAACCACCTATGTGGGAGATGAAAGGGAGCAATACTACATGCTCACCAAAATCTTCGTTGAAAGCTTCAAGTTCAACAACAAGCAATATGAGCCGACAGTGGCATTCAAGATCTATGGTAATCCTGTTACTATGACATTGGAGGATTTTTGTCGTGCATTGGATATTGCCCCTGTAGGTACAGCAAGTAGGATTGATGACAACCCCCGGGACTTGTTGGAGCTCTACCGAGGGATCACCGATGATGATTGTCGCACCATTCAGCGGGGCAAGATAAGGAACATTCAACTCCCCGCCATTAAGTATTTTGCATATTACATTGCTACTAGCATTCTTGGTAGGGAGAACACTAGTAATATTTCTAGCTACCATCTTGCTTTCTTGAATATTGCACTTACTGGTCAGACATCCTATCACCTTGGTGTTATTGCTCGCCGCCTGACTAACAGGGGGCCTATTTTTGGAGGAACTATTGCGCTGCGTGTTTTAACTTATCTAAGGCTTCCTATTGATCCTAATGATGTGCCATTGGCCCCTAGGAAACTTGATATTGCTGCTATGAAGAGTCATCATTTTATTACCGCTGATTCTACTTTAGATAATATGGTGTATAGAATGTTGTTTTCTGACGGGGAGGAGAAGGAAATCCCTCTTCCCCAACCAGGTTTGTTCAGTATTGACAGGCAATCATGGTCGTGCACTAAGGAGGAGGTGGATGAACATATGAAGATACAAGATTTCCACCAGCAGCATGACTCCGAGGACGTCGAGCCCTCTTATGATTACACCGTCACATATCCCGGTGCTTCTTCTAGCACATACCCGAAAGATGATCCATCTTCGTCGTACTACGGAGATACTACCTCATGGGATCGATGGGATTGAACTCCACTTAGGCCAAAAGCCTAAGCTTGGGGGGAGGTATACCGGCATCACTCATTCTTTGCATATTATGATTGCTGGATATTTGCACATATTTGTTTAGTCTCTTTGAGTGGTTTTCTAATGAGAGAGAGATGATATTTGGGGAAGTGCTGCCTGAAAACAGATTCTGGGCTGTTACTAGAAAAATTCGTGCGCACAGCCAGAACGTTATTTTGAGCTGCCAATTTTTGTGCAGGTTCCCCAGGTTGTTATCTAACTTTCATTAGTTGAACACTTTTCGAGCTGAGCAACGTAAGATTTTTGTAAAAATCGATTTCTGTACTGCTGTTAGTTTTGGCAGATTTCTGCCATCTCGCTTTTCTGTGTTTCTTTTAGTTTGCTATTTCTTGTTTTTGCCTTGTTTCCTTTCCAAAACACAAAAAGACCAAAAATATTTCTGTTGTTTCTCTTCATAATTTGTTTGCTTTGGTTTCTTGCATTTGTTTCGCTTTATTTGCTATTGCCAGTTTGCTATAAGAAAACCCAAAAAGATTTTGCTTTGTTCGCTTGTTTCCTTTTGTTCTTGTTCTCAAATTCGAAAACACCAAAAATATTTGCTGTTCTTCTTTGGTTTATAAAGTTCTTTATGAGTTCAATGGTCTTTGGTGGCTGGAGCGTGGTTTTCATTTCATATTATCCAAGCTGCACAAGTGAAAAGGCAATAATGACGATCTACGACAATCTGATTGTGGTGAGAGGCTGGTATGAACTCTATTTGTTTTCATTTTTGTACATATACTCATCCATGTGAGCATGCTTAGTTGGTTCATGTGAGGTATATGTTATTTGAGAAAGTCTAGTAGTTCATGATCTCTCATGTTTAGCTCCAATCTATTAATATGAGTAGCATGTCATGGATGTTTGTTTGCATTGTTTTATTCATAAGTAAGTATGGCATTGTGGTATCCTCCTCTGAATAATTCATTCATATCGACTTGGCACATGCTCACGCATGCATATGACTGAACCAAAGTCAATTAAGCCTTGATGATCTATATTGCTTCAGAGTTCTTGTATCACTTTTATGCCTCCGTTAATTTATTTTGCCGCAAGCATGATTATGACAGTTACTGCTCTCTTGATTTGTCGCTCCCTAGTCTATTGCTAGCCTCCACTTGTACTGAGCGGGAACGCTGCTCGTGCTTCCAAACACATGAAAACCAAGTTATTCCAGAGTGTCCACCATAAATACCTATGCATGGCATTTCAAACCATTCCAAGTAAATTCTCATGCGCTACCTTTAAAACCTTCAAAATATTTCTCAATTTGTGTTTATGTTTCATAGCTCATGAGGAAGTATGTGGTGTTTAGCTTTCAACCTTGTCATTTACTTTTGACGGACTCTCATATGGACTAGTGGCACATCCGCTTATCCAATAATTTTGCAAAAAGAGCTGGCAATGGGATTCCCAGTCCCGAATTAATTAACTTAAATAGACACTCCTCCATGGTTTGTGATTGTTGGACGGCACCCGAAGGATTCGGTTAGCCATGGCTTGTGTAAGCAAAGGTTGGGGGGAGTGTCATCATTATAATAAAACTAAAATAAAAAGGCACTCCTTCATGGTATGAGATTGTTGGCAGGCACCCGAGGATTCGGTTAGCCATGGTTTGTGAAAGAAAGGTTGGAAGGAGTGCCACCCAAAAATAAAAATTCATGGGAGCCGCTCTTGAAATTCCGGTTGGCGAGGTAGTTGGTGTACCCATTACCATTCGTTGACAACAACAAACACCTCTCAAAATAATTTTACTCCTGATTTCAAAAATGAAAAGCTCTAGCGCATGTTAATCCCTGCTTCCCTCTGCGAAGGGTCAATCTTTTACTTTTATGTTGTGTCTCCATTATTTCTTTGAGCACTATCTTGAGAGCACAACTGTCATTCTTAGTATAATATGCTTGTCTCAAAATATGATTGATTGTTGTATAACTTTGATGCTTTTATCTTTGACAATCACTACTTCTAGTCTTTCTATGAACTCCAGAGGTGCCCGGGCATTTATGTTTTGCCAATTAAATACAGGCAAGCGAGATACCACTTTATCATACTCTCTTATGAACATTGCAATCTTGCTTATATACATGATTCATGATGCTTATTATTAATTGTTGGTACCTCTTCATGATTGACATAGCTGTTAGATGATCTTAATTGCATGTGTCTCATTATGAATTACTTAAGTATTAGCCATAGCATGAGAATATATACATCATATGATCAAATGTGTTCGTGAAAGTTCTTTTATCGCTCAGTTGTTAACTGAATTGCTTGAGGACAAGCAATAAGCTAAGCTTGGGGGGAGTTGATACGTCCAAAACGTATCTACTTTCCCGAACACTTTTGCTATTGTTTTGCCTCTAATTTGTGTATTTTGGATGCAACTAACACGGACTAACTTATTTGTTTTCAGCAGAACTGCTCTGGTGTCTCGTTTTTGTGCAGAAATCCAACTTTCGGGAAAATCCTCGGAATTTATGCAGAAGGCCCTATTTTCCCAGAATAATGACGGAGCCAGAAGGACAATTAAAGTGGAGGCCCGAGGGCCCCACACCATAGGGCGGCGCGGCCCAGGGGGGGCCGCGCGGCCCTGTGGTGTGGCCCCCTCGGCTGGCCTCCGACGCCCTCCTTCGGACTATTTATCGGCCTCGACCTAAAAACGCAGGGGGAGAAGTCGAAGTCGCCAGAAACCCTCCAGAACGCCGCCACATCGCGAAACTCCGTCGCGGGAGCCAGAAGTCTCCGTTCTGGCACTCCGCCGGGACGGGGAATTGGAGGAGATCATCGCCGCCATCACCGCCAACGCCTCTACATCAACCAGCCATGTTTCCCCCATCCATGTGTGAGTAATTCCCCCGCTGTAGGCCGAAGGGGATGGTAGGGATTGGATGAGATTGGTCATGTAATAGCATAAGATTGTTAGGGCATAGTGCCTAGTGTCCGTAATTGGTACTTTGATGATATTGTTGCAACTTGTTATGCTTAATGCTTGTCACTAGGGCCCGAGTGCCATGATCTCAGATCTGAACATGTTATTGTTTCATCAAGATAATCATTGTTTATGGTCTTACCTATAAGTTGTATACACATGTCGCTGTCCGGAACCGATGGCCCCGAAGTGACAGAAATCGGGACAACCGGAGGGAATGGTAGCGATGTGAGGATCACATGTGTTCACGGAATGTTAATGCTTTGCTCCGGTACTCTATTAAAAGGAGTACCTTAATATCCAGTAGTTTCCCTTGAGGCCCGGCTGCCACATTTGGTAGGACAAAAGATGTTGTGCAAGTTTCTCATTGCGAGCACGCACGACTACATATGGAACACATGCCTATTGATTGCTTTGTACTTGGACACCGTTTTATTATTATCTGCAAATGCCCTGCTATGATTGTTACATGAGTTTCTCTCATCCATGCAACGCCCGTCATCCGTCCCCGTGCCTACAGTATTTTAATCCTGCTGTTTACTAAAATCACTACTGCTGTCTTTGTTACTCTGCTGCTGTTATTTCACTCACTATCTGCTATAAAACTGTTACTACTGATAAACTCTTGCGAGCAAGTCTGTTTCCAGGTGCAGCTGAATTGACAACTCCGCTGTTAAGGCTTCCAAGTGTTCTTTGTCTCCCCTTGTGTCGAATCAATAAATTGGGTTTTACTTCCCTCGAAGACTGTTGCGATCCCCTATACTTGTGGGTCATCAACCTCCGGCGGCATAGTCCTACGTGAGATCAATTCTTGGATTTAGGTACCCATTTTTCAATGGGTCCTCTTTTGTTAGCAACAAGGGTCTTTGGAACCCAAATAGACCAAGCAACATAACCATCATATGGACCAACATATTTAGCATAAACATCACCATAATAATCTTTAAAGAGCACATAGTGAGGGTTATCTATTCCCGCACCATCATCATTAATGGTTTTGCCCTTTCGGGTTTCACCATTAGCTTTCTCATGTGCGGGCTTGGCCTTTTTCTTGTTTGCCTTTTTAGCCTTGGTATTATAACCAAGTCCCTCCTTCCCATTGTTTGACCTTTGCTTACTCAAAAGATCATCCAAGGAAAGTTTACTTTGGGGAGAGGAGGCCTTAGCAAGTTCATCCTTCAACCTAGCATTTTCCTCAATAATATTTGCATGATCACATGAGGGAGTAGAGGTACTAGGTATGTCATATGAAGCAAGCCTAATTTGAAGTTGCTCATAAGACTCGGAGAGGAGAGAGTATTCACTCTTCAAGGCTTTGTGAGCCTTGTCTAGTTCATCTAGATCCTTCACAAGTTTCTCATGATCAACACCAAATTTGGCCTTTTCCTTTATAAGTACTTTAGTCTTAGCTCTAGCAAGATCTCTAGCTTTAGTGAGCTTGTTAAGTTTATCTTGAGGTTCTTCAAGACTTTCTAGCTTCTCTTCAAGAGATGCTATAGTTTCTTGACATTCCTCAAGAGCATTTTTAAGAGCATGTATTTCTAGAGAGTCTTCTCTCTCTATTTGGCACTTTTTCTCAAGAGTATCATTTAATTGAGCCATACGAACCATGAGACTTGAAACATGCTTCTTAGTGTTACCTTGTAGGTTACTAATGAAATCATCAAACTCTAGCATTTCTTGTTTCACTTTTAGACTAGCGGGATCAACCCCTAGATCATTAGCAATGTTAGGCATAGAGGGGTTAGGAGATGATACCTCGGAAGATTTAGCCATGAGGCAACTTTCTTCCTCCACATGAATGACCTCATTGGGAGATTCACTTGTTGATGAAGAGTTAGTAGCGAGGGAGGCAAGGGCAACCAATCCATTTGAGGTTGCATCTTCTTCATCATCAACATCTTCATCTCCGGAGGTATACTCTTCTTGAGTTGATAGCACAATAGATGTGTCCAAGGTGGACCTTGCCATGAAGCAATGTGCATTCTTGCGTTGAGGGTTCTCATTGGGTGAATCAAAGAGAGATGAAGAGGGAATGTTGGTGGTGACAATGGCGACCACTTCTCTTGAGCTTTCCTCTTCATCATCACTAGCACTTGCAATCTCATCGGAAGAGTATTCTTCATTAGCCACTAGCACAATCCTTGAGGGCCTCTTACCCTTCTTGTTCTTGTTATAGAATTTCTTGTTGGGGGGCTTTGAATATTTGCCCTTTGAGTCTTTGCTCTTGTCCTTGGGCATGAGCCTTCCACCATTAGTCTCCCTATTCTCATAGGGACATTCGGCAATGAAATGGCGCTTGTCATTGCAATTGTAGCAAGATCTTGTTCTTGGGCCCGAGCTTGAGGGACCCCTTGAGTTGTTTCTCTTGATGTTGTCCTCCTTGGCCTTGGAAGGATCAATCCAAAAGGTGTTTGCATGGAATGCCATGTGGTCATGGTAGTGGTGTTCCAAGTCTTCCGGATAGGTCATGCTCCAAGATGCCCTATAAGATTCTTGAGGAATCACTTCTTGCACGGGGTTGACCACCAAGGCAAGGTTGGACCCTTTTGTCATCCCAATGGCACGATTGCGGGAATCATGAGAGTTTTGCTCAAGCACCTTGAGAGCTTGCATCTCGTGCACGGCTTGTTGAGAGGTGAGAGAGGCATAGCATTCTCTTCCGACAAGAGTCTTGACATCAATAGGCTCGAACGGCATCATGCACTCAGTGTACTTCTCCTTGATCCAAGAGTCATTAATGTGAGAGGCACCAACAATCCGGAAGGCGTCGGCAACGGTGAGAAGTCTTCCATACATGTCTTCATGATCTTCATCCGGAAGCCTCATGAATCCTTCGGCTTTATTCCGAAGAGCATTATACTTGTTCCTTCTTGTGCTCTCACTTCCAATGCAACCCGCGGCCAAAGCATCCCAAGCATCCTTGGCGGTGGTGAAATGCCGAACACGAGACAACTCCTTTGTCCCCACGGCGGTTTGAATCATGTGCAAGGCGGTATTGTTGAGTTGACTATCAACCGCTTCTCTTCTAGTCAACTTCTTGGGGTTGTAAGGATTGAAGCCTTCCTCGATGATTCTCCAAAGTTCATTGGAGGCACTGCGAACATGAGAGCTAAACTCAAATTGCCAAGTATCGTAATCATTAACGGAAAACTTAGGTGGGTCGCCCCGGATGTTTATATGAGGATGGGGAACCGGTATATCGGGTGATTGGAAAGGTGGAGCTACTCGATTGTAGCTCTCACTTCCACTAGTTCCCTTGGGAGATGCAATGGGGGGTTTGATAGTGTTTAAGTTATCACCATTCATGGGTGCGGTAGCGGAGGGTAATACCGAAGTATCACCCTCTACAACCGCATCCGTGATATTAACCTCTATGGTGGGAGCCACGGGACGGGGAGGGGCCAAAAGCTCGGAAATCATTTTTCTCATGCTTTCCATTTGAGCATCCATGGATGATTTCAACGAGTTGATATCCTCCATGGTGACCGGCCTAGTCTCCCCTTCCGACGGTCCATCGTCTGGCATACTCTTAGGCGGTTAAGCCCGAAATAAGAGCCGAGGCTCTGATACCAATTGAAAGGATCGTATGCCGCACCTAGAGGGGGGGGGGGTGAATAGGTGCTAACCAATTTTTAGTTCTTTTTCAATTTAGGCTTGACACAAAAGGTAAATTCTCTAGATATGCAACTAAGTGAATTTACCTATATGACAAGGCTAACAACTAAGCAAGATATAGCTAAGCAATATAGAGATAGAATAGGATAGAGGTAACCGAGAGTGGAGCATGCGATGACACGGAGATGATTCCCGTAGTTCCCTTCCTTTGCAAGAAGGTACGTCTACGTTTGGAGGAGTGTGGTTGCTACGAAAGCCAAACCAACAGCCACGAAGGCTTCACTCAGATCTCCGGTGAGCAACGCCACGAAGGCCTAGCCCACTTCCACTAAGGGATTTCCTCGAGGCGAAAACCGGGCCTTTACAAGGTTCTTGGGGCACACATCCACAACCAAATTGGAGGCTCCCAAATCTGTTACAACACAACAATCAACAACAATACATCAACACAAATCAACTAGGGAACCAAATAGGAACACTAGCATGAGATCCCTCAAACAAGAGAGGGGGAAATGAAGAACGCTTCGGTGAGGATGTAGATCGGTGTCTTCTCCTTCGAATCTCCAAAGATCAAGAGCTTTGGTTGGGGGAGGAAGGAGATCTTGCAAATCTTGTGTTCTTGAGGTGGCTCTAATGGTGGTGAAGCTTGGCAGATTTTTCTTGCAATGATTGAGCAACTTGTCCATTTGGAGAAGAAAGCTATTTATATGGGTGGAGCTTTCAGATCTGACCGTTGGGGACAAATTTCACTTACACCGGAAGTTCCGGCCACGATGGCCGGAAGTTCCGGCTTCCACCGGAAGTACAGGCCATTCGGGCCGGAACTTCCGCCTTCGATAAAAACCCTGCAAAACAAAAGATGGGGCAGAACTTGGGCGGAACTTCCGGTGACCGGAAGTTCCGGCCAAGTTCCGGAAACTTGCAAAAACCTTACTGGACTATACTGAGCCACAAACTCGGAATTCCGGAACTTGTCCGGAAGTTGGGCGGAAGTTCCGCTGGGCGGAACTTCCGGCCAACTTCACCGGAACTTCCGGTCAGGAAGAAAGGAGTTGAGCCCAAAACGTGCTGAGGAGCATCTGCTGAATAAGCCAGGGCGGAACTTCCGCCTGCTGGGGCCGGAACTTCCGCCAGAGACAGGGAAACCTGCAGAACTTCAAAAACAGCCATACCAATTCACCGATCCAACTTATTTTTGATAGCTTGTACCTGTCTACATCAACACACATAAAAATATACATAGTGTTGACATCAAACACACAAAACCCAAAAGGGCGGGAAATGTTCTTTCACTCGCATACCAGCTTTGTTAACAGGTTGTACTAAGTCTTGCTGAGTGCATATACTCAGCTTTGCATGCTTTGTTTCAGACGAAGTCGCTCCAACAAATGGTGGTTTCCAGGTCGACATCGACGAGTAGCTGGATTCCAAGGTGGCAGCCTAGAATCTGGGCTGGGACCTCGCCGTTATGCTCCTGGCCTGTTAGGCATTTTGCTATCTTGCTATTTAGAATAGCATAACTTTGCTTCCGTTGATTGATGAAATGTCAGGTCAGTGACCTCTGCTTGTAATACTTTGGTTCTTTGCTCAGTTATGAGCTTGTATTACTCTTTGAGTCATAGAGTCATTGTTGTGTTACCGATTTTCACCATGTAGGCCATAGAGATCTAGGTTAGGCTTATGCCAGATGGAGATCTGGGTTTGTGTAGCTCTGACCTCCAGGGTACCCGACAGGTTTTGGTATCAGAGCAAGACTGCCTGTAGAAAACTCTTTCTATTGATCGATGTTGAGTCTAGTGGTTGTGAAAACTATTTGAAAGCTAAAAGTATTTTGAAAATCTGATTAGGATTCTTTTTACTCCTTATCCGGTATCGCTCTAATTCAAAGATTGCAGGAACAATGACCAAGTTATTGAAAAAAACACTCCATTTGTGTGGACTGATAAGTGTGGAGCAAGTTTCCAGAAGCTCAAAGAGAAGCTAACAATAGCATCAGTGTTAGCAGTTCCGGATCCAGGAAAGGATTACATGGTATATTGCGACACTTCCAAGAATGGACTTGGATGTGTTTTGATGCAAGACCGTAAAGTGATAGCTTATGGATCAAGACAATTGAAACCACGTGAACACAACTACCCAGTACATGACTTAGAGTTGGTAGCGGTAGTCTATGCGTTGAAGAGTTGGAGACAATTTTTTTATGGATCCAAGTGTGAGCTATATACGGATCATAAAAGGTTGAAGTATTTCTTTACTAAAAAGGAATTAAACATGAGACAAAAGAGATGGTTAGAATTGATCAAGGATTATGAATTGGCAATCAAATATACACCAGGAAAATCCAATGTAGTAGCATATGCTTTGAGTAGGAAGAGTACCGAGAATCAACCTACAGAATGGGAGATTCCCAAGGAACTTCGGAAAGAACTAGAAGAAGCTCAAAATTTTCTCATTCAAGGTGATACAATAGGAAGTATTGCAACCTTAAGAATCATGGATGAGATGTATTAGGATTTGAAGTATGAAATCATCCGGAAACAAGTAGATGATCCATTTATCCAAGAAGAACTTAAGAGGACAGAGGAAGGGAAACCATCTGAATTCCAAGTGGGAGACTTCGATTCATTGTACTTCCAGAAGAGGATGTGTGTACCAGATTATCCGGAACTCAAGGCAATTATACTCAAGGAAGCTCATGAGACACCTTATTCGATACATCCGGGAAGTACTAAGATGTACATGGATCTGAAAGAAATGTTCTGGTGGAACAACATGAAAAGAGATATAGCCAAGTATGTGTCGGAATGCCACACATGTCAACGAGTGAAGGCATAACATCAGAGTCCTGCTGGACTACTCAAACCTTGAGTCCTGCTGGACTACTTAAACCTTTGGATATTCCAGAATGGAAATGGGATGAAATTGGAATGGATTTTGTTACCGGTGTACCAATGACTAGTAAAAGAAAGGATATGATATGGGTGATCATTGACAGACTTACCAAGACTGCACATTTCTTAGCTGTAAATCAGAAGGATACTTCAGAAAAGCTTGTGGATATTTATATTAAGGAGATAGTTAGCAAACATGGAGTACCAAAGAAGATCGTCTCGAATAGAGGTTCAATCTTTACATCAGTATTTTGGAAGCAACTCCAAGAAGCACTAGGATCTAAGTTGGATTTTAGTACGACATATCATCCACAAACCGGAGGTCAGACGGAGAGAATTAATCAAATACTTGAAGACATGCTTAGAGCTTGTGCTCTAGACTTTGGAGTTTCATGGGAAGACCATTTGCCACTTGCAGAGTTTTCATACAACAATATCTATCAAAGTAGTATTCAAATGGCACCATATGAAGCACTTTATGGAAGGAAGTGCAGATCCCCAATCAGTTGGTTTGAGACAGGGGAAAACAAAGACTTCGCGCCAGATTATATCAAGGAAAGACAAGGAGGTATAGAGGTTATCAGGGATAGACTCAAAATAGCTCAGAGTCGACAGAAGAGTTATGCCAACCAGAAAACAATGTTGTGCGAACCTAAGGTTGGAGATATGGTTTATTTAAAAGTTAGTCCGATGAAAGGACTAAAGAGGTTTGGAGTTAAAGGAAAGTTAAGTCCCGATATATAGGACCATTCAAGATACTTAGTCAGAACACAGAGACATCTTTTGAGTTAGAATTACCAGAGAAGTTGAGCTTGATTCACAATGTATTTCATGTATCTCAACACCGGAAATGTTTGAAAGCACCAGATGATCCAGTATAACACGAAGAATTAGAATTGTAGTCGGATCTGACATATGTTGAAAGACCAGCCAAAATACTCAAAGAGAATTGGAAGAAACTTAGGAATCCAACAATCAAGTACAGCAAGGTACAATGGAAGCACCACCCTGAGCGAGAAGCAACTTGGGAAAAAGAGGAAGATCTCATAAAATACTACCCCGAGCTGTTCAGGTACCTCAACCATAACTTCAGGACAAAGTTTCTATTAAGGGGGAGAGGCTGTAATATCCCAGAACATAGGACAAATCAGGGGTAGATTTAGAAATGGGATGTGCATTTCATCGCAAAATAGGGGAAATTTTCGCGCTTAATTGCATAAAACCTAAGAATGATCGAGGTTTCTCTCTCGTTTCTATTAGGGTTAGAGTAAAGAGAGTGCTATAAATTTCGACATGACCTCTTTTGAAACTAGGGTTTTGGAGAGGCATTTGATTTGGTATTTGAATTTGAATTTCAAACAAATTTGAAAGAAGTAAACAACTCAATTGAATTCATAACTTATAACTCAAATACAATGTCACATTACTACAACACAATTCATAAATGAAATATAAATATTACAACAAGCTCATAAATAAAACCTTGAGCTTTATTGATTTCATACACATAATACATTGTCATTACATAATTATTTTCATATTACAAGAATTGGAATTAATATAAAATAGAAATAAGAAGATAAAATAGAAGATTACAATATTGAATAATTCATATACTAAAATCTTGAAAAGATCTTCATTTGATCCTCCAAGTCTTGTTCAAATTTAAACCTGCATAAGAAGCAACAAACTAGTTTGTCCAGTAACAACTATCAATGACACTTGGTCAGTAAAAATAAGAAGAAAACCATCAGATAAGCCTTGGCAGGGGGATCAAGTCCCAACCAAAGCCAAAGGAGAGGCTCAAGATCTTTTCTCAATCATGAGCATGGTGAAACGGGGGCTAGACACCACAGCACCCAGCCACATAGGTGCTATCGACCAAGGAGAGCACCACTTTGTGCTATAAATAGCACAGTAGCTTAGTGATAGGGATGAAACCTCCAGAACAGCAAGAACAACAAGAACACACCAGTAGTGTATTCGCAAAGTTCATCAAGTAAACCAACCCAAACTAAACCAACCCATAGATCATGGTGACCTAGGGCAAGACCATCCAGGAGACCAGGAGCTAGGAGGTGATGGGCAGTTGATCAGATCAACAAGCCAGAAGCACTGCATCAACACAAAGTAACCATCTAGGAGCTGGAACAAGGTATAAATCATACCTGGATTGATCTCATGATCAAATGCATCATAAGCATGCTCATACACACACTTGGTGTGGAGTAGATGCTCCACAGGGTATGTCATCACGATGCTAGGAAGGAAGAGGCCAGACCAAGAGCTAGTGATCTAGATACTGGATATGCATAAGTAAATCAAGTACTAGCCATCCAAGATACTAGAACAACCAGAACATTGGCCAACTAGTTACCTAGTACCATTTGGTGTATTAAACCATCAGTAAAAACCCATTTTCCATCAAAGGATCCATAGGGCATTCATAGAGATGATTCCCAACCGTGGATACTGTTATTCTTTTTCATAAAGCCCACCAGATAACCAAATTAGATGCAACCAAGATCAGTAGCAAGCTACTAAGGTCACAACACAAGTACAACAAGCAAACAAGCCACACATGCAAGTTTGTCTTCATTACCAACATGGTTCGGACAAGTAAATTCATTCCAAAGCATCATGGAATTCATATAAGCAACTGCTAAATCAAATGAATCATTACTAACACATGGTTCATCAAGTGTAACTGACAGAAATCAACACAAGGCAACATCATGACATGCACAAGATGGTTTACTGAAGCAAATACTTCAGTAAAGCACACCAGGGTACCAAAACTATATTACCAGGTGAATACTACAAGCAAAAGTAGCTTAACCATTCACAGGATATGCACTAGAGTCACTCGTAAAGCACCAGTAGCACCACAAGGCACTTATGTAGATGATCACACACCAGTAAGCATCACAAGTGAACCAATTGGCAACCAGCAAGTGCTGGGAAGCTTAGCCAATGGCTAGAGCATCAACCAAGCAATCCTAGAGCCTAGCTATAGGATCACAAGGCAACCAAGAGCATCACTGGCTCCAGAAGGAACCACATGAGCAGGATAACCTAGCAAACAATTATATGTATGAATCATAGCATGCTAGTACAAGTAATTGGTGTGTATAGGAACACCGGTTGCATAGCAAGCAGTAGGAACAAGTAATACACATAGCAGCAGTAGCAATGGAGCAGCACAACAGTGGCTCAAGCATGGCTAGTGGCTAACAATGACAATTATGGCCAGAGCAAGTTATATAGATAGAAGTGGATGCAAGAGCATCAGGAGGAGCAACCCTGTATGATCCAAGGATCATCAAGGACCAAGGAGAATGAAAGGGGAACAACAAAAGCATTGAGGGTACTGAAGTGACCAGAGAGACAGCGAGGAGAAGAGGGGGAACTTACTTGCGCCTGGAAGCAGAAGCCACGGCATGGTGAGGCAGTGCTCGCGGGTCCACAGCAGCTGCGAATCCAGGGTAGGCGTCGACGTGACGCCGACGAACTAATCCCCACCGCAAGAGCAACAACATGGAGATGACGACACATGCGATGCCACATCATCACCCGCGCCAGGTCAATCCCCAGGTACATGAGAGCGTCGATGGCGGCGGCTGCATCCCACCGATGATCCCAAATTGTCAGAGGTGATTTGTCTCCAGATCCAGCACGGAGGCGATCTGGAGCAGGAGAAAGCGAGCGACAAGTCCACGCAGATAGATCGATGGAGCGTCGCGAGGGGAGTTGAACGTGACCGGTGGCGAGGTCAGAGACGGCCGGAGTGAGCCGGAGCGTGGCGGCGACCGTGGTGGCGACGCCATCGTCATGGGAATCGCCAGATCCTAGGGTTACGGTTACACTAGTAGGAAAACACTTATAGGTGGGAGCTTAGTTCTGTAGCGCACAACCAAATATGCGCCACAGAAAGCTTTTTTGTGGCACACTACTAAACCATGCTCCACAGAAATGAGGTGGGGCCCACATCCTGCCACCACCAATAATTAGTGTAGTTATTTCTGTGGTGCATAGGACAAGGTGCGCCACATGAATAAGTGTTTCTGTGGCGCACTTGTACTGGTGCGCCACAGAAATAATTGTTTATGTGGCGCACTTGTTCTGGTGCGCCACATAAATAGTGCCTCTTATATCACTGCCGTACCCCCTCCCTCGCCCGTACCCCCTCTCTCCCCTCTCCCTACCGTGCGTCGCTGCCTTCCATGGTGAGCGCCGTCGTCACCGCCGCCTTCCTCCGCGAGGGACGCATGCCGCCACGCTCCACCCATCCCCGCCACCAGCAGCACATGCCGCTGCGGCGTTGATACGTCTCAGACGTCTCTATAATTTCTTATGTTCCATGCTACTTTTATGATGATACTCACATGTTTTATACACACTTTATGTCATTATTATGCATTTTCCGGCACTAACCTATTGACAAGATGCCGAAGCGCCAGTTCCTGTTTTCTGCTGTTTTTGGTTTCAGAAATCCTACAATGGAAATATTCTCGGAATTGGACGAAATCAACGCCCAGGGTCTTATTTTACCACAGAGCTTCCAGAAGACCGAAGAGGATACGAAGTGGGGCGACGAGGCGCCCAGACCACAGGGCCGCGCGGCCAAGGGTGGGCCCGTGCTGCCCTATGGTGTGGGGCCCTCGTGCCTCCACCGACCCTGCCCTTCCGCCTACATATACTCTCCGTCGCGAAAACCCTATTACCGAGAGCCACGATACGGAAATAGTTCCAGAGACGCCGCCGCCAATCCCATCTCGGGGGATTCAGGAGATCACCTCCGGCACCCTGCCGGAGAGGGGAATCATCTCCCGGAGGACTCTTCATCACCATGATCGCCTCCGGATTGATGTGTGAGTAGTTCATCCTTGGACTATGGGTCCATAGCAGTAGCTAGATGGTTGTCTTCTCCTCATTGTGCTATCATGTTAGATCTTGTGAGCTGCCTATCATGATCAAGATCATCTATTTGTAATGCTACATGTTGTGTTTGTTGGGATCCGATGAATATCGAATACTATGTCAAGTTGATTATCAATCTATCATATATGTGTTGTTTATGATCTTGCATGCTCTCCGTTGCTAGTAGAGGCTCTGGCCAAGTTGATACTTGTAACTCCAAGAGGGAGTATTTATGCTCGATAGTGGGTTCATACCTCCATTGAATCTAGGGCAGTGACAGAAAGTTCCAAGGTTGTGGATGTGCTGTTGCCACTAGGGATAAAACATCAATGCTTTGTCTAAGCATATTTGTGTTGATTACATTACGCACCATACTTAATGCAATTGTCTGTTGTTTGCAACTTAATACTGGAAGGGGTGCGGATGCTAACCCGAAGGTGGACTTTTTAGGCATAGATGCATGCTGGATAGCGGTCTATGTACTTTGTCGTAATGCCCTAAGTAAATCTCATAGTAGTCATCATGATATGTATGTCATTGTTATGCCCTCTCTATTTGTCAATTGCCCAACTGTAATTTGTTCACCCAACATGCTATTTCTTATTGGAGAGACACCACTAGTGAACTGTGGACCCCGGTCCATTCTTTTACATCTGAATACAATCTACTGCAATCATTGTTCTCTACTGTTCTTCGCAAACAAACATCATCTTCCACACCATACGTTTAATCCTCTGTTTACAGCAAGCTGGTGAGATTGACAACCTCACTGTTAAGTTGGGGCAAAGTATTTTGATTGTGTTGTGCAGGTTCCACGTTGGCGCCGGAATCCCTGGTGTTGCGCCACACTACACTCCTCCGCCAACAACCTTCACGTGGTCCTTGACTCCTACTGGTTCGATAACCTTGGTTTCTTACTGAGGGAAAACTTGCTGCTGTACGCATCACACCTTCCTCTTGGGGTTCCCAACGGACGTGTGCTTCACGCGTTATCAAGCTCTTTTTCTGGCGCCGTTGCCGGGGAGATCAAGACACGCTGGAAGGGGAGTCTCCCACATCCAATCTCTTTACTTTGTTTTTGTCCCGCTTTACTTTATTTTATTTACTGATTTGTTTGCTTTCTTCATATCAAAAACACAAAAAAAAATTAGTTACTTGCTTTACTTCATTTACTGTCTTGTTTGCATTCTCTATATTAAAAACACAAAAAATTAGTTACTTGCATTTACTTTATTTAGTTTGCTTTATTCACTACTGCTAAAATGAGTAATCCTGAAGTTGAAGTTCGTTCGTTTAAGCAACAAGGGGAGAAAGTTTTAAAGATGCTTGGTATAGAATTAGTGATGCTCATCATAGGTGCACTAAGAAACACTCCACTATTATCCTACTTAGGAACTTTTATGTTGGTATCTCTAGCTGGAATAGGTATGTTCTTGATACTCTTGCGGGAGGTAATTTCCTAGGCACTCCTGCTTTAGAAGCTAGTTGCATTATTGAGAGTCTAGTTGGAATACTACCTGTTAATGAAGTTAAAATTTAAATCTCTCTTGAAGATGTCATGAAAAAGTTGGAGACCATAGAGCAAAATCTTCCAAGTGTTGAGACTAAATTGGGAATATTACTTGATAACATTGATAAACTTGATAAATCTCTAAGTGGAATTAATGAGAGAATTGCCGTCTTAGAAACTTGTGCTACTCATGATAATCAAACCCATAGGATTAGTGAACTTGAAGAAGCTATGGAAACCTTGGGTTCAACTTTTTCTTCTCTTAAGTTTAAGGAGAAAGCTTATGTGGGTAAGGAGCAAAAGTTCATGTATGTCTCTAAGGTGCCTAAGCCAAAAAACTATTATAGGCCTAAAATTGACAAAGCCCTTAATACCACTATGGATGATGGAGCATCTAAGATACCTATTGTGACAAGTTGTGAAAATTATGATGTTAGTGCTTCATCTCTTGATAATACTTGATTCACACTTTCTGCGCCTAGCTGAAAGGCGTTAAAGAAAAGCGCTTATGGGAGACAACCCATTATTTTACTTCTGCACTTTTGTTTTATATTTGAGTATTGGAAGTTGTTACTAATGTATCAACCTCTCCTTATCTTTATTTTATTGCATTGTTGTGCCAAGTAAAGTCTTTGATAGTAGGGTTGATACTAGATTTGGATTACTGCGCAGAAACAGATTTCTTGCTGTCACGAAATTGAGTAGCCCCGTCTGTAGGTAATTCAGAAAATATGCCAATTTACGTGCGTGATCCTCAGATATGTACGCAACTTTCATTCAATTTGAGCTTTTTCATATGAGCAAGTTAAGTGCCCCAGAAAAATTTGTCTTTACGGACTGTTCTGTTTTGACAGATTCTGCCTTTTATTTCGCATTGCCTGTTTTGCTATGTTGGATGGATTTCTTTGTTCCATTAACTTTCAGTAGCTTTGTGCAATGTCCAGAAGTGTTAAGAATGATTATGTCACCTCTGAATATGTGAATTTTTGATTATGCACTAACCCTCTAATGAGTTTGTTTTGAGTTTGGTGTGGAGGAAGTTTTCAAGGATCAAGAGAGGAGGATGATACAATATGATCAAGAAGATTGAAAAGTCTAAGATTGGGGATGCCCCCGTGGTTCATCCCTGCATATTTCAAGAAGACTCAAGCATCTAAGCTTGGGGATGCCCAAGGCATCCCTTCTTCATCGACAACTTATCAGGTCACCTCTAGTGAAACTATATTTTTATTCCGTCACATCTTATGTGCTTTACTTGGAGCGTATGTATGTTTTTATTTTTATTTTTGTTTGAATAAAATCGGATCCTAGCATTCTTTGTGTGGGAGAGAGACACGCTCCGCTGTTGCATATGAACACTGGTGTTCTTAGCTTTACTTTTAATATTCATGGCAAAGGTTGAAACTGCTTCATTCATTGTTATATGGTTGGAAACAGAAAATGCTTCATGTGGTAATTGGTATAATGTCTTGAATAATTGATACTTGGCAATTTTTGTGCTCAAATAGATCATGTTTAAGCTCTTGCATCATGTACTTTGCACCTATTAATGAAGAACTACCATAGAGCTTGTTGACATTTGGTTTGCATGATTGGTCTCTCTAAAGTCTAGATATTTTCTGGTGAGGTGTTTAAACAACAAGGAAGACAGTGTAGAGTCTTATAATGCTTGCAATATGTTCTTATGTAAGTTTGCTGTACCGATTCATACTTGTGTTTGCTTCCAAAGCCTTGTATTGAGAGGGAATACTTCTCGTGCATCCAAATCCTTGAGCCAAAACCTATGTCATTTGTGTCC
This sequence comes from Lolium perenne, assembly GCF_019359855.2. Lineage (NCBI taxonomy): Eukaryota > Viridiplantae > Streptophyta > Magnoliopsida > Poales > Poaceae > Lolium > Lolium perenne. The sequence goes on from NC_067245.2 coordinate 266,792,076, forward strand.
ACCATACCTACCTACTACATGGTATTTTTCTGCCATTCCAAGTAAATACTTCATGTGCTACCTTTAAACAATTCAAAAGTTATTATCTCTTATTTGTGTCAATGTTTTATAGCTCATGAGGAAGTATGTGGTGTTTTATCTTTCAATCTTGTTGGGCAGACTTTCACCAATGGACTAGTGGCTTCATCCGCTTATCCAATAATTTTGCAAAAAGAGCTGGCAATGGGGTTCCCAGTCCCAATTAATTAACTTTCATTAATAATTCTCTTCACATGTTTTGCCCTGATTCATCAGTAAGCAACTTAATTTTGCAAATAGACACTCCTTCATGGTATGTGAATGATTGGAAGGCACCCGAGGATTCGGTTAGCCATGGCTTGTGTAAGCAAAAGGTTGGGAGGAGTGTCATTTCTAAATAAAACTAAAATACATGTGTAAACAAATAGACACTCCTTCATGGTATGTGAATGATTGGAAGGCACCCGAGGATTCGGTTAGCCATGGCTTGTGAAAGCAAAAGGTTGGAAGGAGTGTCATCCATAAATAAATAAAAACTAAAATACATGTGTAAACAAAAGAGAAGAGGGATGATCTACCTTGCTGGTAGAGATAACGTCCTTCATGGGAGCCGCTCTTTGAAAGTCTGTTTGATGAGGGGGTTAGAGTGCCCACTACCATTCGTTGGCAACAACAAACACTTCTCAAAACTTTACTTTTATGCTCTCTATATGATTTCAAAACTTGAAAAGCTCTAGCACATGATTTTATCCCTGCTTCCCTCTGCGAAGGGCCTTTCTTTTACTTTATGTTGAGTCAGTTTACCTACTTCTTTCTATCTTAGAAACAAACACTTGTGTCAACTGCGTGCATTGAATCCTACATACTTGCTTATTTGCATTCATCATATTACTTTGTGTAGACAATCATCCATGAGATATACATCCATGAGATATACATGTTGAAGTTGAAAGCGACCGCTGAAACTTATATCTTCCTTTGTGTTGCTTCAAAACTTTCTACTAAGAATTTATTGCTTTATGAGTTAACTCCTATGCAAGTCTTATTGATGCTTGTCTTGAAAGTACTATTCATGAAAAGTCTTTGCTATATGATTCAGTTGTTTAATCATTGTCTTTACCATTGCTTCGAATCACTTCATTCACCTCATATGCTTTACAATAGTATTGATCAAGATTATGATAGCATGTCACTTCAGAAATTATCCTTGTTATCGTTTACCTACTCGAGGGTGAGTAGGAACTAAGCTTGGGGATGCTTGATACATCTCAAACGTATCTATAATTTCTTATGTTCCATGCTACTTTTATGATGATACTCACATGTTTTATACACACTTTATGTCATTATTATGTATTTTCCGGCACTAACCTATTGACAAGATGCCGAAGCGCCAGTTCCTGTTTTCTGCTGTTTTTGGTTTCAGAAATCCTACAAAGGAAATATTCTCGGAATTGGACGAAATCAACGCCCAGGGTCTTATTTTTCCACGGAGCTTCCAGAAGACCGAAGAGGATACGAAGTGGGGCGACGAGGCGCCCAGACCACAGGGCCGCGTGGCCAAGGGTGGGCCCACACCGTCCTATGGTGTGGGGCCCTCGTGCCTCCACCGACCCTGCCCTTCCGCCTACATATACTCTCCGTCGCGAAAACCCTATTAGTGAGAGCCACGATACGGAAATAGTTCCAGAGACGCCGCCGCCGCCAATCCCATCTCGGGGGATTCAGGAGATCACCTCCGGCACCCTGCCGGAGAGGGGAATCATCTCCCGGAGGACTCTTCATCACCATGATCGCCTCCAGATTGATGTGTGAGTAGTTCATCCTTGGACTATGGGTCCATAGCAGTAGCTAGATGGTTGTCTTCTCCTCATTGTGCTATCATGTTAGATCTTGTGAGCTGCCTATCATGATCAAGATCATCTATTTGTAAAGCTACATGTTGTGTTTGTTGGGATCCGATGAATATGGAATACTATGTCAAGTTAATTATCAATCTATCATATATGTGTTGTTTATGATCTTGCATGCTCTCCGTTGCTAGTAGAGGCTCTGGCCAAGTTGATACTTCTAACTCCAAGAGGGAGTATTTATGCTCGATAGTGGGTTCATGCCTCCATTGAATCTGGGACAGTGACAGAAAGTTCTAAGGTTGTGGATGTGTTGTTGCCACTAGGGATAAAACATCAATGCTTTGTCTAAGGATATTTGTGTTGATTACATTACGCACCATACTTAATGCAATTGTCTGTTGTTTGCAACTTAATACTGGAAGGGGTGCGGATGCTAACCCGAAGGTGGACTTTTAGGCATAGATGCATGCTGGATAGCGGTCTATGTACTTTGTCATAATGCCCTAAGTAAATCTCATAGTAGTCATCATGATATGTATGTGCATTGTTATGCTCTCTCTATTTGTCAATTGCCCAACTGTAATTTGTTCACCCAACATGCTATTTATTATTGGAGAGACACCACTAGTGAACTGTGGACCCCGGTCCATTCTTTTACATCTGAATACAATCTACTGCAATCATTGTTCTCTACTGTTCTTCGCAAACAAACATCATCTTCCACACCATACGTTTAATCCTTTGTTTACAGCAAGCCGGTGAGATTGACAACCTCACTGTTAAGTTGGGGCAAAGTATTTTGATTGTGTTGTGCAGGTTCCACGTTGGCGCCGGAATCCCTGGTGTTGCGCCGCACTACACTCCTCCGCCAACAACCTTCACGTGGTCCTTGACTCCTACTGGTTCGATAACCTTGGTTTCTTACTGAGGGAAAACTTGCTGCTGTACGCATCACACCTTCCTCTTGGGGTTCCCAACGGACGTGTGCTTCACGCGTTATCAGGCGTGTAGGAGGAGGGGCCGCGGTGATAACCCACAAGTATAGGGGATCGCGGCAGTCTTCGAGGGAAGTAAAACCCAAATTTATTGATTCGACACAAGGGGAGGTAAAGAATACTTATAAGCCTTAACAACTGAGTTGTCAATTCAGCTGCACCTGGAAAAGCACTAGTAACAGGGGTGATGTGAAAGCAGCAGTAATATGAGAGCAATAGTAACAGTAACACAACAGCAGTAACACAGGAGCAATGGCACCAGAAAATAGTTGATACTACTTCCAATGACATATAGAACGATTATATGATGATGAGAGATGGACAGGGGTTCCCAGCGATCTACACTAGTGGTAACTCTCCAATAACAAGTGACAAGTGTTGGGTGAACAAATTACAGTTGGGCAATTGATAGGATTCAAAGCATTAAGACAGAACATCAATTCATTAATCATGTAGGCATGTTTTCCATATATAGTCGTACGTGCTCGCAATGAGAAACTTGCACAACATCTTTTGTCCTACCAGCCGGTGGCAGCCGAGCCTCAAGGGAATCTACTGGATATTAAGGTACTCCTTTTAATAGAGTACCAGAGCAAAGCATTAACACTCCATGAAAACATGTGATCCTCACATCACCGCCATCCCCTCCGGTTGTCCCGATTTCTGTCACTTCGGGGCCTTTGGTTCCGGACAGCGACATGTGCATACAACTTGTAGATACAATCTAAGCAATAAGTATAGAGCTTAAATCTAAGATCATGCCACTCGGGCCCTAGTGACAAGCATTAAGCATAACAAGATTGCAGCAACAATAACTTCACAAACTTTATAGATAGACTAATCATAATGTATCATCCATCGGATCCCAACAAACACAACACCGATTACATCAGATGGATCTCAATCATGTAAGGCAGCTCATGAGATCATTGTATTGAAGTACATGGGATAGAGAGTACCAACTAGCTACTGCTAGAACCCGTAGTCCATGGAGGAACTACTCACGGAGCATGATGGAGGCGGTGGCGTTGATGGAGATGGCTTCCGGGGGCACTTCCCCGTCCCGGCAGGGTGCCGGAACAGAGACTTCTGTCCCCCGAATTGGAGTTTCGCGATGGCGGCGGCGCCCCTGGAGTCTTTCTGGAGTTTCGTCAAAAGGTATCGAGTTTTTAGGTCGCGAGGGGTTAAATAGGCGAAGAGGCGGCGCAAAAGGGTTTCTGGGGGGCCCACACAGTAGGGGGGCGCCCCCCCCCCCCTTGGCCGCGCCGCCCTGTGGGGTGGGGCTCCCCTCCGACTCTCCTTCGGTGTTTTGGATGCTTCCGGGAAAAATAAGATGTTTGGCGTTGATTTCGTCCAATTCCGAGAATATTGCCCGAACAGCCTTTCTGGAACCAAAAACAACAGAAAACAGGAACTTGCACTGTGGCATCTTGTTAATAGGTTAGTTCCGGAAAACGCATAAAAACATTATAAAGTGCGAGCAAAACATGTAAGTATTGTCATAAAATAAGCATGGAACATCAGAAATTATGGATACGTTGGAGACGTATCAGCATCCCCAAGCTTAGTTCCTACTCGTCCTCGAGTAGGTAAACGATAAAAAGAATAATTTCTGTAGTGACATGCTACTTACATAACCTTGATCATACTATTACAAAGCATATGAAATGAATGAAGTGACTCAAGGCAACAATCTATAGTTGCTAACAAATAGATAACATATAGCAAAACTTTTCATGAAGAGTACTTTCAAGACAAGCATCAAAAGCCTTGCATAAGAGTTAACTCATAAAGCAATAAATTCAAAGTAAAGGCATCGAAGCAACACAAAGGAAGATATAAGTTTTAGCAGTTGCTTTCAACTTTCAACATGCATATCTCATGGATAATTGTCAACATAAAGTAATATGATGAATGCAAATAAGCAAGTATGTAAGAATCAATGCACAGTTGACACAAGTGTTTGCTTCTAAGATGGAAGGAAGTAGGTAAACTGACTCAACATAAAGTAATAGAATGGCCCTTCGCAGAGGGAAGCAGGGATAAAATCATGTGCTAGAGCTTTTCAAGTTTTGAAATCATATAGAGAGCATAAAAGTAAAATTTTGAGAGGTGTTTGTTGTTGTCAACGAATGGTAGTGGGCACTCTAAGCCCCTTGCCAGACAGACCTTCAAAGAGCAGCTCCCATGAAACATTTTTATTTTTGGGTGGCACTCCTTCCAACCTTTACTTTCACAAACCATGGCTAACCGAATCCTCGGGTGCCTGCCAACAATCTCATACCATGAAGGAGTGCCTTTTTATTTTTGTTTTATTTAGTGATGACACTCCTCCCCTCCTTTGCTTTCTCAAGCCATGGCTAACCGAATCCTCGGGTGCCTACCAATCATTCACATACCATGGAGGAGTGTCTATTTGTGATTAATTGGGGCTGGGAACCCCGTTGCCAGCTCTTTTTGCAAAATTATTGGATAAGCGGATGAAGCCACTAGTCCATTGGTGAAAGTTGCCCAACAAGATTGAAAGATAAAACACCACATACTTCCTCATGAGCTATAAAACATTGACACAAATTGAGAAGCACTTTGAATTGTTTAAAGGTAGCACATGAAGTATTTACTTGGAATGGCAGGAAATACCACATAGTAGGTAGGTATGGTGGACACACATGGCATAGGTTATGGCTCAAGGTTTTGGATGCACGAGAAGCATTCCCTCTCAGTACAAAGCTTTGGCTAGCAAGGTTATTTGAAACAAACACAAGTATGAAACGGTACAACAAAACTTACATAAGAACATATTGCAAGCATTATAATACTCTACACTGTCTTCCTTGTTGCTCAAACACTTTTACCAGAAAAATATCTAGACCTTAAGAGAGACCAATCATGCAAACCAATTTTAACAAGCTCTACAGTAGTTCTCCACTAATAGGTTTAAACTACATGATGCAAGAACTTAATCTTGATCTACTTGAGAGCTCAAAACAATTGCCAAGTGTCAAATTATCCAAGACAATATGAGGCATTTTCTATTTCCAACCAAATAACAATAAGTGCTGTAGCTTCCAACTTTTATCATTGAACATTAAAAGTAAAACGAAGAACAGGTGTTCATATGAAAAAGCGGAGCGTGTCTCTCTCCCACACAAGGATTGCTAGGATCCATCTTTATTCAAACAAAACAAAAATAAAAACACACAGACGCTCCAAGTAAAGCACATATGATGTGACCGAATAAAAATATAGTTTCAATAGAAGTGACCTGATAAGTTGATGAAGAAGGGGATGCCTTGGGCATCCCCAAGCTTAGACGCTTGAGTCTTCTTGAAATATGCAGGGATGAACCACGGGGGCATCCCCAAGCTTAGACTTTTCACTCTTCTTGATCATATATCATCCTCCTCTCTTGACCCTTGAAAACTTCCTTCACACCAAACTTCTCATAAACTTCATTAGAGGGGTTAGTACTCAAAAATTTGAATCCACCTTGGTCCTGTAGTGACACATTGCAAGAACTCAATAAAACATTAGCTACAGCTCTCCACGTCTAGAAAGCCTTGCTTAAAGTCCACAAGAGACAATGCAAAAAACAGAGACAGAATCTGCCAAAACAGAACAGCCAGTAAAGACGAATTTTAAAGAGGTACTTCCGTTGCTCAAATCAGAAAACTCAAAACTAATGAAAGTTGCGTACGTATCTGAGGATCACTCACGTAAATTGGCATAATTTTCTGACTTACCTACAGAGAATTAGGCCCAGATTCGTGACAGCAAGAAATCTGTTTCTGCGCAGAAATCCAAATCTAGTATCAACCTTCTATTAGGGACTTCACTTGGCACAACAATGCAATGAAAATAAAGATAAGGAGAGGTTGCTACAGTAGTAACAACTTCCAAAACACAACAAAACAGTAGCAAAATAAACACATGGGTTATCTCCCAAGAAGTTCTTTCTTTATAGCCATTAAGATGGGCTCAGCAGTTTTAATGATGTACTCGCAAGAAATAGTATTTGAAGCAAAAGAGAGCATCAAGAGGCAAATTCAAAACACATTTAAGTCTAACATACTTCCTATGCATAGGAATCTTGTACACAAATAAATTCATGAAGAACAAAGTGACAAGCAAAAGAAGATAAAACAAGAGTAACCTCAAAATTTTCAGCGTATAGAGAGGTGTTTTAGTACCATGCAAATTTCTACAACCATATTTTCCTCTCTCATAATAATTTTCAGTAGCTTCATGAACAAACTCAACAATATAACCATCACATAAAGCATGCTTTTCATGATCCATAAGCACATAATTTTTATCAATCTCAAAAATAATGGGATCAAAACTTTCAAATCCACTTTTATCAATAATATAACATGATGATTGATCAATCTCAAGAGATATGGGACTCATAGATAAAGTCAAGAACTCTCCAATCCCATTTTCATTAGTAGTACAATTAATATTATCAAGTAACATAGGACCATCATCAAGAGCTTTATCATAAACATTTGCTACGCAAAATTCTTTAGTACCATGCATTCGACATCAGGCACAAACAAAGCATTATCATAAGATTTATCAAAGTAGCATGGATTATCATAAATAACAGTAGCATAATTATTCTCACAAGTATTACTCATAGGTACTATTTCAAGAGAATCCACAGGAACATAACATTCAACCTCTTTCGGTAAGCATGGAGGACAATCAAATAGTGTAAGAGATAAAGAGTTACTCTCATTAGAAGGTTGGCATGGGTAGCTAATCCATTCTTCCTCCTTTTGTTCATCACTCTCCTCTTCTTTTTCATCCAATGAGCTTTCAGGTTCATCAATTTCCTCCTCTTTTTCATCCAATGAGCTTTCAGGTTCATCAATTTCTTCTTCCACAGGTTCCTGCAAATTGTGAGTGCATTCTTGTGCATTAATGAGTCTCTCTTTATAATCAATGATATAAGGATTATCACTGTAACTTTCTATGCAAAAATTAAGGATAGAAGAGACATAATCTTTGAGGTCCTTACAAACAACACAAGTTTCATAATTTTTAGACATGAAGGATTCTATCTCAGAGGCTCCCATAAATAAGAAAAATTGTTCTACCTCTTCGAACCCAAGATGAATATAGCTATTCCAATTATAGTTCTTAATTAAAACTTCTTCACTAAAGCCACATTGAAATTTCAGATGTTTAGTATCCTCTTTAGAGCAACAATTTATATCATGGCGTTTAAGCAAAATTTTAGCAATTGTATTCAATTATTCTATCATAGCACTCATTACTTTACCAGTTCTTGATTCTATATAATTATTATAATATTCTATAAGCTCCAAATAAGTTGTGGGTTCTCCCATAACAGCAGTTTTTAATTTTTAGATTTTTCAAATTTTTATGGATTTTTGGGTATATGAGAAAAGTAAAACAAGACAAAAACAAACTAAGCAAAAGTAAACTAAGAAAAATAGTACTAGACGGAAATAAACTAAGCACAAATAAACTAGACAAAAGTAAACTAAGCAAAACAAAGTAAAATAAAATAGAGAGAGAGGTAGAGTGTACTCCCCAGGTGAACTTATGAGTAGAGCTATGCCTCCCCGGCAACGACGCCAGAAAACGGTCTTGATAACCCACAAGTATAGGGGATCGCGGCAGTCTTCGAGGGAATTAAAACCCAAATTTATTGATTCGACACAAGGGGAGGTAAAGAATACTTATAAGCCTTAACAACTGAGTTGTCAATTCAGCTGCACCTGGAAAAGCACTAGTAACAGGGGTGATGTGAAAGCAGCAGTAATATGAGAGCAATAGTAACAGTAACACAGCAGCAGTAACACAGGAGCAATGGCACCAGAAAATAGTTGATACTACTTCCAATGACATATAGAATGATTATATGATGATGAGAGATGGACAGGGGTTCCCAGCGATCTACACTAGTGGTAACTCTCCAATAACAAGTGTTGGGTGAACAAATTACAGTTGGGCAATTGATAGGATTCAAAGCATTAAGACAGAACATCAATTCATTAATCATGTAGGCATGTTTTCCATATATAGTCGTACATGCTCGCAATGAGAAACTTGCACAACATCTTTTGTCCTACCAGCCGGTGGCAGCCGGGCCTTAAGGGAATCTACTGGATATTAAGGTACTCCTTTTAATAGAGTACCGGAGCAAAGCATTAACACTCCATGAAAACATGTGATCCTCACATCACCGCCATCCCCTCCGGTTGTCCCGATTTCTGTCACTTCGGGGCCTTTGGTTCCGGACAGCGACATGTGCATACAACTTGTAGATACAATCTAAGCAATAAGTATAGAGCTTAAATATAAGATCATGCCACTCGGGCCCTAGTGACAAGCATTAAGCATAACAAGATTGCAGCAACAATAACTTCACAAACTTTATAGATAGACTAATCATAATGTATCATCCATCGGATCCCAACAAACACAACACCGATTACATCAGATGGATCTCAATCATGTAAGGCAGCTCATGAGATCATTGTATTGAAGTACATGGGATAGAGAGTACCAACTAGCTACTGCTAGAACCCGTAGTCCATGGGGGAACTACTCACGGAGCATGATGGAGGCGGTGGCGTTGATGGAGATGGCTTCTGGGGGCACTTCCCCGTCCCGGCAGGGTGCCGGAACAGAGACTTCTGTCCCCCGAATTGGAGTTTCGCGATGGCGGCGGCGCCCCTGGAGTCTTTCTGGAGTTTCGTCAAAAGGTATCGAGTTTTTAGGTCGCGAGGGGTTAAATAGGTGAAGAGGCGGCGCAAAAGGGTTTCTGGGGGGCCCACACAGTAGGGGGGCGCGCCCCCCCTTGGCCGCGCCGCCCTGTGGGGTGGGGCCCCCCTGGCTCCCCTCCGACTCTCCTTCGGTGTTCTGGATGCTTCCGGGAAAAATAAGATGTTTGGCGTTGATTTCGTCCAATTCCGAGAATATTGCCCGAACAGCCTTTCTGGAACCAAAAACAGCAGAAAACAAGAACTAGCACTGTGGCATCTTGTTAATAGGTTAGTTCCAGAAAACGCATAAAAACATTATAAAGTGCGAGCAAAACATGTAAGTATTGTCATAAAATAAGCATGGAACATCAGAAATTATGGATACGTTGGAGACGTATCACGCGGCGTGGAGGAGGAGTGTCCGGCGCCGCATCAAGGAGGAGGAGTGATGTCTACGTTCCCCCCCCTTTCCTGTAGACAGTGTTGGGCCTCCAAGAGCAGAGGTTTGTAGAACAGCAGCAAGTTTTCCCTTAAGTGGATCACCCAAGGTTTATCGAACTCAGGGAGGAAGAGGTCAAAGATATCCCTCTCATGCAACCCTGCAACCAAAAAGCAAGAAGTCTCTTGTGTCCCCAACACACCTAATAGGTGCACTAGTTCGGCGAAGAGATAGTGAAATACAGGTGGTATGAATAAGTATGAGCAGTAGCAACGGTGCCAGAAAATAGCTTGCTGGCGTGTAGTTGATGGTGGTAATATTGCAGCAATAGTAACGCAGTAAAACAGTAAACAAACAGTAGTAACGCAGCAGTATTTAGGAACAAGGCCTAGGGATTACACTTTCACTAGTGGACACTCTCAACATTGATCACATAACAGAATAGATAAATGCATACTCTACACTTTTGTTGGATGATGAACACATTGCGTAGGATTACACGAACCCTCAATGCCGGAGTTAACAAGCTCCACAATTAATGTTCATATTTTAGTAACCTTATAGTGTAAGATAGATCAATATAACCAAATAGATCACATCAATACCATCATAGTAATAGTTAACTTCACAATCCACAAGAGATCATGATCATAGCCTACGACAAGAACCACATGGTGCACACACTAGTCACCTTTACACCAATGCAGGAGGAATAGAATACTTTAATAACATCACTAGAGTAGCACATAGATGAATTGTGATACAAAACTCATATGAATCTCAATCATGTAAAGCAGCTCATGAGATTATTGTATTGAGGTACATGGGAGAGAGATGAACCACATAGCTACCGGTACAGCCCCGAGCCTCGATGGAGAACTACTCCCCCCTCATGGGAGCAGCAGCGGTGATGAAGATGGCGGTGGAGATGGCAGCGGTGTCGATGGAGAAGCCTTCCGGGGGCACTTCCCCGCTCCGGCGGCGTGCCGGAACAGAGACTCCTGTCCCCTAGATCTTGGCTTCGCGATGGCGGCGGCTCTGGAAGGTTTCTGTGGGTTTCGTCGAACGTATCAGGGTTTTCGATCTAGGGGCTTTATATAGGCGAAGAGGCGGCGCAGGAGGGTCGAAGGGGCGACGACACCATAGGGCGGCGCGGCCAGGGCCAGGGCCGCGCCGGCCTATGGTCTGGGGGCCCAGTGCCCCCCCCTCTGGTCCTTCCCGGGTGTTCTGGATGCTTCCGGTGAAAATAGGAACTTGGGCGTTGATTTCGTCCGATTCCGAGAATATTTCGTTACTAGGATTTCTGAAACCAAAAACAGCAGAAAACAGGAACTGGCACTTCGGCATCTTGTTAATAGGTTAGTTCCAGAAAATGCACGAATATGACATAAAGTGTGCATAAAACATGTAGATAACATCAATAATGTGGCATGGAACATAAGAAATTATCGATACGTCGGAGACGTATCAGCATCCCCAAGCTTAGTTCTACTCGTCCCGAGCAGGTAAAACGATAACACAGATAATTTCTGGAGTGACATGCCATCATAACCTTGATCATACTATTTGTAAAGCATATGTAATGAATGCAGCAATCCAAGACAATGGCAATGACATGAGTAAACAAATGAATCATAAAGCAAAGACTTTTCATGAATAGCACTTCAAGACAAGCATCAATAAGTCTTGCATAAGAGTTAACTCATAAAGCAATAATTCAAAGTAAAGGCATTGAAGCAACACAAAGGAAGATGAAGTTTCAGCGGTTGCTTTCAACTCATAACATGTATATCTCATGGATATTGTCAACATAGAGTAATATAATAAGTGCAATAAGCAAGTATGTAGGAATCAATGCACAGTTCACACAAGTGTTTGCTTCTTGAGGTGGAGAGAAATAGGTGAACTGACTCAACATTGAAAGTAAAAGAATGGTCCTCATAGAGGAAAAGCATCGATTGCTATATTTGTGCTAGAGCTTTTATTTTGAAAACATGAAACAATTTTGTCAACGGTAGTAATAAAGCATATGTATCATGTAAATTATATCTTACAAGTTGCAAGCCTCATGCATAGTATACTAATAGTGCCCGCACCTTGTCCTAATTAGCTTGGACTACCGGATCATCACAATGCACATGTTTTAACCAAGTGTCACAAAGGGGTACCTCTATGCCGCCTGTACAAAGGTCTAAGGAGAAAGCTCGCATTGGATTTCTCGCTATTGATTATTCTCAACTTAGACATCCATACCGGGACAACATAGACAACAGATAATGGACTCCTCTTTTATGCATAAGCATGTGACAACAATTAATAACTTTCTCATTTGAGATTGAGGATATATGTCCAAAACTGAAACTTCCACCATGGATCATGGCTTTAGTTAGCTGCCCAATGTTCTTCTCTAACAATATGCATGCTTAACCATAAGGTGGTAGATCGCTCTTACTTCAGACAAGACGAACATGCATAGCAACTCACATGAAATTCAACAAAGAGTAGTTGATGGCGTCCCCAGTGAACATGGTTATCGCACAACAAGCAACTTAATAAGAGATAAAGTGCATAATTACATATTCAATACCACAATAGTTTTTAAGCTATTTGTCCCATGAGCTATATATTGTAAAGGTGATGATGGAATTTCAAAGGTAGCACTCAAGCAATTTACTTTGGAATGGTGGAAAATACCATGTAGTAGGTAGGTATGGTGGACACAAATGGCATAGTGGTTGGCTCAAGTATTTTGGATGCATGAGAAGTATTCCCTCTCGATACAAGGTTTAGGCTAGCAAGGCTTATTTGAAACAAACACAAGGATGAACCGGTGCAGAAAAACTCACATAAAAGATATATTGAAAACATTATAAGACTCTACACCGTCTTCCTTGTTGTTCAAACTCAATACTAGAAATTATCTAGACCTTAGAGAAACCAAATATGCAAAGCAAATTTTAGCATGCTCTATGTATTTCTTCATTAATGGGTGCAAAGCATATGATGCAAGAGCTTAAACATGAGCACAACAATTGCCAAGTATCACATTACCCAAGATATTATAGCAAATTACTACATGTATCATTTTCCAATTCCAACCATATAACAATTTAACGAAGGAGAAACTTCGCCATGAATATTATGAGCTAAGAACACATGTGTTCATACGAACCAGCGGAGCGTGTCTCTCTCCCACACAAGCATGATGTAATCCAATTTATTCAAACAAAAACAAAAACAAAAGCACACAGATGCTCCAAGTAAAGTACAGAAGGTGTGACCGAATAAAAATATAGTTTCAAGAGAAGGAACCTGATAATGTTGTCGATGAAGAAGGGGATGCCTTGGGCATCCCCAAGCTTAGATGATTGAGTCTTCTTGAAATATGCAGGGATGAACCACCGGGGCATCCCCAAGCTTAGAGCTTTCACTCTTCTTGATCATAGTATATCATCCTCCTCTCTTGATCCTTGAAAACTTCCTCCACACCAAACTCGAAACAAACTCATTAGAGGGTTAGTGCATAATAAAAATTCACATGTTCAGAGGTGACACAATCATTCTTAACACTTCTGGACATTGCATAAAGCTACTGGAGTTTAATGGAACAAAGGAATCCATCCCACATAGCAAAAGAGGCAATGCGAAATAAAAGGCAGAATCTGTCAAAACAGAACAGTTCGTATTGACGAATTTTAAAATGGCATCAGACTTGCTCAAACGAAAATGCTCAAATTTAATGAAAGTTGCGTACATATCTGAGGATCATGCACGTAAATTGGCTTAATTTTCTGAGCTACCTACAGGGAGGTGGACCCAGATTCGTGACAGCAAAGAAATCTGGAACTGTGCAGTAATCCAAATCTAGTATCAACCTTCGATTAGAGGCATCACTTGGCACAACAAAACACAAAACTAAGATAAGGAGAGGTTGCTACAGTAGTAAACAACTTCCAAGACACAAATATAAAACAAAGTACTGTAGCAAAATAACACATGGGTTATCTCCCAAGAAGTTCTTTTCTTTATAGCCATTAAGATGGGCTCAGCAGTTTTAATGATGCATGATACGTCTCCAATGTATCTATAATTTCCGATGTTCCATGCTTGTTTTATGACAATACCAACATGTTTTGTTCACACTTTATATCATTTTTATGCGTTTTCCGGAACTAACCTATTGACGAGATGCCGAGAGGCCAGTTGCTGTTTTCTGCTGTTTTTGGTTTCAGAAATCCTAGTAACGAAATATTCTCGGAATCGGACGAAATCAACGCCCAAGTTCCTATTTTCATCGGAAGCATCCAGAACACCCGGGAAGGACCAGAGGGGAGCCCTGGGGGCCCCACACCACACCCCGGCGCGGCCAGGGGGGGGCCGCGCCCCCCTATAGTGTGGGCCCCCCAGAGACCCTCCGACTCCGATTCTTCGCCTATTTAAGCCGTCGTGACCTAAAACTTCGAGACCAATTTGACGAAACTCCAGAAAGACTCCAGGGGCGCCGCCACCGTCGCGAAACTCCAATTCGGGGGACAGAACTCTGTTCCGGCACCCTGCCGGGACGGGGAAGTGCCCCCGGAAGGCTTCTCCATCGACACCGCTGCCATCTCCACCGCCATCTTCATCACCGCTGCTACTCCCATGAGGAGGGAGTAGTTCTCCATCGAGGCTCGGGGCTGTACCGGTAGCTATGTGGTTAATCTCTCTCCATGTACTTCAATACAATGATCTCATGAGCTGCTTTACATGATTGAGATTCATATGAGTTTTGTATCACAATTCATCTATGTGCTACTCTAGTGATGTTATTAAAGTAGTTCTATTCCTCCTGCACGTGTGTAAAGGTGACTAGTGTGTGCACCGTGTGGTTCTTGTCGTAGGCTATGATCATGATCTCTTGTAGATTGTGGAGTTAATTATCATTATGATGGTATTGATGTGATCTATCTGGTTATGTTGATCTATCTTACACTATAAGGTTACTTAAATATGAACAAATTGTGGAGCTTGTTAACTCCGGCATTGAGGGTTCGTGTAATCCTACGCAATGCGTTCATCATCCAACAAGAGTGTAGAGTATGCATTTATCTATTCTGTTATGTGATCAATGTTGAGAGTGTCCACTAGTGAAAGTATGATCCCTAGGCCTTGTTCCTAAATACTGCTATCGCTGCTTGTTTACTGTTTTACTGTGATACTACTGCTGCAATACTACCACCATCAACTACACGCCAGCAAGCTATTTTCTGGCACCGTTGCTACTGCTCATATATATTCATACCACCTGTATTTCACTATCTCTTCGCCGAACTAGTGCACCTATTAGGTGTGTTGGGGACACAAGAGACTTCTTGCTTTGTGGTTGCAGGGTTGCATGAGAGGGATATCTTTGACCTCTTCCTCCCTGAGTTCGATAAACCTTGGGTATCCACTTAAGGGAAAACTTGCTGCTGTTCTACAAACCTCTGCTCTTGGAGGCCCAACACTGTCTACAGGAAAGGAGGGGGAGCGTAGACATCAAGCTATTTTCTGGCGCCGTTGCCGGGGAGGAAAGGTAAAAGGTACTCACACTCCGGATCCCGGCTACTAAGCTATTTTCCAGCGCCGTTGTAAGTACTCGAAGCTATTTCCTTTAGATCCTGCAATTGCAACTTTTTGTTTCTTGTTTACACTAGTTAGGCATAATGGAAAACAACAAAAAAATTGGTGAGCTTTTTAATCTTTTTCCTGATTTAGAATTGTTTGATGCGAAAATTAAAAAACCTATGGAACCTTATTTGCATGCTAGTAGCGATGTTATTAGTATGAACGCAATTACTGCTAATGCTATGGATAGGTCTAAGCTTGGGGAAGCTAGTTTATATAAAAATAATCTTTTTTGCTCCTCAGCTTTGGAAGAAATATTTTGCTCTGATAATGCTTTATCTCCCATATGCGATAACTCTAATGATGCTTCTGATATTTTAAATCCACCTGCTGAAAGTATTCCGTATAAAATACCTATGAAAATTATTGAACGTGTTATGGATAACCACTATAAAGGGGATGGAACTGTCCATCCTAAAGATCATTTACTATTTTTGCATGAATTATGCGGGTTATTCAAGTGTGCAGGTATCTCTATGGATGAAGTGAGGAAGAAGCTATTCTCTGTTTCGCTGTCTGGTAAAGCGGCGCATTGGTATAAATTATTGGAGAATAGACATTCTCTTGGTTGGGAGGAAATTGCATCTCTCTTTTATTCTAAATTTTATCCTCCGCATGAAGTGCATATTGATAGGAATTATATTTATAACTTTTATCCTCGTGATGGAGAGAGTATTTCTCAAGCGTGGGGGAGATTGAAATCTCTAATGCTCAAATGTCCCATTCATGAGCTCCCCCGTAATGTTATTGTTAACAATTTTTATGCGAGACTTTCAGGACAACACAAGGACTATCTCGATGCCTGTTCGGAGGGATCTTTCACAAGCAAGGAGGTTGAAGCTAGGTGGGATCTTCTTGATCGGATTAAGGAGAACGCTGAAGGATGGGAGAACAATGAAGGTAAAGAGTCAGGTATAAATTATGATTATGAATGCATTGAAGCTTTTATGGATACCGATAAATTTCGAAATATGAGTGCTACTTATGGTCTTGACTCTCAAGTTGCTGCAAATCTTTATAAATCCTTTGCTTCTCATTTTGAATTGCCTAAGAAGAATTTTGATAAGTATCATGAACCTTTTAAAGAGGCTTGCATGAAGAATGAAATTGTTGTTAATTATTGCAATAAGCATGCTCAAACTCCTAAGAATGCTATTTCCTATAAGCATGTTAATTTTTGTGGAATACATAGACCTTGTGGAATTAATCAAATCAAAGATGAATATTGTATCCATCATACTACTGAAAAAACTAGAAAGTGGCTTAGGGCTCTAGATGATCTTGGTAAAAAAGTTTGTGCCCTCTATCCTTTTATTTGTGAAGTTTGCCATGAAGTGGGTCATTTTAATTTTCAATGCTCCTTCAATGATAATTTGAACCCAATGAGTGCTGCAAATTTGTATTGTGATGATGAAATTTCTCCTAATCAGCATGATGAACTTACTTTATTTTTGGGGTGTGAAGAACTATCGAGAAAAATCTCCTTGTTACATATGAGTGATCTTGATATTGATGATGTCCTGCATGGGTGTTTTTCTTATTGCATTGATAATAGCCATACAAATACTTACATACAAAGTATTTTAGAAGATGACACCTTGCCAAAATATGATAGGACCGCTGTGTGTTTTCAACTAATTAATGAAAAGGAGGGATCCTCCCAAGTTTCTTCTATTGTTTCTGAAAGTAAATCAGGTTATGCGGACAAGCCACCCTTCAAGCCTCTTCCTCCTGAAGAAGGGAACGAGGAGAAGGAAGAGAAGAAGAAGAAGAAGGGAAAGAAGAAGAAGAAGAAGAAGAAGAAGAAGGAGAATAAAAAGAAAGAGGTAACGGCGTATCCCCGCGTGAATGAGATAACGCTAGGTAACCGTAAGTATGTTGCTCCTAATGATTATTGTGATAATGAATCTGAATATGATGATCTTCCTATGCCCTTTACATACATTAGCAATCATGATTTGAATGAGCACACTACTTTTGATATCGCAAATCTCTGGGAAACTAATTCTGAAAATGATGATGATAATAATTGCCATAGTGTCAGTACTATCCATGCTTCCTCCCGTAATGATATAGAAAGCTCTAAGCTTGGGGAAGAGGTGTTTGCAAATCCTTTAGCTACTGGTCATTATGTTCTTGATACATCTCTTTCTAATAACAATAATGGTGTGGACACAGATAAACCGATTGTGAAGGATAACTATTCTATTTCTTATGATGACACTATGCCTCCGATCTCTAATGATTATTATAAAGAATGCTATGATATAGGTTCTAACTATCCTTATGAAACTTGTCATAGTCATGATTGGATTAGCAAAAACAATTCCCTTAATAGGCAACTTGTTTACCATGTTCAAATTCTTGATAATAATCTTGCTCCAATTACTATTAATGAGAATAACTCTTCTTATGCCAAATTTAATGATACTTCTATGCATATGAACCATGATAAGAATGTTTTAAGTGATGGGTATATTGTGGATTTCATCAATGATGCTACTGAAAGTTATTATGAGAGAGGGAAATATGGTCGTATGCATCTTAATAATATTAAGTTTCCCCTCTTTATGTTGAGAATCTTGAAGTTACTCGTGTTTTATCCTCTTATGCTTGTCACTTTGTTCTTCATGAATTCATTTGTGTACAAGATTCCTCTTCATAGGAAGCATGTTAGACTTAAATTTGTTTTGAATTTGCCTCTTGAAGCTCTCTCTTGCTTCAAATACTATTTCCCGCGAATGGATTATTAAAACTGCTGAGCCCATCTTAATGGCTATAAAGAAAGAACTTCTTGGGAGATAACCCATGTGTTATTTTGCTACAGTACTTTGTTTTATATTTGTGTCTTGGAAGTTGTTTACTACTGTAGCAACCTCTCCTTATCTTAGTTTTGTGTTTTGTTGTGCCAAGTAAAGCCTCTAATCGAAGGTTGATACTAGATTTGGATTTCTGCGCAGAAACAGATTTCTATCTGTCACGAATCTGGGATTTTCTCTCTGTAGAAAAATCAGAAAAATATGCCAATTTACGTGCATGTTCCTCAGATATGTACGCAACTTTCATTAGTTTTGAGTTTTCTGATCTGAGCAACGGAAGTATTTATTAGAAATTCTTCTTTACGGACTGTTCTGTTTTGACAGATTCTGCCTTTTATTTCGCATTGCTTCTTTCGCTGTGTTGGGTGGATTTCTTTGTTCCATTACCTTCCAGTAGCTTTGAGCAATGTCCAGAAGTGTTAAGAATGATTGTGTCACCTCTGAACATGTGAGTTTTTGATTATGTACTAACCCCTCTAATGAAGTTTATGAGAAATTTGGTGTGAAGGAAGTTTTCAAGGGTCAAGAGAGGAGGATGATATACTATGATCAAGAAGAGTGAAAGCTCTAAGCTTGGGGATGCCCCGGTGGTTCACCCCTGCATATT
Source organism: Lolium perenne (assembly GCF_019359855.2). Lineage (NCBI taxonomy): Eukaryota > Viridiplantae > Streptophyta > Magnoliopsida > Poales > Poaceae > Lolium > Lolium perenne. The sequence continues at coordinate 266,811,193 of NC_067245.2, forward strand.
CTAAGAAGATTCAAGCATCTAAGCTTGGGGATGCCCAAGGCATCCCCTTCTTCATCGACAAATTATCAGGTTCCTTCTCTTGAAACTATATTTTTATTCGGTCACATCTTATGTGCTTTACTTGGAGCGTCTGTATGTTTCTTGTTTTTGTTTTTGTTTGAATAAATGCTTGTGTGGGAGAGAGACACGCTCCGCTGGTTCGTATGAACACATGTGTTCTTAGCTCATAATATTCATGACGAAGGTTGAAACTGCTTCGTTAATTGTTATATGGTTGGAATTGGAAAATGCTACATGTAGTAATTGCTATAATGTCTTGGGTAATGTGATACTTGGCAATTGTTGTGCTCTTGTTTAAGCTCTTGCATCATATACTTTGCACCTATTAGTGAAGAAATACATAGAGCTTGTTAAAATTTGGTTTGCATGAGTGGTTTCTCTAGAGTCTAGATATTTTCTAGTGAGGTGTTTGAACAACAAGGAAGACGATGTATAGTCTTATAATGCTTGTAATATGTCTTTTATGTGAGTTTTGCTGTACCGGTTTATACTTGTGTTTGCTTCAAACAACCTTGCTAGCCTAAGCCTTGTATCGAGAGGGAATACTTCTCATGCATCCAAAATCCTTGAGCCAACCACTATGCCATTTGTGTCCACCATACCTACCTACTATGTGGTATTTCCTGCCATTCCAAAGTAAATTGCTTGAGTGCTACCTTTAAACAATTCAAAATTTATCACCTCTGATTTGTGTCAATGTTTTATAGCTCATGAGGAAGTATGTGGTGTTTAGCTTTCAACCTTGTCATTTACTTTTGACGGACTCTCATATGGACTAGTGGCACATCCGATTATCCAATAATTTTGCAAAAAGAGCTGGCAATGGGATTCCCAGTCCCAAATTAATTAACAAAAATAGACACTCCTCCATGGTATGTGATTGTTGGACGGCACCCGAAGGATTCGGTTAGCCATGGCTTGTGTAAGCAAAGGTTGGGAGGAGTGTCATCATCATAATAAAACTAAAATAAAAAGGCACTCCTTCATGGTATGAGATTGTTGGCAGGCACCCGAGGATTCGGTTAGCCATGGTTTGTGAAAGAAAGGTTGGAAGGAGTGCCACCCAAAAATAAAATAATTCATGGGAGCCGCTCTTGGAAGTCCGGTTGGCGAGGTAGTTAGTGTACCCATTACCATTCGTTGACAACAACAAACACCTCTCAAAACTTTACTTTTTATGCTCTCTATATGTTTTCAAAACCAAAGCTCTAGCACAAATATAGCAATCGATGCTTTCCTCTTTGAAGGATCATTCTTTTACTTTTATTGTTGAGTCAGTTCACCTATTTCTCTCCACCTCAAGAAGCAAACATTTGTGTGAACTGTGCATTGATTCTTACATACTTGCTTATTGCATTTGTTATATTGCTCTGCATTGACAACTATCTATGAGATATACATGTTACAAGTTGAAAGCAACCGCTGAAACTTAATCTTCCATTGTGTTGCTTCAATACCTTTACTAAGAATTTATTGCTTTATGAGTAACTCTTATGCAAGACTTGTTGATGCTTGTCTCGAAAGTACTATTCATGAAAGTTCTTTGCTATATGATTCAATTGTTTACTCATTGCATTTACATTGTTTCGAATCGCTGCATTCATCTCATATGCTTTACAATGGTATGATTAAGATTATGTTGGTAGCATGTCACCTCAGAAATTATCTTTTATCGTTTACCTACTCGAGGACGAGTAGGAACTAAGCTTGGGGATGCTGATACGTCTCCAACGTATCTATAATTTCCGATGTTCCATGCTTGTTTTATGACAATACCAACATGTTTTGTTCACACTTTATATCATTTTTATGCGTTTTCCGGAACTAACCTATTGACGAGATGCCGAGAGGCCAGTTGCTGTTTTCTGCTGTTTTTGGTTTCAGAAATCCTAGTAACGAAATATTCTCGGAATCGGACGAAATCAACGCCCAAGTTCCTATTTTCATCGGAAGCATCCAGAACACCCGGGAAGGACCAGAGGGGAGCCCTGGGGGCCCCACACCACACCCCGACGCGGCCAGGGGGGGGCCGCGCCCCCCTATAGTGTGGGCCCCCCAGAGACCCTCCGACTCCGATTCTTCGCCTATTTAAGCCGTCGTGACCTAAAACTTCGAGACCAATTTGACGAAACTCCAGAAAGACTCCAGGGGCGCCGCCACCGTCGCGAAACTCCAATTCGGGGGACAGAACTCTGTTCCGGCACCCTGCCGGGACGGGGAAGTGCCCCCGGAAGGCTTCTCCATCGACACCGCTGCCATCTCCACCGCCATCTTCATCACCGCTGCTACTCCCATGAGGAGGGAGTAGTTCTCCATCGAGGCTCGGGGCTGTACCGGTAGCTATGTGGTTAATCTCTCTCCATGTACTTCAATACAATGATCTCATGAGCTGCTTTACATGATTGAGATTCATATGAGTTTTGTATCACAATTCATCTATGTGCTACTCTAGTGATGTTATTAAAGTAGTTCTATTCCTCCTGCACGTGTGTAAAGGTGACTAGTGTGTGCACCGTGTGGTTCTTGTCGTAGGCTATGATCATGATCTCTTGTAGATTGTGGAGTTAATTATCATTATGATGGTATTGATGTGATCTATCTGGTTATGTTGATCTATCTTACACTATAAGGTTACTTAAATATGAACAAATTGTGGAGCTTGTTAACTCCGGCATTGAGGGTTCGTGTAATCCTACGCAATGCGTTCATCATCCAACAAGAGTGTAGAGTATGCATTTATCTATTCTGTTATGTGATCAATGTTGAGAGTGTCCACTAGTGAAAGTATGATCCCTAGGCCTTGTTCCTAAATACTGCTATCGCTGCTTGTTTACTGTTTTACTGTGATACTACTGCTGCAATACTACCACCATCAACTACACGCCAGCAAGCTATTTTCTGGCACCATTGCTACTGCTCATATATATTCATACCACCTGTATTTCACTATCTCTTCGCCGAACTAGTGCACCTATTAGGTGTGTTGGGGACACAAGAGACTTCTTGCTTTGTGGTTGCAGGGTTGCATGAGAGGGATATCTTTGACCTCTTCCTCCCTGAGTTCGATAAACCTTGGGTATCCACTTAAGGGAAAACTTGCTGCTGTTCTACAAACCTCTGCTCTTGGAGGCCCAACACTGTCTACAGGAAAGGAGGGGGAGCGTAGACATCAATGCACTCATAAGAAATAGTAGTTGAAGCAAAAGAGAGCATCAAGAGGCAAATTAGAAACACATTTAAGTCTAACATGCTTCCTATGCAAAGGAATCTTGTACACAAACAAGTTCATGAAGAGCAAAGTAACAAGCATAGGAAGATAAAACAAGTGTAGCTTCAAAAATTTCAGCACATAGAGAGGTGTTTTAGTAACATGAAAATTTCTACAACCATATTTTCCTCTCTCATAATAACTTTCAGAGGCATCATGGACAAACTCAACAATATAACTATCACATAAAGCATTCTTATCATGAGTCTCATGCATAAAATTATTACTCTCCACATAGGCATAATCAATTTTATTAGTTGTAGTGGGAGCAAATTCAACAAAGTAGCTATCATTATTATTCTCATCAAGTGTAGGAGGCATAGTATAATCACAACAAAATTTACTCTCCATAGTAGGTGGCACCAAAAGACCACTATCATTATAATCATCATAAATAGGAGGCAAAGTATCATCAAAGAAAATTTTCTCCTCAATGCTTGGGGGACTAAAAAGATCATGAAAACCAGCTTCCCCAAGCTTAGAACTTTCTATATTATTATCAACAATGGTGTTCAAAGCGTTCATACTAATATTACTACCAGCATGCAAATAAGATTCCATAGGTTTTTTAATTTTCGCATCAAATAATCCATGTTTTAAATCAGGAAATAGAATAAGAAGATCATTCTTGTCCATTATGCCAAACTAGTGTAAACAAGAAACAAAAAGTTGCAATTGCAGGATCTAAAGGAAATAGCTTTGAGTACTTACAACGACGGAGAATAGCTTAGTAGCCGGGATCCGTAGTGTGAGTACCTTTTACCTTTCCTCCCCGGCAACGGCGCCAGAAAAGTAGCTTGATGTCTACGTTCCCCCTCCTTTCCTGTAGACAGTGTTGGGCCTCCAAGAGCAGAGGTTTGTAGAACAGCAGCAAGTTTTCCCTTAAGTGGATCACCCAAGGTTTATCGAACTCAGGGAGGAAGAGGTCAAAGATATCCCTCTCATGCAACCCTGCAACCACAAAGCAAGAAGTCTCTTGTGTCCCCAACACACCTAATAGGTGCACTAGTTCGGCGAAGAGATAGTGAAATACAGGTGGTATGAATAAGTATGAGCAGTAGCAACGGTGCCAGAAAATAGCTTGCTGGCGTGTAGTTGATGGTGGTAATATTGCAGCAATAGTAACGCAGTAAAACAGTAAACAAACAGTAGTAACGCAGCAGTATTTAGGAACAAGGCCTAGGGATTACACTTTCACTAGTGGACACTCTCAACATTGATCACATAACAGAATAGATAAATGCATACTCTACACTTTTGTTGGATGATGAACACATTGCGTAGGATTACACGAACCCTCAATGCCGGAGTTAACAAGCTCCACAATTAATGTTCATATTTTAGTAACCTTATAGTATAAGATAGATCAATATAACCAAATAGATCACATCAATACCATCATAGTAATAGTTAACTTCACAATCCACAAGAGATCATGATCATAGCCTACGACAAGAACCACATGGTGCACACACTAGTCACCTTTACACCAATGCAGGAGGAATAGAATACTTTAATAACATCACTAGAGTAGCACATAGATGAATTGTGATACAAAACTCATATGAATCTCAATCATGTAAAGCAGCTCATGAGATTATTGTATTGAGGTACATGGGAGAGAGATGAACCACATAGCTACCGGTACAGCCCCGAGCCTCGATGGAGAACTACTCCCCCCTCATGGGAGCAGCAGCGGTGATGAAGATGGCGGTGGAGATGGCAGCGGTGTCGATGGAGAAGCCTTCCGGGGGCACTTCCCCGCTCCGGCGGCGTGCCGGAACAGAGACTCCTGTCCCCGCATCTTGGCTTCGCGATGGCGGCGGCTCTGGAAGGTTTCTGTGGGTTTCGTCGAACGTATCAGGGTTTTCGATCCAGGGGCTTTATATAGGCGAAGAGGCGGCGCAGGAGGGTCGAAGGGGCGACGACACCATAGGGCGGCGCGGCCAGGGCCTGGGCCGCGCCGGCCTATGGTCTGGGGGCCCAGTGCCCCCCCTCTGGTCCTTCCCGGGTGTTCTGGATGCTTCCGGTGAAAATAGGAACTTGGGCGTTGATTTCGTCCGGTTCCGAGAATATTTCGTTACTAGGATTTCTGAAACCAAAAACAGCAGAAAACAGGAACTGGCACTTCGGCATCTTGTTAATAGGTTAGTTCCAGAAAATGCACGAATATGACATAAAGTGTGCATAAAACATGTAGATAACATCAATAATGTGGCATGGAACATAAGAAATTATCGATACGTCGGAGACGTATCAGCGAGCCGCCGCGTCCTCCTCCTCCTCCACCCCTGCCGTCGTCGTCAACCTCCTCCTACACCCCTGTTGTCGGTGAGCTCCACCTCTGCCCTCCCCTCCCTCTTCCTCTCCCGCGCGAGCACAAAGTGCTCGATGAAATGCTCTGGATGCCGTTGTGCTACTGTTGTGCTCTCGATGTTGATGCTGCTGTGTTGCTAGTTGCTGGCACGATGTTGGAACGATTTAGCTTGACATTGTTGGAGGTGCCTTTGGTTATAGAATGCCATTGTTGGACTCCCATGACTATTGCTCCAGTCCCCCTTTTCTTATTATGTATAACTTGGCTAATTATAGAGAGGGGGGGAGAAGGTTGGTGTTAATTGATGCCATTTATCTGGTATGTGCACATGGATTGAATTATGATCCCATTGCTTGCAGTTGTTGCCTGTCAAGCACTGCATGAAAGCCTTGATTAATTGCTTTACTGAAGCTTTGGCTTTATTAAAGTGTCATGTGCAGGTCATGCTGCTATTGCTTGATTAATTGGTGCTATGCTTGTTACTGATGGAGCTATAGTTGATTAATTGGTGCTATGCTTGTTACTGATGCTGCTATATTGCTTGATTAATTGGTGCTATGCTTGTTACTGATGCTGCTATATTGCTTGATTAATTGGTTCTATGCTTGTCACTTCTTATTAATGAACCATGTGTTGGTGATGATTCAGATAAACTAAATGGATTTAATTTGTTTTCCAACCTTTGTTGGAAACAAATCCCAAGTCTGAACCTGTATAAGGTGATGAGGACTTGTTTACTGGTGTGTATTGCTTATGTTGTGCTGTGACCTCATTAGCTCTTGCTACTACCACTGGTTGCATATCATAGTTGGATAATTGGTTCGTTTTGGTGAAAATAGAGATATTCACAGTAGGGAATCATGTAAATGAATGCCACTGTGGTATCCTTTGAAGAAAATGGGAAGTTTTTAATGGTTTAAAAGACTAGGTGATGCTAGGTTATTAAGTTGGCTGTCAAGGTTGGTTTTATCTGGTTAACTTGGATAGGCTATGTGTTCTTGCTTACTTATGCATATCCATCTCTACTGGATTTACTAGCTCAGGCTTGGCCTCTCTCTTGCCAGCATCACTTGGTTACTACCAAGTGATGATTAATCCCTTATGGTACCCCAGCTTTGTTTTGAACTCAACTGAGTAATGATAAATTTCTATTTCTTGTTGGCTTTGATGAAAATAGATATATCCACAGTAGGGGATCATGTAAATGAATGCCAATGTGGTATCCTTTGAATAAAATGGACTGTTTTTGATGGTTTTAAAAGGCTAGGTGGTGCTAGGTGATTCAGTTGGCTACCAAGACTTGTCTCATCTGGTTAGCTGGGATATGCTATGTGTTCTTGCTTGTTTAGGCATATCTATCACTTACTGGATTTACTGGTTCTTGCTTGGCCTCTCCTTTGCCAGCATCACTTGGTCTATACCAAGTGATGAATAATCCCTACGGAGAATCTACTCCATGCTAAATGGTTCTCTTTATAAATGATTTGGTCTTTAAATTTATTTGTACTTGCCGATGATTAGAATGTTTGGTCACCTATACACTCTGGTAAGGCGCTAGTGAGCCTGGTGCGATGGCACAAATATCAATCTCTTGTGCATCCTACCTGGCCTCACTAATGCCTTCCTGGAATGTTAATATTTGTTTCGACATACAAAGTATGAGGCATTCCATTTAGTTCATACTAGCTACTTGTCTCTTATTTGAGTTGGCACTTCTTAATTGCGTTGGCCGATGATTAGAATGTTTGGTCACTTGTACACTCTGGGGTGGGGCCAGTGAGCCTGGTGTGATGGAAAAAATATCAATCTCTTGTGCATCCTACCTGGCCTCGCTGACCCCATCCCTGAATGTTAATATTTGTTTGGACCAACAAAGTATGAGGCATATGCTATCTAGTTGATACCACTTGGCTCTTTCTTCCTTTTTAGTGCCGATGATTAGAATGTTTGATCACTTGTACACTCTTGGGTGGGGCCAGTGAGCCTGGTGTGATGGCACAAATATCAATCTCTTGTGCATCCTACCTGGCCTCGCTGACCCCATCCCTGAATGTTAATATTTGTTTGGACCAACAAAGTATGAGGCATATGCTATCTAGTTGATACCACTTGGCTCTTTCTTCCTTTTTAGTGCCGATGATTAGAATGTTTGGTCACTCGTACACTCGGGGGTGGAGCAAGTGAGCCTGGTGTGATGGCACAAATATCAATCTCTTGTGCATCCTACCTGGCCTCGCTTACTCCATCCCTGAATGTTAATATTTGTTTGGACCAACAAAGTATGAGGCATATGCTATCTAGTTGATACCACTTAGCTCTTTCTTCCATTTTAGTGCCGATGATTAGAATGTTTGGTCACTCGTACACTCGGGGGTGGAGCAAGTGAGCCTGGTGTGATGGCACAAATATCAATCTCTTGTGCATCCTACCTGGCCTCACTTACTCCATCCCTGAATATTAATATTTGTTTCGACCAACAAAGTATGAGGCATATGATATCTAGTTGAGATACCACTCGGCTCTTTCTTCCATTTTAGTGACGATGATTAGAATGTTTGGTCACATATACGCCGCAATATACTTTGTAGAAGCCCCCGTTTCCCCGGCCGCCGTTCCGTGAACGAGTCCTTGACGAGACAACAACGCCGACCTGCCTCTCCGGCGCAGAACCACGGCAATCCCAGCCGCCTCCCTTGTGGCCGCGTCTCCTGCGCTCTTCTCCATGGCCGGACCACGATTGGACTCACCAGGGCCGGGAATAATGATAATCGCCATCACCACTATGGTCATACTCCACAGGTGTAGAGTACTTTGCAGCAGATCCCACTTTTCTTCCCTTGCCGTCTAGTGAACGAGTCCTTGATGCAAAGACCGTGCCGGCCTGCCTAGCATCATGCCGGCCCCTGTTGCCCCGCTTCAGATCGGCTGTCATCGGTTTCCTTATTCCAACGATCAGTCTATTGGTTCACCGAGCAAGAAGGCGAAGAGTGCAGGGCGTGGGAGACACGGCCTGAAGCGTGGCAACAGGGGCCAGCATGGTCTTTGCATCAAAGACTCGTTCACTGGACGGCGAGGGAAGAAAAGTGGCATCTGCTGCAAAGTACTCTGCACATGTGGAGTCTGACGATAGTGGTACTGGCGATTATCATTATGCCCCCGGTGAGTCCAATCGTGGTCCGGCCATGGAAAAGAGCGCAGGAGACGCGACCACAAGGGAGGCGGCTGGGACTGCCGTGGTTCTGCACCGGAGAGGCAGGTCGGCGTTGTTGTCTCGTCAAGGACCCGTTCACGGAACGATGACCGGGGAAAGGGGGGCCCTTCTGCAAAGTATACTGCGGCGTATACTGCAACTATGGTTTCTGACCATAGTATTTGTGTTGACCAACAATGTATGAGACATTTATTCCATTTTGTCTTGTGCATCGGATTTGTTGGTCTCACTTGGTCTCACTTTCTTCCATTTTAATCATAGTAGGAACCGGATGAAGACCCCGATGCAAGAGAGCCTGATGGGTAGAGAGGAGGGAGCAAAGGAGGAACCGGATGAAGACCACTTTGTATCTTGAAATTGTGAAATTTGTATGAATTAAGAGTTGTATGTAAAACATTTGACACTTGCCACTATATATATATATCTCGATCGGGCTGTAAGTAATGTGATAATGATCTCTACATTATATCTGTGCAATGTACAAACTATTTATATTATATCTGAATATTTCTGTAAGTTGCTGTATATAACCTGTATATTGCTGTCTATAAACTGCATGTGTATAGCAAGCAGCACAAAATCATGTATAATACAAGCAAATTATGTGACGCACTGAAAACCAATTCTGTGGCGCACGCTTTTCTGTGGCGCACCTAAGCACACGTGTGCCACAGAAACCTTAATTCTGTGGCGCATGGGCCGGTGCGCCACAGAAACCTTATTTTTGTGGCGAAGTTTCTGTGGCGCACCTCCCATGCGCCACAGAATCCATTTTTGGTGCGCCACTGATGAGGCTTTTCCTACTAGTGTTAGGTCGAGCGCGTGAGAGAGAGTGTGGGCCGACTCGGTCGGTTTGGATCGAACCGGTCTAGTTCAACCCTAACGGGCTGACTAGTGGGCCCAGAGGGGTAGTTTAGTCTTTTTCATTAGGTTTTAAACCAATTCAAATTTAAATTCAAATACTTCACCTAACAAATTGCAAATAAATCCCAAACAACTCCAAAAATTCAAGAAAAATATGAATAATTCATAGAAATTATTCTTTAATCAAAATAAAATATAAAATGTAATGAACAATGAGAATTTAAAATTAAATAATTTTGAATTGAATTTTAAATTGGAAAATTAAGATTCGAAGTTTTCCTTGGATATAAAAATCAAGGAAAATTCTAAACGACTTTAATTTTTTTCTGAATCCAATATTTTCCAAAAAGAGAAAAATTCTATTATTCTAAAATCCTTTTCATTTAAGGTAAATATTTTCCCAAGGAAAATTATATTATTCTTAAACTTTTCTTTTAAAAAGAAAACCATATAATAATAATCTTAAGAGATTATAAATTACTGCATGAGGCATAAATATTTAAATAAAACTTTAATTACCCAAATCTTAATAAGTACTCCGGGGAAAGGGATTCAACATAAAAAAGAAATCACTTATGCATGCATCATTTGGATTTTATAACATTGTTCTTATTGGATAATGATGCTTCTTTTCAGAACCCGAGGTCCAGCTTCCATCCAAACCTTCGAACTGCACTATCTCGCAGTCTCCACGCAAGTTCACCCTTACTCATGTCATATTGATTATTTTCTATCAATTTACTTGCAAAGCTATATACTTATCACTCCTGCATGGAAAATAAAATGTTACTTTTCCAATTATGAATATGACTATATGTTGGGCAATGGAACCATTGTATGTGTTGATGGTGGAGGTTCCATTGCAAGGGTTCTACTCATCTAGGACTAATCACCAATGCCGTCTAGTGATTCTAGCATCGTACATATCACGGGGGAAGTCAACTGTATCTTTTTCCTCTCGCATATCAACGGATCAGTAATAAGGGTTGCCTGTATCAGTCTATCTATTGGTAAAGGTGAGGACATCGGTCTGTAACAGTCTACCAATAGGTATAGGAGAGGGAAGACTTGTGAAAGGTCTATGATGGATTGTAAGGGTTGTCCGTGTTAGTTTATCTATAGTGTACAAGACAGGGCATGTATTATTCAGAACAGTCTACCTTAATGGTAAAGGTGAGAACAAATGCCTGGGCCAGTCTACCTATAGATACAGGACATGACAGACTTACAAAAGGGTAGGTATGCAGGGTCGTGGAGAAGGCAATGATTAGCTTGGTTCTTATACTGGACCTCACACAAAGGAAGTGTGAACGGGAAAGTACGCCCGGTTGGCAACAAGGATAAGTTCTCTTATAGGAAAAGTAACGCACCTCTGCAGAGTGTATCAAATTGTGGCTTGTCACTCCGAGTTCCGGAAAGGGAACTACGAACGCGGCAGGAAAGGAACTCCATGAAGTTCCGGTCATCCTGTGAAGACTGGTGGGCATAGTTTTCAAAATAAAATAAACCTTTTGAAGAAATGTTTGCGAAACATGCTTTGACCTGAGATTTTCTGATCAACGGTTGTAGCTAGTGCATCATACACCTTTTCTCTTTTGAACTTGCTGAGTACCTCTGTACTCACTTTCTTTTGACACCCTTGCTAGACTGTGATCATGAAGAGGAGGCCTACACCGGAGCACCACAAGGGGGCTATGAGTTGGTCTACGAAGAGCCCGATCTTTTAGGAGGAGTTGAAGACGTGGACTATGGGATAGTCTACGAGTTGACAACGCAGAGGCGGAAGAGTAGAGACTTACCTTAGACATCTCGGAGCCGAGCAACATAGTGATAAATAAGTTGCTGAGCTCGTTATGTCTACTTAGTTTGAGTTGTAATGATACTTAAGTAATATCGTCGGGTGTTATCATCGGACCTGTGAGAATACCAACTTGTTAAGACCATGTTTGTAATATAATCTGGAGTGTTATGATCTGCAATGTTTCTGTTGTACCACTCCGAGGGATGTGATATTTGTGAAGAAGCCCTTCATGAATGTCATATCAACGACTTGTATACCACAGCATGCAGTGGTATGTTGGGTCACCGTAGTACCGACGGGGGCACTAGTGACATAGGAGCAACGCGGTGCCCATCGTGGCCGGAAAGCCATCCATCACTCACAGGTCCGACGAGATACATGCAACAGCCACGACCCGTGTGACCCAGATCAAGTTAGGGCGCTACCTAGATCAGGCCTGCCCGGATGGTCGCCGGCGATCGCCGCGCCGCCACATCATGTCGCCAGCCAATTGCACGTGTCCATCGCTGAGAGCGTCACCACCGTGCACTCACCAGAGCACCTCTCACGGAGAGGATCCATCTGATGCGCCCCCTAGCCCTCCACATTTGGCAACCGGGTGCCGCCACCACCGCCGGTGCAACATGCTAGAAGGGAGAGAGACCAGCTGAGTTGTGGAGAGACATGACCGGATCTGTAGTGGAGAATTTGCTTTCAAAGACATAACAAGGCCCAAGCGTACCACCTTATCCCTGGACCATGTCCATTCGATTTACATCCAAAGGCCCAAAATACAGTTGTGCAGCTGGTGCATGAATTGTGGTGTTTTATCGGATATGTTCTCGTCTTTCTTGGTAGGACGGGAGCCGTATTCAAATTTTGATCGTACTTTGTTTGGTTTTGAGGCTATGGGAGCCGTAATCAATTCACCCGTTTCCGTTCAAGATGAACCTTGTCATTGTCTGACACTCGTCTAACACCGCAATACTGCACTGATTTCTATCATCAGGTGAAGACAGTGGTGAAGCCAACGTATACGGATGTCATGCTCCTCATGACCGGCGGTAACTTTTGCTTCATTAGTTTTGTGAATCCGTCCATATGGATCCTTTTCAAATTCCCATAGAAAACATCATCGAGAACAAGCATGATAAGTTCAGATAATGAGATGCCAACATCGGCCTCCTATGAAAATAAAGGTGCCAACACAAGCCAGGTGTCGATGAATAAGATTCAGTGAACTAAATCGTTTAGGAGAAGATTCAGTGAACCAAGACAGGTCGTCATCCTTGATCGGTGTTTATGAAGTATTTTTTTTTTTTGAAGCGTGTACATATATTCATTAACATTAAGTCAAAGACAGAACGAGTACAAAATACGTACACACAGAACTAGAACGGTCCAGAAGGACACGTAACCCCGTACACAAAGCAGAAAGACCCCTCAACAAAGGCAAAATTACACCGAAGTCCTCAGGGATCCCTGCCACACCAAGACTACTCCGTCGCTCGACACCGGCGCCGACGAGCACCACCAGGAAGAGCAACAGAGAACCAAACGCCTGAGGTTGAAGAAGCTCCATCGCCACAAAGGCTTTATGAGCCATCAAAAGAAGCATCAGAGATGCCCACCTTTCGTTGTGGAACGCCGGTCGGGGAACAACCCCGAGCTCACCTTCAACCTCCGAATCCAGCTCCACCAGACGACGAGGTCGTGGAGAAGCACGAGATCCGCCTGCCACCGGGCGCAGACCCAGTACAGAGTACACATCCAACCAGCCCACCGCCGGCCTCGACAGGCCGACGACCAGAGCTCCAGAACCCGATCTCCCATCTTCTCGCCGGCGCTTGAGGAGGCACCGGCGTGACGCGGACGAAGAGGAAGAACAAAAGTCTCCAGCGAAATCCCCGCCGCCGCCACAGCGATCTCGCCCAGACACAGTCGCTCCAAGGTCCTTAGACGCCACTGCACTGCGACGCCTCAACGGAGACCCGGAGAGCTTATTTAACGCCGCCACCCCCGCCGCCGGAAGCAGACCGAGAGCCGGCATAGTAGTAGCTAGAAAGATTAAACCTAATCCTACAGCTATATAGATCCGGGCGGAGAACCCAGCGGCCCCCCTCCCACCGACGAGCCCGAGGCTCGTGGGGGCGAGGAGGCGCTAGATCCGCCGCCGGAAAACGAGCTCCTTTTCGCCTCCTATACGCCTGTGAACAGTAGAGAGGAGGGAGAGACAAGGACGAGCTCTTTGGGAATAATGGATGCTTCGTGGGACTTTATGAAGTATTTGTGTTCGCATCATGAAGTATATACACTAGATTTCTTCAACCAAACAGCAGGGGCGGAGGAGAGACTGTGCAAAATGCATGGGATGCTTCATGATTGGCTCCTGCGACACCGGGGGCAGATCGTGCTACACGTAGGCGCCAGATCATGCCGGAGTTGACATCTTGGTTTCCTGACGAGTAAAATAACTCGGGCGTCAATCAGGCAGTTAAGTTCGACAAGTAAACCTGTGTGCGATTTGAAAACAACGCCTGGTTAGAAAAACAAAGATCATTGAGGGAAAACAACGCCTTGTTAGTTTTACCAGGTCTCATGTGTCCCCTCCGCAGTTTGATTTTGCCATAGCTCCAGGACAAATAGGTGTCGAATTCGTCACAGGCATGGGAGAAGATTTCGATAATTTTAATTTGGATTTGACCTGATATTAATAGGCTATGTGCGTACCAGTGCCGCTAACACAAGCCATTCGAAGTCAAATTTGAATTGAAATATTATTATGTGGCGTGGGTGTACAATCATCCAAACCTGGCGTATTTTTGCAGCCGACCGTGTACGTGCAAAACTCTGAAACGTAAAGAACGAGTTTCAAAATTCGAATGCCACTCTCTGTGTTGGTGTGGATTTTCTCACCGGATTTCTTGCCCGGTGACAGAGCAAAATAACACTGGCATACAACCTGCATGCTGATGTCGGGACGATGTGAAAACTACGCCAGGTTATTTTTTACCAGCTCTCCTCTGTCGTGTCTGCAGTTTGGTTAGGCCTAGCTCCATGACAAATAGGTGTCGAATTTGTCGTGGCCAGAGCGAGAATTTTGGGATACTTTAATTCAAATTTGACCTGAACTTGCTTGGCTGTGCCTATGAGGCTACGACGTGCATGTGTACCATTGCTGCTGCCACAAGCAACTTGAAGTCAAATTTGAATTGAAATATCATTATGCGGTTCAATCATCCAAAGCTTGCGTATTTTTGCAACCGACCGAGAACGTGTACAACTCTGAACTGAGAGCAACACATTCAAATTTGAATGCCATGTTCTGTCATGGTGTGCCATATTCAAATTTTCTTCAGAGGAGCATGGGCTTCATGTTAACGACTTTTTAGGTCCTCTAGCCGCTTAAGAAACTAGCCGTCTAGCCAATCCACAGCCATGAAATCCAACCACGCTTTGCTTGCTTGCGGCCCAAGCCCACAAGTACAGAGCGCGGAATACAGCCTCTTCTCCTCTCCCTTATCTCTACAGTACAGAGAGAGGCGAACCAGAGGCGACTCACTTTCCCCTTCATACCGCCGGCGAGGCCGCGGGTTCCTCTTCTCTCCGTCGGCCGTTCCGGCGGCGGGAGAGTGGGGGAGCCCCGGATCTTCGATCTCGGCGTGTATATAGATGTGGATTAGGTGTGCGTGCCGTCGGTGTCTCGGCGGCGACGAATAAGGTGCTCGCGGTCTTGATTCCGTGTCAAGGCGTGCGAGCTCGTCTACCTGGCGGCGGCGTCGTTGCAGCTACGGCAATGCCGCGGAGGTCTTTTGTTCTCGCTGGGTTGCTGCTCCCGTGGTGGCGTGACTCCGCTTCCGCTCGGGATCCAGATGAGATTTGTGCAGGAGGTGGTCGGCGTCGAGCGCTGATCTCGTCCAGAGGGCTGCTTCCCTGGAGCAGGGACGTGGAAGTGATGGCTGTGGCTTCGTCTTTCTTCCCCGATGGCTTCGGTTGGAAGAAGGGGAGCCAAGCTCTGAGAGGTGACGGGATTTCCCCGGCCGACAAGCCCCAATGTCGAAGGCGCTGCAGACGGCAGTCCACTTTCGAGGTGAGCAGATCTCCAATGGTATCCTCTCGGAGTTCGGGCGGAGGTTTCTTCTTCTCCCCTTTCGCCAGCGATGGTGAAGATTCGGAGGAGGAGTTCGTCTGGTTGTGCTCAAGGATCTAGGGGTTTCGATGTAATTTTCCATTTCCTATGGGTCCTTTGTGCATGTTTCCAGGGTGTGCTGTCTTCTGGGCTTTTCCAGAGACGGGCCACGCGTGTTGTATTCTCCATGTGATAATATTAATGTGACACGGTGGTTTTCCTCAAAAAAAAAAGGCCCACAAGTACAAAATTATTATAGATAGGCTGATTTTTCTACCAAAATACAGTTTAGTAGTAACTGAATTATCCACTTGGCTACTGACCTCATCACCTGGCTAATTTTCTTCCGTTTCAACGATTCGTTAGAAATTCCAGATTTCCAGTAGCATCATGAGCCCACACATTCGAGGTCAGCAGCTTTGCCCTGGGCTGGCTCCGCCAGCCTATAAATCCGCCAATGCTTGAACAACTTTCTTGCACAAAAACCTCAGCGATCTGGTGACCCACCCGCGACCCAAAAGCTCTCTCAGTACTGGTCGGAAATCCGGTCGCGCTAGCTAGCTCCCAATGGCGGCGGCCACTCGCACCCTCTTCCTCTCATGCTTCCACAGCAGCGGCTCCGAGGTGAGCCGCCAACTCTCGCTCCGGTCGCGGTACCCGTCGATGCCGCGGCGCCCGAGGGCCGCCGTCGCCGTCGAGGTTGGTGATGACGGAGGAAGCGGGGCCGATCTGGAGGCCGCCGCGGGGGGATCGAGTATTAATGTGCCGGAGGAGGAAAAGGTGGCGGTGTTCGCGGTGACCGGGATGACGTGCACCGCGTGCGCCGGCTCCGTGGAGAAGGCCGTCAAGCGGCTCCCCGGCATCCAGGAGGCCGCCGTCGACGTCCTCGGCGGCCGCGCGCAGGTCGCCTTCTATCCGGCATCAGTCTCGGTGAGCATCCATCGCCTACTCTAGTCTAATTCTGCGACTTGGCTCGCATTTGCTGGGCCCTCTACTTATTTTTTTGCCGTGATTGTCGCTGTTTCCAGACGATCATCGATTGGTTCGTGTAGTTTTGTGTGTAGATACATGCATATGATTCTTTTAAGATTCTTTGACTGAAATTTTGTACTTGCTGATGGGGGGAGGAAGAATTTTTTTCAGAGAGCCCACTCTCTAATAACAACAGAAACCCCCAAACCCATATATCTACAAGACTATTATTTTTTGCTCATGGGAGTATGGAAAACTTACTTTTAAATGGTTTTAAAAAATAATTAATTTTTGAGCATGTACATGTTTGTCTCTTTGACATGTCCTGAAACATTTTATGAATCAAAAACATATATGTAGTGTCGTAGTAAAAATAAAGAAAATTTTGTCTTGTGAAAAGTCATTTTGTGGCACCGAATTTTTTCTTTTACACAGCTTCTAAAATGTCTTTTTTTCATTAAACTTTATATAATGTATATTTTGACATTAAAAATGTGTTTCACCTAATGAGAGCATCTACATCGACTTGCCAAAGTGGATTTCTGTAGATCTAGCTATCTCACACATCTACATGCCCATGCATCTTCATCCGTGCTCGCTTGATATCACGATAGACATGTATAAGGAAGATGTTGAGCTACCTAGGTTTAATAATCTGAATTTTAAAGTTTGACTTTTGGATGTTGACACTTCAAGGGTTTTTGGGTGTCTATGTCCGAATCTGCGTAACTGGAACAACACAAATTAGAAAACAATTTAACCAATTTTCTGCCTTCAAAAGAACGAAAACCTGAGATATGCTCATAATTACAGAAATGGAGACAACTTTAATAAATCAAAAATTCATTTTAGAACCAAGACTTTTGCCATTTCCGACTTAAACCTTTTTAAATATATTTTCTAGAATAATAGTTTCCTATCATGTTTCACTACTTTTTATACGTTAGATCAGGTTCCTAACATTTTTGTAAGACTACTATTTTTTTAAAGCCGCTACCATTTTATAATTTCAGTTAAAACAATCTCTTGTCTAATATTTTGGTCTGAAAGTAGGCGAATTAGTTATTTGGGTGCTGAAGTTGAGTGATTTGTTGGACTTTGGCTATAGTATAGTACAACTAAGGGACCAAAATTGTAGATACCCGGATGAAACAACTGATGTCCTTGACATAAAAATGTCTAGAAAAATACACCTAAGTTTTGGGGAGAGATACATAACCCACAACCTATGATGAACTTTGAGGATAGTTTTAACTAGCGAAAATATAATCATAGTCACAAGCACAAGTAATAAAAAGGCTTACATGAAAAATTTCCTCAACTTCAGAAGGAAAAAACCATGGTTTGTGGACCACGAACCAATAAAAACCGATTCAACTATGAGCAATTTGGGTATAAAGTCTTCTATAGAACCTCTAGATGTTTAAAAAACATTTTTGCCAACCAGCAACAACAACAAGGAAGATAACATCGATTTTGTCCCTTTTCTTAATTAGGCCGCTAGTTTCAACTATAAATCCAAGGAACACCAAACTTATCATACAAGTAGGTATATGTGTTCCCTACGTACTCACCATGTTGATCTCAATCAAACATTCGCTTACCAAAACTGCATGTACTAAAACAACAACAATCAGAACTAACAAAAAACTCTCTAAAATTTGATACTTCACTAACCCAAACCTCAAACCAGCTAATAGATTGAAGTACTCAATAAACAAGGCCATAAAGTTTGGAACCTATCCAATTATGCTTGATCCTTTGATCACCAGTTTTAAGACAACCCCGTACAAAATTACCAATATGAACAAAAATCACACCTCCTTATTCTTCTTCATCACGTCTCACTGGATTGTGGTGTTCTTGTGTGTTATCTCTCACTCTGATAATAACAACCATGCTCTAGGTTTGTTTGATCACTCTTTCTCACATCCGCCACGGGCTTCTAGCTAGGGTTTTCTTTGCTCTTCTATTTGAAAGAGGCAGGTAAGCACTTGGATGCAAATTGCAACCAATGGTTCACACATGTTGAACTTTATGAGTTGATGTTGGGCCGCCAACACACCTCCATATGGACATGGCCTAAGGAAACATCTGCATGTCCTAAGTATATACGCAAATTTACGTGGAAAAATATAGGTTTTGTGGCCTGTGTGAAAAGAAACAAATTTGGTGCTTCTAAAATTGCTTTTCGAGAAGACCGTTTTTATTTTTATTTCTTTTCACCGATGACATGACATATGTGCTTTCATGAAACTTGGCACCAAGATGGAAGGCACCAACACATACTTTTTCTAAAATAAAAGAAAGCTTATTATTTTTATTCTTTAGAAATATTTTAAAAGATTTAAGTTCATTTGGGAGCATATTGTCCTCGGAGTCAAAACAACACCCCAAAAAGGGAGTACCTTTTTCAATTATGTTGTTGGTAGGTTGCTAGATCAAAGTCATTGTATGAACTTCCTTTAGGCTTTGTCTTGATAGGATGCACTTGCATGAGTGTGTGGTGCTACACACCTTCACCTACATGTACAGTACGAAAGAAAAGATGAAGAAACTATTCACCTATTGCTCGTTCGATTCAAATTCCACTATCATGCCATACTTCAACGAGAGATGTTTTTGTTGGTAGGTTTTTGTTGATCATGTAGTAGTAGTAAAAAGATCTTCAAATTATACCCATCCAAATTTAATACTCTCTTCGGCTTTAAATACTTGTCGCAGATTTAATGAATCAAGATAAATTTTAGCCTACATATTGCCCAAAATCCGGGACAAGTTGTATAGCACCTATAATCAACATTGTTTACGAGTTGCCAAGTTGTTATTATTCTGCACTCTGAAAGGTGTTGTACTACATGTAGTACTGCATCTGTTTGCAGTTTGATGATCAATCAACCTAAAATCGGCCATACCGGAATTCCCCACCTGCCTACGTTTACTGGCGTGTAGCATATTCTAGTCCGACGATGCAGCCACTACCGGCACACTCCCTTAATTTGCTTTAACGGCGCTCCCACACAATCTCGTCGTTCCCGGGAAAAAGATGCCCACGCGATCGGCGCTCTCGCCCTATAAATCCGCCAATGTTTAAACCACACTCAAACCACGCCTCCACAAACCATCGCCGGCGGCTCCGGCGATCCACCTCGATCGGAATTCCGATACACGGGAACCCTCGCTCCCGAGTACCTTAGCTGCGGGGAGCTCGCGCCGCCAATGGCGGCGGCCTCCCGAGCCCTCTTCCTGGCCTGCCTCCGTGGCGGCGGCTCCTCCGAGGCGAGCGGGCCCCTGGTGCTGCGTCCGCGGTACCCGTCCATGCCGCGGCGGACCAAGGCGGCCGCGGTCGCCGGCGATCTGGAGGCCGCGGCGTGGGCGGCCGAGGAGGAGGAGAAGGTGGCGGTGTTCGAGGTGTCCGGCATGACCTGCGCCGCGTGCGCCGGCTCGGTGGAGAAGGCCGTCAAGCGGCTCCACGGCATCCACGACGCCGCCGTCGACGTCCTCGGCTGCCGCGCGCAGGTCGCCTTCTACCCGGCATTCGTCTCGGTGAGCAGCAGGGCACCCTGGTTTTCTCGCCGGCCGTTCTTCGCACCCGCTAACCCTGATTCAGATGCTTTGTGTCTATGATTATCCCGAGGGGTTTTTTTAGCGAAAACTTTGGACATAGTTCGTTGTCATGCAGTTGGAGATGAGTACAAACGGTTCATCCCGTCAGGCGTGGTGTGTGCTTATACGTAAAGGCACTCGTATTTGCTCCTTTCATGCCTGGAAATCGATACACGTATGGGGCGTTTAGCTTTTAGGACGTCGTGATCTCACAAATTTAAAGTGGCTGTTCCTAGCGTTGGCAACTTTATGTGGAGTGTAGAGGCAAATGTATAACTGTACAACCACTTTGGGGGATTTAGGTAGCATGTCTGAAGAAGCCTTCCCTTTGGGGGAACCCAATGTCACACCCTTTGGCGATCAATGTTTGAGAGGTTTGCTATGGTACTCAACACTTATAGTATGTTCTTCTGCAAAATGTAGACGTGCATCTGGGAAACTACTTTCAGTTCATTGCCCCGACTTTGGCTTTCCAAATGTGGAAGGACAAATTCGGAAGGGCGCCAAGCAGCACCTTAATCTCAGAAATATGTGAATTCACGAGAAAAAAGAAGTCAGAAATATGTGCACCTGCTCTCCTCCAACCGCTAAATATCGTGCTGAACGACCAAAGGTGGTGTAGAGCTTCATGTGGCCTTAATTTGTTCCATTTTGAGTCGAAAAATGTTCAAATGAGGAGACGGGCATGTCAAAAGTTTATTTTCATTATTAGCTTTCTTGTGGTTTAGAAAGTTACAGGTAGGCAACTTTGCTTCTGATGTACAAGTGCTAACTACTTTATGTGTGCTTAAAACATCGACAGGTCCATTTGGGATATCACACGCTCCGTTGTAAATACTGTGACGTGCGCAAGCACACTTGCTCATTATAAAGCTTGATTTGGAAAAGATAGATTGATGGTTCCTACTTATGGTTCGTGTTTACAAGTTTTCAACTACAAGTGCAGATAAGTTTGCTTATTAGGCAGAAATTAGAAAGAAATTGCGCACAAACTTATATTTCCAAAGCCATTTTCAATTGGTCTGATACTACAACAGACTTTCAAAGTTTCTTGAACTAAACCTTATGGGGTACTCTGTAGATTGTTCGCCTTAAGCGTATTCCAAAAAAAAAATTTACTTAGATATTTTGAACTTGTGAACCTTGTTATACTTTGCTGAATTTGATTTTCTTGTACAATCAAGACACATTTGGGGTGCGTGTTCAATTTT
Organism: Lolium perenne; assembly: GCF_019359855.2. Lineage (NCBI taxonomy): Eukaryota > Viridiplantae > Streptophyta > Magnoliopsida > Poales > Poaceae > Lolium > Lolium perenne. The sequence continues at coordinate 266,832,611 of NC_067245.2, forward strand.
TTTTATTGCTGAAGTAATGGAACCTGATTGCATCATGGTCATATGGACGAAAACTGTACTAAAGTTGCAGAGATTCACGTTTATAACGCAGTGCTAATACATCCTCCTTTTTGAATTTACGCCTCCTTGTCTGTTGCACAGTTCATCCCTTTTCCTGGTTCAGTGCATTTTGTTGTGTAGCTTGACATTTTTTTCATCTCTTAATTTGGTGTTCCACTCAAGAAACTTGAGCATATGGTCAACTTATTATTAAATTTTTAGGTTGGAACATGTTGTCTTATTCTGGAACAATTTGCCACTCATGTTTCACAACTCATAATTTACTTTCTAACATCAGTGGAGCATTTGAGGTCTAATCTTGTCCCACCATTGTTATCTCGGATTATCTTTTGAGAAAGAAGTGTTATCTTTGAAAACAAGAAGTACCTACCCCTTTTCATCAGTATTGTGAAATTTGTTGGAACGATAGGGGTACTTTTTCTATTACTGGAAGTCCTTTTCCTGCAGTATAAGTGCACTTTCTAGTTGAATGGCAAGAGATTCTTCATTTGGTCGAAATTGTAGGATCTGAAAATACTCATCCCTATTTCAACATGATGTCTGCTTGCTCAGACTTCCTTTTTGGATGGCACCTATTATTTGGCTGATGTCATTTCTTGCTGCATCTAGTAACTTTAATCAGTAATAACTAGAAGATAGTGTGTATTGGATATAGCCTAGTGATAAAGTATAGCGAATAAGAGACTGAGATACGCCAACCTTGGTGGTTCTTCACTACACGGAAAGGTCAATTTAGACATTAGATAGTTAAGTAACAGTAAAACTCACCTTGCTAGGGCCTCTCACAACGATTTGACTCTCACAGCCGTCTGATCTGATGGTTAAGGGTCTGGATTTGTTGGCACTATCATTACGCATTGATCCTCAATTCTTTCTCCTCGATACTTCCGTTGCTTGCTTGCTTTATATACCATGTACTTTTCTTCTCCACTGAGAAGGGTGTTCTCGCCAATGATCCTTTTAAAAAGCTATATATACTAAAAAAAAATACATATCCTGCGCACAACATTGTTTGAAAATTTCAATTATTCACAGATATATAGGCCGTACCTGTTTAAACTGATCAGAACAATCTAATTGTGTAAAAATTTCATGCTCATTTGGTTTAATGAATTTTATGCAGTACACCTGAAACTTTTTTATGTTCTTCCATTAGTTTCACTTCATGCTCATACAGAGTCCGTGTCTATGTTATTTCATCGTTTTATTTGGATACTGGAGTTCATGTATGACTTCTTTTGCAGGAGGAGAAAATTAGGGAAACCATTGAAGATGCTGGATTTGGAGCTAAATTAATTGACGAGGAGGTTAAAGAAAAAAACATTCTAGTATGCAGGCTGCACATAAAAGGAATGACCTGCACGTCTTGTACAAGTACAGTTGAATCTGCCTTGCAAGTTATTGCAGGCGTTCAGAGAGCTTCCGTTGCATTGGCTACTGAAGAGGCAGAAATCCGTTATGATCGCAGGGTTGTTACTGCTACCCAGCTAGTCCACGCAGTTGAAGAATCAGGCTTTGAAGCGATACTGGTTACCACAGGAGAAGATCGGAGCAGGATAGACCTCAAAGTGGATGGCATTCTCGACGAGAGAACAGTAGTGCTGGTGAAAAGTTCTGTTCAAGCTCTTCCTGGAGTAGAAGACATAAAAATTGACACTGAGCTCCAAAAGATCACCATCTCATACAAACCTGACCAGACAGGCCCCCGGGACCTTATTGAATTCATCGAGTCAGCTGCATCTGGTCATATTGCTGTATCAATATATCCGGAAGCCGATGGAAGAGAGCAGCATAGAAATGTGGAAATAAATCGGTACAAAAAGTCTTTCTTTTGGAGCTTAATGTTCACAGTTCCAGTCTTCCTAACCTCCATGGTGTTCATGTACATCCCAGTGCTGAAGGATGGATTGGACAAAAAGGTTATCAACATGATGAGCATTGGTGAGCTATTGCGTTGGATTTTATCGACACCGGTCCAGTTTGTAATTGGCCGCAAGTTCTATACCGGTGCTTACAAGGCGATCCGCCATGGCTCGCCAAACATGGATGTGCTCATTGCTCTAGGGACCAACACAGCTTACTTTTACTCTGTTTACTCAGTTCTCCGAGCTGCCACTTCTGAGACTTATATGGCAACTGATTTTTTCGAGACAAGTTCCATGCTCATATCATTTATCATTCTTGGGAAGTACCTTGAGATATTGGCAAAAGGAAAGACCTCTGAAGCTATTGCCAAGCTGATGGATCTTGCACCAGCAACTGCAACTGTGCTAATGTTCGACCATGAAGGGAATGTTGCAAGTGAGAAAGAGATCGACGGTCGGTTGATTCAGAAAAATGATGTGATTAAGGTCATTCCAGGTGGGAAAGTTGCTTCTGATGGATTTGTTATCTGGGGCCAGAGCCATGTGAATGAAAGCATGATCACCGGAGAATCACGGCCTGTAGCAAAGAAGAAGGGTGACACGGTGATTGGAGGGACGGTGAATGAGAATGGTGTACTCCATGTCCGGGCAACATTTGTTGGATCAGAGAGTGCCCTGGCACAGATCGTAAGGCTAGTAGAGTCAGCGCAAATGGCAAAAGCTCCTGTACAGAAGTTTGCTGATCAGATATCTAAAGTCTTTGTCCCCCTGGTGAGTTCAGTTACATTATTTGTGTGATGATCTCAGTTACATTGTGTTAATCCAATGACGGTGTATTTTTATCAGTGTTTTTAACAATTATTTCATGCTTGCAGGTCATTTTTCTTTCTTTGCTCACTTGGCTTTCATGGTTCTTAGCTGGGAGGTTCCATAGCTATCCTAGCTCGTGGATACCATCTTCCATGGATAGCTTTCAGTTAGCTCTTCAGTTTGGGATATCAGTTATGGTAATCGCCTGTCCTTGCGCCCTAGGGCTCGCAACTCCCACTGCTGTGATGGTTGCAACTGGAGTTGGTGCCTCGCAAGGTGTTCTGATCAAGGGTGGGCAAGCTCTGGAGAGTGCGCAGAAGGTCTAAAATTGATTACGCAACTGAAGACAGTTTGCACACAGTGCTTCAAATTTGTTGACGAACATTATTTTGTATGGCATTTTACAGGTGGACTGCATTGTTTTCGACAAGACAGGAACACTAACGATTGGGAAGCCTATCGTCGTCAATACCAGACTCTTGAAAAACATGGTGTTACGTGAATTCTATGACTATGTTGCAGCTGCAGAGGTGTGCTATCTAACTCTATATACTTTTGTTGTCTTTATATAGAAGATATTTGTCTGCGTTTTTGGAATATGCCTCTGTTCAAACTTCATTGTTTTTCAGGTCAACAGCGAGCACCCGCTGGGGAAGGCGATAGTGGAGCATGCCAAGAAATTTTATTCGGAGGAAAACCATAGCTGGCCTGAAGCAAGGGATTTCCTTTCGGTCACTGGACACGGCGTCAAGGCAAATATCAGTGACAAGAGTGTCATTGTGGGCAACAAGAGCTTTATGTTGTCACTAGGCATCGACATCCCTGTGGAAGCTTCAGAAATCCTGATGGAAGAAGAAGATAACGCGCAGACTGGGATCATCGTGGCTATGGATCAAGAAGTTGTGGGCATAATCGCTGTGTCTGATCCAATAAAGCCAAATGCTCATGAAGTGATATCATACCTCAAGTCAATGAAGGTGGAGTGTATAATGGTGACCGGGGACAACTGGGGAACTGCCAAAGCCATCGGCAGAGAGGTTGGCATCGAAAATATCATGGCTGAAGCAAAACCAGAGCACAAGGCTGAGAAGGTGAAGGAACTTCAGGTGAGCTCATCTTGCTTTATCTCAAAGTGCTATCTATCCTCGCTCTTTTTATCGCTTTCATGCTGCTGTCGTACAGCCATGCACGCATCTACTCACCGCCTTTGAATCCTGATTACTGCAGCTGTCTGGAAAAACAGTAGGGATGGTTGGTGATGGAATCAACGACTCCCCAGCGCTGGTGGCAGCTGACGTCGGGATGGCGATTGGCGCAGGCACCGACGTTGCCATCGAAGCTGCGGACATCGTCCTCATGAAGAGCAACTTGGAGGATGTGATCACTGCCATCGATCTGTCCAGGAAGACCTTCTTCCGCATACGGATGAACTACGTCTGGGCTCTCGGCTACAACATCATGGGCATACCGATCGCTGCTGGGGTGCTGTTCCCGTCAACCCGGTTCCGCCTGCCACCCTGGGTCGCCGGAGCTGCGATGGCGGCATCCTCCGTCAGTGTCGTCTGCTGGTCCCTGCTGCTGAGGTACTACAAGAGGCCATTGGTTATACAGGAGCGACAGACATAGAAAACTACCGTATATACATAGTACTAGCATACAAACTGTAGTTACATGGAATGTAACTCCGTGGACATGGATAACGGCAAGGGCAGCAGTTCTGTAATGTAAATATGTACTATAACTGCTGGATAGCTGGCCGGGATATATAGTTTTCTTACAAGTTACATCACTGCAGTAGTGTTTGCGATAGGTTTGGAGCGCGAGTATCCCACTGTTCTTATATATGTTTGTATTGTGCTACTGTTCTATATACGCATTTGCCGTTCTGCTATAGAACAGTTCACTTTACGTACAGGTTAAATAAGCTCGGATACAATCGGCATGATAACATGACGAGCACATCCCCAGTCTCGACTTGACCTTTGAAGAAGGGAATTGGACAACCTTTAGAGGGGTCATGTCAAGGTGTTAGTGACTGGGGTCAAATTCAAAAGCTAGAATTAAAAGACAGTGCCTCATGACGATCCTAATAATATGCTCGTAGCTACAAGGATGGTTATTCACGGTGGGGTTTTCCACTTGTCCCGTCTCTGTGGGCGATGCCAGTTACCTAACTAAGCCGTTTCAATCGCAGTTCGCATACTTTTCAACCAAGAAACATATCATGATATAAAAGCGGCAGATCCTGCTCCTCATATGGCATAGTCGTAGCTAAATATGCTCCAAAAGTTACCTTACCAAGTTCGTTAGCTACCTCCGATCTCAACATTAATTGTGGATGGCACGGCCGATCCGATGGCGACCATATGATGAGAGAGTGGCCTACCTAGTGCCGTCCATCTCAAGGCACGCACACACCACCCAAATGCATCTATCAGCAACTTTCTTCCCTAGTTTAAAACGGAGAGGCAAAAGAACTTGTCACTAGTAACTTTTCACAAGCTTGTTGCTTGGCATGGGTGTGGTATCAACCTGCAATGATCCTTGCGCGCCGCATGGCTTTCCCTTAAAAAAACCTACGATGATCCTCGACTATGCATTTTTTTCGAGAGATCGATTCTCATTATAAAGCATAACGGAAAACAGAAACCGGCATCCAGGTGCAACATAAAGTAAAAAACGCCGCCTACTCCTAGCTTATGTGATTCCTGGACTAATATATATATATACAAGACTGGGATCAAACTAGAACAGGCAAAAGCCACTAAAACATCACAAGCCTTTTCAAAGCAAAAGAAACCCTCCTATTCTTTTTCTTGCAAATTCCATCTTATTCTTCTTTGCTTCTGATAGAAGTCAGGCCCAGGGGGCTTGATTGGTTGCTCGCAAAGTATTTTCCCGCACCCACCGGACCAAGATTCGTGTGTTTCGTTGCCCATGGAGAAAAACATTCCCCTACACAACACGTTTCTTAAAATAGCCCAGATGCAGGCAAATGTTAGCCCGCGAGGCGCGTTCGATTCCACCATTCCTCTGCGTCCAGGCGCTGGTGAGCGCAACGTCGGAAAAAACATGCATGCGTCGGGAAGAGCGGTAGACGTTGCGACGCATCGAGAAAGCGCACCATAAATCCCCTCACCGCATGTCTCCCCTATCACTCTCCACCATTCTCACACACCCTTTCCTCTCCCTTCTCTCTCCTCTCGCCACCGGCGGTTGTACTGCCGCCGGTAGATCCAAGGCCACCGCGACGACGACTGAAGAGCGGGCAATCTAAGCTTTCATCGACATCGACCTAGACGTGTTTTCCCCGGTTCAAGCTGCTCAGCAAGGACAACAATGACGGTAATGCTCGAATCCAAGGTCATATGCTTGAATGTGCGTAGATTTGTGGTACTGCAAGGAATTTTGGCCGCTTGTTTCGCACATGCACAGTAGATCCGTTGAGTTTGCGGTAACTGCTTGTTCAGATGGTTTATTTTGCTTGTTTTTCTTGTTGTACCATGAAATGTTGGCTTAAAACAGAAAGATCTATGTTCATATACTTTGTTTTCTCACTTAGGATCTTGTTGGTAAGGTACATATTTGGTTTTTAAGTGGACTGCATGCATGTCAGATTGGAGGGTTTTATTGTTCATGCCGATGATTAGACTCTAGTACTAAGACAGGATGGGATGATCCTTCCAAACCTACTGGCATGAACAAAGACCATTGTTTGATCATGATGTAGGTTCGGTAGGATCATCTCTTCCATCCGTGTGTGCTATGTTTTATGAGGCCAACTAGTTACTATGAGGCCATGATTTGTTGCAATCCCTGCTTACTATGAGGCCATGATTTGTTGTTCAATGCTTCACTAGTCTTTGAACCGATGATTAAAATGTGACCACACATTGCCTGCATAATGTTTTTTTTTTTACCTTGAGCATTGTACAATTTGTCATGAATCTGAATACTTCTTGGTCAGGAAGAAGCATTCATGCCATGCAGTGGTTAATACGAGGCTTCAACATTTTTAGAGTTTGTGTGCCCATGATTAAAATCTTGATGAGATGATATGGTTCTATCTTGTGTTATGTCCAAAATTAATGCTTGTACAACACACTTGCTAGACACAGATTAATCTCGATGGCTCTTATATGAGGCACATTATGTATGCTTGTGATGGGGTTCGTTGCATAGAAAACAAAAATTTTCCTACCGCAAGACAAATAAAACCAACAGATCTAATCTATGGAACACCCAAGATCTAATCTACAAGATCGAAGCAACGAGATGGAGATGAGACTAACCCTCGAAGATTCCAAAGCCTACGAGATTAATCTCGTTGTTGGTGTAGACGATCGTCCCCGGTGCTGCAATCCGGCAGCACTTCCGTACTCGGTCGCGCGTACGGTGTCGATGAAGCTCCTTCCTCTCCCGTTCCAGCGGGCAGCGGAGGTGTGGTAGATATCCTCCAAATTCCAGCAGCACGACGGCGTGGTGGTGGAGGTGGAGGAAGAAAACTGCAGGGCTTCACCTAAGCCGGAGCAGCGTATGGTGGAGGGAGAGGCGGCCAGAGGAGGGGGCAATGATGGGGTAAGGTGGCCGGCCACCCCTCCCCTCTTTATATAGGGGGCCAGGTCGATGGGGTGGCCCCCCATCCCATCTAGGGTTAGGGGGGCTGCGGCAAAAGGGGGGAGAGGGATTTCCCCTCCCCCAAGTTGATCCCCCCTAGGGAAACCCTAGGGGTTGGCCGGCCTGGGCCTTGGGGGGCATGTGCCCCCGGCCCATTAGGCCAGGGAGCATCCCCTCGGCCCATGCTAGCCCTCCTAGGTCGTGGGCCCCATGGTGGACCCCTCCGAAACCTTCTAGAACCTTCCAGTCAACCACCGGAAAAATCCCGAACTTTTACGAAACCCAGAATCAACTTCCCTTATATGAATCTTATTCTCCGGACTATTCCGGACCTCCTCGTGACATCCTGGATCACATCCGAGACTCCGAACAAACTTCGTCTCCATATCATATTCAAATCTACTTATGCGACATCGAACCTTAAGCGCGTCACCCTACGGTTCGCGAACTATGCAAACATGGTCGAGACTCCTCTGCGAGCAATAACCAATAGCGGGATCTGGAGATCCATAATGGCTCCCACATATTCAACGATGACTTAGTGATCGATTGAACCATTTACATACGATGCCAATTCCCTTTGTCACACGATATTTTACTTGTCCAAGGTTTGATCATCGGTATCTCCATACCTTGTTCAACCTCGTTACCGACAAGTACTCTTTACTCATACCATGGTATGTCATCTCTTATGATCAAATCATATGCTTGCAAGCTAATCAGATGACATTCCACCGAGAGGGCCCAGAGTATATCTATCCGTCATCAGGATGGACAAATCCCACTATTGATCCATATGCCTCAACTCACACTTTCCGAATACTTAATCCCATCTTTATGACCACCCATTTACGCAATGGCGTTTGATGTAATCAAAGTACCCTTCCGGTGTAAGTGATTTACATGATCTCATGGTCGAAGGACTAAGACAACTATGTATCGAAAGCTTATAGAAAATTGGACTTAATGACTTGATCTTATGCTACGCTCATTTGGGTGTGTGTCCATTATATCATTCAACCAATGACATAACCTTGTTATTAATAACATCCAATGTTCATGATCACGAAACCATGATCATCCATTAATCAACAAGCTAGTTATACAAGAGGCTTACTAGGGACTCCTTGTTGTTTACATAACACACATGTATCAATGTTTCGGTTAATACAATTATAGCATGGTATGCAAACATTTATCATAAACACAAAGATATTATAATAAACACTTTATTATTGCCTCTTGGGCATATCTCCAACAGTCTCCCACTTGCACTAGAGTCAATAATCTAGATTACATTGTAAGGTACCTAACACCCATGGCATTCTGGTGTTGGTCATGCTTTGCCCTAGGGAGAGCTTTAGTCAACGGATCTACAACATTCAGATCTGTGTGTACTTTGCAAATCTCTACTTCACCATCTTCGATGTACTCACGAATCGAATGAAAACGCAGCTTGATATGCTTCAGCTTCTTGTGTGACCTTGGTTCCTTTGCATTGGCGATGGCACCCGTGTTGTCACAATAAATGACTAACGGGTCCAATGCACTAGGAACCACACCAAGCTCAACAATGAACCTCTTCATCCATACCGCTTCCGATGAAGCCTCTGAAGCCGCTATATATTCAGATTCTGTTGAAGATTTCGCCACCGTGCACTGCTTGGAACTGCTCCAGCTTACTGCCGCACCATTCAATATAAATACGTACCCATACTGAGACTTGGAGTCATCAGGATCGGTGTTCCAACTTGCATCGGTGTAACTGGTTACAACGAGCTCTTGGTCACTGCCATAACAAAGAAACATATCCTTAGTTCTTTTCAAGTACTTCAGGATATTCTTGACCGCTGTCCAGTGTTCCATTCCTGGATCACTTTGATATCTGCTGGTCAAACTAAAAGCATGTGCGATATCTGGTCTAGTACACAACATGACATACATGAGAGAGCCTACTGCTGAAGCATAGGGGATCTTGTGATGGGATTCGTAGCATAGTAAACAAAAAAATTCCTACCGCAAGAACGAAAACACAAGCCAAGATCTAATCTAGTAGACGGTAGCAACGAGAAGATCATGAGACTAACCCTCGAAGATTTCCAAAGCCTAACGAGATTAGATCTCGTGGTGGATGTAGTCGATCACTTGCCGCTTGCAAAAACGCGTAGAAGATCTTGACCGCTTGCAAAAGCGCGTAGAAGAAATTGACGGTGCCACAAACGGGCAGCACCTCCATACTCGGTCACACGTACGGTGTTGATGAAGACGACATCCTCCTCCCCGTTCCAGCGGGCAGTGGAAGTAGTAGATCCTCCTCGGAATCCCGACAGCATGACGGCGTGGTGGCGGTGGTGGTGGAGAACTCCAGCAGGGCTTCGCCTAAGCGTATGCGGGAGTTGTATGTGGAGGAGAGGTAGCTAGGGTTTGGGGAGAGGGGCTTGGGCGCCGGCCACAAAGGGGGGCGGCCAAGGTGGGAGGCAAGAGTAGCCGGCCACCCTCCCCTTGTCCCTCATTATATAGGTGGAAGCCCCAAGAGTTGTAGTCCAAGTCTTCGAATAAGACCCCAACACCAAAACTTCCCAAAGGTGGGAAACCTACTCAAGGGGGGAGTCCTACTCAAGGTGGGACTCCCACCTTTCCATGAGGTGGGGTTGGCCGGCCACCCTTGGGGAGTCCACCTGGGACTCCTCCCCCTTAGGGTTGGCCGGCCATGCAAGGTGGAGTCCCTTCGGGACTCCACTTTCCAGGGTGATTTCTTCCGGACTTTTCTAGAACCTTCTAGAACCTTCCATAAATGCACCAGATCATTTCCAAACTTGGAAAGTGACTTCCTATATATGAATCTTATTCTCCGGACCATTCCGGAACTCCTCGTGATGTCCTGGATCCCATCCGAGACTCCGAACAAAACTTCGAACTCCATTCCATATTCCATATCTACTCAAACAACAACAAACCTTAAGTGTGTCACCCTACGGTTCACGAACTATGCAGACATGGTTGAGACTTCTCTCCGACCAATAACCAATAGCGGGATCTAGAGATCCATAATGCCTCCCACATATTCAACGATGACTTAGTGATCGAATGAACCATTTACATATGATACCGATTCCCTTTGTCACGCGATATTTTACTTGTCCGAGGTTTGATCATCGGTATCTCTATACCTCGTTCAACCTTGTCTCCGACAAGTACTCTTTACTCGTACCGTGGTATGTGGTCTCTTATGAACCATTCATATGCTTGCAAGCTAATTAGACGACATTCCACCGAGAGGGCCCAGAGTATATCTATCCGTCATCGGGATGGACAAATCCCACTTATGATCCATATGCCTCAACTCATACTTTCCGGATACCCAATCCCACCTTTATAACCACCCATTTACGCAGTGACGTTTGATGTAATCAAAGTACCCTTCCGGCATAAGTGATTTATATGATCTCATGGTCGAAAGGACTAGGTAACTATGTATCGAAAGCTTATAGCAAATGAACTTAATGACGTGATCTTATGCTACGCTTAATTGGGTGTGTCCATTACATCATTCACATAATGACATAACCTTGTTATTAATAACATCCAATGTTCATGATCACGAAACCATGATCATCTATTAATCAACAAGCTAGTTATACAAGAGGCTTACTAGGGACTCCTTGTTGTTCACATAACACACATGTATCAATGTTTCGGTTAATACAATTATAGCATGGTATGTAAACATTATCATAACCACAAAGATATATTATAATAACCATTTTATTATTGCCTCTTGGGCATATCTCCAACATCTTGCTCATCCTCTCTCTTTCATCTGCCGTAGCCGGACCTTGAGTCTTACTCAAGACCTTACATGGCAACATAGGCAAGAACCCTTTCTTGCTTTTATCCATTCTAAACTTCTTTAGAATCTTGTCCAGGTATGTACTCTGTGAAAGGCCTATTAGGCGTCTTGATCTATCTCTATAAATCTTGATGCCTAAAATGTACGCTGCTTCACCAAGGTCTTTCATTGAAAAACACTTATTCAAATAACCTTTAACACTGCTTAATAGTTCTATATCATTCCCAATCAATAATATGTCATCTACATATAATATCAGGAACGCTACAGAGCTCCCACTCACTTTCTTGTATATACAGGCCTCACCATGAGTCCGTATAAAACCGAAGTCTTTGATCACTCTATCAAAGCGTAGATTCCAACTCCGGGATGCTTGCTTCAGTCCATAAATGGAACGCTGAAGTTTGCATACCTTGTCAGCATTTTGAGGATCGACAAAACCTTTGGGTTGTACCCTATACAACTCTTCCTCAATATCACCATTGAGGAACGCCGTTTTGACATCCATCTGCCAAATCTCATAATCGAAAAATGCAGCTATTGCTAACAAAATCCTCACAGACTTTAGCTTCGCTACAGGTGAGAAAGTCTCATCGTAGTCAACTCCTTGAATTTGTCGGAAACTCTTTGCGACAAGTCGAGCTTTATAGACAGTAATATTACCATCAGCATCTGTTTTTCTCTTGAAGATCCATTTATTCTCGACAGCCTTGCGGCTATCAGGTAAGTCTACCAAAGTCCATACTTTGTTATCATACATGGATCCCATTTCGGATTTCATGGCTTCTTGCCATTTGTTGGAATCTGGGCTCATCATTGCTTCTTCATACGTCGCAGGGTCCTCATCATTGTTGTCCACAATCATGACATTTAGACAGGGATCATACCAATCAGGAGTGGTACGTTCCCTCGTCGATCTGCGAGGTTCAGTAGCTTCCTCGTTCGAAGTTTCATGATCATCATCATCTGCTTCCTCTCCTATCGGCGTAGGTTGCGCAGAAACTTCTTCCGGCACTGCGCTACTCTGATCTATGAGAGAAGGTTCATCAACCTCGTCGAGTTCTACTTTCCTTCCAGTCACTTCTTTAGTGAGAAACTCCTTCTCAAGAAAGGATCCGTTCTTGGCAACAAAGATTTTGCCTTCGGATCTGTGATAGAAAGTGTACCCAATTGTTTCTTTAGGGTATCCTATGAAGAAGCATTTCTCCGCTTTGGGTTCTAGCTTGTCAGGTTGTAACTTCTTTACATAAGCTTCGCAACCCCAAACTTTAAGGAACGACAGCTTAGGTTTCTTCCCAAACCATAATTCATACGGTGTCGTTTCAACGGATTTAGATGGTGCCCTATTTAAAGTGAATGCGGCTGTCTCTAATGCATAACCCCAAAATGACAACGGCAAATCGGTAAGAGACATCATAGATCGAACCATATCTAAGAGAGTTCGATTACGATGTTCGGACAAACCATTGCGCTGTGGTGTTCCCGGCGGTGTCAACTGTGAAAGTATTCCGCATTTCTTTAAATGCATGCCAAACTCATAACTCAGATATTCGCCTCCGCGATCAGAACGCAGAAACTTAATCTTCTTGTTACGCTGGTTTTCTACTTCACTTTGGAATTCCTTGAACTTCTCAAAAGTCTCGGACTTGTGTTTCATAAAGTAAATATATCCATATCTACTCAGATCATCCGTGAAGGTTAGAACATAATGATAACCACCCCGCGATGCTACACTCATTGGTCCGCACACATCGGTATGTATGATTTCCAATAAGTCTGTAGCTCGCTCCATTGTACCAGAAAATGGAGTCTTAGTCATTTTTCCCATTAGACATGCCTCGCATCTGTCAAGTGACTCAAAGTCAAGTGACTCAAGAAGTCCATCGGAATGGAGTTTCTTCATGCGCTTCACTCCAATATGACCAAGACGACAGTGCCACATATAAGTAGAATTATCATTCAATTTAATTCGCTTAGCATCAATGTTATGAACATGTGTATCACTACTATCGAGATTTAACAAGAATAAACCATTCATCTCAGGTCCATGGCCATAAAAGACATTACTCATATAAATCGAACAACCATTATTCTCAGACTTAAACGAATAACCGTCTTGCATTAAACAAGATCCAGATATAATGTTCATGCTCAACGCAGGTACCAAATAACAATTATTGAGGTTTAAAACTAATCCCGAAGGTAGATGTAGAGGGAGCGTGCCGACGGCGATCACATCGACTTTGGATCCATTTCCAACGCGCATCGTCACCTCGTCCCTCGCCAGGCTTCGTCTATTCCGCAGTTCCTGTTTCGAGTTACAAATGTGAGCAACCGAACCAGTATCAAATACCCAGGCACTACTACGAGAACCAGTAAGATAGACATCAATAACATGTATATGTTGCGGTCAAAACCCACCGGCGGGCAGCGACGGGCAACACAGTAGAGCCGGGAACAACTTAGGGCTGCGGCTGGCCCTGGTCCCTCCGAGCGACGGCCCGCAAAGCCTCTGGTACACACGTCCGATGCTGGTGCAAGGGCGTGCCACCTGACCTATACCTGGTCAGGAAGGTGATGGAGATGCCTCGCTTAGTTTCCTGCATGGCATACACGTAAACATTAAATACGAGCCTCGGTCGGCTCTCAGGTTATCCTGTGAATCGGCTCAAGGAGCCGATCCACCCATGATTCGTACGAGGTGCACGAATATATGGTGGTCCTGCTTGATCAAGATAAAGCTAACTCGATCTACGACGATTTGGGGTTTTCACCGCATAATCGGATCATCCTACTCACGATTGGGCCTCGCGGCCACGCACGGTGATCGTAAGCCGATCCTAGATAAGGCCTAAAAACCAACACGAGGTTGATCCCCGGAACATCCTGTCTAGGACTAGCAAACGACACCCTACGTGCCGCTGGATCCTCCAACCCTTTGTAAGGCCTAACTATTGCAGATATTAAACTAATCCTTGAGGAACAAGGAGCAACCGTAACGGATCGGATCTACTAAATAATGATCAAGCGGGGTGCCGCCCCTACACCCAAGATAGGTGTAAGGGCGGCTAGATATGCAAGGGTTGCACTACGACGGCATATGATACGAAGAACTATGCTAACCCTAACACATCTATAATAACTACGTTGCTCGCCATCAAAAAGGCTTCAGTACGAGCAACACATGAACAACATGAAGCTTATGCTGCCTAGATCGCAAGATGCGATCTAGGCAGCATGATGCTTACCGGTAGAAACCCTCGAGACGAAGGAGTTGGCGATGCGCCGAGATTGATTTGTGGTTGAACGTTGGTTGTTGTTTATTCCATAAACCCTAGATACATATTTATAGTCCAGGGGACTTTCTAACGTGGGAATAATCCCCACCGTGCACGAGACAAACTCTAACTAACCGACACGTAATCTACTATGTTACAAATACAAGGGCAAACTAGCCCAAACTTTGCATATAAGGCCGATTCACGTATTTCTTCCGTATATAATCTTCAAGTCCATCTTGATCGCGGCCCACCTCTGACTCGGTCAAATTCTGGTGATAACACATGCCCCCCTGGTTTTGGAATTGGTAATTCCAAAATCACTCTGCTTTTTTCTTCGATGGGTCATGTCGTGGCAGAACCGTCACAGTATCCTTCATCATGATGCCTTGCCTTCTCAACTTCTCCGCGTGACCTGGCAGTTTTTTTTTAGGCACCACTTCCTCGGAAACTGCTGTGGCATTGAATTTCCACTATATCCCCTTTTATTTAACCGCTCCGCACAGTTTACTTCCGCATCCCCTTCGCATTAGCACTCCCAAAAGCCCTCCTGCGCCACCATGTCTTCTTTCTCCTCTGCTCCATCGGATCTTTCCAGCCAGTCCTCCTCTTCCCGTGAGCCGACGCCGGAGCCGAACCCGGCAGAGGTCCATGCGGCCAACACCCGCCGCGCCATTGAAGCCGGGGAGGAGTCTAGCCATGACTTCTCCATCTGGTCAGAGGACGACAAGTCCCTGACCGACGGCGAAAGCGACCTCCGCTTCCTCGCCGACGGGGAAACGGAGGAGGAGAGCGATGACGATCGCTTTTCCTGCGACTTCACCTCTCCCGAGGAGGAGGAGGAGGAAGAGGAGGAGGAGGAGGAGGAGGAGGACGACACCTCCTCTGACGAGCCACCGGCCAAGCAGTTCTGCCCCTGGCCGGGGAACCTCAACGACTTCGACAGCGACGACGACGACGCTGAAGAGGAGGACGAGGACAATGAGGGCCCGGTCGGCGGCCACTGGAGCAGCGACGACGAGCCCGCCGGGAGTAGCGCCGACAGCGGCGACGACGGCGATGACGAGGGCAGCGACGGCCCGTAGATAGGACCTTTAGTATAGGACCAGTAGTAGTAGATGGGGCAATGTATCCCCTAGTACTTCCTTTTGAGAGCAATCAGCTCTTTATGTAAGAAATCTTGCTTATCAATGAAGAACTTCTCCCAACTTGATTTTGCCGATTTCCTTTTAGCTTAATTTAGCCGATTTCCTCTCATACTGATCTTGCCGATTTGTCCCCTTAGCCAATGCGTAATGAGCCGATAGCAACGCATCGGTCCTTTAAAATCCATCCTTCGATTCTTCAACTGATGATCTTGAGATCTGGTGGATAATGTGGAGTTTTCCAGAGAGCCCTTAGACGTCTCCCACCAGTTTCAGCAATCCTTTTCTGCGAGCACTCATCATTTTGCGCAGAAGGTTGCAACGAAGGATTAGCCGATGATATCTCAATCGGCTTTTAAAAAACAGAACATCTATCAGACCAGCTGCCCCCCGAGCCTCAGTCAAGGCGAGATTAACAGCGAGAATGCTCAGATCAAACAAAGGGTTCTGAGCTCAGGTAATCTGAGACACCCATCACGCAAAGTGAGCCAATCTTGCCCCCATCGATCACCTTCCTTCCGCTGAAAGCCGATGTTACAGATGAAACACCAGCAGCTTACTGAGAAAGAGGCTACCTTATCCGCCAAAAAACTGATGCTTCTGACGGTACTGCTTAATGAGAAGGCCTCACAGCTGATCTGGACTTGGTGAAGATCTGCACCTTGACCAAGCAACAAGTACTAGAGTCGATGACTGTGCATCGGCTTTGCTCCTTAGTTCTAAAGTCGATGTCCTTGCATCGGCTGTATATCGTGATGCTGATGATTTTTTTTTACTGGCCGATTTTTCCTAATCGGCCCCCAATGTTTCACTGCACAATGTTCATCTGCACATGTTCATCTGATTAGGTGCCCCCCGAGCCGAATCTGCCAGGTGACTGCAGATATCGGCTTTGTGGTTAGTCAAGGCATTGTATTTGCACGTCGGCTCCGTCAGGATTCATGTTGACTCTCATCAGCCGACGTAAAACTGCTGCCCAGTAGATTGATGTTGAACACAAACAGAACATGTGGTGAGGATAATTTTGGCCGATTGCTGGAATCGGCCTCCATATTGATTGAAGCGCTCAGTGAAGGCTCTGTAATGTCCCTTCATAGATCCTTGGGGGCCGATCCTATCCTCGCCACGTTTGCTCATTGGTTTGTTCTTGCTACACGGTCAGGCCGGTGGATAAGATCAACCCAACCTCATCCTTTGTCATGTTGATGCGCTTGCTGTCGTCCACCTTGAGTGCATCGTTTAATCCTGGAGCACTAAACTCCATTGGAAGGATGAGCACCATGTTTGTGCCAGCCGATGTTTCATCATCGGCTTTCCTTTGCTTGGGGCGCCACTCCATTTTCCGTGGTCGACCCTCTTCATCCAGGGTTCGCTGAACTTTCGCGGCCAGATCAGGCCGTGCCTTCCTTAGCGTGTGCAGATATAACCTTTCGGCTTCTTCCAAACCACGCAGTCGCTGAACCCTACGCTTTTGGGAGCGGCCGAGTCCATCAGGGCACCACCTTGGCCGGTGGTACCTGTCTTCTTCTTCTTCTCCCTCGTCTTCTAAATCATCGAGATCTTCCATCCGAGGGGACTCAGCGTGTTTGCTTTGAGGCGGGAGAGGTCCTAAGCGTTGGAACACAGGCACGTTGGCTGCCTCCTTCTTCTTCTGGTTGCATTCTGGGCAATTGCCGATTGTAGGCAATCGGCTCATTCCTGAATCCCAGCAGTGTCTGAAGAAGGGACAGTCCCAGTGCCTATCCTCATCGTCTCGCTCCCTTGACTTTTCCTTGGCACGGCGCTCGTACTCCTCCTCATCGCGATCATGCCGACGATGTCTTCTGGCTTCTCTAGCCAGACATTCTCTTTCATCATCATCGCTGGATCGTCGGCGTTGGTCATACTGACTCACATACTTGTTGAGGAGGTGATCAGAGAAGGGTCGCTGATATCTTATGTTCTTCACTTCTCCCTCTGTGACGTAGCGTTTGCCATCATGACGGAGCCGATCGCGTGGAGCGGCCTCCTCTGTATTCTTGCTACGAGAGCAGCTGCCCTCATCTCCATCCTTGCCAGCGTGGTGTCCAAGTCCTACCATGTTGATGCTGAACGAGGATCCTGGCTGGCAACCTTCAGGGTAAGTGCACTCCACCATGTTAACGGCGGGGAAGGGGTGGGTGTCGACCTTCATGGCGATCGGTTGAAAATCAGACGTCCTTGTTCTATCGCCATTTGGATCTGCTGACGCCACACCCTGCAGTCGTTGGTGGCATGGGAGAGCGAGTTATGCCATTTGCAGTATGGCTTTCCGTTCAGCTCCTGTGCCGTGGGGAATTTGAGACCTTCGGGTATCTTCAACTGCTTCTCCTTGAGTAAGAGGTCGAAGATTTGCTCAGTTTTGGTCACGTCAAAATCAAACCCCCTGGGCGGGCCTGGTGGCTTTACCCATTTGCAGGACACGGGGGTTGCCCCCCGAGTCCATTCAGCCACTGCTACCTCTTGATCTCCCGCAGAAACTTCGTCTTCCTCTGCCTCGACCAGGACTACTGCACGCTTGAATTTGTCCTGGTACAAGTCCGGGTGGCGCTGTTCATATGCCGACAGTTTCTGAACCATGTGCGCCAGTGAGGGGTAGTCTGCTTGGGAGGCCATGTCCTTGAGTGGCGATGCAAGGCCCGCTACTGCCAACTCGACTGCTTCCTTTTCAATCACACGAACCGAATAACATCGGTTCCTAAGATTCCTGAAGTGCTGGATGTATTCTGCCACAGTTTCTCCACGCTTCTGACGGATTTGTGCCAGATCGGCAAGGCCAGACTCGGAAGCTTCTGAGTGAAACTGCATGTGGAACTGTTCTTCCAACTGCTTCCAAGTCCGGATTGAGTCCGGTGGCAACGAGGTGTACCACCCGAAAGCCGATCCCGTGAGGGACTGTGAGAAGAACCTCACGCGTAGTGGATCCGACACTGAGGCCGTTCCTAGCTGTGCCAAATATCGGCTCACATGCTCGATGGAGCTGGAGCCATCTGATCCACTGAACTTGGAGAAGTCAGGGAGCCGATACTTGGGTGGTAGCGGGACCAACTCGTATTCATCGGGGTATGGCTTGGAATAGCCGATTGTCCTCCTTTTCGGCACCATGCCGAACTGGTCCCGCAGGATCGTGCTGATCTGATCCACGGTGCTGGCTGTAGGAGTTGAACTCTGAAGATTCGCCGGGGTGGCGTACTTAGCCAACCATGATTGCTTTTCCAGCTCTGAGCCAACTGCAGGAGCTGAGCTCCGGAGGTTCGTCGGGGTGGCGTACTTAGTTAGCCACGTCTGCTTCTCAAGATCTGTCGCTGACGTTCCTCCTGTTTTCCCAGAAGTCCCTGATGTTGCGGCCTGGTTTGTGAGCGCCCGATTACCGCGATGCAGCACGTATGTGCACATGTACCCGTGGGGGATCTCCTTAGGCGCCTCCTGCAAGAACTGGCAGTCACTAGGGTCACCACCGATCTTGTAGACGACGAATGCCGGTGAGTTCGGCACCTCTGGTGCTGCCAACGCAAATGGCAGCGGTGGACGGGACTGGAGTGGCAATTCTCCTTGATGCGTCCCGAGAGCTGGTCCTGACGGTGAGTACTGGTGCCTCATGATCTCCTGGATCACCCGAAGAGCGACACGCTCCAAAGCGTTCACCAGGTTCTCAGAGTGGCGGTGTAGCGAGTGAGCCACCAAGTAGTTGATCTCCTGCCGCAGGGACCTGGTGCGTTCTTCCGATGGGGCAGAGAGGTCTATCCCATCGAGCGCACCGTCAGGCGAGAACCCCTTCCATCTGATGCCATGGGAACGGGTTCGGTGAAAAGAGCCGATGAGATCGGCCTCGAGGATAGCTTTGACCTCGTCATACTTCTTCTTGAGCTCGTCGGTCAGATCCTCGTACGTGACTGGCGTGCCGTCCGCCATCTCAGATGTAGATGGCGATGTGGTTGATGTAGACGATGGTCCCACCGGGCGTGCCAGAATGTGTTGCGGTCAAAACCCACCGGCGGGCAGCGACGGGCAACACAGTAGAGCCGGGAACAACTTAGGGCTGCGGCTGGCCCTGGTCCCTCCGAGCGACGGCCCGCAAAGCCTCTGGTACACACGTCCGATGCTGGTGCAAGGGCGTGCCACCTGACCTATACAGTCGGGAAGGTGATGGAGATGCCTCGCTTAGTTTCCTGCATGGCATACACGTAAACATTAAATACGAGCCTCGATCGGCTCTCAGGTTATCCTGTGAATCGGCTCAAGGAGCCGATCCACCCATGATTCGTACGAGGTGCACGAATATATGGTGGTCCTGCTTGATCAAGATAAAGCTAACTCGATCTACGACGATTTGGGGTTTTCACCGCATAATCGGATCATCCTACTCACGATTGGGCCTCGCGGCCACGCACGGTGATCGTAAGCCGATCCTAGATAAGGCCTAAAAACCAACACGAGGTTGATCCCCGGAACATCCTGTCTAGGACTAGCAAACGACACCCTACGTGCCGCTGGATCCTCCAACCCTTTGTAAGGCCTAACTATTGCAGATATTAAACTAATCCTTGAGGAACAAGGAGCAACCGTAACGGATCGGATCTACTAAATAATGATCAAGCGGGGTGCCGCCCCTACACCTAAGATAGGTGTAAGGGCGGCTAGATATGCAAGGGTTGCACTACGACGGCATATGATACGAAGAACTATGCTAACCCTAACACATCTATGATAACTACGTTGCTCGCCATCAAAAAGGCTTCAGTACGAGCAACGCATGAACAACATGAAGCTTATGCTGCCTAGATCGCAAGATGCGATCTAGGCAGCATGATGCTTACCGGTAGAAACCCTCGAGACGAAGGAGTTGGCGATGCGCCGAGATTGATTTGTGGTTGAACGTTGGTTGTTGTTTATTCCATAAACCCTAGATACATATTTATAGTCCAGGGGACTTTCTAACGTGGGAATAATCCCCACCGTGCACGAGACAAACTCTAACTAACCGACACGTAATCTACTATGTTACAAATACAAGGGCAAACTAGCCCAAACTTTGCATATAAGGCCGATTCACGTATTTCTTCCGTATATAATCTTCAAGTCCATCTTGATCGCGGCCCACCTCTGACTCGGTCAAATTCTGGTGATAACAGTATATCAAATATACCTTTCTTTTTGACGTGGCCGCTCTTCAGATCGGCCAAGTATTTTGAGCAATTACGCTTCCAGTGCCCCTTCCCCTGGCAGTAATAGCACACAGTCTCAGGTTTAGGACCATCCTTAGGCTTCTCAGGATGCGCTGCAACTTTCTTGCCGCCCTTCTTGAAGTTACCCTTGTTAGGCTTGCCCTGCTTTTTGAAACCGGTGGTCTTGTTGACCATCAACACTTGATTCTCCTTTTTAATCTCTACTTCAGCAGATTTCAACATGGAAAAGAGTTCAGGTAAATCTTTGTTCATGTTCTACATGTTGTAGTTCATCAAGAAGTTCTTGTAACTTGGTGGCAGTGATTAAAGGACACGATGAATACCCAGCTGGTTAGGGATCATCATCCCCATGTCACTGAGCTTCTTCGCATGTCCGGACATGGCGAACATGTGCTCACTAACGGAGCTGCCCTCTTCCATCATGCAGCTAAAGAACTGTTTCGAGGCCTCATAGCTCTCCACGGCCGCATGAGTTTCAAAGATAAGTTTGAGCTCACACATCATCTCACAGGAGTCGTGGTGCTCAAAACACTTTTGGAGCTCTGCCTCTAAGCTGCACAAGATGGCACACTGAACTTCGGAGTACCGAATAGCCCGAGTCTCATAAACATTCTTTATGTCCTCGGATACTGCAGGAGGTGGTGGGGGACCTAGCGGTGCATCGAGCACATATTGCAGGCTTCCACCAGTGAGGAAAATCCTCACATGACGGAACCAGTCGGTGAAGTTGCTACCATTGCCCTTAAGCTTTTCTTTGTCTAGGAACTGGTTAAAATTGATGGAGGGGGGCGCCATGATCTACAACATATTTGCAAAGAGTTTAGACTAAGTTTATGATAAATTGAGTTCAAATTTAATTCTTAAATTAACTAGGTGAACTCCCACTTAAACAACATCCCTCGCATTGTCTTAGTGATTACACGAACCAAATCCACTACACCAAGTCCGATCTTCACGAGAAAAGATGTAGCTTCAAAGGCGAACACTCAAAGTGTTCATCATATCATTCATATGACTCATGCTCTACCTTTCGGTATCCCGTGTTCCGAGACCATGTCTGTACATGCTAGGCTCGTCAAGGCAACCTCGATATCCGCGTGTGCAGATCTGGCTTGCACCCGTTGTATGCACATGTAGAGTCTATCACACCCGATCATCACGAGATGCTTCGAAACGACAAGTCTTAGCAAAGGTGCATACTAAGGATGAACACTTTATTATCTTGATATTTAGTGAGAGGGATCATCTTATAATACTACCGTCGCGATCTAAGCAAAATAAGATGCATAAAAAGGATTAACATCACATGCAATTCATAATTTGTGATATGATATGGCCTTTCTTCTTGTGCTTTTGATCTCCATCTCCAAAGCACGGACATGATCTCCATCATCACCAGCATGGCGTCAAGGTCAGTGGCGCCGCTTCATGGTTGTCCATCACTTATAGCTACTATAACAACTACTTGAAATAAAGCTATTACATGATGAATAGACACACAGGTCTTTAACAAAAATTAAAGACAACCATTAGGCTCCTCCGGTTGCCATAATACAATAATGAACATCTCATACATCAAATATCATCATCACATCATGGCCATATCACATCACCAAACCCTGCAAAAACAAGTTAGACGCCTCTAATTTGGTTTGCATATTTTACGTGGTTTAGGGTTTTCGAGTAAGATCCAATCTACCTACGAACATGAACCACAACGGTGATACTAGTGTTGACAATAGAAGTGCAAATTGCAATCTTCACAATGGTGGGAGAGACAGACACCCGCAAAGCCACTTATGCAATACAAGTTGCATGTCAAGCGTGGAGCAAGTCTCATGAGACGCGGTCATGTAAAGTTAGCCCGGGCCGCTTCAACCCACCATCCCGCAAAAAGCAAAGTACACAAACTAAACGAAAGCATCACCGCCCATAAAACCATTGTGTTCTACTCGTGCAACAGATCTATGCATAGACATGGCTCTGATACCACTGATGGGGTTCGTTGCATAGAAAACAAAAAATTTCCTACCGCAAGACGAATAAAACCAACAGATCTAATCTATGGAACACCCAAGATCTAATCTACAAGATCGAAGCAACGAGATGGAGATGAGACTAACCCTCGAAGATTCCAAAGCCTACGAGATTAATCTCGTTGTTGGTGTAGACGATCGTCCCCGGTGCTGCAATCCGGCAGCACTTCCGTACTCGGTCGCGCGTACGGTGTCGATGAAGCTCCTTCCTCTCCCATTCCAGCGGGCAGCCTAGGTGTGGTAGATCTCCTCCAAATTCCAGCAGCACGACTGCGTGGTGGTGGAGGTGGAGGAAGAAAACTGCAGGGCTTCGCCTAAGCCGGAGCAGCGTATGGTGGAGGGAGAGGCGGCCAGAGGAGGGGGCAATGATGGGGTAAGGTGGCCAGCCACCCCCTCCCCTCTTTATATAGGGGGCCAGGTCGGTGGGGTGGCCCCCCATCCCATCTAGGGTTAGGGGGCGGCGGCCAAAGGGGGGAGAGGGATTTCCCCTCCCCCAAGTTGATCCCCCCTAGGGAAACCCTAGGGGTTGGCCGGCCTGGGCCTTGCGGGGCATGTGCCCCCGACCCATTAGGCCAGGAAACATCCCCTCGGCCCATGCTAGCCCTCCTAGGTCGTGGGCCCCATGGTGGACCCCTCCGGAACCTTCTAGAACCTTCCAGTCAACCACCGGAAAAATCCCGAACTTTTCCGAAACCCAGAAATCAACTTCCCTTATATGAATCTTATTCTCCGGACTATTTCGGACCTCCTCGTGACATCCTGGATCACATCCGAGACTCCAAACAAACTTCGTCTCCATACCATATTCAAATCTACTTATGCGACATCGAACCTTAAGCGCGTCACCCTGATACGTCCCCGACGTATCCATAATTTCTGTCGTTCCATGCTTGTTTTATGACAATACTTACATGTTTTGCTTGCACTTTATGATGATTTCATGCATTTTCCGGAACTAACCTATTAACAAGATGCCACAAAGGTGCAGGTTCTGTTTCTGTTTTTGGTTCCAGAAAAGGCTGTTCGGGCAATATTCTCGGAATTGGACGAAATCAACGCCAAACCTCCTATTTTCTCCGGAAGGCTCCAGAACACCGAAGAAGAGTCGGAGAGGGGCCAGGGGGCCACCACACCACATGGCGGCGCGGGCCAGGCCTAGGCCGCGCCGGCCTAGGGTGTGGCGCCCTGTGTGCCCCCTGCGCCGCCTCTTCGCCTATAAAAGCCCTTTCGACCTAAAAATGCGGTACCAATTGACGAAACTCCGGAAAGACTCTGTGGGCGCCGCCACCGTCGCGAAACTCCAATTCGGGGACGAGAACTCTGTCCCGGCACCCTGCCGGGACGGGGAAGTGCCCCGGAAGCCATCTCCATCAACGCCACCGCCTCCACCATGCTCCGTGAGTAGTTCCCCCATGGACTACGGGTTCTAGCGATAGCTATGTCAGATATACTCTCCTCCATGTACTTCAATACAATGGTCTCATGAGCTGCCTTACATGATTGAGATTCATCTGATGTAATCGGTGTTGTGTTTGTTGGGATCCGATGGATGATACATTATGATTAGTCTATCTATAAAGTTTGTGAAGTTATTGTTGCTGCAATCTTGTTATTCTTAATGCTTGTCACTAGGGCCCGAGTGCCATGATCTTAGATTTAAGCTCTATATTGTTGCTTAGATTGTATCTACAAGTTGTATGCACATGTCACTGTCCGGAACCAATGGCCCCGAAGTGACAGAAATCGGGACAACCGGAGGGGATGGTAGTGATGTGAGGATCACATGTTTTCACGGTGTGTTAATGCGCTCCGGTGCTCTATTAAAAGGAGTACCTTAATATCCAGTAGTTTCCCTTGAGGCCCGGCTGCCACCGGCTGGTAGGACAAAAGATGTTGTGCAAGTTTCTCACTGCGAGCACGTACGACTATATACGGAAAACATGCCTACATGATTAATGAATTGATGTTCTTTCTTAATGCTTTATCAATCCTATCAATTGCCCAACTGTAATTTGTTCACCCAACACTTGTTATTGGAGAGTTGCCACTAGTGTAGATCGCTGGGAACCCCGGTCCATATCTCATCATTATATACTTGTTCTACATGTCATTGGAAGTAGTATCAACTATCTTCTCGTGCCATTGCTCTCATATTGCTATTACTGCTTTTTATTACTTGTTACTCTTTGCTCTCATATTACTGCTACTTTTACATCACCCCTGTTGCTAGTGCTTTTCCAGGTGCAGCTGAATTGACAACTCAGTTGTTAAGGCTTATAAGTATTCTTTACCTCCCCTTGTGTCGAATCAATAAATTGGGTTATACTACCCTCGAAGACTGCCGCGATCCCCTATACTTGTGGGTTATCAAGACTATTTTCTGGCGCCGTTGCCGGGGAGGCATAGCTCTACTCATAAGTTCACCTGGGGAGTACACTCTACCTCTCTCTCTGTTTTATTTTATTTTGTTTTGCTTAGTTTACTTTTGTCTAGTTTATTTGAGCTTAGTTTATTTCTGTCTAGTATTAGTTTGCTTAGTTTACTTTTGCTTAGTTTATTTTTGTCTTGTTTTATTTGTCTCATATACCCAAAAATCCATAAAAATTTGAAAAATCTAAAAATTAAAAACTGCTGTTATGGGAGAACCAACAACCTACTTGGAGCTTATAGAATGTTATAATAATTATAAAGAATCAAGAACTGGTAAAATAATGAGTGCTATGATAGAAAAATTGAATACAATGGCTAGAATCTTGCTTAGACGCCATGATATAAACTGTTGCTCTCAACAGGATACTAAACATCTTAAATTTCAATGTGGCTTTAGTGAAGAATTTTTTATTAAGAACTATAACCGGAATTGCTATATTCATTATGGGTTCGAAGAGGTAGAGCAATTTGTCTTATTTATGGGAGCCTCCGAGATAGAATCCTTCATGGTTGAGAATTATGAAACTTGTGCCATTTGTAAGGACCTTAAAGATTATGTCTCTACTATCCTTAATTCTTGCATAGAATGCTACAGTAGGAATCCTTATATCCTTGATTATAAAGAGAGACACATTAATGCACAAGAATGCACTCACAATTTGCAGGAACCGGTGGAAGAAGAAACTGATGAACCTGAAAGCGCATTGGATGAAAAAGAGGAGGAAATTGATGAACCTGAAAGCTCATTGGATGAAAAAGAAGAGGAGAGCGACGAACAAAAGGAGGAAGAATGGATTAGCTACCCATGCCAACCTTCTAATGAGAGTAACTCTTTATCTCTTACACTATTTGATTGTCCTCCATGCTTACCGAAAGAGGTTGAATGTTATGTTCCTGTGGATTCTCTTGAAATAGTACCTATGAGTAAAACTTGTGAGAATAATTATGCTACTGTTATATATGATAATCCATGCTACTTTGATAAATCTTATGATAATGCTTTGTTTGTGCCTGATGTCGAAATGCATGGTACTAAAGAATTTTGCTTGGCAAATGTTTATGATAAAGCTCTAGATGATGGTCCTATGTTACTTGATAATATTAATTGTGCTACTAATGAAAATGGGATTGGAGAGTTATTGACTTTATCTATGTGTCCCATATCTCTTGAGATTGATCAACTACCTTGTTATATTATTAATAAAAGTAAGTTTGAAAGTTTTAAATCCACTATTCTTGAACTTGATAAAAATTATATGTTTGTGGATCATGAAAAGTATGCTGCATGTGATAGTTATATTGTTGAGTTTGTTCATGAAGCTACTGAAAATTATTATGAGAGAGGAAAATATGGTTGTAGAAATTTGCATGGTACTAAAACACCTCTCTATATGCTTAAAATCTCGAAGTTATTCCTGTTTTATCTTCTTATGCTTGTCACTTTGTTCTTCACGAATTTATTTGTGTACAAGATTCCTATGCATAGGAAGCATGTTAGACTTAAACTTGTTTTGGATTTGCCTCTTGATGCTCTCTTTTGCCTCCAATACTATTTCTTGCGAGTGCATCGTCGAAACTGCTGAGCCCATCTTAATGGCTATAAAGAAAGCAACTTCTTGGGAGATAACCCATGTGTTATTTTGCTACGGTACTTTGTTTTATATTTGTGTCTTGGAAGTTGTTTACTACTGTAGCAACCTCTCCTTATCTTAGTTTTGTGTTTTGTTGTGCCAAGTGAAGCCTCTAATCGAAGGTTGATACTAGATTTGGATTTCTGCGCAGAAACAGATTTCTTTGCTGTCACGAATCTGGGCAAAATTCTCTGTAGGTAACTCAGAAAATTATGCCAATTTATGTGAGTGATCCTCAGATATGTACGCAACTTTCATTAGTTTTGAGTTTTCTGATTTGAGCAACGGAAGTATTTTATTAAAATTCGTCTTTACTGGCTGTTCTGTTTTGGCAGATTCTGTCTCTGTTTTTTGCATTGTCTCTTGTGGACTTTAAGCGAGGTTTTCTAGACATAGAGGGCTGTAGCTAATGTTTTATTGAGTTCTTACAATGTGCCACTACAGGACCAAGGTGGATTCAAATTTTTTGAGTACTAACCCCTCTAATGAAGTTTATGAGAAGTTTGTTGTGAAGGAAGTTTTCAAGGGTCAAGAGAGGAGGATGATATATGATCAAGAAGAGTGAAAAGTCTAAGCTTGGGGATGCCCCCATGGTTCATCCCTGCATATTTCAAGAAGACTCAAGCGTCTAAGCTTGGGGATGCCCAAGGCATCCCCTTCTTCATCAACTTATCAGGTTCCTCCCCTGAAACTATATTTTTATTCGGTCACATCTTATGTGCTTTACTTGGAGCGTCTGTGTGTTTATTTTTCATTTTGTTTATGTTTGAATAAATTCGGATCCTAGCAATCCATGTTTGGGAGAGAGACACGCTCCGCTTTTTCATATGAACACTTGTTCTTCGTTTTACTTTTAATGTTCAATGAATAAAAGTTGGAAGCTACAATATTTATCTTTATTTGGTTGGGAAAAGAAAATGCCTCATATGTCTTGGATAATTTGACACTTGGCAATTGTTTTGAGCTCTCAAGTATGATTAAGTTTTTTTTTCATGTAGTTTAAACCTATTAGTGGAGAACTACTGTAGAGCTTGTTAAAATTGGTTTGCATAATTGATCTCTCTTAAGGTCTAGATATTTTCTGGTAAAAGTGTTTGAGCAACAAGGAAGACAGTGTAGAGTATTATAATGCTTGCAATATGTTCTTATGTAAGTTTTGCTGTACCGGTTCATACTTGTGTTTGCTTCAAACAACCTTGCTAGCCTAAACCTTGTACCGAGAGGGGATACTTCTCATGCATCCAAAATACTTGAGCCAACCACTATGCCATTTGTGTCCACCATACCTACCTACTATGTGGTATTTCCTGCCATTCCAAAGTAAATTGCTTGAGTGCTACCTTTAAACAATTCAAAATTTATCACCTCTGATTTGTGTCAATGTTTTATAGCTCATGAGGAAGTATGTGGTGTTTATCTTTCAATCTTGTTGGGCAACTTTCACCAATGGACTAGTGGCTTCATCCGCTTATCCAATAATTTTGCAAAAAGAGCTGGCAATGGGATTCCCAGTCCCAAATTAATTAACAAAAAAAATAGACACTCCTCCATGGTATGTGATTGTTGGACGGCACCCGAAGGATTCGGTTAGCCATGGCTTGAGAAAGCAAAGGTGGGGAGGAGTGTCATCATAATAAAACTAAAATAAAAAGGCACTCCTTCATGGTATGAGATTGTTGGCAGGCACCCGAGGATTCGGTTAGCCATGGTTTGTGAAAGAAAGGTTGGAAGGAGTGCCACCCAAAAATAAAATAATTCATGGGAGCCGCTCTTTGAAGGTTTGTCTGGCAAGGGAGTTAGAGTGCCCACTACCATTCGTTGACAACAACAAACACCTCTCAAAACTTTACTTTTATGCTCTCTCTATGTTTTCAAAACCAAAGCTCTAGCACAAATATAGCAATCGATGCTTTCCTCTTTGAAGGACCATTCTTTTACTTTTATGTTGAGTCAGTTACCTACTTCCTCCCACCTTAGAAGCAAACACTTGTGTTAACTGTGCATTGATTCTTACATACTTGCATATTTGCATTCATCATATTACTTTGTGTTGACAATATCTATGAGATATGCATGTTGAAAGTTGAAAGCATCCGCTGAAACTTATATCTTCCTTTGTGTTGCTTCGATGCCTTTACTTTGAATTTATTGCTTTATGAGTTAACTCTTATGCAAGAATTTTGATGCTTGTCTTGAAAGTACTCTTCATGAAAAGTTTTGCTATATGTTATCTACTTGTTAGCAACTATAGATCATTGCCTTGAGTCACTTCATTCATTTCATATGCTTTGTAATAGTATGATCAAGGTTATGTAAGTAGCATGTCACTACAGAAATTATTCTTTTTATCGTTTACCTGCTCGGGACGAGCAGGAACTAAGCTTGGGGATGCTGATACGTCCCCGACGTATCCATAATTTCTGTCGTTCCATGCTTGTTTTATGACAATACTTACATGTTTTGCTTGTACTTTATGATGATTTCATGCATTTTCCGGAACTAACCTATTAACAAGATGCCACAGTGCCAGTTCCTGTTTTCTGCTGTTTTTGGTTCCAGAAAGGCTGTTCGGGCAATATTCTCGGAATTGGACGAAATCAACGCCAAACCTCCTATTTTCTCCGGAAGGCTCCAGAACACCGAAGAAGAGTCGGAGAGGGGCCAGGGGGCCACCACACCACATGGCGGCGCGGGCCAGGCCTAGGCCGCGCCGGCCTAGGGTGTGGCGCCCCAGTGCCCCTCGCGCCGCCTCTTCGCCTATAAAAGCCCTTTCGACCTAAAAACGCAGTACCAATTGACGAAACTCCAGAAAGACTCCAGGGGCGCCGCCACCGTCGCGAAACTCCAATTCGGGGGACAGAACTCTGTCCCGGCACCCTGCCGGGACGGGGAAGTGCCCCCGGAAGCCATCTCCATCAACGCCACCGCCTCCACCATGCTCCGTGAGTAGTTCCCCCATGGACTACGGGTTCTAGCAGTAGCTATGTCGGTATACTCTCCTCCATGTACTTCAATACAATGGTCTCATGAGCTGCCTTACATGATTGAGATTCATCTGATGTAATCGGTGTTGTGTTTGTTGGGATCCGATGGATGATACATTATGATTAGTCTATCTATAAAGTTTGTGAAGTTATTGTTGCTGCAATCTTGTTATTCTTAATGCTTGTCACTAGGGCCCGAGTGCCATGATCTTAGATTTAAGCTCTATATTGTTGCTTAGATTGTATCTACAAGTTGTATGCACATGTCACTGTCAGGAACCAATGGCCCCGAAGTGACAGAAATCGGGACAACCGGAGGGGATGGTAGTGATGTGAGGATCACATGTTTTCACGGTGTGTTAATGCTTTGCTCCGGTGCTCTATTAAAAGGAGTACCTTAATATCCAGTAGTTTCCCTTGAGGCCCGGCTGCCACCGGCTGGTAGGACAAAAGATGTTGTGCAAGTTTCTCATTGCGGGCACGTACGACTATATACGGAAAACATGCCTACATGATTAATGAATTGATGTTCTTTCTTAATGCTTTATCAATCCTATCAATTGCCCAACTGTAATTTGTTCACCCAATGACATAGGCATCCCAAATGGGCCTGCCGAAGATGGTACCCGGGGTTTACTGGAAGCCCAATACCCGAAGAATAAGAAGATTCGGGAGCCCAAGATTTACTAAGGAAAGATAGAGTTGTAATAGGAAGTGTTGTTTGTAATCTGGCGGGATGAGTTAGAAACCGTCCCGGACTCTGTAAACTTGTATAGCACGAATCCCTCGGCTTCACCTCCTATATAAAGGGGGAGTCGAGGGACGAAGAATCAATCGAATCATTGTCTGCAAACCCTAGTTTTCATAGTCGTCGAGTACTTTTCGGCTGAAACCTTCGAGATCTACTTACCCTCTACTTCTAACTAAACCCTAGCCTACAATCCATAGGCATTGACAAGTCAATACCTTGTCAATTGGCGCCGTCTGTGGGAATTAGAGGCGTAAGGAGCTGATCTCGATGGCACGCTCAAGATCTTCGACATCATCAACCGCAAGCAACACAATGGATCGAGGTAAACAGATCGCTACTGGTCTTGTCGATTTTGTTCCTCACCCACCCTCCCGTTTGGATGCATATGCGTATCTGGCGGAACCCATGGAGATGACGTTCGGAAGATTCCACTTTCGCGTCGAGAAGGCAGGATCGTATCGTGTCGAGATTCCGATTTCGTCGGGATCGTCGATGGTCGATTCCGATTTTTCAAACTATGCATCGTCAATCGAATCAGGAGAAGAAACCTCGGCGACACGCTACGTCAGCACCAGAGCAAGAGAGAAACTCGCCAAGATCTTCAACGACATGTCGTTTGAGTCATCTGCGGACTCATATATAAGCGATGGCTCAAGCAATGTCGACAGTTACGACTTCATCGACAAATCTCTGACAGTGGGCAAGGTCTTCATCAATCTCAACGACGATGTCACCAAACCCAACGTAG
The DNA here is from genome assembly GCF_019359855.2 of Lolium perenne. Taxonomy (NCBI): domain Eukaryota; kingdom Viridiplantae; phylum Streptophyta; class Magnoliopsida; order Poales; family Poaceae; genus Lolium; species Lolium perenne. The sequence continues at coordinate 266,864,020 of NC_067245.2, forward strand.
ATCTGAGTACAAAGTATCATCAGATTTACGCCATTGAAGATCAAGAAGAGACATCTGAGGCTTTCGACAGTTTGGGAAATCCATACGTCGATCCCTCCAATCTGCGACAAGGCTTGGGGAACAAATACGTCGGGCCAGAACCGCGAGATAGAGTTCAACTTTCACAAGCAGCGTGGGACAGAGCTGCGAGAGCTATGAACGGCACAGAACCAATGGCTACCACAGCCACACCAGAAGAATTGCAAGCATATCAATATAGGCTCGCACGAGCTGCCAGGGAATTGGAAAAACAGACAGCTGAGTTGAACAGGAGAAAGGAGGCAGCTTCTGCATCCAGCAGGAGAAGGGCAGATCTAAGTCGACAATCTAGAACTACGGGTGATAGCCATCGGGAGGCGCGGAACAGAGCAAGGTCAAGACTGCAACACATACCCGAAGCGGAAAGAGAACACTTGGTTCAAAACCTCGACATGTCCTTTATGTCGATAGATACAAGAGGAAACATCATCCCTAAGACACCAGAGGCTGGGTATATGGCGACACATGCTTTTATCCTTGCATCTAAACCACCTCCGGGTGATCCAAGGGAAACACTGTACAATATGGCGGTAGCAGGAGTTGGAGCTATGGGGACAGCGTTTATATCAACGCCTCCCGAAGGAGTGGCAAGGCAAAATAGTCCACGACCCGCAAGAAGAAATGCGGCAAAGACTCGAAGGGCCAAGTGGAGCAAGAGACACGGCAGCACAAGCAAGAGTGGACTGAGCGCGGCAAAGCGAAGGGATCATCGGCAATCCCGTAACTTAACGACGAAGATATGTGCGGCTTACCATGCTTCACGAGGAGAGTCCGAAAACGCGAGTCCCCTCGGGATTCAAGTTACCCGATAATTTCAAGAAATTCGACGGCCTTCAAGATCCAGAGGATTGGCTAGTCGACTATCCGGAGACGGTGAAGGCGACGGGAGGAACTAGGGCAACAGCCATGCAAAGCATCCAGGTGCACCTGAGTGGTGCCGCACGATCATGGATAAAGAAACTCGCTCCAGGATCCATCGACAGCTGGGAAAGTTTCGAGGACGTGTTCGTCAAAAACTTCAAATCCACGTGCAAAAAACCCGCGTCGTTAGAGGAGTTGAGAGCGTGTCGACAAAAGCCAGATGAGCCAATGAGAAAGTACATCCAGAGGTGGAATATCATCAAAAACTCGGCAGAAAACATATCTGACGAGAGAGCAATAGATGCATTTGTCGCGAGAGTCGGGCGTGGAGACTTTGTCGAGGATTTGGGAAGGACCAATCCAAGGACAGTATCCGCGTTAATGGAGATAGCAAATAAATGGGCAGATGGAGAAGACGCTGTCCACAACAAACGACACAGGTCGCCAGAGGAGGACCGTGGTCGAAACTATCAACCGAGGCGAAGATTTCCTCGGACGTACCAAAACTACGACGCTCCAGGACAAATTTCGGCAGGTTTTCGGACAAATACAGGAGGCAACAGAGATGATTACCAGAGAAGCAGTGAACAGCGAGGTGATAATAGGGATGATTCGCGCAACAGGCAAAATAGTGGGCCGAGGTTTCCAAGACCTTTCGTGTCCCCCGAGGAAATGCTGAACGGACCGTGCCAGATGCACTTCTTCCTCGACAAAGAACGGGAAAAGACAGTCGGGGCACTGCAGAAAGACTGTCGAAATTTTCGAGCAATGTTCGGATACGCAGAAAATGCTCATGCTCGAGCAGCACAGAGAAACCCTCGGGAGCCTAGGAGCGAAGTTCATCTACCGCCACCTCCCGCGATTACAGAGGACAATCGACACCAGCTAAGAATAGCGGCAGCACCTGCACCACCACCCTATGTTGATCCTAACTCCAACGGAGCAGTGTCGATGATTCAGAAGGGAAGGCCGTCCAATAGAGCTCAAAAAGTAATCTCACGACAGGTGTTTATGGCAGAGAAAATGCCTCCACCAACAGTTGAGTACCTTAATTGGTCAGGACAAGATATCGGCTTCACAATAGCAGATCATCCGCAGCAAGTTCCTCGACCGGGGCGGTCAGCACTTATCCTGCCAGCGATTATCGCAGGATTTGATGTCTCTCGAGTGTTCATAGACGGCGGCAGCAGCTTGAACCTCATGTATGCAGATACATTGAGGAAGATGAACATATCCTTAGCAAACTTGAAACCAACAGACACAAGGTTCCACGGCATCACACCGGAGAAACCAAGTTATCCATTGGGAAAGATCAATCTTGACGTTCAGTTTGGGACCCGAGAAAATTATAGAATCGAAAGGCTCGAGTTCGAAGTTGTCGATTTTCCATCACAATATCATGCTCTGTTGGGACGACCAGCATATGCTCGATTTATGGCAGTGCCACACTATACATACCTGTTGTGGAGGTTGCCCGGACCAAAAGGACCAATCACAGTCAGGGGAAGCTTTGCCTTAGCCGATAAGTGCGACAAGGATTTTCACAGGTTGGCAGAAACTTTCGGGATGCAAGCTGAGTACTTGGCGTCAAAAAGCATGACTGATTACGACGTACTGCCAGACGTTGGAAGACCAAATAAAGAATCAACTTTCAACACAGAGAAAAATTCTAAGGAGGTGCAGATTCACCCGACAGATCCAAAAAAGACGACATCTATAGCAAACGACATGGATATCGCATAGGAAAGCGCGCTCGTCAAGTTCCTCCGTGAGAACTGGAAAATCTTTGCATGGTGTCCAGCTGACATGCCAGGAGTACCCAGGGAACTTGCCGAGCACCACCTAAATTTGGATCCAACAGCGAAACCAATCAGACAACCTCTGCGGCGTTTTTCGGAACCAAACCGCAAAGCCATGCTTTCAGAAATAAATCGACTCGAAGAGGCTGGTTTTATCAGAGAAATATCTACAGAAGCCACATGGGTAGCTAACCCAGTGATGGTGCCGAAGAAAAACACGACAGTCCTTCGCATGTGCGTCGACTTTACGTGTCTCAATAAACATTGTCCCAAGGATCACTTTCCCCTCCCAAGGATCGATCAAATTATCGACTCCACGGCAGGTTGTGAACGTCTTTCCTTCTTGGATGCATACTCTGGTTATAACCAGATCAGATTAAAAGAAGATGATGAAGCCAAGACAGCGTTTATTACACCTTACGGCGTGTTTTGCTACAAGACAATGCCCTTTGGTCTAAAAAATGCGGGAGCAACATATCGAGGATGATGCTGCAGAAGTGTTTAGCAACACAGATCGGGAAAAACGTGCAAGTATACATCGATGATGTCGTCATAACATCAAAAAAGGGGACAACGCTGATCGAGGATCTCAAAGAAACTTTTGACAACCTCGACAAATTCTGCCTCAAACTGAACCCGACGAAGTGTTCTTTTGGCGTCCCAGCAGGAGAACTTCTGGGGTTTCTAGTTTCGGCAAGAGGGATTGAAGCAAATCCCGACAAAATACAAGCCATAGTAACAATGAGAAAGCCAACAAAGTTGAAAGAAATACAGCAGCTAACTGGGCGAGTCGCAGCTTTGAGCAGGTTCGTCGCCAGGTTAGGAGAAAAAGCGTTAGCATTTTATGCGCCGATAAAACAAGGAGATAAATTCCGGTGGAACGAAGAGGCCGACGTAGCTTTCGAGGATCTGAAGCGAAAAATCTCGACACCACCAATCCTGGTGGCTCCAAAGGAAAAGGAACCTCTCCTGCTATATATTGCAGCCACGCCCCAAGTGGTTAGCACGGTATTAGTTGTCGAAAGAGAAGAAGAAGGGAAAATCCATGGAGTGCAGCGGCGGTATACTTCGTGAGCGAAGTCTTGTCACCTTCAAAACAAAGGTACCCTCAGTACCAAAAGCTAGCATATGGAGTGTTCACGACAGCACGAAAATTGCGCCACTATTTTTCGGCACACCCGATCATAGTGGTCAATGAAGCTCCCTTGTCAAATATACTGAATAACCCAGAAGCTACGGGTCGTGTCTCCCTTTGGGGAATAGAACTTTCCCTCGGGACATCACGTATGAAAAAGAAAAGCAATAAAGTCGCAAATACTGCCGGACTTCATCGCAGAATGGATGGAGTTGCAAAATACAGGACCTCCAGATTTATCGAGAACTTGGACCATGAACTTTGATGGGTCCAAGAGACTAGAAGGAGCTGGCGCAGGAGTAGTACTCATATCACCTGAAGGCGACAAATTGAAGTACATCCTCCGGATGACGTTCCTTAACGCATCTAACAATGAAGCAGAATATGAGGCTCTCATACACGGGATGAAGATGGCGAAAGCCTGCGGAGCAACTCGATTAAAAATCTTTGGCGACTCACAGTTGGTGGCTCAGCAAGTTATGAACCAATGTGATGCAGTCAATGATAGCATGATGGCATACAAGGAGGTGTACAACGAGCTTGAGAAGTTATTCGATGGATGCGAAGTAAATCATATTAGCAGGTTGAGCAACGACGAAGCCGACGTTCTTGCAAACATCGGGTCACAGTGCCTTCCAGTCCCGCCAGGTGTATTCTCGGGAAGAGATAACGAGAGAGATCCACTAAGCCAACAAAGTCAAAAAAGAAGGAGAAGAAACCCTCGGGGGCTGCCAAGGAAAAGCAAGAGGACGAAGAAGATCAGGACTTGGTCATGATGATACAGATACCGTGGATGCAGCCGTACATATCATATATCCTTAGGAAAGAAATACCTGACGATCCAGTTGAAGCAAGGCGAGTAATTCGACGCTCCAAAGCTTTCACGGTGGTCAAGGGAGAATTGTATAAGCGAAGTATTTCGGGCGTCTTGCAAAGGTGCGTCACACCCGAAGAAGGAAGAATAATTCTGAAGGATGTACACGAAGGAATATGTGGCCACCACGCAAGTAGTCGAGCTATTGCAGCCAAGGTTTTTCGGGCAGGATTCTACTGGTTGACAGCAATCGAGGACGCCAAGGACATAGTAAGAACTTGCGACGCGTGTCAAAGGTTTGCCGCAAAACCCCACTCTCCAGCAGCAGAGCTAGCACCAATACCATTGTCATGGCCCTTTGCTCAATGGGGACTTGATATGGTGGGTAAGTTACACAAATCCTGGCCAGGAGGAAAGGAGTACATGCTAGTAGCTGTCGATAAGTTTACAAAGTGGATAGAAGCGAAGCCGATAAATTCACCGGATGGAGCATCCGCAAGATAAAATTCGTAAAAGGCCTCGTCTTCAGATTTGGAGTGCCCCACAGCATCGTCACAGACAACGGCAGTAACTTCACATCCCATGAATTCAAAGATTATTGCGAAGAGGTGGGTATTAAGCTGAACTTTGCGTCAGTTGCACATCCTCAAACCAATGGGCAAGTCGAGAAAGCCAATGGCATCATCTGCAATGGTATCAAGAAGCGCTTGTTAGGACCATCGGAAAAAGCTCGACATACCTGGCCGAGAAGAACTTCCAAGCGTGTTGTGGAGCATCCGAACAACACCAAACACAAAGAACGCAGGAAACTCCGTTTTTCCTGGTTCATGGAGCAGAGGCAGTACTACCAATCGAGATAGAGCACAACTCTCCACGTGTCGCTGAATATGATGAAGAAACGTCGAGAAGAGTGCTAGAAGACGACGTCGACGCACTTGATGAAGCTCGAGATGAAGTATTATCTCGGGTAACCAAATATCAACAGGACTTGAAGAATTACCACAGTCGACGTTTGCGGCCAAGATCTTTTCAGGTGGGAGACCTAGTTCTTCGGCTCACGCAAATTAGTGATGAAAAACTCGAGTCACCATGGCTTGGCCCTTACATTGTCACGGAAGTAATTGGAGGAGGAGCATACAGAATAAAGGACAAGAAGACAGGGGTGGAGGAGCCAAACCCCTGGAACGTGGCGCAACTTAGGCGTTTTTACGCCTAGAGTCAAAATATAGTCTTTGTAAAGCTTCAATGTACTGAAACGCCCGCGAGTTTTCAGACGCACTCTTTTCCTTTTTCGGGGCACCGAGTGGGGCCGGAGAAGGTTTTTAATGAGGCGGGCTCGCGGTGCTGCAATATAATAAAGATAGTGACAATATAACTTTTCTTCTTTATCGACATGACCAAAGTCTTCGCTCCGACGAATTTCAATATAGTTCATCGACAAAAGGAAAAACTTGCCTTGGTATTCAAATACCTCGTGAGTCAACAAAAATACAAAATAGTACTCAATAAAAAGCTCGGGGGCTCATATTCGCCTTAAATATATAAATGCCTTGGTTCAAAACCTCGCAAGTATACAAATATAGTAAAGAGTCACCGAAACACTCGGGGGCTAAACAAACAGAGAAATATAATGATTGCTTTACAATATAGTCATGGATTACAAAGAAAAAATATCTACAAGAAGAAAATAACTAGTCTTGATTCAATATGTCATCAAGAGTAACCCTGTTTTCCTCAGGAGCAGCACCAAGAAAATCGGCATAATGGCCATCGGCAAAAAAGTCGGCATCCATCCGAAGTAGGTCCTCAATCATTTCTTCGGCTATAGGCGTAACCTTCGTGTTAATCCTGTCAACACCAACTCTCCGACGTTTTACCTTTTGGTGAACCTTCTCGACAACCTGGGTAAGGTCAAGCTTCGAGTGGCAGATTTGGAGCATGATAAGAGCAAATCTGGCGCCAGCTACTAGTTGAGCTTTGACAAAATCATGGATACTGCGAGCATCCTTGAACCTTTCCATCAATTCAGGAAGAGTTTTTGGTTGGACGTTCCGAGGAAACATGGAGTTGTAAACCATGGACAAGGTCTTGGTTGTGAAGTCGAGGAAATCGCGAGTTTGAGAGGCGCGATCTTGAAATCTGACAATTTGGCGGGTCCTTTCCGGGGTAGCCCAAAACAAAGAACCATGGTCCAAGGAGAGATTAACAAGGAGGGTTGTCCTAGCATTCACCCTCTCTTCCTCGGCAGCAGCATCAGTAAAGGCACCTATCAAAACAAAGAAGCGGAAATCTTCAAGAAACAATAGTATGCAGATAAAGGATATCAGCGGATGAAACAGGCATACCCGACATATCTCGCACTGCTTCATTCATTAATTCGAGCATGAAATTTTCTCGAATAGTCGCCTTTTCAGCCTCGGAAGCAGCAATTTCCTTAGCAGCTACGGCCTCGCGAGCTTGTTGAAGAGCAATTTTTTCGGCTTCAGATGACTTACGAGATTGCTCCATCATCACAAGTGTTTGCTTCTTCGCATACTGAAGTTGTTGCCGAAGTTCATCCAGTTCTTGCGACAAGGTATCGTCGACAGGAGCGGTATCACCAAAAGCTTTCCTCGCGCGGGAAGAAGAAGGCGAAACATTGGAAGGAGCAGAAGATGGAGTATAGTTATCAAATATCAACTGAAAAATAAACAAGACAACATCAAACAACAAGCAAAGATAGAAGTCTTCATTAATCTCTTGGAATAATTACAAAGGCATTACAGTGGAGTTAAGAAAGTACGTGTCGCCAAATGACTACTTTGGCGACAGAAGCAAAAGAAACAGAAAGAAAAACAGAGGCATGCAACTAGACCTCCGGCCTCGAGGAGCTAGGAGTTGAAGCTGGCTTGATTCCCAGATACGCCAAGATCTTCTTCGTGTTGGGCTTGGCCGCCTTGATCAGCGACCTCCATCTCGACTGCTCTATCTCGACGGTGTCGCTAACCTTCATCCAATCAAGCGTCTCGTTGGCTGTCAGCAACCAGGGCAACAGTACTCTCGACAGCAACCTTCATATTCTCCTGACGCATCTTCAATCCCAGGTCTTCCGAAGCATTAAACATCTTGGCAAGGTTAAGGAAAGTTGCGGGTTCTTCTTTCTTCGGGAAGAAGTAAGGGAACAACGCTGACAATCCTGCATTAGCATTTGCCACGCCTTCACGAATTTCGCGCCCGTGAAACTCCAGAAGAGAAAGTGCGTCAAGGAGGGGATCGTTGACAGGATTATCCAGATCAAAATCCTGGTTTGTTTGGGCTGCCACACGAGACAAGACATCAGTCAACAACCAAGAAACAGGAAGTGCAATAAAATAAAAGGGATTGATAATATTACTCAGAGTACGTCGACTTTGCGACTTCAGACGCTTGAGGATTCCTTCGTCACGAGAAGCTTGTGCAGCTTTGTGCTCATCCAAGGCAGCTGTCGCATCCTCAAGTTTCTTCTGCAGTTCCTCGACACCAGCAGCTTTCGCCTTAGCTTCATCAGCTTCGACCTTGGCTTTGCTAGCAGCGAGTTCGGCTTTCTTGCGAGCCGCCTCACTTTGCTCAAGTTTTTGAGCCAGTGCGTCGGCGCGTTCGTTAGCCTCTGTAAGTTTCTCTGTCGAGATATGGAAAAAAGAGAGAAGAAAGATCAAAAAATCGCGGCAAGCAACAGGAGTGACAAATTAAGGAAAAACGACAAGTATGAAAGTCGTTACCTTCGGCTCTATTAGCATATTCACGGTACCCAATAAATTGGGAACCGATGCGGAGAAGATCCTTGATCATAGGCTGTTCAACGTGAACACAGTAAGAGAAACATCGGCATAAAAAAAAAAAAAAAAAAAAAAAAAAAGGTGTGAAAAAACAAAATAAGGAAAATATAGATGTCGACAAACTTACATCATCTAGGAGCGGGGTCGACGAACTGCCCAACTGAGGGGCAGGATCAACAATCTTTTCAACCCGTGCCCTTTTTGGTGAAGGGGCACGGGGGCTCGAAGGAGTAGATGTATCAACATTTTGTTGAGGAGGCGACGATTCCTCCCCTTCAACTGGTTTTTACGAAATAACTAAAGTATGTGACGTGCTCGTTCGAGCAGCCACATCTAAAGTTGGTGTTTCTTCATCATCACTGTGACAAAATAGTGGCAGCATAAAAAGCAAGGCAAGATAAAATTCTTCAAATAAAAAAGGAAAAGAACAAGGAACCTACGAGCTGATGATACTCTCGATGTATGGATCATAAGCTGCTTTTCGAGGTGCAGGAGCAGTTTCTTCGGGTTTCGAGGTCCCGGAATCTTCGGCATTGCTCCTTTTCCTTTTGCTCTTCGGAGAAACAGCAGGAGGAGGAGATTGTGCTGATGTTGTATCTTCGTGAGGCAGCATCCTTCTCGGTAGATCCCGCAGATTTTCGAGAATCATGCGGGTTCATTCACAAAGAGGGGTCTCTGGTTGTCATCATCGACAACAGCTCTTTCTTCGACCTCTCCATCCTCCGGAAGAGGAGGAAGGGAAGCCATAGTAGGATGATTCTACAAGGAAATAGTGACAAAAGAGAATAAGTGAGATACCACTGCAATAAGATACAAGGAACAGTTCAGAACAAGATAGAAATTTGAGAAGACAAAATACCTCGGGAAGAGGATTGGAAGCACTGTATGGTTCCACTCGACAGGAGGAGGGAATAGGATCCTTCTTGCCTAATCGAGAAATTCTTCGAACCAATTTTTCCAAGTCCTTGGTGGAAAGATCACCAGACATTCTGTTGGCGTCATTTTTACCAGAATACGTCCAAAGGGGATTTTTGCGAGCTTGAAGAGGCTGCACTCTAATCCTAAGGAAATAGGCAGTGATTTGAACACCAGAAAGCTCTTTGCCTCGAGTATTTTGAAGTTGGCGAATGCGAGACATCAGTGCCTCTGTCGCCTTTTTCTCTTCCTCGGAAGCTTCGGCATCCCAGGAGCGGCGGCGTTGAATTCTGGCATTTCCGTCGAAAGGCATTATGTTGTGCTCAACGGAGTTGGCACTTTCTTCGTGGATGTAGAGCCACTTCTTGCGCCATCCTTGGACAGAATCAGGAAACTTGACGTCGAAGTAGTCGACATCAGTACGAACACAGATAACAACGCCACCTATGTTATAGGTGACGTTGTGGGAGCCATTGCGGCGGAGGCAGAAAATGCGCTTCCACAGAGCCCAATTGGGAGGGATTCCGAGGAAGCATTCGCAAAGCGTGATGAAAATAGAAATATGAAGGATGGAGTTGGGGGTCAACTGGTGCAGTTGAATCCCATAAACGAAAAGAAGGCCGCGGAGGAAATCGTGGATTGGGGTCGAAAGGCCGCGGATCAAGTGATCAACAAAACTAACCCGATACTCCATTGGAGGCTTGGGGTAGCTTTTTTCGCTAGGAAAGCGGATGGCGTCCTCCTTCGTCATGAGGCCGAGCCTCTTCAGCGTGTTGGTGTCTTGGTTGGAGATTTTGGATCATAGGCTGTTCAACGTGAACACAGTAAGAGAAACATCGGCATAAAAAAAAAAAAAAAAAAAAAAAGGTGTGAAAAAACAAAATAAGGAAAATATAGATGTCGACAAACTTACATCATCTAGGAGCGGGGTCGACGAACTGCCCAACTGAGGGGCAGGATCAACAATCTTTTCAACCCGTGCCCTTTTTGGTGAAGGGGCACGGGGGCTCGAAGGAGTAGATGTATCAACATTTTGTTGAGGAGGCGACGATTCCTCCCCTTCAACTGGTTTTTCTGAAATAACTAAAGTATGTGACGTGCTCGTTCGAGCAGCCACATCTAAAGTTGGTGTTTCTTCATCATCACTGTGACAAAATAGTGGCAGCATAAAAAGCAAGGCAAGATAAAATTCTTCAAATAAAAAAGGAAAAGAACAAGGAACCTACGAGCTGATGATACTCTCGATGTATGGATCATAAGCTGCTTTTCGAGGTGCAGGAGCAGTTTCTTCGGGTTTCGAGGTCCCGGAATCTTCGGCATTGCTCCTTTTCCTTTTGCTCTTCGGAGAAACAGCAGGAGGAGGAGATTGTGCTGATGTTGTATCTTCAGAGGCAGCATCCTTCTCAGTAGATCCCGCAGATTTTCGAGAATCTGCGGGTTCATTCACAAAAGAGGGGGTCTCCTGGTTGTCATCATCGACAACAGCTCTTTCTTCGACCTCTCCATCCTCCGGAAGAGGAGGAAGGGAAGCCATAGTAGGATGATTCTACAAGGAAATAGTGACAAAAGAGAATAAGTGAGATACCACTGCAATAAGATACAAGGAACAGTTCAGAACAAGATAGAAATTTGAGAAGACAAAATACCTCGGGAAGAGGATTGGAAGCACTGTATGGTTCCACTCGACAGGAGGAGGGAATAGGATCCTTCTTGCCTAATCGAGAAATTCTTCGAACCAATTTTTCCAAGTCCTTGGTGGAAAGATCACCGGACATTCTGTTGGCGTCATTTTTACCAGAATACGTCCAAAGGGGATTTTTGCGAGCTTGAAGAGGCTGCACTCTAATCCTAAGGAAATAGGCAGTGATTTGAACACCAGAAAGCTCTTTGCCTCGAGTATTTTGAAGTTGGCGAATGCGAGACATCAGTGCCTCTGTCGCCTTTTTCTCTTCCTCGGAAGCTTCGGCATCCCAGGAGCGGCGGCGTTGAATTCTGGCATTTCCGTCGAAAGGCATTATGTTGTGCTCAACGGAGTTGGCACTTTCTTCGTGGATGTAGAGCCACTTCTTGCGCCATCCTTGGACAGAATCAGGAAACTTGACGTCGAAGTAGTCGACATCAGTACGAACACAGATAACAACGCCACCTATGTTATAGGTGACGTTGTGGGAGCCATTGCGGCGGAGGCAGAAAATGCGCTTCCACAGAGCCCAATTGGGAGGGATTCCGAGGAAGCATTCGCAAAGCGTGATGAAAATAGAAATATGAAGGATGGAGTTGGGGGTCAACTGGTGCAGTTGAATCCCATAAACGAAAAGAAGGCCGCGGAGGAAATCGTGGATTGGGGTCGAAAGGCCGCGGATCAAGTGATCAACAAAACTAACCCGATACTCCATTGGAGGCTTGGGGTAGCTTTTTTCGCTAGGAAAGCGGATGGCGTCCTCCTTCGTCATGAGGCCGAGCCTCTTCAGCGTGTTGGTGTCTTGGTTGGAGATTTTGGATCTCTCCCACTCAAGATCCTCGGCGGCCATCTTGGATTCCGGCGTCCGTGGCGAGTCAGACGCGTGCGCGGTGGCATCAATGGCAGCGGGCAGAGCAATGTATATGCGTACGGAAGATTGGAGAGAGTTGGGCGCAGGGGAAGTTTTGCGAAGAGGAACAGGTGAGCGGCGCAAGCGAGGGGATGAACGAAGGTTGAAGAAGGATTTATATAAGAATCGGGTGAAGCAGTGTGCCGTTGGATGAAGAAATCGTGTGGTGAGGATGGATCTTCTAGACACAAGGGCAAAAGAGTATTTTTACTGAAATAGGCGTTACCGTACGTGCGCCAGGAAAAGCGGAGGACGTGTGTCCACTACTTGCACGACGTGTCAACGTGGTCGAAGCAATGGATCCACAGGGCAGAAAAATCACGACTATTCGAGAAGGATGAAGTAAATTTGATTAAGGGAAGTATGTCGACAAGAAAAACAAAAGAAAAGTGGCGACAGAAAGAATTATTCAATACTTCGGGAGCCTTTGGTCAAATACAAGTTTTTGCCCAAATGCTCGGGGGCTACTTCAGAAAAAAGTAAATTTTCGAGTATGACAAATATAGAAATTGCGGGAGCCTACAACCAAGCACAAGTCTTGGCTGTAGCCTCGGGGGCTACTCCCATCGGGAGCGCTGTTCGCGCACCCGAGAGATAAAAAAAGAGAGAAGAAGAAAGAGATCATATTGGGAAGTAATGAAAATATAGCGACAAGGTGGACTAAAATGTTGAGCCTACAACCAAGCACAAGTTCTTGGTTGTAACCTCGGGGGCTACTCCCATCGGGAACGCTGTTCGCGTGCCCGATGAAATTAACAAAAATAGATAAACAAGAGAGTATATTTCGAGTTATAATTAACTCTACATATACTCCCATCGGGAGAACAATATAAGTCATATGTGACTCGATAAAATGTGCCATTCCAACAGCCGGAAAAGCACTCGACAATATATTCTCAGAACGCCGAAGTTGCGATCAATTTCTGAATGCCGCAAATTTGCGAAGGTAAGACCCCAGATCCGTTTCTGGCTGGGCGTGGCATCGCCAAAGACTGCGCTCTGCTACTTTTATCCGTATCAACAGATACGAAGAAAATCCTAACGGACGCGTTAGGTACCCGATAAATTTGACTGGGACTCGACAGAATGGTAAGACCTTAAGCGGCTTTGTCGACGTTTACACCAGTATCCCGAGATCATGTCCGGGGACGTGATTTTGAAGTAGGTTTTTGCGGATTGCCACTAGAGCAGTTAACTAGTACCTGATCCGTCAGATGAACTAGCCCCAATTACCAGTATTCCTGTACAATATAGAGTTTTATGTGAAGAAATATAAAAGGTTAAAGCTTTCGAGTAAAAATAAACAATGGAGATTTTCCCTGACTCTACGATTCAAGCAAAATCTCGGGGGCTACTGACATAGGCATCCCAAATGGGCCTGCCGAAGATGGTACCAGGGGTTCTTGGAAGCCCAATACCGAAGAATAAGAAGATTCGGGAGCCCAAGATTTACTAAGGAAAGATAGAGTTGTAATAGGAAGTGTTGTTTGTAATCTGGCGGGATGAGTTAGAAACCGTCCCGGACTCTGTAAACTTGTATAGCACGAATCCCTCGGCTTCACCTCCTATATAAAGGGGGAGTCGAGGGACGAAGAATCAATCGAATCATTGTCTGCAAACCCTAGTTTTCATAGTCGTCGAGTACTTTTCGGCTGAAACCTTCGAGATCTACTTACCCTCTACTTCTAACTAAACCCTAGCCTACAATCCATAGGCATTGACAAGTCAATACCTTGTCACCCAACACTTGTTATTGGAGAGTTGCCACTAGTGTAGATCGCTGGGAACCCCGGTCCATATCTCATCATTATATACTTGTTCTACATGTCATTGGAAGTAGTATCAACTATCTTCTCGTGCCATTGCTCTCATATTGCTATTACTGCTGCTGTGTTACTGTTACTACTGCTCTCATATTACTGCTACTTTTACATCACCCCTGTTGCTAGTGCTTTTCCAGGTGCAGCTGAATTGACAACTCAGTTGTTAAGGCTTATAAGTATTCTTTACCTCCCCTTGTGTCGAATCAATAAATTGGGTTATACTACCCTCGAAGACTGCCGCGATCCCCTATACTTGTGGGTTATCACACCCTACGGTTCGCGAACTATGCAGACATGGTCGAGACTCCTCTCCGAGCAATAACCAATAGCGGGATCTGGAGATCCATAATGGCTCCCACATATTCAACGATGACTTAGTGATCGATTGAACCATTTACATACGATGCCAATTCCCTTTGTCACACGATATTTTACTTGTCCGAGGTTTGATCATCGGTATCTCCATACCTTGTTCAACCTCGTTACCGACATGTACTCTTTACTCGTACCATGGTATGTCATCTCTTATGATCAAATCATATGCTTGCAAGCTAATCAGACGACATTCCACCGAGAGGGCCCAGAGTATATCTATCCGTCATCAGGATGGACAAATCCCACTATTGATCCATATGCCTCAACTCACACTTTTCGAATACTTAATCCCATCTTTATAACCACCCATTTACGCAATGGCGTTTGATGTAATCAAAGTACCCTTCCGGTGTAAGTGATTTACATGATCTCATGGTCGAAGGACTAAGACAACTATGTATCGAAAGCTTATAGCAAATTGAACTTAATGACTTGATCTTATGCTACGCTCATTTGGGTGTGTGTCCATTATATCATTCAACCAATGACATAACCTTTTTATTAATAACATCCAATGTTCATGATCACGAAACCATGATCATCCATTAATCAACAAGCTTGTTATACAAGAGGCTTACTAGGGACTCCTTGTTGTTTACATAACACACATGTATCAATGTTTCGGTTAATACAATTATAGCATGGTATGCAAACATTTATCATAAACACAAAGATATTATAATAACCACTTTATTATTGCCTCTTGGGCATATCTCCAACAGCTTGTTCATGATGTATGATTGTATAACTTGCTTGTTCATGTACACACTTCTCTTTGTTCTGTTTGTAATTGCATTCTTTTGTTGCAGTGCTCGAAGATGATGATGGGTGCATTTGCGCACAACATTATGGCGAGGGCTGCTCCAAGGAAGCTGGAGAGGGCACCCCTACCAAAAGGCCAAGCGAGAGGCCTTTCAAGGTCGGGCTTCCATGACGGCGTCGGCCCAACCCACTTTGCTGAAGTGGTGTTGTCTCCAGGGTTGGAAATGCTTCCAATTCCAACTGGCTCCCGCCAGTACCTTGGCACCGTCCCCAGGACGATCATCTCGAAGATGAACACCAGCTGCTCCTGAATGGTCAAGCTGAAAGAGGTCAAAGGCACGATCAGTCTGGATAAAGGATCAAGATCGGCTACTTCAGGACCTTCAAGGGTGCTCAAAGATGACGTCTTCAAAGTAACTATCTTCGACTACAACTCAACGGAGGTCGTGATGAGGTGCCCACATCATGATCCAACCCTTGCCATGATCGATGAGTGACTATTCTGTCAAGTGGTATGTCTGTCCTATGTCTTTATCATCGAACTATGTTTACATTCTTGTTAAACTATGTTTGTTCGTATGTGCTACTATTTAATCGTTCGTATGTAGTACTGAAGTATGTTTGATTATTTTTCATGGCACTATTGTGTGTTTAATCGTAGTATGCTCCATAATCATGCACAAATGGTTTGGTAACCTCACCAATTCGAGAAGAGGTTATGATATCCCCTGGTGTGCACATAACCAAACATTGTGTTGATTTTCTTCCGAGTCTAAAACAGCCTACCGGTCGAACGGGCTTTCGTTTCTCAAGCCGAGTGTAAATGAAATTGTTAGCAACCAACGATAGTGCAAAAGTTGGTTCAAGTCCACTTTTCACGTATACGGTAGCTGGTGGGCTAAGTTACACGAGAGAGGAAACACCCATGCGAACAACCGACCAAGCTCCAGGAGAACCATCGTTGCTATGATCATGCGGAACTGGAGATGGTAACGAGAACGTTTTCCAAACCTCCATAGGAGCATGAGTGATAGCAGCAGCCGAGCGCGCAATACCCAATAATTCATGAACATACTAGAGTAACAAATTAGTTCAGGTAGAGTCCTGGACCTATGATCGTGCTATTGGGTCTGTTCTTTTTTGGTCTGTTGTTGTTGTTACTGTTGATGGGATTCTACTCTTTTTTTTTCTGTCTCTGCTGGAAGCATGGAAGGGTGGGGGGGGGGGCGATTCATGCGCCTTGCATTTCGCGAGAACCGTACCGCCCGGCGGCATCAGCGAACGCACATTTCCGCACAGGCCGGCCCACGGTCGATGCGTGCACAACGCAGTACCAGGTGTTCCCGATCGTGTACCTTCGCTAAAAATGGGGAAAAAAAGTTCAGATCGTATGGAACTTGCCTATCTCCTTCGCATCGCGTACGTGCGACGCCAGCATCTGCGTCACTACCGCCGCCGCCGACGACGGAATTCCGGCGGGTGAAATCACTTCGTTTGACTGCACCTGACCGCGCACACGGCACCAGGTGCTCTCTCCAGATGCTTCTAGACGCTTCTGCAACCTTCGGTTCCCGATCGGACGGTGCAGCGGTAGTTGACCCATCGCATCTGGTTCGTTCACACGTGGCGGGTCCCGGCCGACAAGGCGCGTACGAGCTTCCTCCGCCGTGGGCCACACCGAGCGTTCACACCTCCGCGTTACTTTGCCCATAAGATTCGAACGGTGGGCCTGGCCCTATAAAATCCTCCGGTGACGTCCCGGCCCATCCCTCAGTACCATTCACTTCGTCGATTCCACGCTACCGGCTACCGCCTCCCAACTACCCGTTGCTCCTCTTTGAGTTCTGAGATCGCGCGATCTCCGCCACCGGCAGCCGCACGGGGAACCTCGCCGCTCGCTCCAGCATGGCCGCCGCCGCGTCCTCCGCCACCTCCGTCCACGACTTCACCGTCAAGGTAAGCAGCTCCGCTCCACTCTCCTCACGCTTTTACCGCCTGCTAAGCAGCCCCCACTTGGTTCCCTAAAATGTTCCCCAATTCACGCGCTACTAGATCCCTGCCCACACTCCGAGCTAGCTCGACGTGTGCTAACTTTTAC
The DNA here is from genome assembly GCF_019359855.2 of Lolium perenne. Lineage (NCBI taxonomy): Eukaryota > Viridiplantae > Streptophyta > Magnoliopsida > Poales > Poaceae > Lolium > Lolium perenne. The sequence continues at coordinate 266,881,065 of NC_067245.2, forward strand.
GCTTCGCTAGTCCGGACGGGTATTCGCGTGAATTTCGCTGCCGATCCGTCGGATTAGCCTGCTAATAAACCGTCTCAACTCGCTAGCCTGTAGCTCGACGTTTCGCCTGATTTCTGATGAAGATGCAAAGTGAATTACGTCTAACAACCGCGTTTCGCTTCGTGTGCAGGATGCTAGCGGGAAGGACGTCGACCTCAGCGTCTACAAGGGGAAGGTTCTACTCATCGTTAACGTCGCGTCCCAGTGGTGAGAATTATTACCATCTCTGAAACCTGGCGTTTCAGTCCCCTCCGTTTTGGCCATGAGATGTCTTCAAGTTTTCGCACAACACGTTTAGATCAGATTGTCATTGCATAGTCCACAGCAAAAAAAAAAAAATGGTCAAATTAGATTAGTCACCTGCTGTGTACTCCTTGATTGTCCAAATTAGTTGGCTGACGTAGACTTCTGAACTAGAATTTCCACAGAAAACACTACTTCTTCAACTGCTGATTATTGTTCTGTTCCAGTGGCTTGACCAACTCCAACTACACCGAGCTGAGCCAGGTGTACGACAAGTACAAGGACCAAGGTACTTGCTTCACCCACTGCCTATGTATTGTTTCCCTTCACTGACAAATGAATCGCTGGGATCAGTCTGCTTATTGCTCAACAGTAGCCTGCTATTTGATTTTAAACGACAAACTTTGGGGGTTGGGATGCTAACCACTAGGTTCTCTTGCTAAATTGTGGTTTTGTAGGACTTGAAATCCTGGCTTTCCCATGCAACCAGTTTGGTGGGCAGGAGCCTGGCACCAACGAGGAGATTGTCCAGTTTGCCTGCACCCGCTTCAAGGCTGAGTACCCCATTTTTGACAAGGTAGATTTCTGCTATTATTTGTTCGACCAAAGTAATGCATATATCAGTTCAGCGTGAAACAAATAGTGATCTGATTGAGCAGGAAAACCTGTCTCAGTGTGATATTCTTTCAACCGCGTCAACTTCCAATGGAACGATCCACTATCTCCATTTTATGGATGTTTAATCCAAGAAGAACGGTTTACTGTGTAGTGTCGTAGTATGGAGTCCTAACTCATGATGTCTGACAGGTTGATGTCAACGGCAAGGAGGTTTCCCCCCTGTACAAGTTCCTGAAGTCAAGCAAAGGTGGCCTTTTCGGCGACAGCATCAAGTGGAACTTCTCAAAGTTCTTGGTTGACAAGGAGGGTCGTGTCGTGGACCGCTATGCACCGACCACTTCTCCCCTGAGCATCGAGGTAACTTACAGCGTGTTGATTCACATGCCCTTGTACAACCTGACTTCTGAAGCGCTGTGCGCTGAACACTAACACTTGCTCTGTATATATCTGCAGAAGGATATCAAGAAGCTGCTTGGGAGCTCTTAGACCCGACTGGTCGGAGCCTGTAGAAAAAAACCAGCACTTCTGTATTACATTGGTGCTAGAAACAATAATATTGTTGTGTTGAATAAAAATATGTACCCAACATTTCAGAGGATGCATCTGCTATATCTTCTGCATCCTACTATGTACTTGTATATGCCATGTCAATGAAAGTATTGTAGCTGTTCGTTGTGCCTTTCGTTGGATCCGTGTGCTGTCTAGTTACGTTTCTGAAGAACAGAATTTATCATGTTGCTGCATCAGATTGAAAACTTGCTGCGACTCCGCATTTAGTTGGCGGCAGCCACTAAAAGGTGGTTATGGATATATGATCATGATCTTGGCCTACTTTCATACCCAGCTCATGGATAGTTCAGATTAATTCCACATGTCACAAGTTCAGAAGATGGTTATGGCATTATTTCATAACCCTTTGACATAAAGTGAGTTCTATGAATAGTTTAGCTCGCATATATAAGTCTACGAAACTACACTTATGTTCCTGAATAAGTGAATGGCATACCAGTTTTACACTTCTTCAAATATTTGAGAACTAAAATTTAAAAATATTTCCCACCCTGTGAAATATGCATTTGAGTTTGTAAGTAATCTCCTGACCACGAAATATCTGTGGAATTCCAAGTTTTCAACAGCTCGACACATATAACTGTTGTGTTATATCTCAATCATATACTATCTGCATGCATCTAGTGCCAAGTGCTACCCATCGGTCAGGTCGAAACCATGGCGCCCAAGTTCGACATCTTCAAGACTGGACCACCCAAACTGAGGCAAAGGTGAAAAGGGAGCTTCATAAGGCATTGCATCCATCTCCCAGGGTACTTTCAGGTCACTAAGTTCGCTCTCACTGGTGCTTGGTTCCTTTTCCTCTATCACCATGTAATTGAAGCTCCCAGCAATCACCTGAGGTAATAACACAGAATAAAAAGATTAGATCTCTGAACCTCTGCAGAAGAGTGGACAAAGGTAGGAAAGAACACTAGGAAGATTTCACTATGTCATAGACTATATCACAACAACTCTTTGGAGCATTTTGTATTGGTTTATGTGACTATGGATGTGCCTGCAGTTTCACTTGATAATGAAAAATTATGCCATGTACCTGCACAGGGTCTGCAGCAATCAGAGGCCCTCCAACACTACCTCCAAACAGGCTGCCACAGGGAGTGGAAACTACAATGCTTAAACCCCCATTGCAGTTTCCTGAGCAACCCTCATCAGACAGCAGATAAGAGCCTTTTAGTGAAATTATCTCAAAGTGACCCTGCAAAATCAGCTCAAAGTAAGACCAGGAGGTGGGAATAGTTTATCTTATGATCCATGGTGTGCTGAAGGAGGGGCTAAGGAGTAGCGGAGATAAGACGAGCAATTCGTAGCTGAATATGGTTAAATAGTAGTGTGTCAAACGTTCATTGAGAACACCGAGGCGAACCTGGTAAACTGCATTGTTCAGGCCACCTGACTGTGAGGATAGACGGAGGGTTACACTTGATAATGTGCCATTGGCTGATAGAATGCAGATGGATTTGTCATACAGCTCTGATAACAGCATAATCTTGAGGGTAATATCCTGTGTATAAAAGTACTTTCATCATTGCTATAAAATTATAAACAACATACGAGCAACACACTCGCTGACTCTTCTTCCACTGATTCTGAACCCCACCCATTTTTCTTCAGAAACAGGAACTTGGTGAAAAAAGCAAAAAGCGAGCGATATTTCTATCACATATTGAGACAGTAAACACAGCAAAATCGAATATTTGTGCAGAAGCTTGGCAAGAGAAATCTGCAGTCCACCGATTGTATGCGAATCAAGGACTTGCTCAATGCAAAAAAAAAAGTATGACAAGAGCACATACAAGTATACTGTAGTTGCCAGTAAAAATACAAATCCAGGCATATGGTACTCAAATAAAAAATTTGTACACTAGTGTTGAGAACCTGCCATTCGCTGGAAATTTGCTAGTGAAAAGAACAGCTGACAAGCATTAACGTTGACTCAACACCAAACCAGGTAACACAGAGAAAATGGGAACATGCTTCAGCTCCATTTTAACCTCACGTGTCGAATGATAAACAAGAAAAATTAGGATATTCTTCTAATTTGTAACATAAGAAGATGGGTAGGTTCCTGAAGCTGCGTACCTCACCCTGATTGATACGCAGCACATGTGGAGCAAATGCATTTCCAGGTGCACACCCCCCTGTGATCAAAACATAGATTCAGGGCCATTCGATTAACACACAGAAGGGCACGCGTTCTAATAAAGCGATGAAATTCTCGAGATGTAAACTTCAGCAATACGATGAACCTCCAGTTATATGCAAGCACAAACATATCGAGTGTGTGTGCTTGGACTGAAATTTGCAGACATAGAAAGAAACGAAATGTATGATCATGTGGCAGTTGTGCATCTCTTGAACTTTCATGGTGATAGATTGGACATGGAGAAAACATCTTTTATATATCCAGAACTGTGTGGCCGCAAGATAATAGTCCATGAATAATCAGCTGGAACAGTGCCAACCATTACATCACCACACTAAGCATACGGGTCGAAGGGGAAGCTCTAGTAATAGTAATGATGTTGTTTTCTAGGCTCGCTTCCAAAATCATCCTTATAATTAATTCCCTAGGCATCATCACATTACATCCAAATCATCCCCACATGACCACATTCTCACTAAATAAAGACTACAAGTACAGAACAAAAACCAGGCCGTGTTAATAAATTAAACAGAATTCCTTCAAATATTGCAGCAGCAGCAAACAAATTGCGTGAATAGCGAGCAACCAAACAAGGGGCTCACAGTTCATATCGCAAAAGGTACGGTACTATGTACTCAACTACTCACCAAGAAGGGCGAGCTGCGACTTTTTCCCTCCGGACTTCGGCGGCCGGCCCCTCCGCTTAACCGTCTTCTTCTCCGGCGCGGAAGCCTTCACCGCCGGCGCCCGCATTGCTGCGAGGACAGCCCAAGACGCCGCCGCCTTCGACGGAGATTGGTGCGCGCTGAACCCTAAGTGCCCTGATCCTTTTTGGCGTCTGCGTGCGGAACAGCAGGTTTCTTGGGTTGCTGGTGGGAAGGTTAGGGCGTTAAAGTTGGACAGTGGTTTGCAGGTTTTGGATGGTTAAGTCGAAGAAGACCGATAGTGTGAGTTTATCACTTTATCAGGTATCGGGTGGGGATAGAAGAACCCGAATTCTTTCGGGCGGACGAGTGCCAAACCAAAGTCTTGGGCGGGCACACTACAAGACAACTGTCAAACCGTGCGGAGGCTAGCTGACCACACGTATCGTTTTTAAAAAAAAACTGTAACTTTTAAACCGTGCGATGAAATTACAATCTGTTTTCACTTCTGAAATCCCCACAACGAGAATTTTAAAACTAAATCATATTTTCATATGTTTCGATGAAATTTTTTAACAGGCAACTTGTATGCGCGATAGAGCAACTTTATTGTGCAACAAAATAACTTTGGTATGCGGAAAATCAACTTTGGTGTGCAACGAAAACGCGGCAACAACTCCTAATCCACCGGAAAAAAAATGATACGAGCAACAACTCCTAATGCATTTATGATGTAGTTCACAAGGTTTGGCCCTAGTCGGTCGCAATAACAATGTTGCCGATCAAGCCATCCCAACCCTCGCCACTAACTAGCACAGTTGTAAGTATCATCGCCCCACATTTGATGGCTCTGGCATAGCTAGCGTTGCTTTCCGAAACACCCCCACGTCGGTCGAGTCAGTCGTTCCCCCGCTCATGCTGGTCGAGTCATCCTAGTAACTTTGTTGCAATTGTTGTTTTTCATCATTGCTAAGTTACCTATAATTAATGCTTTACGGTAGTGTAGGCAACTTTGCAGCAACGAGTAGGCAAGTTCGCTATGTCTGATGCAACTTCGCTGCAATGGCAGGAAACTTCGCTGTAACGGTAGAGAACTTGCTGCAAAGATAGAGCAACTTAAGTACCCTGCAGAACAATTTTGGTGTCTGACGATGCAATTTTTGAACCCTGCGGAGCAACTTTGGTGCCCGACCGAGCAAATTTGGTTTGTGACGGCCCAATTTTAACGTCTAGCGAAGCAACTTTGGTGTCCACCGAATAAATTTTGATGCATAGCTGAGCAACTTTGGTGTCCACCGAATAAATTTTGATGCATAGCTGAGCAACTTTTGCGTCCAGCGATGCAACTTTCATTGTGAATGTTGATTTACGTTTGTGCAGCAAAGTTGTTTTGCCCCAAACTAAAGTTGCATTGTTCCGTATTATAATTGCTTTGTCGCATGTAAAAGTTGTTTTAGAAAAAAATTAATCAAAATACATAGAAATGGGATCTAGTTTTGAAGTGCTCACCGCCACAAATTTAAAAGTGAAAGCGGATCATAATTTCGACATCTAGTACAAAAGTTATATGATTTTGAATATTTGAAAAGGAAAATTAATGTGCATGGTGACATGCGTTCACACGACAAAGCTAGCATGCTTGATTTTTTAGACGCTCGCTCAGATACACCAATGGGCACGCGGCCGCTCCCTAGACGCGTCCATAGAAGAAACCCACCGAGGCATCGTAAGTTATGAACGTCCGGTTTAAGGAACCGGTTTTTTTAGCGATGGACGCGCGGGTATTTTTCTGACGGACGAAACATCCAAAGGCACTGGAAGGCTTGGTTTTTTTTACGGACAAAAATTAGTTCCAGTTTTTTTGACCTACCAACACACCGGTCCGTAACTTATTAGTAGAGATAAAGAGTCTGCTAAATTTTGTAACCAAAAGAAGAAACACAAGTAGATGGAAAGTACATAAAAACTATCCATCTAGAATTCTGCTAGCGTGCCTCCATCCATAGCCTAAAAATAGCAGTCCTGAGTGACCTCCAGCAGCCGGTTGCATCCAGTAACCATAGTACCCCGCTGGTTCTCCGGGAGCATGTACGCCCATAGTTGTAGCCAATGCGCCGCATGAAGAATAACCTACAAAAAATTAGTTCCATTTTTTTATTAAGGATAATATCATTCCGGCAAGTCCAAATAGACCAACAAATTGCCGAAATACCAATTCGAATATGGGTTTTATCATTCTTATTCACTCTATTTAGCCAATTAGCAAACATATTAGTTACATTAGATGGAGGTGAAATGTTGTCCGTAAAATATATCATCCGTCAAACAATTTTTGCAAAAGGACAATGAAGAAACAAATGATCAACAATTTTCGTTGTTGTTACAAAAACAACATTTTTGACATCTTGTCCATTTTTTCTTCGCCAAATTATCCTTAGTGAGCAACACTTTATTACTTACAAACCACATGAAAATCTTAATTTTTAGAGGAATCTTAATCTTCCAAAGATATTTCCGCAAGAATCTAGAGTGACCATTCATAAAATCAATGTACGTAGATTTGACGGAGAATAAACCAGATTCATAAATTCCAAACAAAGGTGTCAGGTTCATTAGATAACTGAATAGACATAAGCCGTTGGCATAGGTGTAACCACAAATTGTATTTATAATCATTGAAAGTTCTTCTAAAATCAATATTCTTTTTTTTGAAGGGCTTCTAAAATAAATATTCAGAGGTTGTTGTGCCAATACCGTAGAAACTAACACATTTTTCCGTTGGACAATATTATATAATGACGGATATTGGAGAGATAGAGGATAATCTCCAAGCCAAGTGTCCTCCCAAAACCGCACCGCCATCCCATTACCGACCTTGAACATACCTCTCTTAAAAAACTCCGGTTTAACCCGCATAAGCCCCTTCCAAAAAGGTGAATCAGTGGGTTTAGACTCCACCTGAGCCAACGTTTTGTTTTCGATATATTTATTATGAAGTAGTTGTTGCCACATCCCTTCTTCATGTAGAAGTTTAAATAGCCATTTACTTAATAAACACAGGTTTTTCAGTTCAAGCACTTCAATTCCCAGCCCCCCTTTGTCCTTTGACCTGCACACTATATTTCACCTAGATAATCAATATTTCTTCTTATCGTCATCCTCTTGCAAAAAAAGCGGGAACGATAATTGATGGCGTGTAACTCACACGTTCGTTGGGAACCCCAAGAGGAAGGTATGATGCGCACAGCAGCAAGTTTTCCCTCAGAAAGAAACCAAGGTTTATCGAACCAGGAGGAGCCAAGAAGCACGTTGAAGGTTGATGGCGGCGGGATGTAGTGCGGCGCAACACCAGAGATTCCGGCACCAACGTGGAACCTGCACAACACAACCAAAGTACTTTGCCCCAACGAAACAGTGAGGTTGTCAATCTCACCGGCTTGCTGTAACAAAGGATTAACCGTATTGTGTGGAAGATGATTGTTTGCAGAAAACAGTAGAACAGTATTGCGATGATTGTATTTCAGTAAAGAGAATTGGACCGGGGTCCACAGTTCACTAGAGGTGTCTCTCCCATAAGACGAACAGCATGTTGGGTGAACAAATTACAGTTGGGCAATTGACAAATAAAGAGAGCATGACCATGCACATACATATCATGATGAGTATAGTGAGATTTAATTGGGCATTACGACAAAGTACATAGACCGCCATCCAACTGCATCTATGCCTAAAAAGTCCACCTTCAGGTTATCATCCGAACCCCCTCCAGTATTAAGTTGCAGAGCAACAGACAATTGCATTAAGTATGGTGCGTAATGTAATCAACAACTACATCCTTAGACATAGCATCAATGTTTTATCCCTAGTGGCAACAGCACAACACAACCTTAGAACTTTCTGTCACACGTCCTGGTGTCAATGCAGGCATGAACCCACTATCGAGCATAAATACTCCCTCTTGGAGTTACAAGCATCTACTTGGCCAGAGCATCTACTAGTAACGGAGAGCATGCAAGATCATAAACAACACATAGCATAACTTTGATAATCAACATAACAAGTATTCTCTATTCATCGGATCCCAACAAACGCAACATATAGAATTACAGATAGATGATCTTGATCATGTTAGGCAGCTCACAAGATCCGACAATAATAGCACAATGGGGAGAAGACAACCATCTAGCTTCTGCTATGGACCCATAGTCCAGGGGTAGACTACGCACACATCACTCCGGAGGCGACCATGGCGGCGTAGAGTCCTCCGGGAGATGATTCCCCTCTCGGCAGGGTGCGGAGGCAATCTCTGGATCCCCCGAGATGGGATCGGCGGCGGCAGCGTCTCTGGAAGGTTTTCCGTATCGTGGTTCTCGGTACTGGGGTTTTCGTCACGGAGACTTTTTATAGGCGAAAGGGCAGGTCAAGAGGCGGCACGGGGGCCCCACACCACAGGGCCGCGCGGCCAAGGGGGGGGGGGCCGCGCCGCCCTATAGTGTGGCCCCTCCGTGGCCCCTCTTCGTCTCTCCTTCGGACTTCTGGAAGCTTCGTGAGAAAATAGGCCCCTGGGCTTTGATTTCGTCCAATTCCGAGAATATTTCCTTACTAGGATTTCTGAAACCAAAAACAGCAGAAACGACAGCGGCACTTCGGCATCTTGTTAATAGGTTAGTTCCGAGAAAATGCACGAATATGACATAAAGTGTGCATAAAACATGTAGATAACATCAATAATGTGGCATGGAACATAAGAAATTATCGATACGTCGGAGACGTATCAGCATCCCCAAGCTTAGTTACGCTCGTCCCGAGCGGTAAAACGATAACACGGATAATTTACGGAGTGACATGCCATCATAATCTTGATCATACTATTTGTAAAGCATATGAGCTGAGATCAAATCATTCAAAGCAAGTATCTATATTGACATAAGAGATGATAATGCAAGAGTTAGACAAGCTAAAAGTTTTCATGAACTATTGCTTTAAAGACATGCAACCGTACAAAGTTCATTAAAGATGTATTAAGTATTCAGCATAGAAGTTCTATCCTTCATTCCAAGCATCAAGTAAATTTTCACAACATAAGAAGGATTCAGTCAAGTAAACATAAACATGAACATCATGAATCAACTGTTTCGAAGTCTACTCAACCGGTGAGCGCAAGCATTTGGTATTAGCACCAGGATGTTATGGCATAAAGAACGTTAATGGGGGTTTGGAAGGCCAAATGGAAGAAAGGCTTGCAAAGCTGTAAATGACCATTAGACAAGAGGAAACCTTATGATCGTAGCTATGCAAGGAGTAGTGATTGCCATGCAACGGATGCACATAGAGCTATATGTGTATGAAAGCTCTCCAATGGAACTAGTGGGGGTGCATCCAACTTGGTTGCTCACGAAGACCTAGAGCACTTTTGAGGAGGCTCATCATTGGAATATACAACCCAAGTTCTATAGTGTAAATTCCCCACATAGTTATACTAGTAAAACATGAAAACTCTATCATATGAATGTAGGTGCTGAACATGAGCACAAATGATGACTATGAATAATGCTGGTGCTAAAACATGAGCACAAGTATGGATAAAAGATAGTAATGCTGCCCCCTTTTTCTTTATTCTCTTTTTTTCTTTTTTTCTTTTTTTTCTTTTTCTTTTTTTTTCTTTCTTTTCATTTTTTTCTTTCTTCTCTTTTTCTTTTCTTTTTGATGGCCTCCACGGCTCTTTCCATTTTTAGGGGCAACATCCTAATATGACAACACACTTTTTGGTACAAATAACTCATAATGAATGAAACATGATGTATGAAAGCTGTATGCCTCTGCCGGTAGCAGGATGTGCAATGATCTAGCGTAACATGGGTAAACCACACATCAGCTGTATATGATCATGCAAAGCAATATATAAATAATAAATGACAACATGGCATGTAATGTAAAAATGGATGTTGCATGGCAATATATCTCGGAACAGCTATGGAAATGCTGTGGTAGGTAGGTATGGTGGTTGTTTTGAGGAGATGTATGGGCTTATGTGTAGGAGAACAAGAGAAAGTTCTCCCACGGGTTTGGATGTACCGGCGAAGTATGCACAATTCTCAATGTGAGCAAAAGGCAATGCACAGTACCGAAGAGGCTAGCAAATTTGGATGGTGGAAGTGCCAAAAACCGTAGCTTAACATTAGTCAAAAAGAACTCACAAGCTTATTGCAAACAACTAGCAGGTTCATCATTAAGAGCATGATTAAAATTTACTCCAAGGAGGGCCGTTCACGGTGGCACAAGTACCCCGCTAGCTCCCTCGACCTTCAGCACAACTTAGTTATTACGATGAACTCTCAGACATGGAAAGCTATCAAGTCCAACTACGCCTTCAACTATTTAAATAGAGTTTGTACTACGGCACAAGCTTAAAGACAACAATCCACTACTAATTTTAACTCATTTATCCAGCAAGCCTTACCATCTAAATATCTCAAAACATTTGCAAAGAATCAAGTTATCAAAGCTCAATGTTCTACAAGTATTTTATTATACACTACCACATGCAACATTTCCCGTTTCCAACCATACAACAATTTAACGAAGAAGAAACTTTGCCATGAATATTATGAGTAGAAACCAAGGACATATTTGTCCATATGCTACAGCGGAGCGTGTCTCTCTCCCATAAAGTGAATGCTAGGATCCATTTTATTCAAACAAAACAAAAAAAACAAAAACAAACCGACGCTCCAAGAAAAAGCACATAAGATGTGATGGAATAAAAATATAGTTTCAGGGGAGGAACCTGATAATGTTGTCGATGAAGAAGGGGATGCCTTGGGCATCCCCAAGCTTAGACGCTTGAGTCTTCTTGATATATGCAGGGGTGAACCACCGGGTGCATCCCCAAGCTTAGAGCTTTCACTCTCCTTGATCATGTTGCATCATACTCCTCTCTTGATCCTTGAAAACTTCCTCCACACCAAACTCGAAACAACTCATTAGAGGGTTAGTGCACATTATAAATTGACATATTCAGAGGTGACACAATCATTCTTAACACTTCTGGACATTGCATAATGCTACTGGACATTAGTGGATCAAAGAAATTCATCCAACATAGCGAAAGAGGCAATGCGAAATAAAAGGCAGAATCTGTCAAAACAGAACAGTTCGTATTGACGAATTTTAAAATGGCACCAGACTTGCTCAAATGAAAATGCTCAAATTGAATGAAAGTTGCGTACATATCTGAGAATCATGCACGTAAATTGGCTTAATTTTCTGAGTTACCTACAGGGAGGTGGACCCAGATTCGTGACAGCAAAGAAATCTGGAACTGTGCAGTAATCCAAATCTAGTACTTACTTTTCTATCAACGGCTTAACTTGGCACAACAAAACACAAAACTAAGATAAGGAGAGGTTGCTACAGTAGTAAACAACTTCCAAGACACAAAATAAAAACAAAGTACTGTAGGTAAAAACATGGGTTGTCTCCCATAAGCGCTTTTCTTTAACGCCTTTCAGCTAGGCGCAGAAAGTGTGTATCAAGTATTATCAAGAGATGAAGTGTCAACATTACCTTGGGCTTTACCCTTACCTTTCTTATTGTTTTTCTTTCCCTTTGGTTTAGGAAATGTATGAGTTTCCCCCGGTATAGAGGTGAATTTCAGAGTGCCTTCTCCAACATCAATGACTGCTCCCAATAGTTTCAGCAGGGATCTTCCGAGTGTGAGTTTTCCTGTTTCAACAACAAGATAATCAATGGATATTGTTCTTCCAAGAATGGTTGTATGCACACCTGCGGCTATTCCTTTAGGAATTATAGTAGAGTTATCAATGAGAGTTATTTCTTCTCCTCCTTCCTCGACTCCCCAAAGTTTCAAATATTTATAAATACTTTTAGGCATAAGGCAAAATTCATACATAATATCACAGTAGGCATGGAGAGTTCGATCACTGATGACAATTTTAACAGCAGGATCCCACATTGAGAGTTTAGAGTTCACTAAAACTTGTTCAAGACGATTACGATCATGGCAATAATTATCATTCAAGCGAGATGTACTTATCTCGAGGTTATTTAATCTACTATAAATGCTAGTGAGGACTGAATCAAAGTTATTAGCTGAATCATGTGATGCAACCAACTTCTTTATGGCATTAAAAGCTTGATCCCCATTGCAATGAAGGAAATCTCCTCCCACTAAAGTATCCAAAGCATATCTATAGCGAACCATAAGACCAAAATAAAAATTACTGAGGAGCAAACTTAGAGTCATTTGAGGTTCAGTTTTACGATATGAAGTAAAAATTCTAGACCAAGCATCCTTAAAACTCTCCTCATCCCCTTGTTTAAAAGTGAAGACTAATTCTTCAGGCGAAGAAGTAACAGGTTCAGAGCTAGACATGGTAACAAAAGTAACTAATTTTTTTGTATTTTAATATAGAGTGCAAGACAATAAAGCAAATTAGATAAAGTAAATGCAAGTAACTAATTTTTTTTGTGTTTTTGATATAGCAAACAAGATAGCAAGTAAAGTAAAACTAGCAACTAATTTTTTTGTATTTTGATTTAGTGCAGCAAACAAAGTAGTAAATAAAACTAAGCAAGACAAAAACAAAGTAAAGAGATTGAGAAGTGGAGACTCCCCTTGCAGCGTGTCTTGATCTCCCTGGCAACGGCGCCAGAAAATATGCTTGATGGCGTGTAACTCACACGTTCGTTGGGAACCCCAAGAGGAAGGTATGATGCGCACAGCAGCAAGTTTTCCCTCAGAAAGAAACCAAGGTTTATCGAACCAGGAGGAGCCAAGAAGCACGTTGAAGGTTGATGGCGGCGGGATGTAGTGCGGCGCAACACCAGAGATTCCGGCACCAACGTGGAACCTGCACAACACAACCAAAGTACTTTGCCCCAACGAAACAGTGAGGTTGTCAATCTCACCGGCTTGCTGTAACAAAGGATTAACCGTATTGTGTGGAAGATGATTGTTTGCAGAAAACAAGAGAAACGATGTGCAGAGATTGTATTTCAGTAAAGAGAATTGGACCGGGGTCCACAGTTCACTAGAGGTGTCTCTCCCATAAGACGAACAGCATGTTGGGTGAACAAATTACAGTTGGGCAATTGACAAATAAAGAGAGCATGACCATGCACATACATATCATGATGAGTATAGTGAGATTTAATTGGGCATTACGACAAAGTACATAGACCGCCATCCAACTGCATCTATGCCTAAAAAGTCCACCTTCAGGTTATCATCCGAACCCCCTCCAGTATTAAGTTGCAGAGCAACAGACAATTGCATTAAGTATGGTGCGTAATGTAATCAACAACTACATCCTTAGACATAGCATCAATGTTTTATCCCTAGTGGCAACAGCACAACACAACCTTAGAACTTTCTCATCCTTTGTCCCGGTGTCAATGCAGGCATGAACCCACTATCGAGCATAAATACTCCCTCTTGGAGTTACAAGCATCTACTTGGCCAGAGCATCTACTAGTAACGGAGAGCATGCAAGATCATAAACAACACATAGCATAACTTTGATAATCAACATAACAAGTATTCTCTATTCATCGGATCCCAACAAACGCAACATATAGAATTACAGATAGATGATCTTGATCATGTTAGGCAGCTCACAAGATCCAACAATAATAGCACAATGGGGAGAAGACAACCATCTAGCTACTGCTATGGACCCATAGTCCAGGGGTAGACTACTCACACATCACTCCGGAGGCGACCATGGCGGCGTAGAGTCCTCCGGGAGATGATTCCCCTCTCCGGCAGGGTGCCGGAGGCGATCTCCTGGATCCCCCGAGATGGGATCGGCGGCGGCGGCGTCTCTGGAAGGTTTTCCGTATCGTGGTTCTCGGTACTGGGGTTTTCGTCACGGAGACTTTTTATAGGCGAAAGGGCAGGTCAAGAGGCGGCACGGGGGCCCCACACCACAGGGCCGCGCGGCCAAGGGGGGGGCCGTGCCGCCCTATAGTGTGGCCCCTCCGTGGCCCCTCTTCGTCTCTCCTTCGGACTTCTGGAAGCTTCGTGAGAAAATAGGCCCCTGGGCTTTGATTTCGTCCAATTCCGAGAATATTTCCTTACTAGGATTTCTGAAACCAAAAACAGCAGAAAACAGCAACTGGCACTTCGGCATCTTGTTAATAGGTTAGTTCCAGAAAATGCACGAATATGACATAAAGTGTGCATAAAACATGTAGATAACATCAATAATGTGGCATGGAACATAAGAAATTATCGATACGTCGGAGACGTATCAATAATCTATTTTGGATTACTGGGTACTCATGACATGGAGAAAAGATTTGGCATCCCTAACACTCTTTATCACTTGGGAGGTTTGGAACAAACGCAAACCTCGGGTCTTCAATAACAAGCATGCTCTGTCATTGGTTCTTTGGCAAAAGATTAAGATTGAGGCGAATTTACGGGTTATCGCCGGTGCGAAACATTTGAGTAATTTGATGCCATGAGGGTAGGTCCTTGATGTAATAATGCACTTTCCATTTTCTTGTTAAACTCTTGCTTACAATGGATTGGGGCAAAACTTTTGCTTTCGTTTCAAAAAAATAGATATGACGATTTTCCTAGTATGTCTCAGACCTCCTGGCTTCTATTCCTGGTCCAGGACTCCAGGAGCAATGGCTGCAGCTGCCTGGAAATAGAGGTTAATTTAGCAATTTGATGTTGATAGGCAGTGTGTAGATTAATGTAGCAGTATAAGCCTGGAAAATGATGCAATCGGATGGCACGATAGTGGGCAGTATCGTAGCTCCATTTTGTGTTCTGCAAGTCTAAGACTAGAAGATACGAGTTTGCTATTAATATGACGTGTTTTCATATTTTTTGCGGAATTGGAATGGCAGAACTCTGACATATTTTCTCCCAGTTCGTGGTCTGCTTGTATCTGGGTGAAACATTGCAGAAGTTTCTAAGACAAAACGAAAGATCGTCCCAGTACTTAAAAGAATCCAAAGATCACACGGAAAATGCACTTTTGATCTTGGGTGTATATCCTCTTGCCATCGAATTTTTTTTTTAAATTATTAAAAAGTTCCAAACAAAAATTCCGCAAGTATATGTTAGCATTCTATGTGCGCATGCTAAGTTCCATGGAAAATCAACATTTTTTGTGTCAGGTGTAAAAAAGATAAGAAAATATCTTGTGGGGGCTTATTTTTAGCACCAAATCTCTGCCGCCCTGAGTCACATATGTAGGATAACGTTGCATAGAAAACAAAAATTTTCCTACGGCGAACACGCAATCCAAGCCAAGATGCAATCTAGAAGACGGTAGCAACGAGGGGGTATCGAGTCTCACCCTTGAAGAGATTCCAAAGCCTACAAGATGAGGCTCTTGTTGCTGCGGTAGACGATCACTTGCCGCTTGCAAAAGCGCGTAGAAGATCTTGATCACGATCGGTTCCGGCGCCACGAACGGGCAGCACCTCCGTACTCGGTCACACGTTCGGTTGTTGATGAAGACGACGTCCACCTCCCCGTTCCAGCGGGCAGCGGAAGTAGTAGCTCCTCTTGAATCCGACAGCACGACGGCGTGGTGTCGGTGGCGGTGAAGAAGTCCGGCGGAGCTTCGCTAAGCTACGCGGGAGATATGGAGGAGAGGGGGGCGGCTAGGGTTTGGGAGGGGGTGGCCGGCCACTTCAATGGGGCGGCCAGCTTGTGGTCTTGGGGTGGCCGGCCCCCTCCCTTGGCCCCTCATTATATAGGTGGATCCCCAAGTGTTGGTGTCCAAGTCTTCGAATAAGACCCGAACCAAAACCTTCCATAAGAGGGGAAACCTAGCCCAATTAGGACTCCCACCAAAAGGTGGGATTTCCACCTCCCATGTGGGGGGGTGGCCGGCCCCCTATGGAGGAGTCCACTTGGGACTCCTCCCCATCTAGGGTTGGCCGGCCATGGAGGTGGAGTCCCATGTGGACTCCACCTTCCTTGGTGGTTTCTTCCGGACTTTTCTAGAACCTTCTAGAACCTTCCATAGAACCTTCCGCGACATTTTATTTCACATAAAATGACATCCTATATATGAATCTTATTCTCCGGACCATTCCGGAACTCCTCGTGATGTCCGGGATCTCATCCGGGACTCCGAACAAATATTCGAACTCCATTCCATATTCAAGTACTACCATTTCAACATCCAACTTTAAGTGTGTCACCCTACGGTTCGTGAACTATGCGGACATGGTTGAGTACTCACTCCGACCAATAACCAATAGCGGGATCTGGAGATCCATAATGGCTCCCACATATTCAACGATGACTTTAGTGATCGAATGAACCATTCACATACATTACCAATTCCCTTTGTCTCGCGATATTTTACTTGTCCGAGGTTTGATCTTCGGTATCACTCTATACCTTGTTCAACCTCGTCTCCTGACAAGTACTCTTTACTCGTACCGTGGTATGTGGTCTCTTATGAACTCATTCATATGCTTGCAAGACATTAGACGACATTCCACCGAGAGGGTCCAGAGTATATCTATCCGTCATCGGGATGGACAAATCCCACTGTTGATCCATATGCCTCAACTCATACTTTCCGGATACTTAATCCCACCTTTATAGCCACCCATTTACGCAGTGGTGTTTGGTGTAATCAAAGTACCTTTCCGGTATAAGTGATTTACATGATCTCATGGTCATAAGGACTAGGTAACTATGTATCGAAAGCTTATAGCAAATAACTTAATGACGAGATCTTATGCTACGCTTAATTGGGTGTGTCCATTACATCATTCATATAATGATATAACCTTGTTATTAATAACATCCAATGTTCATGATTATGAAACTAATCATCCATTAATCAACAAGCTAGTTTAAGAGGCATACTAGGGACTTCTTGTTTGTCTACATATCACACATGTACTAATGTTTCGGTTAATACAATTCTAGCATGATATATAAACATTTATCATAAACATAAAGATATAAATAATAACCACTTTATTATTGCCTCTAGGGCATATCTCCTTCAACATATCCATCCTTAGGTCGGAGGAGGTCTGCACCGCAATGGAGAAGGGAGGGGGAGCTCGACTGCGGCCGAGGCGGACGCACGGGATTGGGACAGGAGCATGGATAAGGAGGAAGAAGATGGAGAACCAACCTGAGGTTGGGTGGTTAGGAGGGTGGTTGTACCCCCAGCCCACCAGAGTTCAAACCCTAGATTTGACATCTGTGTGTCTCATAAAGGCGGAATATTCATTCAGTGGGAGACGACGTTCCCGTCGACAGCGAGGCGCCTGTGGTGACTTCGTCAATTTCAAGATCCAATCCGCCGGCTCAGTCTTTCGGAGGTGCTCATTGGGGTAGGGTGTGCGTGTGTGCGTTCATAGGGGTGAGTGTATGCGCGTGTATGTGAGCGTCTACGTTTGTACTGTGTTTCTCAAAAAAAAAAGGAGGAAGAAGATGCACTCACATGTTGGTCCCCTGTCCATCGGTGGGTTGTATGCTTAGGGCATCTCCAACAGTCTAACCCATTTCGGACACGAAAAGTGTCGTTTAGGTTGGACCACAGACACCAAATTGGCCACCTTGGCTGGTATGCCCGTTTGGGTCGGGCGTAGGCCATGTGGCCTAACACATTTTTTATCCAATCCAGTTTTCGAGTTATAATAGGACAAATTTACATAGTGTCGAAAATAAATTAAAAAGGCTAGAAAATAACCCTAGCTAACTAAGGGCCCCGCCATGGCTACCTACTTGTCGTCGTCGTCGACGAGGTCGATGAAGACCGAAGGCGCCCAAGGCCACGGCCAGTGCAGAGGCTACTGAGGTGCTGGTGCTGGAGGAGGCGTCAGAGGAGTCATTGGCCTCCCTTGGGCTTGCTCGGACGCCTACAGTTGGACGGCTAGGCCATCCCACTGAGCAAGCTAGTCGAGCTAACTCTAGGCGATGGCTAATTCGATGGCCTCCTCCGCGAGGTCTGCTGGTTGGAGTTCTCCTCCTACTTCAAGTCGTCGTGGACTTCGCCTTCGTCCTTCTCAATGAAGAAGTCGCCATCGTCGAAGTAACCCACACGGCGGCGCGGGTGGAATTCCTAGGTCCCGAATGTGGACCAGTTGTAGGATGCGAGGGCGAAGGCCAGATCTTCGCTCAGATCTAGCGGCAGGATGAAGCGGCGGCGTCGGATCTCCTAGTGGAGCTCGCATCCCTCGCGCGGCACACGACGGGGATTGAGGTACCACTGTAAGGGTATATTGCTCCTAAGAGTGTATTTGGTAATTAATGACAATCCTCTATGGACTAATGTTTTCATTGTCTTTATATGAAGGAATGTTTCATAGGTCTTGCTTGGAGTCCATGTGTTGGATTCAAGTGTGGATGCCATAAACATTGATTTATATACATTTGGTTTTGGCATCAAGATGATCGATTTGAAAAGATACAAGGTTGACCAAGACTAAGAGTGAAGATTGAATTCAAGTTGGTCAATACATGAATCATAAAGAGTGTACGACTTTTGATCATGTGATCTTGTGGTATGGTAAGCCCTGTCAATTATGCTTCATGAGCTAAACTACTATATATGTGCATTTGTGTTGTCTATGTGGGTTAGGTATCTTGCCATTGACATGCATCAAGAGTATGATCTCATATAGCTCATGTGAGGATGACATCAAGTATGGATGTCATCAAGGTTGAGAAGGGCAAGTTCAAGATGAGCATATCGAAGATATCATGCTTGAAGTTTGCGATCCATTTGGTGATAATGGACATGTGAAGATGTGCATCAATGAAGCTATCCCATCATGGTGTATGGGGGAGCATTTGTGAGTCTTCACGAAGCAACAATGATCAAGCGAGGCATTCCATCTTAAGTGGAGCTTGAAGTATCATCACCAAGATCAAGCGGGATGCGCAAGAAAAAGGTATGGCCTTGCTAGGTTTTCCTTTTACCGGTCTCAAGGTGGCTGTTGGGAGACCATCTTATAGGATAGATAGCCTCACTATACTCGACAGATACAAATACGGCGAGTCTATAAACCGTTTTAGGGATCAGATAGTTGCCATTTAAAGGGGCAAAATCTATTTGTTATCCCTCTAGGCCATCCGCTGGAGATGCTTTTGACGGAGAAGTGACCCCCGGAAAGGAACCTGCAACGCCAGTGCATTGTAGAATGACCGATTTTTTTAATATTTTTACACCATACCAAGATGGGCATTTTGTTCACCTCCTACAGCTGCATGATGGCACCAGAGTGCTTGTTAATAAAGTTGCACCAGTTTATCTAAAAACACATTGATTGGGGTTGAAACCTGTATTGCTTCAGATTTCAGCATTTATCCCAAGAAATTGGAACCAGAAGCTGAACCAGCAAATTGGCTGTACCAAACTCAAATCAAAGCCACTTTTAATACAGATTTGCTCAACTTAAAATACTTAACGACAACATATCCAACTTTTGTCCATACAAGCTACATTATGTACTATTATGCATTGTCGTTACGCTAATACAACATAACACACTTCAAACATATATAACTTTGACAGCCAACTCGCCCAGACACGAGTCAAGTCAGATTCCTCTTAGCACCACCTGATAAGGGACCAGGTAACAGTGACCTCAATCTCACAGGAACTAACATTAAGTGTACCTTTGAGTTTACCACGTTTCTGAGGTGTAAAATACAGACCGTCTTCTAATAGTTGACCATCAAGACCAAACGCACTGACAGAAACTTCCAGATGCTCTCCATCTTTAATTTCAGCACAAACAACATGGCGGTGAAGCTTGATCTCACCATCATCAGCAAGAGGCAGCTTAAAATTATCACCGATATAAACAAGCCCAATTGACATGTCATTTATACTGGCAGTTCTTGCAGCAAAAGAACCTCTGAAACCATCTGGCCATGACCCATTGATGACTTTCATACTGACTGAGGCCTCTACTGACCTAATGATGTGGCCAAATGTCAACTCCAGTGTACTGATATTGCTGGTGTAGACACATTTAAAGATGGATGAATCAAGCGGATGAATATTCCTGAACGAACTAGCTATGAAGATTAGCTCTTGATCCTCAGATTGCCCAGTTCCCTTCACTCTAAGGTCAACCTCAAAGTACACGGGATCAACCAGCACAACAGCTCGTGCAGGACCAGTCAGTGTTAGGTATGGAAACTGCATGCAAAATTAATCAAGTAAATACTAGTATCTTAAAACCCTTGACCGGACTAAAGTGGAACACAAGAAGTAACTTATATTCTGATAAATTAAGTGTCCATCGATATGTGATCAAGTCATAAGGGGAACATAATTATAGAATAACTCAAATCGACATCTGTGGCTTGAAAAAAGTACTTTCAAAACAAGGCTAAAACCTTTTAAAGCAAATTTACAAGAGACACAACAGTCAGATACAAAAATCGGAGCCAAGGAATGCAATAGCCTCAAAAGTCAACTTAAGGAGCATTCTTGGAGTAAAGGGCCTGGACTTATCAAGAAAGAAGTCAAGAATCAGGTAACCAAGTTGACATTGAAAAAGAATGGAGACTTCACCCAGACAAGAACTTCCGGACTAGAAGACGTAGACACAGGTTATGAAATCACAAACTTAAGAGGGAATTCAGAATCATAAGGTTGACTGCCATCTGATCTCCTGGTTGTTTACTTTTATTATGCCATTTACTTTCAGAAATTGATAATTTCCTTAGAAGTATGTCCTACATGTACTTCTCCAACTGAGATTATCCACTTATGGATGTGGCTTTGAATCATATTTGGTTACCAAATTTTTATTTTTGTTCCATGTGCATATGTACTGGCCATATAAGTGAAAAAATTATAGTTGGATACACTTAACCGTAACCCTCTACACTCTCCCATCTAAACAGATCATGATTTAAGTTGAGCCAACCAAATCTTCGTTCTAACTGCACAGTTAACATAACTGCAAATTAATCAAATCCCATAATGACTAAAATTCAGGTTTATTATGAGTTCTATTTTTCCTAACTTGGAAATACCAGCTCAAGGTGATTTAGTTAGTATTTGAATTACTGATGATGGCAAGCACATATGATGTTCATAGCTCAGATATGAGCTACTGTTACTATTCATTCCCGTCCAATCGCTAGAGTTGTTCCTACCGTAAAATTTCCTTGTAGACTTTACAGGAGCTAAGATGTTCATTGAAACAAGCCTAACTCAGAGGTTGCATCAGGAATTAGTTTATACAATGCATTTTCGAAAGTGTTTAATCACAGTTTTGTTAGTCTACGCATGAAATTTGTACCTTGTATTTTGCAAGCTAATATGTCTGGGTTGCTATGTGGATTACTACTAGCCATTATGGTTAAAGCCACAAAGGTATTCAAACTCAAATCAACAACAATACTATCAGTTAAGTATGAAGACTCAGCTGAAGACCAGACCAAACAGTAATAATTATCTAAGTACAGACAAGGGGTTAGCAAGGCAACGATACGAACCTCCTCACTGATGATCTGGCAGTTATCCCTTTCGCGCTCGAAGATCATATTGCGCTTGTAATCCACCATATCACGTGCGGCGACAAAACCATACACTTGCAGTGGCCACTTTAAACCTGAGATCTCTGAGATTTTGACTTCGAAGAACTGCAGAGTGTCGATGGGGCCGGCGGGCACCTCTGGGGAATCAACATCCGCATAACGCACGCTGCGGATAGTCGCTGCATCACATGTAGTTATTCATGTGAGATTTCGATTGGGACTCGATGCACCAATTTTTGGTATCTAGCTACCTCCTCCATCCATAGGATAAGAATATTATTAGACAGATATCCATCTAATAAGAAGAAGAAAGTTAAGAAACACAATTCGTAGAGTACTTACTTTTTTCATCCATGGATTTGATCAGATCGCCCCATGTTTGCATCCACATGCCGTTGAACTCGCTGCGATCTTCCTCGAAGACAGGACTTGTCAACTTGTATTCTGGCGCCGGGCGCCGCGTTACCTTCACTGTGCTGTCCATCATCTTCCTCACAATCGGTTCATCCGCCTTCTTTTTCGTCGCAGCTACCCTTTTCTTCGACTTCCGCTCTTGATGTGTCACCCCCTTCCCAGCTGCCGTGCCCTTGATTGTCGCCTCCGCATCCATCTGCACCTTGGCTTTCCCCTTGTTCGAATCCATCTCAATCTCACTATGGCACGCACCTTGGGTAGTTTTCGCAACCCTCGCCGCTGCTTTTTTCTGCGATGAAACCCTAGCGTCCCTCTCCTCTTGTATCCTCGGGCTCGGGGCGGGCGGTTGGATAGCCTAAATAGCCAGGGCAGGCCGGCGACCCCCATCGGGTTGGGCTCATCCTCGGCCCAGCCACGCTTCGGACAAAGGATTCGTTACCTAAAAAATACTAGTATAAATATTGACTTGTAATCTATATATACTAGTTATCTCAACAAAAAAAAATCTATATATACTAGTTTTTTTTTAGAACAATCTATATATACTAGTTGAATGCCCGTGCGTTGCTACGGAAATTAAAAAGCTCTGCATTGGCATAAATGTTTTTATCACATTTTTAAATACTTATCTCATCTACTTATTGTAGTTCCATGTTTGTGCAAATAAGATGTTATCTCAAAATATATACAAACCAAATAAACTAATCAAAAGATGGTGATAAGTTAGTCTACTACATATAATGGAATGTATTATAACCGTCGAAATTAATTTATAGGACTTGAGGAGGCAATTTTCGATAGGGAAAAACCACCGCAAACTCTAATCTTATAAATATGAAGATATGAAGAAAAGTGGGTTTTAGTTTTAAAGTATTCAAGGCATTTTTTCCTTGTTTGCTCGCAAAGAACATGCATAGATGTTCTATTTGAACCAGATAACATCTGGGACGCCTTTTTGAGAATGCCTAGCACGTGAAAAAAGAATGAAATCTTTGGTAAAAATAATCAGATGTTGGTTCAGTGGTGATATATGCTAAAAAGTCGTCTTAGTTTTAAAATAATTGATGCAACATTTCCTAATTGGCATGTGCTTCAGTGGCCCGCGCCCTCTGAAACTCACCTCTTCTTAGAACAAAAAGAAGACCGAGATTTGCCGATACCTCTTCGCTGTGGATCCGGATGGCAATGGGTACCCGCCACCCGTTAACCCGGTGGGTACCCGCCTCAAATGGAGGAGGGTATGGTGAGAAAAAACTCCATGGGTCCCTTAATGGTAAATTATCTGACCCAATGGGTCTGGCGGAGGCGGGTATGGAGGTATGAAACCCATACCCGTCAACCCGTAGACCCGCCTTAGACATGTGGATCCCACCTGTCATTGTGTAAAGGGAAACTTAAGTCACCCACCCCACCGGCCAGCCCAAACCCTAATTCTATTTATCCATTTCCCATCCCAATTCCCACCCCGCACAGACCTAACCCTCTCCTCTCCTCTCACCCCGCCGCCGCCCGCATCAGGCACCTTAGAGTCCTTGCTCTTCCCCTCCACCTTGCGCCCTCCCGTTCGCCGACGCCATGAAGGCCATGCCGTTGCCCGCACCAGGCACTTGCCGCACATCTGAGTCCTTACTCTCCCCCCTCCACCCTCTGGTTCCTCTCGGCCGCCGACGCCATGGAGGCCGTGCGGCCCGTGCCGGTGTAGGACTTCAAGATTGAGGAAGGGAGCAACCAGGCAGAGCCACCGTCGCCGCTTGCAGCGGATGCCCCGCATCGTCAGATCCCGCCGCCTTGGAGCGGGGCGCGGCTAGGCTTCCTCCAGCGCAAGGAGCGAGGGTAGCAGTGCAGCGCGCCGGTTTGCCTCTGGTGGTTGCGGGGTTGACAACCTTCCTCCGACGGCGATGCACATCATGTCTTTTTATTTTTATTTTGATCATTAGAGTATCTACTTCTAATAATTGATCCATTTGAGAACGAAATTGATGTGTATTCTGAATCTGTAATGTCTAAATATACTGTAATAAAGTTAGTTGATTTCTGTTCATGGGTACCCATCGGGTCACGGGTACCCGTCACGGGGCGGGTCTGGTGGAGTTTAGGACCCGCCGGCGGGTATGGAGGCGGGTGGAGGTGGCGGGGAGAGGTGGCGGAGGCGGGTATGGAGGTCGCAAACCCGCCTCCATACCCGGCGGGTGCCACCCGGAGCTGTGGATGGTGTGTTTGCTGAGATTTGTTGTTACCCCTCTGAGTTACACGAGTTTGGTTTTGCATGGACCACTGAAGCAGGTCTCTTCCTAATCTTATATTTGCATGCATGCATTTAGGAGGTCTATCATGGTCATTTATTACGGACGCCCTTAGAAGAGCATTGGTGTCGGCTTCACAGTGACTAACACGCCGCAAAATGGTTTGATTGTTGCTAAATGGGCGCTGGTGATCTGCATGTTCCAGTGGTTCCCAACATATGTGGGCTACCCCTCACCATGCCCATCACACCGTTGATGATGATGCAATACGACTCCAACCTCCCATCCTTCGACATCGCTTTACTCCTTCCGCGCCCATAGTGTTGGCGTTGTCTCCAATCTCACCGTCAGCAACTACGACTATTTCCTCGTGTCCAGGGAGAGATCGGAGAGGTGGCCATGTTTCCGGCCTCCCACTCATCCTCCATGGAGGGCACAAGCAAGCTTTAAAGTATTGCAAACAACGTCAACATGTGCAACCTTTGGTCTCACCCACACATGTTTATGTTCTTCCTGACCCTAAGACAACACTACCTCCCAAGTACTTGCTGTCTATTGTTGGCTTCTTTTCCTGTAGACAGTGTTGGGCCTCCAAGAGCAGAGGTTTGTAGAACAGCAGCAAGTTTTCCCTTAAGTGGATCACCCAAGGTTTTATCGAACTCAGGGAGGAAGAGGTCAAAGATATCCCTCTCAAGCAACCCTGCAATCACGATACAAGAAGTCTCTTGTGTCCCCAACACACCTAATACACTTGTCAGATGTATAGGTGCACTAGTTCGGCGAAGAGATAGTGAAATACAAGTGGTATGGATGAATATGAGTGGTAATAGCAATCTGAATAAAATATGGCAGCGAGTAAACATGCAACAGAACAGTGAATAAACGGCGATTCGATGTGTGGAAACAAGGCCTAGGGATCATACTTTCACTAGTGGACACTCTCAACATTGC
Organism: Lolium perenne; assembly: GCF_019359855.2. NCBI lineage: Eukaryota > Viridiplantae > Streptophyta > Magnoliopsida > Poales > Poaceae > Lolium > Lolium perenne. The sequence continues at coordinate 266,906,457 of NC_067245.2, forward strand.
AATCATAAAGGAATATAAATAAGCACTTCACTATGCTATTCTGAATTACTCTCTGGAAAGATAACGAACACTAATTCATCATGTAGGCAAACCTTAAAGATGTATTCCCAAGTACTAATAAACACCCCATGCTGTCACTGTGAGCATTCATAGGAGGTACTAACACACCACAATTTCATAGAGACATCCAACTCAAATCATAACTCAGTGAACAAGTATTCTGTGAAATATAGCCTAAGAGACCCACACATGTGCACACACTGTCACCTTTACACACGTGGGACAAGGAGTCTCCGGAGATCACATAAGTAAAATCCACTTGAATAGCATAACGACATCTAGATTATAAGGATCATCATATGAATCTCAATCATGTAAGGCAGCTCATGAGATCATTGTATTGAAGTACATGGGAGAGAGATGAACCACATAGCTACCGGTACAGCCCTTAGCCTCGATGGAGAACTACTCCCTCCTCATGGGAGACAGTAGCGGTGATGAAGATGGCGGTGATGTCGATGGAGATGCCTTCTGGGGGCACTTCCCCGTCCCGGCGGCGTGCCGGAACAGAGACTTCTGTCCCCCAGATCTTGGCTTCGCGATGGCGGCGGCTCTGGAAGGTTTCTCGTATCGTGGCTTTCGGTACTGGGGTATTCTCGACGAAGGCTATATGTAGGCGGAAGGGTAGGTCAGGGGGCGTCACGAGGGGCCCACACACTAGGGCCCCGCGGCCAGGGCCTGGGCCGCGCCGCCCTGGCGCGTCGCCGCCTCGTCGCCCCACTTCGTTTCCCTTTCGGACTTCTGGAAGCTTCGTGGAAAAATAAGACCCTGGGCGTTGATTTCGTCCAATTCCGAGAATATTTCCTTACTAGGATTTCTGAAACCAAAAAGCGTAAAACAAGAATCGGCTCTTCGGCATCTCGTTAATAGGTTAGTGCCGGAAAATGCATAAATATGACATAAAGTATGTATAAAACATGTGAGTATCATCATAAAACAAGCATGGAACATAAGAAATTATCGATACGTTGGAGACGTATCAGCATCCCCAAGCTTAGTTCCTACTCGTCCCCGAGTAGGTAAACGATAACAAAGATAATTTCTGAAGTGACATGCTATCATAATCTTGATCAATACTATTGTAAGCACATGAGATGAATGCAGTGATTCGAAGCAATGGTAAAGACAATGGTTAAACAACTGAATCATATAGCAAAGACTTTTCATGAATAATACTTTCAAGACAAGCATCAATAAGTCTTGCATAAGAGTTAACTCATAAAGCAATAAATTCTAAGTAAAGGCATTGAAGCAACACAAAGGAAGATATAAGTTTCAGCGGTTGCTTTCAACTTGTAACATGTATATCTCATGGATAGTTGTCAACATAAAGTAATATGATGAATGCAAATATGCAAGTATGTAAGAATCAATGCACAGTTAACACAAGTGTTTGCTTCTAAGATAGAAGGAAGTAGGTAAACTGACTCAACATAAAAGTAGAAGAATGGCCCTTCGCAGAGGGAAGCAGGGATTGTTATATTTGTGCTAGAGCTTTTATTTTGAAAACATAAAGAGAGCATAAAAGTAAAGTTTTGAGAGGTGTTTGGTGTTGTCAACGAATGGTAGTGGGCACTCTAACCCCCTTGCCAGACAGACTTTCAAAGAGCGGCTCCCATGAAAGATTTTTATTTTTGGGTGGCACTCCTTCCAACCTTGCTTTCACAAACCATGGCTAACCGAATCCTCGGGTGCCTGCCAACAATCTCATACCATGAAGGAGTGCCTTTTATTTTAGTTTTCTTTAGATGACACTCCTCCCCACCTTTGCTTTCTCAAGCCATGGCTAACCGAATCCTCGGGTGACGTCCAACAATCACATACCATGGAGGAGTGTCTATTTGTAAAATTATGAAAGTTATTTAATTTGGGGCTGGGAACCCCATTGCCAGCTCCTTTTGCAAAATTATTGGATAAGCGGATGAAGCCACTAGTCCATTGGTGAAAGTTGCCCAACAAGATTGAAAGATAAACACCACATACTTCCTCATGAGCTATAAAACATTGACACAAATAAGAGGTAATAACTTTTGAAGTGTTTAAAGATAGCACTCAAGCAATTTACTTTGGAATGGCAGAGAAATACCATGTAGTAGGTAGGTATGGTGGACACAAGTGGCATAGTTTTTTGGCTCAAGGATTTGGATGCATGAGAAGTAATCCCTCTCAATACAAGGCTTAGGCTAGCAAGGTTGTTTAAAGCAAACACAAGTATGAACCGGTACAGCAAAACTCACATAAGAACATATTGCAAGCATTAGAAGACTCTACACTGTCTTCCTTGTTGTTCGAACCCTTACTAGAAAATATCTAGACCTTAGAGAGACTGATACGTCCAAAACGTATCTACTTTCCCGAACACTTTTGCTATTGTTTTGCCTCTAATTTGTGTATTTTGGATGCAACTAACACGGACTAACGTTGTTTTCAGCAGAACTGTTCTGGTGTCTCGTTTTATGCAGAAATCCAACTTTCAGGAAAATCCTCGGAATTTATGCGAAAGGTCCTATTTTTCCAGAAGACTCACGGAGCCAGAAGGGCAAGTCAGGTGGAGGCCCGAGGGCCCCACACCCTAGGGCGGCGCGGCCCAGGAGGGGGGCACGTGGCCCTAGCGTGTGGCCCCCTCGGCCGGCCTCCGACGCCCTCCTCTGGACTACTTAAGGGGTTTCGATCTAAAAATCGCGACCGAGAGGTCGAAGTCGCCAAAAACCCTCCAGAACGCCGCCACATCGCGAAACTCCGTCTCGGGAGCCAGAAGTCTCCGTTCTGGCACTCCGCCGGGACGGGGAATTGGAGGAGATCATCGCCATCGTCACCACCGACACCTCTCCATCGACCAGCCATGTTTCCCCCATCCATGTGTGAGTAATTCCCCCGCTGTAGGCCGAAGGGGATGGTAGGGATTGGATGAGATTGGTCATGTAATAGCATAAGATTGTTAGGGCATAGTGCCTAGTGTCCGTAATTGGTACTTTGATGATATTGTTGCAACTTGTTATGCTTAATGCTTGTCACTAGGGCCCGAGTGCCATGATCTCAGATCTGAACATGTTATTGTTTCATCATGATATTCATTGTTTATGATCTTACCTGCAAGTTGTATACACATGTCGCTGTCCGGAACCAATGGCCCCGAAGTGACAGAAATCGGGACAACCGGAGGGGATGGTAGTGATGTGAGGATCACATATGTTCACAGAGTGTTAATGCTTTGCTCCGGTACTCTATTAAAAGGAGTACCTTAATATCCAGTAGATTCCCTTGAGGCCCGGCTGCCACCGGCTGGTAGGACAAAAGATGTTGTGCAAGTTTCTCATTGCGAGCACGTACGCCTATATATGGAACACATGCCTATTGATTGCTTTGTACTTGGACACCGTTTTATTATTATCTGCAAATGCCCTGCTATGATTGTTACATGAGTTTCTCTCATCCATGCAACGCCCGTTATCCGTCCCCGTGCCTACAGTATTTTAATCCTGCTGTTTACTATAATCACTACTGCTGTCTCTGTTACTCTGCTGCTGTTATTTCACTACTGCTACTGCTATAAAACTGTTACTACTGATAAACTCTTGCGAGCAAGTCTGTTTCCAGGTGCAGCAGAATTGACAACTCCGCTGTTAAGGCTTTAAAGTATTCTTTGTCTCCTGATGGCGTGTAACTCACACGTTCGTTGGGAACCCCAAGAGGAAGGTATGATGCGCACAGCAGCAAGTTTTCCCTCAGAAAGAAACCAAGGTTTATCGAACCAGGAGGAGCCAAGAAGCACGTTGAAGGTTGATGGCGGCGGGATGTAGTGCGGCGCAACACCAGAGATTCCGACGCCAACGTGGAACCTGCACAACACAACCAAAGTACTTTGCCCCAACGAAACAGTGAGGTTGTCAATCTCACCGGCTTGCTGTAACAAAGGATTAACCGTATTGTGTGGAAGATGATTGTTTGCGTAAAAACAAGTAAAACAAGTATTGCAAAGAGATTGTATGCGATGTAAAGAATAGGACCGGGGTCCACAGTTCACTAGAGGTGTCTCTCCCATAAGATAAAAGCATGTTGGGTGAACAAATTACAGTCGGGCAATTGACAAATAGAGAGGGCATAACAATGCACATACATGTCATGATAAATATAGTGAGATTTAATTAGGCATTACGACAAAGTACATAGACCGCTATCCAGCATGCATCTATGCCTAAAAAGTCCACCTTCAGGTTATCATCCGAACCCCTTCCAGTATTAAGTTGCAAAACAACAGACAATTGCATTAAGTATGGTGCGTAATGTAATCAATAACTACATCCTTAGACATAGCATCAATGTTTTATCCCTAGTGGCAACAGACATCCACAACCTTAGAACTTTCTTTCACCGTCCTGCATTCAATGGAGGCATGAACCCACTATCGAGCATAAATACTCCCTCTTGGAGTTAAGAGCAAAAACTTGGCCAGAGCCTCTACTAATAACGGAGAGCATGCAAGATCATAAACAACACTTAGGTAATAACTTGATAATTAACATAACATAGTATTCTCTATCCGTCGGATCCCGACAAACACAACATATAGTATTACAGATAGATGATCTTGATCATGTTAGGCAGCTCACAAGATCCGACAATGAAGCACAATGAGGAGAAGACAACCATCTAGCTACTGCTATGGACCCATAGTCCAGGGGTGAACTACTCACTCATCACTCCGGAGGCGACCATGGCGGTGAAGAGTCCTCCGGGAGATGAATCCCCTCTCCGGCAGGGTGCCGGAGGAGATCTCAGAATCCCCGAGATGGGATTGGCGGCGGCGGCGTCTCAGTAAGGTTTTCCGTATCGTGGCTCTCGGTACTGGGGGTTTCGCGACGGAGGCTATTTGTAGGCGGAAGGGCAGGTAAAGAGGCGGCACGAGGGGCCCAGACGACAGGCCGGCACGGCCAGGGCCTGGGCCGCGCCGCCCTGGTGTCTGGCCACCTCGTGGCCCCACTTCGACTCTCCTTCGGTCTTCTGGAAGCTTCGTGGCAAAATAGGACCCTGGGCGTTGATTTCGTCCAATTCCGAGAATATTTCGTTACTCGGATTTCTGAAACCAAAAACAGCAGAAAACAAAGAATCGGCTCTTCGGCATCTTGTTAATAGGTTAGTTCCAGAAAATGCACGAATATGACATAAAGTGTGCATAAAACATGTAGATATCATCAAAAATGTGGCATGGAACACAAGAAATTATCGATACGTCGGAGACGTATCAGCATCCCCAAGCTTAGTTCTGCTCATCCCGAGCAGGTAAAACGATAACAAAGTTAATTTCTGGAGTGACATGCCATCATAACCTTGATCATACTATTTGTAAACATATGTAATGAATGCAGCGATCAAAACAATGGAAATGACATGAGTAAACAAGTGAATCATAAAGCAAAGACTTTTCATGAATAGCACTTCAAGACAAGCATCAATAAGTCTTGCATAAGAGTTAACTCATAAAGCAATAAATCAAAGTAAAGGTATTGAAGCAACACAAAGGAATATTAAGTTTCAGCGGTTGCTTTCAACTTATAACATGTATATCTCATGGATAGTTGTCAACATAGAGTAATATAATAAGTGCAATATGCAAGTATGTAGGAATCAATGCACAGTTCGCACAAGTGTTTGCTTCTTGAGGTGGAGAGAAATAGGTGAACTGACTCAACATTAAAGTAAAAAAGAATGGTCCTTCAAAGAGGAAAGCATATTTGTGCTAGAGCTTTTATTTTGAAAACATGAAACAATTTTGTCAACGGTAGTAATAAAGCATATGAGTTATGTAAATTATATCTTACAAGTTGCAAGCCTCATGCATAGTATACTAATAGTGCCCGCACCTTGTCCTAATTAGCTTGGACTACCGGATCATTGCAATACACATGTTTTAACCAAGTGTCACAATGGGGTACCTCCATGCACTTTGTACAAAGGTCTAAGGAGAAAGCTCGCATTTTGGATTTCTCGCTTTTGATTATTCTCAACTTAGACATCCATACCGGGACAACATGGACAACAGATAATGGACTCCTCTTTAATGCATAAGCATGTGGCAACAATTATTATTCTCATATGAGATTGAGGATATATGTCCAAAACTGAAACTTCCACCATGAATCATGGCTTTAGTTAGCGGCCCAATGTTCTTCTCTAACAATATGTATGCTCCAACCATTAAGGTGGTAGATCTCTCTTACTTCAGACAAGACGGACATGCATAGCAACTCACATGATATTCAACAAAGAATAGTTGATGGCGTCCCCAGAAACATGGTTATCGCACAACAAGCAACTTAATAAGAGATAAAGTGCATAAGTACATATTCAATACCACAATAGTTTTTAAGCTATTTGTCCCATGAGCTATATATTGCAAAGGTGAATGATGGAATTTTAAAGGTAGCACTCAAGCAATTTACTTTGGAATGGCGGAGAAATACCATGTAGTAGGTAGGTATGGTGGACACAAATGGCATAGTGGTTGGCTCAAGGATTTTGGATGCATGAGAAGTATTCCCTCTCGATACAAGGTTTAGGCTAGCAAGGTTATTTGAAACAAACACAAGGATGAACGGTGCAGCAAAACTCACATAAAAGACATATTGTAAACATTATAAGACTCTACACCGTCTTCCTTGTTGTTCAAAACTCAATACTAGAAATTATCTAGACTTTAGAGAGACCAAATATGCAAACCAAATTAAGCAAGCTCTAGGTGTTTCTTCATTAATGGGTGCAAAGTATATGATGCAAGAGCTTAAACATGAGCACAACAATTGCCAAGTATCAAATTATTCAAGACATTTTAGAATTACTACATGTATCATTTTCCAATTCCAACCATATAACAATTTAACGAAGAAGAAACTTCGCCATGAATACTATGAGTAAAGCCTAAGGACATATTTGTCCATATGCAACAGCGGAGCGTGTCTCTCTCCCACACAGTGAATGCTAGGATCCATTTATTCAAACAAAAACAAAAACAAAAACAAACCGACGCTCCAAGCAAAGCACATAAGATGTGACGGAATAAAAATATAGTTTCAGGGGAGGAACCTGATAATGTTGTCGATGAAGAAGGGGATGCCTTGGGCATCCCCAAGCTTAGACGCTTGAGTCTTCTTAGAATATGCAGGGGTGAACCACCGGGGCATCCCCAAGCTTAGAGCTTTCACTCTCCTTGATCATATTGCATCATACTCCTCTCTTGATCCTTGAAAACTTCCTCCACACCAAACTCGAAACAACTCATAAGAGGGTTAGTGCACAATAAAAATTAACATGTTCAGAGGTAACACAATCATTCTTAACACTTCTGGACATTGCATAAAGCTACTGGACATTAATGGATCAAAGAAATTCATCCAACATAGCAAAAGAGGCAATGCGAAATAAAAGGCAGAATCTATCAAAACAGAACAGTTCGTAAAGACGAATTTTAAAATGGGACTAGACTTGCTCAAATGAAAATGCCCAAATTTAATGAAAGTTGCGTACATATCTGAGGATCACGCATGTAAATTGGCTTAATTTTCTGAGCTACCTACAGGGAGGCAGGTCGAAATTCGTGACAGCAAAGAAATCTGAAACTGCGCAGTAATCCAAATCTAGTATGAACTTTAATATCAAAGACTTTACTTGGCACAACAAATCATAAAACTAAGATAAGGAGAGGTTGCTACAGTAGTAAACAACTTCCAAGACTCAAATATAAAACAAAAATACTGTAGTAAAAACATGGGTTGTCTCCCATAAGCGCTTTTTTTTAACGCCTTTCAGCTAGGCGCAGAAAGTGTGTATCAAGTATTATCAAGAGATGAAGCATCGACATTACCTCGGGTGTTGGGAGTTGCCTCAACAATGCATGTTATCTTATCTCTACTATTAAGAGCAAACTGGTGAATGCCTGGTGTCACATTTTCAGGATGGACAATAATACCCCCACTTCTTTATCCTACCAAGATGATTTAACAAATGCCCGTTTAGCCGTATATATCCCTTCCTTAAAAATCTGCGGGCATATGAAGCGCGGGCGGAGTCTGCAACCTCTGCCAATCTCCACTTCCAGTCCATACGATCCAGCGAAGGGGATTAGTTCTATGCGGCCTTCCCTGGGAGCTTGGACCTGCCGGCCTAGATGAGCTCGCGAACAACCCTCTGGTATGGCTTTTGTTTGTCTCTCGATCAGCAGGTTTGATTGGCGCAATGTCAGCTCGGTCCGGCTACAGCGGCATCTGGCATCCAACATGAAGGTAGAGTTCTGGCATGATGCAATACGCCGCTGCCTCGCCTAATTTTAGTGTGCGCATTTTCTCCCCTCGTCGCCTTCCACGCTCGTCTGCTCCTCACACGGAGCGTCGCGGCGACGTTTAGCTCCATCGCGTACTCGCCAAATCCTCTGCCAAGGGCCCCAAGATCCTCCTGGACATATATCTCCTCCCTTTCCAGGCCGGCCTTTGCCTCAGGCCTCCACGTCGGCGGCCAAGTCAGCCTCCACTTAGGTAGATATTTTTTAGTTGACTAAATAGAAGCGTATTTGCCAGATGCATGCCTTGAAATTTTTGTTTCATGTTATATATATATAGTGTGACACTTAACTCTTTTAGCAAATTAAATATGTGTATATTTTGAATATTTATGCAAAACAACTGTGGCTCTGTAGATCATTAGTTTGCATATGTCACGTCACAGGCGATGATTGTTCTGTTCTAAATTTCTGCTATCATTACTTTTAAACCGGAGGGAATCTACTTTATCTTTACTATTAAGATGAAACATGGGAATGTCTATGTCACATATCCAACTATTTACAGAAATGGCACAACGGTTTGTTTAAATCTAACAACCTATTCATAGCTCGTGGAAAAACAAACTATCTCATCTATTCTCTAGGTGCGTCTGCAATGGGCCCTTCCTTTTCTCATCTTAATACGCTGCAAAAACTAACTTTGCATGTGTATAACTCCATCACAAGATCTCAACAATCTTTCTTCCCGATTTATGTGCTAATTCGATGACGGAGATTTTCAGGTAAAAATCGACCGAAGAATTCTCTGCATTTTCTTCGTGCGTGTCCACTGCGGTGGTGAGGATTCCGGAGGACACTGAGGCGGCAGATCAAAAGCTTTAGGATCTGCTTCCAGGATGCAGCCCGAGTCCCACGACCTGGTGGACATCTCCGACGACAGCGACGAACCTGCCAGGCCAATGGGTAATTAATTAGTTCCCCATGTTCTATCCGCAATGCTTTTGCTTCCGCTACAATTCTCATCAGATTTCTTCAGGTGCATGGCGGTGACACTTTGAATAACCCTACCCCTTGGTAGAGATGTCTCTGCCGATCAAGAACTGCGATCCAGGTGGCTCCGATGAGGTAGGTTCACGCGTGATGTGCTCATGATCATAATTTGGCAAATTCAGCAATTGCAAATGCAGCTATGGCTTCCTTGTTTCTGTTTCTGAATCCTGCCTATATTCGAAACGTAGCTGTCCAAATCCAAAGAGTCAATCGGGTGGCTGAAGCTCATAGGCCTGGCGTTCATTGACGCGTTCAGCCGCTTGATCGTCTGCCACCGGTGCTGGCGCTTGCTCTGTTTGACTGTTGGTACTTCCATTAGGCGAGCCAATCCCCTGCTAAAATTGTTGCTTTTGCCGACGCCTATCGGGCTTTGCCATCTGTTTCCGCCCTCGAGAAGTGCTCGCTAATCCAAGCATGCTGCTCAACGGGCCTAAGAGCATGTACAATGGTGTGCCACGTAGAATAAACGCTGAAGTAGAGGAAAAAGAAGATGAACAAAGACTTTATCTTCTCTTAGCTGCTAAGATCGTCTCTTAACGCAATATCTCTCACCATATATTTAGAATGCCTCGTTACTAAAGATACGACTAAAAAATAATCTATTATACATCATGTTTATTTGTTGTATCTAGATTATGTGGGTGAAATAAGATAAGACGGTCTTATCAACAATTACATATACCCTAATACTTTAGCCGGCGCTAGATGCACAATTATGATACTTCATATTTGTTTTTTTCCTTTCTGAAGGACACGATACCAGTTCCATAAGGGAATATACACCTCACGTTCACTTGTTTACTCTAGCAAGTTAAAAATTGTCACACGAAGGCACCTTCTCGAGTTAAATAATTTTGGTTCGGCAAGTACACCCTTTCAAAATTTTCATCCAAGAAATACAAGAAAATAAAATCGGAGAGTGCAGATAGTTTTTAAGAGTCTGATGTGGAGTATGTTTTTTTTAAGTGCATCGGAAGTAACATCCAAGAGTGCACACCTTCGAGTCTATCTAGAACTATACATTGCGTCAATAAGTCTTGAAAACACAAAGTTTGCTAAGAAAAAGAATTAAATTGCTCACCAAGAACCCCACAAAAAATTGTTCACCAAGAAGTACAAAAGTGTAGCATACTCCCTCCTTGCCAAACGATGTAAATTTTGACAAAGTGTGTAGATAAAAGTATAAATATCTAGATTATCAAATCAATATGATTAATCATGATGTATATTTTCATATGGTATATGTACATTTGGTATTGTAGATATAGATATTTTTTTAATAAACTCGGTCAAACTTTACATCTTTGATTTTTTTAAGACCTTATATGAACTATATTGTGGCAACACTATTTACACATTATTGTCTAGATTTTCCTAGAATTTAATTGTATTGTTTATGTCCAATTATAGGTTGTAAATGCGTACATATATTGTACGTGTCTATGTGATCATTTCTTTGATAGAGCTGATGGAATGGTATATATAGACAAAACATTTGTCTCCGGTGCACTGAAAAGGGACCTAAAGTACATCCTCACATCATGGAGACATATTCTTATCTAATGCATGGCATGGTAGGAACTAATACCTACATATGCACATGTAATATAATATTACAATAAACATTAGTGAGATCCATTGGTACCAGAAGAGAGATACCAATTAAAATTATAGGGGTGCTTGCTCTATCTAAACGAGCCATTTGAAATAGGATAACCTGGCTGAAATCATGATATTTATTTTTGGCCACTTAAATACCCTCATAGTATTCGAATACCAATAAGCCCCGACAGGTGACTTCCTCCGGTTATCATTATGAGATTATTTTTTACTATCTGTCATAAAGACCAAGATAATGATATTCCATTCATTTGCAGAAAGTTGTTTGGTTACTTTGTCTTTAGTTTTATGCTCTCATTGTGTTCATCCAATTTGCACCGTGAGTATTCTTTGTTCACATTCTTACATTTTTATGGAAAAACTTCATGTGAACATGATAGACTGATTGTTCACGATGGTTAGGAATTGAGGAAGAAGCTTACACATGGTCAAATATCATGAAAATGAAGTTGCAGAAAACATTCATGGTGCTATATGAGAATACCTTAGGCGCGTCGAGGGAGAATGTCTCTTAAAATGAGGGATAATGTGTATGTCCTTGCATTTTATACACATTGCATTAAATTATGTGAAGTAAACTTTAAAATATTTTTAATACTATGTGATTTTATATATATATATATATATATTTAAATATTTGTGTGCATTGTTTGCACATGTAACATGTGTATGGCACTAGACATAAGGTAGAAAGCCGTGGCGAAGCACGGGCATTCCACTAGTCTATGTAAGTTTCAGAGGCTCCTTTTTCATTACTCTTAGGCTTGCTATTCTCATCAAACAAATTTTCAGGAACAATCCAATCATAATTCTTTTCTAGTGCCTCGAACATTCCTGCGAGCTTGCAAGGTATTGATGTCTTAATATCCCCTACATCATTAACATCATTAGTGTACTTTATCCTATCAATGTCCATCTTTTTAAGGGTACTAGCAAAGTTGGTGTAAGAACCAAGCATATTGTATTTGATAAAGACCTTTCTAGCCTCTCTTGCTACACCACCAAATTCTTTAAGAAGGGTTTCTAAAACAAAATCTTTCTTTTCCCCTTCTTCCATATCACCAAGTGTGAGAAACATGTGTTGGATTATAGGATTAAGATTAACAAATTTAGTTTCCAACATGTGAACTAAAGAAGCAGCAACAATTTCATAAGTAGGAGCAAGTTCTACCAAGTGTCTATCTTCAAAATCTTCAGTGGTACTAACATGAGTGAAAAAAATCTTCTATATTATCTCTCCCAATTATAGACCCACGTCCTACCGGTATGTCTTTTAGAGTGTACTTAGGAGGAAACATGATGAAATAAACAAAAAGAAAATAAAGTAAATGCAAGTAACTATTTTTTTTTTGTGTTTTTGATATGGAGAACAAGACAGTAAATAAATTAAAGCTAGCAGCTAATTTTTTTGGGTTTTGATATAATGCAGCAAACAAAATAGTAAATAAAATAAAGCAAGACAAAAACAAAGTAAAGAGATTGGGAAGTGGAGACTCCCCTTGCAGCGTGTCTTGATCTCCCCGGCAACGGCGCCAGAAAAAGAGCTTGATGGCGTATAACTCACACGTTCGTTGGGAACCCCAAGAGGAAGGTATGATGCGCACAGCAGCAAGTTTTCCCTCAGAAAGAAACCAAGGTTTATCGAACCAGGAGGAGCCAAGAAGCACGTTGAAGGTTGATGGCGGCGGGATGTAGTGCGGCGCAACACCAGAGATTCCGGCGCCAACGTGGAACCTGCACAACACAACCAAAGTACTTTGCCCCAACGAAACAGTGAGGTTGTCAATCTCACCGGCTTGCTGTAACAAAGGATTAACCATATTGTGTGGAAGATGATTGTTTGCAGAAAACAGTAAAATAAGTATTGCAGTAGATTGTATGCGATGTAAAGAATAGGACCGGGGTCCACAGTTCACTAGAGGTGTCTCTCCCATAAGATAAAAGCATGTTGGGTGAACAAATTACAGTCGGGCAATTGACAAAAAGAGAGGGCATAACAATGCACATACATGTCATGATAAATATAGTGAGATTTAATTGGGCATTACGACAAAGTACATAGACCGCTATCCAGCATGCATCTATGCCTAAAAAGTCCACCTTCAGGTTATCATCCGAACCCCTTCCAGTATTAAGTTGCAAAACAACAGACAATTGCATTAAGTATGGTGCATAATGTAATCAATAACTACATCCTTAGACATAGCATCAATGTTTTATCCCTAGTGGCAACAACACATCCACAACCTTAGAACTTTTCACATCCTTTGTCCGCATTCAATGGAGGCATGAACCCACTATCGAGCATAAATACTCCCTCTTGGAGTTAAGAGCAAAAACTTGGCCAGAGCCTCTACTAATAACGGAGAGCATGCAAGATCATAAACAACACATAGGTAATAACTTGATAATTAACATAACATAGTATTCTCTATCCATCGGATCACGACAAACACAACATATAGTATTACAGATAGATGATCTTGATCATGTTAGGCAGCTCACAAGATCCGACAATGAAGCACAATGAGGAGAAGACAACCATCTAGCTACTGCTATGGACCCATAGTCCAGGGGTGAACTACTCACTCATCACTCCGGAGGCGACCATGGCGGTGAAGAGTCCTCCGGGAGATGAATCCCCTCTCCGGCAGGGTGCCGGAGGAGATCTCCAGAATCCCCCGAGATGGGATTGGCGGCGGCGGCGTCTCAGTAAGGTTTTCCGTATCGTGGCTCTCGGTACTGGGGGTTTCGCGACGGAGGCTATTTGTAGGCGGAAGGGCAGGTAAAGAGGCGGCACGAGGGGCCCAGACGACAGGCCGGCGCGGCCAGGGCCTGGGCCGCGCCGCCCTGGTGTCTGGCCACCTCGTGGCCCCACTTCGACTCTCCTTCGGTCTTTTGGAAGCTTCGTGGCAAAATAGGACCCTGGGTGTTGATTTCGTCCAATTCTGAGAATATTTCGTTACTAGGATTTCTGAAACCAAAAACAGCAGAAAACAGCAACTGGCTCTTCGGCATCTTGTTAATAGGTTAGTTCCAGAAAATGCACGAATATGACATAAAGTGTGCATAAAACATGTAGATATCATCAAAAATGTGGCATGGAACACAAGAAATTATCGATACGTCGGAGACGTATCATCTCCCCTTGTGTCGAATCAATAAATTGGGATTTACTTCCCGCGAAGACTGCTGCGATCCCCTATACTTGTGGGTTATCAAGACTGTTTTCTGGCGCCGTTGCCGGGGAGCATAGCTTTATTTGGAAGTTCACTTGGATTGATATTGTTCGCTGCAAATTCTCCATCATGGGTAAAACTCGCGATCCTAAAGTCGCCATATTACCATCCACTACAAGAAAAGGTACAACTCTGAGTACCTCTGCTACTCTTGATTCACCATCTGTGATAAGTCAACTTGTTTCACCGCCGCAAGCTTCACTTGCTGGTACTTCTGCTGAATCTGAAAATTCTCATAATATTGATAATGTTTCTGCTGTGCTTGATGATAGTGGTTCATTGGGATCCTTTCTAGATGCTACGATTGCTAGGTCTAGACAAATTGAAAATGCTGAAACTCCTAATGAAAATGCTACTACAGCTGTTAATTCACCTGAACTTGATTATTCTAGTGATGATCCTGATGAGGATTATGTGGAGCTTAATGATGATTTTATTAATAGATGCAATGCTACTGCTGATGCAAGAAAAATTAAAAAGTTTCTCGCACAATATACTGTTAGACATAAGCTATCTCCTGATCCTGAATTTGCCACATCTCCTATATGCATTAAGGATAAAGATTATGATTTTTCTCTTGATCTATCTCATATAGCTATTGTAGAGAAAACACCCTTTTGTGGTACTGAAAAAGAAAGTGCTGTAGAACACATGATTGAACTTTCTTCTATGAGTAGCTTGTTTTCTGATGATGTCAAGATGCGTACTTACTTTATCGCTAAAATTTTTCCTTTCTCATTAAAGGATGATGCTAAAACTTGGTATAATAATTTGCCTCCTGGTTCTATTAAAAGTCCAACTGATCTGTGTGATGTTTTCTTTCGAAAGTACTTTCCTGCTAGTGCTCAACATATTGCTTTACAGAAAATTTATAGATTTGACCAGGGAGATGAAGAGAAATTGCCTGAGGCGTGGGCAAGATTTTGTTCTCTTATCAGAGCTCGACCTGGACATGATTTAGAAAAGAATGATCTACTTGATATATTTTATAGTGGACTAACCATTGAGTCTAGAGCATATTTGGATAGTTGTGCTGGTTGTGTTTTCAGGAAAAGAACTCCAGACGAAGCTGAAGAATTATTGGCTAAAATAGGCCGGAATTATGATGATTGGACTACACCTGAACCAACTCCAACGCCAATATTGAAGAAGAGGGGTTTAATTGAATTGAATGATGAAGATATGAGGGAAGCTAAGAAGTCTCTCAAGGAGAAAGGTATTAAATCCGAAGATGTGAAGAATCTACCTCCCATAGAAGATATATGTGAGATAATTCCCCCTTCATCCATGATCGAGGTAAACTCCCTTCAACGCTTTACTAGGGAAGATATTCCATATTCAAAACCTCCTGCTCAACGCTTAGATGAGTTTGATAATTATATTGTTAAGCAAGAAAATTTTAATATGAGAGTAGAGAATCATCTAATGGAAAATTCTCAAGCTATTAGCAATTTGCATGATATTGTGGAGAGAACCTCCAATGATGTTAAGATGCTTGTTAAACATTTTCAAATGGTTCAAACTCAAATTGATCAACTCACTAAAGTGCAAAATGATTTGTTAAAAAATAATTCTAAAGAGAAACATGCTTATGAAGTAACAACTAGAGGCGGTGTCTCTACCCAGGATCCTCTATATCCTGAAGGGCATCCCAAAAGAGTTGAACAAGATTCTCAACGAATTGAAACTAGTGCCCCTTCTAAGAAAAAGAAGAAGAAACATAAAAATGTTATAGAATCCTCTGAACCTGTTAATGATCCTAATAGTATTTCTATTTCTGATGCTGAAACTGAAAGTGGTAATGAACATGATAATGATAATGATAATGATAAGAATGATGTTTCTGATAAAGAAGAGGTAGAAGATGAACCTGAAAAGCATGCTAAAAATAAAAAGTATACTAAAGAAGATTTTATTGCTAAGAAACATGGTAATGAAAGAGAACCTTGGGTGCAAAAGCAAATGTCTTTTCCTGCTAAGAAACTAAAATCAAAGGAAGAAGAACACTATAATAAATTTTGTGATTGGATGAAACCTTTATTCTTGCAAATCCCTTTGACTGATGCTATTAAATTGCCTCCTTATTCAAAGTATATGAAAGATATTGTCACTAACAAAAGGAAAATCCCCAATGAGGAGATTTCCACTATGCTTGCTAATTACTCTTTCAATGGCAAAGTTCCAAAGAAGTTGGGCGACCCAGGTATACCTACTATTCCTTGTTCTATTAAGAATAATTATGTTAAAACTGCTCTATGTGACTTGGGAGCCGGTGTTAGTGTTATGCCATTTTCTCTTTATAAGAGGCTTTACTTAGATAAGTTGATACCTACTGATATATCTTTGCAAATGGCTGATAAATCTATTGCTATTCCTGTTGGTATATGTGAGGATGTTCCTGTTCAAGTTACTAATAACTGCTTGATATTAACTGATTTTGTTGTGTTGGAAATGCCTGAAGATGATAATATGTCTATTATTCTTGGGAGACCTTTTCTTAACACCGCAGGGGCTGTTATTGATTGCAATAAAGGAAAGGTTACTTTCAATGTTGATGATAGGGAGCACACCGTCTATTTCCCCAAGAGGATTGATAAAGTATGTGGAGTTAATACTATTTCTAATGTGAGAACTATCAAAGTTGGAACTATCGATTGTCCTATATATGAGCCTAAAGAAGGATATCAAAATCTTATGATTGGATCCATATCAATACAATTCAAGGTAACACGATTGATTTGAGGTTTATTTCTTCTTATGCTATGTAAAATTTATTTGGTGGCAAGACTTGATCAACCTTGTTAACAAATACTTTTTATATGCATAGAAGAGGTAAACAACATCTCTTTCTTCCTCCACTTGTTCTACTTGCTGTAGCACTTTTGTTTTGTAAAGTTCCTTAGTTAATTAGAGATTTTAAAAAAAATTCCTGGCCAGTAATAATAAACTTAATACCCAGAAATGTGCATTTTTCAAAGTTTTCAAAAATTCACAAAAATTATACCGTTGGTCCTATTTTTCGAAAATGCACCTGGGAGCACCTGGGGATGACCAGTGGGGCACCCCACAGGCCGGCGCGGCCAGCAAGGGGGGCACGCCACCCTGGTGTGTGGGTCCCCCTTTGCCCCACTTTAGCATCTCTTCCTCCCAGACTCTTCTCTTTCCCGAAAAAATCGACACCAGCTTTCTCTCACTCGCGTTTTTGCTCAAGAGCTCAGGATTTTTTGATCTCTTTGCTCAGCCCAGATTTCTGTCTGAAATTTGGCACATTTGCTCTCCGGTATGTGACTCCTTGATACGTCTCCAACGTATCCATAATTTCTGACGTTCCATGCTTGTTTTATGACAATACTTACATGTTTTGCTCGCACTTTATAATGTTTTTATGCATTTTCCGGAACTAACCTATTAACAAGATGCCACAGTGCCAGTTCCTATTTTCTGCTGTTTTTGGTTCCAGAAAGGCTGTTCGGGCAATATTCTCGGAATTCGACGAAACGAAGACCAAACATCATAATTCACCGAGACGGACCAGGACACCGAAGGGGAGTCGGAGGGGAGGCCGTGGCCCCCCACACCATAGGGCCGCGCGGGCCAGCCCCTGGCCGCGCCGGCCTATGGGGAGGGCACCCTGTTGCCCCTCCTGCGCCGCCTCTTCGCCTATATAAGCCCTTTCGACCTAAAAACTCGATACCAATTGACGAAACTCCAGAAAGACTCCAGGGGCGCCGCCGCCATCGCGAAACTCCAATTCGGGGGACAGAAGTCTCTGTTCCGGCACCCTGCCGGGACGGGGAAGTGCCCCCGGAAGCCATCTCCATCGACGCCACCGCCTCCATCATGCTCCGTGAGTAGTTCCCCCATGGACTACGGGTTGTAGCAGTAGCTAGTCGGTATTCTCTCCTCCATGTACTTCAATACAATGATCTCATGAGCTGCCTTACATGATTGAGATCCATCTGATGTAATCGGTGTTGTGTTTGTTGGGATCCGATGGATGATACATTATGAGTCTATCTATAAAGTTTGTGAAGTTATTGTTGCTTCAATCTTGTTATGCTTAATGCTTGTCACTAGGGCCCGAGTGGCATGATCTTAGATTTAAGCTCTATACTTATTGCTTAGATTGTATCTACAAGTTGTATGCACATGTCGCTGTCCGGAACCAAAGGCCCCAAAGTGACAAAAATCGGGACAACCGGAGGGGATGGCGGTGATGTGAGGATCACATGTTTTCACGGAGTGTTAATGCTTTGCTCCGGTACTCTATTAAAAGGAGTACCTTAATATCCAGTAGATTCCCTAGAGGCCCGGCTGCCACCGGCTGGTAGGACAAAAGATGTTGTGCAAGTTTCTCATTGCGAGCACGTACGACTATATATGGAAAACATGCCTACATGATTAATGAATTGATGTTCTTTCTTAATGCTTTGAATCCTATCAATTGCCCAACTGTAATTTGTTCACCTAACACTTGTCGCTTATTGGAGAGTTACCACTAGTGTAGATCGCTGGGAACCCCGGTCCATCTCTCATCATTATATACTCGTTCTATATGTCATTGGAAGTAGTATCAACTATTTTCTGGTGCCATTGCTCCTGTGCTACTGCTGCTGTGTTACTGTTACTATTGCTCCCATATTACTGCTACTTTCACATCACCCCTGTTACTAGTGCTTTTCCAGGTGCAGCTGAATTGACAACTCAGTTGTTAAGGCTTATAAGTATTCTTTACCTCCCCTTGGGTCGAATCAATAAATTGGGTTTTACTACCCACGAAGACTGCTGTGATCCCCTATACTTGTGGGTTATCAAGACTGTTTTCTGGCGCCGTTGCCGGGGAGGCATAGCTCTACTCATAAGTTCACCTGGGGAGTACACTCTACCTCTCTCTCTGTTTTTATTTTATTTTATTTTGTTTTGCTTAGTTTACTTTTGTTTAGTTTATTTGTGCTTAGTTTATTTCTGTCTAGTATTACTTTGCTTAGTTTCTTTTTGTCTTGTTTTATTTTTCTCATATACCCAAAAATCCATAAAAATTTGAAAAACCTAAAAATTAAAAACTGATGTTATGGGAGAACCCATAACCTACTTGGAGCTTATAGAATATTATAATAATTATAGAGAATCAAGAACTGGTAAAGTAATGAGTGCTATGATAGAAAAATTGAATACAATTGCTAAAGTCTTGCTTAAACGCCATGATATAAATTGTTGCTCTCAACATGACACTAAACATCTTAAATTTCAATGTGGCTTTAGTGAGGAATTTTTAATTAAGAACTATAATCGGAATAGCTATATTCATTTTGGTTTCGAAGAGGTAGAACAATTTGTCATATTTATGGGAGCTTCTGAAATAGAATCCTTCATGGTTAAAAATTATGAAACTTGTGTTGTTTGCAAGGACCTTAAAGATTATGTCTCTTCTATCCTTAATTTTTGCAATGAAAGTTACACTGATAATCCTTATATCATTGATTATAAAGAGAGACTCATTAATGCACAAGAATGCACTCACAATTTGCATGAACCTGTGGAAGAAGAAATTGATGAACCTGAAATCTCATTGGATGAAAAAGAGGAGGAAATTGATGAACCTGAAAGCTCATTAGATGAAAAAGAAGAGGAGAGTGACGAACAAAAGGAGGAAGAATGGATTAGCTACCCATGCCAACCTTCTAATGAGAGTAACTCTTTATCTCTTACACTATTTGATTGTCCTTCATGCTTACCGAAAGAGGTTGAATGTTATGTTCCTGTGGATTCTCTTGAAATATTCCCTATGAGTAAAACTTGTGAGAATAATTATGCTACTGTTAATTATGATAATCCATGCTACTTTGATAAATCTTATGATAATGCTTTGTTTGTGCCTGATGTCGAAATGCATGGTACTAAAGAATTTTGCTTAGCAAATGTTTATGATAAAGCTCTAGATGATGGTTCTCTGTTACTTGATAATATTAATTGTACTACTAATGAAAATGAGATTGGAGAGTTCTTGACTTTATGTAGGAGTCCAATATCTCTTGAGATTGATCAATCATCATGTTATATTATTGATAAAGGTGTGTTTGAAAGTTTTAATCGCACTATTTTTGAGCTTGATAAAAATTATGTGTCTATGGATCATGAAAAGAATGCTTTATGTGATAGTTATATTGTTGAGTTTGTTCATGAAGCTACTGAAAATTATTATGAGAGGAAAATATGGTTGTAGAAATTTGCATGGTACTAAAACAGCTCTCTATATGCTTAAAATCTTGAAGCTGCACTTGTTTTATCTTTCTATGCTTGTTGCATTATGCTTCTTGAATTTGTTTATTTACAAGATTCCTTTGCATAGGAAGCATGTTAGGCTTAAATGTGTTTTGAATTTGCTTTTTGATGCTCTCTTTTGCTTCAACTCTTATTTCTTGCGAGTGCATCATTAAAACTGCTGAGCCCATCTTAATGGCTATAAAGAAAGAACTTCTTGGGAGATAACCCATGTGTTTATTTTGCTACTGTTTTGTTGTGTTTTGGAAGTTGTTACTACTGTAGAAACCTCTCCTTATCTTTATTTTATTGCATTGTTGTGCCAAGTGAAGCCTCTAATAGAAGGTTGATACTAGATTTGGATTTCTGCGCAGAAACAGATTTCTATCTGTCACGAATCTGGGCTGTTTTCTCTGTAGGTAACTCAGAAAAATCTGCCAATTTACGTGCGTGTTCCTCAGATATGTACGCAACTTTCATTAGTTTTGAGTTTTCTGATTTGAGCAACGGAAGTACCTCTTTAAAATTCATCTTTACTGGCTGTTCTGTTTTGGCAGATTTTGTCTCTGTTTTTTTTGCATTGTCTCTTGTGGATTTTAAGCAAGGCTTTCTAGACGTGGAGAGCTGTAGCTAATGTTTTATTGAGTTCTTGCAATGTGTCACTACAGGACCAAGGTGGATTCAAATTTTTTGAGTACTAACCCCTCTAATGAAGTTTATGAGAAGTTTGGTGTGAAGGAAGTTTTCAAGGGTCAAGAGAGGAGGATGATATATGATCAAGAAGAGTGAAAAGTCAAAGCTTGGGGATGCCCCCGTGGTTCATCCCTGCATATTTCAAGAAGACTCAAGCGTCTAAGCTTGGGGATGCCCAAGGCATCCCCTTCTTCATCAACTTATCAGGTTTCTTCTATTGAAACTATATTTTTATTCGGTCACATCATATGTGCTTTACTTGGAGCGTCTGTGTGCTTTTATTTTGTTTTTGTTTGAATAAGATCGGATCCTAGCAATCCTTGTTTGGGAGAGAGACACGCTCCGCTTTTTCATATGAACACTTGTTCTTCGTTTTACTTTTAATGTTCAATGACAAAAGTTGGAAGCTACAATACTTATGGTTATTTGGTTGGAAACAGAAAATGCCTCATATTGTCTTGAATAATTTGACACTTGGCAATTGTTTTGAGCTCTCAAGTAGATCATGATTAATCTCTTGCATCATGTAGTTTATACCTATTAGTGGAGAACTACCGTAGAGCTTTTTGAAATTGGTTTGCATGATTGGTCTCTCTTAAGGTCTAGATATTTTCTGGTAAACGTGTTTGAGCAACAAGGAAGACAGTGTAGAGTATTATAATGCTTGCAATATGTTCTTATGTAAGTTTTGCTGTACCGGTTCATACTTGTGTTTGTTTCAAACAACCTTGCTAGCCTAAGCCTTGTATCGAGAGGGAATACTTCTCATGCATCCAAAATCCTTGAGCCAACCACTATGCCATTTGTGTCCACCATACCTACCTACTACATGGTATTTCTCCGCCATTCCAAAGTAAATTGCTTGAGTGCTACCTTTAAACAACTCAAAATTCATTACCTCTGATTTGTGTCAATGTTTTATAGCTCATGAGGAAGTATGTGGTGTTTATCTTTCAATCTTGTTGGGCAACTTTCACCAATGGACTAGTGGCTTCATCCGCTTATCCAATAATTTTGCAAAAAGAGCTGGCAATGGGATTCCCAGTCCCAAATTAATTAACAAAAATAGATACTCCTCCATGGTATGTGATTGTTGGACGGCACCCGAAGGATTCGATTAGCCATGGCTTGAGAAAGCGAAGGTGGGGAGGAGTGTCATCATAATAAAACTAAAATAAAAAGGCACTCCTTCATGGTATGAGATTGTCGGCAGGCACCCGAGGATTCGGTTAGCCATGATTTGTGAAAGAAAGGTTGGAAGGAGTGCCACCCAAAAATAAAATAAAATGGGAGCCGCTCTTTGAAGGTTTGTCTGGCAAGGGGGTTAGAGTGCCCACTACCATTCGTTGACAACAACAAACACCTCTCAAAACTTTACTTTTATGCTCTCTTTATGTTTTCAAAACCAAAGCTCTAGCACAAATATAGCAATCAATGCTTCCCTTTGCGAAGGGCCATTCTTTTACTTTATGTTGAGTCAGTTTACCTACTTCCTTCCATCTTAGAAGCAAACACTTGTGTCAACTGTGCATTGATTCTTACATACTTGCTTATTTGCATTCATCATATTACTTTATGTTGACAATTATCCATGATATATGCATGTTGAAAGTTGAAAGCAACCGCTGAAACTCATATCTTCCTTTGTGTTGCTTCGATGCCTTTACTTTGAATTTATTGCTTTATGAGTTAACTCTTGTGCAAGACTTTTTGATGCTTGTCTTGAAAGTACTCTTCATGAAAAGTTTTGCTATATGCTGTCTATTTGTTAGCAACTATAAATCATTGCCTTGAGTCACTTCATTCATTTCATATGCTTTGTAATAGTATGATCAAGGTTATGTAAGTATCATGTCACTACATAAATTATTCTTTTTATCGTTTACCTACTCGAGGACGAGTAGGAACTAAGCTTGGGGATGCTGATACGTCTCCAATGTATCCATAATTTCTGACGTTCCATGCTTGTTTTATGACAATACTTACATGTTTTGCTCGCACTTTATAATGTTTTTATGCATTTTCCGGAACTAACCTATTAACAAGATGCCACAGTGCCAGTTCCTGTTTTCTGCTGTTTTTGGTTCCAGAAAGGCTGTTCGGGCAATATTCTCGGAATTCGACGAAACAAAGACCAAACATCATAATTCACCGAGACGGACCAGGACACCGAAGGGGAGTCAGAGGGGAGGCCTGGGGCCCCCACACCATAGGGCCACGCGGGCCAGCCCCTGGCCGCGCCGGCCTATGGGGAGGGCACCCTGTTGCCCCTCCTGCGCCGCCTCTTCGCCTATATAAGCCCTTTCGACCTAAAAACTCGATACCAATTGACGAAACTCCAGAAAGACTCCAGGGGCGCCGCCGCCATCGCGAAACTCCAATTCGGGGGACAGAAGTCTCTGTTCCGGCACCCTGCCGGGACGGGGAAGTGCCCCCGGAAGCCATCTCCATCGACGCCACCGCCTCCATCATGCTCCGTGAGTAGTTCCCCCATGGACTACGGGTTCTAGCAGTAGCTAGTCGGTATTCTCTCCTCCATGTACTTCAATACAATGATCTCATGGGCTGCCTTACATGATTGAGATCCATCTGATGTAATCGGTGTTGTGTTTGTTGGGATCCGATGGATGATACATTATGATTAGTCTATCTATAAAGTTTGTGAAGTTATTGTTGCTGCAATCTTGTTATGCTTAATGCTTGTCACTAGGGCCCGAGTGGCATGATCTTAGATTTAAGCTCTATACTTATTGCTTAGATTGTATCTACAAGTTGTATGCACATGTCGCTGTCCGGAACCAAAGGCCCCGAAGTGACAAAAATCGGGACAACCGGAGGGGATGGCGGTGATGTGAGGATCACATGTTTTCACGGAGTGTTAATGCTTTGCTCCGGTACTCTATTAAAAGGAGTACCCTTAATATCCAGTAGATTCCCTAGAGGCCCGGCTGCCACCGGCTGGTAGGACAAAAGATGTTGTGCAAGTTTCTCATTGCGAGCACGTACGACTATATATGGAAAACATGCCTACATGATTAATGAATTGATGTTCTTTCTTAATGCTTTGAATCCTATCAATTGCCCAACTGTAATTTGTTCACCTAACACTTGTCGCTTATTGGAGAGTTACCACTAGTGTAGATCGCTGGGAACCCCGGTCCATCTCTCATCATTATATACTCGTTCTATATGTCATTGGAAGTAGTATCAACTATTTTCTGGTGCCATTGCTCCTATGCTACTGCTGCTGTGTTACTGTTACTATTGCTCTCATATTACTGCTACTTTCACATCACCCCTGTTACTAGTGCTTTTCCAGGTGCAGCTGAATTGACAACTCAGTTGTTAAGGCTTATAAGTATTCTTTACCTCCCCTTGTGTCGAATCAATAAATTGGGTTTTACTACCCACGAAGACTGCTGCGATCCCCTATACTTGTGGGTTATCACTCCTCCGATTATCCAAGTAGAATTTTGTTTGGTTGAGTATATCTTGAATATTTTGCTGCTGTAGGTAACATGTTTAGTGAGCTTGCATGCTTGTTCTAAGTTGTATAAACTAGTTTTGATGCATGATTAGTACTCTAGCAAGTTCCTATGGTAGTTCCCCTCAATTATATGTCACCAAATCAAATTTAATAATGTTTGTTGAAAATTTCAGAAAAGGAAGATGGATAATTTCAACTTTGGAGAAGTGTTTGAGAGAGAGACAACCAGCACCGGAAGGCCCTCTAGGACCGCCACCCGATTCAGGCGATCCTACAATGAGGATGTCATCGCGCCAAGCTTCGCGTCCGAAGAAGGCAATGGCGCTCCTAATGCTTCATCTTTCCCATGTTATGATTTTCTGAGTAATGCAGGGTTGTTGGATGATTTCTTCACCCTCGTCAACAGGGCGGGCTTAGCCGCCTACGTGGGAGATGAAAGGGAGCAATACTACATGCTCACCAAAATCTTTGTCGAGAGCTTCAAGTTCCACAACAAGCACTATGGCCCGACAGTTGCATTCAAGATTTATGGTGATGCTATTACTATGAAATTGGAAGACTTTTGTGTTGCATTGGGTATTGCCCCTGTAGGTACAGCAAGGAAGATTGAGGACAACCCCAGGGTCTTGTTGGAGCTCTACCGAGGGATCGCTAATGATGATTGTCGCACCATTCAGCGTGGCAAGATAAGAAACATCCAACTCCCCGCCATTAAGTATTTTGCCTATTACATTGCTACTAGCATTCTTGGTAGGGAGAACACTAGCAATATTTCTAGCTACCATCTTGCTTTCTTAATTGCTGCACTTACTGGAGAGACACCTTATCATCTTGGTTCTCTTATTGCTCGCCGCTTGTCTAACAAGGGGCCTATTTTTTGAGGAACTATTGCATTGCGCATTTTAACACATTTACAACTTCCTCTTGACTCAAATGATGTGCCATTAACTCCTAGGAGGCTTGATATTGCTGCAATGAAGAGCCATCATTTTGTTACCGCTAATTCCACTCCAGATAATTTGGTCTATAGAATGTTGTTTGTTGACGGGGATGAGAAGGAAATCCCTTTGCCCCAGCCAGATTTGTTCAGTATTGACAGGAAACCATGGTCGCGCTCTAAGGAGGAGCTGGAGGAGAAACTGAAGATACAAGGCTTCCACCAGTAGCATGACTCCGAGGACGCCGAGCCCTCCTACGACTACACCGTCACGTATCCGGGTGCTTCTTCTAGCACATACCCGGAATATGATCCATCTTCATCGTACTACGGAGATGCTACTTCCTGAACACCATGGGATTGAACTCCACTTAGGCCAAAAGCCTAAGCTTGGGGGGGGGGGGTATACCGGCATCACTCATTCTTTGCATATTATGGTTGCTGGATACTTGTATATACTTGTTTAGTTTGTTTGAGTGGTTTTCTAATGAGACGGAGATGATATTTGGGGAAGTGCTGCCCGAAAACAGATTCTGGACTTTTACCGAAAAAATTCTAAAAAATAGCCAGAACAGTATTTTGCGAAACCAATTTTGGTGCATGTTCCCCAGGTTGTTATCTAACTTTCATTAGTTGAACACTTTTTGATTTGAGCAGTGTAAGAATTTCTTAAAAATCGAGTATTGTACTGCTGTCAAGTTTGACGAATTCCTGCTGCTTTGTGTTTATGTGACTCTCCTAGTTTGCCATTTCTTGTTTTTGCTTTGTTTCTTTCCTAAAACCCAAAAAGACCAAAAATATTTCTGTTGTTTCTCTTCACCATTTGTTTGTTTTGGTTTCTTGCATTTATCTTGCTTTATTTGCTATCATTGGTTTGCTATAAGAAAATCCAAAAAGATTTTACTTTGTTTGCTTGTTTCCTTTTGTTCTTGTTTCCAATTCGAAAACTCCAAAAATATTTGCTGTTCTTCTTTGGTTTGTAAAGTTCATCTTGAGTTCAATGGTCTTCGGTGGCTGGAGTGTGGTTTTCATTTCATATTATCCAAGCTACACAAGTGAAAGACAATAATGACGATCTACGACAATTGGATTTTGGTGAGAGGCTGGTATGAACTCTATTTGTTTTCATTTTTGTACATATACTCATCCATGTGAGCATGCTTAGTTGGTTCATGTGAGGTATATGTCATTTGAGAAAGTCTAGTAGTTCATGATCTCTCATGTTCAGCTCCAATTTATTAATATGAGTAGCATGTCATGGATGTTTGCTTGCATTGTTTTATTCATAAGTAGGTATGACATTGTGGTATCCTCCTCTGAATAATTCATTTATATCGACTTGGCACATGCTCACGCATGCATATGACTGAACAAAAGTCAATTAAGCCTCGATGATTTACATTGCTTCAGAGTTCTTGTATCACTTTTATGCCTCCGTTAATTTATTTTGTCGCAAGCATGATTATGACAGTGACTGCTCTCTTGATTTGTCGCTCCCCAGTCTATTACTAGCCTTCACTCGTACTGAGCGGGAACGCTGCTCGTGCTTCCAAACACCTGAAAACTAAGTTGTTCCAAAGTGTCCACCATAAATACCTATGCATGGCATTTCAAACCATTCCAAGTAAATTCTCATGCGCTACCTTTAAAACCTTCAAAATGCTTCTCAATTTGTGTTAATGTTTCATAGCTCATGAGGAAGTATGTGGTGTTTAACTTTCAACCTTGTCATTTACTCTTGACGGACTTTCATTATGGACTAGTGGCACATCCGCTTATCCAATAATTTTGCAAAAAGAGCTGGCAATGGGATTCCCAGTCCCAAATTAATTAACCTAAATAGACAATCCTCCATGGTATGTGATTGTTGGATGGCACCCGAAGGATTCGGTTAGCCATGGCTTGTGTAAGCAAAGGTTGGGGGAGTGTCATCATAATAAAACTAAAATAAAAAGGCACTCCTTCAGGGTATGAGATTGTTGGCAGGCACCCGAGGATTCGGTTAGCCATGGTTTGTGAAAGAAAGGTTGGAAGGAGTGCCACATAAACACAGAAATAATTCATGGGAGCCGCTCTTGGAAGTCCGGTTGGCGAGGTAGTTGGTGTACCCATTACCATTCGTTGACAACAACAAACACCTCTCAAAATAATTTTACTCCCGTGTTAAAAATGAAAAGCTCTAGCGCATGTTAATCCCTGCTTCCCTCTGCGAAGGGTCAATCTTTTACTTTTATGTTGTGTCTCCATCCTTTCTTTGAGCACTATCTTGAGAGCACAACTGTCATTCTTAGTATAATATGCTTGTCCCAAAATATGATTGATTGTGGTATAACTTTGATGCTTTTATCTTTGACAATCACTACTTCTAGTCTTTCTATGAACTTCAGAGGTGCCTGGGCATTTATGTTTTGCTGATCAAATATGGGCAAGCGAGATACCACTTTATCATACTCTTTTATGAACATTGCAATCTTGCTTATAGACATGATTCATGATGCTTATTATTCATTGTTGGTACCTCTCCATGATTGACATAGCTGTTAGATGATCTTATTTGCATGCATCTCATTATGAACTGCCTAAGTGTTAGCCATATTATGAGAATATATACATCATATGAACAAATGTGTTCGTGAAAGTTCTTTTATCGCATCAGTTGTTAACTAAATTGCTTGAGGACAAGCAATAAGCTAAGCTTGGGGGGAGTTGATACGTCCAAAACGTACCTACTTTCCCGAACACTTTTGCTATTGTTTTGCCTCTAATTTGTGTATTTTGGATGCAACTAACACGGACTAACGCTGTTTTCAGCAGAACTGTTCTGGTGTCTCGTTTTTGTGCAGAAATCCAACTTTCAGGAAAATCCTCGGAATTTATGCGAAAGGTCCTATTTTTCCAGAAGACTCACGGAGCCAGAAGGGCAAGTCGGGTGGAGGCCCGAGGGCCCCACACCCTAGGGCGGCGCGGCCCAGGAGGGGGGCGCACGGCCCTAGCGTGTGGCCCCCTCGGCCGGCCTCCGATGCCCTCCTCTGGACTACTTAAGGGGTTTCGATCTAAAAATCGCGACCGAGAAGTCGAAGTCGCCAGAAACCCTCCAGAACGCCGCCACATCGCGAAACTCCGTCTCGGGAGCCAGAAGTCTCCGTTCTGGCACTCCGCCGGGACGGGGAATTGGAGGAGATCATCGCCATCATCACCACCGACGCCTCTCCATCGACCAGCCATGTTTCCCCCATCCATGTGTGAGTAATTCCCCCGCTGTAGGCCGAAGGGGATGGTAGGGATTGGATGAGATTGGTCATGTAATAGCATAAGATTGTTAGGGCATAGTGCCTAGTGTCCGTAATTGGTACTTTGATGATATTGTTGCAACTTGTTATGCTTAATGCTTGTCACTAGGGCCCGAGTGCCATGATCTCAGATCTGAACATGTTATTGTTTCATCATGATATTCATTGTTTATGATCTTACCTGCAAGTTATATACACATGTCGCTGTTCGAAACCAATGGCCCCGAAGTGACAGAAATCGGGACAACCGGAGGGGATGGTAGTGATGTGAGGATCACATGTGTTCACGGAGTGTTAATGCTTTGCTCCGGTACTCTATTAAAAGGAGTACCTTAATATCCAGTAGATTCCCTTGAGGCCCGGCTGCCACCGGCTGGTAGGACAAAAGATGTTGTGCAAGTTTCTCATTGCGAGCACGTACGACTATATATGGAACACATGCATATTGATTGCTTTGTACTTGGACACCGTTTTATTATTATCTGCAAATGCCCTGCTATGATTGTTACATGAGTTTCTCTCATCCATGCAACGCCCGTTATCCGTCCCCGTGCCTACAATATTTTAATCCTGCTGTTTACTATAATCACTACTGCTGTCTCTGTTACTCTGCTGCTGTTATTTCACTACTGCTACTGCTATAAAACTGTTACTACTGATAAACTCTTGCGAGCAAGTCTGTTTCCAGGTGCAGCTGAATTGACAACTCCGCTGTTAAGGCTTTCAAGTATTCTTTGTCTCCCCTTGTGTCGAATCAATAAATTGGGATTTACTTCCCGCGAAGACTGCTGCGATCTCCTATACTTGTGGGTTATCAGAGACCAATCATGCAAACCGAATTTTAGCAAGCTCTATGTATTTCTTCACTAATAGGTGGAAAGTATATGATGCAAGAGCTTAAACATAATCCATATGAGCACAACAATTGCCAAGTTCAAATTATTCAAGACATTATGCCAATTACCACATGTAGCATTTCTCGTTTCCAACCATATAACAATTAACGAAGCAGTTTCAACATTCGCCATGAACATCAAGAATAAAGCTAAGAACATATATGTTCATATGCAACAGCGGAGCGTGTCTTTCTCCCACACAATGAATGCTAGGATCCAATTTTATTCAAACAATGGGAACTTAGTGCATGTTTGTTTGGGCTGCAGCTGAACGAAAAGCAGCTGGAGCTAGTAAGATCTGAGAAGCAGCTGGAGTTGGATGGCTGGTCAAATGTAAAATTGTTGTTTGGCAAACTGCATCCAGCTGGAGCTGGATGGCTGGTCAAATGTAAAATTGTTGTTTGGCAAACTGCATCCATGATTGTTGGTAGACTGGTCAAATGTAAAATAGAAAATAATAACAGAAATATTATTTTCCTTATTATTTAATAATAAAAAATATTATTTTCCTTATTATTTAATAATAATAAAATATTATTTTCCTTATTATTTTCTATTTAAAAATATTTTACTATAAAATATAAATTAACTAAGAATCTGAATTTTTCTCAAGATGCAATTTTTTTCTCGATTTGTAAGTGAGAAGCCACGGGAAGCTGCAGGAAGTACCCCGGGACGTGCTTATGGGCTTCAAGTGTAAATGTGAGAAGCGCTTGTAGAAGCCCATGCCTAGAACTTAGGTGTTTGGCTGGGCTTGTGCTTTTAAAGACCCAAAAGCAGTAAAAGCTCAAGCTCCAGCCCAAACAAACAGGGCCTTAGAGCTCTTAGCGCATCACTAGTAGAGCCCTCAAACCCTCAAACCAGTTTAAGGGTTGAGAATGGATATTTTTTTTAGCACTTATAAGGGTTGAAAAACATGGGAAAATACTAGAACTCTCAAACCCTTAAAAGTGAGGATTGAGGGCAAAGACTAGAACCCTCAAACCCTTAAAAATATTCATGATATATCACAATTGTTCATAGGTAGACATCGACATTGACATTAGGTAGACACTGACATCGACATTGACACTAGGTAGACACTGACATCGACACTAGGTAGATAGTTACTAGGTAGACACTGACACCATCTAGGTTTTATCCCAGAAAGTCCTCATCGAAATCGGAGCTGTCGCCATCCTCCGCGGCCTTCTTGGCGGCTTCCTCCGCGGCATCCTCGGCTTCCATCTCCGCGACCAAATTGGCGTACCAATCGGGTTCCTCCGCGGCCTTCTTTGCGGCTTCCTTCGCGGCATCCTCCGCCTCCATCTCCGCGATCAGCTTATCGATCCAATCGGGATCGTCGTCGTCGGAGCTATCGTCAACAACGATAGTGGGAGGCGGCGCCGAGGATGAAGACGGTCGAGAGGCGGCCGCCGCAGCTCGCTTCACCGCGAGTTGCGCGTAGAAGTCGAGCTCCTCTGCGACGTGCTGCGGATGCGCCGCACGGAAGGCGGCCATTTCCGCCTCATCGCGGTTCCGGATGGACATCCGCATGTATTCCCGGCGGACAGCGCGCTCCTCGTCGCGGGTAACGATGTTGAACGGCGGCGCCACGAACTCGGCCGCCGCGAGGTTGTCGACGTCGAAGAAGTTCCGCGGCCCGGCGCCTCCGTCGTAGCGCCACACCATAACGTCGTACGCGCGGGTGGCGAGTTCGGCCGTGTCGAAGGTCCCGAGCCAAAACCGCTCGCCGCCGCGCGTGATCTCGGCGGCGTACCGGCCGGAGAGGCGGAGCCGCACGCCATGGTAGCCGGTGGACGAGCGCGGCAGGGCGCGGCGCGGAGGCAGGGGTCAAGGGGAGGCGGTGGGTGGCGGGGAGGCAGGGGAGGCGGGGCGGCGCGGGGCGGCTCGGGGAGGCGGGGCGGCAGGGGAGGTGCAAGAGGCGGGCGGCGGCGCGAGGCGGAGGCGGGCGGCGGCGCGCGGAGGAGGGAGGCGAGCGGGTGGCGGGAGCTGCGGATCCGGGCGGGGAGCTCGCGGCGGCGGCGGCAGAGGTCGAGGGGAGGCGGACGGCGGCCGGAATCGCGGCGGGAGGCGGGCGGCGGCGCGGAGGCGGGAGGTTGGGAGGGGAAATTTCCCTCCCGCGCGATGAGGAAGAGGAGTGCGGGTTGGGGACTGTTTGGCCTCCCCAACCCCTACTTGTACAGGTTGAGAATGGGTTTGAGGGTTGGGCCTTTAAAAAATTTTGAGGGTTCGACGGTTTAGGGGTTCTAGTCTACGCGTTTTTCCTCTCACAAACTATAAAAAGCAGTTATTTTTGAGGGTTTGAGGGTTTGAGTGCTCTACTAGTTTTGCTCTTAGAGGATAGGCTGCTCAAGTGACAGTCATGGTCGGACTGGTTCGAAGAGATAAGGCAGACATCGTAGGTGACAGGCTAGAGCAGGGCCTGTGCATTTTTTTAGCAGAATCTAGGGCACGTACCTCTTGCTAATGGTCGAGGCTTGCATGTGCCGTAGCTGTGCGCCGCATCTGCGTGGCTCGTATCTAAGGGTATCTCCAACCATGCGACAAACGGACGCGCTGGGACTTCCGTTTTAGGTCGTTTGGGTGGCCGTGCGGACACTAGGAGAGCGGTCCGCATCCGCGTGTCCGCGTGTCCGTTTGGGTCGCACGCTGCGCCCAACGCGCGGACGCAGCGCATGTGTAATAAAAAAAACAAAAATGAAAATGAAAAAGGAAAACAACAAAAAAAATAAACTAGTGGTTAATTAAACTTAGCCCTATTTTGGGCAATTTTTACACGAAAGAAAGCCCTATATGGGCTTTAAACTAAAAAAAAAGCAAACCCTAGCCAGGGTTTGCGAGCACGGTGTCTGCCGGCAGTACTACTCCCAGTAGTACTCGTCGTCGTCGCCGTCGATGAGGACGACGCCCCCCGGCGGCGACGCGCTATTCTGGCTTGAAACGCCAGAGGGCGCCGGGGACTCCCGTCAGGGCGACCACTGCGCCCTTTCCCAGGCGGAGTGCGGGTTCGGAGGGCTCGCCGGCCTGCGCAGCCGTGCCCTCTGCGCGGACTCCTTCCGGAGCTGCTCCTCCGCTGCGGCCTGCAGCTCCGCCTCTAGCCGGAGCGCTGCCCGGCGCTCCTCCTCCGCCAGGAGCGCGGCTCGGCGCTCCTCCTCCTCCCGGAGCGCCGCCTGGCGCGTGGCCTCCTCCTGCCGACGCGCCATCTCGAGGAAGGCCCACGCCTCCGCCTGGGCGTCCTCCTGGGCCTTCCTGGCCTTCTCCTCCAGCGCGGAGGCGCGCATCGTCTCGGCGAGGTGCGGCCATTTGGCCAGCTCGTCGAGGTCACACTGCTCGCGGGACGCCGCGAGCGCCGCCTGCAGCTCCGGGTCGTCCTCCTCCTCCTAGGGCTGGGGCTGGGGCTGGGGCTGGTGCTGGGGCTAGGGCTCGTCGATGTAGAGGCCGCCGGGGCGGCGGCCAGCCCGCCTTGCAGGTGTGCACGGCTGCGCGCGAGGCCGCGCCGTCGCGGACGTGAAGCACGTGTGCCGGCTCGCATCGTGCTCCACCTCGAACCACAAGTCCCGGTTGGGACTTGCGTCGCCGTACGCGGGGTACTCCTAGAGGTTGATATGTCTCAAACGTATCTATAATTTCTTATGTTCCATGCTAGTTTTATGACAATACCTACATGTTTTATTCATACTTTATATCATTTTTATGCATTTTCCGGCACTAACCTATTAACAAGATGTCGAAGCGCCAGTTCTGTTTTCTGCTGTTTTTGGTTTCAGAAATCCTACAAGGGAAATATTCTCGGAATTGGACGAAACAAAGGCCACGGTCTTATTTTCCACGGAGTCTTCCAGAACACCGAAGAGGAGACGAAGAGGGGCCACGAGGCGGCCACACCATAGGGGGCACGGCCCCACCCCTGGCCGCGCCGCCATATGGGGTGGGCCCCTCGGGACTCCACCGACATTGCCCCTTCGCCTATATAATCATTCCATCGCGAAAACCCTAGGACCGAGAGCCAAAATACGAGAAAAGTTCCGTAGCACCGCCGCCATCGACGACAAGTTTCGGGGGACAGAATCTCTGTTCCGGCACGCCGCCGGGATGGGGAATTGCCCCCGGAGTTATCTCCATCGACACCATCGCCATCTTCGTCGCCGTTGCTGTCTCCCATGATGAGAAGGGAGTAGTTCTCCCCCGAGGCTGAGGGCTCTACCGGTAGTTATGTGGTTCATCTCTCTCCCATAGTGTGATCTTTATGATATCATGAGCTTTGTAATCTAGTTGAATATGTAGATGTAGCTCTTGTCTATTATGCACTCTAGAGGTTACTTTAATATGAACTCCGGAGTCACTCTCCACGGTGTGATGGTGACAGTGTGCACATCGTGTGTGATTCCTTTATGAAGTTGTGGAGCTTGTTTACTCCGGCTTGAGGTGTGCTTTTGCAGCCCTACACAATGAATGGTGTATGTTATCCAACATGAGAGTGTTTGAGAGTAGTGTTTATTTATTCAGTTATGTGACCATTGTTGAGAGTGTCCACTAGTGAAAGTATGATCCCTAGGTCTTGCTTCTAAGCATTGAAACACCATTTCCAACAAGTTCTGCTACATGTTCGCTTGCTGCCATTTTTATTTTAGATTGCAATTACTACTTATAATCATCCATATTACTTGTATTTCACTATCTCTTCGCCGAACTAGTGCACCTATACATCTGACAAGTGTATTAGGTGTGTTGGGGACACAAGAGACTTCTTGTATCTTAATTGCAGGGTTGCTTGAGAGGGATATCTTTGACCTCTACCTCCCTGAGTTCGATAAACCTTGGGTGATTCACTTATGGGAAACTTGCTGCTATTCTACAAACCTCTGCTCTTGGAGGCCCAACACTGTCTACAGGAATAGAAGCGTGCGTAGACATCAAGCTATTTTCTGGCGCATTTGCCGGGGAGGTAAGGTAAAAGGTATTCACATGCTTCGACTACTAAGCTATTTCCTAGCACTGTTGCCGGTGTGTGAGTGCTCGAAGGTATCTCCTTTAGATTCTGCAATTATATCTTTTTGTTTCTTGTTTTTATTTCACTAGTTAGGCTTAATGGAAAACAACAAAAATATTAGAGATCTTTATAGTATTTATCTTGAGTTAGGACATGAGGTGTTTGAAGAGAAAATTAAGAAGCCTATGAAACTTTATATGCATGATAATGGCAATGTTATTAGTATGAATGCTTTGAACACCATTGTTGCTAATGCTATGGAAAATTAAGCTTGGGGAAGCTGATTTTGATGAGCATGATATTTTTAGTCCCCCAAGCATGGAGGAGAAAATTTACTTTGATGATACTTTACCTCCTATATATGATGATTACAATGATGACTATCATATTTTCAGTCCACCTACTATTGAGGAGAAAATTAATTATGATTACAATATGCCTCCTATATATGATGATTATGGTGATGAGAATAATAATGATAGCTATTTTATTGAATTTGCTCCCATTACAGTTAATAGTAATGACTATGCTTATGTGGAGAGTAATAATTTTATGCATGTAGCTCATGATAAGAATGTTTCATGTGATAGTTATATTGTTGAGTTTGTTCATGATGCTACTGAAAATCTTTATGAGAGAGGACAATATGGTTATAGGGATTTTCATGTTACTAAAACACCTCTCTTTTCGCTGAAAATCTTGAAGTTGCGCTTGTCTTGTTTTCCTATGCTTATTGCATTATGCTTACATGACTTGTTTATTTACAAGATTCCTTTTCATAGGAAGTGGGTTAGACTTAAAAGTGTTTCTTATTTGCTTTTGATGCTCTCTTTTGCTTCAACTCTTATTTGTTGCGAGAGCATCATTAAAATTACTGAGCCCATCTTAATGGCTATAAAGAAAGCACTTCTTGGTAGATAACCCATGTTTTTATTTTGCTACTATTTTGTTGTGTCTTGGAAGTTGTTACTACTGTATCAACCTCTCCTTATCTTTATTTTATTGCATTGTTGTGCCAAGTAAAGTCTTTGATAGAGAGTTGATACTAGATTTGGATTTCTGCGCAGAAACAGATTGTTAGCTGTCACGAATTTGAGCTGTTATCTCTGTAGGCGAATCTTAAAATTCTGTAAAAATTCATGAGTAATCGTCAGATATGTACGCAACTTTCATTCAATTTGAGCTTCTTCATCTGAGCATGTTAAGTGCCTCGAAAAAATTCGTCTTTACGGACTGTTATGTTTTCACAGATTCTGCCTTTTATTTCGCATTGCCTCTTTTACTGTGTTTGAGTGGATTTCTTTGCTCCATTAAATTTCAGTAGCCTTGGGTAATGTCCAGAAGTGTTGGGAATGATTGTGTCCTTGTTGAACATGTGAATTTTTTATTATGCACTAACCCTCTAATGAGATTGCTTTGAGTCTGGTGTGAAGGAAGTTTTCAAGGATCAAGAGAGGAGGATGATATAATATGATCAAGAAGAGTGAAAAGTCTAAGCTTGGGGATGCCCCCGTGGTTCATCCCTGCATATTTCAAGAAGACTCAAGCATCTAAGCTTGGGGATTCCCAAGGCATCCCCTTCTTCATCAACAACTTATCAGGTCACCTCTAGTGAAACTATATTTTTATTCGGTCACATCTTATGTGCTTTACTTGGAGCGTCTATGTGCTTTTATTTTCGTTTTGTTATCTTAATTCTCTGAATAAATTGGATCCTATCTATCTTGTTTGGGAGAGATACATGCTCCGCTTTTTCATTTGAATACTCCTATTCTTCACTTATATTTGTTGAGTATTCAGTTTTCGCACTGTGTAGCTTCTTAGCTCATGGTTTTCATGTATCTCTTGTTCAGAGCTATTAGTTATTTTATAGAAAGTACTCTCTTACTTCACTTATATTTTTTTTAGAGTTTCTTGCTATATAGTTGGAAACAGAAAATGCTTCATGTGGTAGTTGGTATATTGTCTTGAATAATTTGATACTTGGCAATTGTTTTGAGCTCTCAAGTAGATCATATTTAAGCTCTTGCATCATGTAGTTTAAACCTATTAGTGAAGAACTACCATAGAGCTTGTTGAAATTTGGTTTGCATGATTGGTCTCTCTAAGGTCTAGCTATTTTCTGGTAAAAGTGTTCGAACAATAAGGAAGACAGTGTAGAGTCTTATAATGCTTGCAATATGTTCTTATGTAAGTTTTGCTGTACCGGTTCATACTTGTGTTTGTTTCAAACAACCTTGCTAGCCAAAGCCTTGTACTGAGAGGGAATGCTTCTCGTGCATCCAAAACCTTGAGCCAAAACCTATGCCATGTGTGTCCACCATAACTACCTACTATGTGGTATTTTTCTGCCATTCCAAGTAAATACTTCATGTGCTACCTTTAAACAATTCAAAAGTTATTATCTCGTATTTGTGTCAATGTTTTATAGCTCATGAGGAAGTATGTGGTGTTTTATCTTTCAATCTTGTTGGGCAGAGTTTCACCAATGGACTAGTGGCTTCATCCTCTTATCCAATAATTTTGCAAAAAGAGCTGGCAACGGGGTTCCCAACCCCAATTAATTAACTTTCATTAATAATTCTCTTCACATGTTTTGCCCTGATTCATCAGTAAGCAACTTAATTTTGCAAATAGACACTCCTCCATGGTATGTGAAATGTTGGAAGGCACCCGAGGATTCGGTTAGCCATGGCTTGTGAAAGAAAAAGGTTGGGAGGAGTGTCATCCATAAATAAAACTAAAGTACATGTGTAAACAAAAGAGAAAAGGGATGATCTACCTTGCTGGTAGAGATAACGTCCTTCATAGGAGCCGCTCTTTGAAAGTCTGTTTGACAAGGGGGTTAGAGTGTCCACTACCATTCGTTGACAACAACAAACACTTCTCAAAACTATACTTTTATGCTCTCTATATGATTTCAAAACTTGAAAAGCTCTAGCACATGATTTAATCCCTGCTTCCCTCTGCGAAGGGCTGATACGTCTCCGACGTATCGATAATTTCTTATGTTCCATGCCACATTATTGATGATATCTACATGTTTTATGCATACTTTATGTCATATTTATGCATTTTCCGGCACTAACCTATTAACGAGATGCCGAAGAGCCAGTTCTTTGTTTCTGCTGTTTTTGGTTTCAGAAATCCTAGTACGGAAATATTCGCGGAATTGGACGAAACCAACGCCCAGGGGCCTATTTTGCCACGAAGCTTCCAGAAGTCCGAGGGAGAGACGAAGTGGGGCCACGGGGCGCCGCCACACTCGGGCGGCGCGGCCCAGGGGGGCCCGCGCGGCCCTAGCGTGTGGGGCCCCCGTGACGCCTCCTGACCTGCCCTTCCGCCTACTTAAGTCTTCGTCGACAATAGCCCCAGTACCGAGAGCCACGATACGGAAAACCTTCCAGAGACGCCACCGCCGCCAATCCCATCTCGGGGGATTCAGGAGATCGCCTCTGGCACCCTGCCGGAGAGGGGAATCATCTCCCGGAGGACTCTTCACCGCCATGGTCGCCTCCGGAGTGATGAGTGAGTAGTTCACCCCTGGACTATGGGTCCATAGCAGTAGCTAGATGGTCGTCTTCTCCTAATTATGCTTCATTGTCGGATCTTGTGAGCTGCCTAACATGATCAAGATCATCTATCTGTAATGCTATATGTTGTGTTTGTTGGGATCCGATGGATAGAGAATACTATGTTATGTTGATTATCAATCTATTACCTATGTGTTGTTTATGATCTTGCATGCTCTCCGTTATTAGTAGAGGCTCTGGCCAAGTTTTTACTCTTAACTCCAAGAGGGAGTATTTATGCTCGATAGTGGGTTCATGCCTCCATTAAATGCAGGACGATGTGAGAAAGTTCTAAGGTTGTGGATGTGCTGTTGCCACTAGGGATAAAACATTGATGCTATGTCCGAGGATGTAGTTATTGATTACATTACGCACCATGCTTAATGCAATTGTCTGTTGTTTTCAACTTAATACTGGAAGGGGTTCGGATGATAACCTGAAGGTGGACTTTTTAGGCATAGATGCATGCTGGATAGCGGTCTATGTACTTTGTCGTAATGCCCAATTAAATCTCACAATACTCATCATATCATGTATGTGCATTGTCATGCCCTCTCTATTTGTCAATTGCCCAACTGTAATTTGTTCACCCAACATGCTATTTATCTTATGGGAGAGACACCTCTAGTGAACTGTGGACCCCGGTCCATTCTTTTAATCGAATACAATCTACTGCAATACTTGTTCTACTATTTTCTGCAAACAATCATCATCCACACTATACATCTAATCCTTTGTTACAGCAAGCCGGTGAGATTGACAACCTCACTGTTTCGTTGGGGCAAAGTTCTTTGGTTGTGTTGTGCAGGTTCCACGTTGGCGCCGAAATCCCTGGTGTTGCGCCGCACTACATCTCGCCGCCATCAACCTTCAACGTGCTTCTTGGCTCCTACTGGTTCGATAAACCTTGGTTTCTTACTGAGGGAAAACTTGCCGCTGTATGCATCACACCTTCCTCTTGGGGTTCCCAACGGACGCGTGGTGTACGCGTATCAAGCAGATTTTTTGGCGCCGTTGCCGGGGAGATCAAGACACGCTACAAGGGGAGTCTCCACATGTCAATCTCTTTACTTTGTTTTTGTCTTGCTTTATTTTATTTACTACTTTGTTTGCTGCACTAAATCAAAATACAAAAAAAATTAGTTGCTAGTTTTACTTTATTTGCTATCTTGTTTGCTATATCAAAAACACACAAAAATTAGTTACTTGCATTTACTTTATCTAGTTTGCTTTATTTACTGTTGCTAAAATGGGTACTCCTGAAAATACTAAGTTGTGTGACTTCACAACCACAAATAATAATGATTTCTTATGCACACCTATTGCTCCACCTGCTACTACAGCAGAATTCTTTGAAATTAAACCTGCTTTACTGAATCTTGTTATGCGAGAGCAATTTTCTGGTGTTAGTTCTGATGATACTGCTGCCCATCTCAATAATTTTGTTGAATTATGTGAAATGCAAAAGTATAAGGATGTAGATGGTGACATTATAAAATTAAAATTGTTTCCTTTCTCATTAAGAGGAAGAGCTAAAGATTGGTTGCTATCTCTGCCTAAGAATAGTATTGATTCATGGACTAAATGCAAGGATGCTTTTATTGGTAGATATTATCCCCCTGCTAAAATTATATCTTTGAGGAGTAGCATAATGAATTTTAAACAATTGGATAATGAGCATGTTGCACAAGCTTGGGAAAGAATGAAATCTTTGGTTAAAAATTGCCCAACCCATGGACTGACTACTTGGATGATCATCCAAACCTTTTATGCAGGACTGAATTTTTCTTCACGGAACCTATTGGATTCAGCTGCTGGAGGTACCTTTATGTCCATCACTCTTGGCGAAGCAACAAAGCTTCTTGATAATATGATGATTAATTACTCTGAATGGCACACGGAAAGAGCTCCACAAGGTAAGAAGGTAAATTCTGTCGAAGAAACCTCTTCCTTGAGTGATAAGATTGATGCTATTATGTCTATGCTTGTGAATGATAGGACTAATGTTGATCCTAATAATGTTCCGTTAGCTTCATTGGTTGC
This sequence comes from Lolium perenne, assembly GCF_019359855.2. Lineage (NCBI taxonomy): Eukaryota > Viridiplantae > Streptophyta > Magnoliopsida > Poales > Poaceae > Lolium > Lolium perenne. Next base: position 266,946,870 of record NC_067245.2, read on the forward strand.
TCAAGAAGAACATGTTGATGTAAACTACATTAAAAATAACAATTTCAACAACAATGCTTACCGGAACAATTCTAGTAACAACTATAGGCCATATCCTTATAATAATGGCAACGGCTATGGTAATTCTTATGGGAATTCTTACAACAATAATAGGAACACACACCCTGGACTTGAAGCTATGCTTAAAGAATTTATTAGTACACAAACTGCTTTTAACAAATCTGTTGAAGAAAAGCTTGGGAAAATTGATATACTTGCTTCTAAAGTCGATAGTCTTGCTGCTGATGTTGATCTTTTGAAATCGAAAGTTATGCCTAATGAAAATCATAATAATAAAAATTTTACTACAGCAAATGCCATCCAAGTTAGAATTAATGAGAATATAAGATTGATGGCCGAATTGCGTGCTAGGTGGGAGAAAGAAGAAAATGAAAAAGAAGATAATATAGCTAAAGTTTGGACTATTACCACCACTAGTAATGCTAATGCTACACATGTTGCTGCACCTCCTACTATTAATGGTAAAATAATTGGTGTTGGTAATGTTTCCACTTCTAATGCAAAGCGTGAAAAACTGCCTGAAACTGCTAAAACTGCTGAAACTGCCTGTGATAAAGCTGCTGAATTTTTTTTCCAACATTGGGGATGATGATCCCATTGCTTTAGATTATAATGGTTTGGATTTTGATGATTGCCATATCTCTGAAGTTATAAAGTTCTTACAAAAACTTGCTAAGAGTCCTAATGCTAGTGCTATAAATTTGGCTTTCACGAAACATATTACAAATGCTCTCATAAAAGCTAGAGAAGAGAAACTAGAACGCGAAACTTCTATTCCTAGGAAGCTAGAGGATGGTTGGTAGCCCATCATTAAGATGAAGGTCAATGACTTTGATTGTAATGCTTTATGTGATCTTGGTGCAAGTATTTCCGTTATGCCTAGGAAGATCTATAATATGCTTGACTTGCCACCATTGAAAAATTGTTATTTGGATGTTAATCTTGCTGATAACTCTACAAAGAGACCTTTGGGGAGAGTTGATAATGTTTGCATTACCGTTAACAATAACCTTGTCCCCGTTGATTTTGTTGTCTTGGATATTGAATGCAATGCATCTTGTCCCATTATATTGGGAAGACCTTTTCTTCGAACTGTTGGTGCTATCATTGATATGAAGGAAGGTAATATTAAATATCAATTTCCTCTCAAGAAAGGTATGGAACACTTCCCTAGAAAGAGAATGAAGTTACCTTTTGATTCTATTATTAGAACAAATTATGATGTTGATGCTTCGTCTCTTGATAATACTTGATACACACTTTCTGCGCCTAGCTGAAAGGCGTTAAAGAAAAGCGCTTATGGGAGACAACCCATGTTTTTACTTCTGCACTTTTATTTTATATTTGAGTCTTGGAAGTTGTTACTACTGTAGCAACCTCTCCTTATCTTAGTTTTGTGCATTGTTGTGCCAAGTAAAGTCGTTGATAGTAAGGTTCATACTAGATTTGGATTACTGCGCAGAAACAAATTTCTTTGCTGTCACGAATCTGGGCCTAATTCTCTGTAGGTAACTCAGAAAATTATGCCAATTTACGTAAGTGATCCTCAGATATGTATGCAACTTTCATTCGATTTGAGCATTTTCATTTGAGCAAGTCTGGTGCTCCAATAAAATTCGTCTTTGCGAACTGTTCTGTTTTGACAGATTCTGCCTTTTATTTCACATTGCCTGTTTTGCTATGATTGATGGATTTTTCGATTCCATTGACTTTCAGTAGCTTTGTGCAATGTCCAGAAGTGTTAAAAATGATTGTGTCACCTCTGAACATGTAAATTTTAATTGTGCACTAACCCTCTAATGAGTTGTTTTGAGTTTGGTGTGGAGGAAGTTTTCAAGGATCAAGAGAGGGAGATGATACAATATGATCAAGGAGAGTGAAAGCTCTAAGCTTGGGGATGCCCCGGTGGTTCACCCCTACATATATCAAGAAGACTCAAGCGTCTAAGCTTGGGGATGCCCAAGGCATCCCCTTCTTCATCGATAACATTATCAGGTTCCTCTAGTGAAACTATATTTTTATTCCATCACATCTTATGTACTTTGCTTGGAGCGTCGGTTTGTTTTTGTTTTTGTTTTGTTTGAATAAAATGGATCCTAGCATTCATTGTGTGGGAGAGAGACACGCTCCGCTGTTGCATATGGACAAATATGTCCTTAGGCTTTACTCATAATATTCATGGCGAAAGTTTCTTCTTCGTTAAATTGTTATAAGGTTGGAAACGGAAAATGATACATGTAGTAATTGCTATAATGTCTTGGATAATGTGATACTTGGCAATTGTTGTGCTCATGTTTAAGCTCTTGCATCATATACTTTGCACCTATTAATGAAGAAATACATAGAGCTTGCTAAAATTTGGTTTGCATAATTTGTCTCTCTAAGGTCTAGATAATTTCTAGTAAAGAGTTTGAACAACAAGGAAGACGGTGTAGAGTCTTATAATATTTACAATATGTCTTTTATGTAAGTTTTGCTGCACCGGTTCATCCTTGTGTTTGTTTCAAATAACCTTGCTAGCCTAAACCTTGTATCGAGAGGGAATACTTCTCATGCATCCAAATCCTTGAGCCAACCACTATGCCATTTGTGTCCACCATACCTACCTACTACATGGTATTTCTCCGCCATTTCAAAGTAAATTTCTTGAGTGCTACCTTTAAAATTTCTATCCTCTACCTTTACAATATATAGCTCATGGGACAAATAGCCTAAAAACTATTGTGGTATTGAATATGTACTTATGCACTTTATCTCTTATTAAGTTGCTTGTTGTGCGATAACCATGTTCCTGGGGACGCCATCAACTACTCTTTGTTGAATATCATGTGAGTTGCTATGCATGTCCGTCTTGTCTGAAGTAAGGGAGATTTACCGCTAGAATGGTTAGAGCATGCATATGTTAGAGAAGAACATTGGGCCGCTAACTAAAGCCATGATCCATGGTGGAAGTTTCAGTTTTGGACAAATATCCTCAATCTCATATGAGAAAATTAATAATTGTTGAATGCTTATGCATAAAAGAGGAGTCCATTATCTGTTGTCTATGTTGTCCCGGTATGGATGTCTAAGTTGAGAATAATCAATAGCGAGAAATCCAATGCGAGCTTTCTCCTTAGGCCTTTATACAGGCGGCATAGATGTACCCCTTTGTGACACTTGGTTAAAACATATGCATTGCGATGATAATCCAGGTAATCCGAGCTAATTAGGACAAGGTGCGGGCACTATTAGTATACTATGCATGAGGCTTGCAACTTGTAGGATATAATTTACATAACACATATGCTTTATTACTACCGTTGACAAAATTGTTTCTTGTTTTCAAAACCAAAGCTCTAGCACAAATATAACAATCAATGCTTCCCTCTGCGAAGGGCCTTTCTTTTACTTTTATTGTTGAGTCAGTTCACCTATTTCTCTCCACCTCAAGAAGCAAACACTTGTGTGAACTGTGCATTGATTCCTACATACTTGCATATTGCACTTGTTATATTACTTTACATTGACAACTATCCATGAGATATACATGTTATAAGTGGAAAGCAACCGCTGAAACTTCATCTTCCTTTGTGTTGCTTCAATACCTTTACTTGGAATTATTGCTTTATGAGTTAACTCTTATGCAAGACTTATTGATGCTTGTCTTGAAGTACTATTCATGAAAAGTCTTTGCTATATGATTCAATTGTTTACTAATTGCATTACCATTGTTTTGATCGCTGCATTCATTACATATGCTTACAGTAGTACGATCAAGGTTATGATGGCATGTCACTCCAGAAATTATCTTTGTTATCATTTACTCGCTTCTGGACGAGCGTAAACTAAGCTTGGGGATGCTGATACGTCTCCGACATATCGATAATTTCTTATGTTCCATGCCACATTATTGATGATATCTACATGTTTTATGCATACTTTATGTCATATTTATGCATTTTTCGGCACTAACCTATTAACGAGATGCCGAAGAGCCAGTTGCTGTTTTCTGCTGTTTTTGGTTTCAGAAATCCTAGTAAGGAAATATTCTCGGAATTGGACGAAATCAACGCCCAGGGGCCTATTTTGCCATGAAGCTTCCAGAAGTCCGAGGGAGAGACGAAGTGGGGCCACGGGGCGCCGCCACACTAAGGCGGCGCGGCCCAGGGGGGGCCCGCGCAGCCCTAGCGTGTGGGGCCCCCGTGACGCCTCCTGACCTGCCCTTCCGCCTACTTAAGTCTTCGTCGACAATAGCCCCAGTACCGAGAGCCACGATACGGAAAACCTTCCAGAGACGCCGCCGCCGCCAATCCCATCTCGGGGGATTCAGGAGATCGCCTCCGGCACCCTGCCGGAGAGGGGAATCATCTCCCGGAGGACTCTTCACCGCCATGGTCGCCTCCGCAGTGATGAGTGAGTAGTTCACCCCTGGACTATGGGTCCATAGCAGTAGCTAGATGGTCGTCTTCTCCTAATTATGCTTCATTGTCGGATCTTGTGAGCTGCCTAACATGATCAAGATCATCTATCTGTAATGGTATATGTTGTGTTTGTTGGGATCCGATGGATAGAGAATACTATGTTATGTTGATTATCAATCTATTACCTATGTGTTGTTTATGATCTTGCATGCTCTCCGTTATTAGTAGAGGCTCTGGCCAAGTTTTTACTCTTAACTCCAAGAGGGAGTATTTATGCTCGATAGTGGGTTCATGCCTCCATTAAATCTGGGACAGTGACAGAAAGTTCTAAGGTTGTGGATGTGTTGTTGCCACTAGGGATAAAACATTGATGCTATGTCCGAGGATGTAGTTATTGATTACATTACGCACCATACTTAATGCAATTGTCTGTTGTTTTCAACTTAATACTGGAAGGGGTTCGGATGATAACCTGAAGGTGGACTTTTTAGGCATAGATGCATGCTGGATAGCGGTCTATGTACTTTGTCATAATGCCCAATTAAATCTCACAATACTCATCATATCATGTATGTGCATTGTCATGCCCTCTCTATTTGTCAATTGCCCAACTGTAATTTGTTCACCCAACATGCTATTTATCTTATGGGAGAGACACCTCTAGTGAACTGTGGACCCCGGTCCATTCTTTTAATCGAATACAATCTACTGCAATACTTGTTCTACTGTTTTCTGCAAACAATCATCATCCACACTATACATCTAATCCTTTGTTACAGCAAGCCGATGAGATTGACAACCTCACTGTTTCGTTGGGGAAAAGTACTTTGGTTGTGTTGTGCAGGTTCCACGTTGGCGCCGGAATCCCTGGTGTTGCGCCGCACTACATCTCGCCGCCATCAACCTTCAACGTGCTTTTTGGCTCCTACTGGTTCGATAAACCTTGGTTTCTTACTGAGGGAAAACTTGCCGCTGTACGCATCACACCTTCCTCTTGGGGTTCCCAACGGACGCGTGCTGTACGCGTATCAAGGGCCTTTCTTTTATTTTATGTTGAGTCAGTTTACCTACTTCCTTCTATCTTAGAAGCAAACACATGTGTCAACTGTGTGCATTGATTCTTACATACTTGCTTATTTGCACTCATCATATTACTTTGTGTTGACAATTATCCATGAGATATACATGTTGAAAGTTGAAAGCAACTGCTGAAACTTAAATCTTCCTTTGTGTTGCTTCAAAACCTTCTATTAAGAATCTATTGCTTTATGAGTTAACTCTTATGCAAGACTTTTCGATGCTAGTCTTGAAAGTACTATTCATGAAAAGTCTTTGCTATATGATTCAGTTGTTTAGTCATTATCTATTTGTTAACAAACTATAGACCATTGCTTTGAATCACTTCATTCATCTCATATGCTTTACAATAGTATTGATCAAGATCATGTTGGTAGCATGTCACTTCACAAATTATTCTTTTTATCGTTTACCTACTCGAGGGCGAGTAGGAACTAAGCTTGGGGATGCTTGATACGTCTCAAACGTATCTATAATTTCTTATGTTTCATGCTAGTTTTATGACAATACCTACATGTTTTATTCATACTTTATATCATTTTTATGCATTTTCTGGCACTAACCTATTAACAAGATGCCGAAGCGCCAGTTCCTGTTTTCTGCTGTTTTTGGTTTCAGAAATCCTACACAGGAAATATTCTCAGAATTGGACGAAACAAAAGCCCACGGTCTTATTTTCCACGGAGTCTTCCAGAACACCGAAGAGGAGACGAAGAGGGGCCACGAGGCGGCCACACGATAGGGGGCGCGGCCCCACCCCTGGTCGCGCCGCCATATGGGGTGGGCCCCTTGGGACTCCACCGACATCGCCTCTTCGCCTATATAATCCTTCCGTCGCGAAAACCCTAGGACCGAGAGCCAAAATACGAGAATAGTTCCGTAGCGCCGCCGCCATCGACGACAAGTTTCGGGGGACAGAATCTCTCTTCCGGCACGCCGCCGGGACGGGGAATTGCCCCCGGAGTCATCTCCATCGACACCATCGCCATCTTCGTCGCCGTTGCTGTCTCCCATGATGAGGAGGGAGTAGTTCTCCCCCGAGACTGAGGTCTCTACCGGTAGCTATGTGGTTCATCTCTCTCTCCCATGGTGTGATCTTTATGTGATCATTAGCTTTTGTAATCTAGTTGAATATGTAGATGTAGCTCTTGTCTATTATGCACTCTAGAGGTTACTTTAATATGAACTCCGGAGTCACTCTCCACGGTGTGATGGTGACAGTGTGCGCATCGTGTGTGATTCCTTTATGAAGTTGTGGAGCTTGTTTACTCCGGCTTGAGGTGTGCTTTTGCAGCCCTACACAATGAATGGTGTTTGTTATCCAACACGAGAGTGTTTGAGAGTAGTATTTATTTATTCAGTTATGTGACCATTGTGGAGAGTGTCCACTAGTGAAAGTATGATCCTTAGGTCTTGTTTCTAAGCATTGAAACACCGTTTCCAACAAGTTCTGCTACATGTTCGCTTGCTGCCATTTTTATTTCAGATTGCAATTACTACTTATAATCATACATATTACTTGTATTTCACTATCTCTTCGCCGAACTAGTGCACCTATACATCTGACAAGTGTATTAGGTGTGTTGGGGACACAAGAGACTTCTTGTATCTTAATTGCAGGGTTGCTTGAGAGGGATATCTTTGACCTCTACCTCCCTGAGTTCGATAAACCTTGGGTGATTCACTTAAGGGAAACTTGCTGCTGTTCTACAAACCTCTGCTCTTAGAGGCCCAACACTGTCTACAGGAATAGAAACGTGCGTAGACATCAGAGGTCCGCCGGCAGCTGCGCGCGGCGCCTCCGGATCTCCGCGACGCGGGCGCGGCCGGAGCCCGGGATGGGCGGCACCGGACAGTCCCCCTCCCCCAATCCACATTTAATAGGACTGGGGCACCGACAGCTGGGCTAGCCACGCGGACCAGGCGGACACGCGAGCGTGCCAGCCGCGGCCACGCAAACCCGGGCCAGATTGCGTCGTTCCGGATGCCGCGGCCGTCCGCTTTTGCGGTGCGTCCCCGTGTTGGGCCGCATTTTTGTCCGGCTGGACCAATCCGGACGCGCGGGCGCGGGATGGGTCGCCGCGTTGGAGATGCCCTAACGACTCAGGCTTTTTTCACCCTCCCACTGATGTTTCCTGCGGAAAGAAAAGAGCGAATACGAGTCCCTTCGTATCCGACAGAGTCAACAAGCTGCCCGCAAGCGCCAGCCGGCCGGCGCCTCCCCGGAAGAAGGCACCGTCGCCGATGAGATCGCAGGCCGGCGTTGGTTTCAGTCCATACGGCAAACTGTCACCACGCCTGTAAGCTGGGCTCCAGCGACGGGAGGATCTTGCTGCTCCTTCTGCCTGTAACTGAGCTCACCCATGCCAATAATGAATAGCATTTGTGTTCAAATTATCCAGAGGGAACGAAGAAGGAGTAGACTAGACTTTAGATCCATATTTAAGAACACTAATCAACAGATCATGTAGAAGTGAAGAATCAAAGGAAATCTTGACGTAGCGACGAGAATCAAAGCAACAGAATGAATATCCCTTCTCTCGATGGCAATCTGTCATGGAGGAAGTCCCCGGCCACCAACATTGGAGAGTCCATGCTCGCATGTAGACGGGGGACGTCTCTGGCCTCCACCAACAGCGTCGCGGAAGATGTAGCCGCCAGCGGCGACCAGCATCGGAGAGTCCCTGCTCGCCGATGCGGATGACCGAGGGCCATGGACGTCGCTGGCCCTCACCATCCGTTGACCTTCTCAACCCACTGCGTCGCCGAAGACGTCGCCGGCCATCATCGCCCATATGGCCTCTTACGGAGAATTACAGAACGACGTGTATTGTAAAGGTATTCGGGATTTTCTTTAGTCTGGAAAGAACGACTATGGGAGGAAAATGAAAACTAACCTTGCGATGCTTAACTAATAGTGCGGGCGCATGGATAGGCGCATAGCTGCGGCGCAGGCAAGCCCCATCCCTTGCTAATGGGCCAACACTACTACATGGTAGGGATTTAGGGGCACTTTGCCCTGGGGCACTTTTCAAAGTGCCCCTAAATACCCCCTTTTAGAGGCACTTTGGCCAAAATGCCTCTAATGCCCTACCTATTGGGGCAGTTTTGAGAAGTGCCCCAATTGGTATACACCTATAGGGGCAGTTTGGAGTAGTGCTCCAATTGGTATACACCTATTGGGGCAGTTTGGAGAAGTGCCCCAATTGGTATACACCTATTGGGGCAGTTTGGAGAAGTGCCCCAATTGGTATACACCTATTGGGGCAGTTTGGATAAGTGCCCCAATTGGTATACACCTATTGGGGCAGTTTGGAGAAGTGCCCCAATTGGTATACACCTATTGGGGCAGTTTGACTAGTGCCCCAATTGGTATACACCTATTGGGGCAGTTTCAAGAAGTGCCCCAATAGGTGTATACCTATTGGGGCAGTTTGACTAGTGCCCCAAATTCCTCGCCGGTGAGGTGCCGTGGTGTGCCACCCTTCCCCAAGGCCCCAAGCGCATCGGAGGCGGAGCGAACCGACGGCGTCGCCACCGAGGAGAATGGAACCCTAGATGTGTTCTGGCTGCCGCCTCTCCTGTTCACTCTCATGTACCCAAGTTCGGTTTCTTCGGCATTTTAAAATTTTGAAAAGGATGTTTCTGAGTTTAACAGAATTGTAAACATTTTTTTTTCCGTGGATACAATTACTCTGCAATAGTACAAACTACAGAGCAGAGTGGACGATAGGCACAGTAGCTTTCATGAAACAAAGTAGAGACAAGATGGGGATGCCACGGCTTCCAGCATTCCAGGTCATCCGAAAGGGACAAGTCCTACTAACCAAAGCACAGCCGCGCAGGCACAGTCAGCCCAGCAGCGCACACACGGCCTCCACCGCCAAATTCAAGTGCTTAGTTACAAATTCAAACAAAGTTAAAAACAACAAATTATGTGTAAACAACAGACATAAACATCTGGTAATAGAAACAGATAATTCAAACACTTAAATTCCTACAAACCATCACATAGAACTTGAAAGCTAAACTAGGTGATAATCCAAACTACTTGATAATTTGAAGCTAAACTAGGTGATAATCCAAACTACTTGATAATTTGAACAAGTTTACTGTAGAACATTAAACTAGAACAAGTTTACTTGATAATCTGAACTAGCTAATTGCCCCCACTAGTTGATGATCTCAACAAAGTTGAGACTTATATACTCCTGCATTGGATATATCTTGATCAAAACAGTTGATTCAACTCCAATGTGAGCAGCAACAACAAAGTCTGTCCAACCATTTTGAAAGGATACATGTCCAAGGTCCCATTCAATTTTGTAGGTGCAGTCAATAAAGTCTTCTTCTTCTCCTTCTAGGGGTTGTCCATTCCTTGAAAGATGTGCTTTTCCAAAAACTGGGTACCTGTAGCCATCCACAGCCTCACTAGGCATGTACTGACATAAGAGCAAATAATAATTTCTCAGCATCTAATTATTGCATTCAAATGCATGAAAACATGATAATAATTAGCTAGTACCACAAACCAAACCAGACAAACTTACCAAGGCTTCAAATTCCTGATTGTCCTCATCCATCTTGTGCACCCAAAAATTCTTATGATGTTTTAGTTCATAGAATTCATGTTCGGTGACATAAACATCTTTGTAGATTCCAAAAAGAATGGCAGACATCTCCTGCTCAGTAACTGAATTGATGTCTGTGAATACAGTTCTGTACAGGATGCTCCGTATGGAACTAGGCATATCTCCAACCACTGCAGAAATAGGTGCCATACAATTTCAGTAACATATAGGAATGGCTATAGGTTCAGCAATACTAAATTTAAAAACATGAAGTTGAGCCAGAATATACCAGTTTCTTCAACTACGGCTTTCTTAATATTATTCTTGTAAACAGTAACATTGAATAAGTTGGATAGTCCATCAAGAGAATCTTCATTGTATTCGAAATGCACAGCATCTCCCACTTCTATATCATAAGCCCTAATTAAAGATTTCCAGTAAGGACCACAAATGTATGTCCTCGACCTATCTTTTCTCAGGAACAAATCATATTTGCGGAAATTGGGTGTCCTGGCAACTAGCCAACTCTTTGTGAACTTGTTCAACCTCTCTCTGAAGGAGCAAGGTACATTCTGTATGTACACAAAAAGTGTTAAGTTATAAATAATATGATTGGCTACTGTATCACAATGAATGGAAACCACATTATCCAGTTTCAACATGTCTTACCACACCATGTAGGAATCCAGGAACGACGATAACATTGAAACTTGTTGTTTTCCTCTCTGCACGGCCACAATTTTCAGAAGGTTGCTCACAGCCAACACAAGTCATTTCGGCCATCACCTATAATAGAATTGGAGAGATTTAGGAGATGATGTAAATAAATTACAATTTATGCATGCACATGTCCGTTTACAGTATGTAGTATAATGTAGAGCTACGGTTGCACGGTACATAATGGAGAGCTATGGTCTGCTTCAGCGATCAACGGGTGGTGTCCTGGGCCAACTTCACCCGTTCGGGACTAGCTTCCTCCACGCCGTCGGCTCCATATCCGACATCCACGAGATGCGTCCGACAGCCACGAGGTGGTCCATGCAATCTAAATTTGTGGTGTGTCGTTCACATGTTTGTATGTGTTGGCAATTGATTGAATCTAACTAGGGAGAAAATAACTTACGAATGAGCTGACAAAACTAACATTACTCCTTAAATCCTTCAAACTTAAAAGCCTGAAGTACTAGAAAAAAGAAGTTGTAATAAATCTGACAGTACGAGAACTTGTTCAACCTCTCTCTGAATGAACAAGGTACATTCTGTAGGTAAAACAAACATTAATGCGGTGTGTGCCATGCATGGTGACCGGACGAAAAGGGAGCGGACAAAACACAAAAAGGAATACAGCGGTGTCTGTCATAGCTAGAGGGTAATCCTTGCCCTTTTCTCTTCCGTCACATAGCTAGATGTAAACAAACATTTATCCAGGTAAATAATTTATGCATGGACACAGGGTGAGAGATTCAGGAAGTAAACAACTAACCGTCAAACAGCAGATTGATTTGTAGAGGATGAACTGCTAGACCTTTTGGTTCTGCACAGGTTGGATCGAACAATTAATTGAAGCAGCCAAGGAACCAGTAATTGAGAACAAGGAAAGGATCAACAATGAATAGTTTAATCAGAAATCTTAATCAGCAGAAAACATAAAACTCACCGTCAAATAGCAGTTTGATTTGGAGAGAATGAACTGCTAGACCTTTCAGGTTCTGCACATGTTGGATCGAACAATTAATAGGAGCAACCAAGGAACCAGTAATTGAGAACAAGGAGAGGATGAACAATTAATAGAAATCAAATTAGAAAAAAGAGATATCGAAGAACAGAAGAACTTTGATCGGAATAGAGGGGTGGGACGTACAATTTAGAAAGAACTGTGTATGCCTGTGATTGAAAGAGAGGGGTGGGAATATAGTGGTGGTCGAGCAGTTATTCCACCCACGATCGATCCCAGTTCACCTGTTCCCACGTTGCTTTTCCCAAGGCCTAGTGGGCTTGTTCTGTTTTTCCCAAGGCCCAGGGAAGTAAAACACTTAACTTCCAGCCTAGTGGGCTTGTTCTGTTTTTCCCAAGGCCCAGGGAAGTAAAACACTTAACTTCCAGCCTAGTGGGCTTGTTCTGTTTTTCCCAAGGCCCAGGGAAGTACATATTACTTTGCAAAAAATGAACAATTAAAATCAGTGAAAATTGAACTGGCAGTAGGAAAAATGCAGGACCAAATAGTCAATCATAAAGTGTACCCCCTGCACAATCCCACTATACAATCCCTTCACACAAGAGCCAGTGTACCCTCCTACTGCCAGATTGACAGATTTTATCCTAGCACACATGAACTAAGACTAAGAAAGACAAATCATTGAGGAATAGAGACACTCCTCCTTTATCAAGAAATTTACAGATACCGAGAATTAGAGCAAAAAAACTTAAAATATCGCTCAATACTGAGAAGAAAGAAACAGAGAGACCCTCCTCCTTTATCCGGGCTTGGGACCGGCTACCGAGAATATGGTAGGCGGAATTACCCCCAAAACCCAAATAAAAAAATCAGAAATATAGTCTGCATAATAGATACTGCGACATATATAGTCAAACAAGCGGCCAGGGTAGCGAAATGACATAAACACACAATGGACACACACAAATTGTAGACTAAAACAATTATATCATATGATAAAGATTATTGACATAGGCATCCCAAATGGGCTTGCCGAAGATGGTACCCGGGGTTTACTGGAAGCCCAATACCCGAAGAATAAGAAGATTCGGGAGCCCAAGATTTACTAAGGAAAGATAGAGTTGTAATAGGAAGTGTTGTTTGTAATCTGGCGGGATGAGTTAGAAACCGTCCCGGACTCTGTAAACTTGTATAGCACGAATCCTTCGGCTTCACCTCATATATAAAGGGGAGTCGAAGGACAAAGAATCAATCGAATCATTGTCTGCAAACTCTAGTTTTCATAGTCGTCGAGTACTTTTCGGCTGAAACCTTCGAGATCTACTTACCCTCTACTTCTAACTAAACCCTAGCCTACAATCCATAGGCATTGACAAGTCAATACCTTGTCAATTGGCGCCGTCTGTGGGAATTAGAGGCGTAAGGAGCTGATCTCGATGGCACGCTCAAGATCTTCGACATCATCAACCGCAAGCAACACAATGGATCGAGGTAAACAGATCGCTACTGGTCTTGTCGATTTTGTTCCTCACCCACCCTCCCGTTTGGATGCATATGCGTATCTGGCGGAACCCATGGAGATGACGTTCGGAAGGTTCCACTTTCGCGTCGAGAAGGAAGGATCGTATCGTGTCGAGATTCCGATTTCGTCGGGATCGTCGGTAGTCGATTCCGATTTTTCAAACTATGCATCGTCAATCGAGTCAGGAGAAGAAGAAACCTCGGCGACACGCTACGTCAGCACCAGAGCAAGAGAGAAACTCGCCAAGATCTTCAACGACATGTCGTTTGAGTCATCTGCGGACTCATATATAAGCGATGGCTCAAGCAATGTCGACAGTTACGACTTCATCGACAAATCTCTGACAGTGGGCAAGGTCTTCATCAATCTCAACGACGATGTCACCAAACCCAACGTAGATCTGAATACAAAGTATCATCAGATTTACGCCATTGAAGATCAAGAAGAGACATCTGAGGCTTTCGACAGTTTGGGAAATCCATACGTCGATCCCTCCAATCTGCGACAAGGCTTGGGCAACAAATACGTCGGGCCAGAGCCGCGAGATAGAGTTCAACTTTCACAAGCAGCGTGGGACAGAGCTGCGAGAGCTATGAACGGCACAGAACCAATGGCTACCACAGCCACACCAGAAGAATTGCAAGCATATCAATATAGGCTCGCACGAGCTGCCAGGGAATTGGAAAAACAGACAGCTGAGTTGAACAGGAGAAAGGAGGCAGCTTCTGCATCCAGCAGGAGAAGGGCAGATCTAAGTCGACAATCTAGAACTACGGGTGATAGCCATCGGGAGGCGCGGAATAGAGCAAGGTCAAGACTGCAACACATACCCGAAGCGGAAAGAGAACACTTGGTTCAAAACCTCGACATGTCCTTTATGTCGATAGATACAAGAGGAAACATCATCCCTAAGACACCAGAGGCTGGGTATATGGCGACACATGCTTTTATCCTTGCATCTAAACCACCTCCGGGTGATCCAAGGGAAACACTGTACAATATGGCGGTAGCAGGAGTTGGAGCTATGGGGACAGCGTTTATATCAACGCCTCCCGAAGGAGTGGCAAGGCAAAATAGTCCGCGACCCGCAAAGAAGAATAGCGGCAGCACCTGAAGGGCCAAGTGGAGTAAGAGACACAGCAGCACAAGCAAGAGTCGACAGAGCGCGGCAAAGTAGAAGGGATCATCGGCAATCCCCAGAACTTAACGACGAAGATATGTGCGGCTTACCATGCTTCACGAGGAGAGTCCGAAAAACGCGAGTCCCCTCAGGATTCAAGTTACCCGATAATTTCAAGAAATTCGACGGCCTTCAAGATCCAGAGGATTGGCTAGTCGACTATCTGGAGACGGTGAAGCTGACAGGAGGAACTAGGGCAACAGCCATGCAAAGCATCCAGGTGCACCTGAGTGGTGCCGCACGATCATGGATAAAGAAACTCGCTCCAGGATCCATCGACAGCTGGGAAAGTTTCGAGGACGTGTTCGTCAAGAACTTCAGATCCACGTGCAAAAAACCCGCGTCGTTAGAGGAGTTGAGAGCGTGTCGACAAAAGCCAGATGAGCCAATGAGAAAGTACATCCAGAGGTGGAATATCATCAAAAACTCGGCAGAAAACATATCTGACGAGAGAGCAATAGATGCATTTGTCGCAGGAGTCAGGCGTGGAGACTTTGTCGAGGATTTGGGAAGGACCAATCCAAGGACAGTATCCGCGTTAATGGAAATAGCAAATAAATGGGCAGATGGAGAAGACGCTGTCCACAACAAACGACACAGGTCGCCAGAGGAGGACCGTGGTCGAAACTATCAACCGAGGCGAAGATTTCCTCGGACGTACCAAAACTACGACGCTCCAGGACAAATTTCGGCAGGTTTTCGGACAAATACAGGAGGCAACAGAGATGATTACCAGAGAAGCAGTGAACAGCGAGGTGATAATAGGGATGATTCACGCAACAGGCAAAATAGTGGGCCGAGGTTTCCAAGACCTATCGTGTCCCCCGAGGACATGCTGAACGGACCGTGCCGTATGCACTTCTTCCTCGACAAAGAACGGGAAAAGACAACAGTGGCACTGCAGAAAGACTGTCGAAATTTTCGTGCAATGTTCAGATACGCAGAAAATGCTCACGCTCGAGCAGCAGCACAGAGAAACCCTCGGGAGCCTAGGAGCGAAGTTCATCTACCGCCACCTCCCGCGATTACAGAGGACAATCGACACCAGCTAAGAATAGCGGCAGCACCTGCACCACCACCCTATGTTGATCCTAACTCCAACGGAGCAGTGTCGATGATTCAGAAGGGAAGGCCGTCCAATAGAGCTCAAAAAGTAATCTCACGACAGGTGTTTATGGCAGAGAAAATGCCTCCACCAACAGTTGAGTACCTTAATTGGTCAGGACAAGATATCGGCTTCACAATAGCAGATCACCCGCAGCAAGTTCCTCGACCAGGGGCCAAGCACTTATCTTGCCCAGCTTATCGCAGGATTTGATGTCTCTCGAGTGTTCATAGCCGGCGGCAGCAGCTTGAACCTCATGTATGCAGATACATTGAGGAAGATGAACATATCCTTAGCAAACTTGAAACCAACAGACACAAGGTTCCACGGCATCACACCGGAGAAACCAAGTTATCCATTGGGAAAGATCAATCTTGACGTCCAGTTTGGGACCCGAGAAAATTATAGAATCGAAAGGCTCGAGTTCGAAGTTGTCGATTTTCCATCACAATATCATGCTCTGTTGGGACGACCAGCATATGCTCGATTTATGGCAGTGCCACACTATACATACCTGTTGTGGAGGTTGCCCGGACCAAAAGGACCAATCACAGTCAGGGGAAGCTTTGCCTTAGCCGATAAGTGCGACAAGGATTTTCACAAAGTTGGCGTAAACTTTCGGGATGCAAGCTGAGTACTTGGCGTCAAAAAGCATGACTGATTACGACGCATCGCAGTACGTTGGAAGACCAAATAAAGAATCAACTTTCAACACAGAGAAAAATTCTAAGGAGGTGCAGATTCACCCGACAGATCCAAAAAAGACGACATCTATAGCAAACGACATGGATATCGCATAGGAAAGCGCGCTCGTCAAGTTCCTCCGTGAGAACTGGAAAATCTTTGCATGGTGTCCAGCTGACATGCCAGGAGTACCCAGGGAACTTGCCGAGCACCACCTAAATTTGGATCCAACGGCGAAACCAATCAGACAACCTCTGCGGCGTTTGAACCAAACCGCAAAGCCATGCTTTCAGAAATAAATCGACTCGAAGAGGCTGGTTTTATCAGAGAAATATCTACAGTAAGCCACATGGGTAGCTAACCCAGTGATGGTGCCGAAGAAAAACACGACAGTCCTTCGCATGTGCGTCGACTTTACGTGTCTCAATAAACATTGTCCCAAGGATCACTTTCCCCTCCCAAGGATCGATCAAATTATCGACTCCACGGCAGGTTGTGAACGTCTTTCCTTCTTGGATGCATACTCGGTTATAACCAGATCAGATTAAAAGAAGATGATGAAGCCAAGACAGCGTTTATTACACCTTACGGCGTGTTTTGCTACAAGACAATGCCCTTTGGTCTAAAAAATGCGGGAGCAACATATCAGAGGATGATGCAGAAGTGTTTAGCAACACAGATCGGGAAAAACGTGCAAGTATACATCGATGATGTCGTCATAACATCAAAAAAGGGGACAACGCTGATCGAGGATCTCAAAGAAACTTTTGACAACCTCGACAAATTCTGCCTCAAACTGAACCCGACGAAGTGTTCTTTTGGCGTCCCAGCAGGAGAACTTCTGGGGTTTCTAGTTTCGGCAAGAGGGATTGAAGCAAATCCCGACAAAATACAAGCCATAGTAACAATGAGAAAGCCAACAAAGTTGAAAGAAATACAGCAGCTAACTGGGCGAGTCGCAGCTTTGAGCAGGTTCGTCGCTAGGTTAGGAGAAAAAGCGTTACCATTTTATGCGCTGATAAAACAAGGAGATAAATTCCAGTGGAACGAAGAGGCCGACAGAGCTTTCGAGGATCTGAAGCGAAAAATCTCGACACCACCAATCCTGGTGGCTCCAAAGGAAAAGGAACCCTCCTGCTATATATTGCAGCCACGCCCCAAGTGGTTAGCACGGTATTAGTTGTCGAAAGAGAAGAAGAAGGGAAAATCCATGGAGCGCAATGGCCAAAGATACTTCGTGAGCAAAGTCTTGTCACCTTCAAAACAAAGGTACCCTCGCACCAAAAGCTAGCATATGGAGTGTTCACGACAAAGCACGAAAATTGCGCCACTATTTTTCGGCACACCCGATCATAGTGGTCAATGAAGCTCCCTTGTCAAATATACCGAATAACCTGAAGTTACGGGTCGTGTCTCCCTTTGGGGAATAGAACTTTCCCCTCGGGACATCACGTATGAAAAAAGAAAAGCAATAAAGTCGCAAATACTGCCAGACTTCATCGCAGAATGGATGGAGTTGCAAAATACAGGACCTCCAGATTTATCGAGAACTTGGACCATGAACTTTGATGGGTCCAAGAGACTAGAAGGAGCTGGCGCAGGAGTAGTACTCATATCACCTGAAGGCGACAAATTGAAGTACATCCTCCGGATGACGTTCCTTAACGCATCTAACAATGAAGCAGAATATGAGGCTCTCATACACGGGATGAAGATGGCGAAAGCCTCATGGAGCAACTCGATTAAAAATCTTTGGCGACTCACAGTTGGTGGCTCAGCAAGTTATGAACCAATGTGATGCAGTCAATGATAGCATGATGGCATACAAGGAGGTGTACAACGAGCTTGAGAAGTTATTCGATGGATGCGAAGTAAATCATATTAGCAGGTTGAGCAACGACGAAGCCGACGTTCTTGCAAACATCGGGTCACAGTGCCTTCCAGTCCCGCCAGGTGTATTCTGGGAAGAGATAACAGAGAGATCCACTAAGCCAACAAAGTCAAAAAAGAAGGAGAAGAAACCCTCGGGGGCTGCCAAGGAAAAGCAAGAGGACGAAGAAGATCAGGACTTGGTCATGATGATACAGATACCGTGGATGCAGCCGTACATATCATATATCCTTAGGAAAGAAATACCTGACGATCCAGTTGAAGCAAGGCGAGTAATTCGACGCTCCAAAGCTTTCACGGTGGTCAAGGGAGAATTGTATAAGCGAAGTATTTCGGGCGTCTTGCAAAGGTGCGTCACACCCGAAGAAGGAAGAATAATTCTGAAGGATGTACACGAAGGAATATGTGGCCACCACGCAAGTAGTCGAGCTATTGCAGCCAAGGTTTTTCGGGCAGGATTCTACTGGTTGACAGCAATCGAGGACGCCAAGGACATAGTAAGAACTTGCGACGCGTGTCAAAGGTTTGCCGCAAAACCCCACTCTCCAGCAGCAGAGCTAGCACCAATACCATTGTCATGGCCCTTTGCTCAATGGGGACTTGATATGGTGGGTAAGTTACACAAATCCTGGCCAGGAGGAAAGGAGTACATGCTAGTAGCTGTCGATAAGTTTACAAAGTGGATAGAAGCGAAGCCGATAAATTCACCAGATGGAGCAGCCGCAGTAAATTCGTAAAAGGCCTCGTCTTCAGATTTGGAGTGCCCCACAAAGATCGTCAGACAACGGCAGAACTTCACATCCCATGAATTCAAAGATTATTGCGAAGAGGTGGGTATTAAGCTGAACTTTGCGTCAGTTGCACATCCTCAAACCAATGGGCAAGTCGAGAAAGCCAATGGCATCATCTGCAATGGTATCAAGAAGCGCTTGTTAGGACCACTGGAAAAAGCTCGACATACCCGGCCGAAGAACTACCAAGCGTGTTGTGGAGCATCCGAACAACACCAAACACAAAGAACGCAGGAAACTCCGTTTTTCCTGGTTCATGGAGCAGAGGCAGTACTACCAATCGAGATAGAGCACAACTCTCCACGTGTCGCTGAATATGATGAAGAAACGTCGAGAAGAGCGCTAGAAGACGACGTCGACGCACTTGATGAAGCTCGAGATGAAGTATTATCTCGGGTAACCAAATATCAACAGGACTTGAAGAATTACCACAGTCGACGTTTGCGGCCAAGATCTTTTCAGGTGGGAGACCTAGTTCTTCGGCTCACGCAAAAAAGTCATGAAAAACTCGAGTCACCATGGCTTGGCCCTTACATTGTCACGGAAGTAATTGGAGGAGGAGCATACAGAATAAAGGACAAGAAGACAGGGGTGGAGGAGCCAAACCCCTGGAACGTGGCGCAACTTAGGCGTTTCTACGCCTAGAGTCAAAATATAGTCTTTGTAAAGCTTCAATGTACTGAAACGCCCGCGAGTTTTCAGACGCACTCTTTTCCTTTTTCGGGGCACCGAGTGGGGCCGGAGAAGGTTTTTAATGAGGCGGGCTCGCGGTGCTGCAATATAATAAAGATAGTGACAATATAACTTTTCTTCTTTATCGACATGACCAAAGTCTTCGCTCCGACGAATTTCAATATAGTTCATCGACAAAAGGAAAAACTTGCCTTGGTATTCAAATACCTCGTGAGTCAACAAAAATACAAAATAGTACTCAATAAAAAGCTCGGGGGCTCATATTCGCCTTAAATATATAAATGCCTTGGTTCAAAACCTCGCAAGTATACAAATATAGTAAAGAGTCACCGAAACACTCGGGGGCTAAACAAACAGAGAAATATAATGATTGCTTTACAATATAGTCATGGATTACAAAGAGAAATATCTACAAGAAGAAAATAACTAGTCTTGATTCAATATGTCATCAAGAGTAACCCTGTTTTCCTCAGGAGCAGCACCAAGAAAATCGGCATAATGGCCATCGGCAAAAAAGTCGGCATCCATCCGAAGTAGGTCCTCAATCATTTCTTCGGCTATAGGCGTAACCTTCGTGTTAATCCTGTCAACACCAACTCTCCGACGTTTTACTTTTTGGTGAACCTTTTCGACAACCTGGGTAAGGTCAAGCTTCGAGTGGCAGATCTGGAGCATGATAAGAGCAAATCTGGCGCCAGCTACCAGTTGAGCTCTGACAAAATCATGGATACTGCGAGCATCCCTGAACCTTTCCATCAAGTCAGGAAGAGTTTTTGGCTGGACGTTCCGAGGAAACATGGAATTGTAAACCATGGACAAAGTCTTGGTGCAGAAGTCAAGGAAATCGCGAGTTTGAGAGGCGCGATCTTGAAATCTGACAATTTGGCGGGTCCTCTCTGGGGTAGCCCAAAACAAAGAACCATGGTCCAGGGAAAGATTAACAAGGAGGGTTGTCCTAGCATTTACCCTCTCCTCCTCGGCAGCAGCATCAGTAAAGGCACCTATCAAAACAAAGCAGTGGAAACCTCTAAGAAACAATAGCATGAAGATAAAGAATATCAGTGGATGAAACAGGCATACCCGACATATCTGCACTGGCTTCATTCATTAATTCGAGCATGAAATTTTCTCGAGTAGTTGCCTTTTCAGCCTCGGAAGCGGCAATTTCCTTAGCAGCCACGGCTTCGTGAGATTGTTGAAGAGCAATTTTTTCGGCTTCAGATGACTTACGAGATTGCTCCATCATCACAAGTGTTTGCTTCTTCGCATACTGAAGTTGCTGCCGAAGTTCATCCAGTTCTTGCGACAAGGTATCGTCGACAGGTGCAGTATCAGCAAAAGCTCTCCTCGCACGAGAAGAAGGCGATACATTGGAAGGAGCGGAAGTTGGAGTATAGTTATCAAATATCAACTGAAATTTAGACAAGACAACATCAAATGACAGATAGAGTTTTTCATTAATTTCTTGGAATAATTACAAGGGCACTACAGTGGAGCTAAGAAAATGAATGTCGCCAAAACAACTACTTTGGCAACAAAAGCAAAAGAAACAGAGAAAGAAACAAGGAGGCATGCAACTAGACCTCCGGCCTCGAGGAGCTAGGAGTTGAAGCTGGCTTGATCCCCAGATACGCCAAGATCTTCTTCGTGTTGGGCTTGGCTGCCTTGATTAGCGACCTCCATCTCGAATGCTCTACCTGGCTGGTGTCGCCAACCTTCATCCAATCAAGCGTCTGTTGGCTGTCAGCAACCAGGGCAACAAGATACTCTCGACAAAGAACCTTCATATTCTCCTGACGCATCTTCAATCCCAGGTCTTCCGACGAATTGAAAAGCTTGGCAAGGGCAAGGAAAGTCGAAGGTTCCTCTTTCTTCGGGAAGAAGTAGGGGAACAACGCCGACAAACTCGCACTGGCATTGGCCACGCCTTCACGAATTTCGCGCCCATGGAACTCCAGAAGAGAAAGTGCATCAAGGAGAGGGTCATTGACGGGATTCTCCAGATCAAAATCTTGGTTTGTTTGGGCTGCCACACAAAACAAAGAACCATTAGTCAAAAACCAAGAAACAGGAAGTACAATAGAAGGGGTTGATGATATTACTCAGCGTACGTCGACTTTGCGACTTCAGACGCTTGATGATCTCTTGTTCACGCACAGTTTGTGCAGTTTTCTGCTCATCTAAGGCAGATTCGGCATCTTTGAGCCTTCTCTGCAGTTCCTCGACACTAGCAGCTTTCACCTTGGCTTCATCAACCTCGGCCTTGGCTTTGCTAGCAGCAAGTTCAGCTTTCTTGCGAGCCGCCTCACTTTGCTCGAGTTTTTGAGCAAGTGCGTCGACACGTTCGTTGGCCTCTGAAAGTTTTTCTGTCGAGATATGAAAAAGAAAGAAAAGAAAGATCAAAAAATAGCGACGAGCAACAGGAATAGAAAGTCAGTGCAAAATAGCAAGTATAAAAGTCGTTACCTTCGGCTCTGGCGGCATATTCACGGTACCCAATAAATTGGGACCCGATGCGGAGAAGATCCTTGATCATAGGCTGTTCAGCGTGAACACAGTAAGAGAAACATCGGCATGAAAAAGAGAAAAGGTGTGGAAAAATAAAATAAGGAAAATATAGATGTCGACAGACTTACATCATCTAAGAGCAGAGTCGACGAACTGCCCAACTGAGGGGCAGAATCAACAATCTTTTCAACCCTTGCCCTTTTTGGTGAAGGGACACGGGGGCTTGATGGCGGAGGAGTGGTGACGACGTCTTGTTGAGGAGGCGACGTTTCTTCTCCTTCAACTAGCGTGTCCGAGGCAAGTACAAAGACGTGACGTGCTTGTTCGAGGAGCCACGTCGAATCGGTACTTCTTCCTCCTCATCACCGATTGATCAAAAAATCGGGCAAAGATAAAAAGCACGACAAGATAAATATTTCGAGTACAAAAATATAGCGAGATAGGTGACTTACGAGCTGATGAGGGATTCAACATAAGGATCGTAAGCTGCCTTCGGATTAGAAGGACCAGCTTTTTCAGCCTTAGAAGTGCCAGAATCCTCGGCATCATGCCTTTTCCTTTTGTTCTTTGGGGAAACAGCAGGAGGAAGGGATTGCGTCGATTCACTGGCCTCAGATTCAACTTCCTTTTCATGGGAAGCCGCAGATTTGTGGGAACCCGCGACTTCACTTTCAGGAATAGAAGAACCTGGGGTATCTTCGGCAACGATGCCCCGTTCTTCGACTTCTCCATCCTCAGGAAGAGGAGGAAGGGAAGTCATAGTAGGATGGTTCTGCAAGAAAACAGCGACAAAAGAAAAATTAGAGTGACACAAATACAATGAGATGCAGGGCAAATTCGGAACAAGATAGAAACTCGAGAAGGCAAAATACCTCGGGGAGAGGATTGGCGGAGCTGTATGGTTCCACGCGACAAGCGGAAGGAATAGGATCCTTTTTTGCCAAGCGGGAAACTCTTCGGATCAACTTCTCCAAGTCCTTTGCAGAAAGATCGTCGGAGATTCTATTGGCGTCGTTTTCACCAGAATACGTCCAGAGGGGATTTTTTCGAGCCTGAAGAGGCTGCACCCTAATCCTAAGGAAGTAGGCAGTGATTTGAACACCAGACAGTTCTTTGCCTCGAGTGTTTTGCAGCTGATGGATACGAGACATGAGTGCCTCTGTCGCCTTTTTCTCTTCTTCAGAAACTTCGGCATCCCAGGAGCGGCGGCGCTGGATTCTGGCACTTCCGTCGAAAGGAACTATGTTGTGTTCAACGGAGTTGGCGCTTTCTTCGTGAATGTAGAGCCACTTTTTGCGCCATCCTTGGACAGAATCAGGAAATTTGACGTCGAAATAATCGACATCAGTACGAACACAGATAACAACGCCACCTATGTTATAAGTGACGTTGTGGGAGCCATTGCGGCGGAGGCAGAAAATGCGTTTCCACAGAACCCAATTGGGAGGGATTCCGAGGAAACATTCGCAAAGCGTGATGAAAATAGAAATGTGAAGGATGGAATTAGGGTCAACTGATGCAGTTGAATCCCATAAACGAAAAGAAGGCCGCGGAGGAAATCGTGGATTGGGGTCGAAAGGCCGCGGATTAAGTGATCAACAAAACTAACCCGATACTCCATTGGAGGCTTGGGGTAGCTTTCTTCGCTGGGGAAGCGGATGGCGTCCTCCTTCTTCATGAGGCCAAGCCTCTTCAGCATGTTGGTGTCCTGGTTGGAGATTTTGGATCTCTCCCACTCAAGATCCTCGGCAGCCATCTTGGATTCCGGAGTGCTGTGGCGAGTGAGTCGCGTGCGCGGTGGCATCAACGGCAATGGGCAGAGTAAGGTCTGTGAGTGCGGAAGCTTGGAGAGATTCGGGCGCAGGAGAAGTTTTGCGAAGGGGAACAGATGAGCGGCGCAAGCGAGGGGATGAACGGAGGTTGAAGAAAGGTTTATATAAGAATCGGGTGAAGCAGCGTGCCGTTGGATGGAGAAATCGTGTGGTGAGAATAGATCTTCTAGAAACAAGGGTAAAAAGGTATTTTTACTGAGATAGGCGTTACCGTACGTGCGCCAGAAAAAGTGGAGGACGTGTGTCCCCCACTTGCACGACGTGTCAACGTGGTGGGAGCAATGGACCCACAGGGCAGAAAAATCACGACTACTCGTCAAGGATGAAGTAAATTTGATTAAGGGAAGAATGTCGACAAGAAAAATAAAAAGAAGATTGGCGACAGCAAGAATTATTCAATACTTCGGGAGCTTTTGATCAAAAACAAGTTTTTGCCCAAACGCTCGGGGGCTACTTCGGACAAAAGTAAATTTCCGAGTATGACAAATATAGAAATTGCGGGAGCCTACAACCAAGCACAAAGTCCTTGGCTGTAGCCTCGGGGGCTACTCCCATCGGGAGCGCTGTTCGCGCACCCGAGAGATAAAAAAAAAGAGAGAAGAAGAAAGAGATCATATTGGGAAGTAATGAAAATATAGCGACAAGGTGGACTAAAATGTTGAGCCTACAACCAAGCACAAGTTCTTGGTTGTAGCCTCGGGGGCTACTCCCATCGGGAACGCTGTTCGCGTGCCCGATGAAATTAACAAAAATAGAAAAACAAGAGAGTATATTTCGAGTTATAATTAACTCTACATATACTCCCATCGGGAGAACAATATAAGTCATATGTGACTCGATAAAATGTGCCATTCCAACAGCCGGAAAAGCACTCGACAATATATTCTCGTAACGCCGAAGTTGCGATCAATTTCTCGAATGCCGCAAATTTGCGAAGGTAAGACCCCAGATCCGTTCTCGTTGGGCGTGGCATCGCCAAAGATCGCGTCTGCTACTTTTATCCGTATCAACAGATACGAAGAAAAATCCTAACGGACGCGTTAGGTACCCGATAAATTTGACTCGGGACTCGACGTAATGGTAAGACCTTAAGCGGCACTCGTCGACGTTTACACCAGTATCCCGAGATCATGTCCGGGGACGTGATTTTGAAGTAGGTTTTTGCGGATTGCCACTAGAGCAGTTAACTAGTACCTGATCCGTCAGATGAACTAGCCCCAATTACCAGTATCCCTGTACAATATAGAATTTTATGTGAAGAAATATAAAAGGTTAAAGCTTTCGAGTAAAAATAAACAATGGAGATTTTCCCTGACTCTACGATTCAAGCAAAATCTCGGGGGCTACTGACATAGGCATCCCAAATGGGCTTGCCGAAGATGGTACCCGGGGTTTACTGGAAGCCCAATACCCGAAGAATAAGAAGATTCGGGAGCCCAAGATTTACTAAGGAAAGATAGAGTTGTAATAGGAAGTGTTGTTTGTAATCTGGCGGGATGAGTTAGAAACCGTCCCAGGACTCAGAAACTTGTATAGCACGAATCCTTCGGCTTCACCTCATATATAAAGGGGAGTCGAAGGACAAAGAATCAATCGAATCATTGTCTGCAAACTCTAGTTTTCATAGTCGTCGAGTACTTTTCGGCTGAAACCTTCGAGATCTACTTACCCTCTACTTCTAACTAAACCCTAGCCTACAATCCATAGGCATTGACAAGTCAATACCTTGTCAATTATATCATATGATATCAACTGAAACTTCAATACCACCACGGCCGCCCTGGTTGAAAAGAATGAGAACAACATTCCCAGATTCAAAGTTATACTCCTTAGCAAACTCCGACCAGCAGGAATCGAACTTCAGCCTTCCATCAGTAGTAGTGTAGTATGCACCCTGAGGGTGGTAGCCATAGTCATCAACAAAAAAACATGCCTCCCCGCTTTCAGAGATATTCAAGGACCTAACAACTTCCTTCGGTATACGCTGAATAATAAAAATTAAATTATATATGGGAAGGATATAGAGGATAACTAAGATTACATAAAGAAAAGGAGAATTATACCAGTCCATTGCCCTTCAAATCAGTATTCGTCAAGGTGTGCACAAAAACAACACCAAGACCAAGACCACGCTCACGGAGAAGTTGTTCCTTCTTCAATGTTTGAGCAGTAGTAAGCATAACACCTTTAGTGTGGACAACTGCAGTTGGAATTTCTGCATACAAATTAAAAATTAATAAAAGAATTAAAAAAAGAGGAGATATAACATCAGTTATATTACAAAAATGGGAAACACATGGTAAAGGAGAAAACAGAATTACCATCGACACGATGCTTTTCAGTGCCATCAGGACCTTCTGCAAAAATCCCAAACAGTTCAGGAGCATTATCGAACCCAAACATGATACAGTCACCAACTTTCAGGTCGTAGTCATGAAGAAATTTTTGGTATCCACTTCCAAAAACACGTGTCTTCGAACTGCCTTTCTTAACATGAAATTTGTACTTCACTTCATTCGATGTAACGACAAAAAAGATATTACCAACAAGGTTCTTGAACTGCCTCCTCACAAAACAAGGCACAGTCTAAAAAAACAGTAGAACAAAAATGCAGAAAATAAGGATATAGTCTACAATTTGTCAACAAAAAAGATACATTCTAAAAAAGGATATATACCATAAAGTCATCAAATCTGCTTCCAAGATAACAACGAAAAGAACTGAGAGTCTCCCGCCTCTCATGACAATGATTGCCCATCGAACCACAAACAACACAGTTCATCCTGCGTATATTTAGCAATTACCAAAGCTAGTAAAAAATACAGGTAGGTAGGGCATATTCATAGAAATCTATCCATAGATCTGAAACCATACACATATATCCATAGATCTGAACAAACAAGATTATTCAGACGACAAAAAGGATTTTCAACAAACAGAGAAAAAGGAGGTGAGGTGAAGTAGTGACATGTAAAAACATATTTTCCTACCTCTCAAAACAAACGAAAATCTTCAGAGAGAAAAGAGTTTTCAGCACAAAAGAGAGAGAAAGAAGATGAAGGAGACTTGCTTCACCGCATGAACAAGGGAGGGCAGAAGGCAAAACCAACCAGGGGCATTATAAATACAATAAGTAGTAGTCACTGCCTACAACCTATTTAATGAGGCTGTGGGGTAGATGGTGGTTGCTATCCTGTAAGTTTAAAAGTCAAACACAAAGTATCTCATGCAAAAATGGAGCCCACTGCTATTATGTAATCTCTGTCAATAAGTTCACAATGAATGGGCTATAAAAATGAATTTCCCATCCACTTTACACATATAGGCCAAATATAGGCTGTACAAGAAGAGGTGGAAGAGTAAAGAAGTAGCAAATGTGGCAAGCTGCCAATAAGAACCATGTTCACTACTACGGATGCAAAACATCAGCACACGAATCATAAAGTTGCACTTCAAAATTATTTAAAACCATATGATTTACAACTTCAAATGTACAACAAAATGTTGACTACATGCCTTTTGTTCGGACTATAGGTTAGGTCAGAACAATTATGGCATGCTAGTCATTTTTTCAACATACATAAAAAACAAATGCTCAATTGTGGACGAAGTGCACAATTATAACAAAGTAGGCATCACTTCAACACATAAAAAACAAATGTACAACAAAATTTTGACTACATACCTTTGTTCTGACTATAGGTTAGGTCAGAACAATTATGGCATGCTAGTCATTTTTTAAACATACATAAAAAACAAATGCTCAATTGCGGACGAAGTGCACAACTATAACAATGTAGGCATCAGTTAAACACAAGACAACATTCAAGATCGTTGTATCGTCTTAAATACATGACAACATTCACACATACATAATTCCGACCAGTCATAATAGTCTAACAAAAATTCAGAGCAGACATTCTTAAGTTAAACCATATCTAGTAATACTTAGTGATCCTAAGTAATCCATCAGTCCATCTGAAGCTTCATCATAGTGATCCTAAGCCATGCTCCAAATTTATCCCTTTTCTTCATGGGAAGCAGCCCCCTCTCGTCGTCGAATGTGAACATCCAAATGTCTCCCTCCTTCAAGCTGAATCCTTTCACAACTCTTGGCCATCCTTCTGTCATCTTGGCCATTCCAGTTGCATCAAGGTACATAAAGCAATACTTATCGACAGATGATCCTAAGCATCCTTCAGTGCAGTTCACCACCACACCAACAACTTCTGCCTTAAAAGGAACACCACGCCTCATAGCATTGTGCGTCATGAGGAACTTCAGCAACTGTGATTTTGTATACACTTGTGAAAATTCCTGCATTCCCAGTCAGAAGTTGTTATCAGGAAGATGCACTATGGTAATACCAAACATAACAGAATAGTGAAAGATCCATGTGATATGGTAACTGCAAACATGATATATAATCAAGCATCAGTACAACAAATGTACTGACCATTTCACCATCTGATTTGACCATACTCCTGGTGAGTCTGCATACATATCTCTTCACAAATGGTCTTTGGTAGCCATCAAAGTATTCTTTCTCGGGTTGGTTTGCCAACTCCTCAACATAGCTTGCCAGTTGCTTTGTTTGGTGATAATTCATTTCTACCTCATTGCCGAAAATGCAGTGCCTATCAAATGACTCCTCACCTATACAGCCAGGTCCTACATTCCAACATAATCTTGTGTTAGCATCAAGCTTAGTTAATATTTGTATGAACCAAAGGTACACAGTAATCTAACCTCTTATTGTTATCTTTTTCTTCTCATCATTGCTGTCATCATTGTAGTCACCAGGGATGTAGTTGTCGTCATCAGCAGAGATGTAATCATCTTCCTCATCTGCTGGTATGTAGTCATCCTCCTCGTCATCTTCCTCATGTGCTGGTGTGTAGTCATCATCATCGGAAAAGATGTACTCATCCTCCTCTTGGTCATGAGCAGGGATTTTCTCATTCTTCATGTACGCAAACACTTCTGTATTCCCAATGCTAACAGCGTCATCTACCTCATCCCTGCATTTAACAAGCAATTGTTAGAAATGCAAACACACCTAGCAATTGTTTTAATTGCAAACACCAAATCAAGAAATTGGTTGAATTGTTTGAGACTGAACCAGATCAAGCAACTGTTTGAATTGCAAACACCAAATCAAGCTAGGACAAAATATCTACAAGATTAAATCCACAATCGAAGTACAGTAAGTTGTATTATGATACAAAACTATCCTTCTCTGTTTTAATTACCTGTCTCTGTTAGCATCTCCCAGGCGCTTCTTCTTGTATTTGTTATCTTCAGCCAGGCGCTTCTCATTGTCTCGGTTATCTTTCAACAGGGGCTTCTCCTTGTGGCTGGTGTCCTCCTCTTGGTCATGAGCAGTGATTTTCTCATTCTTCATGTACGCAAACACTTCTGTATTCCCAATGCTAACAGCGTCATCTACCTCATCCCTGCATTTAACAAGCAATTGTTAGAAATGCAAACACACCTAGCAATTGTTTTAATTGCAAACACCAAATCAAGAAATTGTTTGAATTGTTTGAGACTGAACCAGATCAAGCAACTGTTTGAATTGCAAACACCAAATCAAGCTAGGACAAAATATCTACAAGATTAAATCCACAATCGAAGTACAGTAAGTTGTATTATGATACAAAATTGTCCTTCTCTGTTTTAATTACCTGTCTCTGTTAGCATCTCCCAGGCGCTTCTTCTTGTATTTGTTATCTTCAGCCAGGCGCTTCTCATTGTCTCGGTTATCTTTCAACAGGGGCTTCTCCTTGTGGATGGTGTCCTTCTCTGTTGACTAGAGAAAGCAATGTAGGTTAAAAAATCAGTTAAGGCAGGTTATAAAATACGAACCAAAACTGTCCTTCTCAACATAGCCCTACTCTGGTACACAAGCATTTTCTGGATTGGACATCAATTATGAGACTTGCAGTTAAGGCAGGCACACAAAAATGAATTACCTGACGGTTAGTTACTCGGCTGGTTCTGATGCGCTCGTCAATGTCAACTTTGTTTGAAGGAAAGAGCTGTTAAACAAAGATTTGCAGTAAGGTACACCAACTATGAGAATTGCAGCTAATGATTAACAATTAGGCAGCCAAAGCATTGCATTAAATAGCACGAGCTGATCAAAATGGTGTAGCATCATTTTGTCTAAACCAAAACCACGTGCCACTCTAAATCATCATTAGATAGATGATAGTAGCCAATGAAGCATATTATACTTCGAGACAAGAAGCACAAAAAGGGAAAACTTAATTAAGCAAGCACCAGATCCTCTAAATGATCAACATATAATGCCTAGACTACTTTGGTTGGAAACCATCAGAAAAATATGCAACCTATGTATTATAGGTTTTGCCTATACAACAGATTTCAGGATCAAAAGGGACAGCTGTGGCAATTAATCAAGACCACCTACTGCAAACCAGCCATTCACCAATATCTCAACTAGTACTAGCTAGGTCAAATTGCAATCAACACACAGAAACACAATCATATATATAGTATATGACTATGCAAGTTGACAGTAATAATTTGGAACTTTTCAGAAACAAATTGAGTAAAATTGAGTATGCAAGCATTGAAAGGAACATATGCCTATTCATATCAGCAACATCAAGTTGTTACTGCAGTTCATATTGGTTAGAAGCAATTAGAGAGCATACTATCAGTAACAACATGCTTCTACTGCAGTTCATCATTAGATAGAAGGCCAAGTTAGTACACAAGTTAACAGCACCAGGCCAAGTAACTGCACAAGTTAAATGAATTACCCGACGGTTAATTCCTCGGCTGGGCGTGATGCGCTCGCCAACGTCAACTATGTGTGAAGGGAAGTGGACAACTGATCCGTGATACATCAGTTCCCCAGCATGTAGAGGACGTACATCGACGACATGGTCGTCTTGGTCGTACAGGACGATGCGACTCACGTCGGCCCGTAGGACCATCGAGCCCTTGTGCTTGGCCTTCTTACGGCTGTTGACGAACGTGGTGTAGGTAACACACCACCTCGTATCCACCATGACCCCTGCTTGTCCCTGCCTTGAAAAAACAAATAAAAATCAAAGAAACGTTGTTGCTGGTCCGTCGTTGTTGGTCCAGATCTGGAAAGATGGGAAGGAAGATGGGAAGGAAGATGGGATGCTAACCTGGATCCGTCGTTCTTGGTCTTCTATTAGATCCGTCACTGAGGTGGGAAACCCTAACGAAGGGAGGAAGACAACGAACTGCAAGTGAAAGGATGAGCTTTCGTGATTTTTATGTATTTGGACTTTTTATGAAATAACCCAAGATATTTTTAAGTTGAACAGAATAGCCCCTCCACGTCAGTCATTTTTGCAAAAAAAAACCCTCGGCGTCTGTTATTTTTTCAGTTTTATTTATCATGCAAACATGAGCAGGCCAAGTACTTCGCAATCATTTTTGCAATTTGAAAAAGCTTCATAATTATGTATGGTAATTTTTTTTGCAAGTACTTACCCAGGTAGATGTGATGAACAACACATCTCCATGGGTAGTTCATGCATCTTGTAAAAATACCTGTAGATATAACCAGGTATATAACCAGGCATCCATTTGCATCTACTTGGCAGCAAACATGTGCAGCAATCGTTTTTGCAATTTGAAAAAGCTTTACAATAATGCAATGGAAAAAATATTGCAAGTACTTACCCAGGTAGATGTGATGAACAACACATCTCCATGGGTAGTTTTTGCAATTTTTTGAAAACCCAATTATCAACTAGTGATATACCTGGTTACTTTACAAAAACCACAACATTACATGAACCACAACATTACATGAACTAGTACAAGCACATTACAAAATAATAATACCACTCTCATTGCAAGCAGCATTCATAACAGAAATAAACATCAACCTAGAACAACAGTCTTACGAGATAAACAACAACCTACAGCAACATCAGTCTTACTACCTAATCCATAACAACCTAATCCGTAACAACCTACAGCAACAACAGTCTTACTGCTTCATTTAGTCGTCAATCTTCTCCAGAAAGAGGTGAATGTTGTCCTCCCACTTATCAACCCTCACAAGAATCAGTGAACCATGCTTGATGTAGTTTTCTCTGCAGATATAGCTCATTTGTTCCTGGTTCATCCGAAATTCCACCTTATTCTGGTTGCCACGGTGCAAAATATACTGTCCAGATATTTCATCATTCATAACCCTGCTTGAGTATACATCTATGCCCCTAGGTTTGTACTGGTAACCACTTAGGATGTGGGACGGCATCATCTGCGAAAGTAAACCACATTTATTAGGTCATGCTAAAGTACATTTCAGAAGATGAGCTTTCTGCCGAAAGAACTTACGAAGCGGTTAAAAAAGAGGTCAGATAGACCAACTCTGTGCACAAAGTACTGTAGGTCAGCAATTGCTTCCTCATCATGTCCAATGTTGTTCACATCCTTTAACATTTGAAATGTTATTGCTGCCAGGTCTACCTCACCAACAGATAGCATGTCTGTGTAAATAGTCTTGTAAAATGGGACTCTAACGGACTCAGGGACATGTGGGGCGGCTGCGAAAATAGTATAAGATCTAATTATATACAAGAATAAAAGAACCAATTATTGTAATGCAAGGAGTAGCAAATTGAAAGCATGAACATACCATCCCTCATGTCATATGGTTTAATTATTCCATCAGGGTTGGTTACAGTTACTTCAAACACATCTGCAGTAATCTCTTCTTCATAATCTTCTTCTGAATCTTCTTCATCAGTATCATCAGCTTTTTCATCCTCAGATGGTAATTTAAAGGTCACAACATCGTCGACCTCGAGAGGGTGTGCCTTCTCAAAGTAGTACCAAAATGGCCCATACAGAGTAGTGCAGGTTTGCTTCTTCTCCAGGTAAAATTCATACCTCTGGCCTCCAACCAAACCATGCAACCACTTGTCTGCGTACTTGTTCAGTTGTTCCTTGAAATAACAAGGTATAGTCTGACAAAAATGTGAAAGCAGAATAATTTAGTTCAAACAATTGCTGCCAAAAATGAAGAAACAGTTAGGCTAGTAGATGGCATCGTGACCATGAACAATTGCTGTGATTACTCACCACATATTCTCTGTAGGTACTTGGCACGATGATCTTGAAGCTTGAGGCACGCCTGTCAGAACGTCGACAGTTGGTGATCGGCTGCTTGCAGACACGGCACGCTTCTCCTTCCATATTTCCCTACAAAGCATTTCAATTTGTTAATACGAATATACCCTAACTAAGTAACACCAACTCATATATTACCATGATATAACCCTGGTGGTTTACAGTTCGGCTTTGATGGAATTCCAAACTGAATCAACGTCATATTTAGTTTTCAACATACAAGGCATTGTAAAATAAGTGAACAACATAGAATAGCTTTATTAGTAGGATACTTGCTTGCAATATAAACTTCATTAGTAGGATACTTGCTTGCAATTGAAACATGTAATGAAAACTGAATCCAACTGAACCCTACTAAGTAAACAACTGCATGCAACTGAACCTTAATAAGTAAACAACTGCATGCAATGATAACTGAATCCAACTGAACCCTACTAAGTAAACAACTGCAACATGCTTTCATGTGGAGTACCAAACCCTAACTAAGTAACATGCTTTAATGTGGCAGTAAAAAACACTATCTAAGTAACACTAACTCATATATTACTTAACTCATATTACCATGCTATGCTTAGTAACCCTGGTGGTTTACAAATACACAACTTAGTAACCCTGGTGGTTTACAAATACCTTGACTTTGCTGAAGCAAATCCGCAAATCTCTGGAAGAATAAGACGCTACAAAACACAAGATACAAGAACAGCATGAAAATGAAGGCAATGCAGATAAGAATAATCAAACAGATCTAACTTGACTCGAAGAACTCGAAGAAGAAGAAGAAGAAGAAGAAGAAGAAGAAGAAGAGGAAGAGGAAGAGGAAGAAGAAGAAGAAGAACTAGATCAAGATGATTCAGGAAAAGTACAAGAAGAAGCAACAGATGAAGTGAAATGAGAAGAAGAAGAAGAAGAAGAACTAGAAGAACTAGATCAAGATGATTCAGGAAAAAGTACAACAAGAAGCAACAGATGAAGTGAAATGAGAAGAAGAAGAAGAAACATTACCAGAATCACCAGAAGAAGAACAAGTTGAATCAGTAGTACAAGGATGGAGAGAAGATGAAATGTGAAGACCTAGAACTGCTCTTCGGTTTCTTCCGTCTAGAGAGAACACGGTGGGAGAAATGAGTGGCCTGTGATGTCTACGGGTGCTTCTATTCTTGTAGAC
The DNA here is from genome assembly GCF_019359855.2 of Lolium perenne. Taxonomy (NCBI): domain Eukaryota; kingdom Viridiplantae; phylum Streptophyta; class Magnoliopsida; order Poales; family Poaceae; genus Lolium; species Lolium perenne. Next base: position 266,981,179 of record NC_067245.2, read on the forward strand.
AGTGTTGGGCCTCCAAGAGCAGAGGTTTGTAGAACAGCAGCAAGTTTCCCTTAAGTGGATCACCCAAGGTTTATCGAACTCAGGGAGGAAGAGGTCAAAGATATCCCTCTCAAGCAACCCTGCGATCACAATGCAAGAAGTCTCTTGTGTCCCCAACACACCTAATACACTTGTCAGATGTATAGGTGCACTAGTTCGGTGAAGAGATAGTGAAATACATGTGGTATGAATATATATGAGCAGTAGTAACGACACCAGAAAATAGCTTGATGCTACAACTGGCGTGTGGTTGATGGTGGTAATATTGCAGGCAGTACAGATACAGTAAAATAGTAAACAAGCGATGATAGCAGTATTTGGAAACAAGGCCTAGGGATTATACTTTCACTAGTGGACACTCTCAACATTGATCACATAACAGAATAGATAAATGCTATACTCTACACTCTCTTGTTGGATGATGAACACCACTAATTGTGTAGGATTACACGAACCCTCAATGCCGGAGTTAACAAGCTCCACAATATTCGATATTCATGTTTAAATAACCTTAGAGTGCACGATAGATCAACACAACTAAACCAAGTACTAACATAGCATGCACACTGTCACCATCACACTATGAAGGAGGCATAGATCACATCAATACTATCATAGCAATAATTAACTTCATAATCTACAAGAGATTACAATCATAACCTACGCCAAGTACTACACGATGCACACATTGTCACCATTACACTGTGGAGGAGGAATAGACTACTTTAATAACATCACTAGAGTAGCACATAGATGAATAGTGATACAAAACTCATATGAATCTCAATCATGTAAGGAAGCTCATGAGATCATTGTATTGAAGTACATGGAGAGAGATTAACCACATAGCTACCGGTACAGCCCTTAGCCTCGATGGAGAACTACTCCCTCCTCATGGGAGACAACAGCGTTGATGAAGATGGCGGTGGTGTCGATGGAGGAGCCTTCCGGGGGCACTTCCCCGTCTCGGCGGCGTGCCGGAACAGAGACTCCTGTCCCCCAGATCTTGGCTTCGCGATGGCGGCGGCTCTGGAAGGTTTCTCGTACCGTGGCTTTTTTGTATCGAAGATTTAGGTCAGGGACCTTTAAATAGGCGAAGAGGCGGAGTCGGAGGGCTGACGAGGCGACGACACACTAGGGGGGCGCGGCCCCCCCTCTGGCCGCGCCGGGCACATGTGTGGGGCCCACAGGGCCCTCCTCTGGTGGCTCTCGGGTGTTCTGAAAGCTTCGTGGGATTTTAAGATCTTGGGCGTTGATTTCGTCCAATTCCGAGAATATTTCCTTACTAGGATTTCTGAAACCAAAAACAGCAGAAAACAGGAACTGGCACTTTGGCATCTCGTCAATAGGTTAGTTCCGAAAAACGCATAAAAATGATATAAAGTGTGAACAAAACATGTAGGTATTGTCATAAAACAAGCATTGAACATAAGAAATTATCGATACGTCGGAGACGTATCAGCCTATCTCTTCGGTTTCTCCAACGAGAGGGTTAATGCTCCACTATCTCAAGACCAACTGCCTCTTCCTTTCCAAACAGTGAGGCCGGCCCATACTGGTTAGGTCGGCCCGTATTGGGTAAGTCGGCCTGTATTGGTTAGGCCGGCCCAGATTGGTTTTTTTTTGCAACAAAATATCCTATAATAAAGAAAAACTTTGGATTTTGCAAGAATAATTACATAATTACATGCAATTGTGATCAACAAAAACAACCAAAGATGAATATGGCACAACTGCAAACAGGAAATAACAAACGTATGTTGCAAGAAATTTTCCAAGCATTTGTGATCAACAAGCACAAATGCAGTAGGATGTCTTGCGTTCATAACTTCCAGAAAAAGAGCAAAAGATTAAATGCTATTTCAAAGTGGAAATAACCAAGCTTTTTGCAAGAAATTTTCCAAGCAGTTGTGATCAACAAACACAACTGCATTAGGATGTCTTGCATTTTAGAAACAATCCAGCTCCAAACAGAATACAATCAACACTGTAAGAAGCAGTAACATAAAACAACCACATAATTCAGCATACTTATCACCAGTAGGTACTACATTACATAAGTAGTTCAGCATACATCTCACTAAAAGTAGTGGTTGCAGGTTAACCAGGTTGTACTTAATACATAATCAAGTTCACATAATACCACATAACTAAGGACTTCAGCTTGCTAAGGATCAGTTCCTAAGGTGCTTCAGCTTGCTAAGGATCAGTTCTTAAGCTTGGTTATCACCAGCCTAAGAAACGCACTGGGGTCCCTATGACGTGATTTGCTCTCATCCCTGAAACTGAAGGCGCAGACATCGTTCACTTGCAGTTCGTGGGCTTCGACAGTGTCGCTCCAGTTTGCCTTCATCACTGCTTTCTTCTCTTCAAGTTTCATCTCTGCATACATAGTTTGCAGACTTGTTGTGCAGTTAACTACTACTAGGACTGACTTGTGCAAGAACTGTAGCAGGTATGTCTCTGTGAAATCCTCAGAAAATTCCTGAAACACAAGTGTAGAAGTTATGTTCATATCAAATATTACCAGTTAGGAGATTTAGTATTAAATTAAACTGAGGTACCAAGTAGAAAACTTACCATCTTGTTCAGAGAGGACTGTGTCAAGCAGTAGACATATTGTGGGATTGGCGCATTGGGGTAGTAATCAACAACAACTTTAAGGTTCTTGATTCGGGTATTGTTCATGCTGAACTTGTTTCCGAAAACACACGTCCCTTGAAAATATGGATCCCCTTGACCAGCATCATCAGCAACTTCACCTTCACCAGAATCATCATCACTGATCTCATGTATGTCATGATCATCTTGAGCAACATCGTCACTGATCTCATGTATGTCATGATCATCTTGAGCAACATCGTCACTGATCTCATGACCCTCTTCCTCTTCAGTATCTTCAGTATCTTCAGTGTCGTCATCACTCATGTTGTGCTCGCCTTCATCGTCGTCCTCCTCCTCAAGAGGCATGTGCACAAGTAGAAGATTAAGACCTCCAGATCTTTTTGGATCAAAGCAGAAAAGAACAATGTCATCCTCTTCGAAATTGTATTCTTTAACTACATCATCCCAACCACTTGTCATGATGGCTTGGTTTGTTCCCATTCCCTTCTTCATCCTCACTTCAAAAATCTCATCACTGCTGGTGCAATGAACCTCCACCCTGATAGCATCATCTAAGTATCTTTGCAGATGCAACTTACTGAACCTAGCTCCAAAAACCTGTGCACATGAAATTTGGAAAGTGTTAACACAGATGAATTCCCATTTATGTTGACGTACTATCTTATCGTTCCAGTAAGACATAGCATATTACCATTTTGGCCCTCTTTGAGACGACGTTTGAATAGGTCATCCTGTGCGCATAAAATCTCATATGGTTGCGACCAGATTTCTCACAGAATTCATTCAGAAATGAACGGTTATCAGCGGTAAGGTACATGTCGTTGCCAAACATGCAGTGCTTGTCGAATTCTTCTATCCCAAACATACAAGGTCCCCTCCAGGTCCCCATCTGTCGAATAGTTTAGAAATAGTTAGTGCATCATGTTTGCATTACACGACACGACATGTATGTAAAAATAATGATAATACAATTAATATAATGCTCAAAAGAATCACCATTAAAATAAATTTAATGGTGAAAACACAGGAAGCAATCTTATTATTTACATCAAAACTGAACCACTCTTTTAATTACCATGCTCTATTTTTCTCGCTAAACGACACTATTTTGTATCCTCTGAATGTTGTTGTGTAGTGGTGCACACATGTTAAATTGGGACACAAGCAAACAGTGGAAATAGTTGTGTGTCATATGACTTCTTAAACAACTTGACAATTGGACAGCATGATACATGTTGTGTTGCTCAGCATTAACCAGTTAATACTAGACCATGTGTTGATACCATTATCTTCTGATTTTCTAGGGTTCAGTAGGAGTTTCACTAGTTGATTATTGATTGTTTGGTTATGCATAAAATGAGTACGATGTCTCCTACAGAACTATGTGCTTAACTAGGTCAGCATATTACAGGAACTGGTGAGAGAATGCACTGCCATGTTTAAAATAAGATCTGAACTAGGGAGTATTCATATAACATTACAAAATTTGGCTGTAGTAGTAGGACTGAATTTGGATTTGCTGTTTGGATGTTCGACAAGCTTTACAAAATACTCCTAAACAATATTTGGTTGTAGGACTCAAGTTGGAGTATTTGCTAGGTTCGTTGGTTTTGTTAAATTAAAAATACAAGTAATGGTTTCCATTTCTAATGCAATTTTATAACTAGTATTATCTTCATCCATGCAAACAGAACCCTAATACAGGGTTCTAGTTTGTATTGAAAAGCAAACAGAACCCTAATGCTTTAATCCAGATATGAAAAACTAGTTTGAAATTAAGCCAAAAACTCCATACATTCAAACAAATTTCTTGGAAATGAAAGACAAATCCTCCAAACATTCAAACCTTGGAAATAAATGCAAGGAATCTAGTTTATTTAAAAACCAAATATTACACACTGAAATGTACATTGCATGTATCTTGCAATCCGTAATCCAGCATGGAAAACACGTGTCTATTGAAGCCAAATCAAATCAATTCTTGGAAAAGACCGAAACAGTCAAAAGAACACTGGATCTGCAAACCAATAGATTTGGATCACGGAGAAACTAGAGAAACAAACGGAAAGATTGGGATCTGCATACTACCTTCGATTCTCTCCGAGAAGGCCGTCGGTGATGGCTCCGGACGAAGCGACGGATGCTCTCCGGACGAACCCTAGTTTCTGGTTGAAGGGGGGAGAATGAGGGAAAACTTTTCGGCTAGGGGCGACGGCTGCCTTTAAAAAGGAGGGAATCCTTTTTGAGAAACACTCCTCCCACCGCCAAAATTTATTACGAAACACTCCTCCCACCGAAACAAAGTTATTACGAAAAGGTCCCTCCACCGCTTCGTCTCTTCATTTCCAAAACTACCCCCCGGCCGCTTAGTCTATTCTACTCCGCGGTGGCGAAACCCTAAATCCCCAAATCCCCAAATCCCCAAATCTGCTCCGCGGCGGTGAACTCGCCGTGAAGCTTGCCGTCAAGCTCGCCATCAAGCCCTCCGTCAAGCTCCGCGGCGGCGATTCCGTCAAGCTCCGCGGCGGCGAACTCGCCGTCAAGCCCTCCGTCAAGCTACGCGGCGGAGATTCCGTCAAGCTCGGCGGCGGCGAACTCGCCGTCAAGCCCTACGTCGTCGAGGTGATCTCCGTCGTGGAGCAGATCAAGGGGAGGCGATTCCCGATGAGCTCGTCGTCAAGCCCGCCGTGAAGCCCTCCGTCGAGCCCTACGTCGCGGAGGTGATCTCCGTCGCAGTAGAAGCTCGTGAGGGCTCGTCGAGCTCATGAGGGCGGAGGTGATCGAGGACGAGGTCGCCCTCACTTCCTCAATGGATTGGCGCCAATCCTTCCTCAGTACATCATCCACGGTGAACCAGACCGATGCAAGCTACTCTGGTGAGCACAAATGCAGTACCTCTGTATTACCAATGTTAACTGCTTGAATTGCTTGCTTGAATTGTTGTTTTTCTGTACAATTGCTTGCTTGAATTGTTGTTTTTCTGTACAATTGCTTGCTTGAATTGTTGGCTTGCTTGCTTGAATTGCTTACTAGGGATGATTGCCTCAACAAGTGATGTGTTGTCATGTTGCTGGTACATGGTCGTGATGATCTTCTGATTAAGCTCTAGTTGGTAGCTCTAGCTCTAATGATGTGCAACCATACATAGCAGCTCATTGGTACTACTAATCTTGTTACAAGTAACAGTTGTTAGTATATTGAATTGAACCCACCTCACAAAAGTACACTATAATTTGACTGCAGTCACTAATATGTATGAAAACTACTCTACATGCAGGCACTGCTTGAATTCTTGTTTGCTTAAATTCTATTGCTGACAATTATTACTGGTTAAAATGGATAAAAGTTGGATGAAGGAACCAAGGTCTAGTTCAAAATATGGTATTGGTGTTACCAATTTCCTGCTATATGCAGCTGAAAATGCTGGAATGCAAGATAGAGTTTTGTGTCCTTGCGCCCGTTGTGCAAATAGGTTTTGGAGAATCAGTAGCATTGTCAATGAGCATTTGATTTGCAATGGGTTCATGCATGGATACCATACTTGGGTTTTCCATGGAGAAGATAGTGTAGAACCTCTTGCGCCGCATTTATCTCCCCAGCCTGAAGATGTCGGAAGATCTGAAAGCCAAATTCAGCCTGAAGAATTAGCTGATAGTGATGAGATGGACCAGATGTTGTTGGACAATTTTGGAATGTATGACACTGGGGTTTTAGGCAACCAGGAAGATGGCGATAGTGCAGACGATGAAGATGAAGAGGACAGTAACACTGATGATGTTACTGCTGATGCTGAAGCCTACAAAAAGCTAGTGGAAGATGGTAGTCAGGATTTGTATGTAGGCTGCACAAGTTTTTCAAAACTACAGTTCATAGTTAGGTTGTTGAACTTGAAGAATACATGGAAAGTGCCCAATGGATGCTATGATGAGATATTGTCATTATTTAAGGAAGCTCTTCCACAACCTCATGCACTATCAGGAATTAAAAATTTGCATGCATCAAAGAGGTACATAAAAGACATCGGCATTGGTTATGAAAGCATTCATGCATGCAAGAATGACTGTATCATGTTCAGAGGAGCACACAAGGACGACACAGTGTGTCCAATATGTAACACAAGCAGATGGAAGAGTAAGAACACAGGAGTTGGTGGGAAAAGGATGTACAAGGTTCCTCAGAAAGTTATCAGGCACTTCAAACTGAAACCAAGGGTCAGAAGGCTTTTCATGTGCTCTAAAACAACACCTTATATGACCTGGCACAGTAAAGGCAGAACTAAGGATGCAAAATTGAGGCATCTAGCAGACTCTCCAGCATGGAAACACTTTGATTTTACGCATCGCAAGTTCAGTGAAGACCCAAGAAATATTAGGTTTGCATTAGCTACTGATGGGTTCAATCCATTTGAAAACATGAGCATAACATACAACATCTGGCCAGTTATTCTGATTCCACTTAACCTTCCTCCTTGGGTGTGCATGAAACAATCAAATTTCATCCTAAGTGTTATTGTTCCTGGGAGGAAGGGTCCAGGGAAAGAACTGGATGTTTACATGCAGCTGGCTATAGATGATCTTCAGGAATTGTGGAAACCTGGAATCTGGACACATGATGCAGTTACTGGTGAGAAATTCTTGCTACGTGCTGCTTTGCTATGGACTATAACTGATTGGCTAGGCAGAGGCTGCATAAGTGGTGAGAGCTTGGTTGTCTGTGCACATTGCCTCACAAACACATGCAGTAGGTGGTTGAAGCATTGCAAGAAAACAGTTTTCATGGGTCATAGAAGATTTTTGGTTGATGGTCACCCGTACCAAACAGATGGTGCATCTTTCAATGGAAAAGATGAATTCAGAGATCCCCCACCTAAGATTACAGGTCAAGAAATATCTCAAATGACTGCAACTCTGCATACAGATTATGGCAAGTTATAGAAACACAAGAAGCCACCTAGGAGAAAAAAGAGGAGTGCTGCGGAATTAGAGGAAAATGAGGACATACAGTGTCGAGGAAACTTTCAAAAAAAGAAGTGTCTTCTTCTAGTTGGAATACTGGCCGACACTCCTTGTAAGACATAACTTAGACATCATGCATTTACAGAAAAATGTTTTTGAAAACATAGTGAATACTATTCTGGATGTTGATCAGAGATCGAAGGACAACTTGAATGCTAGATTGAATCTGCAGGATATGAATATTAGAACTGCCCTCCATGCTGATATGACGTCACCAAAACTATCATACCTAGGGCAATATACCAGATGCTTCCTCAGGGCAAGAATATATTTTCCACCGTCATCAAGTATGCAAGATTTCCAGATGGATATGCATCAAACTTGTACCACAAGGTAAACTTGGAAGACAAAAGGTTAACTGGCCTCAAGAGCCACGATTGCCACATCATAATGCAGGATCTCATGCCGTTGGCCCTATGTAGATCGCTGCCTAGGAGTGTGGCTATGCCGCTGATACGTTTTTGCAAGTACTTCAAAGTACTTTATGGTAAGGTGATAGATGCTGATGAGATGGAGCACTGGGAAGCTGAGATTGCAGAAATCTTGTGTCAGTTAGAGATGATATTTCCTCCATCATTTTTTGACATGATGGTGCATGTAACTATCCACCTAGCAAGTGAAGTAAGAATTGCCGGACCTGTTCAATTCAGAGACATGTGGTCTACTGAGAGGTTCGTAGGAAGACTGAAGGACTTTGTACAGAACATGACTTATCCAGAAGGGTCGTTGGCAGAAAATTATCAGTTCGATGAATGCCTGACATTCTGCTCAAGATATCTGAATGGCTGTGCTACAAAGTTTAATAGACCTAGTAGACATGATAGTACTGAACCTAATTCTGCTAGACAACCTTATTTGAGGATCATCGGCAGGCCATTATTAGGTTTTGCTTCTAGTCAGCTGGATTTCATTGCTTGGTCGCAGGCACAACGATGTGTTCTTGTGAACTATCCAGATATTGAAAAATATGCGCAGTGAGTACATTCCCAAACTAATTCCATAAAAATCATGTAGTGAGTCCATTTGCATCATCATTTTGATATCACACCAGTGTCTAACCCCATTTAAATCTTGTAGAGAGCATAAAAATTTATTGGCCAGAGGAAAAAGGAAGTCAAAGAGAGATATTGAGAATGCTCACCACAGCACATTCGTAGACTGGTTTTCTAACCATGTAAGTAATGCTCACCACAGCACATTCGTAGACTCGTTGTGTGAATAAAAATTGCATTATTAACATGGTTCATTTCTCTACTAGGTACAAATTCTTAAAGATCAAGGAATTGATGTACCAGATGAAGTTATTCTGTTATCTCAAAGACCATACAGGATGGTGAAATCTTATAATAGCTATAGTATAAATGGCTGCACCTATCACACACACTCATATAGTGTAGGAAAAGCAACACAGTGTGATGGAGTTTCACATGTTGCAAAAACATCGAGTTATGCAAGTGCTAAGGACAAAAACCCTACTTTAGGGTATGTCACATACTATGGTAGAATTAGTCAAATAATTGAGTTAAATTACTCAAATGGAGGCCACGTAGTGTTATTCAAATGTGATTGGGTAAAAAGTAACGGAGTTAGGGAGTTGGATGGTTTCGGAATAACCGAAGTCAATTTCAACCATACCTACAATGCACAAGACAAACATAGCGAACTGTTTATTCTTGCAAGCCAAGCCATACAAGTTTACTATGTGCAAGACCCAGTTGATGTTGAATGGAATGCTGTAACCACTCCAACAATTAGAGATTTCTTTGATATGGATAGTGTGGACGTTGAAAAATGTGAGTGATTTTTGCACCATTTTTTTTGTCAACAAGGAATTTTTTTATATACGTTGACAATGCCATTTATTATTCATGCTGGAACAAAAATGCTGGAAAGCCAAGAAAGGAGGATGAGCATGCTCAACCACAAACTAAAGAAATTAAATCTGCCTACAAGAGATGTACAACCATCTGAACTCATCTCCAATGAAATGGAAAGAATAGCTCTTATGAAGGAAGCTAGGGCAAAGGGAGTTTACTACGATATGCTAGAAGTAAGTTCTCATTCATGCATCATTTTAGATAAGAAAAACTCATTCAATTTGCATTCTGTAATTACTGAATTGGAAAACTGTTCAAATTGATGTCTGCAAGGATATATGATTCAGAAGGGGAAAAAGAAAATGACAGTGACGATACCGAAGATGAAGCAGTAGATAACAAAGAACATGACAGTGAAGAAGAGGAGGAACAAGAAGAGGAGGAACCTGAAGAAGAGGAGGAGGAAATTGAACAACCTGAAGAGAGAGGACAGCTTGAAGCACAACAAGGTATGGTCATCAGTTCGCTGGATTCCATGTGCTACAACTGTTGTAGGCTCTGGCTAGCTGGATTCCATGTGCTACAACTGTTGTAGGCTCTGGCTTGCTGGATTCCATGTGCTATAACTGTTGTAGGTTCTTACTCGCTGTACTGTTTTAATGTTTCAGTAAAGCCGAAAAGAAGAAGAGGGCCTACTGATATGAAGAAGTTTTGGCATAGGCATGGTCCGCATAACAAAGTGATTGTTGAATTCAACTATCTTGGTCAGCCATGTGGAGTGAATACTTCACAATTAACGAACTTCATAGCATATCTGGTCAAAGGAAAAGACGTATCAATGGGTCATGTGTGACGCCCCAAAACCGGTACCATGAGGATCCCAGCGAATCCGCCGAAATCCGCACGATATCGATTTTAGGAGACGCACCACCAAGCGCCTCGTACACGCCGAACCATGCACGCGATGCGGGTGGAATCAATCACGAGCGGTAACATTACAACAGGATTACAATAGAGCCCACAAGAAACAGATATATTACAACAACGACTCCAACGAGTCAAGATACAAATAGATACAACATAAGATCCAAATCATAGAGAAGATCAAATATATCCGAGTACGGACAAGATACAAATTTGGACTAAGAGTCCTGAAGATAACCAGTGGCGTCCATAACCCTGCCCAGGCCAAGCCGGAAGGGTAACCTTGCTAGCGTCGTCTTCATCGAACATATCTTCATACCTGCCCGGTTAAATCCCGTAGAAGCAGCAATAAGTACGGGTTCGTACTTAACAAGACTTCAAGACGTATAAGCATTCGTCAACCAGTCGTCCTTTGTACTTGAGACACGCAGGGGACTTAGAGGACGCAAGAGGAACGTCATAGGCAATATGGTGGGGTTAAGCGACAGCGCGCAAGCACTAAAAAACCTATAGAAACACTCTACAACAGTCGTCTCATCAGAGAAGATGAGAGAGCGCATAAACTAACAGTTCTATACTCTACAAACATAACACAGCCGATGCGTTCCCCCCCTCGCAAGGAAGTACTTACAAAGGCACCCACACGGTTGTCAAGTTTTAAACATTTATTATTGAAGTTGTACTAACTTACTACGCAAGTTATTATTAATAAACAACAAGTGTAAGTTGTCTATGGTCAAGTCATATAGCTCCAAGTCGTCCATAACCGCGGACACGGCTTATCGATAAGATGTACACCCTGCAGGGGTTGCCCAAATGTACCCACACGCACGATCAACTCCAAAGGCAATGGCAAAAAGGTGGAGTGTCACGACTCGCACTCTCCTTCACGACAACAATGTCCAGGAAGCCACCTAACTAAGTTGAACCCGTATCGAAGTCCGGCCGAATCTCCGAAGCGGACCTAGCTATTGCAAGGACGGCTTCAGAGGGTCAAAACACACACAGGGGCGAATGACCCGCTTCAGCATGCGATAAACGCACGTGCCGCACCTATACGTGCATACCAGGAACAAGGGATACAAGGCACCCAGGGGCTTCCCAAAGATAAAGAAGTAACAAGAAAGTTGTGGCCACTGGACAAAGTTGTAGATTCCGGCAGTGGTCGAGGGGAGACCCAGAAACATACCCACGTGTGGTTAGAGCGCTCAGTATCGGAACAGATAACAAGAAATCGGGGTCCTAAGATATTTAGGAAACACAAGTGAGCCGTCACAAAACGATCAGCTGACCCACCGATGCCTCCGCTAACAACTATTAACAAGTAATCATGATTCCCTCAACAGATATAACCATGTAGCATGTGTCATGATTCCCAACAGATAACCGATAAGATAGCGGTAGCGGTAACGAGATATAACAACACTAGCATGCACTACGACTCGCAAGGCAGACCCGATAACCAAACAATAGCTGTAGGTGGTTGGTGGAGGCAATATAGGCTGCTTGAGGTAACAAGTGGAAGGGACACGTGACAAGAACGCAACTCAAAGATAGCATAAGGGAGAAGGCAAAATAAAATAGGTGAGCGACTTCTGCAGGGGCAGGAGTATAAGGGAAAATGCTTGCCTGTTAAAGCTTGCCGAGGGACATCCGGAGAACTTGGCGTAGCTCACCGCAGCACTTCGTGATCCTAACCGGGAAGAAGCAAATGCTGGACAAACAACGGTGCAAGTCTTACTACTACAGATAAGAACCGGCATGATCAAGATGATATGCATGACATGGCAAAGATGATGCAATGCAACTTATCCAAATTAATCGGAGTCGGAACCCCGGACAAACAAATTAAGGTTGGAGTTGCATTTCTACCGACAAAGTTAAATGTTGATTAGCATGGCAAAACAAAGCAAGGGTGAGCTACTTCAATATTAAACGGAGCGGGGAACCTTAGTCGGTGCCCAAAATACTCCGTATTTAATTATTTGGCGCGATGCAAACTACAACGTCAATACATGATGCTAGATGCAAACAAGTATATGGATGGACTATTCAAATTACTCGCATTATTTTCTAATTCAAAAATATACCACATTTGTATAAAACAGATTTAGATACCAAAAGATATGAAAGTTTGTAACTACAGAAGGATGGGATATAGTCTAGTGTATGCTGGGAATAGATTGAGGAACAATGTCACAGCCAGCAAACTGATTGTGTTCATGTTAAAATAGAGTAACATGCAAGATTGAACAGCAGAAACTGCAACTGTTCTGAATACTGAGACATATACAACGACAGTGTAGAAGGAAAAATAAAGATGGGGCGTGTGAACACCTGGAATTTTGGAACTGGGGTCTATCGGGCATGGATCAAGTGGCTAGCCAGTGGAGCTGATCGATGGTTTTCTAAAATAAGCAGAGAACAAGGTAATGCGATAGCCCAGTTTACTGAATTTTAGCTAACGAAAAAGGAGCACAGGTTCACTGAAACTTGAACACAGACAATTGTGAATCTGGAAGTGAGACAGAGAGAAACAGGGCCTTTTGTCTTCCCTGGATTTTGATTGATGGATTTGTTGAATGACGACACATGAAGGAATCACTTCGGCCAAGGTTCTGATTTTGATTAGAATTGGGTGCAAAACGTTTTTAGTAAACTACATAGATCAACTGGCTAGTACGTCAAGCTAGCAAGCAGGGTGCTGGATCGATTGATCGCTGGCATCGTGCCTAGCTAGTTAAACCAAGCAGACTAGCAAGTGGATCTAGATAGCTGTGGAAGCAAGAAAGCTGCTGGATCAAAACATTAACAACTAGCTAGCTGGGTTTTGGATGGTTACACGCACCGACGCGCGCGGCCCTTTGATGCATCGCCAGCGCGGGCCTGGAACAAGGACGCGGCGGACAGAAACAAAGACGACACACTTATGGAAGCGGATGGGGGAAGGGGTTGAACGGAAGCTTCGCTCACCGTGGGGTTGCTGGGGAAGGGCCCGGCTCAGGGATGCGTGCAGACTCCGGGAAGAAGATGAGCAGGTGGTCACTGTGGTGGGAGCGCGACGAATACGACGAACTTGGCGATGTTCCTGGCCCTCCGGCTCCGTGCTCCGGCCGGGAATCGACGGAGAAGACGGCCACGAGCCTTATGGCGCTCCGTACGAGACCGAAGCGGACGTAGACGATGGCGTGGTGAAGGGGAAGACGAACATGGCGGCGACCACATACAGGAAACATCCCGTCAGCTTCGTCAAATTTGGCGTCGCAAAAAGGGGGTCAAAAGCGTCGGGGGAGGAGGGGAAAAGAAGGAGGACCTTACCAGGAATCGATCTAACATTTCGGGGAGTCCAGAGGACGAGGGAGGCGGCCGGAAACCTCGCCGGAGCTTGGCGGTCGGAGAAGAGACGAAGAAGTCGGCGATTTTGAGCTCGATTCGTCGCGTGCGTATGTCGAGGAGATTCAGAGTGACGAGGGGAAGGAAGCTCTTGGTGGCCTTGGCTTGGCGAGGGGAGGCCGGAGGCGACGGGACGCCGGCGTTCTGCAGGGCAAAACCCTCTCCATTTTCTTTCGTGGAGAAGGGGAAAGGAAGGGAGTGTAGGCGATGCAGATGCGTGTGTGGGGAGGAGAGCTCCACGTCCAGGGAGAAAGGCAGAGTGGAGGGGAGCAGGTGGGGAGTAAGCTCATGCCATGATTGTGGCCTCCCTTGTGCAAACAGGGAACATCTTCTGGAAATATTAAGAAGGGCCTCCGAAAGATTTGGGCTTAGTGGGAGATGGCCATATTTAGATTATAAGGACTCAGGCCTTACTATTTCCAGGAAGTTTGAGATAGACTTGCAGGAAGGAAAAAAGAGAGCGTTGAAGCGAAAAAAGGAAAGATTTTATAACTTGTAAAACTCCAGTTTGGTTTAAAGAAAGTTGCAAAGTTTTTCCAAATACTTAGATTTGGGTTTTTTGTTAAGTAAGGAAAGAGTGAGGGAGGTTTTATAAACCATACAAGAAGAAAAGAAAATAGAGTTTATTTTAAATAACTTTGTTTTGTCAAAACATGTGGATAATTATGCATGATGACATGTTTATGCACAAAGAAAAAATAACAAACAAAGTCTAATATGGGGATTTTCCTGGGTCGCTACATCATGTGCGTTGGAGAAAGGTTCCAACTGCAGAAAAAGAAAAATTATAGATGACTGTGAAGGTAATTAAGTTTTTCAATGATTACTGCTAATGTCATCACAAATGGAGAATGTATCTCATAAACATTACTTTTTGACAGGCTTTCTTCAACCTAACTGAAGCACACAAGGAATGGGTCATGAAATCAGCCTGCAAGAAGTGGAGAGCCTTTAAGTGCTATCTGAAAAACACTTTCTGGAAAGCGGAATTGTCGGTTAACCAGAATGTTGCAAATGGGTGTGGGCAAAGAATTCATGGAGCACAGTGGAGAGCACTGTGCAAGAACTGGAGGAAAAGTAGTTCAATGGTCAGTAACCCATATTATGTGCTAAGTTTGAGTACTTTGACTTTCTCCTTGAGGCACATTTTAGTCATAGTAAAGATGTGGTGTGCTTGTTTAGCTAATAAGGATTTTATTCAGGTATTGGCATCTAAGAACAGAAACACCAGATTAAATCAAGCTAACTGTCTGCATACAGCTGGAACACGTAGTTTTGCTGTTGTACATGATCAGGAGGTATATTTGAATGCATGGTTGTACACAATGATAAGTTTTGCAGAATCATTTTAAATATGATCTACTGACATGTGCACTTGCACTCCTGTAGGAACTGAGGCAGGGAAGAACAGTGTCAAGGACAGAACTTTTCTGAATTGTTCATACAAAGAAAGATGGATTGCCGGTGAATGGTTTCTGTGCAACCAAAATTGTAAGTCATATTCCCTAAAATAAATGCAAATGCAACTCACAAATTACTATATCATCTATCATCTACCATCTAATGAATGTGTTGCTTAAATTTGAATGCAGGCTTTGATAAATGAACGTTTCCAACAAAACCCAGAATTAGTTGCCGAGCAGCACACGGATGGTGACCTCTACTCAGAATTGTTCTCACCACCTAGGAATTCTAGAAGACATGGATTTGGACTACTGGTAGGAGGGAAATCATCAAAGGTACTGGATGAAGCTGTAGAAGCATTAAGGGATTCTAAGCAGGAGAACATTGAGCTCAGAGGCTACGTGGAAACACTCATGTCAAGGAGTCAACAATTGGAAGAAAAGGTAAATTAGCTGATGGCATGTCAACGAGATGGACATACAGATGAAATGCATGGAAACCAGGATCAAGAAGAAGGAGTCGCAGAAGAATTAGCGGCGTCAACACTAGCAGAGCTGTCGACGCATAAGCAAGCACAACCTGAGCAAGAGAAAATAAAGGAAGCTTCCAGTGCACCAGGCAGAACAATATCAGCATCAGCATCAATAGCATCTGGCATAACAAGTGCACCATCATCAAGTCATAATACATTGAAGGTACCAACAGCAACAACATTGAAGTCAACATCAGCTCCATTCAAATCACCTTTCAAGGCACCAGGAAAAGCAGCGGCACATGCCGTGAAAACAGCAGCATCAACAGTCCAGGGATCAGCAACAGCATGTGCCCAAAAAAGAGTACCAGAAACAGTCCAGGGATCAAAGGCAACAACAGAAGCAGAAGCAGCCAAGGTACCAAAAGCAGCTGGATCAGCCAAGGGATCAACAACAGCAGTCAATGGGGCAGAAACAAGATCAATCGACGATACGGAAGCAGTAGAGACTAACGGATCAACAATAGCCCTCAAGGCTTCAAAGAAGCGAAGAACACGAAAGGTACAAGAAGCAACTGGAGCATCCACTGGATCAACAACACTAAATGGATCAAAAGCAGCACCCAAGGGATCAGGAGCAGTGGCACACAAGTTACCAGAAGCAGCTGGATCAGCCAAGGGATCAACAACAATACTCATTGGATCAGAAGCAGCAGCATCAGAACCCATGATATCAGCACCACCACCCAAGGGATCAACAGCACATGCAAGAACATTGAGCAGCCAGACATCAACTAGGACAAGAACAAAAAATTCGACAACAAACCAAGGCACATCATCTTCAGCATTGAAGGAAGCATCTTTGCTTGGTCTTAGTCAAATGTTGCCGCCGAATCCGAAACCAGTAACAGCTATCTCAGAACAAGGCAGTCAAGAAATGAAATCACCAAGAACAAGTAAAAGAAGGAAAAATGCTAAGTCGGGAGATTACATCGAAGGATCACAGGGCAATGTAGAAAGCCAAGCAACAACAGCTGCAACACCAACATGAACAATAAGTAAGAGACCGAAGAAGAGGAAGCTAGAAGAACTTATTGATGATAAGCTAGAAGAACTTAGTGATGATGTGGTCATTACTTCAGTTAATGTAGTGCAGAAGCCAAAATGCTCTTACAGGAATCTGCTAACAGACAACACAATCTTAGTCAAGGTAAAAGAGGAGAAGCTGGAAGAGAACATTGCTGACAAGGAAGGTGATTGGCATAGTACAAAACGATGCACCGATGAACATAATGATCGGCTTAGAGCAAGGAATCCACTTAAGGTTAGTATGTTAGCAATTTTACCACACATTGATTTGCTGTTCGCTGTACAATTGGTTGCTTGAATTAGTATGTTAGCTAATACGGCAAATGATATTGCTAATTAATATTCTGGCATAATGTAGGCAAATAAAATTAAAACTGGCATTGAAGTGGGGTTGACTTCGCCAAACAGCTTACAAATGGTGGCATTGGGAACAGTTCAGGAAGTTGAAAATGAGGAGTTTGTCAAAGTTTTGGTGAACGTGGTCTTCAAGAAAACAACTGTCCTGCCAATACCAAAAGGCAGAATGGTTCAAATGGGAGACACTGAGGCACATTGCATCACCTGGCCAAGAAAAAATGTAGGTCACCTTTGAATCTTTCTTGTTCACCTTGTTGTAATGCTTTTATTTGTAGAAAAATGTGCTAGACAGACAGATAATAAATGTCAAACTTATAAAAGAAACAGAGAGTATTAGCAAGGTAAAATATGCAATTTAACTAAACTATGCAGAGTAGAAACTATACAATATCATTATTATTAGTCGCCTCTGTAGACATGTTAAGATGGAGTGTCAAAGCATGTGCACCACAGAGATGTGCTTGGTTAAAGTATACATACAACTGTTTCACATTTTACAGGATGTGCTTGCTTAAAATATACATACATACAACTTGTTTATATATATTCATATGAAATCGATAGAATATCATATTTGTTGATATATCGATAGAATTGTTCATTGAAACAGGGCAGCTCACTCCACATTCCTTCCCAGCCTCCCCACTGTACATGGCTTGACTTTTTAAGAAAATATGAGACTTATATTTGTTTCTTGATTGTTTCTTGTTCAACTTGATTTAATACAATTATTTGTATATGGTAGTGCAATTATATATTCAGTTAGATTTTAGTTTTCTACCTCGCATAACAGCTTTTGTACTTTTGCAAGATATATGTTTTGCTGCCGACTTATAGAGCATGCAGCAACACGACCTAGTTGCTTTAGTTTGCCGGTCAACCTGGCAGAGATCTCATTTTGCCAGTACTTGTTGATTTATTCCTCCGTTACTGAAATTATTTTTGCCAGTACTTGATGATTTATTCCTCTGTTAGTGTAATTAGTCTCCAGTCTTGTCCTCTGAGCAAACCCACCGTGTCATCTCCAGTCTTGTCCTCAGTGTCGGCTAGCCAGGTGATCCGGCCAGGTCCAGATCCGGTTGACACAAAGAACCCTATGTTAACTGGATCTTGGATCTTGGAATAGGCTATTGCAAAATCCGGGTGTTTGATCTCCTCCATGAAACATGTGTTAGCTAGGGCGCATCTAGTGGTGGCTGGTGTGTGATACGTCTCCGACGTATCGATAATTTCTTATGTTCCATGCCACATTATTGATGATATCTACATGTTTTATGCATACTTTATGTCATATTTATGCATTTTCCGGCACTAACCTATTAACGAGATGCCGAAGAGCCGATTCTTTATTTTTCTGCTGTTTTTGGTTTCAGAAATCCTAGTAAGGAAATATTCTCGGAATTGGACGAAATCAACGCCCAGGGGCCTATTTTCACATGAAGCTTCCAGAAGACCGAAGGAGTCACGAAGTGGGGCCACGAGGTGGCCAGACAACAGGGCGGCGCGGCCTGGCCCTTGGCCGCGCCGGCCTGTTGTGTGGGGCCCTTGTGTGGCCCCCTGACCTATCTCCTCCGCCTACTTAAAGCCTTCGTCGCGAAACCCCCAGTACCGAGAGCCACGATACGGAAAACCTTCCAGAGACGCCGCCGCCGCCAATCCCATCTCGGGGGATTCAGGAGATCGCCTCCGGCACCCTGCCGGAGAGGGGAATCATCTCCCGGAGGACTCTTCACCGCCATGGTCACCTCCGGAGTGATGAGTGAGTAGTTCACCCCTGGACTATGGGTCCATAGCAGTAGCTAGATGGTCGTCTTCTCCTAATTGTGCTTCATTGTCGGATCTTGTGAGCTGCCTAACATGATCAAGATCATCTATCTGTAATGCTATATGTTGTGTTTGTTGGGATCCGATGGATAGAGAATACTATGTTATGTTGATTATCAATTTATACCTATGTGTTGTTTATGATCTTGCATGCTCTCCGTTGTTAGTAGAGGCTCTGGCCAAGTTTTTGCTAGTAACTCCAAGAGGGAGTATTTATGCTCGATAGTGGGTTCATGCCTCCATTAAATCTGGGACAATGACAGAAAGTTCTAAGGTTGTGGATGTGCTGTTGCCACTAGGGATAAAACATCGATGCTATGTCCGAGGATGTAGTTATTGATTACATTACGCACCATACTTAATGCAATTGTCTGTTGTTTGCAACTTAATACTGGAAGGGGTTCGGATGATAACCTGAAGGTGGACTTTTTAGGCATAGATGCATGCTGGATAGCGGTCTATGTACTTTGTCGTAATGCCCAATTAAATCTCACAATACTCATCATGTCATGTATGTGCATTGTCATGCCCTCTCTATTTGTCAATTGCCCAACTGTAATTTGTTCACCCAACATGCTATTTATCTTATGGGAGAGACACCTCTAGTGAACTGTGGACCCCGGTCCATTCTTTTAATCGAATACAATCATCGCAATACTTGTTCTACTGTTTTCTGCAAACAATCATCATCCACACTATACATCTAATCCTTTGTTACAGCAAGCCGGTGAGATTGACAACCTCACTGTTTCGTTGGGGCAAAGTACTTTGGTTGTGTTGTGCAGGTTCCACGTTGGCGCCGAAATCCCTGGTGTTGCGCCGCACTACATCTCGCCGCCATCAACCTTCAACGTGCTTCTTGGCTCCTACTGGTTCGATAAACCTTGGTTTCTTACTGAGGGAAAACTTGCCGCTGTACGCATCACACCTTCCTCTTGGGGTTCCCAACGGACGCGTGGTGTACGCGTATCAAGCAGATTTTCTGGCGCCGTTGCCGGGGAGATCAAGACACGCTGCAAGGGGAGTCTCCACATCCAATCTCTTTACTTTGTTTTTTGTCTTGCTTTTATTTTATTTACTTTCTTGTTTGCTGCATTATATCAAAACACAAAAAAAATAGTTGCTAGCTTTACTTTATTTACTGTCTTGTTTGCACTCCATATTAAAAACACAAAAAAATTAGTTACTTGCATTTACTTTATCTAGTTTGCTTTATTTACTATTGCTAAAATGAGTAATCCTGAAGTTGAAGTTCGTTCGTTTAAGCAACAAGGGGGAGAATGTTTAAAAGATGCTTGGTATAGAATTAGTGATGCCCATAATAGGTGCACTAAGAAACACTCCACCATTATCCTACTCAGGAATTTTTATGTTGGTATCTCTAGCTGGAATAGGTATGTTCTTGATTGTCTCGCGGGAGGTAACTTCCTAGGTACTCCTGCTTTAGAAGCTAGTTGCATTATTGAGAGTCTATTTGGAATACCACCTATTAATGAAGTTAAAATTGAAACCGCTCTTGAAGATGTCATGAAAAAGTTGGAAACCATAGAGCAAAACCTTCCAAGTATTGATACTACTTTGGGAGCATTACTTGATAGCACTGATAAACTTGATAAATCTCTAGGTGGAATTAATGAGAGAATTGCCATCTTAGAATCTTGTGCTATTCATGATAATCAAACCCAAAGGATTAATGAACTTGAAGAGGCTATGGGAACATTGGGTTCAACCTTTTCATCTATAAGGTTTAGAGAGAAAGCTTATGTGGGTAAGGAGCAAAAGTTCATGTATGTCTCTAAGGCACCTAAACCAAAAAACCATTATAGGCCTAAAATTGATAAAACTCTTAAAACCACTATAGATAAGGGAGCATCTAAGATACCTAATGGGACAAATTGTGAAAATTATGATGTTGATGCTTCGTCTCTTGATAATACTTGATATACACTTTCTGCGCCTAGCTGAAAGGCGTTAAAGAAAAGCGCTTATGGGAGACAACCCATGTTTTTGCAACAGTACTTTTATTTTATATTTGAGTCTTGGAAGTTGTTACTACTGTAGCAATCTCTCCTTATCTTAGTTTTGTGCATTGTTGTGCCAAGTAAAGTCGTTGATAGTAAGTTTCATACTAGATTTGGATTACTGCGCAGAAACAGATTTCTTTGCTGTCACGAATCTGGGCCTAATTCTCTGTAGGTAACTCAGAAAATTATGCCAATTTACGTGAGTGATCCTCAGATATGTACGCAACTTTCATTCAATTTGAGCATTTTCATTTGAGCAAGTCTGGTGCCTCAATAAAATTCGTCTTTACGAACTGTTCTGTTTTGACAGATTCTGCCTTTTATTTCGCATTGCCTGTTTTGCTATGCTTGATGGATTTTTCGATTCCATTAACTTTCAGTAGCTTTGTGCAATGTCCAAAAGTGTTAACAATGATTATGTCACCTCTGAACATGTAAATTTTAATTGTGCACTAACCCTCTAATGAGTTGTTTTGAGTTTGGTGTGGAGGAAGTTTTCAAGGATCAAGAGAGGGAGATGATACAATATGATCAAGGAGAGTGAAAGCTCTAAGCTTGGGGATGCCCCGGTGGTTCACCCCTGCATATTTCAAGAAGACTCAAGCGTCTAAGCTTGGGGATGCCCAAGGCATCCCCTTCTTCATCGACAACATTATCAAGTTCCTCTAGTGAAACTATATTTTTATTCCATCACATCTTATGTACTTTGCTTGGAGCGTCGGTTTGTTTTTGTTTTTGTTTTGTTTGAATAAAATGGATCCTAGCATTCATTGTGTGGGAGAGAGACACGCTCCGCTGTTGCATATGGACAAATATGTCCTTAGGCTTTACTCATAATATTCATGGCGAAGGTTGAATCTTCTTCGTTAAATTGTTATATGGTTGGAAACGGGAAATGCTACATGTAGTAATTGGTAAAATGTCTTGGATAATTTGATACTTGGCAATTGTTGTGCTCATGTTTAATCTCTTGCATCATATACTTTGCACCTATTAATGAAGAAATACATAGAGCTTGCTAAAATTTGGTTTGCATAATTGGTCTCTCTAAGGTCCAGATAATTTCTAGTATTGGGTTGAACAACAAGGAAGACGGTGTAGAGTTTTATAATGTTTACAATATGTCTTTTATGTGAGTTTTGCTGCACCGCTTCATCCTTGTGTTTGTTTCAAATAACCTTGCTAGCCTAAACCTTGTATCGAGAGGGAATACTTCTCATGCATCCAAAATCCTTGAGCCAACCACTATGCCATTTGTGTCCACCATACCTACCTACTACATGGTATTTCTCCGCCATTCCAAAGTAAATTGCTTGAGTGCTACCTTTAAAATTTCTATCCTCTACCTTTGCAATATATAGCTCATGGGACAAATAGCCTAAAAACTATTGTGGTATTGAATATGTACTTATGCATTTTATCTCTTATTAAGTTGCTTGTTGTGCGATAACCATGTTCCTGGGGACGCCATCAACTACTCTTTGTTGAATATCATGTGAGTTGCTATGCATGTCCGTCTTGTCTGAAGTAAGGGTGATTTACCACTAGAATGGTTAGAGCATGCATAATGTTAGAGAAGAACATTGGGCCGCTAACTAAAGCCATGATCCATGGTGGAAGTTTCAGTTTTGGACAAATATCCTCAATCTCATATGAGAAAATTAATAATTATTGAATGCTTATGCATAAAAGAGGAGTCCATTATCTGTTGTCTATGTTGTCCCGGTATGGATGTCTAAGTTGAGAATAATCAATAGCGAGAAATCCAATGCGAGCTTTCTCCTTAGACCTTTGTACAGGCGGCATAGAGGTACCCCTTTGTGACACTTGGTTAAAACATATGTATTGCAATGATAATCCAGGTAATCCGAGCTAATTAGGACAAGGTACGGGCACTATTAGTATACTATGCATGAGGCTTGCAACTTGTAGGATATAATTTACATGATGCATATGCTTTATTACTACCGTTGACAAAATTGTTTCTTGTTTTCAAAACAAAAGCTCTAGCACAAATATAGCAATCAATGCTTCCCTCCATGAAGGGCCATTCTTTTACTTTTATTGTTGAGTCAGTTCACCTACCTCTCTCACCCTCAAGAAGCAAACACTCGTGTGAATTGTGCATTGATTCCTACATACTTGCATATTGCACTTGTTATATTACTTTGCATTGACAACTATCCATGAGATATACATGTTATAAGTTGAAAGCAACCGCTGAAACTTAATCTTCCTTTGTGTTGCTTCGATACCTCTACTTTGAATTATTGCTTTGTGAGTTAACTCTTATGCAAGACTTATTGATGCTTGTCTTGAAAGTACTATTCATGAAAAGTCTTTGCTATATGATTCAATTGTTTACTCACGTCATTTACCATTGTTTTGATCGCTGCATTCATTACATGTGCTTACAGTAGTATGATCAAGGTTATGATGGCATGTCACTCCAGAAATTATCTTTGTTATCGTTTACCTACTCGGGACGAGCAGGAACTAAGCTTGGGGATGCTGATACATCTCCGACGTATCGATAATTTCTTATGTTCCATGCCACATTATTGATGATATCTACATGTTTTATGCATACTTTATGTCATATTTATGCATTTTCCGGCACTAACCTATTAACGAGATGCCGAAGAGCCAGTTGTTGTTTTCTGCTGTTTTTGGTTTCAGAAATCCTAGTAAGGAAATATTCTCGGAATTGGATGAAATCAATGCCCAGGGGCCTATTTTCACACGAAGCTTTCAGAAGACCGAAGGAGTCACGAAGTGGGGCCACGAGGTGGCCAGACAACAGGGCGGCGCGGCCTGGCCCTTGGCCGCGCCGGCCTGTTGTGTGGGGCCCTCGTGTGGCCCCCTGACCTATCTCCTCCGCCTACTTAAAGCCTTCATCGCGAAACCCCCAGTACCGAGAGCCACGATACGGAAAACCTTCCAGAGACGCCGCCGCCGCCAATCCCATCTCGGGGGATTCAAGAGATCGCCTCCGGCACCCTGCCGGAGAGGGGAATCATCTCCCGGAGGACTCTTCACCGCCATGGTCGCCTCCGGAGTGATGAGTGAGTAGTTCACCCCTGGACTATGGGTCCATAGCAGTAGCTAGATGGTCATCTTCTCCTAATTGTGCTTCATTGTCGGATCTTGTGAGCTGCCTAACATGATCAAGATCATCTATCTGTAATGCTATATGTTGTGTTTGTTGGGATCCGATGGATAGAGAATACTATGTTATGTTGATTATCAATTTATACCTATGTGTTGTTTATGATCTTGCATGCTCTCCGTTGTTAGTAGAGGCTCTGGCCAAGTTTTTGCTAGTAACTCCAAGAGGGAGTATTTATGCTCGATAGTGGGTTCATGCCTCCATTAAATGGGACAAAGATGAAAGTTCTAAGGTTGTGGATGTGCTGTTGCCACTAGGGATAAAACATCGATGCTATGTCCGAGGATGTAGTTATTGATTACATTACGCACCATACTTAATGCAATTGTCTGTTGTTTGCAACTTAATACTGGAAGGGGTTCGGATGATAACCTGAAGGTGGACTTTTTAGGCATAGATGCATGCTGGATAGCGGTCTATGTACTTTGTCGTAATGCCCAATTAAATCTCACAATACTCATCATATCATGTATGTGCATTGTCATGCCCTCTCTATTTGTCAATTGCCCAACTGTAATTTGTTCACCCAACATGCTATTTATCTTATGGGAGAGACACCTCTAGTGAACTGTGGACCCCGGTCCATTCTTTTAATCGAATACAATCTACTGCAATACTTGTTCTACTGTTTTCTGCAAACAATCATCATCCACGCTATACATCTAATCTTTTGTTACAGCAAGCCGGTGAGATTGACAACCTCACTGTTTCGTTGGGGCAAAGTACTTTGGTTGTGTTGTGCAGGTTCCACGTTGGCGCCGGAATCCCTGGTGTTGCGCCGCACTACATCTCGCCGCCATCAACCTTCAACGTGCTTCTTGGCTCCTACTGGTTCGATAAACCTTGGTTTTTGCTGAGGGAAAACTTGCCGCTGTACGCATCACACCTTCCTCTTGGGGTTCCCAATGGACGCGTGTTGTACGCGTATCAGTGTGGAGTTTATCCTGGCCAGGATCGGTGTGAGTATGTTTTGGTCGCCGAAAACGCGGTGCTGCTTCGGATCCATCGGTGGCGTGGTTTGGCCGTGTTTGCCAGTACTTGATGATTTATTACTCCGTTACTGAAATTATTTTTGCCAGTACTTGATGATTTATTCCTCCGTTAGTGTAATTAGTTGTTACATCTTAATTGCTCAATATTATTTATTCCAACATCTGTTGTTTGACACATTCAAAATTGGTTCCTTGTAGGTAACTGATCCGGCAATCGATAGAACATCGGCCGAGATTGCGTGTACACTTGAGAAGAAGTTGAAAGCAGTTGCATCTACAGCTAAGAAGAAGAAGGGTGCAAGTCAGAAAGACACTGCTTAGATATTGTCATCAAATTACTACATAGTTACTGTCAGTGTTACATAATGTAAAACTGCTTAGACAATGCCTCCAAAACAGCAAAGTTATGCATCTGTGCATGTTAGTACTGTAATGTGACCACTGTGATTTGTTATTAGTACTGTAATATGACTTATACCTTAACTTTGACCAAATCTGTGCCTGTTAGTACTGTAATGTTATTACTACTGTAATATGACCAGTGTCATGCTTGTAGTTTTAGGGGCATTTTGTTTACTAGCTTGTAAAGACATTTAGAGGCACATCTCAAACTGCCTCTAAAGACATTTAGAGGCAAATTTCAATGTGCCCCTGAAAAACTTTAGAGGCAAAACACTAAGTGCCCCTGAAACCTTTAGAGGCACTTTTCAAACTGCCTCTAAAAACCTTTAGAGGCACTTTTCAAACTGCCCCTAAAAACATTTAGAGGCACTTTCCAAACTGCCCCTAAAAACATTTAGAGGCACTTTCCAAACTGCCCTAAAAACATTTAGAGGCACTTTCCAAACTGCCCCTAAAAACATTTAGAGGCACTTTCCAAACTGCCCCTAAAAACCCTTTGAGGCACTTTCCAAACTGCCCCTAAATGTATTTGGGACATTTCATTCAAAGTGCCCCAAATACATTTAGGGACACAAGCATCCGGGGCACTTTTCATAGTGCCCCTAAAAGTAATTAGGGGCGCTTTGGCTACCTATTGGGGCACTTTGAAGTGCCCCTAAATATGGACCGTACAGTAGTGCAATGGATTGACAAAACATCAGAAAGCTAATTAGGAAAAGGTAAAAAAGCTAGCTGATGTCATTTGGCTGAGAATTAGCTTAATTCCCAGTCAACTGAGCTTTAGATGGACCGATATTATAGAGTACGATGGGAGAGAATAGAAGGCAAAGCGTACACAATCCTTTGATAAGCCTTTGTACACCCCAAAATTGTATTGAACGTATCTGGATCGGATTGTAACATGGTGATGAAAGTTGGGGACATGCCAAAGGTGGAGATCGCCTGCCTGAGTTGTTGCCTGCCGGTTTTATTTTTTTGTGGGACGGGAGGGACGGTCGGACGAAGGAATTCGCGTGTGTGGGTCATCTGGCTGCCGGTTTTCTTCGCTTGGGGGCGGGATCGATTCTGTTTTCTTACACGGTTTTTCTGTGCGGGAAAGAAAGGAACGAGGGAACGGACTGCGTGGTCTTTTTTACATACAAAACGGTTTTATTACCTACCAACACCAGCTATCCCCGTATAATAGTGAAGATATCTGCAGATACCTTATGGTGTGTCTTTGAATTTACCGTAATGAGATGTGCTTTTAGGACGGGTGTGGATAAATATCAGAGATATATGGGACAGACTGATCGACACTGTACGTCAATGGCAATATACCTAAAGCAATACATAACACTGCGTTTGGATGCATAGACTTGAGTCTAGAGTTGAATTCAACTGGGAATTTCAAATCTAAGGTGGAAAGGAAATGACTTCCAATTCGAAATTTGCTCTTCAAATTAATGGGGGTACCCAATTCTAGTTTATATATGAATGCAGAAACATGAAATTCGATAAGGCTTGTGACCTCAAATCTTACAATAGGGAATGTTTTATTACGTCCATCTTTCCTTCACTTTGTGATGTGACCAATGAAGTCCTCCATGTCTGCCCACGACGAGCCGCCTTCTGACACCGCGGCACGAATGTCCTTGGCGAGCGCCTTCGCCGCGTTCCGCACGGCGATGCCTTCGTCGGAGTCCATCGCCCTCCGGATGACCTCTTGGATATCCTTGGCGGGCAGCGTCTCCCGGCTCTTCTCCCACGGCCTGATGACGATGCCGGCCTTGAGGTAGCCGCACACGTACCCGGCGTTCCACGGCTGGTCGGAGTGCATGGGCCACGCCAGGATCGGTTTCCCGTGGCCCAGGCCTTCCAGCAACGAGTTCCAGCCGCAGTGGCTCACGAACGCCGCCGTGGCGCCGTGCGCCAGGATCTCCAGCTGCGGCGCCCACCCGGTGATCACCAGCCCCGTCCCTTCGGTCCGCTTCCTGAACTCGGGAAGGATACTCGCGTGACGCCCGCTCTCGCCGCCGGCTTCCGCGAATATGTCTGCACGGTCGGCGTCGCGCAGTACCCAGATGAACCGCTGCCCGCTACTCTGCAGCGCCGCTGCCAGCTCCTCGATCTGCTTGCCGGGCAGCGACGACATCGTACCGAAGGACACGTACAGCACCGAAGAGACCGGCTGCTTGTCAAGCCAGTCCATGCACTCGTGCCGCGGCTGCGCCGACGGGGCGGGTCTGGTCGCGTCGAGGTCGAGGTCGAGCAGCGGGTTTAGCGGGCCGATGGTGAAGAGCTTCTTGCCGTCTTTGGAGAGGGTATCGTTGAGCTCTTCGATGAAGTCTCCATCGAGCGCGCGGCAGGAGTTGAGGAGCAACCCGGCGCCGGGCACGCCGAAGCCGCCCTGCTTCTGCGCCAGCTCAAGGAACTCCTTGGTGAAGAGGAATTCTGGCGGCGGGACGGGTAGGCCGAGCGCGCGCACCAGGCAGTGCCCGGGGTCCTTGAACCCCGCGGCGAACGACTGCGCCCCGCACTGGAAGGCGTACGCCTCGCAGTTGGGCAGCCGCGACGCCTCGGACGCCGGGAAGGCCATGATGCCGTCGTGCACGACCACGACGCGGCGGTTTGTCGCGGCCAGCTCCTGGAGGAGTCGCCCGAGTGGGGCAGCGGCGTGGTCGCAGAAGGCGTCGAAGAGAGGCTGCAGGTGGACGGGGTACGCGATCGGGTTCTCGGGGTCAGGCGGCGGCGTCTCGTAAGGCGGGATGCCGAGGGCGGTGAAGTGGAGGTGGAGCGAGCGGACGGTGCGCGCGTCCCAGCCCTGCACGCGCGCGCGCACCTGGCAGACGTGCGCGGCCGTCGCTGCGTAGTGCACGTCCAGGCCACGGGAGGCAAGCAGCAGCGACAGGTGCAGCATCTGGTTCAGGTGGCCCTGCGCCGGGAACGGCACCGCCACGATGGCCACAGCCGCTGCTGGTGCAACCTCCGTTGCCGCCGGAGCCATGCTGCAGAGTCCACTCCCGTTTCTCGCCGGAGCCAGTCACCGTGTGGTTGTGCCACTGCCACAGGTTACAAGTGCCACAATCGCAGTGACCACGCAGCTGCATTTGTAGGGGAGAGGCACACCGCACACCGCACACCGCACACACAGCGCGACACTGCGGGTTACTTTCTTGATCCAATCGATCCGATCTGGCCTTCTAGCTGGCCGGGGGACACATTGGCCCATCCAATTGAATCACTATTTACTACTCCACAGTACGGCATAAACTAAAGCTGCATTCGTAGTAAAGCCTGTGGGCCGAGGTAGAGACGCTCGAGTGAGTTCCTAGTTTTTACTGTGGCAAACGACTGCTGTAACATTCACACAAAAAAAAGACTGCTGTACTGTAACGACCTCGCACGGGAAAATATCTACGGTGCGTTTTGTAACCTGCATGGCTTTTTTTTTTTTGCATTGGACTGAGAAGTGAAATGGGATGTTTGGTTGCGTGAAGTTGACCGCGTTGTTGCATGAACCGGGTTTTAAAGCACCTCCAGAACAGGTCCAAAGGGATGCCTAAAATGACAGTTTCTGTGGAGTTTGGTCCGTTGTCGTGAGAAGGTTGCACGCGTGGGGAAGGGAGACGGAAACGCCACGTTTCTTTGGGAACACACGCCATAAGTAGCCTCACCGTCCCCCTCTTCTTCATCTCATTCGCCTTTTCACTCTCACCGCCCCAAACTGTCACATCACCAAGGCGGTTCCTCTACCGCCGACAAATCCGCCGCACCGCCGCAAGGAGGAGCAACGGGACCCGAGGAGGAGGCGACAACGAGGTGCACCGTGACCTCGACCGGAACCTGCACCGCGGCTCTTCACCGGCATCTCGAGTTCGGGCGCGACTTCGACCTCGTTATCGACCTGAACAATGGCGTTAAGCTCCTCTTCCTCTTATCTTCGTCGTTGTTGTGCGACAACAGGTCATGCTTCACCATTTGCGACGACATGCAGATTAGATCGGCTAGAGTTTCCATTAGGATTGGGTTCGGATAGGCGATTGCTTGTTGTTCGTCGCGACTGCTTATTGTTTGTGTCGTTTGTGATAAGGGGTGGCCCGATCTTCTCAGTAAGCGAGGTGGATGGTGATGAACACACGATGAACACAACGGAGATAACTTGATGATAACTTGTATGACGCAACGAGATCTCTCGATTGATCCCTGTCGCCAATGCAACAGCTCTCAACCCTGCAAGATATTCGCAACTCCACACACTTGCGCACGTAGCCGCCGGCCACGAAGCGGTAAGTTGCAACCTTCTAATTCCCAATGGAACAGCAGATCACACAAGACTTTCAGGGGTTCAACACCAAATCTATGCAATATGGTGTAGAAATTCAATAGAGTTGCAAGGCAAACAACTATGAACTAGGGTTTATCTTAAACATGGTCTAAACCTAATTTGGGGGCGTCCTGGGCACTTATATAGGGGTTCAGGACGACCTCAGGTCGAAAAGATACAAAAATAACCGACCCAGAATAGATCTGGTCGAGACAGACTCGGACTCGACCGGCCTAGGGGCCGGTCGACCGGGTCTGGGACCGGTCGGTCCGGTTTGGACCGGACCTGGCGCCGGGTGGAAACCGGCTAAACTTCCAGGCTTACTGGATGTGCCCCGGCTGGCACAAGCGCAGCGCCCGGTCGGCGCCGGGCTGGGCCGGTCTGGCGCCCGGTCATACCGGGCCTGGGACCGGATGCACCGGGGTGGCAGCCGGTCAGACCGGGTCTGGCGCCGGCCTGGACTTGGTCTTCTTCCCTCGCGCATGCCTCCCTCTCCTCTCTCGCGCTTCCATGGGATGTCTTCATGTCCAGCTTCATGGCCAGCTCCATGTCCAGCTTCTTGTCCAGCTGCTCCTCTCCTTCTCGTGCGATGCTTGCTCCCTCCTCATACCTGATCATACATAAGTTCTAGGACTTAGACAGTATAAAGTTCTCATCGATCAAACTATCACTTCGGAACAAATTTACCTGTTGTTTAAGTAGTTTCGCACGAGCTCGTGTCATTGGTCCAATCCTGACTTCATTGGACTTGAGCTTCACAGCAGGATCATCTTCAACTTGTAATGACGGAGGTAGTAGTGTGGTAGGGATGTCCTCATCATCTCCCCTCCCCCCTTCAAAAGGCGTCGACCTCGACGCTCCTAGGTCTTCTCCGTCATATGGTATCAAATCAGCAACATTGAAAGAATTACTGACACCAAACTCATCAACTGGAAGATCTATCGAGTATGCATTATCATTGATCTTGGCAAGCACTTTGTAAGGACCAGCACCACGAGGAAGTAACTTGGACTTCCGCAGCTTCGGGAACCTATCCTTGTGAAAATGTACCCAGACCATATCACCAGGCTTGAACAATATCTCCTTGCGCTTCTTGTTCATTCTTGTAGCATTGCTCTTGCCTTTCTTCTCTATCAACTCTTTAGTCTTCACATGAATCTTTCGCATAAAATCTGCCCTCTTTGATGCCTCCATATTGACTCTCTCATGTATGGGTAGAGGCAACAAATCAAGCGGAGTAATGGGTTTAAAACCATAAACCACTTCAAAAGGACACAGCTCTGTGGTAGAATGTACCGCCCTGTTGTAAGCAAACTCCACATGCGGTAAACAATCTTCCCACTCCTTCAAGTTCTTCTTGATCATGGATCTCAACAGTTGTGACAATGTTCTATTCACCACTTCAGTTTGACCATCAGTTTGGGGATGACAAGTAGTGCTGAAAAGCAGCTTCGTCCCCAGCTTTCTCCACAGCGTCTTCCAGAAGTAGCTCATAAACTTCACGTCACGATCAGAAACAATAGTCTTCGGGACTCCATGTAGACGTACAATCTCCCTGAAAAATAGATTAGCAATATGCGATGCATCGTCGCTCTTGTGGCAGGCAATAAAGTGTGACATCTTAGAGAATCTATCCACTACCACAAATATAGAATCATGGCCTCTCTTAGTACGCGGCAAACCCAACACAAAATCCATACTAATATCCTCCCAAGGTGTAGTAGGTGCCGGTAAAGGAGTATACAAACCGTGAGGTTTCAGCTTGGACTTGGACTTGTTGCAAGTAATACATCTCTTCACATACCTGTCCACATCCCGCCTCATCTTTGGCCAATAAAAGTGGTCAGCCAGCATGAGTAGCGTCTTCTCACGCCCAAAGTGACCCATCAAACCTC
Organism: Lolium perenne; assembly: GCF_019359855.2. Lineage (NCBI taxonomy): Eukaryota > Viridiplantae > Streptophyta > Magnoliopsida > Poales > Poaceae > Lolium > Lolium perenne. The sequence goes on from NC_067245.2 coordinate 267,012,926, forward strand.
CAGCATGAGATTCCTGCAATAAGAGCAAACGCACAGACGATTCTGGAACACATAGTTTGTTAGCTCTAAACAAGAACTCATCATGTATGTGATATTTTTCCCATGTTGTACCAATAGCACACAAGCGATATGGTTCAGCAAAATAATGATCAGTAGCATACAAATCACATAGGACCTCTAAACCAGGAATTTTAACATCAAGTTGAGTTAATAGCATATTCTTCCTAGATAGAGCATCAGCAACAATATTATCTTTTCCCTTCATATGCTTAATAATGTATGGAAAAGACTCAATGAACTCAACCCACTTAGCAAGACGCTTATGCAAAGTAGATTGAGCTTTCAGATATTTTAAAGCTTCATGATCAGAATGTATGATAAATTCTTTTGGCCACAAGTAATGTTGCCAAACTTTGATGGCGCGTGATGCACACGTCCGTTGGGAACCCCAAGAGGAAGGTATGATGCGCACAGCAGTAAGTTTTCCCTCGGAAAGAAACCAAGGTTTATCGAACCAGTAGGAGTCAAGGGCCACGTGAAGGTCGTTGGTGACGGAGTGTAGTGCGGCGCAACACCAGGGATTCCGGCGCCAACGTGGAACCTGCACAACACAATCAAAATACTTTGCCCCAACGTAACAGTGAGGTTGTCAATCTCACCGGCTTGCTGTAAACAAAGGATTAAATGTATAGTGTGGAAGATGATGTTTGTTTGCGAAGAACAGTAGAGAACAATGATTGCAGTAGATTGTATTCAGATGTAAAAGAATGGACCGGGGTCCACAGTTCACTAGTGGTGTCTCTCCCATAAGATAAATAGCATGTTGGGTGAACAAATTACAGTTGGGCAATTGACAAATAGAGATGCATACATATCATGATGATTACTATGAGATTTAATCGGGGCATTACGACAAAGTACATAGACCGCTATCCAGCATGCATCTATGCCTAAAAAGTCCACCGTCGGGTTAGCATCCGCACCCCTTCCAGTATTAAGTTGCAAACAACAGACAATTGCATTAAGTATGGTGCGTAATGTAATCAACACAAATATCCTTAGACAAAGCATTGATGTTTTATCCCTAGTGGCAACAACACATCCACAACCTTAGAACTTTCTGTCATCGTCCTGCATTCAATGGAGGCATGAACCCACTATCGAGCATAAATACCCCCTCTTGGAGTTACAAGTATCAACTTGGCCAGAGCCTCTACTAGCAACGGAGAGCATGCAAGAACATAAACAACATATGTATGATAGATTGATAATCAACTTGACATAGTATTCAATATTCATCGGATCCCAACAAACACAACATGTAGCATTACAAATAGATGATCTTGATCATGATAGGCAGCTCACAAGATCTAACATGATAGCACAATGAGGAGAAGACAACCATCTAGCTACTGCTATGGACCCATAGTCCAAGGATGAACTACTCACGCATCAATCCGGAGGCGGGCATGATGATGTAGAGCCCTCCGGTGACGATTCCCCTCTCCGGCAGGGTGCCGGAGGCGATCTCCTGAATCCCCCGAGATGGGATTGGCGGCAGCGGCGTCTCTGGAAGTATTTCCGTATCGTGGCTCTCGGTAATAGGGTTTTCGCGACGGAGAGTTTAAGTAGGTGGAAGGGCAGGGTCGGTGGAGGCACGAGGGCCCCACACCATAGGGCGGCGCGGGCCCCACCCAGGCCGCGCGGCCCTGTGGTTTGGGCGCCTCGTCGCCCCACCTCGTATGCTCTTCGGTCTTCTGGAAGCTCCGTGGAAAAATAAGACCCTGGGCGTTGATTTCGTCCAATTCCGAGAATATTTCCTTTGTAGGATTTTTGAAACCAAAAACAGCAGAAAACAGCAACTGGCGCTTCAGCATCTCGTTAATAGGTTAGTGCCGTAAAATGCATATAAATGATTTAAAGTATATATAAAACATGTGAGTATTGTCATAAAAGTAGCATGGAACATAAGAAATTATAGATACGTTTGAGACGTATCAAGCATCCCCAAGCTTAGTTCCTACTCGCCCTCGAGTAGGTAAACGATAACAATGATAATTTCTGAAGTGACATGCTATCATAATCTTGATCAATACTATTGTAAAACATATGAAGTGAATGAAGTGATTCGAAGCAATGGTAAAGACAATGATTAAACAACTGAATCATATAGCAAAGACTTTGTATGAATAGTACTTTCAAGACAAGCATCAATAAGACTTGCATAGGAGTTAACTCATAAAGCAATAAATTCTTAGTAGAAAGTTTTGAAGCAACACAAAGGAAGATATAAGTTTCAGCGGTTGCTTTCAACTTCAACATGTATATCTCATGGATAATTGTCAACACAAAGTAATATGATGAATGCAAATAAAAAAGTATGTAGGAATCAATGCACACAGTTGACACAAGTGTTTGCTTCTAAGATAGAAAGAAGTAGGTAAACTGACTCAACATAAAGTAAAAGAATGACCCTTCGCAGAGGGAAGCATGGATTACTATTTTTGTGCTAGAGCTTTTATTTTGAAAACATAGAAACAATTTTGTCAACGGTAGTAATAATTCATATGTGTTATGTATAAGACATCTTATAAGTTGCAAGCCTCATGCATAGAATACCAATAGTGCTCGCACCTTGTCCTAATTAGCTTGGATTAACACGGATTATCATTGCATAACATATGTTTCAACCAAGTGTCACAAAGGGGTACCTCTATGCCGCCTGTACAAAGGTCCAAGGAGATAGATCGCATTTGATTTCTCGTTTTTGATAGATCTCAACAAGGACATCCATACCGGGACAACATAGAAAACAGATAATGGACTCCTCTTTAATGCATAAGCATTCAACAACAGATAATATTCTCATAAGAGATTGAGGATTAGTGTCCAAACTGAAACTTCCACCATGATTCATGGCTTTAGTTAGCGGCCCAATGTTCTTCTCTAACAATATGCATACTCAAACCATTTGATCATGAAAATCGCCCTTACTTCAGACAAGATGAACATGCATAGCAACTCACATGATATTCAACAAAGGTGTAAAAGTTGATGGCGTCCCCAGAAACATGGTTACCGCTCAACAAGCAACTTATAAGAAATAAGATACATATCAACATATTCTATACCACAATAGTTTTTAAGGCTATTTTCCCATGAGCTATGTATTGCAAAGACAAAGAATGAAATTTTAAAGGTAGCACTCAAGTAATTTACTTTGGAATGGCAGAGAAATACCATGTAGTAGGTAGGTATGGTGGACACAAATGGCATAGTTTTTGGCTCAAGGATTTGGATGCACGAGAAGTATTTCCTCTCAGTACAAGGCTTTGGCTAGCAAGGTTGTTTGAAGCAAACACAAGTATGAACCGGTACAGCAAAACTTACATAAGAACATATTGCAAGCATTATAAGACTCTACACTGTCTTCCTTGTTGTTCAAACACTTCACCAGAAAATATCTAGGCTCTAGAGAGACCAATCATGCAAACCAAACTTCAACAAGCTCTATGGTAGTTCTTCATTAATAGGTGCAAAGTACATGATGCAAGAGCTTAAACATGATCTATTTGAGCACAACAATTGGCCAAGTATCAAATTATTCAAGACAATATACCAATTACCACATGAAGCATTTTCTGTTTCCAACCAAATAACAATCAACGAAGCAGTTTCAACCTTCGCCATGAACATTAAAAGTAAAGCTAAGAACACCAGTGTTCATATGAACGAGCGGAGCGTGTCTCTCTCCCATACAAAGAATGCTAGGATCCGAGTTTATTCAAACAAAAACAAAAATAAAAGCAAACAGACGCTCCAAGTAAAGCACATATGATGTGACTGAATAAAAATATAGTTTCACTAGAGGTGACCTGATAAGTTGTCGATGAAGAAGGGGATGCCTTGGGCATCCCCAAGCTTAAATGCTCGAGTCTTCTTGAAATATGCAGGGATGAACCACGGGGGCATCCCCAAGCTTAGACTTTTCACTCTTCTTGATCATATTGTATCATCCTCCTCTCTTGATCCTTGAAAACTTCCTCCACACCAAACTCGAAACAAACTCATTAGAGGGTTAGTGCATAATCAAAATTCACATATTCAGAGGTGACATAATCATTCTTAACACTTCTGGACATTGCACAAAGCTACTGAAAGTTAATGGAACAAAGAAATCCATCAAACATAGCAAAACAGGCAATGCGAAATAAAAGGCAGAATCTGTCAAAACAGAACAGTCCGTAAAGACGAATTTTTATGAGGCACTTAACAGGCTCAGATGAAAAAGCTCAAATTGAATGAAAGTTGTGTACATATCTGAGGATCACGCACGTAAATTGGCAGATTTTTCTGAGTTACCTACAGACGGGGCTGCTCAATTTCGTGACAGTAAGAAATCTGTTTCTGTGCAGTAATCCAAATCTAGTATCAACCCTACTATCAAAGAATTTACTTGGCACAAAAATGCAATAAAATAAAGATAAGGAGAGGTTGCTACAGTAGTAACAACTTCCAAGACTCAAATATAAAACAAAAGTGCAGAAGTAAAATAATGGGTTGTCTCCCATAAGCGCTTTTCTTTAACGCCTTTCAGCTAGGCGCAGAAAGTGTGAATCAAGTAACATCAAGAGATGAAGCATCAACATCATAATTTGTTCTAATAATAGAATCAAAAGGTAACTTATTTCTCTTTCTAGGGAAGTGTTCCATACCTTTCTTGAGAGGAAATTGATACTTAATATTACCTTCCTTCATATCAATAATAGCACCAACAGTTCGAAGAAAAGGTCTTCCCAAAATAATGGGACAAGATGCATTGCACTCAATATCCAAGACAACAAAATCAACGGGGACAAGGTTATTGTTAACCGTAATGTGAACATTATCAATCCTCCCCTAAGGTTTCTTTGTAGAATTATCAGCAAGATTAACATCCAAATAACAATTTTTCAATGGTGGCAAGTCAAGCATATTATAGATTTTCTTAGGCATAACAGAAATACTTGCACCAAGATCACATAAAGCATTACAATCAAAATCATTGACCTTCATCTTAATGATGGGCTCCCAACCATCTTCCAACTTCCTAGGAATAGAAGTTTCAAGTTTTAATTTCTCTTCTCTAGCTTTTATGAGAGCATTTGTAATATGTTTTGTAAAGGCCAAATTTATAGCACTAGCATTAGGACTTCTAGCAAGTTTTTGTAAGAACTTTATAACTTCAGAGATATGACAATCATCAAAATATAAACCATTATGATCTACAGCAATGGGATCATTGTCCTCAATATTTTGAAAAATTTCAGCAGTTTTATCACAAACAGTTTCAGAAGTTTCGGGTAGTTTTGCACGCTTTGCACTAGGAGTAGAAACATTGCCAACACCAATTATTTTACCATTGATAGTAGGAGGTTTAGAAACATGTGAAGCATCAACATTACTAGTGGTGGTAATAGTCCAAACTTTAGCTACATTATTCTCTTTAGCAAGTTTTTCATTTTCTTCTTTTTCCCACCTAGCATGCAATTCAGCCATCAATCTAATATTTTCATTAATTCGAACTTGGATAGCGTTTGCTGTAGCAAATGACTTAATATCTTTATCTTCATTAGGCATAACTTTCAATTTTAAAAGATCAACATCAGCAACAAGACTATCAACCTTAGAAGCAAGAATATCAATTTTACCAAGCTTTTCTTCAACAGATTTGTTAAAAGTAGTTTGTGTACTAATAAATTCTTTAAGCATGGCTTCAAGACCAGAGGGTACACTTCTACTATTGTTGTAAGAATTACCATAAGAATTACCATAACCATTACCATTATTAGAAGGATATGGCCTATAGTTGTTACCAGAATTATTCCTATAAGCATTGTTGTTGAAATTATTACTTTTAATGAAGTTCACATCAACATTCTCTTCTTGAGCAACCAGTGAAGCTAAAGGAACATTATTTGGATCAACATTAGATCTACCATTAACAAGCATAGACATAATAGCATCAATCTTATCACTCAAGGAGGAGGTTTCTTCAACAGAATTTACCTTCGTACCTTGTGGAGCCCTTTCCGTGTGCCATTCAGAGTAATTAATCATCATATCATCAAGAAGCTTTGTTGCCTCCCCCAAAGTAATGGACATAAAAGTACCTCCAGCAGCTGAATCCAATAGGTTCCGCGAAGAAAAATTTAATCCTGCATAGAAAGTTTGGATGATCATCCAAGTAGTTAGTCCATGGGTAGGGCAATTCTTTACCAAAGATTTCATTCTTTCCCATGCTTGAGCAACATGTTCATTGTCCAATTGCTTAAAATTCATTATACTACTTCTCAAAGATATAATTTTAGCAGGAGGATAATATCTACCAATGAAAGCATCTTTACATTTAGTCCATGAATCAATACTATTCTTAGGCAAAGATAGCAACCAATCTTTAGCTCTTCCTCTTAAGGAGAAAGGAAACAATTTCAGTTTTATAATGTCTCCATCTATATCCTTATACTTTTGCATTTCACAAAGTTCAACAAAATTATTAAGATGGGCAGCAGCATCATCAGAACTAACACCAGAAAATTGCTCTCTCATAACAAGATTTAGTAAAGCAGGTTTAATTTCATAGAATTCTGCTGTAGTAGCAGGTGGAGCAATAGGTGTGCATAGGAAATCATTATTATTTGTGCTAGTGAAGTCACACAACTTAGTATTCTCAGGAGTACCCATTTTAGCAGTAGTAAATAAAGCAAACTAAATAAAGTAAATGCAAGTAACTATTTTTTTTGTGTTTTTAATATAGAGAACGCAAACAAGATAAATGAATAAAGTAAAGCGAGTAACTATTTTTTTTTGTATTTTTGATATAAAGAAACAAGCAAAGCAGTAAATAAAATAAAGCAAGACAAAAACAAAGTAAAGAGATTGGAAGTGAGAGACTCCCCTTGCAGCGTGTCTTGATCTCCTCGGCAACGGCGCCAGAAAACAGTCTTGATGGCGCGTGATGCACACGTCCGTTGGGAACCCCAAGAGGAAGGTGTGATGCGCACAGCTGTAAGTTTTCCCTCAGAAAGAAACCAAGGTTTATTGAACCAGTAGGAGTCAAGGGCCACGTGAAGGTCGTTGGTGACGGAGTGTAGTGCGGCGCAACACCAGGGATTCCGGCGCCAACGTGGAACCTGCACAACACAATCAAAATACTTTGCCCCAACGTAACAGTTTGTCAATCTCACCGGCTTGCTGTAAACAAAGGATTAAATGTATAGTGTGGAAGATGATGTTTGTTTGCGAAGAACAGTAGAGAACAATGATTGCAGTAGATTGTATTCAGATGTAAAAGAAGACCGGGGTCCACAGTTCACTAGTGGTGTCTCTCCCATAAGATAAATAGCATATTGGGTGAACAAATTACAGTTGGGCAATTGACAAATAGAGATGCATACATATCATGATGATTACTATGAGATTTAATCAGGGCATTACGCCAAAGTACATAGACCGCTATCCAGCATGCATCTATGCCTAAAAAGTCCACTTTCGGGTTAGCATCCGCACCCCTTCCAGTATTAAGTTGCAAACAACAGACAATTGCATTAAGTATGGTGCGTAATGTAATCAACACAAATATCCTTAGACAAAGCATTGATGTTTTATCCCTAGTGGCAACAGCACATCCACAACCTTAGAACTTTCTGTCACTGTCCCAGATTCAATGGACGCATGAACCCACTATCGAGCATAAATACCCCCTCTTGGAGTTACAAGTATCAACTTGGCCAGAGCCTCTACTAGCAACGGAGAGCATGCAAGAACATAAACAACATATGTATGATAGATTGATAATCAACTTGACATAGTATTCAATATTCATCGGATCCCAACAAACACAACATGTAGCATTACAAATAGATGATCTTGATCATGATAGGCAGCTCACAAGATCTAACATGATAGCAAAATGAGGAGAAGACAACCATCTAGCTACTGCTATGGACCCATAGTCCAAGGATGAACTACTCACGCATCAATCCGGAGGCGGGCATGATGATGTAGAGCCCTCCGGTGATGATCCCCCTCTCCGGTAGCGTGCCGGAGGCGATCTCCTGAATCCCCCGAGATGGGATTGGCGGCGGCGGCGTCTCTGGAAGTATTTCCGTATCGTGGCTTGATGCGTGCAGTTAACACACGTCCGTTGGGAACCCCAAGAGGAAGGTGTGATGCATACAGTAGCAAGTTTTCCCTCAGTAAGAAACCAAGGTTATCGAACCAGTAGGAGTCAAGGAACACGTGAAGGTTGTTGGTGACAGAGTGTAGTGCGGCGCAACACCAGGGATTCCGGCGCCAACGTGGAACCTGCACAACACAATCAAAGTACTTTGCCCCAACGTAACAGTGAGGTTGTCAATCTCACCGGCTTGCTGAAAACAAAGGATTAACCGTATGGTGTGGAAAATGATGTTTGTTTGCGAAGAATAGTAAAGAACAAGTATTGCAGTAGATTGTATTTCAGATGTAAAGAATGGACCGGGGTCCACAGTTCACTAGTGGTGTCTCTCCCATAAGATAAATAGCATGTTGGGTGAACAAATTACAGTTGGGCAATTGACAAATAGAGAGGGCATAACAATGCACATACATATCACGATGACTACTATGAGATTTAATCAGGGCATTACGACAAAGTACATAGACCGCTATCCAGCATGCATCTATGCCTAAAAAGTCCACCTTCGGGTTAGCATCCGCACCCCTTCCAGTATTAAGTTGCAAACAACAGACAATTGCATTAAGTATGGTGCGTAATGTAATCAACACAAATATCCTTAGACAAAGCATTGATGTTTTATCCCTAGTGGCAACAACACATCCACAACCTTAGAACTTTCTGTCACTGTCCCAGATTCAATGGAGGCATGAACCCACTATCGAGCATAAATACTCCCTCTTGGAGTTACAAGTATCAACTTGGCCAGAGCCTCTACTAGCAACGGAGAGCATGCAAGAACATAAACAACACATATGATAGATTGATAATCAACTTGACATAGTATTCCATATTCATCGGATCCCAACAAACACAACATGTAGCATTACAAATAGATGATCTTGATCATGATAGGCAGCTCACATGATCTAACATGATAGCACAATGAGGAGAAGACAACCATCTAGCTACTGCTATGGACCCATAGTCCAGGGGTGAACTACTCACACATCGATCCAGAGGCGATCATGGCGATGAAGAGTCCTCCGGGAGATGATTCCCCTCTCCAGCAGGGTGCCGGAGGCGATCTCCTGAATCCCCCGAGATGGGATTGGCGGCGGCTGCGTCTCTGGAAGGTTTTCCGTATCGTGGCTCTCGGTACAGGGGGTTTCGCGACGAAGGCTTTAAGTAGGCGGAAGGGCAGCGTTGGAGGGCTGACGAGGGGCCCACCCCATAGGGCGGCGCGGGCCCCCCTTTAGCCGCGCGGCCCTATGGTGGCAGCGCCTCGTGGCCCCACTTCGTATCCTCTCCGGTCTTCTGGAAGCTTCGTGGAAATATAAGACCCTGGGCGTTGATTTCGTCCAATTCCGAGAATATTTCCTTTGTAGGATTTCTGAAACCAAAAACAGCAGTAAAACAAAGAATCGGCTCTTCGGCATCTCGTCAATAGGTTAGTGCCGGAAAATGCATAATAATGACATAAAGTGTGTATAAAACATGTGAGTATCATCATAAAAGTAGCATGGAACATAAGAAATTAAGGATATGTTTGAGACGTATCAAGCATCCCCAAGCTTAGTTCCTACTCGCCCTCGAGTAGGTAAACGATAACAAGGATAATTTCTGAAGTGACATGCTATCATAATCTTGATCAATACTATTGTAAAGCACATGAGATGAATGCAGCGATTCGAAGCAATGGTAAAGACAATGAGTAAACAACTGAATCATATAGCAAAGACTTTTCATGAATAGTACTTTCAAGACAAGCATCAATAAGACTTGCATAAGTGTTAACTCATAAAGCAATAAATTCTTAGTAGAAAGCTTTGAAGCAACACAAAGGAAGATATAAGTTTCAGCGGTTGCTTTCAACTTCAACATGTATATCTCATGGATAATTGTCAACATAAAGCAATATAACAAGTGCAATAGGTAAACATGTAAGAATCAATGCACACAGTTGACACAAGTGTTTGCTTCTAAGATAGAAAGAAGTGGGTAAACTGACTCAACATAAAGTAGAAGAATGGCCCTTCGCAGAGGGAAGCATGGATTACTATTTTTGTGCTAGAGCTTTTCATTTTGAAAACATAGAAACAATTTTGTCAACGGTAGTAATAATTCATATGTGTTATGTATAAGACATCCTATAAGTTGCAAGCCTCATGCATAGAATACTAATAGTGCCCGCACCTTGTCCTAATTAGCTTGGATTAACACGGATTATCATTGCATAACATATGTTTCAACCAAGTGTCACAAAGGGGTACCTCTATGCCGCCTGTACAGAGGTCTAAGGAGAAAGTTCGCATTGGATTTCTCGCTTTTGATTATTCTCAACTTAGACATCCATACCGGGACAACATAGACAACAGATAATGGACTCCTCTTTTAATGCTTAAGCATTCAACAACAGATAATATTCTCATAAGAGATTGAGGATTAGTGTCCAAACTGAAACTTCCACCATGATTCATGGCTTTAGTTAGCGGCCCAATGTTCTTCTCTAACAATATGCATACTCAAACCATTTGATCATGAAAATCGCCCTTACTTCAGACAAGACGAACATGCATAGCAACTCACATGATATCCAACAAAGGTGTAATAGTTGATGGCGTCCCCATAAACATGGTTACTGCTCAACAAGCAACTTATAAGAAATAAGATACATAGCAACATATTCAATACCACAATAGTTTTTAAGGCTATTTTCCCATGAGCTATGTATTGTAAAGGCAAAGAATAGAATTTTAAAGGTAGCACTCAAGTAATGTACTTTGGAATGGTAGAGAAATACCATGTAGTAGGTAGGTATGGTGGACACAAATGGCATGGATTTTGGCTCAAGGATTTGGATACACGAGAAGAGTTCCCTCTCAGTACAAGGCTTAGGCTAGCAAGGTTGTTTGAAGCAAACTCAAGTATAAACCGGTACAGCAAAACTTACATAAAAACATATTGCAAGCATTATAAGACTCTACACTGTCTTCCTTGTTGTTCAAACACATTAACCAGAAAATATCTAGACTTAGAGAGACCAATCATGCAAACCAAATTTTAACAAGCTCTATGTAGTTCTTCATTAATAGGTGCAAAGTACATGATGCAAGAGATTAAACATGATCTATATGAGCACAACAATTGCCAAGTATCAAATTATTCAAGACATTATACCAATTACCACATGAAGCATTTTCCGTTTCCAACCATATAACAATGAACGAAGCAGTTTTCAACCTTCGCCATGAATATTAAAAGTAGCACTAAGAACACATGTGTTCATATGCAACAGCGGAGCGTGTCTCTCTCCCACACAAAGAATGCTAGGATCCGATTTTATTCAAACAAAAACAAAAACAAAAGCAAACAGACGCTCCAAGTAAAGCACATAAGATGTGACTGAATAAAAATATAGTTTCACTAGAGGTGACCTGATAAGTTGCCGATGAAGAAGGGGATGCCTTGGGCATCCCCAAGCTTAGATGCTTGAGTCTTCTTGAAATATGCAGGGATGAACCACGGGGGCATCCCCAAGCTTAGACTTTTCACTCTTCTTGATCATATTGTATCATCCTCCTCTCTTGACCCTTGAAAACTTCCTCCACACCAAACTCGAAACAAACTCATTAGAGGGTTAGTGCATAATTGAAAGAGATTTCTATTTTCGTGCCCTCGGGTCGTTAGTTGTACTCAGTTTTCCCCAGCCCCTTAGTTTTTCCTCAGTTTTCCCCAAGCCTTTGTCTGAAACCCGCAGAAAGAGCTCAGACGGAAGAAATCTGTTTATTTGAACGTTCGGTGCTGACGTGTGGTGCCGCGTCGTCTGTGGGGCCGCGTCGTGTGGGGTTGGTAGGAAGGGACCGTGTGGGACAGCACGAGACCGTGTTTGGTTGTACGTGAGAGCTGGGTTTTGTCTCTCTCGGCCCAAATTGGCATTTTTAACAGCACCTTTTCCCCTCTTTCTCTCTCTGTCTTTTTCACCAAATTAGTATCAAATCTAGAGAAGCTTCTATTTCTGTCTTTCTTCAATTATTTATGCCTTTTGGCCCTCGTTTTTCCCCAATATGGTAGCAAATCTAGTAGCAAATCTAGAAGCTATTATATGATAAATTCACAGCAGCATAATCAGAAAACTAAGTATAATATATAGGTAAACTGCATACAGCAGCCAAAAGCAGCCAATAACATTGTTAATGTTCACGACAAACTAAGCTGAAAAAAAATACAAGACGCACGCAATGTATGGCCAACAAGAAGATTAGGATACCCCAGGATGAATGAATTTGTTATTCATTCCTTATATATTTCTCCGTCGCTCCAGCCGTGCATTATCCCAAGGAAATATTCATTGAACTCCCGCCATCTGCAGTGTGCGGCCAATACATCCTCCAAACGGTATGGCGTGTGTTCATTTCTTAGACCGTAGCTTCCCAATCTATGCACATATTGTGGCGACTCATCCCAGGAATTTGTATCATGAAAGTACTCTCTGGTATAACCCAAATCCGCGTAGTAGATGTAGCCAGGTCGAAGAGTCGGGTGCACTCTGGTGTCGACGGAGATACACCGGATATAATGCACGAACAAGGCATGAATGCCAATGTTACTGACCGGATGGAGAGAGCGGCTCTGAGTGTCCACACGGTACACCACAGGCGTGTTTTTCATCAACACAAGCAGCAGATCACCATCCGACTTCACAAGGTAGAACTTGTCACGTCCAAGTTCTGGAAATGAAATTAGTGTCTCCATCTTGACACTGCTCGCGCGCTGCTGCTTCTGTACATTGGTGCACACTATTCTTCCAGACTCAAAATTGTCCGAAGCTATTGCATACAGTTTACCATTGAACGGGGTAATGCAACACATACTATGATTCTTGATCGAAAATCTTCCTTCTCCCCAACCATGTTCATATATATCCTTAGTTGGAGTGCTCTCATCGACCCAACCAAGTTCCTCCGGGTAATGTCTGCAAGCGAAGACCATAGTCGGGGAGTTGATTGCAGCGACTGAATCCAGAAAAATAGTTGGCATCTGCGCCTCAAACATAGTGTTCGATGTCTTTGTGAGTGGGTTCAGAAGCCGTATCTTGTGCGGCGGGTTCTTCTGGGCAAGCACGATGACGCCACGGGAAAAGCCGACGAAGTAGAATCTAAAATATATTGATGAAGATAACATTCAGCACTAAGATTGAAAATAAGAATAGATTAACCCTATAGATATGGAGGAATTTGAACCTTGCACGAACTGCAGGTAGATCTATGGTGACGTAGCGGGATGTGCCGAGATGGAGGAAGGTGAACTCAGCGGCGCGTGGAAGGGCGTGGTCTAGCATGATCCATTCGTGCAGGTGCACGTCGGGATTAGGTAAACCTGAGCGCCAATTTCTACAGACTTGCCTCATAGCAGAGTAGGTGTCCACGTACTCCTCATTCGCCAATAAGCATTCACCGATCTTGTGAAGTGGTCCGTCAGCCGTGAGACAGGCCCAGTTCACGGAGGCGCCGTGCTTGGATGCGCCGCCCACGGAGGCGACGGGCTCGGCGGCGACGGGCTCGGAGGCGACGGGCTCGGAGGCGACGGGCTGGGAGGCGACGGGCTCGGAGGCGACGGGCTCGAGGGCGATGGCCGCCGGCGCATTCTTCTTCTCCATCGCCGGCAGGGGAGCGCTCGTACGGCGGTTGGGGTTTTTTGGAGAAGTTGATGGGATGTGAGAGGGGTGGTTTCGTGCGTGAGCGAGAATGAGACGTATGTGTGCAGAGGGAGGGAGACTTATGCGTCCTAAATGTGACCCGCGTCCTACGCGTCCACTATTGCACGTCTGCACCGCGACACGCGTCAACAATGGCACGTCTTCCACTTCTGCACCGCAACACGCGTCCTCGAGTCTAACCCTGGAAATTTAGATATACTCAGGTATACCCTCGAGTCATATACTAGCATTTTTTGTGTGCTCAGTTTTCGCCTTGAGTGCTAATACTGGCTAGTGCAATATACTCAGTTTTACCCTCAAGTGGCTGGTCAACAGAGAGTCAACAAATGGGATTAACTAGTTAAATGAGTTATTTAATGTGCAAAAAATTCCCAAAAAGAGTGGCACTTACTCATGGAGTCGTTAGCACAAATTGCCACTTCTCAAATCATAGATAAATCATAGATAAATCAAGTTTTACCACCAATTGCCACTTCTCAAATCACCTAGTAGCTATGAAGGTGCATGGTTTTCCACAATAAGCCCTACCCAAAACAGCTTTCCCCAAAACATACTTTGTCTGAATGAGGCCATAATTTTCACACTCATGTATATTTGTATTGCAAATAGTTTGAGGTAGGCCAAGATGGGTTTCATTGTACCAAACACGCATTTTCCATTTTTTAAATCTCATATTTGAATCCCTTAGTCTGTTTACTACTCACTTGCCCTTGGTTTCTTGATACTACTCAGTTTTGCCCTCTCCCTTCACAAATTCTCGCGTACGCCCAACATTGCCCCGATTGGTCTAGCCGATGTCACGCGGATCGTGCCCGCCGACCGTTGATCGTAGGATTTAACGGGCAGGATAACCCCTATCTCTCTCTTTCTCTAGTCGGGGCCACCACCCTCTCTCTCTGTCGGCGGTTAGCTTCCACCCTCTATGTATGCTTAAGGGCGGTTACCCAGTACGCTAAAGTTTGGTTTTCTGCATTATTTTTCACGAGCTAAATTATAAACTCTTTTAGGCATTATTTTTCATGCAAAATATGATACACCATCACCAATTTGTTGTAGCCATTACTTTTCACGCAAAAAAATGATACACCATCACCAATTTGTTTAGCCATTATTTTTCACGCAAAAAAATGATACACCATCACCAATTTGTTGTAGCCATTACTTTTCACGCAAAAAATGATACACCATCACCAATTTGTTTAGCCATTACTTTTCACGCAAAAAATGATACACCATCACCAATTTGTTTAGCCATTACTTTTCACGCAGAAAATGATATACCATCACCATTTCTTTTAGCCATTACTTTTCACGCAAAAAAATGATACACCATCACCCATTTCTTGTAGCCATTATTTTTCACGCAAAAAATGATACACCATCACCCATTTCTTGTAGCCATTTCACGCAAAAAATGATACACCATCACCCATTTATTGTAGCCATTTCACGGTAAAATGATAAACTATCACGAATTACCATTTCTTTTAGGCATTACTTTTCACGGTAAAATGATAAACTAAATCACGAAGTTCCATTTCCGTCAAAATAGTCCGCATTACTTTTTTGTTGAGATATATACCCCCACAACGATCATCTCCTCCTTAAATTATTGTGTAAACCCCCACAACGGTCACCTCCTCCTTAATTTATTGTGTAAACCCCTACAACGGTCATCTCTCCCTTATAAACACCCACAACGGCCATCCCTTGTGTCAATAGGTTCTGCCTCTCTCTTCTTCGTTCACATACACTTGATCATCCATTGCCATGGCTTCCACGTCTCGGACGCGGACCGGAAGGGGAAGGGGAAGGGGAAGGGGAAGGGGAAGGGGAAGGGGAAGGGGAAGGGGAAGGGGCGGCCGGGGTGGTGGATCATCATCATTGCCACCACCACCGTCGTCAACACTGCCATTGATCATAGAGGACTTCTTCATCGTCATCTACGAAGACCCTTTGGTCAAGAAGGTACGTACGCGTTCACACATATATGATGCATGTGATTAATTATGGGCATGTTCTAAAAAACCTTTAATTTCAAACGATCGGCGCTCGATCTCTTTGCAGGCACTCCCAAAAAAGTTTGCGGACTATCTTGACGGCCAGGAGCCAGCTAAGGTGTATCTGCGAGCAGCTGACTGCGGTCCTCGTCTCTGGACCGTGGAGGTCCTATTTGACGGACAAGACCGGATGTATCTCGATAAGGGCTGGAAGAATTTCGCCATCGCGCACGGTGTGGATTTCGGCTGCTACGTACACTTCAAATATGAAGGCGATGATGTGCTCACAGTGAAGGTGTTCGACGGAACAATGTGCAGGAAGTACTACTACTCAGACGACGAAGATACTGACGATGAAAGTGACGACGACGTGAAGCCATGCATCCATCCCCTTTAGATAAGGGGATTGTGACCAAGAATATATATGTAGCTTTATATGCATCGATTTAGAGATCTACTAGCTATTTTCTATATATTTAGAGATCTAGCTATTTTCTATATATTATGCACAATGTTTAGCATAAGAGTCACTTTAGATTAAGCTACGAAAATAGTCACTGCCATGGGCTGAGGCGGCCCCACAGAGCGGCTCTATATTATATTCTCTAAATAAATAGACAACCCCAGCGGTCATTGGCTGTGGAGGCCCCACAGAGCGGCAATATATGATTTTCTATAAATAAATAGACGACCCCACTGGTCATTGGCTGCGACAGCCCCACAGAGCGGCAAATATATGTCTTTTCCTGAAAAATAGATGACCCCACTGGTCATTGGCTGCGGCAGCCCCTCAGAGCGGCAATATATGACTTTTCCTGAAAAATAGATGACCCCACTGGTCAATTGCTGCGGCAGCCCTATAGAGCAGCCACATTTGTCAGCACGAGATGGGTCAGAGAGGAACTGCCCTCTGTGCAGCCCCACCCGTCAGATTAACGGTAACGGTAAGGCCTCTGACCTGACGGCAACCCTCCCGTCCGAGCGTCTGCGAGGGGTTTCAAACTAGAGGGAGGGGAAAACTGAGGAAAAACTAACGAGCTGGGGAAAACTGAGCACAACTAAGGACCCGAGGGCACGAAAATAGAAATCCCTAATTGAAAATTCATATATTCAGAGGTGACATAATCATTCTTAACACTTCTGGACATTGCACAAAGCTACTGAAAGTTAATGGAACAAAGAAATCCATCAATCATAGCAAAACAGGCAATGCAAAATAAAAGGCAGAATCTGTCAAAACAGAACAGTCCGTAAAGACGAATTTTTCTGGGGCACTTAACTTGCTCAGATGAAAAAGCTCAAATTCAATGAAAGTTGCGTACATATCTGAGGATCACGCACGTAAATTGGCAGATTTTTCTGAGTTACCTACAGTCAGGGCTGCTAAATTTCGTGACAGCAAGAAATCTGTTTCTGCGCAGTAATCCAAATCTAGTATCAACCCTACTATCAAAGACTTTACTTGGCACAACAATGCAATAAAATAAAGATAAGGAGAGTTTACTACAGTAGTAACAACTTCCAAGACTTAAATATAAAACAAAAGTGCAGAAGTAAAATAATGGGTTGTCTCCCATAAGCGCTTTTCTTTAACGCCTTTCGGCTAGGCGCAGAAAGTGTGAATCAAGTAACATCAAGAGATGAAGCATCTACATCATAATTTGTTCTAATAATAGAATCATAAGGTAACTTCATTCTCTTTCTAGGGAAGTGTTCCATACCTTTCTTGGGAGGAAATTGATACTTAATATTACCTTCCTTCATATCAATAGTAGCACCAACAGTTCGAAGAAAAGGTCTTCCCAATATAATGGGACAAGATGCATTGCATTCAATATCCAAGACAACAAAATCAACGGGGACAAGGTTATTGTTAACCATAATGCGAACATTATCAATCCTCCCCAAAGGTTTCTTTATAGCATTATCAGCAAGATTAACATCCAAATAACAACTTTTCAATGGTGGCAAGTCAAGCATATCATAGATTTTCTTAGGCATAACAGAAATACTTGCACCAAGATCACATAAAGCATTACAATCAAAATCATTGACCCTCATTTTAATGATGGGCTCCCAACCATCTTCTAACTTCCTAGGAATAGAAGTTTCAAGTTTTAGTTTATCTTCTCTAGCTTTTATGAGAGCATTTGTAATATGTTTTGTAAAGGCCAAATTTATAGCACTAGCATTAGGACTTTTAGCAAGTTTTTGTAAGAACTTTATAACTTCAGAGATGTGACAATCATCAAAATCTAAACCATTATGATCTACAGCAATGGGATCATTGTCCCCAATATTTTGAAAAATTTCAGCAGTTTTATCACAAGCAGTTTCAGCAGTTTCAGACAGTTTTGCACGCTTTGCACTAGGAGTGGAAACATTGCCAACACCAATTATTTTACCATTGATAGTAGGAGGTTTACCAATATGTGAAGCATTAACATTACTAGTGGTGGTAATAGTCCAAACTTTAGCTACATTATTCTCTTTAGCAAGTTTTTCGTTTTCTTCTTTTTTCCACCTAGCATGCAATTCAGCCATCAATCTAATATTTTCATTAATTCGAACTTGGATGACATTTGCTGTAGCAAATGACTTAATATCTTTATCTTCATTAGGCATAACTTACAATTTTAAAAGATCAACATCAGCAGCAAGACTATCAACCTTAGAAGCAAGAATATCAATTTTACCAAGCTTTTCTTCAATAGATTTGTTGAAAGCAGTTTGTGTACTAATAAATTCTTTAAGCATGGCTTCAAGACCAGAGGGTACATTCCTATTATTGTTGTAAGAATTACCATAAGAATTACCATAACCATTACCATTATTAGAAGGATATGGCCTATAGTTGTTACCAGAATTATTCCTATAAGCATTGTTGTTGAAATTATTACTTTTAATGAAGTTCACATCTACATTTTCTTCTTGAGCAACCAATGAAGCTAAAGGAACATTATTAGGATCAACATTAGATCTACCATTCACAAGCATAGACATAATCACATCAATCTTATCACTCAAGGAGGAGGTTTCTTCAACAGAATTTACCTTCTTACCTTGTGGAGTAGTTTATCCATTCAGAGTAGTTTATCATCATATCATCAAGAAGCTTTGTTGCCACCCCCAAAGTGATGGACATAAAGGTACCTCCAGCAGCAGAATCCAATAGGTTCCGCGAAGAAAATTTTAATCCTGCATAGAAGGTTTGGATGATCATCCACGTAGTTAGTCCATGGGTTGGGCAATTCTTTACCAAAGATTTCATTCTTTCCCTTGCTTGAGCAACATGTTCATTATCCAATTGCTTAAAATTCATTATGCTAATTCTCAAAGATATAATTTTAGCAGGAGGATAATATCTACCAATGAAAGCATCTTTACATTTAGTCCATGAATCAATACTATTCTTAGGCAAAGATAGCAACCAATCTTTAGCTCTTCCTCTTAAGGAGAAAGGAAACAATTTCAATTTTATAATATCACCATCTACATCCTTATACTTTTGCATTTCACAAAGTTCAACAAAATTATTAAGATGGGCAGCAGCATCATCAGAACTAACACCAGAAAATTGCTCTCTCATGACAAGATTTAGTAAGGCAGGTTTAATTTCAAAAAATTCTGCTGTAGTAGCAGGTGGAGCAATAGGTGTGCATAGGAAATCATTATTATTTGTGCTAGTGAAGTCACACAACTTAGTGTTTTCAGGAGTATTCATTTTAACAGTAGTAAATAAAGCAAACTAAATAAAGTAAATGCAAGTAACTAATTTTTTTGTGTTTTTAATATAGAGAACGCAAACAAGATAGTAAAACTAGTAACTAATTTTTTTGTATTTTTGGTATAGAGAACAAACAAAGCAGTAAATATAATAAAGTAAAGCAAGACAAAAACAAAGTAAAGAGATTGGATGTGGGAGACTCCCCTTGCAGCGTGTCTTGATCTCCCCGGCAACGGCGCCAGAAAAAGAGCTTGATGCGTGCAGTTAACACACGTCCGTTGGGAACCCCAAGAGGAATGTGTGATGCGTACAGTAGCAAGTTTTCCCTCAGTAAGAAACCAAGGTTATCGAACCAGTAGGAGTCAAGGAACACGTGAAGGTTGTTGGTGCCGGAGTGTAGTGCGGTGCAACACCAGGGATTCCGGCGCCAACGTGGAACCTGCACAACACAATCAAAGTACTTTGCCCCAACGTAACAGTGAGGTTGTCAATCTCACCGGCTTGCTGAAAACAAAGGATTAACCGTATGGTGTGGAAAATGATGTTTGTTTGCGAAGAACAGTAAAGAACAAGTATTGCAGTACATTATATTTCAGATGTAAAGAATGGACCGGGGTCCACAGTTCACTAGTGGTGTCTCTCCCATAAGATAAATAGCATGTTGGGTGAACAAATTACAGTTGGGCAATTGACAAATAAAGAAGGCATAACAATGCACATACATATATCATGATGAGTACTATGAGATTTAATCAGGGCATTACGACAAAGTACATAGACCGCTATCCAGCATGCATCTATGCCTAAAAAGTCCACTTTCAGGTTATCATCCGAACCCCTTCCAGTATTAAGTTGCAAACAACAGACAATTGCATTAAGTATGCTGCGTAATGTAATCAACACAAATATCCTTAGACAAAGCATTGATGTTTTATCCCTAGTGGCAACAGCACATCCACAACCTTAGAACTTTCTCTCACTGTCCCAGATTCAATGGAGGCATGAACCCACTATCGAGCATAAATACTCCCTCTTGGAGTTACAAGTATCAACTTGGCCAGAGCCCCTACTAGCAACAGAGAGCATGCAAGAACATAAACAACATATATGATAGATTGATAATCAACTTGACATAGTATTCAATATTCATCGGATCCCAACAAACACAACATGTAGCATTACAAATAGATGATCTTGATCATGATAGGCAGTGATACGTCTCCGACGTATCGATAATTTCTTATGTTCCATGCCACATTATTGATGATATCTACATGTTTTATGCACACTTTATGTCATATTCGTGCATTTTCTGGAACTAACCTATTAACAAGATGCTGAAGAGCCGATTCTTTGTTTTCTGCTGTTTTTGGTTTCAGAAATCCTAGTAAAGAAATATTCTCGGAATTGGACGAAATCAACGCCCAGGGTCCTATTTTGCCACGAAGCTTCCAGAAGACCGAAGAGGAGACGAAGTGGGGCCACGAGGTGGCCACACCCTAGGGCGGCGCGGCCCAAGCCCTGGCCGCGCCGACCTATGGTGTGGGCCCCTCGTGCTGCCTCTTGACCTGCCCTTCCGCCTACTTAAAGCCTCCGTCGCGAAACCCCCAGTACCGAGAGCCACGATACGGAAAACCTTCCAGAGACGCCGCCGCCGCCAATCCCATCTCGGGGGATTCAGGAGATCGCCTCCGGCACCCTGCCGGAGAGGGGAATCATCTCCCGGAGGACTCTACGCCGCCATGGTCGCCTCCGGAGTGATGTGTGAGTAGTCTACCCCTGGACTATGGGTCCATAGCAGTAGCTAGATGGTTGTCTTCTCCCCATTGTGCTTAATTGTCGGGTCTTGTGAGCTGCCGAACATGATCAAGATCATCTATCTGTAATTCTATATGTTGCGTTTGTTGGGATCCGGTGAATAGAGAATACTTGTTATGTTGATTATCAATTTATATCTATGTGTTGTTTATGATCTTGCATGCTCTCCGTTACTAGTAGATGCTCTGGCCAAGTAAATGCTTGTAACTCCAAGAGGGAGTATTTATGCTCGATAGTGGGTTCATGTCTCCGTGAATCTGGGGAAGTGACAGAAATCTCTAAGATTATGGATGTGCTATTGCCACTAGGGATAAAACATTGGTGCTATGTTCAAGGATGTAGTTACTGATTACATTACGCGCAATACTTAATGCAATTGTCTGTTGTTAGCAACTTAATACTGGAGGGGGTTCGGATGATAACCTGAAGGTGGACTTTTTAGGCATAGATGCATGCTGGATAGCGGTCTATGTACTTTGTCGTAATGCCCAATTAAATCTCACTATACTCATCATAATATGTATGTGCATGGTCATGCCCTCTTTATTTGTCAATTGCCCAACTGTAATTTGTTCACCCAACATGCTGTTTATCTTATGGGAGAGACACCTCTAGTGAACTGTGGACCCCGGTCCTATTCTTTACATCACATACAATCTACTGCAATACTGTTCTACTGTTTTCTGCAAACAATCATCTTCCACACAATACGGTTAATCCATTGTTACAGCAAGCCGGTGAGATTGACAACCTCACTATTTCGTTGGGGCAAAGTACTTTGGTTGTGTTGTGCAGGTTCCACGTTGGCGCCGGAATCTCTGGTGTTGCGCCGCACTACATCCCGCCGCCATCAACCTTCAACGTGCTTCTTGACTCCTACTGGTTCGATTAAACCTTGGTTTCTTACTGAGGGAAACTTGCCGCTGTGCGCATCACACCTTCCTCTTGGGGTTCCCAACGGACGTGTCAACTACACGCATCAAGCAAATTTCTGGCGCCGTTGCCGGGGAGATCAAGACACACTGCAAGGGGAGTCTCCACATCCCAATCTCTTTACTTTGTTTTTGTCTTGCTTTATTTTATTTACTACTTTGTTTGCTGCATTATATCAAAACACAAAAAAATTAGTTGCTAGCTTTACTTTATTTACTGTCTTGCACTCTATATCAAAAACACAAAAAAAAATTAGTTACTTGCATTTACTTTATCTAGTTTGCTTTATTTACTACTGCTAAAATGGGTACTCCTGAAAATACTAAGTTGTGTGACTTCACAACCACAAATAATAATGATTTCTTATGCACACCTATTGCTCCACCTGCTACTACAGCAGAATTATTTGAAATTAAACCTGCTTTACTGAATCTTGTTATGCGAGAGCAATTTTCTGGTGTTAGTTCTGATGATGCTGCTGCCCATCTCAATAATTTTGTTGAATTGTGTGAAATGCAAAAATATAAAGATGTAGATGGTGACATTATAAAATTAAAATTGTTCCCTTTCTCATTAAGAGGAAGAGCTAAAGATTGGTTGCTATCTCTGCCTAAGAATAGTATTGATTCCTGGACTAAATGCAAGGATGCTTTTATTGGTAGATATTATCCCCCTGTTAAAATTATATCTTTGAGAAGTAGCATAATGAATTTTAAACAATTGGATAGTGAACATGTTGCTCAAGCTTGGGAAAGAATGAAATCTTTGGTTAAAAATTGCCCAACCCATGGACTGACTACTTGGATGATCATCCAAACCTTTTATGCAGGACTGAATTTTTCTTCGTGGAATTTATTGGATTCAGCTGCTGGAGGTACCTTTATGTCCATCACTTTGGGGGCGGCTACAAAGCTTCTTGATAATATGATGATCAATTACTCTGAATGGCACACGGAAAGAGCTCCACAAGGTAAGAAGGTAAATTCTGTCGAAGAAACCTCTTCCTTGAGTGATAAGATTGATGCTATTATGTCTATGCTTGTGAATGATAGGACTAATGTTGATCCTAATATTGTTCCGTTAGCTTCATTGGTTGCCCAAGAAGAACATGTTGATGTAAACTTCATTAAAAATAATAATTTCAACAACAATGCTTATCGGAACAATTCTAGTAATAACTATAGGCCAAATCCTTATAATAATGGTAACGGTTATGCTAATTCTTATGGGAATTCTTACAATAATAATAGGAACACACCCCCTGGACTTGAATACATGCTTAAAGAATTTATTAGTACACAAACTGCTTTTAACAAATCTGTTGAAGAAAAGCTTGGGAAAATTGATATACTTGCTTCTAAAGTCGATAGTCTTGCTGCTGATGTTGATCTTTTGAAATCGAAAGTTATGCCTAATGAGAATTATCATAATAAAATTGTTACTGCAGCAAATTCCATCCAAGTTAGAATTAATGAGAATATAAGATTGATGGCTGAATTGCGTGCTAGGTGGGAAAGAGAAGAAAATGAAAAAGAAGATAATATAGCTAAAGTTTGGACTATTACCACCACTAGTAATGCTAATGCTACACAAGTTGCTGCACCTCCTACTATTACTAATAAAAGAATTGGTGTTAGCAATGTTTCCACTTCTAATGCAAAGCGCGAGAAACTGCCTGAAACTGCTAAAACTCATTGAAATCGCACTGTGATAAAGCTGCTGAAATTTTTTCCAACATTGGGGATGATGATCCCATTGATTTAGATTATAATGGTTTGAATTTTGATGATTGCCACATCTCTGAAGTTATAAAGTTCTTGCAAAAACTTGCTAAAAGTCCTAATGCTAGTGCTATAAATTTGGCTTTCACGCAACATATTACAAATGCTCTCATAAAAGCTAGAGAAGAGAAACTAGAGCGCGAAGCCTCTATTCCTAGAAAGCTAGAGGATGGTTGGGAGCCCATCATTAAGATGAAGGTTAAATATTTTGATTTTAATGCTTTATGTGATCTTGGTGCAAGTATTTCCGTTATGCCTAAGAAAATCTATAATATGCTTGACTTGCCACCGCTGAAAAATTGTTATTTGGATGTTAATCTTGCTGATCATTCTACAAAGAAACCTTTGGGGAAAGTTGATAATGTTCACATTACCGTTAACAATAAACTTGTCCCCGTTGATTTTGTTGTCTTGGATATTGAATGCAATGCATCTTGTCCCATTATATTGGGAAGACCTTTTCTTCGAACCGTTGGTGCTATCATTGATATGAAGGAAGGTAATATTAAATATCAATTTTCTCTCAAGAAAGGTATGGAACACTTCCCTAGAAAGAGAATGAAGTTACCTTTTGATTCTATTATTAGAACAAATTATGATGTTGACACTTCGTCTCTTGATAATACTTGATACACACTTTCTGCGCCTAGCTGAAAGGCGTTAAAGAAAAGCGCTTATGGGAGACAACCCATGTTTTTACTACAGTACTTTGTTTTTATTTTGTGTCTTGGAAGTTGTTTACTACTGTAGCAACCTCTCCTTATCTTAGTTTTGTGTTTTGTTGTGCCAAGTAAAGTCGTTGATAGTAAAGTTCATACTAGATTTGGATTACTGCGCAGAAACAGATTTCTTTGCTGTCACGAATCTGGGCAAAATTCTCTGTAGGTAACTCAGAAAATTATGCCAATTTACGTGAGTGATCCTCAGATATGTACGCAACTTTCATTCAATTTGAGAATTTTCATTTGAGCAAGTCTGGTGCCTCGATAAAATTCGTCAATACGAACTGTTCTGTTTTGACAGATTCTGCCTTTTATTTCGCATTGCCTCTTTTGCTATGTTGGATGAATTTCTTTGATCCATTAATGTCCAGTAGCTTTATGCAATGTCCAGAAGTGTTAAGAATGATTGTGTCACCTCTGAACATGTTAATTTTTATTGTCCACTAACCCTCTAATGAGTTGTTCTAAGTTTGGTGTGGAGGAAGTTTTCAAGGATCAAGAGAGGGAGATGATACAACATGATCAAGGAGAGTGAAAGCTCTAAGCTTGGGGATGCCCCGGTGGTTCACCCCTGCATATTCTAAGAAGACTCAAGCGTCTAAGCTTGGGGATGCCCAAGGCATCCCCTTCTTCATCGACAACATTATCAGGTTCCTCCCCTGAAACTATATTTTTATTCCATCACATCTTATGTGCTTTTCTTGGAGCGTCGGTTTGTTTTTGTTTTTGTTTTGTTTGAATAAAATGGATCCTAGCATTCACTTTGTGGGAGAGATACACGCTCCGCTGTAGCATATGGACAAGTATGTCCTTAGGCTCTACTCATAGTATTCATGGCGAAGTTTCTTCTTCGTTAAATTGTTATATGGTTGGAATTGGAAAATGATACATGTAGTAAATTGCTAAAATGTCTTGGATAATGTGATACTTGGCAATTGTTGTGCTCATGTTTAAGCTCTTGCATCATATGCTTTGCACCCATTAATGAAGAAATACATAGAGCATGCTAAAATTTGGTTTGCATAATTGGTCTCTCTAAAGTCTAGATAATTTCTAGTATTGAGTTTTGAACAACAAGGAAGACGGTGTAGATTCTTATAATGTTTACAATATGTCTTTTATGTGAGTTTTGCTGCACCGTTCATCCTTGTGTTTGTTTCAAATAACCTTGCTAGCCTAAACCTTGTATCGAGAGGGATTACTTCTCATGCATCCAAAATACTTGAGCCAACCACTATGCCATTTGTGTCCACCATACCTACCTACTACATGGTATTTCTCCGCCATTCCAAAGTAAATTGCTTGAGTGCTACCTTTAAACTTCTATTCTCCACCTTTACAATATATAGCTCATGGGACAAATAGCTTAAAAACTATTGTGGTATTGAATATGTACTTATGCACTTTATCTCTTATTAAGTTGCTTGTTGTGCGATAACCATGTTCACTGGGGACGCCATCAACTATTCTTTGTTGAATATCATGTGAGTTGCTATGCATGTTCATCTTGTCTGAAGTAAGGGAGATCTACCACCTTATGGTTAAGCATGCATATTGTTAGAGAAGAACATTGGGCCGCTAATTAAAGCCATGATTCATGGTGGAAGTTTCAGTTTTGGACATATATCCTCAATCTCATATGAGAATAATAATTGTTGCCACATGCTTATGCATTAAAGAGGAGTCCATTATCTGTTGTCCATGTTGTCCCGGTATGGATGTCTAAGTTGAGAATAATCAAAAGCGAGAAATCCAAAATGCGAGCTTTCTCCTTAGACCTTTGTACAGGCGGCATGGAGGTACCCCATTGTGACACTTGGTTAAAACATGTGTATTGCGACGATCCGGTAGTCCAAGCTAATTAGGACAAGGTGCGGGCACTATTAGTATACTATGCATGAGGCTTGCAACTTGTAAGATATAATTTACATAACTCATATGCTTTATTACTACCGTTGACAAAATTGTTTCATGTTTTCAAAATAAAAGCTCTAGCACAAATATAGCAATCGATGCTTTCCTCTTTGAAGGACCATTCTTTTACTTTTATTGTTGAGTCAGTTCACCTATTTCTCTCCACCTCAAGAAGCAAACACTTGTGTGAACTGTGCATTGATTCCTACATACTTGCATATTGCACTTATTATATTACTCTATGTTGACAATTATCCATGAGATATACATGTTATAAGTTGAAAGCAACCGCTGAAACTTAATCTTCCTTTGTGTTGCTTCAATACCTTTACTTTGATTTATTGCTTTATGAGTTAACTCTTATGCAAGACTTATTGATGCTTGTCTTGAAGTGCTATTCATGAAAAGTCTTTGCTTTATGATTCACTTGTTTACTCATGTCATTACCATTGTTTTGATCGCTGCATTCATTACATATGTTTACAAATAGTATGATCAAGGTTATGATGGCATGTCACTCCAGAAATTATCTTTTTTATCGTTTTACCTGCTCGGGACGAGCAGAACTAAGCTTGGGGATGCTGATACGTCTCCGACGTATCGATAATTTCTTATGTTCCATGCCACATTATTGATGATATCTACATGTTTTATGCACACTTTATGTCATATTCGTGCATTTTCTGGAACTAACCTATTAACAAGATGCCGAAGAGCCAGTTGCTGTTTTCTGCTGTTTTTGGTTTCAGAAATCCTAGTAAAGAAATATTCTCGGAATTGGACGAAATCAACGCCCAGGGTCCTATTTTGCCACGAAGCTTCCAGAAGACCGAAGAGGAGACGAAGTGGGGCCACGAGGTGGCCACACCCTAGGGCGGCGCGGCCCAAGCCCTGGCCGCGCCGACCTATGGTGTGGGCCCCTCGTGCCGCCTCTTGACCTGCCCTTCCGCCTACTTAAAGCCTCCGTCGCGAAACCCCCAGTACCGAGAGCCACGATACGGAAAACCTTCCAGAGACGCCGCCGCCGCCAATCCCATCTCGGGGGATTCAGGAGATCGCCTCCGGCACCCTGCCGGAGAGGGGAATCATCTCCCGGAGGACTCTACGCCGCCATGGTCGCCTCCGGAGTGATGTGTGAGTAGTCTACCCCTGGACTATGGGTCCATAGCAGTAGCTAGATGGTTGTCTTCTCCCCATTGTGCTTAATTGTCGGGTCTTGTGAGCTGCCGAACATGATCAAGATCATCTATCTGTAATTCTATATGTTGCGTTTGTTGGGATCCGATGAATAGAGAATACTTGTTATGTTGATTATCAATTTATATCTATGTGTTGTTTATGATCTTGCATGCTCTCCGTTACTAGTAGATGCTCTGGCCAAGTAAATGCTTGTAACTCCAAGAGGGAGTATTTATGCTCGATAGTGGGTTCATGTCTCCGTGAATCTGGGGAAGTGACAGAAATCTCTAAGATTATGGATGTGCTGTTGCCACTAGGGATAAAACATTGGTGCTATGTTCAAGGATGTAGTTACTGATTACATTACGCGCAATACTTAATGCAATTGTCTGTTGTTAGCAACTTAATACTGGAGGGGGTTCGGATGATAACCTGAAGGTGGACTTTTTAGGCATAGATGCATGCTGGATAGCGGTCTATGTACTTTGTCGTAATGCCTAATTAAATCTCACTATACTCATCATAATATGTATGTGCATGGTCATGCCCTCTTTATTTGTCAATTGCCCAACTGTAATTTGTTCACCCAACATGCTGTTTATCTTATGGGAGAGACACCTCTAGTGAACTGTGGACCCCGGTCCTATTCTCTACATCGCATACAATCTACTGCAATACTGTTCTACTGTTTTCTGCAAATAATCATCTTCCACACAATACGGTTAATCCTTTGTTACAGCAAGCCGGTGAGATTGACAACCTCACTGTTTCGTTGGGGCAAAGTACTTTGGTTGTGTTGTGCAGGTTCCACGTTGGCGCCGGAATCTCTGGTGTTGCGCCGCACTACATCCCGCCGCCATCAACCTTCAATGTGCTTCTTGACTCCTACTGGTTCGATTAAACCTTGGTTTCTTACTGAGGGAAACTTGCCGCTGTGCGCATCACACCTTCCTCTTGGGGTTCCCAACGGACGTGTCAACTACACGCATCAGGCAGCTCACAAGATCTAACATGATAGCACAATGAGGAGAAGACAACCATCTAGCTACAGCTATGGACCCATAGTCCAGGGGTGAACTACTCACACATCGATCGGGAGGCGATCATGGCGATGAAGAGCCCTCCGGGAGATGATTCCCCTCTCCGGCAGGGTGCCGGAGGCGATCTCCTGAATCCCCCGAGATGGGATTGGCGGCGGTTGCGTCTCTGGAAGGTTTTCCGTATCGTGGCTCTCGGTACAGAGGGTTTCGCGACGAAGGCTTTAAGTTGGCGGAAGGGCGGAGTCGGAGGGCTGACAGGGGCCCCACACGCTAGGGCGGCGCGGGCCCCCCTTAGGCCGCGCGGCCCTAGTGTGGCGGCGCCTCGTCGCCCCACTTCGTGATCCTTTCGGTCTTCTGGAAGCTTCGTGGAAAAATAAGACCCTGGGCGTTGATTTCGTCCAATTCCGAGAATATTTTCTTTGTAGGATTTCTGAAACCAAAAACAGCAGAAAACAGCAACTGTCTCTTCGGCATCTCGTCAATAGGTTAGTGCCGGAAAATGCATAATAATGACATAAAGTGTGTATAAAACATGTGAGTATCATCATAAAAGTAGCATGGAACATAAGAAATTATGGATACGTTTGAGATGTATCATGGCTCTCGGTAATAGGGTTTTCGCGACGGAGAGTTTAAGTAGGCGGAAGGGCAGGGTCGGTGGAGGCACGAGGGCCCCACACCATAGGGCGGCGCGGGCCCCACCCAGGCCGCGCGGCCCTGTGGTTTGGGCGCCTCGTCGCCCCACCTCGTATGCTCTTCGGTCTTCTGGAAGCTCCGTGGAAAAATAAGACCCTAGGCGTTGATTTCGTCCAATTCCGAGAATATTTCCTTTGTAGGATTTCTGAAACCAAAAACAGCAGAAAACAGCAACTGGCGCTTCGGCATCTCATTAATAGGTTAGTGCCGGAAAATGCATATAAATGATGTAAAGTATGTATAAAACATTTGAGTATTGTCATAAAAGTAACATGGAACATAAGAAATTATAGATACGTTTGAGACGTATCAAACCTCAAGAACTCTAATTAAAGCATACAATTATTTATCATATATAGGATAGTTCAACTTAGCACCAGAAAGTTTCTCAGAAAAATTTGCAATTGGATGACCCTCTTTCATCAACACACCACCATTCCAATAACACTAGCATCACATTCAATCTCAAATTGTTTATTGAAATCAGGAAGTGCAAGCAACGGTGCAGAAGTTAACAATCGTTTCAGTTCATCAAATGCATGATCTTGGGCTGCACCCCACTCAAAGACAACAGCCTTTTTAGTCAAATCATTCAAAGGTGCAGCAATAGTACTAAAGCTGGGCACAAATCGTCTATAAAACCCAGCTAGACCATGAAAACTTCTTACTTGACTCACATTCATGGGAGTAGGCCAATTTTGAATAGCTTCAATTTTAGACACATCTACTTCTACTCCATGCTTAGAGACAACATAACCCAGAAATATGACCTTATCTTTGCAAAATGTGCACTTCTCAAGATTACCATAGAGTTTATTATCACGCAACACTTGCAAAGCATGTCGAATATGTATAGTATGATCAGATTCATTGCGGTTGTAGATTAATATATCATCAAAGTACACAACCACAAACTTGCAAATAAAATCACGCAAAACATGGTTCATCAGTCTCATGAAAGTACTAGGTGCATTAGTTAAACCAAAAGGCATTACTAACCACTCATATAAACCAAATTTTGTTTTAAAGGTTGTTTTCCATTCATCCCCTTCTTTCATCCTAATTTGATGATAACCACTACGCAAATCAATTTTACAGAAAACAGCAGCACCACTCAATTCATCTAGCATATCCTCTAAACGGGGAATAGGATGACGATATTTAATAGTAATGTTGTTTATCGCTCTACAATCTACGCACATACGCCATGTACCATCTTTCTTAGGAACTAAAATAATAGGAACAGCACAAGGACTAAGGCTTATGCGGATATAACCTTTGTCGAGTAGCGCTTGTACTTGCTTCTGTATCTCCTTCGTCTCTTCGGGGTTCGTTCTATATGGCGCCCTATTGGGCAGCGAAGCTCCGGGGATCAAGTCAATTTGATGCTCAATACCACGCAATGGTGGTAGTCCTGCGGGTACCTCTTCCGGAAACACGTCGCTGAATTCCTGCAATACATTAGAAACACCAAGAGGAATATGGGTCATGTCGTTAGAAACCAAAACCGTACCCCTGTACATGAGCACAAGAGGCATGGCTGTAGGATCCTCACTAAATTCTCTCATGTCTTCTTTGGTGGCTAAAAGTACTAAGGAATTCACTCGCTCACTTTCGTTATATCACTCACGACATTACAATTCTCTCGCCTATCTATAGGTGCATCCTCCAAGTTTACTTCAACTTTCTGACGAGATTCATTGACAATTTGCTGTGGTGACATGGGCTGTAAGTTGATTTTCTTGCCCTTGAACTCCAAGTGATATGTATTGGCACGGCCATTGTGTTGCACAGAAAGATCATAAAGCCAAGGCCGACCCAATAGTAGGTGACACACCGTCATAGGAACCACATCAAAATCAATGGAATCCTTATACGGTCCAATCTCAAACTCAACACGCACCATGTGGTTTACCTTTATCTCACCATTGTCGCTCAACCACTGATTATAGTATGGATGCGGGTGCGGTAGATACTTCAACTTCAGCTTGGTATACAACTCCTTGCTTGGTAAATTACGGCAACTCCCGCCATCAATAATGACCTTGCAAGCCTTGTCAGGACCAACTAAAGCCTTTGTTTGGAACAAATTGCAGCGCTGAGTAGATGCACTTGGCAACACATTAAGAGCACGCTGAGACACAACAATAGTGCGAGCATCAGATGGATATGCATCTACACCATCAGTGTCATAGTCATCATCTTCTGGAGCATATGGATCATCTCCAGTCTCATACTCATTGTCCTCATTAACAATCATAACTTTGCGGTTAGGACAATCTCTCTTAAAGTGACCCTTGCCTCCACATGTATGACAATTCATGTCACGGCGTGCAGTAGAGATGCTAGAGCCACTCGTACTCGCAGCAGGTTTAGACCTCTTTGTGTTGGACACATTGGAGACCGGCTTGCTAGATGGAGTAGAAAACTGTGCGGGGCGCGAGGACGATGTTGGCGCCGTAGATGGGGCGCCCTAGGCGTGTAACGCCCAGTTCCTGTAGTACGACTCTTGATTTGCGCCGCCTCAGCCAACTGTGCTTCGGCTTCTCTTGCATGATGTAGCAACTCATTCATAGTGGTGTAACTGTGATAACGAACAATGCCTTTGATATCATACTTCAAACCATGGAGAAAACGCTGCATTGTCATCTCAAGTGACTCACGGACACGGCCACGCTGCATAAGCATCTCCATCTCCATGAAATATTCATCAACAGTCTTCACACCTTGTCTCAATAGGGTCAACTTATTATATATTGTACGCAAATAATTAGTGGGAACGAAACGAGCGTTCATAATGGTCTTCATCTCACGCCATGTATGCACTGGCATTATCTTCTTGACGAGTACGTGTAACTCCATCCCACCAACGCAATGCATAGCCATCAAATTCCAAAGAAGCAAGCTTGACCTTCCTATCTTCAGTATAATCATGTAAGCGCCATAACTTCTCAATCTTGAGCTCCCAAGTAAGGTATTCTTCAACATCAGGTCCTCCTTCAAACTTGGGTATGGATAACTTGGGCTTACCCAATCCATCTTCTTCCTCAAACCCGCGACCATGGCGTCCAAGTTCAGCAAAACCACGCCCACGGTTACCACGTCCAGCACCACGACCAACACCAGGTGCTTCATCCTGAAGATCAGGGTCTTCTGCTTCTGATTGTTGCTGTTGTTGTGTAAGATTGTCAACAACCAATTGCAAAACTTGAAGACTGCGCTGGATATCCGACATTTGATCTTTCATTGTAGTGACGGTCTCACTAGTAGCATCCAGCTTCTGGGAGATCCCTTGGACCGTCCCCCTAAGCTCATCATCCTGAGTGTGGAATTCACGTCGCATCTCATTACGAAGAGCTTCATACTCTCTCCATGTGATGATATCAGCAGAATTCTTGTTTTCCTGGTTAACAAGCTTAGCATCACTAGCAGACATGATTAGTAGGTTAGTGCACTAAATCAAAAATATTTGGTGGTACTCTCAAAACTCACTCAAAACTGATAAGAAAAGGAAATCTTACCACTCCAAAGTGAATTAGTATTGCTTACCACTTGTAGTGACACTAGTGCGCGGATGTAGCGAAGCGAATATCAAGGGTATAAGAACAATCACACGACAAAGCAGGATATATGTGGGGCTGTAGGTAGGCTACCTATTTGCACCAATAACAAGCTCTAGCGCTGACCGTAGACAACCAATGATACTCACACAAGGCGATAAATGTGGCAATGCAACTATATGGATGAAAGGTTACAATGCACTCGAGAGACACTAGCAAAGCTCAACGAAACAGGCACAAGATTGCTCAACTACAGGTGCAGAAAAGTAAACTAGGCCTTCACTTGATCTTACTAGCACTGCACACTTTTTCTTTTTTGATTTTCTTTTTGTAACACACGCAGCTATGTAGCTCTCTTTGCCTTTTTTTGATTTTATGACTCAACTCCTTGATAACACGGCCAACAGATAATGCAAAGCACCAAAACCCTAAGAGCAGCCTGTCGAGCGGTAAAACTAGTCTCTTCTGGGGAAGTTCCTAGTCATGTATATCGAAAGGCTGTGGCTATGACTTGGACAAACACACTGTATGCTATGTGGACTCGGAGTAAACAAAAACTGACTCTAGATGACAGCGGAAACACAAACCCTAACAATACTAGATGGAAGAAAAAAGATACGCAAAAACAACTACGAAAAGCAACTAAAACTTGAAATTAGTGCAATCTAAAGCTATGGCAAGCCCTAACCCTAATATTTTTGGCTTTTCTGGATAGGAAACACTCACAACTCAACTATGGGGTGGATTGTGGATGGCTTACCGAGAAAACCCGAGAATCTGATACCAAGATGATAAGGGGTGGCCCGATCTTCTCAGTAAGTGAGGTGGATGGTGATGAACACACGATGATCACAGCGGAGATAACTGATACGTCTCAAACGTATCTATAATTTCTTATGTTCCATGCTAGTTTTATGACATTACCTACATGTTTTGTTCACACTTTATATCGTTTTGATGCGTTTTCTGGAACTAACCTATTGACGAGATGCCGAAGTGCCAGTTCCTGTTTTCTGCTGTTTTTGGTTTCAGAAATCCTAGTAAGGAAATATTCTCGGAATTGGATGAAATCAACGCCCAGCATCTTAGAATTCCACGAAGCTTCCAGAACACCTGAGAGCCGCCAGAGGGGAGCCCTGGGGGGCCCACACATGTGGCCGGCGCGGCCCTGGCCCTGGCCGCGCCGCCCTATTGTGTGGTGGCTCCGTACCCCCTCCGACTCCGCCTCTTCGCCTATTTAAAGGGCCCTGACCTAAATCTTCGATACGACAAAGACACGGTACGAGAAACCTTCCAGAGCCACCGCCATCGCGAAGCCAAGATCGGGGGGACAGGAGTTTCTGTTCCGGCACGCCGCCGGGACGGGGAAGTGCCCCCGGGAGGCTTCTCCATCGACACCACCGCCATCTTCATCAACGCTGCTGTCTCCCACGAGGAGGGAGTAGTTCTCCATCGAGGCTAAGGGCTGTACCGGTAGCTATGTGGTTAATCTCTCTCCTATGTACTTCAATACAATGATCTCATGAGCTGCCTTACATGATTGAGATTCATATGAGTTTTGTATCACTATTAGTCTATGTGCTACTCTTGTGATGTTATTAAAGTAGTCTATTCCTCCTTCACGGTGTAATGGTGACAGTGTGTGCATCGTGTAGTACTTGGCGTAGGTTATGATCATAATCTCTTGTAGGTTATGGAGTTAATTATTACTATGATAGTATTGATGTGATTCATTCCCCCTTCATAGTGTAAAGGTGACAGTGTGTATGCTATGTTAGTACTCGGTTTAAATTGCAAAGATCTATTATGCTCTAAAGGTTACTTAAACATGAATATCGAATGTTGTGGAGCTTGTTAACTCCGGCATTGAGGTGCTCTTGTAGCCCTACACAACGAATGGTGTTCATTATCAAACAAGAGTATATGTAGCACAAAGGAAGAGAACTTATTTATTTATGTGATCAATGTTGAGAGTGTCCACTAGTGAAAGTATGATCCCTAGGCCTTGTTTCCAAATACTGCAATCATCGCTTGTTTACTGTTTTTATCGCATCTTTACTTCCTGCAATATTACTACCATCAACTGCACGCCAGCAACCACTTTTCTGGCGCCGTTACTACTGCTCATATTCATTCATACCAGTTGTATTTCACTATCTCTTCGCCGAACTAGTGCACCTATATATCTGACAAGTGTATTAGGTGTGTTGGGGACACAAGAGACTTCTTGTATCGTGATTGCAGGGTTGCTTGAGAGGGATATCTTTGACCTCTTCCTCCCTGAGTTCGATAAACCTTGGGTGATCCACTTAAGGGAAACTTGCTGCTGTTCTACAAACCTCTGCTCTTAGAGGCCCAACACTGTCTACAAGAATAGAAGCACACGTAGACATCAAGCACTTTTCTGGCGCCGTTGCCAGGGAGGAAAGGTAAAAGGCACTCATACTCCGGTCCCAGGTAACTAAGTACTTTTCTGTTGCCGTTGTGTGTGTGCTCGAAGCTATTTCCTTTAGATCCTGCAATTGCATCTTTTTGTTTCTTTTTAAACACTAGTAAGGCATAATGGAAAACATCTGTGAGCTTTTTAAACTATTTCCTGAGTCAAGACATGAATGGTTTAATGCGAAAATTAAAAAACCTATGGAACCTTATTTGCATGCTAGTAGTAATATTAGTATGAACGCTTTGAACACCATTGTTGATAATGATATAGAAAATTCTAAGCTTGGGGAGGTCGGTTTTGATGAAAATGATCTCTTTAGCCCTCCGGGTATTGAGGAGAAAGTTTATGTTGATTATGATATGCCTCCCATATATGATGATTATAATGATAGTGGTCTTCTGGTGCCGCCTACTATGGAGGATAAAGTTTATTATGATGATACTATACCTCCTATATTTGATGATGAGAATAATAATGATAGCTACTTTGTTGAATTTGCTCCCACTACAACTAATAAAATTGATTATGCTTATGTTGGGAGTAGTAATAATTTTATGCATGAGACTCATGATAAGAATGTTTCATTTGATAGTCATATTGTTGAGTTTGTTCATGATGCCTCTGAAAGTTATTATGAGAGAGGAAAATATGGTTGTAGAAATTTTCATGTTACTAAAACACCTCTCTATATGCTGAAATTTTTGAAGTTACACTGGTTTTATCTTCCTATGCTTGTTTCTTTGCTATTCATGAACTTGTTTATTTACAAGATTCCTATGCATAGGAAGCATGTTAGACTTAAATGTGTTTTGAATTTGCTTTTTGATGCTCTCTTTTGCTTCAACTCTTATTTCTTGCGCGAGCATCATTAAAATTGCTGAGCCCATCTTAATGGCTATAAAGAAAGCACTTCTTGGGAGATAACCCATGTCTTTATTTTGCTACTGTTTTGTTGTGTCTTGGAAGTTGTTACTACTGTAGCAACCTCTCCTTATCTTTATTTTATTGTATTGTTGTGCCAAGTAAAGTCTTTGATAGTAGGGTTGATACTAGATTTGGATTACTGCGCAGAAACAGATTTCTGTCTGTCACGAATTTGGGCAGGGTTCTCTGTAGGTAACTTAGAAAAATCTGCCAATTTACGTGCGTGATCCTCAGATATGTACGCAACTTTCATTCAATTTGAGCATTTTCATCTGAGCAAGTCCAGTGCCTCTAAAAAATTCGTCTTTACGGACTGTTCTGTTTTGACAGATTCTGCCTTTTAATTCGCATTGCTTCTTTTGCTGTGTTGGATGGATTTCTTTGTTCCATTGACTTCCAGTAGCTTTGGGAAATGTCCAGAAGTGCTAAGAATGATTGTGTCACCTCTGAACATGTGAAATTTTTGATTATGCACTAACCCTCTAATGAGTTTGTTTCGAGTTTGGTGTGGAGGAAGTTTTCAAGGGTCAAGAGAGGAGGATGATATACTATGATCAAGAAGAGTGAAGAGTCTAAGCTTGGGGATGCCCCCGTGGTTCATCCCTGCATATTTCAAGAAGACCCAAGCGTCTAAGCTTGGGGATGCCCAAGGCATCCCCTTCTTCATCAACAATTTATCAGGTTTCTTCTCTTGAAACTATATTTTTATTTGGTCACATCTTATGTTCTTTACTTGGAGCGTCTGTTTGCTTTTGTTTTGTTTGAATAAATTCATGCTTGTGTGGGAGAGAGACACGCTCCGATTTTTCATATGAACACTGGTGTTCTTAGTTCTATCTTTAATGTTCATGACAGAGTTGAAAACCGCTTCGTTAATTGCTATATGGTTGGAAACAGAAAATGCTGCATGTGGTAATTGGTATAATGTCTTGAATAATTTGATACTTGTCAATTGTTGTGCTCATATAGATCATGTTTAAGCTCTTGCATCATGTACTTTGCACCCATTAATAAAGAACTACATAGAGCTTGTTAAAATTTGGTTTGCATGATTGGTCTCTAGAGTCTAGATATTTTCTGGTTAAGGTGTTTGAACAACAAGGAAGGCGATGTAAATCTTATAATGCTTACAATATGTTCATATGTGAGTCTTGCTGCACCGTTTTATACTTGAGTTTGCTTCAAACAACCTTGCTATCCTAAGCCTTGTATTGAGAGGAATTCTTCTCGTGCATCCAAATCCTTGAGCCAAAAACTATGCCATTTGTGTCCACCATACCTACCTACTACATGGTATTTCTCTGCCATTCCAAGCAAATACTTCATGTGCTACCTTTAAACAATTCAAAAGCTATTATCTCTTATTTGTGTCAATGTTTTATAGCTCATGAGGAAGTATGTGGTGTTTTATCTTTCGATCTTGTCATTTACTTCGGACAGACTTTCACCATGGACTAGTGGCATATCCGCTTATCCAATAATTTTGCAAAAAGAGCTGGCAATGGGGTTCCCAGCCCCAATTAATTAACTTGCATTAATAATTCTCTTCACATGTTTTGCTCTGATTCATCAGTAAGCAACTTAATTTTGCAAATAGACACTCCTCCATGGTATGTGAAATGTTGGAAGGCACCCGAGGATTCGGTTAGCCATGGCTTGAGAAAGCAAAGGTTGGGAGGAGTGTCATCCATAAATAAAAAATATAAACTAAACTAAAGTACATGTGTAAACAAAAGAGAAGAGGGATGATCTACCTTGCTGGTAGAGATAACGTCCTTCATGGGAGCCGCTCTTGAAAGTCTGGTTGATAAGGTAGTTAGAGTACCCGCTACCATTCGTTGACAACAACAAACACCTCTCAAAACTTTACTTTTATGCTCTCTATATGATTTCAAAACTTAAAAAGCTCTAGCACATGATTTAATCCCTGCTTCCCTCTGCGAAGGGCCTTTCTTTTACTTTATGTTGAGTCAGTTTACCTACTTCCTTCCATCTTAGAAGCAAACACTTGTGGCAACTGTGCATTGATTCTTACATGTTTACCTATTGCACTTGTTATATTGCTTTATGTTGACAACTATCCATGAGATATACATGTTACAAGTTGAAAGCAATTGCTGAAACTTAATAATCCTTTGTGTTGCTTCAATGCCTTTTACTTTGAATCTATTGCTTTATGAGTTAACTCTTATGCAAGTCTTATTGATGCTTGTCTTGAAAGTACTATTCATGAAAAGTCTTTGCTATATGGTTCATTTGTTTACTCATTGTCTTCATCATTGTTTTGAATCGCTGCATTCATCTCATATGCTTTACAATAATGTTGATCAAGATTATGTTGGTAGCATGTCACTTAAGAAATTATCATTGTTATCGTTTACCTACTCGAGGGCGAGTAGGAACTAAGCTTGGGGATGCTTGATACGTCTCAAACGTATCTATAATTTCTTATGTTCCATGCTAGTTTTATGACATTACCTACATGTTTTGTTCACACTTTATATCGTTTTGATGCGTTTTCTGGAACTAACCTATTGACGAGATGCCGAAGTGCCAGTTCCTGATTTCTGCTGTTTTTGGTTTCAGAAATCCTAGTAAGGAAATATTCTCGGAATTGGACGAAATCAACGCCCAGCATCTTAGAATTCCACGAAGCTTCCAGAACACCCGAGAGCCGCCAGAGGGGAGCCCTGGGGGGCCCACACATGTGGCTGGCGCGGCCCAGGCCCTGGCCGCGCCGCCCTATTGTGTGGTGGCTCCGTACCCCCTCCGACTCCGCCTCTTCGCCTATTTAAAGGTCCCTGACCTAAATCTTCGATACGAAAAAGCCACGGTACGAGAAACCTTCCAGAGCCGCCGCCATCGCGAAGCCAAGATCTGGGGGACAGGAGTCTCTGTTCCGGCATGCCGCCGGGACGGGGAAGTGCCCCCGGAAGGCTTCTCCATCGACACCACCGCCATCTTCATCAACGCTGCTGTCTCCCATGAGGAGGGAGTAGTTCTCCATCGAGGCTAAGGGCTGTACCGGTAGCTATGTGGTTAATCTCTCTCCTATGTACTTCAATACAATGATCTCATGAGCTGCCTTACATGATTGAGATTCATATGAGTTTTGTATCACTATTAGTCTATGTGCTACTCTTGTGATGTTATTAAAGTAGTCTATTCCTCCTTCACGGTGTAATGGTGACAGTGTGTGCATCGTGTAGTACTTGGCGTAGGTTATGATCATAATCTCTTGTAGGTTATGGAGTTAATTATTACTATGATAGTATTGATGTGATTCATTCCCCCTTCATAGTGTAAAGGTGACAGTGTGTATGCTATGTTAGTACTCGGTTTAAATTGCAAAGATCTAATATGCTCTAAAGGTTACTTAAACATGAATATCGAATGCTGTGGAGCTTGTTAACTCCGGCATTGAGGTGCTCTTGTAGCCCTACACAACGAATGGTGTTCATTATCAAACAAGAGTATATGTAGCACAAAGGAAGAGAACTTATTTATTTATGTGATCAATGTTGAGAGTGTCCACTAGCGAAAGTATGATCCCTAGGCCTTGTTTCCAAATACTGCAATCATCGCTTATTTACTGTTTTACTGCATCTTTACTTCATGCAATATTACTACCATCAACTGCACGCCAGCAAGCACTTTTCTGGCGTCGTTACTACTGCTCATATTCATTCATACCACTTGTATTTCACTATCTCTTCGCTGAACTAGTGCGCCTATACATCTGACAAGTGTATTAGGTGTGTTGGGGACACAGTAGACTTCTTGTATCGTGATTGCAGGGTTGCTTGAGAGGGATATCTTTGACCTCTTCCTCCCTGAGTTCGATAAACCTTGGGTGATCCACTTAAGGGAAACTTGCTGCTGTTCTACAAACCTCTGCTCTTGGAGGCCCAACACTGTCTACAAGAATAGAAGCACACGTAGACATCAATAACTTGATGACAACTTGTATGACGCAACGAGATCTCTCGATTGGTCCCTGTTGCCAATGCAACAGCTCTCAACCCTGCAAGATATTCGCAACTCCACACACTTGCGCACGTAGCCGCCGACCACGAAGCGGTAAGTTGCAACCTTATAATTCCCAATGGAACAGCAGATCACACTAGACTTTCAGGGGTTCAACACCAAATCGATGCAATATGGTGTAGAAATTCAATAGAGTTGCAAGACAAACAAAATGAACTAGGGTTTATCTTAAACGTGGTCTAAACCTAATTTGGGGGCATCCTGGGCACTTATATAGGGGTTCAGGACGACCTCAGGTCGAAAAGATACAAAATAACCGACCCAGAATAGATCTGGTCGAGACAGACTCGGACTCGGCCGGCCTGGGGGCCGGTCGACCCGGTCTGGGACCGGTCGGTCCGGTTTGGACAGGACCTGGCGCCGGGTGGAAACATGCTAAACTTCCAGGCTTACTGGATGTGCCCCGGCTGGCACAAGCGCAGCGCCCGGTCGGCGCCGAGCAGGGCTGATCTGGCGCCCGGTTAGACCGGGCCTGGGACCGGATGCGCCGGCGTGGTGGCCGGTCAGACCGGGTCTGGCGCCGGCTGGACTTGGTCTTCTTCCCTCGCGCATGCCTCCCTCTCCTCCCTCGCGCTTCCATGGGATGTCTTCATGTCCAACTTCATGGCCAGCTCCATGTCCAGCTTCTTGTCCAGTTGTTCCTCTCTTCCTCGTGCGATGCTTGCTCCCTCCTCATACCTGATCATACATAAGTAATAGGACTTAGACATTATAAAGTTCTCATCGATCAAAGTATCACTTAGGAACAAATTCACCTATTGTTTAAGTAGTTTCGCACGAGCTCGTGTCATTGGTCCAATCCTGACTTCATTGAACTTGAGCTTCACAGCAGGATCATCTTCAACTTGTAATGACGGAGGTAGTAGTGTGGTAGGGATGTCCTCATCAGATTGCTTGGTGTTCACGGTTGCGATTTGCTTAGATCTATTAGTGTAATCTGCAATCGCAGTAGATCCTTTCTAGATCGGACTGAGATTGGTCAAACTATCTGATTTTACTGTACATGCAAAGAGGGGAATGATTTTTTGTGAAGGGGTTTTGCATGTTGTGATTGTTGTTGTGCCAAAGATTAAACTGAGTAGCCCTATTTTATTCAGACCCGAGAGCAAGACAAGATAGACGAGCTGAAGAACGAGGTTGATCTGCTCAAGAATGTGTAGAGAACTCAATCACAAGTTATGAGGTCTAAGAAACAGGAACGGGAGGCAGAAAAAAGGCGTTGGTGGCTAAAAAGAAAAAGCTAGAGTATAACATATATGGTCTGCTCCAAGTGAATTTTGCATATAAAGATTATCTCAAGAGGATCAGGGCTATTTGTTATGAGTGATGAATGTGTTGGAGATGTAGTGTAGGAGGATCAGGGCTATTCCGCTAATGGTTGAGCTAGGTATAATTTGTATGTACCCTAAGTAGAATTTGTAATGTACACTGGCCTGCATTTATAATGTACACTAAGTACCACTCGTAATGTACTCTATTTGAACTCGTACTTGTGTTGTTTGTGATTAAACTAGGCCGAT
The DNA here is from genome assembly GCF_019359855.2 of Lolium perenne. Taxonomy (NCBI): domain Eukaryota; kingdom Viridiplantae; phylum Streptophyta; class Magnoliopsida; order Poales; family Poaceae; genus Lolium; species Lolium perenne. Next base: position 267,055,146 of record NC_067245.2, read on the forward strand.
GATTATAATCAGAGATCATAGTATGGGGAGATGACTGATTAGAACCTATGACAATACTGAACATGACCATGCCATTGGTTCTGATCAAACATCTCTTCCACATGTCCTCATATTATGAGGCCTATCTACCTTGCTTTGCATGTTTATGCTTCTTCAGTTCTGCATTGGCCAATGATTCAACAATGGCACAACGGAAGGCAAGGTGTTGCCCTCAAACTTAATCGTGTGTGCCATATTTCTTGCACACTAGACTTAGTTTGCGAACAATACCTTTGCCTGTCGTGTGACCCAATGTATGAGGCATCTTTTTGGTTTGTCTTCCGCGCTGGCCAATGATTCAACAATGGCACTGATGACTGCATTCTTAGCATGTTTTTACACCGTTATTTCATTAAGTTATCATTGAGTAGTACTAGGATTTTTGTATTTTACCGCACTACCGCACCCTTTTATGCTTGTCTAAACACGATCTTCAAATAATAAGGCAACGGTGAAATATCAATAAAAACTGCCATTTTCTGGCATTTTGACGTGATAAAAATCATTTTAGCACTTAATTATGCACCTGGGTGAAAGGAGGATGCGATGACATCTTCCAGTAAGTTTAACGGGCATCGTTATGGGGGAGCCCGCCCGTACGGTGTGGCAGGAGCACCGCCTCATCAAATACTTTCATCTCGCGTAGATGGCACAGAGATCTGAGAAACACAACTCCGCAAAATAGAGAAACACCACCCAAATCAGATCTAGAGAAGGAACTTTGGAGAAGACAACATTCGGGCTGCTACGTGGATCCTCGGAAGACAAGGAATCATCCCCTTTATCATCAACCGATGTATCACCAACACCATTCACCTCCAACCATAGTTGTAATCTTGATTGCTATTGTGAATTTGTGTTCGAATTCATTTCATTCTTTTCATCCCCTCCATAAGATTATTATGATGTTCTTGATTGCTTCCATGTGTGAGTAGTTCCTTTAGTTCTTGGGGAGATGTAGAAACCTAGCATGACTATGAGATGAATCCAAGATGATTTATGGTTTTAAATATTAATGTGTGTTAGTTCTCTCTCTTGATATTAAGTGTTGTGCACCATGTAATATTTACCTTATGGTCTTGCGATGGAACTACCCTTTGAAGTGTGGTAAAGTGAACGACGAGAAGACATTACTGTATCGGCATTTTAACACATGGATGAGGGGGGTAAAGAGGGGCTCACCAAGCTCATGTTGATAACCACGGGGTAAAAGGCTTAATAGCAATAGTCAATATGTGGCTTGCAGAAAACTAGCAGCTGTGGTTATGTAGAGATGCGATGACTGATGGCTTTTTGGCCGCATCCTATTACGATATGAGTAAAAGTATACTTCATATTTATTAACATGAATCCTAAAGCTAGAGGTGGATCCAATAATTCCTGAAAACACTTTGTCTTATTAAGTTTCAACCTATTTCTTATAAGGCTTTTTACAGCTTTATTTACTTTATTTCAACCAATTACAACCATCCCCTTAAAAAAATTGAGATTAGAAAAAAAAATTACAAGTAATCTTTAATATGTAGTAGCAAGTGGCATTAAGACCCTAACTAGTAGCTCCTCGTGGTTCGATACTCTTATTTCAAAACTAGCTACAATTGATTTGTGTTCTTGCAGTTATCAAGCTATTTTCTGGCGCCTTTGCCGGGGATCTCACCGCTTTTGATCTTTGTTCTTAGTTGCTAATTTATTATTATTACTAAGGTTTTTTAATAGTTTCAGGTACCACCATGGCCACTCTTGGTCTTATGAATAAGATTGATACAATTGAATACCTCGGGAGATTCAACCGATGGTTTGTTAAAGAATTCCCGAATGGGAGTGATGTGGAGTATGCGATTCATCCATGATTTATTGCTATTATGAAAGAAAAAAAGCTTTGCAGGGGATGATCCCAATGAGAATCCTTATAATCATTTACATTTCTTTACTGAGTTGTGTGGGACAATTAAACTGAGAAACTACTCTGATGATGAATTAAAACTTAAATTGTTTAGTCAATCTCTAACCAACACTGCATTATCTTGGTATAGAACTTGTCCTGCAGAAAACTTGATACTTGGGAGAATCTCATGAAGGAGTTTATATCTCGATTCTATTCCAAGGTTAAGTTCGGTGAAGCAAGAAGATTTAAAACCAACTTCGAGAATTGCCACGGCGAAAGTTTAATGAGAGCCTACCTACGGTATAAAGGTACGGTTCAAAGTTGTCCCCGTCATGATTTACCACCTTGGATGTTTTGCATATCTTTTATGGAGGACTTGAGAAAGATAACAAAAGGGAATTAGATTTGCATTCCGGTGGATCTTTTATAGAACTCACCCCCGAGCAAGCTTGGGTACGTGATACCTTCGATCCAGATTACGGATTGTAGTATGATAAGCTTTTTCCCTAGAAGATCTAGGTTTGATCGAACCTTGGGAAGCACTGCTAAATTGGCGTGAAGGAAACGTCTATAAGATTTGCTAGTGTACTTTATCTTCAGTTTACCGGACCTATCTAGTTTACTTTTAATGGGTTTGGTGTTCAATGATGTAAATAAGACAGGGTTAAGGTTTCACCTGCAGCTATGCATACATATAATTGAAGCACGTATGTGTAACAAATAAAATAGAGATAAGAGATTTGTGAGTAGCACATCCGTAAATACTCTTGCCCCTAAAGCCAGAGGTGACAAGATCCTAATGGTTCAACCATTGTCCTTACAGCCACAAGCAACAACAGTTTTTAAGTAAATACAGACCAAAGCCTTAAGCTAGATAATTGTGCTATGATCCCGAATGAATCACTAAACATGTACTATTACTTTCCCCTTTCTGTCACTAAGGTTTCGCAATAGCGACTCGAATGATATGGGTACCCGCAGATCGTCAAGACGAGGCAAAGAGACAAGGATACAAGATTGCAAAACTCCTATTCAATCCTTACACGTAACATAAGATTAGATGTACATGAACGCTGCGAGGATTCACCCCAACCCGCAGCCCGTGAGGACTACTCACACATAATATCAAGATCAAATACAGAGATAGAAATCATTGTGCAAAATACTTAGATTGAAATCACAATATCCTTACAATGGTCGCCAATTCTCAAGGAGATCTCTATTACAATGGTGATGGCTATGGCTATATATGGAAGAGATGGGAGATGGAATGGATGAACTATGGTGATGGATCTCCTTCGGTGTGGTGCAGATGGATCTGGTGGATGGCGGCTCTGTTTGGGGACGAATGACTCTCTTCTTAGAGTCGGTCCCTTACAACTTTTATAGGGTTTGACCTCGGGAACGCAACTGCAGGTGGTACGGGCGGACGGTATGGGCAGGGCTTGCCCATACCGATGCCCGTTAAAGCTCCAGGAACCGCCTTTCCGAGTGTAGTCAACTTTGCCATGCTCCCGATGTGATTTTCTTCAGTAATTGCAGGTCCATTTGCCATTATGACGTGATTTCCTGCACAACATCTAAAAATAGAAGAGATTGCATATCTTTGCATTGATTAGGCATTAGTGGCAAGCTGAGAGGTAAACTTAGTCAATTTCTTGACGTAGCTAAGGGTTTAAACACGAGAAAATATGGCATACTTCACAACCATCAGTGTCATGAGCATACCCTTCGGGTACCCATTATTACCATACCCAACTCAGCCCAATATGGAGAAGGCCCAAGAAGGCAACCCGAAGAAGTAGTCGACTAAAACTCTTCTAAAACCCTAGGCTGGTTGCATAAATAAAGCCAGCCAGGGCACCCGATAGAGCAGGAGGACAACATATAGACAATATAGTTCCGCCTACGGCGCCCCTTGTAAATGATCATATACTAGATAGGTAGCAGCACGTAGGGATCCTCCACCGAGTGGACCCGAAGCTGGGTATATCGTGTGCCCAATCTCGCTCCCGGAATCTCCATCTTCGCTCTTTCCCGAAACCCAAGTCTACAATCTGTAGGTATTGGCGAGGTGATCCTTCATCAATTGGCGCCGTCTGTGGGAATTCACAGCGACTGTATTTGGTTATTCGGGCGAGATCTGTCAAGTTCGTCATCAACATCATCAACGAGATATGAATATCCAAGATCCAACCTTGCGAGTGGTACAGCCGCCGCGGTCAGTCGAAAAAAAGTATGCATCGGCTGGGATAGCAGATAGCGTACGGGAGTTACTAAAGTCTCAAGGAGAATCAACTCTAGTTACCGCATGTGCTACTCGGGACAAAGATACGGAATAGCTATCTGCAGTGTAAAAGAAGAGAGAAGAGAAGCGAAGCGTCGGTTGGAGGAGAGGCCAACTCATCCATGCATTACAAGGAAATAACAAGTACATTACAAAACGCGAAGACCTGCTAGCACGCACCCGCCAGCGTGGATTTACCTTCACGATTTCGTCATCCAACAAAAAAGACTATCAGCTTCGACTACTTCACCATCGCGCACTCGCCATATTTGGGGGCTCATTCATCGCTGATTAATCCGACGGAATATTTTCATCGACTACTTCCGGCTAGGTCCCGCGTGACTACAGACTGCGTCCGCGGCATGACCTGCGTCCACATCAGCTCCATCGCACCCGACAAAAAACTAAGTTTTCCTCTTCCAAGATTCAATTATTTATTTACTTTCACTAAACCCGAACACTCGGGGCTGCACCATTACTTCATTACAACAAATACATTCGATTACTCAGGTACTGGGAAGTAAAACTCATCGGTTACCCGTTCTTCTACGCATTATTTCATTCGAATATGCAATGATCTAATTAATATAGCATTCAAGTACTTGATTGTCAAAATGGGTGAACACATCTTTTTCCACATTAGAATATGTCAACAACAATTTGTCTTGAATGTTAATTTCTAACTGTAATTTATCTTCGTAAATTTGTTTTCTACTATACGAGAATTTGTTGGTTACGATAGGCAAGACCATTTACTTTGACTTCAATTATGATATTGGCGAGTTGTGCACTTATGCGATAAGGCCAAGCACTACTATGCGTGAGGGCAAAAAACATTACCATTGTTTTCATGGATTTTGTGGCAAGTTATATAATACTGACCTGATGCACTTCCGGGTTAGTGAATTTATTTTATTCGTTTCAGTGGATATATCTTACCCGTTCCGTGGATTTATTTTCTTTAGCTTAGTAGATTTATCTTTTTCGGTTCTGGATATATCATCCCTAGCTCACTTCGGCTCAATGTATTTCTCTTCTTCGGCTTACTGTATTTATCTTCTTTGGGTTATCATTGGTTTCCTCTAGTATAATACTACCCGACGCATTTTCGGGTCAGTGGATTTATCATCTATGATTATTACTAGATTTATTTTCTTCGGGTCAATGGATTCATCCTCTATGATATCGACGGATTCGTCTTCAATATATGCTTCATATTTAATAACTGGATTCATATTATATTATTGCCAATGGCTTCATCGTAAATAGCTTCACCTTATATGACGCCGCAACTCCGTCAACTTCTTCCGACGTCACGGCTAACACTCGGGGGCTCGACAATGACTTCGCCCCAGGTCACAACTGCGACATGACGTCTAAGCAACAATCATGACATCACCCCAGCAGCGCTCGGTGGCTCGGCTATTTCTTCATCAACAATTTGACGGCATCCATTTTTGCTATTTATTGGTTTCTACTTCGGCTCGACTTTTTCGCGACACTCGAAGACTTCATCGATTCAGTTGCATGATCTGCTTCCGCGTCGATTCCGTCGTACCCAAAAAGTTAAGTGTTCTTCTACTCATAGTTCATTATTATTATTTACTTTCGCTGTACCCGACACTCGGGGGCTGCGCCAAATAAACTTACCCTGCACATCATCGATTCTGAGCGCATGATACCTCACTCGACAAAAAAATAACTTCTAGGAAGTCGACAAAAAAAGGAGATGGAGTAGTGGGGAGAGTGGGTGGGCAGTAATAAGTGTCTAGAAATATCCCAGGTTACTGCCAGCGCACCAAGGTAAGGGTGCGCCGGCAGTAGTTGGAGATATCCCAGGTATCTCGCCCGGGCCTGGCCCAAGAATTACTGACGGCGCACCAGGCCAGGGGCGCGACAACAATAGTAAATTAGCGCCGGCGCGCCCCCGGGCTGCTGCGCCGACAGAAATTCTTGGGCCATGTGCGCCGACAGTATTCTATCTTCTCCGGCGCGGCGAGTTCCTGGTGCACCGGCAGTCGATGCCACCGGCGCATGGTAATTTTGGTGCGCTGGCAGCATAATTTGCAGCTATAACCGTTTTTCTAGTAGGGTTAAAACCTAATTTCTCGAGCTATCCTTAATTATGAACGAACCATATCAAAAGAAATATTTCTTTGTGCCATTAGGCCAATCCAGAAATGTGAGCCTTAGGTTTGCAATATACTTCGGACACTTAAGCACTTGAGCCAATATATTTTCATTTTAGATGAGTTCGGCGCACCCCATTTTTTGTAAGAAGCTTGAAAATCCATTTACTTAGAAAAACTCTGTTTTTTTTCCGTTAACACATCATGAATACCAAGTTCTTATTAATCTTTAATATTTTATTTAGTAAATTGATATTTCTATTTTTTACTATATATCTAGACAACATTTTCTAAAATAATTATGCCGTCGTCCGATCAGACTGATTACCGCCTTGCTTCTATGAAGGGCGACGCTGAGCGTCTGTCGCCTGAAAAAGAGAGAAAAATCGGTCGTCCTCCGCTCCATCCGATCGAGATCCGACGTCCAGAATCAACCGTAATGTAACTTTTACGTTGTGCCCCCTTTTTTTTGGAAACTCAATCCGCAGTCCTTCTCTTCTCCGGTTAAACTGAAAAGTTATATCCCTTTGGGCCCGACATCCTCAATATTTGCAACAAAAATGCCACCCGACGACGGATCTGAGTCATAACGAGTATTACAACAAAATCCTCACCCCGCTAACAAAAAAAATGCTATTACAACAAAATATTCACAACAAAATTTCAAAATGTAAATGTTATAAAAAGTGGATAATTAACAACTACTTTTCTAAATGTTGGTTTACAACAAAAATTGACAACAATTACAATAAAAAATCAAAAGCTATAACAACAAAAAACATGTGTTCGTGACTATGTAAAATTGGTTAAATAATAACACGTTTTCTATATATTTAATTGCAATAAAAATCACCAACTATTTTACCAAAAACTATAGGCGATTACAACAAAAGAATTTATGGCAAACGCCCAGGTAAACATTACAACATCTCTGACGTGCTTTCTTTATAAATTTTATACGCAGTTGTTACAGAACTAACGAACATATACAACATCTCTACGTGCGGCATGACGAAGCTAGAATGGCGCTGGCTGCTTTGCTTGCATGGGCTAAAATCGCAGCAGGGAGAGTTTATGGGCTAATGGGCCTGTGCGAAAAAACTACTGGCAGGCCGACGGACGAGCGAGCGAATAAGGGACCGATCGTTGGCACGCGATCGGTCGCCCGAAAGCAAGCGTTTTCCTTCTATGAACTCCTCACGGACGAGCAACTTTGGCGGCGAGACGGGCAAGCCGAGCGAGCGCATACCTTTTGGCTTACAACATACTTCTACAACACCAACGCCAAGCACACCTTGCCCAACCTCAACCCATGAATAGCGAGGCGGTGGGGCATAGAGTCTCCAAACCGCATCACAGCCAACTTCAACAACACGACCAAGTACCCAAGCTGCCCAGACCAACGTACCACATCATACGTCTAGAAGATGAAGCGCGATTGGCAGGGTGTGGCCAAACTTGGGAATGGGTCGACAAGCCTGTTGGCGATGGCGTACATTGCGCTTCAGAGACTCGCACCTTGAGCAGTAGCAGACACCGGCAAGGCTACCATCACCGAGAGCCATCCCTCGCAGCCAAAACAGCGCCATCAAGAAGGGGACGACGTTGTTGCGCCGGCGCTGCCCGGTCCGGCAAGTCAGACTAGGGTTTCCCCTGGCGTCGAGGGTAGAAACGGTCAGGACCCAAAACCACGCCTCCAAGGAGGGAGATGGCACCCGCATGTGTCACCGTGGTCCGCAACGGAAGAACCGAGCAGGGTTTTCACCCGGGCTAAATACCGCCCAATGGAGAAATGGAGACGCGCCAAAAGCCGGCCTGAACCACCGCATCATGAGGCAACTAGAGGTCGACGGAGAAGGGCGAAACACACCAAAAGCCACCGCAGCACCCACCCAAAACCGGCCAGAAACGATACCGAGATGGTCTGCTCCTGGTAGTTGGGTCACTGCTGCCGCCGGAGCACTCCGGCCACCACCGCCGCCGGAGGGCCACCATGGGGACAACCCTCTGTAGACGCAGATACAGAGCTGAGTCAGCGCTGCCAAGGAGGGGGGGGGTCGCCTGCTCGAGCCAGTCTGGGCCCGTGCAAGCCCATCTAAGCCCGCGAACCACAACGCCGCGACGCACCAGGCCGCCATGGGCGGACGAACAAAGCACGACGTGTCGGGTCAGCGGCAAACCCAGCACCCTCCACCAGCTCCTCGACACAAGCCCACGCCGCCCGCCGCCCGCCGCCACGACCGCACCTGGGGATGCCGCTGCCACGAGGACGCCGCGTGGAACGCGGAGCCGTCGCGCCATCGCCGAGACGACCGCATCGTCGCGCCCTACGTCAGCGGGATGCCCATCACGACCGCAGAGACCCGCGCCTCCACCGCCGCGCGTGGGAGAAGAAAAGCCCCCACCGCCATCGGCCCCGCACAGTCTTTCCCCGGCGGCGCCCTCTGGCAGCGGCGAGGAGAAGGGGGGCTGGGGAGGGCCGAGGGGAGGCGCCGCGAGAGAGCTCGCGGGAGCGATGCGGGAGCTAGGTTTTTTTTGCCTTGTATATGTAAAACAAACTTGTTGATTCGTCGGAGTTGCTGATCAATTGAATGGGTCTTTTCAGGTCATCTTTTATATTGACTACTCTCTCCATTTCAAAAAAGATGTCATAGGTGAATAGAAAAGAATACACTAAATCATTTCCAGATATATCTATATTTGGCCAAATTTGTGATATAGTTTTAAAAACGGATGGACTACTATATGCACACGCGTGAGCAATTTCTCCTCTTGAGTGTGCCTAATTCCTCTTCTTGCATGTTGATAATCTCCAAGTGCAGGAAATCACCGCAGTGCAATTCAATAATTATTTGAGTGTCGAACCCACTAGAAGTTGAAGGTAAATATCTATTTTCTAAGACCCTAGAACCCACTTATATGGCTTTTTGTGTAAAGGAATGTGCTACAGTGTGTAAGGTTGTTTTTACTACTAACTAGAAAACTGTAAAGTGCTGAAAGTAAATAAAGGAAGTAAACTATTGCAAGTAATGTAAATATCAATATTACATTTTTGATAAATTTTTTATGTCCATTACAACTTAAAAAGAAGTAGACAAGTGAACCCATGAACCCCGATCCATTTTAAATCATTAAAACACCTTTTCAACACAATTACCACACTTTATATTTTCTGCAATTTATTCATCTGAAAATACAAAAATATTTTTTCACTTGCGAACACACAAAATCCAAAACAACCATCTCTTTATTGCTTTTATCTTTCTTGCTTAGTTTATTTACTTTTTTTATTTATAATTACATTTCATATTACTAATACGAAACCTTGTGCTTGATAACCACACAGTGGAGTTTGTGACATAAGGTAATGCTCTGCAGGTTGCTAGAAAAGGATTCCCCGGGAGTTCAATATAAATTAACCCTCGAGTCACCCTTATGCAGAAAAAGCGCTTGCTACAACACTCTGCACATGAAGTCCCAACGAGTTGGTACACACGGAGTTGTTGCCATCAGTCCCGCAAGTCTAGTGTCAGTCCGACCATGAACGCTTCGACCGGGGTTCTTTCATTATAATAGGACACAACCCAGTTGCATGTTCAGGGTACAACCTTGTGTCCTCTTTGAAAGATTCCTATGTAGTTTAGTGGCATTTCGGGTGCTTGGATTGGCCGGAGACTTTGCACCTCTTGTTAAACAACCTCCCGGACTCTGGTGTTGAGGGGAAACATCTCTTTGTGTGTGTCTTATATCAGGACGAGCAAGTGAAAGACTACAATCGATTATCTGACCCGCATACTTTCGTAAGATGATCCCAAGGTGTTTGGCATCAGATATATTGGATCTTCTGGGGGAAAGTGTACAACCTCTGTACAGTATAAAACTATTCGAATAGTCGTGTCCGCGGTTATGAATGTGGGAATGGAAGCTGCTTGGCATTAAAGGATTGATTTTTGGAAAATGTTGTTTTCAAAATGGTTTGGGAAGGACGCCGTTCGAAGTGGTAGTCAAGTACCTGGGAGGTACAGTGTTGTGTGAAGAAAGTGCTCCGTCCTATGGAGATGATCGGAGTGGGAAAATCCGGGTGACCCTTACCTATTAGTCTTCTTTTATAAAACTGATATTCAAGAATTATCTTCTTCACCAAAGATATAAAGATACCATATCTTCTTCAGCTGAGGTATAGAGATGCTATATCTATGTCTCTCAGATAACAACTCTAGGGTAGAGCATATTATCCTTGCTACATGCAAATATGCATATTCTTTACTTCTCTCTAATGCAGTTTGTGAGTACATTCAAATATACTCACTGACATTGTTGTCATGGCTATTTACTTAGCCAGACTGTGAGTGGGAATACTACGAAGTGGAGGAGTATGACACCGAAGATACGAACTAGGAATGTCTCCCAGTCAGCTGCATGTAGGGTTAAGGCTTGACTAGGGAATTTTGGATGCTTTTGCATGAAGTGTTTTTCAACTTATTATCTGGTATGCAATGGATGATGTAATCAGGTATCCATTTGGTTATATATTTAAGATGTACTGATGATAGGATCATGAATGTGTATGCCAAACAGGTTGGTTCGAACAACTAAGTCCGAGTCCCGGGAGTGTGAATGTTCAATCTTGTAGAAAGCTTTTGATACGTCCCAAACGTATCTATAATTTCTTATGTTCCATGCTACTTTTATGATGATACTCACATGTTTTATACACATTATATGTCATTATTATGCATTTTCCGGCACTAACCTATTGACGAGATGCCGAAGAGCCGATTCTTGTTTTCTGCTGTTTTTGGTTTCAGAAATCCTAGTAAGGAAATATTCTCGGAATTGGACGAAATCAACGCCCAGGGGCCTATTTTTCCACGAAGCTTCCAGAAGTCCGAAGAGGAAACGAAGTGGGGCCACGAGGTGGCCACACGCTAGGGCGGCGCGGCCTGGGCCTTGGCCGCGCCGGCCTATTGTGTGGGGCCCTCGTGTGGCCCCCTGACCTGCCCTTCCGCCTACTTAAAGCCTCCGTCGTGAAACCCCCAGTACCGAGAGCCACGATACGGAAAACCTTACAGAGACGCCGCCGCCGCCAATCCCATCTCGGGGGATTCAGGAGATCGCCTCCGGCACCCTGCCGGAGAGGGGAATCATCTCCCGGAGGTCTCTTCATCGCCATGATCGCCTCCGGATTGATGTGTGAGTAGTTCACCCCTGGACCATGGGTCCATAGCAGTAGCTAGATGGTCGTCTTCCCCTAATTGTGCTATCATGCTCGATCTTGTGAGCTGCCTATCATGATCAAGATCGTTTCTTTGTAATCCTACATGTTGTGTTTGTTGGGATCCGATGGATATTGAATACTATGTCAAGTTGATTATCAATCTATCATATATGTTGTTTATGTTCTTGCATGCTCTCCGTTACTAGTAGAGGCTCTGGCCAAGTTGATACTTGTGACTCCAAGAGGGAGTATTTACGCTCGATAGTGGGTTCATGCCTCCATTAAATCTGGGACAGTGACAGAAAGTTCTAAGGTTGTGGATGTGCTGTTGCCACTAGGGATAAAACATCGATGCTTTGTCTAAGGATATTTGTGTTGATTACATTACGCACCATACTTAATGCAATTGTCTGTTGCTTGCAACTTAATACCGGAAGGGGTTCGGATGATAACCTGAAAGTGGACTTTTTAGGCATAGATGCATGCTGGATGGCGGTCTATGTACTTTGTCGTAATGCCCTGATTAAATCTCATAGTACTCATCATGATATATGTATGTGCATTGTTATGCCTTCTTTATTTGTCAATTGCCCAACTGTAATTTGTTCACCCAACATGCTATTTATCTTATGGGAGAGACACCGCTAGTGAACTGTGGACCCCGGTCTATTCTTTACATCTGAAATACAATCTACTGCAATACTTGTTCTTTACTGTTCTTCGCAAACAATCATCTTCCACACAATACGGTTAATCCTTTGTTCACAAGAAGCCGGTGAGATTGACAACCTCATCACATTACGTTGGGGCAAAGTACTTTGGTTGTGTTGTGCAGGTTCCACGTTGGCGCCGGAATCCCTGGTGTTGCGCCGCACTACATTTCGCCGCCATCAACCTTCAACGTGCTTCTTGGCTCCTCCTGGTTCGATAAACCTTGGTTTCTTTCTGAGGGAAAACTTGCTACTGTCTGCATCACACCTTCCTCTTGGGGTTCCCAACGGACGTGTGTTAATTGCACGCATCAAGCTCTTTTTCTGGCGCCGTTGCCGGGGAGATCAAGACACGCTGCAAGGCGAGTCTCCACTTCCAATCTCTTTACTTTGTTTTTGTCTTGCTTTATTTTATTTACTACTTTGTTTGCTGCACTTATATCAAAACACAAAAAAATTAGTTGCTAGTTTTACTTTATTTACTGTCTTGCTCTCTATATCAAAAACACACAAAAAAATTAGTTACTTGCATTTACTTTATTTACCTTTTGTTTATTTCATCATGTTTCCTCCTAAGTACACTCTAAAAGACATACCGGTAGGCCGAGGGTCTATAATTGGAAGAGATAATATAGAAGATTTTTTCACTCATGTCAGTATAGCTGAAGCTTTTGAAGATAGACACTTGGTAGAACTTGCTCCTACTTATGAAATTGCTGCTGCTTCTTTGGTACACATGTTGGAAACTAAATTTGTTAATCTCAATCCTATAATCCAACACATGTTTCTCACACTCGGTGATATGGAGGAAGGGGAAAAGAAAGATTTTGTTTTAGAAAAGAAAGAATTTGGTGGTGTAGCAAGAGAGGCTAGAAAGGTCTTTATTAAATACAATATGCTTGGCTCTTATACCAATTTTGTTAGTATCCTTGAAAAGATGGACATGGAGAGAGTAAGGTACACTAATGATATTAATGATGTAGGGGATATTAAGACATCAATACCTTGCAAGCTCGCAGGAATGTTCGAGGCACTAGAAAAGAATTATGATTGGATTGTTCCTGAAAATTTGTTTAATGAGAATAGCAAGCCTAAGAGTAATGAAAAGGGAGCCTCTGAAACTTACATAGATAAGATAACATGCATTGTTGAGGCAACTCCCAACACCCCTGGTAATAGTGTTGATGCTTCATCTCTTGATAACACTTGATACACACTTTCTGCGCCTAGCTGAAAGGCGTTAAAGAAAAGCGCTTATGGGAGACAACCCATGTTTTTACTACAGTACCTTTGTTTTATATTTGAGTCTTGGAAGTTGTTACTACTGTAGCAACCTCTCCTTATCTTTATTTTATTGCATTGTTGTGCCAAGTAAAGTCTTTGATAGTAAAGTCAATACTAGATTTGGATTACTGCGCAGAAACAGATTTCTTGCTGTCACGAATCTGGGCAGAATTATCTGTAGGTAACTCAGAAGAATCTGCCAATTTACGTGCGTGATCCTCAGATATGTACGCAACTTTCATTCAATTTGGGCATTTTCATCTGAGCAAGTCTGGTGCCACTTTAAAATTCATCTTTACGGACTGTTCTGTTTTGACTGATTCTGCCTTTTATTTCGCATTGCCTGTTTTGCTATGTTTGATGGATTTCTTTGTTCCATTAACTTTCAGTAGCTTTGTGCAATGTCCAGAAGTATTAAGAATGATTATGTCACCTCTGAATATATGAATTATGCACTGACCCTCTAATGAGTTTGTTTCGAGTTTGGTGTGGAGGAAGTTTTCAAGGGTCAAGAGAGGAGGATGATACAATATGATCAAGAAGAGTGAAAAGTCAAAGCTTGGGGATGCCCCCGTGGTTCATCCCTGCATATTTTAAGAAGACCCAAGCGTCTAAGCTTGGGGATGCCCAAGGCATCCCCTTCTTCATCGACAACTTATCAGGTTCCTCTAATGAAACTATATTTTTATTCAGTCACATCTTATGTGCTTTGCTTGGAGCGTCTGTTTGCTTTTGTTTTTGTTTTTGTTTGAATAAATCGGATCCCACAATCCTTTATATTGGAGATATTACGCTTCGCTGTTTCGTATGAACACATGTGTTCTTAGCTTTATCTTTAATGTTCATTGCGAAAGTTGAACTACCTCATTCATTGATATATGGTTGGAAACGGAAAATGCCGCATGTGGTAAATGGTATAATGTCTTGAATAATGTGATACTTGGCAATTGTTGTGCTCATATAGATCTTGTTTAAGCTCTTGCATCATGTACCTTGTACCCATTAATGAATAACTACATAGAGCATGTTAAAATTTGGTTTGCATGATTGTTCTCTCTAAGTCTAGATATTTTCTGGTTGAGGTGTTTGAACAACAAGGAGACGATGTAAAGTCTTATAATGCTTACAATATGTTTATATGTGAGTCTTGCTGCACCATTTTATACTTGAGTTTGCTTCAAACAACCTTGCTAGCCTAGCCTTGTATTGAGAGGAATTCTTCTCATGCATCCAAATCCTTGAGCCAATAACCATGCCATTTGTGTCCACCATACCTACCTACCACATGGTATTTCTCCGCCATTCCAAAGTACATTACTTGAGTGCTACCTTTAAAATTCCATTCTTTGCCTTTACAATACATAGCTCATGGGACAAAATAGCTTAAAAACTATTGTGGTGAAGAATATGTACTTATGTGTCTTATTTCTTAGTAAGTTCCTTGTTGAGCGGTAACCATGTTTCTGGGGACGCCATCAACTTTTTACCTTTGTTGAATATCATGTGAGTTGCTATGCATGTTCGTCTTGTCTGAAGTAAGGGCGGTTTTCACAATCAAATGGTTTGAGTATGCATATTGTTAGAGAAGAACATTGGGCCGCTAACTAAAGCCATGAATCATGGTGGAAGTTTCAGTTTGGACATAAAACCTCAATCTCTTATGAGAATATTAACTGTTGTTGAATGCTTAAGCATTAAAAGAGGAGTCCATTATCTGTTGTCTATGTTGTCCCGGTATGGGTGTCTAAGTTGAGAATGATCAAAAGCGAGAAATCCAATGCGAGCCTTCTCCTTAGACCCTTGTACAGGCGGCATAGAGGTACCCCTTTGTGACACTTGGTTGAAACATATGTCATGCAATGATAATCCGTGTTAATCCAAACTAATTAGGACAAGGTGCGAGCACTATTAGTATACTATGCATGAGGCTTGCAACTTATAAGATGTCTTATACATAACTCATATGCTTTATTACTACCGTTGACAAAATTGTTTCTTGTTTTCAAAATAAAAGCTCTAGCACAAAAATAGTAATCCATGCTTCCCTCTGCGAAGGGCCTTTCTTCTACTTTATTGTTGAGTCAGTTTGCCTATTCTTTCTATCTTAGAAGCAAACACTTGTGTAAACTGTGTGCATTGATTCTTACATGTTTACCTATTGCACTTGTTATATTACTTTGTGTTGACAATTATCCATGAGATATACATGTTGAAGTTGAAAGCAACCGCTGAAACTTATATCTTCCTTTGTGTTGTTTCAAAGCTTTCTACTAAGAACTTATTGCTTATGAGTTAACTCTTATGCAAGACTTATTGATGCTTGTCTTGAAAGTATTATTCATGAAAAGTCTTTGCTATATGATTCATTTGTTTATTCATTATCTTCATCATTGCTTCGAATCGCTGCATTCATCTCATGTGCTTTACAATAGTATTGATCAAGATTATGATAGCATGTCACTTCAGAAATTATCTTTGTTATCGTTTACCTACTCGAGGGCGAGTAGGAACTAAGCTTGGGGATGCTTGATACGTCCCAAACGTATCTATAATTTCTTATGTTCCATGCTACTTTTATGATGATACTCACATGTTTTATACACATTATATGTCATTATTATGCATTTTCCGGCACTAACCTATTGACGAGATGCCGAAGAGCCGATTCTTTGTTTTCTGCTGTTTTTGGTTTCAGAAATCCTAGTAAGGAAATATTCTCGGAATTGGACGAAATCAACGCCCAGGGGCCTATTTTTCCACGAAGCTTCCAGAAGTCCGAAGAGCAAACGAAGTGGGGCCACGAGGTGGCCACACGCTAGGGCGGCGCGGCCTGGGCCTTGGCCGCGCCGGCCTGTTGTGTGGGGCCCTCGTGTGGCCCCCTGACCTGCCCTTCCGCCTACTTAAAGCCTCCGTCGCGAAACCCCCAGTACCGAGAGCCACGATACGGAAAACCTTACAGAGACGCCGCCGCCGCCAATCCCATCTCGGGGGATTCAGGAGATCGCCTCCGGCACCCTGCCGGAGAGGGGAATCATCTCCCGGAGGTCTCTTCATCGCCATGATCGCCTCCGGATTGATGTGTGAGTAGTTCACCCCTGGACCATGGGTCCATAGCAGTAGCTAGATGGTCGTCTTCTCCTAATTGTGCTATCATGCTCGATCTTGTGAGCTGCCTATCATGATCAAGATCGTTTCTTTGTAATCCTACATGTTGTGTTTGTTGGGATCCGATGGATATTGAATACTATGTCAATTTGATTATCAATCTATCATATATGTTGTTTATGTTCTTGCATGCTCTCCGTTGCTAGTAGAGGCTCTGGCCAAGTTGATACTTGTGACTCCAAGAGGGAGTATTTATGCTCGATAGTGGGTTCATGCCTCCATTAAATCTGGGACAGTGACAGAAAGTTCTAAGGTTGTGGATGTGCTGTTGCCACTAGGGATAAAACATCGATGCTTTGTCTAAGGATATTTGTGTTGATTACATTACGCACCATACTTAATGCAATTGTCGGTTGCTTGCAACTTAATACCGGAAGGGGTTCGGATGATAACCTGAAAGTGGACTTTTTAGGCATAGATGCATGCTGGATGGCGGTCTATGTACTTTGTCGTAATGCCCTGATTAAATCTCATAGTACTCATCATGATATATGTATGTGCATTGTTATGCCTTCTTTATTTGTCAATTGCCCAACTGTAATTTGTTCACCCAACATGCTATTTATCTTATGGGAGAGACACCGCTAGTGAACTGTGGACCCCGGTCTATTCTTTACATCTGAAATACAATCTATTGCAATACTTGTTCTTTACTGTTCTTCGCAAACAATCATCTTCCACACAATACGGTTAATCCTTTGTTCACAGCAAGCCAGTGAGATTGACAACCTCACTGTTACGTTGGGGCAAAGTACTTTGGTTGTGTTGTGCAGGTTCCACGTTGGCGCCGGAATCCCTGGTGTTGCGCCGCACTACATTTCGCCGCCATCAACCTTCAACGTGCTTCTTGGCTCCTCCTGGTTCGATAAACCTTGGTTTCTTTCTGAGGGAAAACTTGCTACTGTCTGCATCACACCTTCCTCTTGGGGTTCCCAACGGACGTGTGTTAATTGCACGCATCAGCTTTCTCAAAATCTAGCTTATCGTATTGGAATAGATATTCAAATGCTCAGTCTGGTATTGGCACTTTAACAGGAAGATTGAATTTCGAAATTCCAGTGTAGACCTCACTACAGGAATGGCGACGTACGCCGATGGCCGTGGCGTACGCCGACGGCCAAATGTCGGGGTCGTCGGCGTATGGCCAGGCACGGCCAGCCAGCCATCTGACCCTCGGCGTATCATTGCTGTCGGCGTAGCTAAGTTTACTCCGAGGGCAGCCCTCGGCATATACTTGGCCCTAGGCGTAGACAGGGCTACGCCGACGGTCACCCTCGGCGTAGACTATTTTTCAAATTTGTCTAATTTTGTAAAAATCATAACTAATTCATATGATGTCAGAAAAATGCGCATAAGGTATCAAAATGTTCAGAAAAACACCCTCTATCTGTTTATGTCAAAATCATGCATATTTGAATCATGTACAGTATCATGTTAACATAGTAACAATTCAAAGACTTTCTTATACGTCCTCGGGTTCCCGTTTTGGCCAGATGGCAATTTAAACGAAGTCAGAAAATTCCGCGGAGCCGCATGGCGTCATTTTATGTGTCCTAGTAACCACTCCAAAAGACGAAATTGGGATACGGCAGTTACTTTGGAAAACCCATCACAAACAGGGCTATCAAGTCCGGAGTTCTATGGCTTTTAGGGGAAATGAGTAGGAAACGGCCTGTGACACCGCATAGTTTGTCGGAACAAGACCATATTTGGCACGTGCGTGGTCCCTGGGATGGGAAGCAAGGCCCCGGAAGAGGATTTCCAATCCGACTCATGGGCGATGGTTTTTTCATTTTCAGGGTGCCAAAACGTTTTTTTGTGAAGCAGCTACATGGGGCGTATTTTTGTATTGCGCGAGACCTCCGCGTAGTAGTAGGGCACCGCCTCCGCACCACATAGCACATGCCATATGTGCGCGCTAGCTATCTGGGAATCCCTGCGGCTTCCTGCGGTGTCCCGCTGAATCCGCTGGAAACTGACCAGATTTGAACTAGGGGTACACTTTCCATCGCTCAATAAATTCCACGAAAAATGTTTTTAGGTCTACGACACATCACTTTATGTGCTAAATTTTTTCCGTTTAGCGCGATGGTGAACGGGTGCACCAGCGCGCCCGGTACGGCCATACCGCATCTCCGTGGGGCTGTTTTGGCCGGATGGCAATTTAAACTAAGTTAGAAAATCCCTTGGAGCCGCATGGCGTTATTTCATGTGTCCTAGTAACCACTCCAAAAATTAGAATTAGGATACAACAATTATTTTGGAAAACCCTTCACAAAGAGAGCTATCACGTCCGGAGTTCTAAGGCGTTTAGGGCAAATAAGTAGGAAACGGCCTGTGACACCGCATAGTTTGTCGGACCGAGGCCATATTTGGCACGTGTGTGGTACCTGGGATGGGAAGCAAGGCCCCGGGAGCGAATTTCCAATCCGACCCATGTGAGATGGTTTTTTTATTTTCGGGGTGCCAAAACGGGTTTTTTTTTTGTGAAGCAGCTACATGGGGCGTATTTTAGTATTGCGCGAGACCTCCGCGTAGTGGTAGGACACCGCCTTTGCACCACATATCACATGCCATATGAGCGCGCTAGCTATCTGGGAATCCATGCGGCTTCCTGCGGTGTCCCGCTGAATCCGCTGGAAACTGACCGGATTTGAACTAGGGGTACACTTTTCGTCGCTCAATAAATTTCGGGAAAAATGTTTTTATGACTATGATACATCACTTTATGTACTAAATGTTTTCCGTTTAGCGTGATGGTGAACAGGTGCACCAGTGCGCCCGGTACGGCCATACCGCATCTCCGTGGGGGCCCGTTTTGGCCAAATGACAATTTAAACGAATTTAAAAAATCCGTTGGAGCCGCATGGCATCATTTTATGTGTCCCGGTAACCACTCCAAAAAATCGGATTTAGAATACGGCAATTATTTTGGAAAACTCTTCACAAACAGGGCTATCACGTCCGGAGTTCTATGGATTTTAGGGCAAATAAGTAGGAAAGGGCATGTGACACCGCATAGTTTGTCGGAACGAGACCATATTTGGCACGTGCCTGGTTCCTAGGAAGGAAGGCACGGCCCCGGGAGCGGATTTACAATCCGACCAATGGGCGATGGTTTTTTCATTTTCGAGGTGCCAAAACGAGTTTTTTTTGTGAAGCAGCTACATGGGGCGTATTTTAGTATTGCGCGAAACCTCCGCGTAGTGGTAGGACACTGCCTCTGCACCACATATCACATGCCATATGTGCGCGCTAGCTATTTGGGAATCTCTACGGCTTCCTGCGGTGTCCCGCCGAATCCGCTGGAAACTGATCGGATTTGGAATAGGGGTACACTTTCTGTCGCTCAATAAATTCCGCGAAAAATGTTTTTAGGTCTATAGCACATCACTTTATGTGCTAATTTTTTTCCGTTTAGCGTGTTGGTGAACAGTGCACCAGCGCGTTCGGTACGGCCATTTCGCATCTCCCGAGGGGGCCGTTTTGGCCAGATGGCAAACTGGACGTCATATTTGGGTTCCTCTAATTTTTAGGTTCAAATGATGATATGGATGTTATATTTAGATTCCTCTCATTTTTCTGATCGATTTAGACATATTATTTGTGGAATTTCGATTTTTCGATTTAAAGATATTAATTATTCCATATTAAATAGAAAAAAACCAAAAAAATAAAATTATTTTATTGTTATTTGAATTCAATATTATTAATCATTGTTACTTATATATTCATTATTTTTTACTTAAGTAATTGTTTGGAATTCAAAAATAAAGAGTTGTGACATCACGGTCCAAGGGTTAATAGGGTTGATAGGCTATTATTATCAGCAAGGTGTCAATTCTTTAAGGGAAGCTCATCCGAATGGAACCAAGAAGTTAAGCGTGCTGAGGTTGGAGCAGTGTGAGGATGGGTGATCGACTGGGAAGTTTAACCATGATTGTAATTTGACCTAAGATTAAGTGTACTTAGAGTTAAAAGTGTATGATGAAAGATAAACAAGTAAAAAAAGAGAAAAAGGTGTAAAAAAATAAAATTTGAAAATTTTTAAAACTCCGTCGGCATATAGGAAAAAATATTTTTTTTTCCGAATTTTTCTTGAATTTTTTTGGAAAAAAGAAAATTCAGATTTTTAAAATTTGTATGCCAATGGTTTACGCCGACGGCAATATTGTCTATGCCGAGAGACCTAAACGCCGACACCAAAAGCTGAGGGCTGCCGTCGGCGTAGCCTACGCCGAGGGCCAGACGTGGCTACGCCGAGGGCAGCTGGCCATCGGCGTATGCGTCCATTCCTGTAGTGCCTAGTTATTGGCCTGAGGCTGTACTGCTACTAACGTTGAATTAAATTGTTGTCTATTGTTCATTCAGTCTTCGTGGTGATATTTTGAAGATTAAAAACAAGAAAAAAAAAACTTGATGCGTCATGTGTGGCATCGCTCTAAAAAAGATTGCCGAGAAGATGGACGGAGCATCAGGAGAGCTAAAAGGTGTGAATTGGTTTCATTGTAGGTCAACATTTCAATTTCTAATATATATGTATATATTACTGGAGTGAACAAATATTTTGATTAGAACAGTGATAACGAGCATGCAACAACATCCGTAGTCTGCTGCATAAAATGTAATATGTAGTCTTTGTAAAAAATTCTAGGAACAATTACCGTTTTATCATGCTAAATAGAAAATGTGCTCATCTAAATAGATATTCAAATGTCCAGCCTGGTGCAGCCACCGGCCGCGACGGGCGTTGTGCTGATCAGATCAGCGGCCAGCCCCGCCGACCTGATGCCTTTTTTTATGTCACTCTCGTCGCCCGAGACGTGTGGCACTTGGGTGGTGTGGCATTGCTCGAGGTCGCTGCTCGTCCGGCGGCCGGCGCAGCGCGTGCGCCCCAGCCTCACGCTTTGTGCCCACTAAAGTGTGTTTACGGTTGAGGTGATGCCTCTGTTTCGGGTGACTGATGATAAGGAAACACGGTTTTGTACGTGTCCAAATTTCTTTTATCGACGAAAGGTCTTTTTGATAGTTCTGGAAAGAACAACTAAAATCATCGCAAACTAACACTAGGTGGTGACCTCAGAAGTCCCAATTCCATTTATTTACCCAGCCACTAGCAAACTGCCATCTCCCATATCTCTCCAATATAAAACCCTGGAGAAGGTTTCGATGCAGGAAAGCGCCTGCCGACCTGGTCGGTGCTGCATCTTGTCGCCACGTGTGTAGGTCTCCTTCTGTCACCACCAAGCCGTAGAACAAAAGAGACCCACTTCCAATGGCTCCGCGCCAAGTGTCCCGCACCATAGCCACATCGTTGCTGCTTATATAAGTCCTCACCTTCCTCTTGGCTGGAAGAAAACATCCAAATCCAAACAAGCATTAGTTGGTTCAGTGATTTCTCCACCACTTCCGCTCGAGACACCGGGAAGAAGAGGACTTGTCGAAGATGAGCAAGCTCTGGACTGTGCTGACGCATCTCCACACTCTCGCAGGGTATGGCCAAATCAATCGATTCCTCTTCGGTTCTTGATGCAGTTCTTGTCTGATTAAGCTCGACTAATCCTTGTGCAACCACTTGTTTCTGTTCGTTCTTGTTGCAGGCCTGGCGTGATGCTCTTGTACCCCTTGTAAGTTCCTCCTTGTTTGGTTTTGTTAATTTTGGAACTTATTTTACTCGGAGAAACCATAGGCTGAAATCATGTCATCTGTATGTGCAGGTATGCGTCGGTGCAGGCTATGGAGAGCCCGTCGAAGCTGGACGACGAGCAGTGGCTCGCCTACTGGATCCTCTACTCCTTCGTTACCCTCGTGGAGATGGTCCTCGAGTCCCTCATCTACTGGTAAGCTGGTTCGTCCACGGCGATTTTCCTGATTTCTGTGGTGGTTTTACTGACGGAGACTTCATTTCTGTTCAGGATACCGATCTGGTACGAGCTGAAGCTGCTGTTCCTGGCGTGGCTGGCGCTGCCCAACTTCAGGGGAGCAGCCTTCATCTACGACAGGTTCGTCAGGGATCAGCTCAGGAAGCACGGGCTCACAAACCACCCCGGCAGCGGCAGCGGCAGCAGTACGAGCGTGAGCAAGAAGGAGAACGGCGCCAAGGAGAAGTCGCCCTCGACGTCTCCCAAGGAGAAGGAGAACGCCAAGAGCAAGTTCCTCTCCTTCGTCGGGTCCAAGAAGGATCATGAAAAGCACTGAGGGTCCAAGAAGGATCATGAAAAGCACTGAGAGATTCATAGGTCCATGTAGCTGTCTTGTGGTTGTGGTGTCCATTTTTTTCTTTTTCTTTACTTCCATTTCTGCAGCTGGAGACCTGGAGTAGTAGTTTACATGCGTGGCCATGGTCAACATCTATGTGTGAAGTGTGAACAAACACCATTGGAGTGGGAGCGTAGAGGCTCGTCCCTGTGGACTAGTGGTTTGGGTTGATCTTAGCGTGTAAATGCATTATCAGATTCTCTGATAAATGAGGATTCAGAAGGACCTGACAATAACCCCTCTGTTGTTGCTCCAAAAAATAACCCATCTGCTTTCCGTGATTGAGACATACATAAGTATGAGTTTATCTATATAAAGGGAGTTTCTGCTATCGAGCGTGGCGTTTTAGAGCTTGAGCACGAGGTAACTCCTTTTGTCGATTTTTTTTTGAAAAACTGGTTTCAAAGTTTTAGAAAAAACTGATAAACAAATCTGTATATAGTTAAAGATGGCGAAAACCCCCAATTTCATCTATGAAGTTGCCCTAGATGTGTATTTTGGTCACGGATTTGCAAATCGTGAATTCTGGGTCATGAAGTTGGCCCACATGAGTGTTTTGGTCACTTCGTAACGGTGACCGTTAGTTTGCTAACGCGGTCAACTGTTTTTTTAAATGCCCCCTAAAATTTGTTTCTTCTAACTTTTTAGTCCTCGATTTGACTTTTTAGGTGGTAATTTGCAAAAGCAAAATAGTTGGCCACATCAGCAAACTAACATTGCGCCATGACAGAATGACCAAAACGCTCACACGGGGTAACTTCTTGATCCACAATTCACGATTTGCAAGTTCGTGACTAAAACGCACATCCGGAGCAACTTCGTAGACCAAATTGAAGATTTTCTCTTAAAGTTGTATCCTACAAGTGTGTAAAATTTCAATATGAAATACCTTATACTATGGAATACGTAAAACTGACAAAGTGTGGATCTTAGTATAGTCAACAATAGACATTTTTAAGCTCATAAGATTTGTCAGAATTTGTGTAGCCCAAATTGTAAGATATTTAGCATTGAAATTTTACAAGATGGTAGACTATATCCTTATGTACATCCATATTATTATTATTATTATTATTATTATTATATTTTCAATATAATTTCTGAACTTTTTCAAAAAACAAGACACATGGAGCTCCAACTCCCAAGCGGCCCTATCTTCTCAACCTTCAAAACATAATACTCCGTCATTTTCAAGTTACCCCGCCTTTAGATCTGGTCAAATTTAATCTTGTAAAGTGGGAATGATGTTGATGGTACTTGGACCAAAAGTAGCAATAAAACTTGTCATCTAGGGAAAATAAAGAAAGTTTTTTTTGCAAAAATATACACTAATTATCCAAAACATAGACAATTTACAAGAAATAAATTATACTATTGAATTACATTTTGTTCTCTCCATACAACCTTCATGTTTTATTTTTGTTGTGAAATAAGAACCCCACCATGTTATCCTTTCAGTGACAAGTGTCAAAAATGGGTCCAAACTACGCACTTTACATATAGCAAACAAAAAACACTAAAACATACTATGCGATCTCTAGTGCATTTGTGAACTCTTCGCCGATTACGAACGACTACTATGGAGTTTGTTGCCCCAAGAGGCCTGCATTTATCAATAACTATATAACCCCTATGTGGCCAAATAGTGTTTATTAATTTTAGTTAGCGCCAAATTTTATAAAGCTTGATCAAGTATATAGAGAAAAATAACAACGTCCAATAACAAATCAAAGTCGTTAGAACCATCATCAAATTTTCTTTCATACCGTATGTTCTAGATATTGATAATTTTGGTTGATCGCACTTCACAAACGACATATCTTGTGTTTGCTAACAATGGAGAAAAAAAAACGTATCTGATTTTTGTCCATGATTTAAACCCTAATTTATGGTGGTTTTATGTAAATATCTCATGTTTTAAGTGTTGTACTTTTCTTTAAAAAAAAGTGCCAAAATCAGCTAGAAATTGGCTTAGCCATGCGTTGAAGTCACTCAGGACTTGTCCTCAGATCTTTCGGTAAAGTTATATCAGTTCATACCCTATTTGCGCTATTCAGCCGGTGGAAGGGAACTTTTGGCTCTCGGGTGTCATACACCTCCATACACTTAAAATTTTCGAGTAACGTAAAAAAGTTAAAAAAAATTGAATCTTCGTGAAAACCAAAAGATGATCGAGTTTGTACTCGTAAAAAAAATGTTTAGAAAAGAAATGGTTCGCATGGTCTTCAGAAAAAAAACACGAAATTATGACGAATATAAAGTGAATAGTACCTGATCATGGGGTGGAGTTTTTTTAACCCAGGATACAATGAAAGTAATTTTGCATGGAAATATTTTTATACAAGTACAATACATGATCATATTTGATTTTAAAAAATTCAATTTTTTAAACTTTTTCTTATTATTTTTTCCAAGTATGGGGTGTCACGGGGTGTGTGACACCCAAGAGCCACTCTGCATTTCCGCTATTCAGCCTCCCTTTTAAGTTTTCCATCTGGAGCGTTTTATAGACCGAGCTACATGTAGCTCTTTATATTCAAACACTTAAAATTTGTATTTCATAGTTTTAAGAAAAAAAATAAAACAAAATTCTAGAGCTAGCCAATTATAAAATATTCTAGGCTACATGAAATTGATAAAATATGACAAATTACTATAAAATTTACGATGGTCGTCTCGACTCGCCATCGCGCACCGTCATGGTTGAGGTTACTCGCAGTCGCGTAGCCTACTGACCATCGACGTGGCCGGCACTGCTGAGTGTCTGACGCGAACCCCAAGCCCCACCCACCTGCTACGCGCAGCGGCGCTCGCTCTCGTCGCGGCGATGCTCGGCCCTCGAGATGGACATGATCTCTTGCATGTCGTGGTCAGGGCGACCATCCTCCCACCTTTGGAGCGTCCGACCCTCCGCCATGGCAGCGTCCCATCGGGCATTCTCTGCTAGAAGCCCCGTCTGCATGTCGCGTCGAAGCGATCTTGATTCCTCGTGATCACCTTCACCGCCTGCGCGGTCACCACAGCGGTCTGCTCAATCTCCCCATTCTCTCGGTCCACCCGTGGCTGATGGCTTCGCCTCGCCTCCACTACCGCCTCATATGCCGCATGGTGGGCCGTTGCTAAGGACATTTGGGCGGCATCGCGCTATGCTGCTATAATGTCTGCGGCAACTTGCCTCTCAACATCCATGAACTGGTGAGCAGTCTTGTCACACTAGGCGGTATGGAATGACTCGAGCAAAGCATGTTGCTCATCTCTCATGCCGGGCGCGTCGCCATCATCGTCAACATTCTCGAGTTCGTCATCCTCCCAAGTGTCAGCCACGGGCAGATGATGCACCGCGATCCCGCTAGGTCCTCCTACGCCATCGGCAGCACCAAACACTCCCCAACCAACATGGTCTCGGCCTCAGCCACTGCATGGCGAGCAGACGCCTCGGCGATCATCCGAGTCATGGTTGCATTACTAGTAGGAAACTAGCTATAGATGGGATGCTATTCTGTGGCGCACCGTTTTTGCATGCGCCAGGCACGGTGCGCCACAAAAGTAGCTTATTGTGGCGCACTAAATAAGCATGCGCCACAAAAATAAGGTGGGCATGAAAGAACATTTCCCGCCCTTTTGGGTTTTGTGTGTTTGATGTCAACATAGGTACAAATTTATGTGTGTTGATGTAGATAGGTACATGGTTTTATACTACACACATGGCTGGTGGACAGATTTGTCAAAACTGGAACTATTGCTATGTTTTTGCTCCTGGCGGAAATTCCGGCCTCAGCATGCGGAAGTTCCACCCAGATGCTCCAGACAGAAGCACTGATGTGGTGTTCACCGAAGAAGGATGGCGGAAGTAGGCCGGAAGTTCCGGCCAGCGGAACTTCCGCTCTACTTTCGGTCAAGTTCCGAAAATGGCGTTTTTCCTTACAGTATGTTCCAGGGGGTTTCTCCCGTTTCCGGAAGTAGGCCGGAACTTGGCCAGAACTTCCGGCCACCGGAAGTTTCGCCCTTGTTTCGCCAGCACCCGCTCCAGCATCTTCTCAGACGCGATGGGATCCAGCCGGAACTTCCAGCCCCTGCAGCCGGAACTTCCGGTGTTACACAAAAACATGCATAACGGTCAGATCTGGAGCGTCTACTCATATAAATAGCTCTCTTCCCCATTGGAACAAGTTGCTCATTCATCTCAAGTTCATCCACCATTAGAGCCAACTCAATAAACACAAGAATCACAAGATCTCCTCCTCCAACCATCCAAAGCTCTTGATCTTTGGAGAATCGAAGGAGAAGACCCCGATCTACGTACATCTTCACCGAAGCGATTTGCATTTCCCCCTCATATGCTTGAGGGCCCCGTTGCTAGCGTTCCTCTTTTGGAAACCCTAGTTGTTTGTAGTTGATTTGTTCTTGTTGCGTTTTTGTATTGTTATAGATATTGGGAGCCTCCAATTCGGTTGTGGATGTGTGCCCCAAGAACCTTGTAAAGGCCCGATTTCCGCCTCGAGGAAATCCCTTAGTGGAAGTGGGCTAGGCCTTCATGGCGTTGCTCACAGGAGACCTGAGTGAAGCCTTCGTAGCGTTGGTCTGGCTTTCGTAGCGACCACACTCCTCCAAACGTAGACGTACTTCCTGTCAAAAGGAAGGAACTACGAGAATCATCTTTGTGTCTCCGCGTGCTCCACTCTCGGTTACCTCTATCCTTATTATCTCCCCTATATATTGTCTAGCTATATATTGCTTAGTAGTTGACCTTGTCATATAGGTAAATTCACATAGTTGCATATCTAGAGAATTTACCTTTGTATCAAGCCTAAATTGAAAAAGAACTAAAAACTGGTTAGCACCTATTCACCCCCCTCTAGGTGCGGCATACGATCCTTTCAGGGCCCCACAACCGGCCAGCCCCAATTAGTGGTTACACTATTTCTGTGGCGCACCGGACCACGTGCGCCACAGAAATAAGACATTCTGTGGCGCATCAACGTGGATGCACCACAAAATTAAAGCATTATGTGGTGCACGAAGGAGGATGCGCCACAAAAATAAGGTCCTCCCAGTCCTTATATCTCTGCCTGTATGCAAATCACCCACCCCACCCTCACAAATCCCCCACCCCACCAAGGAGGATGGCGAAGCGGACAGCGGCGGGAAGGAGGAGGAGGGCGTGGGGGCGTCCAACGCCGAGCTCCGACACCGCCTCGATCTCCATCACCGATCCCCGCCTCGACATCCTCTTCGCCACCATCAGTGAGCCTCCTCTCCCCTCCGTCCCTCTCCCCTGTGGCCCCCTCCCTCTCCGGCCACTGCCATTCGAGCCTCGCCACCGCCTACACCGTTCGTCGTTCGGTGTGCCTCCTCTCCCCCTCCCCACTCCCCTTTCTTCCCATGCCTCCTCTCCCCCTCCCCACTCCCCTTTCCTCCCCTACATCCTCCCTCTCTCCTCTCTGGCCATGATCGACCATGAATTCATTGCCTCTCCCAAGTGCCTCTCCCTCCCTCTCCCCGGTTCCCCTCCCTCTCTCCTCTTTGGCCATGATCGATCATGAATTCGTTGCTAAGTTTCTCGAGTGGTTAAATTGATTGCAATCCTGCACTTTTATCACTAGTGATGGTAAATTGACATCCCTTTAGGTTATAAAAGGGCACTCTATACCTTGCACTTGTTAAATTGATGTCACCAGTGATGCTATTTAGTTGTCATTCAACCACAAGTCCTCTAACCTGCAAAAAAAATAAGTGTAGTAAAAGAAGAGCCAAATTAGATGGTTATACACTTGTGTTCATTGAGGATCTGCTCTATATATGGTTAGGAGGATGGTTAGGAGGATCTTCTTCTCTGGTTATTTAACAAAGTAGTCAAAATATGCTAAATTGAATCAAATTTTAGGGTCAGTAGCTTCACACATTTCACATTTGGTTCATGCATTTGGCAATATGCTAAAGGAAGTACTGCAAGCCATAGTTGCTAGTTAAACACTCTGCTACTGATCATGTTAAAAATTGCACATTAGAATTTGCTAGCAAAACCAAATGTATTGATTAAAAGCATAGTTTCTTTTTCTATAATATCAAAACCAACAGTAGACTTGGTTATCAATATATATCCAGGTTCTTCCAATGCTGCTGCTTTTCATGCTATAGAAATAATTCTTACAGTAGCAGTGGTTAGTGAAGATAGTAGTAGATGTTGTTGTCCATCTGATGGAAAATAAAAGACCACATATAAAAAATGCATGATGATCTCGGAACATTACAATAGCTTGTGTTTATTGATGCTGTAGTGCTTGTGTTGAGCTGGTGTTTACTGATACAACAGTAGCTTAGCCTAGGTACAACCATATGATTACTTGTTATTTATCTCTATTGGAGAATGGTGATGAATGTATGGTGCTGGTTGATGGTGCTCCGGGGACGGCGACAGACAATCTTGGTGGCGGTTGTTGTGGAAGCGGTTGGGAAACCCAAGAGGAAGGTGTGATGAACACATCAGCAAGTTTCCCCCAGTAAGAAACCAAGGTTTATCGACCAGTAGGAGAAAGATGTGACTTCTGAAGGTGTTGCTAGCTGACTAGTGGCAGGGTGCACTACCGGCATCAGCAACACGTGGAACCTACACACAACACAACCAAAGCACTTTGCCCCAACTTACAGTGATGTTGTCAATCTCACTGGTCTGCTGAACACAAAGGATTAGACGTATCGAGTGGAAAGAGATGTTTGCAGTAATTAAAGAGAATAGAGCTTTGCAGTAAGTAAACAGAGCAGGATTGCAGTGGATGAACTTATCAGTGTAGAGGAAAGGACCGGGGTCCACAGTTCACCAGAGGCTCCATAAAGATAAATAACATGCTAGGTGAGCAAATTACAGCTGGGCAATTGACGGAATATCGACCATACATGACAAGATGATTACTATGAGATTCGTTTGGGCATTACAACATAATACATAGACCGTAATCCAACTGCGTCTATGACAAATAATCCACCTTCGGGTTATTGTCCAAACCCCTTCCAGTATTAAGTTGCAAGCAACAGATTATCACATTAAACAATGTGTGTAAAATAAATAATAGAATTACCCTTGGATAAAACATTGTTGTTTTCTCCCTAGTAGCAACATCACATATACAATCTTAGAAGTTATTGTCCTCTTCCATAAAACTAGAGGCATGAACCTACTATCGAGCATAAATACCCCCTCTTGGAGTCACAAGCATCTACTTGGCCAGAGTATCTACTAGCAACGGAGAGCATGCAAGATCACAAATAACATATGACAAGAATATATAATCAACCTCAACATAGTATAAAATATTCATCGGATCCCAGCAAACACAACATGTAGCATTACATAAGGATGATCTTGGTCATGCAGGGCAGCTCACAAGATCTATACATGAGGCACAAATTGGAGAAGACAACCATCTAGCTACTGCTATGGACCCATAGTGCAAATTAGAGGCTATTCTTGGCACAAAAACGAAATAAAAATGATAAGGAGAGGTTATTACATAGATAATAACTTCCAAGACTCAATAAAACAAAAATTACAATAAATAAACATGGATTATCTCCCAAGAGTGTTTTCTTAAACGTCTTTCAGCTAGGCGTAGAAAAGAGCAAGAATCAAGTATTATCAAGTGAAGAAGTATCAACATCATAATTTGTCCTAATAATAGAGTCATAAGGTGACTTCTTTATTTTCCGAGGGAAGTGTTCCATACCTTTCTTGAGTGGAAATTCATATTTAATAATCTCATCTCTCATATCAATAACAGCACCAACAGTTCTAAGAAACGGTCTTCCCAATATAATTGGACAAGAAGCATTGCAATCAATATCCAAAAAAAAAAACCAAATCAATGGGGACAAGGTTATTTTTAACCATAATAAGAACATCATCAACTCTCCCCAAAGGTTTCTTTGTAGCAATATCAACAAGATGAACATCCAAATAATAATTTTCCAACGGTAGCAATTCAAACATATCATAGATTTTTCTAGACTTAACAGAAATACTTGCACCAAGATCACATAAAGCATTGCAATCAAAGTCATCTATTTTCATCTTAATGATGGGATCCCAGCCATCTTCTAACTTTTTAGGAATAGTTAATTTCTCCTCTCTAATTTGCATAAGAGCATTTGTAATGTGGTTTGTGAAAGCCATATGTATAGCACTAGCATTAGGACTTCTAGCAAGCTTTTGTAAGAACTTAATTACTTCAGAGATATTGCAATTATCAAAATTAAACTCATTTTTATCAAAGGTGAAAGGACTCTTGTCTCCCATACTCCAAAAAATTTGAGCACACTCATCAAGAGCGGTTTTAGTGGTTCTAGGCAATTTTGTAGAAGGAGCGGGGATATTTCCTACACCAATTATTTTACCATAAATAGTAGGAGATTGGCTAGCATTTGAAACTTAATTATTACTGGTGGTGGTGATGGTACAAACTTTAGTCAAATTATTGTTTCTAGCAATTCCATCTTCTCTTTCCCACCTAGCATGCAATTCCGCCAACATCCTAACATTTTCATCAATTCTAACTTGAATTTCATTGAAAGTTTTACTTTCTTTAACATCATGAGGCATTACTTTTTATTTAAGAAAATCAACATCATGAGCAAGGCTATCAACTTTAGAAGCAAGAATATCATATTTGCCAAAATTTTCCTCAACGGTTTTATTGAAAGCAGTTTATTTACTAATAAAGTCCTTAAGCATGCCTTCAAGATCAGAGGATGCACTTTTATTGTTGTTGTAGGAATTACCATAAGCATTACCATTTTTAGAATGATATGGCCTATAATTGTTGCTACGAAAATTATTCCTATAAGCATTGTTATTGAAATTGTTGTTTTTAATGAAATTCACATCAACATACTCTTCTTGAGCAACCAAAGAAGCTAAAGGAATATTATTTGGATCAACATGTGCTTTACCATTAACAAGAATAGACATAATAGTATCGATCTTATCACTCAAAGAGGAGGATTCTTCGATAGAATTTACCTTCTTACCTTGTGAAGCTCTCTCGGTGTCCCATTCAGAATAATTTATCATCATATCATCAAGTAGTTTTTTTGCAGCCCCCAAAGTAATGGACATAAAGGTAACTCCAGCAGCTGAATCCAGGAGATTTCTTGAAGAAAAATTCAGTCCTGCATAATTTTTTTGGATGATCATCCAAGTAGTCAGTCCATGAGTGGGACAATTCTTTACCAAAGATTTCATTCTTTCCCAAGCTTGAGCAACATGGTCATTATCAAATTGTCTAAATTTCATTATGTCGCTTCTCAAAGATACAATCTTAGCAGGGGATATTATTTTCCAATAAAAGCATCTTTGCATTTAACCCAAGAATCAATACTATTTCTAGGCAAAGATAGCAACCAATCTTTAGCTCTACCTCTCAAAGAGAAAGGAAACAATTTCAGTTTTATAATGTCAACATCTACATCTTTATAGTTTTGCATCTCACAAAGTTCAATAAAATTATTAAGGTGAGAAGCGGCATCTTCAGTACTAATACCAGAAAATTTCACGTTCAGAACAAGATTGAATAAAGCAGGTTTAATTTCATAGAAGGCTGCTTCAGGAAGGTGGAGCAATAGTTGTACAAAATAAAATCATTGTTATTTGTGCTAGTAAAGTCACACAACTTAGTATTTTCAGCGGAACCCATTTTAGCAAAATTAAAACTAAGTAACATAAAGAACAACTATAATAGAAACTAATATATTTTTGTGTTTTTGATATAATGACAACTATAAACGAAACTATTTTTTATTTTTTTGATATAATCAAGAAAAAAACAAAAAAAAGTAAACTAAGCAAAACAATAACAAAGTAAAGAGATTGGAGATGACAGACTCCCCTTGCAGAAATCCTCTTTCTCCCCGGCAACGGCGCCAGAAATTTTGTTGGTGCTCCGGGGACGGTGCCAGAAAATCTTGGTGGCGGTTGTTGTGGAAACGGTTGGGAAACCCGAAGAGGAAGGTGTGATGAGCACCGCATCAAATTTTCCCTCAGTAAGAACTGAGACTTATCGACCAGTAGGAGAAAGGCGTGACTTCTGAAGGTGTTGCTAGCTGACTAGTGGCAGGGCGCACTATCGGCGCCAGCAACAACATGGAACCTGCACACAACACAACCAAAGTACTTTGCCCCAACTTACAGTGTGGTTTTCAATCTCACCGGTTTGCTGAACATAAAGGATTAGACGTATCGAGTGGAAAGAGATATTTGCAGTAATTAAAGAGAACAAAGCTTTGCAGTAAGTAAACAGAGCAGGATTGCAGTGGATGAATTTATCAGTGTAAAGGAAAGAACCGGGATCCACAGTTCACTAGAGGTGTCTCTCCATAAAGATAAATAACATGCTGGTAAACAAATTACAGTTTGGCAATTGACAGAATATCGACCATACATGACAAGATGATTACTATGAGATTCGTTTGGGCATTACAACATAATACATAGACCGTAATCTAACTGCGTCTATGACTAATAATCCACCTATCGGTTATCGTCCGAACCCCTTCCAGTATTAAGTTGCAAGCAACAGATTATCGCATTAAGCAATGTGTGTAAAGTAAACAATAGAATTACACTTGGATAAAACATTTCTGTTTTCTCCCTAGTAGCAACAACACATGTACAATCTTAGAAGTTATTTTCACTCTTCTAGAACACTAGAGGCATGAGCCTACTATCGAGCATAAATACCCCCTCTTGGAGTCACAAGCATCTACTTGGCCAGAGTATCTACTAGCAATGGAGAGCATGCAATATCACAAATAACATATGACAAGAATATATAATCGACCTTAACATAGTATACAAATTCATGAGATCCCAGCAAACACAACATGTAGCATTACATAAGGATGATCTTGATCATGTAGGGCAGCTCACAAGATCTATACATGAGGCACAAATTGGAGAAGACAACCATCTAGCTACTGCTATGGACTCATAGTCCAGGGATGAACTACTCACGCATCACTTCGGAGGCAAGCATGGCGATGTAGATGCCTCCGGCGATGATTTCCCCCTCCGACAGCGTGCGAGAAGAGCTTCAGAACCCTCCCGAGATGGGTTCTGCAATGGCGGCCGCGACGGAACTTTTCGTGGATGGAGGCTTGGGTATTCAGGGTTTTCCCGAGATCGTGAATAAATAGGCGAAGGGGTGATGTCGGTGGAGGCCAGGGTGTCCCACACCACCCCTAGGCGCGGGCCAGGGTCAGGCCGCGCCTAGGGCTGGCGTCGCCGCCCTGCTGCCCCCCTTCGACTCCCCTCTGGACTCTCTCTTCATTACGGTAAAATATTGACTTCGGATTTTGTTTCGTCCAATTCCGAGAATATTTCCTGTACAACTTTTCTGAAATACAAAACATTAGGAAACAGGGAACTGACACTATGGCATATTGTTAATAGGTTAGTGCCAGAAAATGTATAAAAATGCAACGAAATGTGAGCTAAACATATATAAATTTTTGTAAAACAAGCATGGAGCATCAAAAATTATAGATACGTTTGAGACATATCACTGGTACAAGCATATGATTTATGGAGAATATTATATGCTCCAGGTTTTGATAATATATGCTCCAGGTTTTGAAAAACAGCTGTAGTGCTAGCAGTATATGGGCATTTCCAAGTTCTTTTCATTTGTTCTGTGAGCATTTCATTTCTTCTGTGAGCATTTCATTTTCGTCTAATATATACATTTTAGTGCTGCTGTATTAAGAAATAGTCTGGATCTATATGATGAAATGCTACAGGTTTAATATCTACCAGTACTTGGAATATATGATGATGAATGTGTGGTGATGATGCTACTCCCTACTATTTGATGTTGGACAATTACACTGATAAGAACATATATAGGCTTGTTATCTTAGCCTAGACAATGATGCATAGGGTGAGGCACAAATTTGTAAACTAAGAACAAATACTATGACTTGGCTTTTAATTCTCTGATTGTGAACAACACCTCTCTTCAAGAACGAGAGAAATAATCCTTCAAATCCTCCTAGGCAAGGTCTAGTTGAAGGGTAGATGGATTTGACCACTTTTATTTATTCCCTGGTGTGAGCTTGCTGGTTTGATAGATGTGGCTTTGTTGTGGCTATGTAATACTTGGTTGCCTTGCTCTATAAGCTTGTATGCTTGTTTATGGTGGCCTGGGTGTTGGATATAGATGATCATTGATCATCTGACTTTTATTTATGTGTGGTGCAATATGATGATATCCAGCACATGCATGGTTAGAATTGATGTTGGACAATTACACGGATAAGAACATATATAGGCTTGTTATCTTAGCCTAGCCAATGATGCATTGGCTGAGGCATAAATTTGTAAACTAAGAACTAATACTATGACTTGGCTTTTAATTCTATGTGATGATTGTGAACAACACCTCTGTTCAAGACTGAGAGAAATAATCCTTCAAATCCTCCTTGTCGATGATTAGAATGTTTGGTCACCCGTACATTCTGGGGTGGGGCCAGTGAACCTGGTGCGATGGCACAAATATCAATCTCTTGTGCATCCTACTTGGCTTCGCTGACCCTATCCCTGAATATTAATATTTGTTTCGACCAACAAAGTATGAGGCATGCTATTTAGTTGATACTACTTGGCTCATATTTGAGTTGGCATTCTTCGTTTATTTTGGTCTTTCTTCCATTTTAGTACCGATGATTAGAATGTTTGGTCACATGTACACTCGGGGGTGGTGCAAGCGAGCCTGGTGTGATGACACAAATATCAATCTCTTGTGCATCCTACCCGGCCTCACTTAC
Organism: Lolium perenne; assembly: GCF_019359855.2. Classification (NCBI taxonomy): domain Eukaryota; kingdom Viridiplantae; phylum Streptophyta; class Magnoliopsida; order Poales; family Poaceae; genus Lolium; species Lolium perenne. Next base: position 267,090,934 of record NC_067245.2, read on the forward strand.
ACCATTCCTGAATGTTAATATTTGTTTAGACCAACAAAGTATGAGGCATATGCTATCTAGTTGATACTACTTGGCTCATATTTGAGTTGGCATTCTTCATTAACTTTGGTCTTTCTTCCATTTTTGTGCCGATGATTAAAATGCTTGGTCACTCGTACACTCTGGAGTGGAGCCAGTGAGCCTGGTGTGATGGCATAGATATCAATCTCTTGTGCATCCTACCTGGCCTCAGTGACTCCATCCTTGAATGTTAATATTTGTTTCGACCAACAATGTATGAGGCATTTATTTATTCGATCCCAGTTGGCCTTCTTCGTTTATTTTGGTCTTTCTTTGAGATAGTGTCGATGATTAGAATGTTTGGTCACCGTACACTCTGGGGTGGCGTACGTGAGCCTGGTAAGATGGCAGAAATATCAAACTCTTGTGCATCGGACTTGGCCTCACTTACGCCATCCCTGAATGTTAATATTTTTTTACCAACAATGTATGAGGCATTTATTTATTCGATCCTAGTTGGCTCTTATTTTTGTTGACCTTCTTCGTTTATTTTGGTCTTTCTTCCATTTTAGTCACTATACACTCGGGGGCGGTGCAAGCGAGCCTGTCGGGAGAGAGGAGGGAGCAGAGGAGGAACCAAATGAAGACCACTTTCATCACGATGATGCTCGTAGTGACTCTCATCTATTTGTATCTCAAGATGATGAACTTTGTATGAATTAAGACTTGTATGTAAAAATTTGTATGAATCGAGACTATATGTGTATCTCGATCGGGCTCTAAGCAATGTGATGATGATGTTTATATTATATATGTGCAATGTACAAGCTATTTATATTATATCTGTATACTGTTGTATATAACCTGTATGTGTATAACAAGCAGTACAAAATCATGTATACATGTGACTAATTATGTGGCGCACCTATTTCTGTGGCGTACCGAGGCATAGGTGCGCCACAGAATGTCTTAATTCTATGACGCATGGGCAGGTGCACCACAGAATCCTTATTTTAATGGCGAAGATTCTGTGGCGCACCGCCCATGTGCCACAGAATATACATTTAGGTGCACCACCGATGAGCCTTTCCCTACTAGTGCATACTCCGCCTCGACTGCCTTCCTCTCCGTCCATCCGTGACCCACCTCTCCCTATACCTCAGCAAAGGCCTCGAGCACCGCGGCCTCCGCCAAGGCCTGAAGCGTTGCTGCCACCGCCTCCTCTCCACCCCCTTTACGAACGGGCCAAACCGCTCCTCGCAGGCCTCGACATATGTTGCGGTTTCCTCCGCATCGAACACCTCCATGATGATGAGCGCTGCCGCGTCGGCTTTTTTCGGGAAGTACTCACGTGCCATCTGGTTGACCCCCCCCCCCCCCCCCCCCTCGTGGCAGCGGTTCTCTTTTAGCCACGGTCAGGGGCTCAGGGCGGGAACGACAAGGCATGCATGCGGCATGCGGGTGAACCAAAGCAGGTGTTCGCGGGAAGTCGACACTGGCATTAATCACAATGGCATCCATGACCGTGGACGAAAAAACATATGCGTTCGTGGCCCGGCCCAAACAGATTGAAACAGACACTTTTGGTGTTCGAAATTTGTCAAGCCGTTAGAGATGCCCTAAACATATGGTAAAATGGTACAATACAATGAAGTTTTACATTACATGTGCTATTCTATTTCATATAGTATTATTCAGTCTGACGTGAATACATACATGTGTTTACAATTACAAGGTAAAATCTCTTGTTATATTTCTAGAAAACAAATCAAGGGAAAAAAAACTGCATGAGCCGAAACCCACAGAACAGTAACGGTTACCCTTTACGCCTACACTCAAATTGGGCCTTTTGCATTGGCCCAAACGAAGCACCAATTCGCAACTCACAACTCACAGGCCCTCGTCTCATTCCGAGCCGATCTTTCCCCATGGCTCTAGCGTGTGCATCTCAGGTGCGCCGCCTTCTCCTGTCCAGGGCCGGAGCTCCGGCGAGATTCTTCCACCTCCAGCCGTACCAAGGTATCCTCCTCTCCGGAAACGTAGTGTTCTTTTCTCGTGGTTCGATTGGTGACTGAAGTTGTGTTCTTGTGCGCAGCCAAGGTCGGCGCGGTGGTTTTCCTGAATGGGGTAGGGAAGGGAGTGGATACGCACGCCGCGAAGGTTGAGGAGGCGGTCGGCGGCGACCTGCTCAAGACCCGCGAGCTCCCACTCAAGAAGGCCGACGCCCCCTGGAAGAATGTGCCTCGTCGACGTTCCAAGCGTTCCTTTGTGAGTTCTTTGGACTAGAGTTTAGGAACACCCGGGAGCATATGTCCCCAGTTTTAAATTTCGTTTAAATACACATTCAAAATATTAAAAAATTCAGACACAAAATTTAATAGGTACATCTTAAAATTCTACACGCCACAAAGTCGTTCGACGGAAAACCGACATTTTTAGTGTCATGTATAAAAAAGTCAAATTTTGATGTAAAAAGGGTTGTCTAATTGACGTTTTTTTTTGTCTTTTTCACACAAGTCACAAAAAATATCATTTTTTGCAAAATTTAATGTGGGCACGTAGAATGTTAACAAGTAAGCGTGAAAATTTTTTGTTCGAATTTTTTTGACATTTCTAAATGTTTTTTCGGTGGCAGGAGCATATGCTCCCATGTGCCGAATTGAATTTCTGATCGCTTGATTGGTATCTTGCTATGTTAGTTTCCTGGTTTTCGGGCATCTGGTGGTGTAGAGGTAATCTTTAATTAAGCTTTGTGGGGCTTGAAAATATTCATTGGATTTGTTTGATACTGTTAGATTATTAAATCATTTTTACATAGGGGGGCTAGTGTATCTATATCAGCTTATGCGTCGTTGGAAACTTAGAGAATCTCCAACGGGCGCGCAAAATTTCGGCGAGCTATACCTCCCTTCCGACGCGCTGTAAATGTTTGCCGCGCGCTTTGCCGAACTTAGCCCCGCCGGACGCGCCAAAATGCAGCGCATGCGCGGGCGGTAAAATTGGGCCTCCTTCGGACGCTCTAAAATACAGCGCGCGCCGCCACGCGAACGGCTAGTTTTTTGTATATCGTTTGAAACGGATCAACCAAATCAAATAAAATTACGAAAATTTAACTGAAAATTACGAAATATATTAAAAGTTCGACAAATACCGACATTTTATTTAAACTAAACTAAACTAAACTACTCGGACTCCTCCCAATCGAAGTCCGACGATCCGCTAGTCGGAGTCGTGTCGGAGACCGGAGTGGTCGTCCACTCAAAGGAGGAGGAGGAGGTGGGCATGTTCGTCGACGGTTCGGCGCCTCTCTTCTTCTCCTCCGCCCTCTTCGCCCTCCGCGCCGCCTTCTCCGCCCTCTGCGCCTTCCTCACCGCCGACTCAGCGCGGCGCCTGTCGCGGTCGGCCTTCTTCTTCGCCGCCGCCTTCGCCTTGGCCTCCTTCTTTTGCGCGTAAAATGCCTCCATGGCGGCGACGTCCAACGGGAACGCGTGCGCCCACTCGAGGCGCAGGCGCTCGTCCTGCTCCGCCACACGCAGGCGCTGCTCGGTCGTGACGGCCGGCGATGGCGGCGTGAGCATCTCCGCCTGCTCGCGCGTCCAAACATCGTTGAAATTCATTTGGTGGCGGGGCCGGCCGAGGCGCCACGCGACGGTGTCGTAGGCCCGCGCCGCCTCATGCGCGGTGTCGAAGGTTCCGAGTCGGATCCGCTCCTCGCCGGAGCGGATCTCCGCGTCGAAGCGGCCGCTTGGCCGCGCGCGGACGCCGCGGTAGCCGGAGGCGGAGAGGCGGTGCGGAGGCATCTTGCCGGCGGAGGCGGAGCGTCGGCGCGGAAGGTGGACACGCGGTGGAGAGAGGGAGAGAGAGAGAGACGGCAGAGGTGGACACGCGGAATCTTCAGCGGTTGGTGTGCGCGCGTCGCTTCGCCTTTATAGCGCACGCGGCAGCGGACACGGCAAGTTTCCCGCGCGGGATGACGCAAAAGCGCGGACGCGGCAAAATTTTTACCGCGCGCCATTTTCCCGCTTCCGCTGGGGGTTCGCGCGGGCGCCCGCGCGCGCCAAACTGATGGTTTTTTTGCCGCTCGCGCGTTTTGCCGCGCCTGTTGGAGATGTTCTTATTACCACTTCCATTCCTGACAAGATATGGCCCGTCTAAATGTGTTGAGAGACTGTTCGTGAATTTAACCGATGGAGAAAATCTGTTAGTGGTAGCATCTCTTTTCATCAACCCATGTCCAAGCAGAGACTGGATTTTTAGAGCACCTGCGCACGGCGCACCCGTATCTGTACCCTCCATCATGGTATCAAGGGTGCTAACTGAGTTTGTCTTTTTGCTATTGAGCTTCCTCTCCAGCAGAGAATCTCTGTCAAAAGCTATCTCCTCTCTGTTGTAGTTGCACTGTTTCTTCTTGTCTCTTCCTCCAACGCCTCTCTCTGTGAGTTTCTTCCAAGTTTTCTCTCTCCCTCTCATCATGCTGCGACTGCATCTTTTTTCTTTACTCTCTCAAAACGCATGCTCTCTTTCACCTTGCTGCAACTTCTGCCACCGCAAAGCAAAAAAAGATTAGACTGCTCATAGTGGGAGTAACATAGCTAGTAACATCACACATCTCAAGACATTTTGGTGACATGGCATGCTAATAAATGAAGAAAGAGAGTGAGGTGGTAAGTAGCTATGTTACCATAACATCACACATCTCAAGACAAGATGAGTTACAACATAATAAATGATACAATGCATGACACCACATATAAGTTACTACCCACTATGAAGGTAGTAACCTAGACTAGTAACATGGCATATGTTACTAGTCTAAGTTACTCCCCACTATGACCAGCCTTATAGGAAAAGAAGAGGACGAGCCTGCTGTCTCACCGATTGGTCACATGTGACTGCTACAAGACAAAAAGATGGACAAGTCAACCCTTTTGCTACAGTAGTAACAGCCACAATTACACTAATTGTGCACGTATCCGTAGAAATGATGGACGTCGGTGATGTGCGTGCGCAGAGCACACCTGCGCTACCAAACTTTTTTCCATCCAATTACTCCCTCCGTTCAATAATTCTTGTTGAATTAAAACCGCGACAAGAATTATGGAACTGGGGAGTAGGTACTAATTAATTATTAAGGATTTTTTGATACACAATTAGCTGTGTCATTTCTGATACACTGAACTGGCCGAAGAAAATTAAGGAATAATAATATTAAGGTAATTATGTTCGAGACCTACCCATCCCCGCCGCTTGTGGCATTCCGCTCGAGAGATAACCACTATGTTGTTAAGGTTGCTAATGAACCGCTGAAGTCATTTTCACCGCGTAGAAGTATGATTCATGTATCTGTAAATACCTTCTGTCAATTGACTGACCAGACATGTGTGGATTGTTCATTTAGTCGATAATGATGTTTCCTACTCGCTCCGTTGACTTATATAATATGTTTTAGCTTTTTGTAGGTTCATCTATTTTGATATGTATCTATTCTAGCTTTAGTGTGTAGATTCACTCATTGTGGTATGTATTTAGTGAACCGAGGGAGTAGTAACTAGCCAGTCTTGGAAATTTTCTAGACAACATTTAACAACTTACGTCTTACAAACATTGGTTACATGTTTTAAGTCCGAAGTTGTACGGTCAGTGATTATAAATAATGGCAGATACAACTATATACATGCCCTGCTGAAATCAGTGAAGGTAACCTGCATTTCAAGCTCACAATGAGTTCAGGCAGCTGGAGAATTCAATAGAACTATGTTTCTATGTTCTTTTTTCATGTCGTTAAGATAAAATAATTTGTAATGTTTGAAGTGAATAATCGAATTCCCTTATTTTTCTTTCTTACGGTGATGCAGAAAAAGGTGATTTCGAGTTTTGTTCACTGGAAGGCACCAGCAGAAACCAAGAGAGTGCAATGAAGCTATGATGTGTCCACTTTGGAAACAATCTGCTGTTATTTTCCCCCATGTCTGGAGCATTGATTTGTTGTGGTGCAACTTCAATGCCAGAAGCTGAATAAAATGGTCTGACCAGGATTTTTCTGGTTATTATCTCTCGATCCCATCTTCTAGGCCTTTTGCTATTTACATGTCAACCACAAAACCTGCCAATAAAATTACCTCTTGATGGTTATTGTTACACTTATCGCCTTATGTTAACTCTTAGGTCGCGATTATAGTACAGTTGGATATAATTTTGCCTTGTTGGAGAAGCGTATCATTAGGTTCACATGAATTGCTCTGGCATAATTAGTATATGTTGTCCCAAGGAAACATACGGATCAACAGCCCACAGATCATGTTGCTGGAAACATGACACCTATAGAACATGACAAGATGATTGGTTGTATGAGAATTCTGTGCCTATGAGTATTCTTCTTTCATAAGCATTTCATACCACAGCTCAGAACTGGACGGCATTCTAGCAGTGTGGATCTGCAAGACTAACGTATAGTGGCCTGATAATGGAGAGTACAGGTAGAATCACTCACCATATTTTCTCCAGCGAAAGAAATGAGGAAAATAAGGCAACTAGCATCACCCAGCGGTTTGCGTCAACCCAAATCCCCCATAATGATCCTGCACGAAGCATATCTGAAGCTCAACTGAAAGATAGTAACGGAGTACACTAAAAATTGTTCTTTATGTGTTCAACCCTCGGTTCATCTTGTAATATGAGCAATGAATTCCTCGAGGTCTTTGTGGGACGAGCCACCGTCGGCCACGGAGGCGCAGATGGACTCGCCAAGCTTCTCTGCACGCTTCCTCATTTGCAGTCCTTCCTCGGAGACCATGGCCTTCTCGATGACCTCCTGGATGGCCTCGGACGGTACCACTGCGCTGCGCTTCTCCAATGGCCGCACCAGAAGGCCGGCCTTGAGGTACTTGCAGATAAGCTCCGCGTCCCACGGCTGGTCGGAGTGCATCGGCCAGGCAAGGATCGGCTTACCGTAGCTGAGGCTCTCCATGGTGGAGTTCCAGCCGCAGTGGCTCATGAACGCCGCCGTGGCATCGTGCGCCAGGATCTCCAGCTGCGGCGCCCACCCGGTGATCACCACCCCGGTTCCCTCGGTTTGCGTGGTGAACTCGGACAGCATCGTGGCGTGCGGGCTCTCGGCCTCGGCGCCTTCCTCCTCCTGTACTACGTCGGTGACGCCGTGGTCGGCGTCTCGGAGTACCCAGATGAACCGCTGCTTGCTGTCACGCAGCGCCGCCCCGATCTCCGCGGCTTGCTCGGCCAGCAGCGAGGACGTGGTGCCGAACGACACGTACAACACCGACGCCGGCGGCTGCCTGTCGAGCCAGTCGAGGCACTCGTGCCGCGCCTGCCCCGGCGTCTTCGCGCTCGCGTCGAGCAGTGGGTTCAGTGGCCCGACGGCGAAGATCCTCTGGCCGGTGTACTCCGGACTCTTGGCTTCCTCGTCAATGAACTCGCCCTCGAGGGCCCGGCAGGTGTTCAGGACCATGCCTCCAACGGCCGCTCCCCGGCAGTCCTCCCACGTCCTCACGATATACTCGATGAACTCCTCCGACATACAAACATCGACGGGGTGGAAGACCATGCCGTGGTCGCGCAGGAGCCGGTGTCCGGCGTCCTTGATCCCGACGTTGTAGGACACGGCCACGCACTGCATGCAGAACGCCTCGCAGTTCGGCAGGCGCGCCGCCTCGGCCGCGGCGAAGGAGCTCAGGCGGTCGTACAGGACGACGACGCGGCGGTGGGAGGCGGAGACCCTCTCGAGGAGGCCGGCGAGCGGGGCACGCGCGTGGGCGACGAAGGCGTCCAGCAGGGGCATCATGTGGGACGGGAAGGACGTGGGGACGGTCGGGTCGGGCGGCGGGTGCTCGTACGCGGGGAGGTCGAGGTCGTGGAACCGGATGGAGCAGACGGCGCGCGGATCCCACCCGTGCACGCGCGCGCGAGCCTGCCGGACGTGCGGCGCCGGAGCGGCGTAGTGCACGGGCAGCCCGCACGCCGCGAGACGCAGCGACAGGTGCAGGAGCGTGTTCAGGTGGCCCTGCGCGGGGAAAGGCACCGCCACCACTGCGACGGACTCCATCTCCATGGGGATCGATCGAGTTACAGTGGGCACACTTCTCAGCTCTCAGGAACGATTGCGCCTCCGTGCAGCTGAGCTGAGCATGCCCCAAAACGAAATACTAGTACTATATACACAGTCGAGATGTTACCGTGCCCAGCTGGCTGTTGACCAGCGAATTGACGATGGCCTCGGTATATCTCAATATCTGCGACCTGGAATTTTCTAGCCGCTGTTTAGAATTTTTTGTTTTGTTTCATACTCTACTTGTAGAGTAGTCACCAACTCCCAGTGTGGTCTTTGGGTTGACGGAAGACAAGTATAGTAAGCCCTATGGAACATTCCCTGACAGATGGGATAAGTCATTTTGCTTGGAATATAGTAGCAGTCCTGAGGATCCGGCCAATTGTTTCCATATGAACAACGAAAGTACTACGAATGTCCTATGTATGAATAGTCTATCTATATCTTCTTAGATATTTAGTGTAAAGACTAGGAACTTTGTTATGCGTCATAGGAAACTTATTACCACTTCCATTCCTGACAAGATATGGCCCGTCTAAATGTGTTGAGACTTGAGAGACTGTTCGTGAATTAACTGATGGAGAAAATCTGTTAGAGCATGTCTAACATGTTGAAATATTGGACCCACGTTTAGTGGCACATACTAGATTTCAGATTTCCCTATAAATCTCAAAGCCCACATAGTGGCAGTCTTGTGAGTTTGAGCCCAAGTTGATGGCAGCTCACTAGGGAGTGGCAAGAGGTGGAAAGTTTAGTCCCACATGGAAAGTTGGGAGGAAGTTAGACCACCTTATAAGGTGGGTTGTTCCACCACTAGTAAGTGAGTAAGAATAGGAGTGGTTCACGCGCGCTCCTCCTCCTCGCTCGTCTCGACACGACACGACACGCGCTCGTGGTGAGTGGATTGAGCCTCGAGCCAAGAATTTCCTTTCTTTTTGCAGTTCAGGAAAACGAATCGAATAGAGTCCTAGACGGACGCGTCGCAGTTAGTCGGTTCGGGTCGCTCCAGGGCCGTGGGCTATCTGTAACCGACTCGAAAACGTGCGCGCGACGTGGGCGTGCCCCACGTTTGCCTAGGGTTTCCTGAGCCTACATAATCTCTTGCCCGGCTACCGCAGAAACACATTCAATACACGAGTTAGGTTTTCCACCTCTCTCTGCTTGCGCCGCCATCGTAGCCTACTCCATCTCGCGCGTCGACGTGCATCGGCAAACGGGAGAGCGGGTCTCCGGAACCGCTCGTCCTTGCGATCCTGTACGGGAGAGGGCGAATTAGGTTTTTGGGAAGCGCTCCGCGCGACTGCTCAAGCTCTTCATCACGGGTCGCCTTCTGTCCAAGTCGGGCGGTGCTGCCTACCGTCGTCTTCAATGCCGTCTACTTCGACCCGTCGTCCCTGTTGTCAACAACGTTGTCATCAACAACGTTACTGCTGCGACATCATCTGCTACACCTCCACCGCCACCTCCACCAGATCGGTACGTGCGACATATCTCGATCTGTTTGCTGATGGATGCTTTATCGTTTGCGCTACTGCTACTAATGTTGATTAATGCATCTAGTATGTTCGAGTTTCACATGTTAGCAGTTGCTGTCATTATGTTTTATATTCTAGAATTAATCATGGAAATTGTGCCTGATTATCCAACAATCCAAAAACCTAATTGTAGGCAATTTCTTGAGTTAACAATGGATGGTTTTGCTGATGCACTGAGGCCGGATAAGTTTACCGGTGTGCACTTTAAGAGGTGGCAGGTTAAGGCCACGCTCTGGCGTACTCATCTTTAAGTGTTCGAAGTTAGTGATGGTTTACCTGAAGGAACTATATCTGACCAAGATCAGAACAAGTTCAAGGAAAACAATACTCTCTTCATCGGATGCGTTCTGAGTATTCTTGTTGATCGTCTGTGTGATGTGTACATGCACATAATAGATGGTAAAGAGCTCTGGGATGCACCGAATGCTAAATTCGGTGCAACCGATGCAGGCAGTGAACTGTACATCATGGAGAGCTTCCATGACATCAGGATGGTAAACAACCGTTCTGTAGTCGAACAAGCTCATGAGATACAGTGCATTGCGAAAGAGCTTGAACTCCTTAAGTGTGCCTTACCTGACAAGTTTGTGGCTGGATGCATCATCGCTAAGTCGCCCCCTTCATGGAGGAACTTTGCCACAACTCTCAAACACAAGAGACATGAGATATCAGTTGAAAATCTGATAGCGCCTCTTGATGTTGAGGAGAAAGCTCGGGCTAAGGATAATACTGAGAAAGGAGAGGGTCGGTCTAGCGCCAACATGATGTAGAAGAAACCCTACAACAAGAACAAAGGGAATAACAAGCCATCCTTCAATAAACCTATGAAGACTACAACCTTCAAGAAGAAGAAGATGATAAACAAAGCTGACCGCTAGCAATGCTGATGGGTACGGTAATCACTTTACTGTTCTTTCGGTATTTCAATCTCCATGTTGGTGGATTGATACAGGTGCTAATGTTCATGTGTGTGCTGATATATCCATGTTCACTTCTTACCAGGTCGCCCGGGATTCTTCCGTCTTGATGGGGAATGGGTCACATGCATCTGTTCGTGGTGTTGGCATGGTAGATCTGAAGTTCACTTCGGGGAAGATCGTGTAGCTGAGGAACGTGCAGCATGTCCCTACTATGAACAAGAATCTCGTTAGCGGCTCCCTTCTATGCATAGATGGGTTTAAGGTTATTTTATAGTCGAATAAAGTAGTTGTTTCCAAGTTTGGGCAATTTATTGGTAAAGGCTATGAGTGCGGAGGCTTGTTCCGCTTTTCGCTTTCGGATTTCAGTAATAAGTCTGTGAACCATATTTGTAGCAATGTTAGTGATGATATCAGTGTTTGGCATTCTCGTTTATGTCACATTAATTTTGGTTTAATGTCTCGGCTATCCAGTTTGAGTTTAATTCCAAATTTCACCATTGCCAAAGGTTCTAAGTGTCATAGTTGTGTGTAATCAAAGCAACCTCGGAAGCCTCACAAGGCAGCCGAGGAGAGTAACTTGGCACCTCTAGAACTCATACATTCTGATCTATGTGAGATGAATGGTGTGTTGACAAAAGGTGGAAAGAGATATTTCATGACATTGATTGATGATGCGACTAGATTTTGCTATGTTTATTTGTTGCGAACCAAAGATGAAGCTTTCGACTACTTTAAAATTTATAAGGCTGAAGTTGAAAATCAACTAGAGAGAAAGATCAAGCGTCTTAGGTCGGATCGTGGTGGTGAATATTTTCCTAAAACCTTTGATGAATTCTGTGAGGAACATAGCATTTTCAGTAAAAAGGATCTGAGCATTTTAAGTGTTCATAATTATTGTATTGTAACAAGTAACTATTCTTTTTGGTTGTATTACTTGCAATTTTTAGTTTCCAAAATTAAAAATAATCATATGGTTGCACTTTTTTGAATTGCACCCTAGTTGCACTTTTTTCTTTCAAGTTTAAAACATGTGTGCTTAAAAGTTGCAAAATAATCTTGTGTACCAATAAATTAGTGTGATGTCTATTTTTTTATAAAACTTTATTTTGGCCAGTTTTGCCTTATAGCTAGTTACACTAGTAGTTGCACATTTTCAGAATGTGCAACTTGTATTTTTGTAGTTCACAAAGAATATTTTGTTATTGAATATGATCCTCATATTATTATAGCACTTCATTTTTTTCTACTTCTGTATTTTTCTGTCCAAAACATGCATTTTTAGGTGATAATGATTATTTATTTTTCTATCTGAAACATTAGTTTTTCTCACTTTTATTTGGTAAACTAAGTCAAAAAGGTGGGTGGTAATTTAAAATAAATCTTTTCCTTTTGCTAGTTCTTAGTCGACTGAGAATTAACTTATATGTTAGTCGACTCCTAGACCATATTTGTGCATTCTAATTTGTGCTATGAGTTGCAACTAATATCTTTCTAGTTGTACATAGGGTTGTAACTGAAAAATAGTGCCACGGTCGTTTGATTGCTTTGTAATTCATACTTGCCATGACTTGCAACACGAATTGCAACTGAGAAAAATACGTTGAATCATTGGGTTGCTTCATAATTCGTGCAATTCATTAGTTGCAACTGAGATTTGTGATTGGATGCCAGGAGAGGGATGAGCCGGATAACGACCTGGAGCGGCAGGCAACACTGAGCGTGGTAGAGATGGGTAGTGGTGGTGGTGGTGTGTGTGGGTGGGAGGGGGGTAGCGTCTAGGGCAGGCCGAGCGGCCAGCGCTTGAGTTATTCGTCTATGCGATATTGTGATGTTAGGATGAAATCGATGGGTTGACCCTGTCGACCCATCAGGTCAGTCAGAGCCAGCTAAAAAATTTCAAGGCCGACACCTGCGCCCCAATGGCCCTAGAAGTTTGGGCCGGGTCCGTGACCTGACGGGTCGACCTAGCTCATTCCCATATTGAATACGGTGTGTGCTTTGGTCACCTTTTTAGCGACGAAAAACACCTCTTAGATGACAAAAATTTGTCGTGGTAGATATCAACTTTTTTTTGTGGCGTGAGAATTAACTTAAATCTCAATCGACTCCTAGACCGTAGTATTGCATTATAATTTGTCTTATGAGTTGGAACTAAGATTTTAGTAGTTGCACATAGGGTTGTAAATAAATAGTGCCATGATCCTTTGATTGCTTTGTAATTCATGCTTACCATGACTTGCAACACGAATTGCAACTGAGAAAAATACTTCGAATCATTGGGTTGCTTCGTGATTTGTGCTATTCATTAGTTGCAACTAAGATCTGTTTTTCGATGCGAGGAGAGGGATGAGTCGGGCAACGACCATGAGCGGCAGGCAACGCTGATTGTGCTAGAGATTGGTGGTGGGAGGTAGCGGCGGCGTCTAGGGCAGGCTGAGCGGCCATCGCTTGAGTTGTTCGTCTAAGCAATATTGCGATGTCGTGATGAAAAAAGGTTCAAGCCCAACCCGTGCGCCCCAATGGCCCCAAAAGTTTGGGCTAGGTCAGTGACCTGACAGGTCGACCCAGCCCATTCCCATCTTGAATATGTTGTCTGGTTTGATCACCTCTTTCGCCTAAAACCGTAAACAAAATGTTATTTTAAGGATTTATTGGATATAAGAGGTCTACTAGAGTTGCTCTTACAGGTTAGTAGGTGGCTTGTAAACAATGCAGATGTCCTTATTGAGTCACTTGAAACATCAAACCATATGGAGTGCACTGAGATAAGTATGGTCGAAGAAGCTTTCTTGTTCCGTAACTGAAACAAACCAGAGCGTACCTGCAACAAGTAGCAGACAGCCTACAGTCATCAACTGGTGTAGGTGCTTTATAGACGACTTTGTGATTCGAAGGCGACTGATCGAGTGATCGACATGACATGAGCGATGGCGATAAGAGGTAGGATTGGTAATTGTATGTATTGATGATCTGTGTTCTTGACTAAATGTTCAGAGATGTGGTGATTTCAGAAAACAAATGCTCCGAGGTTTGGAGTTTTACCTAAGTGTCACGTCAGTATGTCCCGCCTTGTATGTACTCTGAAATGGAGCTTAGCGTGGATGATGGCGTACACGCGCGCGCTTTAAGCCTTTAACTATGTTTTAGGCTACCACTGATCACCTTTGCTCGCCTTCACGGTTGGCTAATACTGGTCAAGCCAGTTAAGATCGAGTATGTACAGTAGTGCCTAGTCAACTAACTCTAAGAAATTAAATAATAAGTTGTACTAGGAGAGAAAAGATGTGAGAGAAGGTAAGTTGGCTCTCATGTAAGAGCTAGCCCTAGCACATACTTCTACGCATTTTGTGAGAGTGGATGGTTGATCATGTACCACTAAAGTAGTACTCACTGTTGTAAGCGTTAGCTATAAGATCAGCTATAGATGACATGACAATATACTAGAGTTAGTTGCTGACTCTACTATTGTTCTTGCTCTTAGCGACCTGCTTAGCTCACCTGCGTTGGTTATTGGTCCTCCGGTGGTTCACCGGCCTCCTCGTCCGGGTGAGCATAACTCATGCGGGAATGCCAGCAGCCAAGTCAGCGGCTCAATATACTACATGTCGGTGTCGCGGTACTATGACCAGTCTAGGTGCAAGGGCCACGGGTGGAGAACGTGTACCGCACCCATTCCTCCTCATCCTTTACTTACGGTTGTATCTAGGGCAGAGCCACCTGCTTCTCCTGCACCTCGTAGTCGATATCGGAGTCATCGAGGCCCTTCATGGGGCCTCGCTGGATTGACGCCGAGCATCATTCTCGTGCTCAAACTAGTGCGTCCATAGGAGCGAGTCCAGGGCGTATGTAGGGTCCTACCGCAGATCCAGCCATAGGAAGGCCATGCAATGCAAGATCTGGAGGTGGCGACAATGGCGGAGCCAGGACATCAATCATGTGTAGTCAATTGAAGCTTGTGTGGTCAAATATATGTACCTGTATGTACATTTTTTCCTACTTGAAGCTTGTATTGCCAAAATCAGTGTAGTCAATTGATTACACAGCTAAGGCATGGCTCCGGCACTGGGTGGCAAGCCAGCCCCCGCGTGGGGATGGCCGGGGCGAGAACCCTGACCTGGTTCAGATGCCACCCGTGAAGGAGATGCACATCTGGTCAGGGCAACGACACGCCTGCCTCGGTGAACTGGCGCACTACCTCCACCTCGATGTAGTCCTACCACTCGAAGCGCAACACGGGAGGTGGTCGCATTGCCCTAGACATTGGCGCGCGAAGAGGAAGTGGTGACCGCCATTGCCACCAGGGCCAGAGCTGCCGCCTCGTGGTCGTTGCGGTCGAGGCGGAACAACATGTCGCCCTTCGCCATGGCGACGAGGCCGAGGTGCGCTAGCTAGGGTTTCGTTCTTTGAAGCTTAGAGTGCTAGGTTGTGGTGGACTGGGGTGTCTTTGGAAACCGATGGGGCATGGGGATAGCGACGTGTCCCCATTAAAGAAGGACCACGTGCGGGTTGACCGTGTGGCCCTGTGTCACCTTGTCTCCATAGTTCGCGCCCCGCGTCACCTTGTCTCCATAGTTCGCTGACACGCGGGCTCTGAAATATCTAGAGAGGACAATGACAGATGCACGCTGTTCGCGACAACCGCCAAACCACCCAAAAATTGGGCTGGCTTTGCGGGCCCAGCAGACTGAAACGACCACCTCATTCATTTAAGCCAGGCGAAGAACAACGACACAATCTATCCGTATGCGGGGCACTGAAGATGGTCTGACATGGGACTTTTACACGATGCATATGTCCTTACTCAGTCACTTGAAACATCGAGTGCCATGTGGCGTGTACTAAGATAAGTACTCCCTCATACATAAATAAGTGAAACATAGAAGTACACTTTTTTATTTTCAGGCCGGTGATGGCTTCACAGATCCACAACTCAGCCCGTAAGATAATTGCGTAGGATTCTTCCTGCTAGGTACTAGATCTCTGCCCTCGCGTCACGCACAGGTAGCTGGATCATAGTCTCGGATTTGCTTACATAGAGGCAGTGAGATCCAGGGAGAGAGGAGAAAGGAGAGCAGCAGCTCGTTACAATTATCATCGATGCCTCCCTATTCTGGAACGGTGCTTTTAGTCTCCGTCATGACCTCTTCTTGGGCCACTTGGGCCATCTTCCTCTCCTGGGCTCGCCTTGCATCGCGCTTCCTGCGGTGGGTACGGCCTGGGCCCGTAGCATTCCCCCCTCCTTGAGAAGCTGCTTGACCCCAAGCAGGTGCGTCGGGGAAACGGTGGAGCAGCGCAGCCTCCGATTCCCAAGTTTTTAGTGATGAAGGAAGCAACGTCCATGACACCAGAACTTGAGGAACATAACCACGCCCATGCTTGATGAAACGTCGTTGGTGCACTACTTCAGGTTGCACAACACACAACTCATCAGTCATGAAATTGAAGGAGAGGTTTGAGTCATGGACCTGAGCTGGGGGAACCATTTTCTTCAGCTGAGATACGTGAAGAACCGGGTGAATTTGACTCCCTGCTGGTAGCTTCAGCCGGTATGCCACTTTGCCAATGCGTTCCAGTATCTCATAGGGACCAAAGTACTTGAAGGATAGTTTGTGATTAGACCTTCGAGCAACAGATGTTTGGGTGTAAGGCTGCAGTTTCATGAACACCTTGTCACCCACTTGAAAGACTCGCTCAGATCTTTTCTTGTCTTCCTGGTGCTTCATTCTTTGTTGGGCTCTCAACAGATGTTGTTGGAGAAGAATGGTTGTTTCTTGTCTCTGCTGCAACCATCCAGAAATGTCAGTGGCTGTATTAGATTGTAAGTTGCTAACCCCCAAATGTCGTGGCTTATATCCATACAAGATTTCAAATGGTGTCTTGCTCAATGCTGAATGAAAATTTGTATTATACCATTACTTAGCCAGAGGGAGCCATTTGGACCATTTCTTTGGTGAGGCATGAACTTCACATCTCAAGTATGTCTCTAGACACTGGTTAAGCTTCTCTGTTTGACCATCCGTCTGCGGGTGGTTTGATGAACTCATGTTCATCTTGATATCGGCCAGTCTGAATAGCTCTTGCCAGAGTTTACTGGTAAAAACTGGGTCTCTATCTGAGATGACCACTGAAGGAAGTCCATGCAGTCGATATACATTGTCAATGAATGTCTGAGCGACCGTGAATGCGGAGAATGGGTGTGCCAATGGTATGAAATGACCAAACTTTGTTAATTTGTCAATGACGACCAAAATGCAGTCAAATTTCCCAGATTTTGGTAGTCCTGTGACAAAATCCATACTGATAGTGTTCCAGGCCTCTGTAGGAATAGGTAGTGGGCTTAACAGACCTGGAATTTTTATGTGCTCAGACTTGGCTTGTTGACAAGTAGTACATTGTTGTACATATTTCTTGACATGTTCTTTCATATGTGGCCATGAGAACAAGGCTTTGATGCGCTGGTAAGTGTCCAGAAATCCCGAGTGGCCTCCTATACCGCTGTCATGCAGGGATAGGAGAATTGCTTGATGTGCTTCACTGTTATTCCCTAACCACACCCTGTCCTTGAAGCAGATCATTCCTTGCTGAAGTGAGTATCCTTGTTTATTTGGGCTGTGTATGCTGAGCTCTTGAAGTAGTTTCTTAGCTTGTTCATCTTTTTCATAGCCTTCAGTAATTGACTCCAACCATCGTGGGCGACTGACATATATTGCATACAGTTCGTTGTTCATCGTCAGTCTAGATAATGCATCTGCTGCTGAGTTATCCCTGCCCTTACGGTACTGCAATTTATACTGAAGCCCCATTAGTTTGACAAATGCTTTTTGCTGCATGTCACTAGTTAATTTTTGATCAGATAAATGCAATAAGCTTCTGTGATCTGTTATTATGGTGAAGGGGGCGTGCTGCAGATAGGATCTCCATTTTTCCACAGCCAGCAATATTGCAAGAAATTCTTTCTCATAAGTCGACATGGTCTGTGCCACTGGACCCAATGCCTTACTCAAGTAGGCTACCAGGAGTCCATTTTGGGATAACAGTGCTCCCACTCCATGTTTGCAGGCATCAGTTTCAACTGCAAATGGAATTTGAAAATTGGGTATGGCAAGGACAGGTGCTTCCAGCATAAGCTGCTTGAGGTGGTCAAAAGCGGCCTGATGTGTGGGTGTCCACTGGAATACCACATTCTTCTTGAGTAGGTCAGATAGTGTTCTACTGATCAGGCTGTAATTGCGTATAAATTTTCTGTAATACCCTGTCAGACCTAGAAATCCCCTGACTTGCTTCACATTCACCGGTGTAGGCCATGCTTGTACTGCCTGGATTTTCCCTGGGTCAGTGGCGACACCTTTGTTGCTAATTATATGGCCAAGGTACTCAAGGCTTTGCTGAGCAAATGAGCATTTACTGCGCTTTATGGACAATTGATGCTGTTGCAGTAGGCTGAACACTTGCTTCAAGTGAGATACATGGTCCTCTAAGCTAGGGCTGTATACAAGAATATCATCCATGAACACCAATACGCATTTCCTTATCAAATGAGAGAAAATAGAGTTCATGGCTGACTGAAATGTAGCTGGGGCAATCGTTAGGCCAAAAGGCATGACCTTGAACTCATATAGTCCCATATGTGTCTTGAAAGCTGTCTTGTGCTCCTCTGTCGGCACCAACCTAATCTGGTGGTATCCTGCTCGCAAATCAATTTTGGTGAACCATTGAGAACCAGATAACTCATCTAGTAGTTCATCGACCACTGGCATTGGGTATTTGTTTTTATTGTGATGCTATTCAGTCCTCTATAGTCAACACAAAACCTCCAGGTGCCGTCCTTTTTTCTGACCAGTAAGACTGGAGAAGCGAAAGGACTATGGCTGAATTGGATTAGTCCCTTGTCCAGCATTTCTTTTATCTGCCGTTCGATTTCTGTCTTTTGATGAGGGGCATATCTATATGGCTTCACATTGATGGGCTTTGTGCCTGGTATTAGTGGAATGCTGTGGTCAAATGTTTTGTGAGGAGGTAGGGTTTGTGGTTCTTGAAACAGCACTTTATATTGGTGCAAGAGCTGTTGAACGGGTGTAGGCACTTGTGTCTCTGTATCAGTTGTGTCGCTGTTGTGTTCTTCCAGAGGAAACAACTCAATAACTTGGCACACCTCCCCACTATTCACTAGGCCTCTGAATTTTGCAGCAGATATGGTAGAACAAGAGTCTAGATTGGCTTGTACACCTCTTAGTGTAATCCTGCCCCCTTCATGTTTGAAACGCATTGTTTTCTTTTTCCAGTTGATCCACATCTTCCCATTGTTCTGACTTTCTAGCCAATCCATGCCCAATATTATGTCATATGAAGTCAATGGCAATACTTTGAGGTCAGTAGTGAATTTGTGCCCTTGTGTAAACCATGTTACTGCAGGCAAGTATTCACTGCAGTCAATAGTGCCGCCCCCTGCAACTTTGACTTTGGCAAGAGGTAATGAAGAAATTGGGTGTTCCAGATGATCAACCAAAGCTTTACTGATGAAAGTGCTTGAGCTGCCTGAATCTATCAGTATAAGTGCTGTGAACTTGCCCACTTGTCCCTGTAAGCGCATACTTCGTTTGCTAGTTGTTCCTGACATTGCTTGAACTGAAACTTTCATCATTTCCTCAGTATCAGTATCATAGCACCAGAGTCTGATGAATCTGTAGCAATATCTTCGGGTTGTGGTTCTTCGATTTGTAATGATTCCAGAATTTCTTCTAAGACATGAAGCTGGACTTTATCCGGGCATTTGTGGGTTGGACTATACTTTTATCCACACTTAAAACATTCACCCTTTGCTCTTCTTTGCGCCATCAGTGAATCAAATTTGCTGACTAAAGCCACTGGTTTGTCATCTGCTTTCTTCTGCTCTGGCGGTGCTCCCAAAAACCCCGGCAATTGTGAGTGTTGCTTATATTTCAAGCGCAATGCATCTCTCTGCACATATTTGTTTGGTGGAGTTGGAGAGTCCTCGACCAAGAGAGCCTCCTGCGTTTGAGCCATGGAAAAAGCAAGATCAACTGTACTTGGATTATGCAGTTTGATAGCTGAGCGAATCTCACGCTTCAAACCTGCTACAGATCTTCTTACAAAAATGTCTCATCATAAGCATGGTTGTGCAGTGATAAGCGTACAGCACGCGTCCGTTGGAAACCCCAAGAGGAAGGTGTGATACGTACAACGGCAAGTTTTCCCTCAGTAAGAAACCAAGGTTTATCGAACCAGTAGGAGCCAAGAAGCACGTTGAAGGTTGATGGCGGCGAGATGTAGTGCGGCGAAACACCAGGGATTCCGGCGCCAACGTGGAACCTGCACAACACAACCAAAGTACTTTGCCCCAACGAAACAGTGAGGTTGTCAATCTCACCGGCTTGCTGTAACAAAGGATTAGATGTATAGTGTGGATGATGATTGTTTGCAGAAAGCAGTAGAACAAGTATTGCAGTAGATTGTATTCGATTAAAAGAATGGACCGGGGTCCACAGTTCACTAGAGGTGTCTCTCCCATAAGATAAATAGCATGTTGGGTGAACAAATTACAGTTGGGCAATTGACAAATAGAGAGGGCATGACAATGCACATACATGATATGATGAGTATTGTGAGATTTAATTGGGCATTACGACAAAGTACATAGACCGCTATCCAGCATGCATCTATGCCTAAAAAGTCCACCTTCAGGTTATCATCCGAACCCCTTCCAGTATTAAGTTGCAAACAACAGACAATTGCATTAAGTATGGTGCGTAATGTAATCAATAACTACATCATCGGACATAGCATCAATGTTTTATCCCTAGTGGCAACAGCACATCCACAACCTTAGAACTTTCTCACATCGTCCCATTTAATGGAGGCATGAACCCACTATCGAGCATAAATACTCCCTCTTGGAGTTAAGAGTAAAAACTTGGCCAGAGCCTCTACTAATAACGGAGAGCATGCAAGATCATAAACAACACATAGGTGATAGATTGATAATCAACATAACATAGTATTCTCTATCCATCGGATCCCAACAAACACAACATATAGCATTACAGATAGATGATCTTGATCATGTTAGGCAGCTCACAAGACCCGACAATGAAGCACAATTAGGAGAAGACGACCATCTAGCTACTGCTATGGACCCATAGTCCAGGGGTGAACTACTCACTCATCACTCCGGAGGCGACCATGGCGGTGAAGAGTCCTCCGGGAGATGATTCCCCTCTCCGGCAGGGTGCCGGAGGCGATCTCCTGAATCCCCCGAGATGGGATTGGCGGCGGCGGCGTCTCTGGAAGGTTTTCCGTATCGTGGCTCTCGGTACTGGGGGTTTCGCGACGAAGGCGATAAGTAGGCGGAGGAGATAGGTCAGGGGGCCACACGAGGGCCCCACACGCTAGGTCGGCGCGTCCAGGGCTTGGGCCGCGTCGCCCTGCTGTGTGGCCACCTCGTGGCCCCACTTCGTGACTCCTCCGGTCTTCTGGAAGCTTCGTGTGAAAATAGGCCCCTGGGCGTTGATTTCGTCCAATTCCGAGAATATTTCCTTACTAGGATTTCTGAAACCTAAAACAGCAGAAAACAGCAACTGGCTCTTCGGCATCTCGTTAATAGGTTAGTACCGGAAAATGCATAAATATGACATAAAGTATGCATAAAACATGTAGATATCATCAATAATGTGGCATGGAACATAAGAAATTATCGATACGTCGGAGACGTATCAGCATCCCCAAGCTTAGTTTCTGCTCGTCCCGAGCAGGTAAACGATAACAAAGATAATTTCTGGAGTGACATGCCATCATAACCTTGATCATACTATTGTAAGCACATGTAATGAATGCAGCGATCAAAACAATGGTAAATGACATGAGTAAACAAATGAATCATATAGCAAAGACTTTCATGAATAGTACTTTCAAGACAAGCATCAATAAGTCTTGCATAAGAGTTAACTCATAAAGCAATAATTCAAAGTAAAGGTATTGAAGCAACACAAAGGAAGATGAAGTTTCAGCGGTTGCTTTCAACTTATAACATGTATATCTCATGGATAGTTGTCAATGTAAAGTAATATAACAAGTGCAATATGCAAGTATGTAGGAATCAATGCATAGTTCACACAAGTGTTTGCTTCTTGAGGTGGAGAGAAATAGGTGAACTGACTCAACATAAAAGTAAAAGAAAGGCCCTTCGCAGAGGGAAGCATTGATTGCTATATTTGTGCTAGAGCTTTGGTTTTGAAAACATATAGAGAGCATAAAAGTAAAATTTTGAGAGGTGTTTGTTGTTGTCAAGGAATGATAGTGGGTACTCTAACCCCCTTGCCAGACAAACCTTCAAAGAGCGGCTCCTATTTTATTTTATTTTTGTGTGGCACTCCTTCCAACCTTTCTTTCACAAACCATGGCTAACCGAATACTCGGGTGCCTGCCAACAATCTCATACCATGAAGGAGTGCCTTTTTATTTTAGTTTTATTATGATGACACTCCTCCCCACCTTTGCTTTCGCAAGCCATGGCTAACCGAATCCTTCGGGTGCCGTCCAACAATCACATACCATGGAGGAGTGTCTATTTTTTTTGTTAATTAATTTGGGACTGGGAATCCCATTGCCAACTCTTTTTGCAAAATTATTGGATAAGCGGATGAAGCCACTAGTCCATTGGTGAAAGTTGCCCAACAAGATTGAAAGATAAACACCACATACTTCCTCATGAGCTATAAAACATTGACACAAATCAGAGGTAATAAATTTTGAATTGTTTAAAGGTAGCACTCAAGCAATTTACTTTGGAATGGCGGAGAAATACCATGTAGTAGGTAGGTATGGTGGACACAAATGGCATAGTGGTTGGCTCAAGGATTTGGATGCATGAGAAGTATTCCCTCTCGATACAAGGTTTAGGCTAGCAAGGTTTATTTGAAACAAACACAAGGATGAAGCGGTGCAGCAAAACTCACATAAAAGACATATTGTAAACATTATAAGACTCTACACCGTCTTCCTTGTTGTTCAAACTCTTTACTAGGAATTATCTAGACCTTAGAGAGACCAATTATGCAAACCAAATTTTAGCAAGCTCTATGTATTTCTTCATTAATAGGTGCAAAGTATATGATGCAAGAGGTTAAACATGAGCACAACAATTGCCAAGTATCACATTATCCAAGACATTTTAGCAATTACTACATGTAGCATTTTCCGTTTCCAACCATATAACAATTTAACGAAGAAGAAACTTTCGCCATGAACACTATGAGTAAAGCCTAAGGACATATTTGTCCATATGCAACAGCGGAGCATGTCTCTCTCCCACACAAAGAATGCTAGGATCCATTTTATTCAAACAAAACAAAAACAAAAACAAACCGACGCTCCAAGCAAAGTACATAAGATGTGATGGAATAAAAATATAGTTTCACTAGAGGAACCTGATAATATTGTCGATGAAGAAGGGGATGCCTTGGGCATCCCCAAGCTTAGACGCTTGAGTCTTCTTGAAATATGCGACGGCGTGCACCGTTGATCCCCTGGGTCCAGTGCGCGTTCCTGCTGCGCCGCCACTGGCACGCGCCGTTGATTCTCCGAATCCGGTGCGAGTCATTGTTTCCCGCAGCATAGAGATGGATGAGGCAGAGCAGGTGCTACGCCGCGCAATGGTTGCCTCCGTCACCGGAACCAGGCCGGCCGTCTCTGCCGCGCAGGTCGCGCATGTCCTACACGCCAGCTTCAACTTGCGACCAGGCGACTTCACCGTCCATCTTCACCACCCTGAGGACTTCCTCATTATCTTCGCCACGCAAGAGCTCAAGGAATGGCTTTCCGGTGATCACTTCATCGGCGACACGAGCTTCTCCCTCATCGTCCGCCCTTGGTGCAAACTTGCTCACGCCGGCAGCGCCAGGTTGGAACATCGTGTCAAGCTTCAGCTCAGTGGCATCCCCGCGCAGGCCTGGCAGGTTTCCACGGTGGAGTCCCTCCTTGGGCATGGATGCTGGGTGGAGCGCATCCACCCCGACACGCGTTCAAGATCAAACATGGCCTTATTCCAGCTCACTGCTCGGACCAGCGACGTCTCCGCCATCCGCCCGCGCACCGTCCTCGAGATCGTCGAAACCGTCCCGGCGCGCACCACCTCTGAGCCGCCGTCCATAAGGACCCTAACCTACCATGTGTCGATCAAGATCACGCACATCGAGCCCGCAGACTATGTTCCAGGCGCCGCTGTTGCTCCAACCGGGGACAATGAGGGAACCGGCAACGGCAATGATGCCGGGGACGCTGACCGGACTGTACGGCGAGGCCCTCGCCGGCGATGCCGCAAGCGCCGCCGCCCAGATAGCAACGCCGAGCCTCCTGCGAGGCGCGCCGACGACATGGCCCTGGACTTTCCCACCTGGGCCATGGATGGTGTGCGGAGGCGTGCCGACGGTGTCGCTGTCGACGGCCGCTGGCCAGACCCGAGACCTGCCTCGCCGCCGCGTCTGCACTACGCCGCCGCTGGTGACCGTTCGTTGGCGCCATGGCCAGTCCAACGTGGGCCTTGCAGGCAACGTCATTCTCCTGCCCATGCCGAATGAAGAAAGCGCTTTTGGCGCAAAAAGAGCCAACAGCTGGAGCCCGCCCCTGTTGCTGCAACAGAAACTGCAGCAGCCTCTGATCCGAGGCAGGTGGAATCTCCTCCCGAGCGAGCTGGCCAGCACCCATTCGTTGCTTCCCCGACCACGCCGCTGGCGGACCCCACCTCCACGCCTCCTGCCATGCCCTGCAGCGGAGACCGCCTGGTCCTGCATGAGACCGAGTCGCCCGCCACTCCAAACCACACGTCGTGTTCTGCGCTACAAGACGCTTCTGTGGAGCCCCAACCTGTCGTGCCCAATAGCTGCCAACCTCGGGATCCTCTCTCCCTTGACAGCGAGGTACCAGACACCCAGCTGGCAGGACCGACCATCGAAACGGATCTCCTGTCGGGGCAAAGGGCTGCTTCTCCTGCCGCTGCACCTGAGCATGATTTGGAGTCTTCTGCCGACCAGGACGAAGCACCTGCTCCCAGCCACGTGAGCCCTTCTATGGACGCTGGGCCGGCCCAGCCCAACCACCTGACGATCCTGCAGCGGCCCACGGCCCAATCCACCTTGCCTGAGCCCAGCACTGCACAAGAAAGCACACCAGCTCCCCATGCCGCTGATGATCGCGATCCCCTGCGCTCTGCACCAGGACGGTTTGCATCGCCGCCAATCACGCTACGCCGAAGGAACCGCCACTCTGTTCCCCAGCCCTGCACCTTGGGTGACTTCCTTACGGCAGCCACCAAGGACCTGGACGCGGCGCTGCCCCCTCCTGGAAGAAAGACGCGACGACAGCCACTCAACTTCATGCCACGACGTGGACGATCAGCCATGCGAGCATCGACCGGTGCACCTCCGACGGCGCAGCGCAGGGCCCAAGTACAGGTCCTCCGTACCCTGGGCATCATCGGAGTCGATCAGGTCATTACCGCGGCAGAGATGGCAGCTTACGATCGTGTCTTCGCCGCGCCGATCTCCCTCGCCGTCCTGACCGCCATTGCCGCGCTGGTCGATCGGCAGATCCCGGCCGAAACTGCTCAGGCGCCAATGGCTAGTGTCGAAGTCACCTGCGAGATTTGATCACCTCTGTCCGCCCGACCGTCGATCTCTTCCCCTATGGATCACGGCCTAAGAATTGTAATCTCGAATGTGAGAGGTCTTAATGCCCGCGCTAGACGTCTAGCTGTCAAGTCGTTGGTCAATACCGCCGGGGCGTCCATTGTGTGTTTGCAGGAAACTAAGATGGCTTTGATCTATTCGTCCACTGTCCTCGAGGCCCTTGGCCCGGATTTTGATGATTACACCTACCTCCCTGCAATAGGTACCCGTGGAGGCATTCTCCTAGCGTGGAAGAGCAGGGTCGTGTCCATCACCGACCCATTGTTCACCACAAACGCGCTCACCGCCAAGGTAGCCATGGGATCGAACACGCCTTGGTGGCTAACAGTAGTCTATGGGCCGCAACAAAACGAGGACAAGATCAACTTCTTGCAAGAGCTGCGCGATATCATGGTTGACTGCCAGGGGCCTTGGATGCTATGCGGAGATTTTAATCTCATCTACCAAGCCGCCGACAAGAACAATACAAACCTTGACAGGCGCATGATGGGCAGATTTCGTCGACTTATCAATGATCTTCTGCTCAAAGAGATCTACCTCAATGGACGCCGATACACATGGTCTAACGAGCAGTCCCCGCCCACCCTGGTTCACCTCGATCGCGTCCTCTGCACCACTGATTGGGAAGAAGCTCACGGGGAATGCCACCTGAGATGCTTGGCCTCCGTCATATCCGACCATAGTCCACTGCTATTGGACTGTTGCCCCATGCTGGCAACACACAGGCGCTTCCATTTTGAGGACTATTGGCTACGACTCGAGGGCTTCCAGGACACTGTCACGGCGGCTTGGAACTCGGTCTGGGATGCAGACCCCTTCCAAAGGATGCTGCTTCGCCTACAGGCAACGGTGCGCTCGCTCACGAGCTGGAGCTCGCGCTCGGTGGGCAACGTTAGGAGCAAGATGGCAAT
The DNA here is from genome assembly GCF_019359855.2 of Lolium perenne. Taxonomy (NCBI): domain Eukaryota; kingdom Viridiplantae; phylum Streptophyta; class Magnoliopsida; order Poales; family Poaceae; genus Lolium; species Lolium perenne. The sequence continues at coordinate 267,117,061 of NC_067245.2, forward strand.
CTCACGTGAGCTCATCTCGCGTTTTGATAAAGCACAAGAGGGCAGAACCTTGACGGACCAAGAGCGCCAGCTACACAAACAGCTCAAAGCTTCCTACCTTGGCCTGGCCTCCCTCGACCGCACCATTGCCCGCCAGCGCGCCCGCATTGCCAACCTCAAGGACGGTGACGCAAACACGTCCTTCTATCACCGCCAGTGCACCTACAGAAAGCAAAAGAACAGAATTTTCAGTATCACCACGGACGATCAAGTGCTAACTGACCATGTTGAGATGGCCGAGGCCGCGTACTTGCATTTTGATGCGCTTCTGGGCACGGCTGTTGCCAGGGAGCACACCCTAGACCTCCACCACCTCATAGAGGCCCAAGATCTGCAAGAGCTGGACATGCCTTTCAGCGCCGACGAGGTCTGGAATGCGGTAAAGAGGCTGCCTGCACGGAAGGCGCCTGGCCCCGACGGTTTTACGGTAGAGTTTGTGCGCGCCTGCTGGGCCACTATCAAGGACGACTTCACCGCCATCTTCCAGAAGCTGTTTGAGCTGCGAGGCCGTGGTTTTAGCAAGCTAAACCAGGCTCTCCTCACCCTGCTGCCCAAGCGCGCAGATGCATGTCGCCTGTCGGACTATCGCCCCATAAGCCTCATTCACCTCGTGGCGAAGATCTTCGCCAAGGTCCTGTCACTCCGGCTGGCGCCCAGGCTCGGCAACCTCGTCAGCAACAACCAGAATGCGTTCATCTCCGGCCGCTCCCTGCATGACAACTTCGTGCTGGTGAGACAATCCGCCAAGCTGCTGCAACATCTGGGTGCGCCACGGATCCTCCTGAAGCTTGACCTAGCAAAGGCGTTCGATACCCTCTCCTGGGCATTCCTCCTTGAGGCCCTCAGACAGTATGGCTTTGGTAGCAGATTCCTTGAATGGTTGTCCATCCTACTGTCGTCCGCAAGCACACGGGTGCTCCTCAACGGCGAGCCCGGGCCGCCGGTCTGGCATCGACGAGGGCTACGGCAGGGCGATCCCTTGTCACCACAGCTCTTTGTCCTTGCCGTCGACGTACTGGGCAGGCTGTTCAAGCGAGCCGTCGAGCTGGGAATCATGCAGCAACTACACCCGAGGAAGATGATTCCCCCTATATCCCTCTACACTGATGATGTCGTGCTTTTCTGCCACCCCCTTGACAGTGACATTGAAGCTGTCAAGGAAATTCTTGGTCTGTTTGGTCGCGTGTCGGGCCTCAACGTCAACTTTGCAAAGAGCTCGGCAAGCCTTATACGGTGCAGCCACGACGACGCCGCGCCACTGCTTGCGCAGCTCGGCTGTCCGATCGTCGAGTTGCCAATCACATACCTTGGCATCCCGCTCACGCTCAGAAGACCGACGGCTGCGCAACTGCAGCCAATCGTCGACAACATTGCCAGTCGCCTACCGACCTGGAAAGCTGGGCTCATGAGCAAGCCTGGACGCCTCGCGATGGTCAAGTCCGTCCTCAGCGCCATCCCCATTCACCAGCTACTCGCCTACGCCCCGCCGAAGAAAACCCTGAAGCTGATCGAAAAGATCAAACACGGCTTCCTCTGGGCTGGGCGCGCCGCTGCCAATGGTGGGCACTGCCACGTCAGCTGGAAGCGCATCTGCCGTCCTATCTCCTACGGGGGCCTCGGCGTGCAAGATATTGAGCGCGCTGGGCTCGCCTTGCGGCTGCGCTGGTTATGGCTCTCCCGCACTGACGATAGCCGTTCCTGGAGCGGCCTTGACCTCCAATTCTCGACGGTGGAGCACGCACTGTTCTTCGCCTCCACCATCATGTGCATCGGGAACGGGCAGCGTGCGTTATTCTGGGAGGATCGATGGATCGCCGGCAAGTCAGTCAAGGAACTCGCACCGCGCCTATACGCGTGCATCCCCAAGCGGTGTCGCAAAACCAGAACGGTTGCCGAAGGCTTGGCCAGGAACAGCTGGGCTACGGACATCCAGGGGCTGCTCGGCATCCACGAGATTGGGCAATACTTGGTGCTCTGGCGCATGATCCAAGGCACCACGCTCAGCACCCTGCCCGACCAACTCCTTTGGAAGTGGACGGCCTCCGGCACCTACACGGCCAACTCATGCTACCTTGCAACCTTCCACGGATCTATGCCTTGTTGCTCATGGAAGCTTATTTGGAAGTCATGGGCGCCGCCTAAGGTCAAGTTCTTCCACTGGCTTGCAAACCTTGATAGATGCTGGACCGCAGAGCGCCTAGCACGACATGGTCTCCCTCACCATTCCAGATGCCTCCTCTGCGATCAGGCGCCCGAATCCATGCGACACCTCATGCTCGAGTGCCCCTTCTCCCGGCAGGTCTGGCACGAGGTGCTTGCTTGGCTCCGGATGACTGCTAGGGCACCACATCACGAGCCCACCCTCATGGATTGGTGGCTCCGTGCTCGGCAAGAAACGCCAATGCTGCTGCGCAAAGGCTTGGCATCGGCGGCCTTACTCATCCCACGGATGATATGGAAACATCGGAACGGCAGCGTTTTTGATGGTGCCCAGCCATCCATGCCGATGCTGTTGCAGAACATCAAGGACGAACTCTGTACATGGGCTAGAGCAGGCGCCCAGGGCCTACGGGTCGTTTTGCCACCAAGCTGGGATGTACACTGATTTTTCTGTTCCTTTAGCCTGTATTCTGCCTCCTAGGAGGATGTAAACAAACCCCTATCTTTTCAATGCAATGAAACGCAAAGGTCCTTTGCGTTTTCTCGAAAAAAAACCACCGGGGCATCCCCAAGCTTAGAGCTTTCACTCTCCTTGATCATGTTGTATCATCCTCCTCTCTTGATCCTTGAAAACTTCCTCCACACCAAACTCAAAACAACTCATTAGAGGGTTAGTGCACAATCAAAATTTACATGTTCAGAGGTGACACAATCATTCTTAACACTTCTGGACATTTCACAAAGCTACTGAAAGTCAATGGAATAGAAAAATCCATCAAGCATAGCAAAACAGGCAATGCGAAATAAAAAGCAGAATCTGTCGAAACAGAACAGTTCGTAAAGACGAATTTCTAAGAGGCACCAGACTTACTCAAATGAAAATGCTCAAATTGAATGAAAGTTGCGTACATATCTGAGTATCACTCACGTAAATTGGCATAATTTTCTGAGTTACCTACAGAGATTTAGGCCCAGATTCGTGACAGCAAAGAAATCTGTTTCTGCGCAGTAATCCAAATCTAGTATGAACCTTACCATCAACGACTTTACTTGGCACAACAATACACAAAACTAAGATAAGGAGAGGTTGTTACAGTAGTAACAACTTCCAAGACTCAAATACAAAATAAAAGTACTGTAGTAAAAACATGGGTTGTCTCCCATAAGCACTTTTTTTTAACGCCTTTCAGCTAGGCGCAGAAAGTGTATATCAAGTGTTATCAAGAGACGAAGCATCAACATTACCTTGGGTTTCGCACCTACCTTTCTTGTTCCTTTTCTTACTCTTTGATTTAGGGAATACATGTCTACCCCCGGTGTAGAGGTGAATTTTAGGGTGCCTTCTCCCATATCTATGACTGCTCCCAATAGTTTCAGCAGGGATCTTCCGAGTGTGATTTGTCCTGTTCCTACACATTCAATAACAAGATAATCAATGGATATTGTTCTTCCAAGAATGGTTGTATGCACACCAGCAGCTATTCCCTTAGGAATTATAACAGGGTTATCAATAAGAGTTATTCCTTCTCCCCCTTCAACGAATCCCCAAAGTGCCAAAGATTCATGAATACTCTTAGGCATAAGGCAAAATTCAGACATAATATCACAATTGGCATGAAGAGTTTGATCACCGATAACAACTTTAATAGTAGGATCCCATAATGAAGGTTCAGAGTTCACTAAAACTTGATCAAGACGGTTACGAACATATCTATAATTTTCGTTCAAGCGAGATGCACTTGTCTCAAGAGTGTTTAATCTATTATAAATGCTAATAAGGGCTGAATCAAAGTTATTAGCTGAATCATGTGATGCAACCAACTTCTTTATGGCATTAAAAGCTTGATCTCCATTGCAATGAAGGAAATCTCCTCCCACTAAAGCATCCAAAGCATATCTATAGCGAATCATAAGACCAAAATAAAAGTTACTAAGAAGCAAACTTAGAGTCATTTGAGGTTCAGCTTTACGATAAGAATCAAAAATTCTGGACCAAGCATCTTTAAAACTCTCCTCATCCCCTTGTTTAAAAGTGAAGACTAATTCCTCCGGTGAAGAAGTAACATGTGCAGAACTAGACATGGTAACAAAAGTAAAATGCAAGTAACTAATTTTTTGTGTTTTTGATATAGAGTGCAAACAAGACAGTAAATAAAGTAAAACTAGCAACTAATTTTTTTGTGTTTTGATATAATGCAGCAAACAAAGTACTAAATAAAATAAAGCAAGACAAAAACAAAGTAAAGAGATTGGAATGTGGAGACTCCCCTTGCAGCGTGTCTTGATCTCCCCGGCAACGGCGCCAGAAAATCTGCTTGATACGCGTACAGCACGCGTCCGTTGGGAACCCCAAGAGGAAGGTGTGATGCGTACAGCGGCAAGTTTTCCCTCAGTAAGAAACCAAGGTTTATCGAACCAGTAGGAGCCAAGAAGCACGTTGAAGGTTGATGGCGGCGAGATGTAGTGCGGCGCAACACCAGGGATTCCGGCGCCAACGTGGAACCTGCACAACACAACCAAAGTACTTTGCCCCAACGAAACAGTGAGGTTGTCAATCTCACCGGCTTGCTGTAACAAAGGATTAGATGTATAGTGTGGATGATGATTGTTTGCAGAAAACAGTAGAACAAGTATTGCAGTAGATTGTATTCGATTAAAAGAATGGACCGGGGTCCACAGTTCACTAGAGGTGTCTCTCCCATAAGATAAATAGCATGTTGGGTGAACAAATTACACTTGGGCAATTGCAAAATAGAGAGGGCATGACAATGCACATACATGATATGATGAGTATGGTGAGATTTAATTGGGCATTACGATAAAGTACATAGACCGCTATCCAGCATGCATCTATGCCTAAAAAGTCCACCTTCAGGTTATCATCCGAACCTCTTCCAGTATTAAGTTGCAAACAACAGACAATTGCATTAATTATGGTGTGTAATGTAATCAATAACTACATCCTCGGACATAGCATCAATGTTTTATCCCTAGTGGCAACAGCACATCCACAACCTTAGAACTTTCTGTCACTGTCCCAGATTTAATGGAGGCATGAACCCACTATCGAGCATAAATACTCCCTCTTGGAGTTAAGAGTAAAAACTTGGCCAGAGCCTCTACTAATAACGGAGAGCATGCAAGATCATAAACAACACATAGGTGATAGATTGATAATCAACATAACATAGTATTCTCTATCCATCGGATCCCAACAAACACAACATATAGCATTACAGATAGATGATCTTGATCATGTTAGGCAGCTCACAAGACCCGACAATGAAGCACAATTAGGAGAAGACGACCATCTAGCTACTGCTATGGACCCATAGTCCAGGGGTGAACTACTCACTCATTACTCCGGAGGCGACCATGGCGGTGAAGAGTCCTCCGGGAGATGATTCCCCTCTCCGGCAGGGTGCCGGAGGCGATCTCCTGAATCCCCCGAGATGGGATTGGTGGCGGCGGCGTCTCTGGAAGGTTTTTCGTATCGTGGCTCTCGGTACTGGGGGTTTCGCGATGAAGGCTATAAGTAGGCGGAGGAGATAGGTCAGGGGGCCACACGAGGGCCCCACACGCTAGGTCGGCGCGGCCAGGGCTTGGGCCGCGCCGCCCTGCTGTGTGGCCACCTCGTGGCCCCACTTCGTGACTCCTTCGGTCTTCTGGAAGCTTCGTGTGAAAATAGGCCCCTGGGCGTTGGTTTCGTCCAATTCCGAGAATATTTCCTTACTAGGATTTCTGAAACCTAAGACAGCAGAAAACAGTAACTGGCTCTTCGGCATCTCGTTAATAGGTTAGTGCCGGAAAATGCATAAATATGACATAAAGTATGCATAAAACATGTAGATATCATCAATAATGTGGCATGGAACATAAGAAATTATCAATACGTCAGAGACGTATCATGCAGCAGGACTTTGTGTATGAGTTCCTCAAATTTGTGTGCATATTCATCTACACTACCAGTCTGCCTAAGAGCGAAGAAGATGTCTATAGTTTTGGCATATTTATCCCTATTGAACTTAGTGAAAACTCCTACACAAAGAGCAGCCCAATTGTCTATGCTATGCAATGCCTCATATGTTTGTAGCCATAATGCTGCATTTCCTTTGAAATGCATAGTAGCAAAATCTACCCACAACTTAGACTCTATCCTATACATAGTGAAGTATTTTTCACAATTTTTCTTCCACCACTTGGGATTTTCACCATCAAACTTAGGGAAATCTGATTTGGGTAACCGCGAACCAAAATTGTTACGATTATCGTATGGGGTGTCTTTAGTATGTTCAGGATTAGACAAGTCATCTTCATCAACATCAGTATCAAAAATTTCATGATCATAGGCTGTAGATTGCTCACCCCTTACCAGGGTGCGACCGGAGGTTTGATCCTCTCCAGTACCAACACCCTGGGTCCGATGTGAAGAGCGGCGCCCGCTGCGCTGTTCATTCGTCGAGAGCTTGGCCGCGATTGCTTCCACTAATGTCAACCGCGTCGCCACCCGCTCCATCGACTGCCGGAGGTCGGCCACCGAACGATCTAGCGCCGTGTTGGCGGAGACCACTCGATCTAGCGTCGTCCCCATCCGAGACGTCGTCCTCATACCTTCCTGTTGCGCGAGCATCAACTTCTCCATAGAGGAGTTGATCTCGGAGATGCGCTCAGCGTGATTTGTCCCGCCTCCGCAGTGGCCTTGTTGGCCTCTGCCGTGGCCGCCAGCAAGTTGCGGAGGTACGCCATCGATGCTTCCGCCATCTCCACCCGCTGAGTGAGGTTGGGGCGACCGGATCTCGCCGTCACGCCTAGCTAGCCTCCCGTCGCACCGATCTAGGGTACACGCGAGGTGTTTTGCGCGAATCCGTTGAGGATCCGCACCCTTCGATTGGTTTTATCGACAGAATTCAGCGATCTCGCGACTGAGAAGACGAAAAAAAAATCCGGGATCGAAACTGCTACTGATACCACTTGCTAGGTACTAGATCTCTGCCCTCGCGTCACGCACAGGTAGCTGGATCATAGTCTCGGATTTGCTTACATAGAGGGAGTGAGATCCAGGGAGAGAGGAGAAAGGAGAGCAGCAGCTCGTTACAATTATCATCGATGCCTCCCTATTCTGGAACGGTGCCATTAGTCTCCATCATGACCTCTTCTTGGGCCACTTGGGCCATCTTCCTCTCCTGGGGCTCGCCTTGCATCGCGCTTCCTGTGGTGGGTACGGCCTAGGCCCGTAGCACTTCCCGTAAGTGTAGTGTTATTGCTTTTTAATAGACAAAATTTAAAACTAAACGTTGGAAGACGCTCTCCTTCTCTGTGATTGGAGTAAACCAGTCCACCTGCAGCTGACGGCCTCTAGCAGACGACTTTGTGACCCCACGACGGCCGACTGGTCGATGACCTGAGCGATGACGATAAACACTTTGATGAATGTTTTTTTTTTGAAACGGAGGCAAAAGTTTTGCCTCATTCATTCATTAAGTAGAAGGTGCTCGGTTTTTAGGAAAAAACCGGGCGAAAACCAACAACAACACCCACAACCACACACGCTCTGCCTTAAGGGCACACCTAGCCATCCTGGCTACCCACAAAAGCTACAAGAAGCTCAAGCCGGCCTATGCCAAACAGATGGCGCATCGAGAAGAAACCGGCAGCTCCGATTCTGAAGACGAGCCTCGGAGAGGAGATGCGCAAGACAAGCGCCGAATAGGACCTACACCGGACCGCCCCTCGGGTGGCATCGTACACCGCCCAAGGGCAGCTTCGACTTCACAACAAGAGGAGACCACCATGAAGACATTCGGACACGCCGGAACGGAGCCGACTAACATGACCTTGCCGCAACAAAACCTTGGTCATCACCATTGTCGTTGCCTCTCAAGCCTCCACCCGGAACAACCCGCATCACTGGTTGACCTCCTGCCAACCCAAAAGCCCTGTGTGTCCAGACCGCCGGAGTGCGTAAAGGGGAACACCAACTTCAAGACGACGCCCTCAAGAGGGGAAACGGCGCATAAACGACGTCGTCGTCCGATCCCGCGGGATCTAGGCTTTCACCCGAAGACGTGAACCCGAGGGCAGCGAAGGTCGGAGAGCTCCACGACCGCCCCCCCAAGAAGGACGGCGACATCCACAGACGCCGCGCGGTCAGGCTTTCGCCCGGAGCAACCGAGCCACCACACCCTCACGCAGCCAGACGGTGAGACGAAGACCGTAACGCCGCTTCGTCTCGCCGCAGCCCGCACTCCGCAAACACACCTCATGTGCAAAAGCAGCACCACCGCCGCACACAAGCCACCACCGCCACCACACACAAACCAAGGAGCTCAGCGAGCTCCGATGCCACCACCCGCACCGCGCGGGGTTGAAAAGCCGAGCCGCACCACTACAGCCGACCAAGCTCACCGAGGAGAGCGCCGCGGGCGCCGCCAACCGCCACAGAGAGGGAGCTTCGACGAACGCCAATACAGAGGTCCAAGTTCGAGCCATTGGCCGCAGCAGCGTGAGCTCCCCGGTCCAGCCGCCATGCCGCTCTCGCAGCCACCGCGGCCGCCATGCCACCTAGAGCACACACAGGGCCGCCGCCCCGCAGTCCACCCCTGCAGCCTCGCATCTGGGCCCGTGCGCGCCGCCATGACCCGCTCCGCTGCACCACCGGGGCAGCACGCCGCGCCCGGCCACCCCCGCGCCGCACGCCGGCACCCTGCCAACCCCGCACCGCACGCCGACCGGGGCCACGCGCGTCGCCGCCCGTCCGCCCGCACGGCCTGAGCGCCGCCGCATCCGGCGAGCCGCCGCCACGGCCCGCCTCACCACCAGATCGGGCGCGCTGGCCCCGGATCCGCCGCCCCAAGTTCCCGGAGCCGCCGCTCCGGCGTCCGTGCGCCGACGAGCCGGCGGAAGACGCCCCAGCCGCCTAGACCTTCCGCCAGCGCCACGAGAGAGGAGGAGCACCCCTGCCACCTTCGGCAGCAGGGCCCGCCGCCACCGCGGCAGGGGCCGGCGGCAGCGGCGGCGAGCGGGGCAAGGTGGGGGAGAGACCGGCGGCGGCGCCAGGGTGCGACACGGGGGGTGGAGCAGGTAGTTGCGTATATCTGCACTTTGATGAATGTAGAGTTGGTAGTTGCTGTGTTCTTGATTACACGTCCAGAGATGTGGCGATTTTAGAAAACAAATGCTCGGAGATTTGAGTTTTATATACCTGAGTGTCATGTCACAGATTGGCATTATGTCCCGCCTTGTACGTACTCTGAAACTGGAGCTTAGCGTGGATGATGGCGTACGCGCACTTTAACAATGTTAATCACCTTAGCCCGCGTTCAAGTTGTTAATGTCCCTCTGCGTATATAACCTGCCATAGGCCCAGGTTCATCAGCAACCAAATCAGCACCACGGCACGGCACTGAGAACTGGGAAGTGAGAAACACACGGCGATGGGGAGCGAGAACCACGCGGCAATGGAGTCTGTGGCCGTCGTGGCGGTGCCGTTCCCGGCGCAGGGCCACCTGAACCAGCTGCTGCACCTGTCGCTGCAGCTCGCGTCGCGCGGGGTGGAGGTGGACGTGCACTACGCCGCGCCGGCGGCACATATCCGTCAGGCTCGCGCGCGCGTGCACGGCTGGGACCAGGAGGCGCTCCGCTCCATCCAGTTCCACGACCTTGGCATCTCCAGCTACGCCTCCCCGCCTCCGGACCCCACCGCCGACTCCCCGTTCCCGTCCCACATCCTGCCCCTCTTCGACGCCTACATCACCGGCGCGCGCGCCCCGCTCGCGGAACTACTCCACGAGCTCTCTGCTTCCCACCGCCGCGTCGTCGTCGTGCACGACCGCCTCAACGCCTTCGCCGACGAGGAGGCGGCGCGGTTGCCTAACGGCGAGGCGTTCGGGCTGCACTGCTTGGCCGCGTCCATCCTCGTTGGGCAAATCAACGCCAAGCTGCTGCGTGACAACGACCTCGCCTTCAGGGGCGTCGAGCACTACGCGCCCAAGGAGTTCCTGGAGTGCGCCAGGCGGGCGAGACCGTCGAGTAAGATCTCTCCTGGCGCAGGCATCCTGACCAACACATGCCGCGCCCTCGAGGGTGACTTCGTCGACGTCGTCGCCGAGCACGTGGCCGCCGACGGCAAGAAGATCTTCGCCATCGGTCCGTTGAATCCGCTTCTCCCCGCGAGCGCGTCGAAGCAGGGCAAGCAGCGGCACGAGTGCCTCGATTGGCTCGACAAGCAGCCCCCGGCGTCCGTGCTCTACGTGTCCTTCGGCACCACGTCGTCGCTACGAGCGGAGCAGATCGAAGAGCTCGCCGCAGCACTTCGCGGCAGCAAGCAGCGGTTCATCTGGGTGTTGCGCGATGCCGACCGCGGCGACATATTCGCGGAGGGCGCCGGCGTGAGCCGCCACGAGAAGCTGCTGTCAGAGTTCACCAGGGACACGGAAGGGACGGGGCTGGTGATCACCGGGTGGGCGCCGCAACTGGAGATCCTGGCGCACAGCGCAACGGCGGCGTTCATGAGCCACTGCGGTTGGAACTCGACGGTGGAGAGCCTGAGCCACGGCAAACCGATCCTCGCCTGGCCCATGCACTGCGACCAGCCGTGGGACGCGGAGCTTGTCTGCAACTACCTCAAGGCCGGCATCCTGGTGCGCCCCTGGGAGAAGCACGGCCAGGTGATTGCGGCCAAGGCCATTCAGGAAGTCATCGAGGAAGCCATGATCTCTGACGAAGGAATGGCTATGCAGCGACGGGCGATGCTGCTCGGGGACGCAGTCCGCGCCTCCGTCGCTGATGGCGGTTCCTCTCGCAAAGATTTGGAGGACTTCATAGCTTACATCACAAGGTGATCCACTCGATGCAGTGCAAGAAGGTGCCTTTGGATACTGACACAGCAATACAGCATGTTCCTCTTCGGTTTGGTTTTATCGATGCCAAGCGATTGGCATGTGCATAAGTGGCGGTAAGCCACTAAGCCAGTAATAAGGGATAGGCACAAATTTCTGAAGAACAAAAACTTAGAGCATCTTCAGCCGCGTCCCCGAAGGGATTTGGGGTGCGCCGGATAAAAAACTGTTCCAGCCGCATCCCCCAAAGCCCATTTTTGTTCGGCGCGCCCCGATACGGTGTTCGGCGCCCCGAGCCCGTCCCCGTCTTACAGGGGACGCACCGGGGACGCCGAACACACCGAAAAGCGAGGCGGGGGTGGCGGGGGTGGCGGGGCCGACTCGTCAGCGGCACAATAAATTTTAACCTAACCGTCGCCTACCTCGCGACGGAAGTTATTGGCGCGCAGCGACGGTGCAGTTCCCGCAGCGATGCAGCAACGCGTCCCGTCGCGCCTAGCTCTGCGTGCCGGCGTTAATGAGCGCCACAACTCCTCCGCCTCCCTCCGGCCTATAAAAGGGCCGCCTCTCATCGTCCCTCTCACACACAAACCCTAGCGCCTCTCTCCCAAACCCTAGCCGCCACCATCTCAACAAGACTCGACGCTATGTCTGGTAGAGGCGGATGCCGACCTCGCGGCCGTGGTCGTGGTCGTGGTCGTGGCCGCGGCAGAGGTGAACGCTCGTCGTCGCCTCCCACGTCGTCGGCTTCATCGTCGGAGATGGACGTGGAGCCGGACGTGCTGTTCGAGTTCGTCCTCGTCCTCAAGGGCGACCTGCGCGGCATCCAGAGGCTGCCGGACTCCTTCGCCGACTACGTCGCCGGCGACGACCGCCCGCGCACGATGCATCTGCGGGAGGCTTCGTGCGGCTACTACCGGTGGATCGTCGACGTGATCTACGACGCTCGCGGCAAGATGTACCTCAACATCGGCTGGGAGAAGTTCGCGCGGCACCACAGCCTCGAAGCCGGCTTCATCCTCCTGTTCTCCTACTTCGGCGACAAGGACATGAGCGTCAAGGTCTTCGATTATGTATTAGTTTGTGGAAATTGAAATAAAAATGCCAAAAAAAGCATTTTAAATGTTTGGGGTGTTAAGCTTCATGCACTAGCCATTTGAACCAAAAGTCCGAACTGATGGAAAGGGCTAGGCAATCCACATATACACTTCACAACAACCCCACTCGCGTGTGACGGGAGAAGAGAAAGTCAACACGTGAAAGAAGAAGAGCACACCGAAATAGCGGTGGCGGATTTGAACTTGAGACCTGGAGCTCTGATACCATGTTAAGCTTCATGCACTAGCCACTTGAACCAAAAGTCCGAACTGATGGAAAGGGCTAGGCAATCCACATATACACTTCACAACATGGGGGAGGCGTTTGGGGGACGCGGCTGGGAAGCGACGTCCCCCAAAAGCGGCACGAACAAAATACGTCCCCCAAATACTCAATCCGGCGCGGTTTGGGGGACGCGGCTGGAGATGCTCTTAGTAGTTTGACAAGCATCAGCACTAATATGTTTCACAATTTCGACGATAAGGAAAATCACCAGCACGCCGGTGCTAAGGGTGTGGCTTGTGGAAAGCCACGAAATGAAATTGCCAGCAGGTGATGTGTTAAAATGACGTGTTGAGAACACTGTGTTTACACCATTGTACTCGTACTGTGAAATAATTCGAATACTACTGTAAGATGTATTCTCTATCTAGAGGTAGTCACCTCGCAGAAAATAAGGAACCTAAACTTTCCCGACCGTAAGCATCGGAACAAAATAAAGAACTCCACGCACCGATACATCTGTACATAATATCATGTGAAGAAGGTCTTCAGAGGCACTAGAAAAAAGCTGACCTATTGGGTGCTATTGTGCTAGGATCGATGCCAAATACTTTGGTAGGGCTGCTCTCCAGTCTCCACCCAGCTTGTTTTTTTTTTTCCTTCTGTAAGTGTTTCCATGGGTTCTTCATTACTACCTTTCAAAGGAATAAGTAGTCTTCTTTTAACGTGTTTTCTGTTTGAGCAAGAATTATTTTAAATAGATAAAAATTATTTGTATACAATTATTATCATTAAGAAGTACTTTTCAATACGAATCCAACGACACTAATTACATATAATATAATCAAGATTTTGTTGCTTAATTTTTATGATCAAAATTCATCTTAGAATACGTGTACGCCTTATTACAGAGGTAGTAATACTTTATCCGTTTTAAAATAATCTACATTATCCTAATAAATATAATATTAATCTTATTTTTTAAAATATATAATAAATCATAACGGAAGGAGTAAATATATCAGGCTCATACATAAAGGTCATGGTAGCCGCTAGGAACCACTTGTCATGGTCCTTTCCAGTTCCCTTCCTAGCAATTGCTCGAATGAGATCTCTTGCCCACAACGCAACTTTACACTTAGAGCATCTCTAACAGAGCCTGAAAATATGCCAAAATCGAAAAATAACCGTCAGTTTACCAGTTCGGTTCGAAAAATGGCGCAGATCAGAGCCTGAAAACGAGGCAAAATCGAAAAAAAAGATCAGTTCGAATTGAAAAACCCAACTCGGCCCCTATTTGTAGGGGGTGAAATGCCGAACTGAAAGCGAAACCGAACGTTACATGCGCTGAAAGTTCATGGCAGTTGCTCTTCATTGTCGTCCTTCCGCCCGCCAGGCCACTATCAAATTCACCAAATTCCTCCAAATTTCGACTAGTTTCTGCCGGAGATGAACTATACGCTACTGAGAGAAGCACATCCTCGTTGGAATTGGCTGTTGGTCGCCGGAATCGGTGGCTATTCGCGCGACGGCGGACTGCCCTGGCGGGGCTCGAGCGGCCATGGCATGGGTGGCGCCGGAAGGGCACGGCGGCACCTGGGCCAGGGCGGGCGCGGCGGCGCATGGGGCCGGCGGGCGCGACGGCAGCGAGGGGTCGAGAGCGCGCGGCGGCGTGGGGCCAGCGGGGCCGGCAGGCGCGGGTCGGCGCGGAGCTTGGCGGGCGAGCGGAGGCGCGGGCGGCGTGAGCCAGCGGCGAGCGGCGACGCTGAAGCAGAGGCGGGCGACGGGCCGGCATACAGCTCGGGAGGAGCTCGGGGAAGAAGAAGAAGAAAAAATAGGGAAAAAGGGAAAATAGCTGACAGGTGGGCCTTAATGGCATATTTGGGGAATATTCTATTTTACAGTTTTTCTTTACGGGGTCTGTTCTGCGCCAGCGATTTTTCAACCCGTAAACACGAGTTCGGTGAACTGAACTCCGAGTTTTCAGTTCTTTTACCGGGCTCTGTTAGAGATGCTCTTAGTATGCACAAGTCGTGAGGATTTCGTCGCTGACATTTTGACATTTTTGTTGATTTTTCAAAACGCGTTATTAAAACATATTTTAAATAAAGTGAGCATGTGTACCCAAGAGCCATCTCTCTATATGTTGCTGCTCTCTCTATTTTGTTGTTCTTTTCTATAAAGTTAATCAAATATCTAAAAAAAATGATTTGGGCTAAAAATTAGAAATACACTTATTTCGCGGAGGAGAGGGAGAAGGAAGTGGAGTATGTTTCTTGTTTTTGTGTGTTCCCTTCTTTTTATCTGGTCAACTGTTTTGGCCTGTTGTTTCGGTGAGAAAAAATATTTCAGATGTCTGGTGTTGACCTACATGAATTATTACAGATCTTTTGCTGCCTATAACTAAGATTTCAGACTGAGATGCACAGCAGCGGAATTTTTAGTTTAAAATCAAAAATGACGTACTGTGTCGATATGAAAAGGCACCTTCTCACATGGCATTCAGTCGATCACCTTGTGATGTAAGCCATGAAGTCATCCAGGTCTTTACGAGAAGAACCGCCGTCGGCCACGGAGGCGCGGACGCCGTTCCCGAGTGCCGCCGCCCGTTGCTGTAGAGCCATTCCTCTTTCAGAGAGCATGACCTCCTCGATGACATCCTGAATGGCCTTGGCCGCAATCACCTCGCCGTGCTTCTCCCAGGGACGCACGAGGACGCCGGCCTTGAGGTAGTTGCAGACAAGCTCCGCGTCCCAGGGCTGGTCGCAGTGCATTGGCCAGGCGAGAATCGGCTTGCCGTGGCTCAGGCTCTCCATGGTGGAGTTCCAGCCGCAGTGGCTCATGAATGCCGCCGTTGAGCCGTGCGCCAGGATCTCCAGCTGCGGCGCCCACCCGGTGATCACCAGCCCCGTCCCTTCCGTGTCCTTGGTGAACTCTGACAGCAGCTTCTCGTGGCAGCTCTCGGCGGCGTCCTCCGCGAATATGTCTCCGCGGTCGGCGTCGCGCAGCACCCAGATGAACCGCTGCTTGCTGCCCCGCAGTGCTGCGGCGAGCTCTTCGATCTGCTCCGCTCGCAGAGACGATGTCGTGCCGAAGGACACGTAGAGCACCGACGCCGGGGGCTGCTTGTCGAGCCAGTCGAGGCACTCGTGCCGCTGCTTGCCCGGCATGGACGCGCTCGCGGGGAAAAGCGGGTTCAATGGTCCGATGGCGAAGATCTTCTTGCCGTCGGCCGCCAGGTGGCCGGCGACGGCGTCGACGAAATCACCCTCGAGCGCGTGGCATGTGTTGGCCAGGAGGCCTGCGCCAGGCGAGATCTGCTTCGGCGGTCTCGCCCGCCTGACGTAGTCCATGAACTCGTCTGTCGTATGGCGCTCGACGCCGCTGAAAGCCAGGCCGTTCTCACGCAGTAGCTGGGCGTCGATTTGCCCAACAAGCATGGACACGGCTAAGCAGTGCAGCCCGAACGCCTCGCAGTTGGGCAGCCGCGCCGCCTCCTCGACGGCGTAGGCGTTGATGCGGTCGTGCACGACGACGACGCGGCGGTGGGAACCGCAGAGCTCCTGGAGTAGCGCCGCGAGCGGAGCGCGCGCCTCGGCGGTGTAGGTCTCGAACAGGGGCATGAGGTGGGAGGGGAATGGCGAGGCGGCGGTGGGGTCTGGAGGCGGGGAGACGTAGGAGGAGATGCTCAGGGGGTGGAACTTGATCGACCGGAGCGCCTCGTCGCCCCAGCCGTGCACGCGCGCGCGAGCCTGCCGGACGTGCTGCGCGGGCGCGGCGTAGTGCACGTCCACCTCCACCCCGCGCGACGCGAGCTGCAGCGACAGGTGCAGCAGCTGGTTCAGGTGGCCCTGCGCCGGGAACGGCACCGCCACGACGGCCACAGACTCCGTTGCGTGGTTCTCGCTCCCCATCGCTCTGTGTTTTTAGTGCCGTGCCTTGCCGTGGTGCTCTGATGAGAGATTATTTTTTTGGACAGACTGATGAGTGATTTGGCTGATGAACTCGAACGTCTGGCAGGTTATATATGCAAGCAGGAGCGAGCCAAGCCAATTAGTGGCGAGCAGGAGCAGAGCAGCTCGTTAAAACTACCCAATGTGCATGCAAAAAAAAAAATGTGTATAATTATAATTATAATTAATAACGAAAGATTACGGTGATATCTTACAGATACTGTACATAGCACATACAAGAAAATTAATGCCAAATAGATGTTATACACAATTTTGTACTGTACTAAGATTGTACAACTTAATAATTGTAATAAAATTATGATTCTAGTATCAATTATATCATTTATTATAGAGATAGTATCATACAACAATATCTACCACATAATATCATACATTATAGATACTATCAACTCGATCGAGGAGATTAAATTTTTAGCTAATGGTGATAGACATATTTCTTTTGTAAAAGTGGATCGCTCGCAAAATAGGGTTAGTCACTGTCTAGCAAACTTTGCGAGGACAGAACTATGCACGGTTGTTTGGTTTGGCTCAGGGCCGGAGGTTTTGTCTCCGTTTCTCGACCAAGACCTGGTTGTAAGTCCTATTGCTTAATATAAAACCACTTTTACCCGAAAAAAAAAAAAACTCTGACCAGCCTCACACGCTTGGACATTAATCAAAAGTGTCTATCTGCGTCCGACCGGTTATAATTTGGGTAAATTTCTAGCTCAGCGGCCGATGCAAACTGACTCGTATGTCGTGGTGATGCATTCACGGCCCAAATTTGTGCAAAATGCATCGGCACGGTGAACGCACGCGTCCGCGCCCTTGTCGCTCGGGCCCGCCTTCTAGCCACCGCACGGGCTTCGCCTTGACTTTCCACGCCACGTTAATAGTGTTGCCCCGCCTTCCGTGCGCCAGAGATAGCGCGGGTGGCGCTTGGGTATCTACGAAAGACATTGAAGGCGAGGCAGCGCCCAGCTCCTTTTAAGGGGTGTAGGCCACCTCCGCCCCGGCCACCCCTTTGCCATTAGCCATCGCTGCCATCAGCGCTAGAGATGGCCCCCAAAAACCCATCGAGCGATGGCGCCATGGGCACGGGTTGGTCGTTCCGCAAGGTGAAGAACAACCACGAGGCCGGCTTGTCTCGGGCCGGCAAGAAGAAGAAAGAGCGGCAATGCCACTACGTCCTGGTAGACGTCGCGCGCCAATTGTTCAACCCAAGCAAGTCGGCGCCCTAGCGGGACGTAAGCCAGTTGAGCAGGTGGTACCTCAACTCGTGAGGGCAGTGAGAGATGTGACGAGATACGACGCCGCCGCTTCATCCTGACGTCAGATCTGTGCAACAATCCGACGTTCTCCCTAAACTCCTACAATTGGATCATGTTTGTGATGTGGGAGTTCCACCCGTACCGCCATGCGGCTTAACTCAGCGACATCGGCTACTTTAACTGGGAGCTCGGCGTCGGCCTCGACGACGATGAGGAGGAAAAAAATAACAACAACGACGATGTGGAGGGCGTGAGACAAGTTGTTCAACAACGGCGGGGCGCCTTATCCACCTACTGTCGACTCGGAGAAGTAGCTGATGGACCTTAGAAAGAAAGAGGACCTCGGGCTGGCAATCGTTCAGAGAGAGCTCGAGGAGCTCAGCCGCTGGAAAGGCCTTGCCATCCAGCTACGGGAGGCTGCATTGGCGCATGGAAGTCCGTTAACGCTGTCGGTCATTCCTACGCACCATGCCTCCAGCTCCGCCCGCACCAACAGCTACACCGCCACCACCTCCTTCGGCTCCGCCGCGCCGTCCCACCGGCACCACAACCGACGTTGTTCTGGTCCTGGCCGTGGGTGCCTTAGGTCTTCGTGGAGCTTGTTCAACATCGACACCATCGAGGGCGAGGAGGTGATTATGGTGCGAACCGTCCTAGATATGATTTTATTTTAAAGTTTTTTTTATTTTCCAGCACTATTTAAATTACGTTACATGTATTTGTGGAAAAATGCGTCGGGCCGCTGGGAAGGTCCCGACCCAAACAGACAACCCCAAAAATTGGCCATTTTCCTATCCACCAACCAAAACGGACATAAACGAACACAAATCACGTCCAAAATATGTCAGGCCCACTGAGATGACCTTAGCATTACATCGTGGGGAGGGGGGCTAGGGTGACGAGAGATAGCGATAAGAGTATCTCCATTCTTGGCTCCCGCAACATCGTTGATCCAGCCGTACAGGGGTGCGGCACGAACATCCGTGTATGGGTGGAATATCTGCCCAGGCGTGCCCCTATACGACACGCAAGAACGTCCGTGTATGGGTGGCGTCTCTAGGAAGCAGTAAACCACCGTTTTCGTATTTTATTTGTTTCAGAGCTTTCTGGATAGCTAAAAATCGAGGAAAAAATAACTGATCATTTTTTCACCCGGAGAATGACCATGAGCGAAAGAATCACGTGAGGGGAGCCACGAGGGCCAAACCTAAGCCATATTTGTCTTGAAATTTATTGAGGCGGTGGCGGAGGCGAAAGTCCTCTTCTACTCCGGAAGAGAGCAGATTCTACTGCACCGGTGCCTCTGGTGAAGGGGAAATCGACGCCATCGACATCCCCACTCTTCCTTGGCTTGGGAGGAGGCATCTACATCAACATCTTCACCATCACCACCATCACCACCATCTCAATCTACGAGATCGACGTCACGCCCTCATAGTTTGCGTTGAATTGAACCCCGGATATTGCTTTTCGTGCTATTTCATGTTTGTGATTGGTAATTTGCCGATATTTTCTAGGGATATTATATATTAAGATTGTGTTGTAATCATTATGCCTCTGGTTCATGTCATTTTTGACACTTGTGAGTAGTTCTCCACGTTCCTGAGAGCATATGATGATCTGGTTATGATTCTATATGATTTGCAATGAGTATTTGGCAAGTTTTCTATCTTTTACGTTGTTCTATGATGGTTTTTGTGAACGTAGACGGCATATTACTTCACCTATATGGACTCATAGGGCTGCATTTTAATGTAATGCATTAATTTTGGAAGGGACGTACTGACAGAAACCGTTTTCCAATACTATGGGTTGCATTAGAGGGGTTTATGTTGGGGACCAATGATCTTATTTCTATGGTTGGACATTTATGTCTTAATGAATCCTATGCTTGCATATGAAAATGGCTCTAGGACCCATCATAAGGGGTGTGTTTGCAGATATATATGGCTGCACCTAATTTAGTCTCCACCCCTAATTGAATTAAGCTTGACAATATATTTACCATGTTGTGTAGAACTCAGATGCTAGTAAATCCATGCCGTCCTCGGGAAATTTAGTCTCATATAAGCACACACACACTTGATCTTGTCCTCTTTCTACATAGAAGATTGGATTTCGCTCGTCGAGAGCTTCTACTTATTTGCTATTTAGTTTATGCACTTTATTTTTATTGCAAACTATACACCCAAAATACCAAAACTGCTACTTTATTATTATTATTATTTTCTTGTCTATTATTCTAACCAATAACTTCAGCTCCTCGTGGGTTCGATAAACTTTCTTATTAAAAAGTACTACAATTGATCTCCTGCACTTGGGAGCCATCAAGAAACTTTTCTGGCGCTGTTGCCAGGGAGCGTAGCGCTATTGGTAAGTGAGTGGTAAGAAAGCCTCTACTATTTTTATTATTTGATATCTATCTTATCATGGGTATGTCTAGCCGTGAAGAGATTGGATTAATTTTATATAATTATGCTTCTGCTCAATCTGTTAAAGAAAATGAAGAGAAACCACCTGAATCTAAGGTGGCATTTCAAAATCCTATTTCTATTGCCAACCAAGGTATAAAACTAACCTTCATAGGAGATAAAAGTCAAACTGCTATGGGACATATACATGCCATTGAAGATCTATGCTCTTTATTTAAATTGGCACGTGTTTTTCATGATTATGTGAAGAGAAAATTATTACATCTATCTTTTTCTGGTAATGCTTGCATATGGTTTAGATCTTTGGAATTTAAATGCCGTCTTGACTAGAAATTACTGAAGAAGGCCTTCTATACCAAGTTCTATACCCCTAAAGAAGCTTATTATGATTGTTGTCATATTTATTATTTTTGGCCTCATGTTGGAGAAAGTATTGCTAAGCTTGGGGGAGGTTTAATGAACTCATCCGTAAGAATCCTTGTCATGGTATTCCTGATAGTCTTATATTCATAAACTTTTATGTGAGGTTGCCTCATCATCATAGGGATTTTCTCGACAATTCATCTGAAGAGAGTTTTACTAATAGAACTCAACAAGAAGCAAGGAATTTATTGCATACTATTGCTAATAATTCATCTGCATGGGATCTTGATAAAGGTAACGAGCCTCATTTCGAATTTGAATATGCATGTGTAGAGAATTTCTCTACTAATATATTGTTTGAAGAATCAAATAATAAGTTTTCTCTTGATCCTCATATTTTAGTAGAAGTTTCTAAATCTTTTGCTTACCATTAGAATGTTCCTAAGAAGGGATTTAAAGTTTATACTGAACCTCTTAAGGATTCACCATATATTTCTGAAGTTGAGAAACAAGTTCAGCAAGCTTCCTCTGTTATTATAGAAGAATATGTGGAATCTCCTCCATATCCAAAGAGGGTGAAGGAAAATTTACTAACCACTGTTGAAAATAAGAGTGCTAAAAGATTTCATGAACCTTATGAACAAATTACTATGGAGCCTAAAATTTCTTCCATCAAAGAATTAAATGAAGAGACTCCTTGTGATGTCTATTTATGCGAATATTCCACTAATGTAATTCAAGGTAATACTGCTAGAGTTGGTAAACCTATATATCTTGTGCTATTGGAACTTCATTTTATCATGGTCTTTGTGATATTGGAGAAAGTATAAGTGTGATACCATATTCTCTATATCTTGAAATCAAGCCCGATATTGATCCCATACACAAGCAGGAAACATGTATAACTATTCAACTTGCTAATAAATATGTTATCTGTCCTCTTGGTATGGTAATATATGTTAAACTATTAATAGGAAAGATAAAGTATCCCGTTGATTTTATTGTACTTGGTTGCTCCCAAGATGCATTTTGTCCTATTATATTTGGTAGACCTTTCTTACATGCTATTGGAGCTGAAATTAATTTGCCAAAAGAAAGAGTGTTTATTATATGTGCTGGAGAAATGTTAGAATTTATTTTTTCCAAGTTACTGATATGCATTTAGAAAAAAAAGTTTCAAAAAGATATTGTGGAAACTCTTGCTTCTGTGGCAGTTGCTTCATCGGACGTGGTGGAGCGATATGTACTTAATCAAGAGGAACCATATAGTAATTAAAAAAGAGAAGCATTAGAACAAATTCTATCTCAACAATGAAAAAACATTTCATGATCTCTAGGGTTTTGCGTGTTTGATAAAAACGCCGGTGACGATCTAACTTTATGTTAACTGTGTGACAGATACAGAAAAAGTATCACGACCGATAATATCGATACCCTTAAAAAGGTGAAAAGAGTTGGGCTAGTGGCCGGCGCTGCCGGTGGATGAAGGCCGGCACTGCCGGTGGTTGCACCCCGACACTGCTGGCTATCCCTGTCGACCAGCTGTGACCTAATTTTCAGGGCTGGCACTACCACCATCTCAGGGCCGGCACTGCCGCTGAAGTTGTCCCAACGGGCAGTTTTGGTGGAGGGGTATATAAGGAACCCTTCTCCTACCTTGGAAAGTTTCTCAAACCCTCAATACTTGTTCCACCATTGCTGAGCCACCAATAACACCAAAATCGTCAGATCTCCTCCCTCTACCACCCAAATCTCATGAGCTTTGGAGAATCGAAGGAGAAGACCCCGATCTACATCTTCACCAAATCGATTTGCATTTCCCCCTCATTTTGTTGAGGGCCCCTTTGCTAGTGTTCCTCTTTGGAAACCCTAGTTGTTTGTGGTTGATTTGTTCTTGTTGTTGTTGTGTTGTTACAGATTTTGCGAGCCTCCAATTCAGTTGTGGATGTGTGCCCCAAGAATCTTGTAAAGGCCCGATTTCCGCCTCGAGGAAATCCCTTAGTGGAAGTGGGCTAGGCCTTTGTGGAGTTGCTCACAGGAGACCTGAGTGAAGCCTTTGTGGCGTTGGTCTGGCCTTCGTGGCGACCACACTCCTCCAAACGTAGACGTACTTCCCCTCAAATGGAAGGAACTACGGGAATCATCTATGTGTCTCTGCGTGCTCCACTCTCGGTTACCTCTATACTTATTAGCTCCCCTATATATTGTCTAGCTATATATCTTGCTTAGTAGTTGATCTTGTCATATAGGTAAACTCACATAGTTGCATATCAAGAAAATTTACCTTTGTGTCAAGCCTAAATTGAAAAAGAAATAAAAATTGGTTACCACCTATTCACCCCCTCTAGGTGCGGCATACGATCCTTTCAATTGGTAACAGAGCCTCGGCTATTATTTCGGGCTTAACCGCCTAAGAGTATGCCAGACGATGATGCTTCGGAAGGGGTCGCGAAGCCGGTCTCTATGGATGATCTCAAGTTGATGGAAACGTCTTTGAGGTCCTCCATGGAAGCTCAAATGGAAAGTATAAAGATAATGCTTTCTAGGCTTATGCCACCGGTTCCCCCACCATTCCCGTCATAGAGGAAAGGGACAAGTGTGCGTTAGAAGAGGGAAATGCTTCGGCCTTACCCTCCTCAAGCAAGCCCTTGGATGGTGATCACTTAGACAAAAATAAAACCCCCAATGCTTCTCCTAGGGCAACAAGTGTCGGAGTGAGCTACAATGCTTTTCCTCAACCTTTCTTCTCTCCCAACATCCCGGTTCCCCATCCTCATATAAACATTAGGGGTGATCTACCGAAGTTTAATGTTCAAGATTTTAGTACTTGGAAATTTTAGTTTCGCTCTCATGTTTGCAGTTGACATAGGCATCCCAAATGGGCCTGCCGAAGATAGTACCCGGGGTTTACTGAAGGCCCACTACACGAAGAATAAGAAGATTCGGGAGTCCAAGATATATTAAGGAAAGTTAGAGTTGTAATAGGAAGTGTTATTTGTAATCTGGCGGGATGAGTTAGAAACCGTCCCGGACTCTGTAACTTGTACAAAACGAAACCCTCGGCTCCGCCTCCTATATAAAGGGGGAGTCGAGGGACGAAGAGATCATCGAATCATTGTTACAAACCCTAGTTGTCAAAATCGTCGAGTACTTTTCGGCTGAAACCTTCGAGATCTACTTTCCCTCTACTTCCAACTAAACCCTAGCCTACAATCCATAGGCATTGACAAGTTGATACCTTGTCAATTGGCGCCGTCTGTGGGGACTAGAGGCGTAAGGATCTGATCTCGATGGCACGTTCAAGATCTTCGACATCGTCAACCGCAAGCAACGCAATGGATCGAGGTAAACAGATCACTGCTGGTCCTGTCGATTTTGTTCCTCACCCACCCTCCCGTTTGGATGCATATGCGTATCTGGCGGAGCCCATGGAGATGACGTTCGGAAGGTTTCACTTTCGCGTCGAGAAGGAAGGATCGTATCGTGTCAAAATTCCGATTTCGTCGGGATCGTCGGCGGTCGATTCCGATTTTTCAAGCTATACATCGTCAACCGAATCAGGAGAAGAAGAAACTTCGTCGACACGCTACGTCAGCACCAGAGCAAGAGAGAAACTCGCCAAGATCTTCAACGACATGTCGTTTGAGTCATCTGCGGACTCATATATAAGCGATGGCTCAAGCGATGTCGACGATTCACGACTTCATCGACAAATCTATCACAGTGGGCAAGGTCTTCATCAATCTCAACGATGATGTCACCAAACCCAACATAGATCTGAATACAAAGTATCATCAGATTTATGCCATTGAAGATCAAGAGGAAACATCTGAGGCTTTCGACGATCTGGGAAATCCATACGTCGATCCCTCCAATCTGCGACAAGGCCTGGGCAATAAATACGTTGGGCCACAGCCGCGAGACAGAGTTCAACTTTCGCAAGCAGCGTGGGATAGAGCCGCGAGAGCTATGAACGGTTCAGAACCAATGGCCACCACAGCCACACCAGAGGAGTTGCAAGCATATCAATATAGGCTCGCACGAGCTGCAAAAGAATTGGAAAAACAGACAGCTGAGTTAAACAGAAGAAAGGAGGCAGCTTCTGCATCTAGCAGGAGAAGGGCAGATCTAAGCCGACAATCTAGAACTTCGGGTGATAGCCACAGGGAGGCGCGGAACAGAGCAAGATCAAGGTTGCAACATATACCCGAAGCAGAAAGAGAGCACTTGGTCCAAAACCTCGACATGTCCTTTATGTCGATAGATACAAGAGGAAATATCATCCCTAAGACACCAGAGGCTGGGTATATGGCGACACATGCTTTTATCCTTGCATCTAAACCACCTCCAGGTGATCCAAGGGAAACACTATACAATATGGCGGTAGCAGGAGTTGGAGCTATGGGGACAGCGTTTGTATCAACGCCTCCCGAAGGAGCGGCAAGGCAAAATAGTCCACGACCTGCAGCAGCAACAGCGGCAGCACCTGAAGGACCAAGTGGAGCAAGAGACACATCAGCACAAGCAAGGGTCGACAGAGCGCGGCAAAGCAGAAGGGATCATCGGCAATCTCCGGAGCTTAACGATGAAGATATGTGCGGCTTGCCATGCTTCACGAGGAGAGTCCGAAAAACTCGAGTCCCTTCAGGATTCAAGTTACCCGACAACTTCAAGAAGTTCGACGGCCTTCAAGATCCAGAGGATTGGCTAGTTGATTATCTCGAGACAGTAAAACTCACAGGAGGAACCAGGGCAACAGCTATGCAAAGCATCCAGGTGCATTTGAGTGGAGCCGCACGATCTTGGATAAAGAAACTCACTCCAGGATCTATCGACAGCTGGGAAAGTTTCGAGGACGTGTTCGTCAAGAACTTCAGATCCACGTGCAAAAAACCTGCGTCGTTAGAGGAGTTGAGAGCATGTCGACAAAAGCCAGATGAGCCAATGAGAAAGTACATCCAAAGGTGGAATATCATCAAAAACTCGGCAGAAAATATATCTGACGAGAGAGCAATAGATGCGTTTGTCGCAGGAATCAGGCGTGGAGATTTTGTCGAGGACTTGGGAAGGACCAATCCAAAGACAGTATCCGCGTTAATGGAGATAGCAAACAGATGGGCAGATGGAGAAGACGCTGTCCACAACAAACGGCACAGGTCGCCAGAGGAGGACCGTGGTCGAAGCTATCAACCGAGGCGACGATTTCCTCGGCGTACCCGAACTATGACGCTCCAGGGCAAATTTCGGCGAGGTTTTCGGGCAAACACAGGAGGAAACAACAGAGATGATTATCGTGAGAAGCAGTGAACAACGAGGTGATAACAGGGATGATTCTCGCAACAACAGGCAAAATAGCGGGCCTAGGTTCCCAAGGCCTTTCGTGTCCCCTGAAGAGATGATGAATGGGCCGTGTCAAATGCACTTTTTCCTCGACAGCAACGGTAAAAGACAGTCAGGGCACCTGCAGAAAGACTGTCGAAATTTTCAGGCAATGCTAAGGTATGCAGAGCACGCTAATGCGCGGGCAACACAGAGAAATCCTCGAGAACCCAGGAGCGAGATTCACTTGCCGCCTCCTCCCGCGATTACAGACGACAATCGGCATCAGCTCAGAATAGCGGCAGCACCTCCACCACCACCTTATGTTGATCCTAACTCCAACGGAGCGGTGTCGATGATTCAGAAGGGAAGGCCGTCCAATAGAGCTCAGAAAGTAATCTCACGACAGGTGTTTATGGCAGAAAAAATGCCTCCACCAACAGTTGAGTATCTTAATTGGTCAGGACAAGATATTGGCTTCACCATAGCAGATCATCCGCAGCAAGTTCCTCGACCAGGGCAGTCAGCACTTATTACGCGGCGATTATCGCGGGATTTGATGTCTCTCGAGTGTTCATAGACGGCGGCAGCAGCCTAAACCTTATGTATGCAGATACATTGAGGAAGATGAACATATCCTTAGCAAACTTGAAGCCAATAGACACAAGGTTCCACGGCATCACACCAGAGAAACCAAGTTATCCATTGGGGAAAATCAATCTCGACGTTCAGTTTGGAACCCGAGAAAATTATAGAATCGAGAGGTTGGAATTTGAAGTCGTGGATTTTCCGTCGCAATACCACGCCTTGTTGGGACGACCAGCATATGCTAGATTTATGGCGGTGCCACACTATACATACCTGTTGTGGAGATTGCCTGGACCAAAGGGACCAATCACAGTCAAAGGAAGCTTCGCCTTAGCCGATAAGTGCGACAAGGATTTTCATCGGCTATCAGAAACTTTCGGGATGCAAGCTGAGTATTTGGCGTCAAAAAGCATGACTGACTACGATGTACTGCCGGACGTTGGAAGGCCAAATAAAGAATCAACTTTCAATACCGAGAAAAATTCTAAGGAAGTGCAGATTCACCCGACAGACCCGAAAAAGACGACGTCCATTGCAACAAATATGGATATCGCATAGGAAAGCGCGCTCGTCAAGTTCCTCCGTGAGCACTGGAAAATCTTCGCATGGTGTCCAGCTGACATGCCAGGAGTACCCAGGGAACTTGCCGAGCACCACCTCAACTTAGATCCTCTCGCGAGACCAATCAAACAACCCTTGCGGCGTTTTTCGGAACCAAACCGCAAAGCTATGTTATCAGAAATAAATCGACTTAAGGATGCTGGTTTTATCAAAGAGATATCTACAGAAGCCACATGGGTAGCTAACCCAGTGATGGTGCCGAAGAAACACACGACAGTCCTTCGCATGTGCGTCGACTTTACGTGTCTCAATAAACATTGTCCAAAGGATCACTTTCCCCTCCCGAGGATCGATCAAATTATCGACTCCACGGCGGGATGCGAACGTCTTTCCTTCCTGGACGCATATTCTGGTTATAACCAGATCAGATTGAAAGAAGAAGATGAAGTAAAGATGTCAACACCCGGATTTTTAAGTCCGAATGCCTATTATGTCATACATCGCAATCCCAGGAATATTGTTGTTGCGAGGCATAATAGTTAAGTATCACAGTCATCATTCATTACAAACCATAAGTCTTACAAATTGGAATCACATGATCCATTTTACACGAATAGTTGATCTATCGATCAACGAACAACACAAGTTCATAGTTCAACATAGCGGAAGCGTAAGATACAAGGACTCTCTAGTCCACAGGCCAACGCTTGACGTCGGAAGGCGCTTAGTTGTCGTAGGCGTCCTGCTGGTCATCTCCTTGGTCATCTTCATACTCTGGCCATTTGAATAGCCAGGGACAAAGCCGTGAGTACGTTGAGTACTCGCAAACTAATACTAATGTAAGTGCTAGACATTCTAGTATGGTTTGCTAAGCTCTAGTTTCTTTGCATAAAGCTAGTTTTAGTTCACAAAGTTTTGAGAAAAAAAAAGCTTACTCAAGAACTAACTAACTCAAGGGGGAACATTAGTGTCATTCCCACCATTCAAGTGGTGATTTCAATTCAATTCACCACGAGTCATTTCACCATCAACCTTTTCAACATCTTTTTCAAAGATATGACATCGGAAACTGTATGGCCTTTCCAACCGTCCGTAACCGTGGACGCGGCTATTCGAATAGGTTTACACTCTGCAGAGGTTGCCCACTTGTGCCACAACATTTGATTTCATCCGTCGGGATTTCCCCGAATAATCGTAACACAGTACGCGGATCATCAACCATAACCTTTCACTTACGAACCCTAGTATGAGCACCTCTCCCCATGAGCTTGGCCTCCCAGTGAAGACAGTCAGTCAGCCTGGGAACTGCACAGGGCTTGGGCCGGACATTCACCTCGTTTCGCATCATATCGTATCGTTTCTTTTGTGGTAGAGGCAGCTTTCGGCATAACCCCGATGACGCTTGTTTAGAGGGAACCCATACTAAGACGCATAAACTTCTAGTTAAGCCCTACCCATAATCAGGTATTGTGGGGGTACTTACTAATTGGAAAGGTATCGCATTCAAACCAACATCATGTTTTATCAAAAATCACCATCTTCTCTTGGTCATATTCACCTTCAAAAATCATTCAATGGAATGCATCTTCATTCCAAGGTTTCAAAATCCTTTCAAAAACATGTTGTTCCCAGCTAGAGTAGTCAAGTTTAGTTCATTAGCACTAGCTCTAATTCATGAGGGGTGCTGCCTTGCTTTGCTTGGAAAAGACTAACTCACTACTCTACTAACCAACTTGTACTTTGACCAAAGTTAACTATAAAAGTAACTCTTTTAGAAAACAAGTAAAACTTGTAAAGTAAAACTTGGGATGGGTTCACATAAGAAAAGGTAAGAACATGGTGCCTTGCCCAAAGGCTTTGCACTTTGCAAGAATGTTAGCTTGCATAGTAATTTAGCTTGCCTTGGTAGTTCTCAAACTGTTCCTCTTCCTCCTCCTGGTAGCAACCTTCTTCTTCGGCGTACTCTCCGGTGCTACCGTCTAAATTTGAATACGAGTATAATTACTCACTAATTCAATGGCTATTCCACACATCACAAATAAACACACAAACTACTCTATGCACACACATAAATAAACTAGGGTGCATGGGTTGTGGGATTTAAATAGAATGTGTATTCCATATGTAAATGATAGTTTCCATAGGGTTCTTGAGAAATAATTTCCTCTCATTGAAATCTTCTTAAGAGTTAATTTCTCCAACAATCATGGATGAACTCATCTTGACCTAAGTCAAATGTTCATCATCATCATCATTTGGGAGAATGATTTAAATGAGGTGGATCACCTCATACCATTTAAATAACTCTACCTTTGATTTAATTCTCAAGTAATTCATATAAGAGAGTTTGGGACCAGGGGTCCAAACATCCCATGAATTCATGTGAGACAAGTTTAAGTGAAGTGTAATACTTCACACAATTTAATTCTAATAGTTTTGGATAATATCAACTAGTTAAACTAGTCAAAATATCCATTCATTAAACCATGGCATGATCATGCAAAGTGACCACACCATTTTATTGCATAACTAATTAGTGTAAGTCAAATGTGAGCTATTAGAGTTGGAATTAACTTAATATCTATTTTGGTTGATTTTTAATAACTATTTGAATAGGGAAAAGTCCCTGCCTTGTTATTTTTGTCACATTAATTCTACAAGGAAATTGACCATGAGGCCAGTGGCATTGGATAGAGAATTTCAGTGGCTTTCTAACAATATAAAATTCACTAAATTTGGTTTAGCCAATTTGAAATGGTTGAATTTCAAAGTTTGTGCAGTATTGGAAAATGTTTGGAAAAGTTTAAATCGAATTTGAATTAAACAGGCCGGCGGGAAACCAACGTGGGCCGAAACGGTTTAAACAGAGGAAAACGGCCCAGCAGCGCATCCAGTGCGCGCGGGCCTGCTGACAGGGTGGGGTCCGCTGTCAGCCTCCTTTAAACCCGAAACGGTACGAGGCGACGTGGAGCGTAGGATTAGAGAGGGATCTAACGGCTGAGGTGCATCGTCTCGCCGGTGAGAGAGAGGTTCGCCGGCGGCTCGGGTAGGGGGTGGGAGTGCTAACCAGGGCTCCCGCGGTGGCTGGCAGTGTGCGTGATGTAGATGTGGACGACGGCGAAGCTCCTGGCACCGGCGGCTCGTCCTGGGGCGGCTCCAATCGACGGCGGCGAGGTGCGGTACTGGCGGGCTCCGATCCTCAAATTGGGGCAGCTCCGGCGACAATCGAGCGAGTGGTTGGGTGGAGGAGAAGCAGTGGAGGATGGTGAACGAGACGGTGTGCTCAACCGTCCAGGGAACGCCGTATTTATAGATGGCCAAGGGTGCTGCGTGGCCGTGAAGAAGTCGACCGAGGTGCGGCGGTTCCGGCGAGGTGTTGGGCTAGGCAAGGGTGCTACGACGTTCTCCTCGTCTGTGCGAATCTGTAGGTGGCAATGGCGCGGTCGGGCGGCGTCTGTAGGCGACGCATTGCTTCCGTGTCTGCCGTGCTGGTCGCGGGATCGCGTCGTCGTCTACGGCGACGGCGGGCACGGGTCATGGTCTTGGGCGTGTCTGGTGGCTGCGTGGCGACACGGCGATGCTCAACTCGCGGCTAGGTGGTCCAGGGCGTGCTCGAGGTGGCTGTGCAGCGCGTGTCCAGGGCGCGTCCGCGGCGCTCGCTCGCGACGTCCTCGGCATGGCGCGGCCACCATCGGGCGCGTGTGTTCCGGCGACGGTCGAGCTCATCCTCGACCAGGGCTGTGCTAGGCGAGGCTAGGCAGTGTGGTGGCGTCTCGTGGCGAGGGGGCCAGGGTTGGCAAGCAAGGGAGAGAGGGGGAGGCTCGGCATGGTGATGCCATGGCCGGCATGGCCATGCCATGCAATCTAGCTCCTCCTCCTTAGCTCCACTATGTTTCCTTTAGGGTTAGAGGGGGCAGGGGAACCATTTGGTGCAATTTGGGGTAGGTTAGTTTGAGTAGATCACTATTTGCTATAGTGTGTGAATAGTGTTCAAATTTGGAAAATACAAAATTATCCAAATTGGAAATAATTCAAAAGGGAAAAGTTTGTGATATGTGAAGGTGGAGATAAGTTGTAAATGACCAGAGATGAATTGAGGTGGTGGTGGAAAAATTAGATTTCAAAATTTGGCCAAAATGGCTAAGTGAAGATTGTTGAACTTGTTATAAAGTTGCAACTTTGGATGAGCATAGCTAATGATCAAAGATGAATTTGGCAGGGTGGTCTTCATCAAAGTTGTTCACCTTGATGTTGACTTTGAAATGGTGCAAAGAGTTAGCAAGAATTGGTTTGAGAAAATTGAATTGCAGGGGCTCAAAGTGGTGATCAGGCTAAAATTGGCAGATTTGGTCATCATCACAGGTGAGTGGGAAAAGTGTTTGAAATTCATTTGAATTGTGAACCCTTGCTTCCAAAAGTTGTAATAAGTGTTTAGTAACCTTATTCAACTAATGGTGAAGACTCAATAGGTCTAGGGTCAAAATTTATAAAAAATGCCATAGGGCATATGTGAGGGTTTTTAGGGTTTTTCAATTATGGGAATTTCTTCCTTTTTGATTTATTTGGTTGGTGATCTTCATATGATCACCCTAGGGTTTTAGAGCCAATCAAATACCAGTAATAACAATCATCATGGCATATCACTCAAATGCACAAGTCCTATGCATGGTACTATATGCAAAAGAAAAGTTTTTGTTGGTTTGCAATTTTGTATTTCTGGAATCCTCTAACTTTCTTTTTATTGAAATTTGGGGTGTTACAAACCCTTCCCCCTTACAAAAGATCTCGTCCCGAGATCGAAACGAAAGTTAGGTACTAAAGAGATCTGGGTACTCCTTCTTCATGAAGTCTTCGCGTTCCCAGGTGGCTTCATCCTCGGTATGATTGCTCCATTGGATCTTCAAAAATTTGATGCTTCGGGTGCGGGTGGTTCTGTAAGCTTCTTCTAGGATGCGAATCGGCACTTCGCGGTAAGTCAGATCCTGGTTGATATCTACCGATCGGTGATCGATGTTCTTGAACACTTCGGTCTTCTCAGGGACTTCAAGACATTTCCGGAGGAGTGAGATGTGAAAAACGTCGTGCACAGCCGACATTTCTTCAGGCAACTCCAGTTGATAAGATACTTCACCTCGGCGGCTGAGGACTTGGAAAGGTCCCACATAGCGCGGTGCAAGCTTTCCTTTCAGCTGAAACCTTTGCATCCCTTTCAAGGGGGATACTTTGAGATAGACGTAATCTCCGATCTCAAAGGTCATCTCCCGACGTCTCTTGTCGGCGTAGCTCTTCTGTCTGGATTGCGCAGTCTTGAGGTACTCGCGGATCTTGTGAACCTTCTCTTCGGCTTCACGAAGAACGTCTGGGCCGAAAACTTGACTCTCTCCGACTTCTGACCAGTTCAGGGGGGTACGGCACTTCCTTCCGTACAAGGCTTCAAAGGGGGCCATCTGTAGGCTGGCTTGATAACTATTGTTGTACGAGAATTCGGCGTAAGGTAGGCAGTCTTCCCACTTGGATCCGTATTCCAGTACGCATGCCCTAAGCATGTCTTCCAGTATCTGGTTTACTCTCTCAGTCTGTCCGTCGGTCCCGAGGGTGATAGGCGGTGCTGAAATTTAGGCGAGTGCCTAGTCCTTCATGCACCTTACGCGTAACCTTGAGGTGAACTGTGATCCTCTGTCTGACACTATCGATTTGGGGGTTCCGTGCAAAGCGACTATTCTGGAGATGTAGAGTTCAGCTAACTTGGGGCCTTGATAGGTGGTTTTGACGGCGATGAAATGGGCGACTTTGGTCAATCTATCGACCACTACCCATATGGAATCATTGCCTTCTTGCATAAGCACGCATCCAAGTCCAGTCTTGGAGGCGTCGCAATATACGTCAAAGGGCTTTGCGATATCTGGCATGATTAGGATTGGGGCTGTTGTCAGTCTACTCTTGAGCTGTTGAAAACTCTCTTCGCACTTGTCGGTCCACTCAAACTTTCTGTCCTTTTTCAGCAGTTGGGTCATTGGTCGAGCGATGCTCGAGAAACCTTCTACAAATCTGCGGTAATATCCGGCTAATCCAAGAAAAGCGCGGACCTCAGTTTGTGTGGTTGGGGCTTTCCATTCCATAACAGTTTTGATCTTGGCGGGATCTACGGCAATTCCTCCTGCAGACAAGATGTGTCCGAGGAATCCAACTTCTTCCAGCCAAAACTCACACTTGCTAAACTTGGCGTACAACTGGTGCTGTCTAAGGGTTTCGAGGACAATCTCCAAATGCTGTTCATGTTCCTCTTCGGACTTGGAGTAGACCAGAATGTCGTCGATGAAAACAACGACAAATTTGTCCAAGAAGTTCATGAAGATCTTATTCATGAGATTCATGAAATAAGCAGGGGCATTGGTCAATCCAAACGACATGACGTTGTACTCATACAACCCATATCTGGTGGTGAAGGCAGTTTTTGGAATGTCGGTGGCTCGGATCTTCAGTTGGTGGTATCCAGTTCTAAGATCAATCTTCGAGAAAACTCGGGATCCGGTGAGTTGGTCAAACAAGTCTTCGATCTTGGGTAAGGGGTATTTGTTTTTGATGGTGACATCGTTAAGCTTACGATAGTCCGTGCATAAACGATTTGCACCATCCTTCTTGTCGACAAACAGGACTGGGGATCTCCAGGGGGATGCACTTGGTCTAATCAAACCTTTGGCTAACATGTCATCTACTTGCTTCTTCAGCTCCACAAGTTCGGCTGCGTTCATGCTGTAGGCTCTCTGGGCGATGGGTCCAGTTCCGGGGATTAACTCGATGATAAACTCGATATCCCGGTCCGGGGGCATACCGGGTAGATCATCCGGAAACACATCAGGGTAGCGACAAACGACCCTGATTTGATCCGTAGTTGGCTTGGATACACTTTGGTTGCGAGTAAATTTTCTGGGTA
Source organism: Lolium perenne (assembly GCF_019359855.2). Lineage (NCBI taxonomy): Eukaryota > Viridiplantae > Streptophyta > Magnoliopsida > Poales > Poaceae > Lolium > Lolium perenne. The sequence continues at coordinate 267,150,838 of NC_067245.2, forward strand.
GTTTTTCAGAGACGTGCTCAACTACGATACCGGTGCTGCTAGTCATGGTTATGGCTTTCTTGGCGCAGTCTATTAATCCATTGTGCTTGGACATCCAGTCCATTCCTAGGACAACTTCCAAACCTTTGGTTCCAAGTATGATTAGATTTGCAAAGAAATCTACATCATGGATTTTGATTGGCACATTTTTGCAAAATTTTCTGGCTTTGGTGGTTGATCCGGGGATTTGAACTATCATAACATGCTTCAAACTGAGGGGTTGAATTTTACTTGTTGATGCAAAATCTTCGGTGACAAAGGAATGCGATGCTCCGGAATCAAACAACACTCTAGCAGGGGTGTGGTTGACAGAAAACATACCCAGCACAACATCTGGTGCTTCCTGGGCTTCTTCGGCGTTCATGTGGTAGAGGCGGCCGTTGCGGTTGTTGGGGTTGTTGGGGACGAACTTCTTGCCGGTGGAGACACGGCGTTGCTGCTGAGCAGGGGCAGCGGTGTTGCCGGCGAGCTTGGCAAGACGCTTGGGACACTCGTTGGAGTAGTGCCCCACTACACCACACTCATAACAAGTGATAGTGCTCTTGTCCTGCTTGTTCGCAACGGGAATGGCATTGCTCCTGGTTCTGGGGTTGGTGTTGGGGTTGGTGTTGTTGGTGTTAGGGGCTCGGGGTGGAGCGCGGTTGTAATTGTTGTTGTTGTTGTAGTTGGTGTTGTAGCCTCCTGGCTTGGGGTTTCCTCCACTCCGGTTCTGATAACCGGGGCGAGAGTTCTGCATCGGGGGTTTGTTGTGTCTCGGAGTGAATCCTCCGCTTGAGCTAGGGCGAAACTTTTGGGGGTGGCTTGATCCACTCTGATTCGCCATGCGGCGCTTGCGGTTCTCATTGGCTTGGTTCAACTTGCCCTCCATCTGGATGGCGGAGTCAACAAGGGCTTCGAGGTCGGCGAAGGGGATGTTGACGAGGACAGTCTGCATCTCGTCATGCAGTCCGTTCAGGAATCTCTCCTTCCTCTTCTCAACGGTGTCAGTCTCATCAGGTGCATACCTTGACAAGGTGAGAAACTTGTCGCGGTACTCAACCACCGTCATGCGACCTTGTTTCAGTTCACGGAATTCATCCCTCATCTTCTTGATAAGACCCGGGGGTACATGGTACTTGCTAAACTTGAGTTTGAAATCCTCCCAAGTCATGAATTGACCTCCGTTCATGGCACGGGTACTTGTCCACCAAGCGCGAGCTGGTCCAGCGAGATAGTGAGTGGCGAACAACACCTTCTCGTTGGCTTCCACTCCAGCTACTTCCGCATTGTTCTCCATAGTCTGGAGCCAATCATCGGCGTCGAGGGGCTCCTCGGTCTTGCTAAACACCGGAGGGTTGGTGTTCTGGAAGTTCTTGAGCTTGGATCCGGGGTGGTCATGATTTCCATGGCCTTGGTTGGCGATGTTCTGCAAGGCGATGATGTTGGCTTGGCGCTCGGCTCTCTCGGTTTCCCGGTCTGTAAGCAGGGTTTGCAGAAGTTGCATCATCGCGTCGTTGGTGCGATTCGGAGGGGCCATCTGAAGATATAGAAGATCATGAGATAAGAGGGAACATTCTATGGTTCATTTTGGGTTAAGTTTGAAAAACACTTGAAAACTTGCAAACTTTTCATGACAAACATAACATTCATTCATTCATGCAACACATAGTACACACTACACACATACTCCAATGGTTTTAAGAACCATTCTCATGCTACGATACAAAGGACGGGATACAACTCACACCTACTATAAGTGAAACTAGTGCAACTACTCCTCATCATCTATATCGATCGGGACGTAGTCATCAGTTCCTGCCTCCAGGAACTCGTAGTCCTCCTCCTCGGTGTTCTCGTCCTCCTCAAAGTCGTCGTCATCGCTCAGAAAGGCGTCTCCTCCCTGAATATCGATGCCTCCATCGTCATCCTCCAGCTGAAGAATCTGATCCTCCTGGGCCTTGACAGTGGCCTCAAGTGACGCGATCCGGTCGCGAAGGCGGCGAATCGTAGCGTCCTTCTTGGCACGCTGCTGGCGAAGGCTTCTGCGGTCGTTGTTGAGTAGCTTGATCGCCTCGCCCTGCTCGATGATGTGAGCATGGGTCTGGTTCGCGTAAGCGCGATAGGCGTCGAGGTCCCTCATAGTCTGGTAGAGCATGAAGTCCAAGTGATCCACATGGTGCCTCAACTGGGGGTGCAGTGGCACATCCATGGGTCTTCCGTCAGAGTTGCGCCTCGCGAGATGCGCAAAGCGTTCCTCACGAAGTGCTTCCGCATTCTGTCCGCACAGACGAGCAAGTGCTTCCTGAAGAGCACGTGCAAGCCCGTCGAGCCAGTTGCTTTCCCTGAAAGAGAAAAGGATCCTCTCCGAGGTGGGAGGCTCCAGCTTGCCCCTCAAGTCGGCAGTGATAATCCACTGCAGTTCCCCTCCCGGCTGGTCGTCCACCTGAATCCCGTGAAACTCGGGGTGTGGGCGGCCAAGGTGATCCGACAGGGAGTCGAGGTCATGCTCGAAGATCAAGCTTCCTCCGTTTCCAAGCTGATAAAACTTGGTGTTGAGGGGTTCATTCGGCTCCATCTGAAAGAGAATTGGAGGAGTAAGTTAGAGAGTGCAAAGTGTGGCAAAGTTTTAAGTTGATTCAAATAAGATCGAACATGATTCCTCAAATTTTGGCAAAGTCTCAAAGGCAAGAATGTAGTAAATTTTCACAAATAATTTTCTTCCATTTGATTTCAAAGTTAAATTTTTCAGAACGCCCATTCTAACTAAGGTCTTCTAAGGTCAAACAATGGCTCTGATACCAACTTGTCAACACCCGGATTTTTAAGTCCGAATGCCTATTATGTCATACATCGCAATCCCAGGAATATTGTTGTTGCGAGGCATAATAGTTAAGTATCACAGTCATCATTCATTACAAACCATAAGTCTTACAAATTGGAATCACATGATCCATTTTACACGAATAGTTGATCTATCGATCAACGAACAACACAAGTTCATAGTTCAACATAGCGGAAGCGTAAGATACAAGGACTCTCTAGTCCACAGGCCAACGCTTGACGTCGGAAGGCGCTTAGTTGTCGTAGGCGTCCTGCTGGTCATCTCCTTGGTCATCTTCATACTCTGGCCATTTGAATAGCCAGGGACAAAGCCGTGAGTACGTTGAGTACTCGCAAACTAATACTAATGTAAGTGCTAGACATTCTAGTATGGTTTGCTAAGCTCTAGTTTCTTTGCATAAAGCTAGTTTTAGTTCACAAAGTTTTGAGAAAAAAAAAAGCTTACTCAAGAACTAACTAACTCAAGGGGGAACATTAGTGTCATTCCCACCATTCAAGTGGTGATTTCAATTCAATTCACCACGAGTCATTTCACCATCAACCTTTTCAACATCTTTTTCAAAGATATGACATCGGAAACTGTATGGCCTTTCCAACCGTCCGTAACCGTGGACGCGGCTATTCGAATAGGTTTACACTCTGCAGAGGTTGCACACTTGTGCCACAACATTTGATTTCATCCGTCGGGATTTCCCCGAATAATCGTAACACAGTACGCGGATCATCAACCATAACCTTTCACTTACGAACCCTAGTATGAGCACCTCTCCCCATGAGCTTGGCCTCCCGGTGAAGACAGTCAGTCACTGGAACCGCACAGTGGCTTGGGCCGGACATTCACCTCGTTTCGCATCATATCGTATCGTTTCTTTTGTGGTAGAGGCAGCTTTCGGCATAACCCCGATGACGCTTGTTTAGAGGGAACCCATACTAAGACGCATAAACTTCTAGTTAAGCCCTACCCATAATCAGGTATTATGGGGGTACTTACTAATTGGAAAGGTATCGCATTCAAACCAACATCATGTTTTATCAAAAATCACCATCTTCTCTTGGTCATATTCACCTTCAAAAATCATTCAATGGAATGCATCTTCATTCCAAGGTTTCAAAATCCTTTCAAAAACATGTTGTTCCCAGCTAGAGTAGTCAAGTTTAGTTCATTAGCACTAGCTCTAATTCATGAGGGGTGCTGCCTTGCTTTGCTTGGAAAAGACTAACTCACTACTCTACTAACCAACTTGTACTTTGACCAAAGTTAACTATAAAAGTAACTCTTTTAGAAAACAAGTAAAACTTGTAAAGTAAAACTTGGGATGGGTTCACATAAGAAAAGGTAAGAACATGGTGCCTTGCCCAAAGGCTTTGCACTTTGCAAGAATGTTAGCTTGCATAGTAATTTAGCTTGCCTTGGTAGTTCTCAAACTGTTCCTCTTCCTCCTCCTGGTAGCAACCTTCTTCTTCGGCGTACTCTCCGGTGCTACCGTCTAAATTTGAATACGAGTATAATTACTCACTAATTCAATGGCTATTCCACACATCACAAATAAACACACAAACTACTCTATGCACACACATAAATAAACTAGGGTGCATGGGTTGTGGGATTTAAATAGAATGTGTATTCCATATGTAAATGATAGTTTCCATAGGGTTCTTGAGAAATAATTTCCTCTCATTGAAATCTTCTTAAGAGTTAATTTCTCCAACAATCATGGATGAACTCATCTTGACCTAAGTCAAATGTTCATCATCATCATCATTTGGGAGAATGATTTAAATGAGGTGGATCACCTCATACCATTTAAATAACTCTACCTTTGATTTAATTCTCAAGTAATTCATATAAGAGAGTTTGGGACCAGGGGTCCAAACATCCCATGAATTCATGTGAGACAAGTTTAAGTGAAGTGTAATACTTCACACAATTTAATTCTAATAGTTTTGGATAATATCAACTAGTTAAACTAGTCAAAATATCCATTCATTAAACCATGGCATGATCATGCAAAGTGACCACACCATTTTATTGCATAACTAATTAGTGTAAGTCAAATGTGAGCTATTAGAGTTGGAATTAACTTAATATCTATTTTGGTTGATTTTTAATAACTATTTGAATAGGGAAAAGTCCCTGCCTTGTTATTTTTGTCACATTAATTCTACAAGGAAATTGACCATGAGGCCAGTGGCATTGGATAGAGAATTTCAGTGGCTTTCTAACAATATAAAATTCACTAAATTTGGTTTAGCCAATTTGAAATGGTTGAATTTCAAAGTTTGTGCAGTATTGGAAAATGTTTGGAAAAGTTTAAATCGAATTTGAATTAAACAGGCCGGCGGGAAACCAACGTGGGCCGAAACGGTTTAAACAGAGGAAAACGGCCCAGCAGCGCATCCAGTGCGCGCGGGCCTGCTGACAGGGTGGGGTCCGCCTGTCAGCCTCCTTTAAAACCCGAAACGGTACGAGGCGACGTGGAGCGTAGGATTAGAGAGGGATCTAACGGCTGAGGTGCATCGTCTCGCCGGCGAGAGAGAGGTTCGCCGGCGGCTCGGGTAGGGGTGGGAGTGCTAACCAGGGCTCCCGCGGTGGCTGGCAGTGTGCGTGATGTAGATGTGGACGACGGCGAAGCTCCCGGCACCGGCGGCTCGTCCGGGGGCGGCTCCAATCGACGGCGGCGAGGTGCGGTACTGGCGGGCTCCGATCCTCAAATTGGGGCAGCTCCGGCGACAATCGAGCGAGTGGTTGGGTGGAGGAGAAGCAGTGGAGGATGGTGAACGAGACGGTGTGCTCAACTTCGTCCAGGGAACGCCGTATTTATAGATGGCCAAGGGTGCTGCGTGGCCGTGAAGAAGTCGACCGAGGTGCGGCGGTTCCGGCGAGGTGTTGGGCTAGGCAAGGGTGCTACGACGTTCTCCTCGTCCAGGCGAATCTGTAGGTGGCAATGGCGCGGTCGGGCGGCGTCTGTAGGCGACGCATTGCTTCCGTGTCTGCCGTGCTGGTCGCGGGATCGCGTCGTCGTCTACGGCGACGGCGGGCACGGGTCGTGGTCTTGGGCGTGTCTGGTGGCTGCGTGGCGACACGGCGATGCTCAACTCGCGGCTAGGTGGTCCAGGGCGTGCTCGAGGTGGCCAGGCAGCGCGTGTCCAGGGCGCGTCCGCGGCGCTCGCTCGCGACGTCCTCGGCATGGCGCGGCCACCACTGGGCGCGTGTGTTCCGGCGACGGTCGAGCTCATCCTCGACCAGGGCTGTGCTAGGCGAGGCTAGGCAGTGTGGTGGCGTGCTGTGGCGAGGGGGCCAGGGTTGGCAAGCAAGGGAGAGAGGGGGAGGCTCGGCATGGTGATGCCATGGCCGGCATGGCCATGCCATGCAATCTAGCTCCTCCTCCTTAGCTCCACTATGTTTCCTTTAGGGTTAGAGGGGGCAGGGGAACCATTTGGTGCAATTTGGGGTAGGTTAGTTTGAGTAGATCACTATTTGCTATAGTGTGTGAATAGTGTTCAAATTTGGAAAATACAAAATTATCCAAATTGGAAATAATTCAAAAGGGAAAAGTTTGTGATATGTGAAGGTGGAGATAAGTTGTAAATGACCAGAGATGAATTGAGGTGGTGGTGGAAAAATTAGATTTCAAAATTTGGCCAAAATGGCTAAGTGAAGATTGTTGAACTTGTTATAAAGTTGCAACTTTGGATGAGCATAGCTAATGATCAAAGATGAATTTGGCAGGGTGGTCTTCATCAAAGTTGTTCACCTTGATGTTGACTTTGAAATGGTGCAAAGAGTTAGCAAGAATTGGTTTGAGAAAATTGAATTGCAGGGGCTCAAAGTGGTGATCAGGCTAAAATTGGCAGATTTGGTCATCATCACAGGTGAGTGGGAAAAGTGTTTGAAATTCATTTGAATTGTGAACCCTTGCTTCCAAAAGTTGTAATAAGTGTTTAGTAACCTTATTCAACTAATGGTGAAGACTCAATAGGTCTAGGGTCAAAATTTATAAAAAATGCCATAGGGCATATGTGAGGGTTTTTAGGGTTTTTCAATTATGGGAATTTCTTCCTTTTTGATTTATTTGGTTGGTGATCTTCATATGATCACCCTAGGGTTTTAGAGCCAATCAAATACCAGTAATAACAATCATCATGGCATATCACTCAAATGCACAAGTCCTATGCATGGTACTATATGCAAAAGAAAAGTTTTTGTTGGTTTGCAATTTTGTATTTCTGGAATCCTCTAACTTTCTTTTTATTGAAATTTGGGGTGTTACAAAAGACCGCGTTTATTACACCATACGGCGTGTTTTGCTACAGAACAATGCCCTTCGGTCTAAAAAATGCGGGAGCAACATATCAGAGGATGATGCAGAAATGTTTGGCGACACAGATTGGGAAAAACGTGCAAGTATACATCGATGATGTCGTCATAACATCAAAAAAGGGGGCAACGCTGATCGAGGATCTCAAGGAAACCTTCGACAACCTTGACAAGTTCTGCCTCAAACTGAACCCGACGAAGTGTTCTTTTGGCGTCCCGAGAGAACTTCTGGGGTTTCTAGTTTCAGCAAGAGGGATTGAAGCAAATCCCGATAAAATACAAGCTATCGTAACAATGAGGAAGCCAACAAAGTTGAAAGAAATACAGCAGTTAACTGGGCGAGTCGCAGCCTTGAGCAGATTCGTCGCCAGGCTAGGGGAAAAAGCGCTACCATTTTACGCCCTCATAAAGCAAGGAGATAAATTCCAGTGGAACGAAGAAGCGGACAGAGCTTTTGAGGACCTCAAACGCAAAATCTTGACACCCCCCATCTTGGTGGCGCCAAAAGAGAAGGAGCCTTTGTTACTGTATATTGCGGCCACACCCCAGGTAGTAAGCACAGTCCTTGTCGTTGAAAGGGAGGAAGAAGGAAAACTCCACGGAGTGCAGAGGCCAGTATACTTCGTCAGCGAAGTTTTATCGCCCTCAAAACAAAGGTACCCTCAGTACCAAAAGCTAGCATATGGAGTGTTCACAACAGCACAAAAATTGCGCCACTATTTTTCGGCACACCCGATCATAGTGGTCAATGAAGCTCCCTTGTCAAATATACTGAACAATCCAGAAGCTACGGGTCGTATCTCCCTTTGGGGAATAGAACTTTCCCCTCGGGACATCACGTATGAAAAAAGAAAAGCAATCAAGTCGCAAGTTCCGCGGACTTCATCGCAGAGTGGATGGAGCTGCAAAACACAGGACCCTGGACTTGTCGAGAACCTGGACCATGAACTTTGATGGGTCCAAAAGACTAGAAGGAGCTGGCGCAGGAGTAGTACTCATATCACCTGAAGGCGACAAGTTGAAATATGTCCTTCGGATGACGTTCCCTAACGCATCCAATAACGAAGCAGAATATGAAGCTCTCATACACGGGATGAAGATGGCGAAAGCTTGCGGTGCAACTCGACTAAAAATCTTTGGCGACTCGCAATTGGTGGCTCAGCAAGTTATGAACCAATGTGACGCAGTCAATGATAGCATGATGGCATACAAGGAGGTGTACAACGAGCTCGAAAAGTTGTTTGATGGATGCGAAGTAAATCATATTAGCAGATTGAGCAACGACGAAGCCGACGTTCTCGCAAACATTGGGTCGCAATGCCTTGCAGTTCCGCCAGGTGTATTTTGGGAAGAGATAACAGAGAGATCTACAAAATCGACAAAATCAAAAAAGAAGGAGAAGAAACCCTCGGGGGCTACCAAGGAAGAGCAAGAGGAAGAAGAAGAAGATCAGGACCTGGTCATGGTGATACAGACACCATGGATGCAGACGTACATATCATATATCCTCAGGAAAGAAATACCCGATGATCCAGTTGAGGCAAGGCGAGTAATTCGACGCTCCAAAGCTTTCACGGTGATCAAAGGAGAATTGTACAAGCGAAGTATTTCAGGCGTCCTGCAAAGGTGTGTCACACCCGAAGAAGGAAGAATAATTCTGAAGGATGTACACGAAGGAATATGTGGTCACCACGCAAGTAGTCGAGCTATTGCAGCCAAGGTTTTTCGGGCAGGATTCTACTGGTTGACAGCAATAGAGGACGCCAAGGAAATAGTAAGAACTTGTGACGCGTGTCAAAGGTTTGCCGCAAAACCTCACTCTCCAGCAGCAGAACTAACACCAATACCATTGTCATAGCCCTTTGCCCAATGGGGACTTGATATGGTGGGCAAGTTACACAAATCCTGGCCAGGAGGAAAGGAGTACATGCTAGTAGCTGTCGACAAATTTACAAAGTGGATAGAAGCGAAGCCGATAAATTCACCAGACGGAGCATCCGCAGTAAAATTCATAAAAGGCCTCGTTTTCAGATTTGGAGTGCCCCACAGCATCGTCACAGACAATGGCAGTAACTTTACATCCCACGAGTTCAAAGATTATTGCGAAGAAGTGGGTATCAAGTTACACTTTGCGTCAGTTGCGCACCCGCAAACCATTAAGAAACGCTTATTAGCACCACTGGAGAAAGCTCGACACACCTGGCCAGAGGAGCTGCCCAGTGTATTATGGAGCATACGAACAACACCAAACACAGCAACACAAGAAACTCCGTTTTTCTTGGTTCATGGAGCAGAAGCAGTACTACCAATCGAGATAGAGCATAACTCTCCACGAGTCATGGAATATGATGACGAGGTGTCGAGAAAAGCGCTAGAAGATGACGTCGATGCACTTGACGAAGCTAGAGACGAAGTACTGTCTCGGGTAACCAAATACCAACAGGACTTGAAAAATTACCACAGTCGACGCTTGCGGCCAAGATCCTTTCAGGTGGGAGACCTAGTTCTTCGGCTCACGCAAAAAAGTCATGAAAAACTCGAGTCACCATGGCTAGGCCCCTACATTGTCACGGAAGTAATCGGAGGAGGAGCATACAGGATAAAGGACAAGAAGACAGGGGTGGAGGAGCAAAACCCCTGGAACGTGGCGCAACTCAGGCGGTTCTATGCCTAGAGCTGAAATATAGTCCTTGTAAAACTTCAATGTACTGAAACACCCGCGAGTTTTCAGACGCACTCTTTTCCTTTTTCGGGGCACCGAGTGGGGCCGGGAAAGGTTTTTAATGAGGCGGGCTCGCGGTGCTGCAATATAATAAAGATAGTGTCAATATAACTTTTCTTTATCGACATGCTCAAAGTCTCCGACCCGACGAATTTCAATATAGTTCCTCGAAAAAAGAAAAGCCTTGCCTTGGTATTAAAATACCTCGTGAGTCAATAAAAATACAAAATAGTACTCAACAAAGAAGCTCGGGGGCTGATATTCGCCAAAACTACATATTGAATAAATGCCTTGGTTCAAAACCTCGCAATACACAAATACAGTAAATAGCCACCGAAACACTCGGGGGCTAGACAAATATAGAAATATGATGATTGCTTCACAATATAATCACAATCATGGGTTACAAAGAAGAGTTATCTACCAAAGGAAAATAATTAGTCATGATTCAATATGTCATCAAGGGTAATTCTGTTTTCTTCAGGAGCAGCGCCAAGAAAATCAGCATAATGACCATCTGCAAAAAAGTCGGCATCCATCCGAAGAAGGTCTTCAATCATTTCTTCGGCTATAGGCGAAACCTTCGTGTTAATTCGGTCGACACCAACTCTTCGGCACCTTACCTTCTCATGAACTTTCGCAACAACCTGGGTCAGGTCAAGCTTTGAGTGGCAGATCTGAAGCATGATAAGGGCAAATCTGGTGCCAGCTACCAGTTGAGCTCTGACAAAATCATGGATCTTGTGGGCATCCTTAAATTTCCCCATTAACTCGGGAAGAGTTTGTGGTTGAACGTTCCGAGGAAACATGGAGTTATAAACCATAGACAGGGTCCTGGTACGGAAGTCAAGGAAGTCGCGAGTTTGAGAGGCGCGATCCTGAAATCTGACAATCTGGCGGGTCCTCTCTGGGGTAGCCCAAAACAGAGAACCATGGTCAAGGGCAAGGTTAACAAGGAGGCTCGTCCTAGTATTTACCCTCTCTTCTTCGGCAACAGCATCAGTAAAGGAACCTATTAAAACAACAGAGCAGAAAACTTTAAGAGACGCAGCATGAAGACGGAAGATATCGGAGGATGAAACAAGCATACCCGACATATCCGCACTGGCTTCATTCATTAACTCGAGCATGAAATTTTCTCGAGTAGTCGCCTTTTCAGCCTCGGAAGCAGCGATTTCCTTAGCAGCCACGGCCTCGCGAGCTTGCTGAAGTGCAATTTTTTCGGCTTCAGATGACTTACGAGACATTTCCATCATCACAAGTGTTTGCTTCTTTGCATACTGAAGTTGCTGCCGAAGTTCATCTAATTCTCGCGGCAAGGAATCTTCGACAGGTGTAGCATCAGCAAGAGTTCTCCTTGAGTGAGAAGAAGAAGGCGAAACATTGGAAGGAGCGGAAGATGGAGTATAGTTATCAAATACCAACTGAAATTTAATAAAACAAGACAACATCAATCAACAAGCAAAGATAGAGTTTTCATTAATCTTTCGGAATAATTACAAAGGCCTTACAGTGGAGCTAATAAAGTACGTGTCACCAAATAACTACTTTGGCGACAAGAGCAAAAGAAACAGAGAAAGAAAAACAAAGAGGCATGCAACTAGACCTCCGGCCTTGATGAGCTAGGAGTTGAAGCTGGTTTGATCCCGAGATAGGCCAAGATTTTCTTCGTGTTGGGCTTGGCTGCCTTAATCAACGACCTCCATCTTGATTGCTCTATCTGATCGGTGTCGCCAACTTTCATCCAATCAACAGTCTGTTGGCTGTCAGCAACCAGGGCAACAGTGCTTTCGACAGCAATCTTCATATTTTCCTGACGCATCTTCAGTCCAAGGTCCTCTGATGAATTGAAGCTCTTGGCAAGGGCAAGGAAAGTCGGGGGCTCCTCTTTCTTCGGGAAGAAGTAGGGGAACAGTGTCGACAATCCTGCACTAGCATTTGCCACGCCTTCACGAATTTCGGACCCATGAAGCTCCAGGTAAGAAAGTGCGTCAAGGAGAGGGTCATTGACGGGATTCTCCAGATCAAACTCTTGGTTTGTTTGGTCTGCCACAGGAAACAAAACGTTGGTCAAAAACAAGAAACAGCGGTTCTCATAAAAATAGAAGGGATCAATAGTATTACTGTGAGTGCGTCGACTTTGTGATTTCAGGCGCTTGAGGATCCCCTGTTCACGAGCAGCTTGTGCAGCTTTATGCTCGTTTAAAGCAGATTCAGCATCCTCAAGTTTTTTCTGCAGTTCCTCGACACTAGCAGCTTTTGCTTTGACTTCATCAGCCTCGGCTTTGGCTTCGCTAGCAACAAGTTCGGCTTTCTTGCGAGCCGCCTCACTTTGCTCCAGTTTTTGAGCAAGTGCGTCGGCACGTTTGTTGGCCTCTGCAAGTTTCTCTGTTGAGATAAAAAAAAAAGAAGAAAGATCAAAAATCGCGACAAACAACAGGAGCAAAAAGTCAGAAAGAACGGCAAGTATAAAAGTTGTTACCTTCAGTTCTGCTGGCATACTCACGGTACCCAATGAATTGGGATCCGATGCGGATAAGATCTTTGATCATGGGCTGTCAAAGAAGAACAAAGCAAGAGAAACATCGGCATGGAAAAAGAGTGAAGGCGTGAAAAAGCAAAATAGAGGAAATATAGACATCGACAAACTTACATCATCCAAGAGCAAAGTAGAAGAGCCGCCCAATTGAGGGGCAGGCTCAACAATCGTTTCAATCCTTGTCCTTTTTGGTGAAGGAGCAAGGGGGCTTGCTGGCGGAGTTGTGGTGACGATGTTTCGTTGAGGAGGCGAGGATTTTTCTCCTTCAGCTGGTGTCTCTGAAACAACTAGAGTACGTGACGAGCTCGTTCGAGCAGCCACGTCAAGAGTTGGTGGTTCTTCCTCATCATCACTGCGAACAAAAGACGACAGCATAAAAAACAAGATAGACAAAAGAACTTCGAGTACAATGATAAGAAGAAGTAAAAGACAACTTACGAGCTGACAAGGGATTCAAGATATGGATCATAAGCCGCCTTTTGGTGTGAAGGATCGGTTTTTTCGGCTTTGGAGGTGCCAGAATCCTCGGCATCATTCCTTTTCCTTTTGTTCCTTGGGGAAACAGCAGGAGGAAGGGATTGCGTCGACTCGCTGGCGTCAGATTCAACTTCTTTTTCATGGGAAGCCGCAGATTTGTGAGAACCTGCGACTTCACTTTCAGGAAGAGAAGAACCCTGGTTGTCTTCGGCGACGATAGCTCGTTCTTCGACTTCTCCATCCTCAGGAAGAGGAGGAAGGGAAACCACAGTAGGATGGTTCTGCAGGAAAATAGCGACCAAAGAAAAATTAGAGAGATATCAATACAATGAGATGCAGGGAAAGTTCGGAACAAGACAAAAATTCGAGACGACAAAATACCTCAGGGAGAGGATTGGCGGAGCTGTATGGTTCCACGCGGCAAGAGGAGGGAATAGGATCCTTCTTGTTAAGCGAGGAAATTCTTCGAATAAGCTTCTCCAAGTCCTTTACAGAAAGATCATTGGAGAGCCTATTGGCGTCATTTTCACCAGCATACGTCCAAAGGGGATTTTTGCGAGCCTGAAGAGGCTGCACTCTAATCCTAAGGAAGTAGGCGGTGATTTGAACACCAGACAGCTCCTTGCCTCGAGTATTTTGAAGCTGATGAATACGAGACATAAGTGCTTCTGTCGCCGTTTTCTCTTCTTCGGAAGCTTCAGCATCCCAGGAGCGGTGGCGCAGAATTTTGGCACTTCCGTCGAAAGGGACTATGTTGTGTTCCACAGAATTGGCACTTTCTTCGTGTATGTAGAGCCCCCTTTTGCCCCACCCTTGGACAGAATCAGGAAATTTGACGTCAAAGTAATCAACGTCAGTTCGGACACAGATAACAACGCCGCCTATGTTATAGGTGGCGTTGTGGGAGCCATTGCGGCGGAGGCAGAAAATGCGTCTCCACAGAGCCCAGTTAGGAGGGATTCCAAGGAAGCATTCACAAAGAGTGATAAAAATGGAGACATGGAGGATGGAATTGGGGGTCAACTGGTGCAGCTGAATCCCATAAACAAAAAGAAGGCCGCGGAGGAAATCGTGAATTGGGGCAGAAAGGCCGCGGATGAGGTGATCAACGAAACTAACCCGGTACTCCATTGGAGGGGTTGGGTAGCTTTCTTCGCTGGGAAAGCGGATGGCGTCCTCTTTCTTCATCAGGCCTAGCCTCTTCAGCATGTTGACATCTTGGTTGGAGATTTTAGATCTCTCCCATTCAAGATCTTCAGCGGCCATCTTGGAATCTGGAGTACTGTGGCGAGTGAGTCGCGTGCGCGGTGGCATCAACGGCACTGGAAAAGCAAAGTTCGTGCGTGTGTAAGATCAAAGAGAGTTGGGCGCAGTGGAAGTTTTTGCAAAGAGGAACAGATGTGCGGCACAAGCGAAGGAGTGAACGGAGGTTGAAGAAAGGTTTATATAGGAATTGGGCGAAGCAATGCACCGTTGGATGAAGAAATCGTGTGGTGAAAAAAGATCTTGTAGATAAAGGGTAAAAAGGTATTTTTACTGAGATGGAATAGAACAGGCGTTACAGTACGTGCGCCAGGAAAAGCGGAGGACGTGTATCCCCCACTTGCACGACGTGTCAATGTGGTGGAAACAATGGACCCACAAGGCAGAAAAATCACGACTATTAACAGAGATGAATTAAATTTGACTAAGGGAAGCATGCCGACAAGAAAAATAAAAGAAGATTGGCGGCAGGAGAAGTTATTAAATACTTCGGGAGCCTTTGATCAAATACAAGTTTTTGCCCAAATGCTCGGGGGCTACTTCGACAAAAGTAAAATTTCGAGTATGGCAATTTAGAAATTGTGGGAGCCTACAACCAAGCACAAGTCCTTGGCTGTAGCCTCGGGGGCTACTCCCATCGGGAGCGCTGTTCGCGCACCCGAGAGATGAAAAGAAGATCATATCGAGAAATAATGACAATATAGCGATAAGGTGGACTAAAATGTTGAGTCTACAACCAAGCACAAGTCCTTGGCTGTAGCCTCGGGGGCTACTCCCATCGGGAACGCTGTTCGCGTACCCGATGAAATTAAAAAAGAAAGATAGAAAAGCAAAAGAATATATTTTGAGTTATAACTAACTCTACATATACTCCCATCGGGAGAGCAATATAAGTCATCTTTGACTCGATAAAATGTGCCATTCCAACAGCCGGAAAAGCACTCGACAATATATTCTCAGAACGCCAAAGTTGCGATCAATTTCGGAATGCCGCAAATTTGCGAAGGTAAGACCCCAGATCTGTTCTGCTGGGCGTGGCATCGCCGAAGACTGCGCTCTGCTACTTTTATCCGTATCAACAGATACGAAGAAAAATCCTAACGGACGCGTTAGGTACTCGATAAATTTGACTGGGACTCGACAGAATGGTAAGACCTTAAGCGGCACCTATCGAAGTTTACACCAGTATCCCGAGATCATGTCCAGGGACGTGATCTTGAAGTAGGTTTTTGCGGATTGCCACTAGAGCAGTTAACTAGTACCTGATCCGTCAGATGAACTAGCCCCAACTACCATTATCCCTGTACAATATAGAATTTTATGAAGAAATATAAAAAAGTTGAAGCTGTTGAATAAAAATAAACAGTGGAGATTTTCCCTGACTCTACGATTCAAGCAAAATCTCGGGGGCTACTGACATAGGCATCCCAAATGGGCTCCGCCAAGATAGTACCCGGGTTTCATCAAGGCCCACTACACGAAGAATAAGAAGATTCGGGAGTCCAAGATATATTAAGGAAAGTTAGAGTTGTAATAGGAAGTGTTATTTGTAATCTGGCGGGATGAGTTAGAAACCGTCCCGGACTCTGTAACTTGTACAAAACGAAACCCTCGGCTCCGCCTCCTATATAAAGGGGGAGTCGAGGGACGAAGAGATCATCAAATCATTGTTACAAACCCTAGTTGTCATAATCGTCGAGTACTTTTCGGCTGAAACCTTCGAGATCTACTTGCCCTCTACTTCCAACTAAACCCTAGCCTACAATCCATAGGCATTGACAAGTTGATACCTTGTCAGCACTGCCTCCAATGAACTTTGGAGAATCATCATGGAAGGTTACAACCCTTACAACCCCAACAAGTTGACTAGAAGAGAAGAGGTTGACAACCAACTCAACTCCATTGCCTTGAACATGATTCAAACAAGTGTGGGAACAAAGGACTTGTCTTATGTTCGGAAATTCACCATCGCCAAGGAAGCTTGGGAGGGTTTGGCCATAAGCTTCATGGGAAGTGAAAGCATGAAGAGAAACAAGTGTAGTGATCTTAGGAATCAAGCCGAAGGGTTCATGAGGTTGCCAGATGAAGATCATCAAGAGATGTATAGAAGGCTTATCACCATTGCCGATGCCTTTTGGAATGTGGGTGCCCAACATATTGATGACTTTTGGATCAAGGAAAAGTATATTGATTACATGATGCCTTATGAACCCATTGATGTCAAGAGTCTCCTTGGAAGAGAAATTTATTCTTCACTCACATCCCAACAAGTTGTGCACGAGTTGCAAGCTCTCAAGATGGCCGAACAAAATTCTCAAGATTCTCTCAACCATGCTATTGGAATGGCAAGAGGTACCAACCTTGCCTTGACGGTCAATACCGTGGAAGAAGTGAACACTCAAGAACCATATAGGACATCTTGGAGTATGTCATATCCGGAAGATTTGGAATACCACTACAATGACCACATGGCATTCCATGCAAAAAAACATTTTGGGTTGATCCATCCAAACAAAGGAAGAAAACATCAAGAGAAACAACTCAAGTGGGTTAATGAGCTTGGGCCCAAGATCAAGATCTTGCTACGATTGTGGTGACAAGCGCCATTCATAGCCGAATGCTCCTATGAGCATAGAGAAACTCATGGTGGAAGGCTCATTCCCAAGGACAAGAGCAAAGATTCAAAGGCCCCCAACAAGAAATTCTACAACAAGAATAAGAAGAACAAGAGGCCCCCAAGGATTGTGCTAATGACTAAGGAAGAGTATTCTTCCGATGACAATGATAGTAGTAGTGATGAAGAAGAGACCTCAAAGGAAGTGGCCGCCATTTCCACCACCAATATTCCCTCTTCATCCCTCTTTGAATCCCCCAATGAGAACCCTCATATCAATAATGCACATTGCTTCATGGCAAGGTCCTCCTTGGACACATCTATTGTGCTATCAACTCAAGAAGAATACACATCCGGGGATGGCGATGATGAAGAAGAAGATGAAACTTCCAATGGGTTGGTTGCTCTTGCTTCCCTCTCCACCAACTCTTCATCACCAATTGAATCCCCCAATGAGGATATTCCCTTGAAGGAAGAAAATTTCCTCATGGATAAATATTCTGAGGTATCATCCCCTAACCTCTCTATGCATGCCTAACATATCAAATGCTCTAGGGGTTGATCATGCTAGCTTAAAAATGAAACAAGAAATTCTTGATTTCTATGAGTTCATTCTTTACTTAAAAGGTGACACTAAAAAGCATGTTTCGGCTCTCATGGTTCGTCTTGCACAACAAGATGATGTCCTTGATAAAAAAATGTCAAATAGAAAGAGAGGATTCTCTTGAAATAGCCGCTCTAAAAAATGCCCTTGAGGAAGGACAAGAAACTATAGCTTCTCTTGAAGAGAAACTAGAAACTCTTGAAGCGCCTCAAGATGAAATTGCTAAGCTTACCAAAGAAAGAGATCTTGCTAGAGCTAAGGCAAAAGTGCTTGATACGTCTCCGACGTATCGATAATTTCTTATGTTCCATGCCACATTATTGATGATATCTACATGTTTTATGCATACTTTATGTCATATTTATGCATTTTCTGGAACTAACCTATTAACAAGATGCCGAAGAGCCAGTTGCTGTTTTCTGCTGTTTTTGGTTTCAGAAATCCTAGTAAGGAAATATTCTCGGAATTGGACGAAGTCAACGCCCAGGGGCCTATTTTGCCACGAAGCTTCCAGAAGACCGGAGAGTCAACGAAGTGGGGCCACGAGGTGGCCAGGGGGTAGGGCGGTGCGGCCCCACCCTTGGCCGCGCCGACCTGTCTCCTGGGCCCCTCGCGACGCCCCCTGACCTACCCTTCCGCCTACAAATAGCCTTCGTCGCGAAACCCCCAGTACCGAGAGCCACGATACGGAAAACCTTCCAGAGACGCCGCCGCCGCCAATCCCATCTCGGGGGATTCAGGAGATCGCCTCCGGCACCCTGCCGGAGAGGGGAATCATCTCCCGGGGGACTCTACGCCGCCATTGTCGCCTCCGGAGTGATGTGTGAGTAGTCTACCCCTGGACTACGGGTCCATAGCAGTAGCTAGATGGTTGTCTTCTCCTCATTGTGCTTAATTGTCAGGTCTTGTGAGCTGCCGAACATGATCAAGATCATCTATCTGTAATTCTATATGTTGTGTTTGTTGGGATCCGATGAATAGAGAATACTATGTTATGTTGATTATCAATTTATATCTATGTGTTGTTTATGATCTTGCATGCTCTCCGTTATTAGTAGAGGCTCTGGCCAAGTTTTTGCTAGTAACTCCAAGAGGGAGTATTTATGCTCGATAGTGGGTTCATGTCTCCGTGAATCTGGGGGAGTGACAGAAACCTCTAAGGTTATGGATGTGCTGTTGCCACTAGGGATAAAACATTGATGCTATGTCTGAGGATGTAGTTATTGATTACATTACGCGCAATACTTAATGCAATTATCTGTTGTTAGCAACTTAATACTGGAAGGGGTTCGGATGATAACCTGAAGGTGGACTTTTTAGGCATAGATGCATGCTGGATAGCGGTCTATGTACTTTGTCGTAATGCTCAATTAAATCTCACTATACTCATCATAATATGTATGTGCATGGTCATGCCCTCTCTATTTGTCAATTGCCCAACTGTAATTTGTTCACCCAACATGCTATTTATCTTATGGGAGAGACACCACTAGTGAACTGTGGACCCCGGTCCAATTCTCTATACTGAAATACAATCTACTGCAATACTTGTTCTACTATTTTCTGCAAACAATCATCTTCCACACTATACATCTAATCCTTTGTTACAGCAAGCCGGTGAGATTGACAACCTCGCTGTTTCGTTGGGGCAAAGTACTTGGTTTGTGTTGTGCAGGTTCCACGTTGGCGCCGGAATCCCTGGTGTTGCGCCGCACTACATCTCGCCGCCATCAACCTTCAACGTGCTTCTTGACTCCTACTGGTTCGATAAACCTTGGTTCTTACTGAGGGAAACTTGCCGCTGTGCGCATCACACCTTCCTCTTGGGGTTCCCAACGGACGCGTGTCGAATGGAAAGACAATACGTCAACCACGCGCATCAAGCAAATTTCTGGCGCCGTTGCCGGGGAGATCAAGACACGCTGCAAGGGGAGTCTCCACATCCCAATCTCTTTACTTTGTTTTTGTCTTGCTTTATTTTATTTACTACTTTGTTTGCTGCACTATATCAAAATACAAAAAAATTAGTTGCTAGTTTTACTTTATTTACTATCCTGTTTGCTATATCAAAAACACAAAAAATTAGTTACTTGCATTTACTTTATCTAGTTTGCTTTATTTACTACTGCTAAAATGGGTACTCCTGAAAATACTAAGTTGTGTGACTTCACAACCACAAATAATAATGATTTCTTATGCACACCTATTGCTCCACCGCTACTACGAACAGAATTCTTTGAAATTAAACCTGCTTTACTGAATCTTGTTATGCGAGAGCAATTTTCTGGTGTTAGTTCTGATGATGCTGCTGCCCATCTCAATAATTTTGTTGAACTTTGTGAAATGCAAAAGTATAAAGATGTAGATGGTGACATTATAAAATTAAAATTGTTCCCTTTCTCATTAAGAGGAAGAGCTAAAGATTGGTTGCTATCTCTGCCTAAGAATAGTATTGATTCATGGACTAAATGCAAGGATGCTTTTATTGGTAGATATTATCCCTCTGCTAAAATTATATCCTTGAGGAGTAGCATAATGAATTTTAAACAATTGGATACTGAGCATGTTGCACAAGCATGGGAAAGAATGAAATCTTTGGTTAAAAATTGCCCAACCCATGGACTGACTACTTGGATGATCATCCAAACCTTTTATGCAGGACTGAATTTTTCTTCACGGAACCTATTGGATTCAGCTGCTGGAGGTACCTTTATGTCCATCACTCTTGTTGAAGCAACAAAGCTTCTTGATAATATGATGATCAATTACTCTGAATGGCACACGGAAAGAGCTCCACAAGGTAAGAAGGTAAATTCTGTCGAAGAAACCTCTTCCTTGAGTGATAAGATTGATGCTATTATGTCTATGCTTGTGAATGGTAGGACTAATGTTGATCCTAATAATGTTCCGTTAGCTTCATTGGTTTCCCAAGAAGAACATGTTGATGTTAACTTCATTAAAAATAATAATTTCAACAACAATGCTTACCGGAACAATTCTAGTAATAACTATAGGCCATATCCTTATAATAATGGCAACGGCTATGGTAATTCTTATGGGAATTCTTACAACAATAATAAGAACACACCCCTGGACTTGAAGCCATGCTTAAAGAATTTATTAGTACACAAACTGCTTTCAACAAATCTGTTGAAGAAAAGCTTGGAAAAATTGATATACTTGCTTCTAAAGTCGATAGTCTTGCTGCTGATGTTGATCTTTTGAAATCAAAAGTTATGCCTAATGAAAATCTTAATAATAAAATTGTTACTACAGCAAATGCCATCCAAGTTAGAATTAATGAGAATATAAGATTGATGGCCGAATTGCGTGCTAGGTGGGAAAGAGAAGAAAATGAAAAAGAAGAGAATATAGCTAAAGTTTGGACTATTACCACCACTAGTAATGCTAATGCTACACAAGTTGCTGCACCTCCTACTATTAATAATAAAAGAATTGGTGTTAGCAATGTTTCCACTTCTAATGTAAAGCGCGAAAAACTGCCCGAAACTGCTAAAATCATTGAAAGCACTCGTGATAAAACTGCTGAAATTTTTTCCAACATTGGGGATGATGATCCCATTGCTTTAGATTATAATGGTTTGAATTTTGATGATTGCCACATCTCTGAAGTTATAAAGTTCTTACAAAAACTTGCTAAGAGTCCTAATGCTAGTGCTATAAATTTGGCTTTCACGAAACATATTACAAATGCTCTCATAAAAGCTAGAGAAGAGAAATTAGAACGCGAAGCTTCTATTCCTAGGAAGCTAGAGGATGGTTGGGAGCCCATCATTAAGATGAAGGTCAATGATTTTGATTGTAATGCTTTATGTGATCTTGGTGCAAGTATTTCTGTTATGCCTAAGAAAATTTATAATATGCTTGACTTGCCACCGCTGAAAAATTGTTATTTGGATGTTAATCTTGCTGATCATTCTACAAAGAAACCTTTGGGGAAAGTTGATAATGTTCACATTACCGTTAACAATAACCTTGTCCCCGTTGATTTTGTTGTCTTGGATATTGAATGCAATGCATCTTGTCCCATTATATTGGGAAGACCTTTTCTTCGAACTGTTGGTGCTATCATTGATATGAAGGAAGGTAATATTAAATATCAATTTCCTATCAAGAAAGGTATGAAACACTTCCCTAGAAAGAGAATGAAGTTACCTTATGATTCTATTATTAGAACAAATTATGATGTTGACACTTCGTCTCTTGATAATACTTGATACAAACTTTCTGCGCCTAGCTGAAAGGCGTTAAAGAAAAGCGCATATGGGAGACAACCCATATTTTTACTACAGTACTTTGTTTTATATTTGTGTCTTGGAAGTTGTTTACTACTGTAGCAACCTCTCCTTATCTTAGTTTAGTGTTTTGTTGTGCCAAGTAAAGTCGTTGATAGTAAGGTTCATACTAGATTTGGATTACTGCGCAGAAACAGATTTCTTTGCTGTCACGAATCTGGGCAAAATTTTCTGTAGGTAACTCAGAAAATTATGCCAATTTACGTGAGTGATCCTCAGATATGTACGCAACTTTCATTCAATTTGAGCATTTTCATTTGAGCAAGTCTGGTGCCTCAATAAAATTCGTCATTACGAACTGTTCTGTTTTGACAGATTCTGCCTTTTATTTCGCATTGCCTGTTCTGATATGCTCGATGGATATTTCGATTCCATTGACTTTCAGTAGCTTTGTGCAATGTCCAGAAGTGTTAAGAATGATTATGTTGCCTCTGAACATGTATATTTTGATTGTGCACTAACCCTCTAATGAGTTGTTTTGAGTTTGGTGTGGAGGAAGTTTTCAAGGATCAAGAGAGGGAGATAATACAACATGATCAAGGAGAGTGAAAGCTCTAAGCTTGGGGATGCCCCGGTGGTTCACCCCTGCATATATCAAGAAGACTCAAGTGTCTAAGCTTGGGGATGCCCAAGGCATCCCCTTCTTCATCGACAACATTATCAGGTTCCTCCCATGAAACTATATTTTTATTCCATCACATCTTATGTGCTTTGCTTGGAGCGTCGGTTTGTTTTTGTTTTTGTTTTATTTGAATAAAATGGATCCTAGCATTCATTGTGTGGGAGAGAGACACGCTCCGCTGTAGCATATGGACAAGTATGTCCTTAGGCTTTACTCATAATATTCATGGCGAAGTTTCTTCTTCGTTAAATTGTTATATGGTTGGAATTGGAAAATGCCACATGTAGTAATTGCTATAATGTCTTGGATAATGTGATACTTGGCAATTGTTGTGCTCATGTTTAAGCTCTTTCATCATATGCTTTGCACCCATTAATGAAGAAATACATAGAGCATGCTAAAATTTGGTTTGCATATTTGGTCTCTCTAAGGTCTAGATAATTTCTAGTATTGAGTTTGAATAACAAGGAAGACGGTGTAGAGTCTTATAATGTTTACAATATGTCTTTTATGTGAGTTTTGCTGCACCGCTTCATCCTTGTGTTTGTTTCAAATAACCTTGCTAGCCTAAACCTTGTATCGAGAGGGAATACTTCTCATGCATCCAAAATCCTTGAGCCAACTACTATGCCATTTGTGTCCACCATACCTACCTACTACATGGTATTTCTCCGCCATTCCAAAGTAAATTGCTTGAGTGCTACCTTTAAAATTTCTAATCCTCTACCTTTACAATATATAGCTCATGGGACAAATAGCCTAAAAACTATTGTGGTATTGAATATGTACTTATGCACTTTATCTCTTATTAAGTTGCTTGTTGTGCGATAACCATGCTCCTGGGGACGCCATCAACTACTCTTTGTTGAATATCACGTGAGTTGCTATGCATGTTCGTCTTGTCTGAAGTAAGGGAGATTTACCACCTTTATGGTTAGAGCATGCATGTTGTTAGAGAAGAACATTGGGCCGCTAACTAAAGCCATGATCCATGGTGGAAGTTTCAGTTTTGGACATATATCCTCAATCTCATATGAGAAAATTAATTGTTGCTACATGCTTATGCATTAAAGAAGAGTCCATTATCTGTTGTCTATGTTGTCCCGGTATGGATGTCTAAGTTGAGAATAATCAATAGCGAGAAATCCAATGCGAGCTTTCTCCTTAGACCTTTGTACAGGCGGCATAGAGGCACCCCTTTGTGACACTTGGTTAAAACATGTGCATTGCGATAATCCCGGTAATCCGAGCTAATTAGGACAAGGTGCGGGCACTATTAGTATACTATGCATGCGGCTTGCAACTTGTAAGATATAATTTACATGACACATATGCTTTATTACTACCGTTGACAAAATTGTTTCTTGTTTTCAAAATCAAAGCTCTAGCACAAATATAGCAATCGATGCTTTCCTCTTTGAAGGACCTTTCTTTTACTTTTTATTGTTGAGTCAGTTCACCTATCTCTCTCCACCTCAAGAAGCAAACACTTGTGTGAACTATGCATTGATTCCTACATACTTGCATATTGCACTTGTTATACTACTTTACATTGACAATTATCCATGAGATATACATGTTACAAGTTGAAAGCAACCGCTGAAACTTAATCTTCCTTTGTGTTGCTTCAATACCTCTACTATGAATTTATTGCTTTATGAGTTAACTCTTATGCAAGACTTATTGATGCTTGTCTTGAAGTACTATTCATGAAAAGTCTTTGCTTTATGATTCATTTGTTTACTCATGTCATTTACATTGTTTTGATCGCTGCATTCATTACATATGCTTACAATAGTATGATCAAGGTTATGATGGCATGTCACTCCAGAAATTATCTTTGTTTATCGTTTACCTGCTCGGGACGAGCAGAAACTAAGCTTGGGGATGCTGATACGTCTCCGACGTATCGATAATTTCTTATGTTCCATGCCACATTATTGATGATATCTACATGTTTTATGCATACTTTATGTCATATTTATGCATTTTCTGGAACTAACCTATTAACAAGATGCCGAAGAGCCAGTTGTTGTTTTCTGCTGTTTTTGGTTTCAGAAATCCTAGTAAGGAAATATTCTCGGAATTGGACGAAGTCAATGCCCAGGGGCCTATTTTGCCACGAAGCTTCCAGAAGACCGGAGAGTGAACGAAGTGGGGCCACGAGGTGGCCAGGGGGTAGGGCGGCGCGGTCCCACCCTTGGCCGCGCCGACCTGTCTCCTGGGCCCCTCGCGACGCCCCCTGACCTACGCTTCCGTCTACAAATAGCCTTCGTTGCGAAACCCCCAGTACCGAGAGCCACGATACGGAAAACCTTCCAGAGACGCCGCCGCCGCCAATCCCATCTCGGGGGATTTAGGAGATCGCCTCCGGCACCCTGCCGGAGAGGGGAATCATCTCCCGGAGGACTCTACGCCGCCATGGTCTCCTCCGGAGTGATGTGTGAGTAGTCTACCCCTGGACTATGGGTCCATAGCAGTAGCTAGATGGTTGTCTTCTCCTCATTGTGCTTAATTGTCGGGTCTTGTGAGCTGCCGAACATGATCAAGATCATCTATCTGTAATTCTATATGTTGTGTTTGTTGGGATCCGATGAATAGAGAATACTATGTTATGTTGATTATCAATTTATATCTATGTGTTGTTTATGATCTTGCATGCTCTCCGTTATTAGTAGAGGCTCTGGCCAAGTTTTTGCTAGTAACTCCAAGAGGGAGTATTTATGCTCGATAGTGGGTTCATGTCTCCGTGAATCTGGGGGAGTGACAGAAACCTCTAAGGTTATGGATGTGATGTTGCCACTAGGGATAAAACATTGATGCTATGTCCGAGGATGTAGTTATTGATTACATTACGCGCAATACTTAATGCAATTGTCTGTTGTTAGCAACTTAATACTGGAAGGGGTTCGGATGATAACCTGAAGGTGGACTTTTTAGACATAGATGCATGCTGGATAGCGGTCTATGTACTTTGTCGTAATGCCCAATTAAATCTCACTATACTCATCATAATATGTATGTGCATGGTCATGCCCTCTCTATTTGTCAATTGCCCAACTGTAATTTGTTCACCCAACATGCTATTTATCTTATGGGAGAGACACCACTAGTGAACTGTGGACCCCGGTCCAATTCTTTATACTGAAATACAATCTACTGCAATACTTGTTCTACTATTTTCTGCAAACAATCATCTTCCACACTATACATCTAATCCTTTGTTACAGCAAGCCGGTGAGATTGACAACCTCGATGTTTCATTGGGGCAAAGTACTTGGTTTGTGTTGTGCAGGTTCCACGTTGGCGCCGGAATCCCTGGTGTTGCGCCGCACTACATCTCGCCGCCATCAACCTTCAACGTGCTTCTTGACTCCTACTGGTTCGATAAACCTTGGTTCTTACTGAGGGAAACTTGCCGCTGTGCGCATCACACCTTCCTCTTGGGGTTCCCAACGGACGCGTGTCGAACGGAAAGACAATACGTCAACCACGCGCATCAGTGCTTAAAAGGGAAAAGGCAAAATTTGGTGTTGATCATGAGAAACTTGTGAAGGATCTAGATGAACTAGACAAGGCTCACAAAGCCTTAAAGAGTGAACACTCTCTCCTCTCCAAATCTAATGAGCAACTTAAAATTAGGCTTGCTAAATATGATGTGCCTAGCTCCTCTACCTCTACTTGTGATCATGCAAATATTGTTGAGGAAAATGCTAGGTTGAAGGATGAACTTTCTAAGGCATCCTCTCCCCAAAGTAAGTTATCTTTGGATGACCTTTTGAGTAAGCAAATGTCAAACAATGGGAAGGAGGGAATTGGCTATAAAGCCAAGGAAAAGAAGGAAAACAAGAAGAAGGCCAAGCCCGCATAAGAAAATAAGAAAGTGGTCACTAATGGTGATGCCCCAAAGGCCAAAGCCATTAATGATGATGATGCGGGAACTGCTAACCCTCACTATGTTTTGTTTAAAGATTATTATGGTGATGTTTATGCAAAATATGTTGTCCCCTATGATGGTTATATTGCTTGGTCTATTTGGGTCTCAAAGACCCTTGTTGCTAACAAAAGAGGACCCATTGAAAAATGGGTACCTAAATCTAAGAATTGATCTCATGTAGGACTACGCCGCCGAAGGTTCAAAATGGGTGCTTGATAGTGGATGCACAAGTCATATGACGGAGGAAAGGATCTCGTCAAGGAGTTGAGGCCTAACATTCATGATATCACCGTCTCCTTTGGCGATAATTCAACATCTAAGGTATTGAGTATTGTCAAGGTTGTGGTTGCACACAACATTACTCTTGTGGATGTCATGCTTGTCAAAACCCTTGGTTACAATTTATTGTCCGTTTCCGCCCTTGGCAAGATGGGTTTTGCCGTATTTATTGATAACGATATTGTGGTCCTCTTGTGGAGCAAGACTCTAAAAGTCGCTTTCGTTGGGTATCGCGAAAACAACTTGTATGTGGTGGACTTTTCGGGGGCCACCACGTCAAGGGCGATGTGCCTATTCGGAAAGGTGGATGTGGGTTGTTTGTGGCATCGCCGCTTGGCCCATGTCAGCTTGAGAACTTTGCAAAGTCTTCACAAGGGGAACCACATTGTGGGACTAATGGACAATGTTTCTTTTGCCAAATATCGTGTTTGTAGGGCTTGTGTTGAAGGTAAAATGCATGACTCTCCGCACCCAAGCAAGACTATTATCTCTTCCAAGAGGAACTTGGAGCTCCTTTATGTGGATCTCTTTGGTCCCACCACTCATGCAAGTCTTGGTGCGAAGAAACATTGCTTGGCGATTGTTCATGACTATTCAAGATATACTTGGGTCTATTTTCTCAATAAGAAAGATGAGACTCAACAAATATTCATTGACTTTGCCACCGAGGTGCATCGTGAACACAATCTCCCTCTATTGGCAACAAGAAGTGACAATGGCTCCGAGTTCAAGAACTACACACTCGATGATTTTCTTAGTGATGAGGGGATAATACATCAATATCCCGTTGCATACACCCCTCAACAAAATGGTGTTGCGGGGAGTACAAATCCCGCTATAATTTTTGGGCCAAAGCCATCTCCACCGCTTGTCATTCCTCTAACCGACTCTATCTTCGTAAGGGCTTGAACAAAACTCCATATGAAATACTCACCAGGAACAATCCTAATATCTCATACTTCAAGGTGTTCGAGTGTAAGTGTTTCTATAAAATCAAAGGATTTCGTTTATCTAAATTTGTTCCTAAAGCTTTGGAGGGTATATTTATTGGTTACGGTGTCGAATCTCACACTTATAGAGTCTTTGATATATCCTCCGGGATTATCATCAAGTCTTGTAGTGTTAAGTTCGAATAAAATGATGGCTCCCAAGTGGGGAGAGTTGATGTTTGTGCAGGTGATGAAATACCTCAAGATGCCATAGTAAGAATGGGTGTCAGATTTTTCCGCCCCATTGAGGGACACGGTGTGGCGTCTCGGGAAGGACTATGCTCTACTATGGTGGAGCCCTCATCTTCACAACATCAACAAACTCCATCCCTTGAAGCTAATGATGCACCAACCCAAGAACAAGACACTCCCTCTAGTGTGCAAGATCAAGGACAAGATCAACCAAGGATTCATGATGGATCCAATGAGTATCCATTTAATATTCTCCTCTCACCAAATAATGCCCAAGATCAAGCACATGATGATGAGAACTCTCAAGAAATTGAGTAAGCTCAAGTTGAAGGTCAAGATGGGGACCCAAACGATCAAGTTGATCAAGTGATACCTCCAAGGCCTAGAAGAACCAAGGAGGAGATCGAGGCCCGTTATCTTGCAAGAAGAGATAGAAACCTGAAAATTCTTGAACACACTCATGAGAAGGTCCTAAGTGATGTAGGAGGAAGAGTCTCCACAAGAAGGCAATTGGCTAACTTTAGCAATCATCATTCTTATATCTCTTTTGTGGAACCAAAGAAAGTATTTGAAGCTCTTGAAGATCCGGATTGGTTGGAAGCTATGCATGATGAACTCAACAACTTCAAGTGCAACAAAGTATGGACTTCAGTAGAGAAGCCAAAGGGGTGCCGCAATGCTACATGCACTAAATGGATATTCAAGAACAAGAAAGATGAGTTTGGAATTGTTGTAAGGAACAAGGCAAGATTGGTAGCTCAAGGTTTCTCTCAAATTGAAGGAATTGACTTTGGAGAAACCTATGTTCCCGTGGCTCGCCTTGAGTCCATTCGTATCCTTCTTGCATATGCATCACATCATAATTTGAAGTTACAACAAATGGATGTGAAAAGTGCATTTCTTAATGGTCCTTTGCATGAAGAGGTATCTGTTAAGCAACTCCCGGGGTTTGAGGATCCCGACTTTCCTAACCACGTCTATAAGCTTGATAAAGCACTTTATGGTCTCAAACAAGCTCCTAGAGCTTGGTACGAGCACCGAAAAGAATTGTTGATAGACCTTGGGTTTGATGTTGGGATAATTGATCCCACTCCTTTTTACTAAGAGGGTCAATGGGGAGCTCTTCGTTTGCCAATTATATGTTGATGATATTATCTTTGGCTGTACTAACAAAGGTTTCAATGATGAATTTTCAAAGCTTATGACCGATAGGTTTGAGATATCTATGATGGGAGAGATGAGGTTCTTTCTCGGTTTTTAGATAAAGGAATTGAGAGAAGGAACTTTCATCAATCAAGCAAAATATCTCCAAGACATGCTCAAGAGGTTCAAGAAGACGGAAATCAAGGGTGTAGCCACTCCAATGGTTACCAAATGTCATCTTCCACTAGATCCCAATAGTAAAGAGGTGGATCAAAAGGTATATCGCTCCATGATTGGATCCTTGCTTCACCTTTGCGCATCTAGACCGGACATAGTGTTGAGTGTTGGTGTGTGTGCAAGGTATCAAGCTTCTCCTAAAGAGAGCCACATGATGGCTCTCAAAAGAATCTTTCGATATTTGGTTGATACCCTAAGATATGGTCTTTGGTATCCTAAATGCTCAAGTTTCTTTCTTATAATGGATACACGGATGCGGATTGGGCGGGAGACAAGGTTGATATGAAATAAACTTCCGGGGCTTGCCAATTTCTTGGTAGGTCCTTGGTATGTTGGTCTTCTAAGAAGCAAAATTGCATATCTCTCTCCACCGCCGAAGCCAAATATGTTGCCGCCACAAGTGGATGCACTCAATTGTTATGTATGAGGCAAACTTTAAAGGAATACGGTGTCACTTGTGAAAAAGTGCCTCTTTTATGTGACCATGAAAGTGCCATCAAGATTGCCTATAATCCGGTGCAACATTTAAGAACGAAGCATATTGAGATCCGGAATCATTTCATTAGGGATCATGTTGCCCGTGGTGATATTGAGCTATGCTATGTTCCAACCAAAGATCAACTCGCCGATATATTCACGAATCCTCTTGATGAAGGAAGGTTTTGCTATTTGAGGAATGAGCTCAATATCATTGATTCAAGGAGTATAGCTTGACCATTTTGCAAACACACCTTCTTCTCAAAACTTTATTTGGTTAAGATGTGGGCATGGAAATAGGGGAGTACGGTTTAAACTATTGAGTTGTACCTCACCCCCCAATCTGCCAATAGTAAGAAATCATTCTCTTTATATCATGCATTGATATGTGAGCTTCAATGACGAGTATTTGTTTTGGGCCCAAGATATATATTCATGGTGCCATGTCATAACACTCATACATGGTGGCCTAGGCCACCACCCTATTCTTTCTGAAGAGTTGGTGTAATTTGGATCTTAATGGATTTCATTTGACTCTTATTTGTTCTTATGGGAAATCACTCGTTTTTGGTCTTTGTTTGCAATGTTTGCAAAAATGAGTGATATTGTACCATCAACAGTGTGATCATTCTATCCTAAGCCTCACCTTACCTAAGAAACCTTTCCACTCTTAGTGCACTAAAATTATGAATTTTTTTCAAAGGTTTTTGGACTCGGGGCATGTTTTTCGGCACTGCCGGTGGTGTCACCCCAGCACTGCCGGTGGTGGCACCCCGACACTGTCGGTGGTGACACCTCGGCACTGCCGGTCACGATCGGGCGACACTGCCGGTGTTGGTGGGGTCAAAGTGACGGGCCCAAGGGGGAGTTAGAACAACTACCTCTTTCTCCCCCCGTGCCCCTCTCCTCCCACTCGACGCCCTAGCCGCCACCGATGCCGCCCCAGTCCAGACGCCATTGTCCCAAGCCTTTTCCCTTGACCTCTGGTCGACAGAGCTTGGGTCGGCCACTCTCCGCCATGGCTTCTTCCTCCAGTATGCTTCTCCTTATTCTCTCTCCCTCTCTAGGCTTGGTTGACTCGCCTAGAAGATAAATGGCTGGTGGATTTGCTCCGTAGAGATTACCGTGGGTGTAGATGGCCCATTGCATCACATTGATGAATGTTTGAGACACAATGTGAGAGTCTTCAGCGGATATGGCAAAATTCTTGCATGACCGCCACTGCCGGCCACTGCACAGCGGCACTGCCACCCTCTGAAACCTGGAACTGCCGGTTGGGCCGGCACTGCCGCCCAACTCACCCCGGCACTGCCGGCTTTTTTGGTGCCAGATCCCCCTT
Source organism: Lolium perenne (assembly GCF_019359855.2). Lineage (NCBI taxonomy): Eukaryota > Viridiplantae > Streptophyta > Magnoliopsida > Poales > Poaceae > Lolium > Lolium perenne. The sequence continues at coordinate 267,181,765 of NC_067245.2, forward strand.
AGCCTCTGCAAGTGTATCTCTAACAATTCATTCGTAATGCACTACATGTCTGTTTTTCTTAAATTTAGTGTACTCTATCTTCATTTCCCTCTGTCCCTTGCTGTCTCAGGTGCAGGTGGTTCACACCGTAAGGGAAACTCGGGCAAACGGGTTGTTCCTGGAGACTTTGAAGCTGAGATCTTACCGATGAGGAAGGCATCACATCGGGAGAACGGAATGGCTGAAACAGAACCTCGCATCCTCATCATCAAAAGGCTGTGAGGCACACCTATTGGTAAATGGCCTGATCATGAGTATGCTCGGCTGCGTCAGACAAATGTCTATGTCACACCTAAGGCCACCAACTGTTCTGAGTTATTCTGGACTAAATATCAAGAGAAGATCTATTTGGATGTCTATGTTGAGGCTGCCTATCGTGTTGCTCCTATGCACCACATCAACTTTGCTCACATGGACAAGCATGCCCAGTACTTTGCAGAAGCTCGGGAGATTTGTGAGCACCTTGGTCTCTTCCCTCTAATGGAGTTTCATCACCCTTACAGTGTTGACGTCATCGGACAATTCTTTGCCACCGGGTATGTTGACAATGATGATGCCAAGACAATGACTTGGATGACCGAGGGTCGCATGTTGCATGGCACTTGGGGTCATTTCGCAACTTGTATTGGCTATGCAGTGCTTCTTGACAACACAGAAGGATACATCCGGGCTCACAACTCTCCAAAGCCCCTTGCTAAGTCTCTTCTGGCTGATATCTATCTTGAAGGCGAAGTGGTGTATGGCTCTCAGAAGTTTCTTCGTCCAGTTTATGACATTCTTCTTCGCATTTATAGAGAGGTCCTCGATCCCAAGGTTGGCTATGTTGATCAGATTTATGGCTATCTTGGAAATCTTCTGTATCTCACCCACCAGCACCGTGGCACCGGCCTTCAGCTTGATGTGATGGATTATCTGTGGGAGGATTTTTGGTCTTGCATCATGTCTCGCAAGTCTCCGGTCTTTGCACCCTACTTCATGTGTTTCATTTGTTCTCGCTGGGATAATGCTGGGTATGGTAATCTCCTTGATGATGTTAACTCTTTGCCTCACAAACACAAGGATCTCAAGGTCAAGACTCATCCCCTTCCTCCTCGGGTTCCTGCTGATGATGATGAATCTGCTGAAGAAGACTCAGATATGGAGTATATCCCCCTGCTGACAGTGGATGTTTGCTCATATTGAGGCCAACCTTGCAAAGATGTTTTGTCTCAAGTCTGACATCAACATGCGTCAATACCAAGCTCACAGGGAAAGGAAGATGGAGAGGAGGAACACCAAGCTCATTATGCGCAAATTGGAAATTCCTGTTGAGAGCGGGTCAGAAGAGGTCATTATTCCCGAGGAAGAGTGGCTGCCATAGCATGGCAATGTGACTGAGTTTGAGCAGCTGGGCTTCCCGGTCCTTCTCACCGATAGCGTCTTGCTAGTGATGATGAAGACATTGAGCCTGAGCCCACCGAGTCCGAAGACGATGACGAGACGGAATAATCCGACCATTCCGGAGATCTCTGCGCTTCCATGGGACGTTGTAGCATCGCTACTTTTCTTTGGTGTTTTAATGCCAAAGGGGGAGACGAAGGTCTATTAGGACTTGCATGGGATTTTCTCGGGTTGAGGCACAAGCATATGCGTTTACCATTCCTTTAAAGCTCGTGTCCTCCTTTTATCATTTGTGCTTATTTTGAACTATTTATCATTTGTTTCTTGGTGTTTAAAACTATGTTCTATGTGTGGTGGCAAGACATATTAGCATGAGACATATTATTATGGATTTCGGAAGTCTCTATGGTTGAGATTGTCATTATGAATGGTATGATCAGTATATATCTCAACTTGACAATTGATCTATCTCAAATTGATACATGGTATGATCATGGACATATGGATTTCGGAATTATACATAATTGAGTATATCTTTATGGAAGGGTATGGTCACTATATCTCAAACTTTTATATCTCTCTGTCTCTTATCTGCCATATGTGATATCTTAGCATATTGTTGCCTATACCCTGATGGTTAGAGTGCTCTGTACCTAATATGTGTATTTGTATTCAAACACAAAATTCCCATATGCACACATTTAGGGGGAGCTTCTCTTTTATTGATACCCTATGCTAAATTTGTTCTCTATTTGCTAAATCCCAGCCACAACCACATATCCTGGAAACTCAACCAATGAGCCAGTAATGATAATTTTAGATGTACCAAGAAATTTGAAGACAATTACTTCACCATTTTCATCTTGTAAAGTCAACATCCCAATAGGGGTCAGAGTCAAGTACCCAGGGTACTTGAAACATATTTTATAAAATTGCAAGCATAAGTAGGGGACCATCTACCATAATTAAAATTAGATGCAACCAATTTATCTATGAGAACAAAATGAAGCTATTCCCAACTTTCACTTGATTCATATGTAAACATTTTCCAATATCAATGAGCAGCACCTCCTCGTCATGAAGCAACATGAACCTATCATGTTTGGAACCAGGGTATAACCATCCTGATCTCAGCTCATAGTCTAATGTCCTAAAAATTAACCTTCCAGTAAATTGCTACAATATCAACAACCTTAAACTCAAAATCTGATTACCATCATGGTTTATCTCACAGTTGGCCTTTTCATCTGCAAACCCTAGTTCCTCACTACCTTCTTCCACCACAATAGGAGTGAAACTAGAGTAAACTGGAGACAAAATCTCACCGAGAGTAGTAGAATTTACCTTATGTGGAGCTGGAATCCAAGGTACCCGAGCCGCCTGAATCTGAACCTGTAGCCTTCTCTCCTCTGATCTGAGGCGCTACATCTCCACTGCGATTGCTGCCCCTCCTCGCCGCCCCTGATGACGGCATCACTATAAGATTTGACTCCTGGAAGATAGGCAGCGTGTGCAGCTCGGAAACTAGTTCCCTGTCCTCTGGTGACGCTAAGCACACACAAAGGAGGAGTACCTTGCGCCACCACATGTCTAGCAGGAACATCTCCTCTTCCTGTTGAATTTCCTCCGCCGTGCGTTGATCTTTGATCCGTCGGCACTCCGCCTCTAGCCTCGGTTTGCCTCCTCTTCTTGTTTCCTCTCTACCTCCCGCCACCTCCTGACCCCCCCACCCCAATTCGAGGGACCCACCCCTCCTGATCCGCCATCTCATTGAGGAGAAACTCCGGTGAGGTCCGGTGGGGGACCGATGAGGGATGCGGCGAACAGGAACCCGTGGATCGCCAAAGCTATCACCAGAGCCTGGCCAGGGTTGGCTCGAGCCACTACGTTTTCTGTTTTTAAACTATGTAAGCGATGAAATCTATGTAAATGTTTCTATCTCAAATAAATATTTATTTATTTAATTTGCTTGTTTAAAGTAATTTTTAATTCTTATCGAGATCGCCGGTGTCTGCAACCTCTCCCCAAATTGGAGAGCAGATGCCAACGGCCCCATAACACACTGCCGACTCGCACTACCGATGCATCTGCCGGTGTAGATGCTCTAAACAACCCGTGACACTCATCGCTCTTCGAGTGCTCGACTTTTGGAAAACTTGGCTAGTTATCAATCTAATATGGTATCAGAGTCAGGCGGTCTCAAGTTCAAACCCGGCTTATGCACTATTTAATCTAAAAATAGTTGCAGCATCCCGTTTACCCACATCTAGTGTCTTCCCGTTTGTCTAGCCTAGACGCGAGGGGGGTGTTAAAATATATAGCCTAGCCCTTTCCAAAAGTTCCGGCTTACGCACTATATTTAATCTAAAAATAGTTGCAGCCTCCCGTTTACCCACGTCTAGTGTCTTCCCGTTTGTCCAGCCTAGACGCGAGGGGGAGTGTTAAAATATATAGCCTTAGCCCTTTCCAACAGTTCGGACTTTTGGAAAACTTGGCTAGTTCATCAATCTAATATGGTATCAGAGCAGGAGGTCTCAAGTTCAAACCCCCGCTTATGCACTATTTAATCTAAAAATAGTTGCAGCCTCCCGTTTACCCACGTCTAGTGTCTTCCTGTTTGTCTAGCTAGACACGAGGGGGAGTGTTAAAATATATAGCCTACCTCTTTTCAACACTTCGGACTTTTGAAAAACTTAGCTAGTTCATCAATCTAATATGCCCATCTTGAGGCGTGAGCTTTTTTACCCTAAGCTCATGCACAACCTCAATCAAGGCAAGGGGACCTTCTAGAATGTTTCTGCCTCAGATAAAAGCACTCTCATTGGGGCCAATAACTTTGTGAACAACTGAGTCCAGCCGTGAAGCAAACGCTTTAGAGACTATCTTGAACAGCACGTTACGTGTATAAAGTAAATTGCCTAGCCCTTTCTATCAGATCGGACTTTTGGTTCAAGTGGCTAGTGCATGAAGCTTAACATGGTATCAGAGCTCCAGGTCTCGAGTTCAAATCCTAGCTTTCACAATTTATTCTAAAATCCTCGCAGCCGCCGCCCGCCCCGGCACCCTGCCGTCCTGCGCCCGGCCGCCGCCGCTGCCTCTTTGTCTCTCTACACGTGTTGACTTGTCTTTTCGTCTTCCCGTCACACGTGAGAGGGGGTGTTGACGTGTATAAACACTACACGATGGACCAAGCATGGATGCACGAAAAGTTCCGGCATAAGCAGCTTATGGAGGCAGCTAGCCTGCCGGCACAAGATTTTTGCCGGCAGATGAATCTGCCCTCTATAAACCTGACGGGAAAGATCTTTGCCGGCAGACAATTTTTTAGCGGCAGATTTCTTGCCCTAGGATAATTCTTTGCCGGCACACAACCTATGCCGGCAGTTTTTTTGCCACAATGTCTCTACCGGCAGTTAGATTGCCAGAATTATCTTACCGGTAGTTAGATTGCCAGAAAATATCCTACCGGCAGTTTTAGCAATAGAGGCATAAACCTATTTCTCGCTCCCACATACACCAAGTTTTCTCCAACCAAATGCACAATTTAATCAAGCTTTCACAACACATACAAAATATAGACTTCAACATACACATCCACATATTCTCAATATAATTTGGTCGTACAAAACATTGTTCAAATCCTAATGCAAACATGAACATAATACGAATAATTCTATAGCATACCACTTGATCAACATCTACACTATCTCTACACGTGAATAGCATAATCCATCAAGCATTTGCTACAGAAACCAAAATCAGCTTCTACACTATTTCTGAACCACATCAAACATATTCTGGACCGCCCCAACTCATAAATTGCAAAATTGACCTCTGCTGCAACTTGTGTTATCGACCTGAAAAAAAGATGTAGAACCATAATAAATATATGACGCTAATTACATAATATCTTTTCTAATTTGAAGGAAAAAACAATATACATATAGCATTTGTGTATATTGTCAGATTAAGAGGAAGATGCATATACATGTGTGCTAAATTTAGTACTAGAGTTCAGAGTTAATATTAGCTTCAGCTATATACTTTCTTAGTTCAGAGTTAACACGTATGTGCTGAATTTAGTACATCATATAAGTAAATATTTGGTTCAGCCAATATAAAATTTTATCCTAACAGGTAGTAAAAACAAAAGGACATGCATATTCTCATGCCAAAAGACCCCACGCTGGAGATAAACAGGTGGTTCAGTTTTTCAGTTTATTAAGCATTCACTCAGACCAAAACAGCAAGCACTCAAATTAAGAAAAACATATGTTCAGAGAGCGGACCAACTAGCAATCAGATTAACAACTGAACCATGGTGGGACACAAGCACACATTTGCAGAGTACATTGTAGTCAAAACAGGACACATAATGGTTCCGTGGTTGTGGTGTTGATCCCAGCACCACCGTCACAGGGCAGCAGCCTAACACTTGGGGACAGCAGTCGAATACAACTTATGCATCAGACTGAAGACTCTGCATCTCTATCGATTGCAAATAGATAGGTGGCCTCAAAAGAAAACAAGTACTCCTTCCGGTCCATATTAATGGACTCTACTTTGTCTAGATTCATATGTATCTCGTTAAGTTTTTGGACTACATACATGTGTATCTATACAAAGTTGTGTCCATTAATATGAGTACTTTGTCTAGATTCATAATTTTGCACTGTTCACAGGCACTCAAAACTCCATTGTTGTTCTAAGTCAGACCAAAATTTCATTACGAAGCATCAAAACCAAGTGTCTTTTAAATCTGAATTTTCGGTTCTATAGGACTACTTAGTTCTGAAGCCAATACTGCAGCTAAAGATGAACATGAAAATAGGAAGAAGCCAAATTATAATGTTCAGTTTGGGTCATAAACTCTGTCAGTCCAAAACCAGGTGGTTGCTTTTAGTACTATATGACTGATTCTGTAGATAGTATAAACAACAGTGCCAGTTCAAAACTAACAACTACACACGGTGTTGCAGCACACCAAGAAAAAGTAAATTGGATATGTAGGATCATTTCAAAAACAAAGACAAATTGCACTAGATGTTCTTGGCAAAATAATCCTCGACATCATAATCGACAATCTCAAAAGCAAACAAACAAACCAATCGATGCCCCCTTAAGCCCACCCTATTTTGTACACCCACGGCAGGTTCATTTCGTTTGAGGATAAGCTGAACTTAACTGGCATACACTCACAACAAAAGAAGCACTGTACCAGGGACCCTTTTATGAATTAGATAGGACTATAGGAGTAAGAGACACAAAATAGCACTTGAAATAGACCCGGAAGAGAAAGGCTTATACCTCCCGATTGCAGAAATCATCCGGAGCTACACCGCGGTGAACTTTGTGCAAGTCGCTGATGAGAACTGCTACTGCATAAAAATAAGCAACAAACAAAATCAAAAGAATTGAGCACATAATAGTGCATATACATCTACTGACAATATATACAGTGTGTAAACATCTAATACAGCTCCGGTGGGCAGCAACTGACTCGCATAAGCTTCCTTGGGCTGAAACCAGTGTGAAGTAGAGTAAGAAACTGCAGTACATCAAGTAGAGCTCGTATGAATCTACCTACAAACGGCTGCTTGTTCCCAGGATTAGAAATCCTGCTAGTGTAGTAGATGAAAAATCGGGAATTTTTTCTACATTCGCCGTTCTAGATGGAAGGGACGAGGGTACGGGACAGGGAGCAAAGACGTCAACTGCGGACGCTGGCTTGCTGGCGCGGCGTTATGGAGGAGACATCAGGAAGAGGGTCTCCACCGCGAGCGCAAAGCGGACTCCGTGGATCTCCATCGCCGGCCAGCCGTCCTCTAGCCGGCGGCAGGCAGCACCAGGTCGTTGTTGTGGTTGCCGGCGCCAGGAGGAGGTCCATGGACGAGTCCTTGTTAGATTTCCTGCAGGTGACCAGCAGAAATAATCAAAGATCTAGGAACGGAACGCGTATTGGAGTGGAGCAGGGCAGGAACTCACCGAATCAGAGGAGGAGGTGCGCCATGGTCACCGTCCGTTGAGCAACAGGCGGCGGAGAGCTCCTTTCCGGCGGCGGCGAGCTCGTTTTCGGCGGGGAAGGGGCGGCGGCGCGGTGGCAAGGACCGACGAGCGGCAGAGAGGGGAGAGGAGAGGGTGCGGCGGCGCGCGAGCTTGAGGGAGAGAAGGCTGAGCGGCGGCAGGGAGAGGAGCGACGTCCGGCGGCGGTGGAGGGGCAGCTCGCGCGTACACGAGAGAGAGGAAGTGAGATTTGGGATTTCGGGCTTTGGGGATTTTTTTCCAAGTACTAGGGCAAACGCGATATGGGTCCTTTTCGCCAACTTTTCGCTCCCGCGCAAATGCGGCGGGCTTTTTTTTTTTGGCTCCCTGCGAGGGTTGAGATGGCAGTTGATGGGCCGGAATTGAGTTGTACCGGCAGATAATAGGCCCCATATGTTTTAGTGGTTGCCGGCAGTTTGATTGCCGGTGCTCCTTCATCTTTACCGGCAGCAAATGTGCCCTCTTTTATTTATGCCGACAGTTAATTTTTCCTGGCATTTAGATTGCCTCCATAGGTGGACTTTTACCGGCAGCTCTATGCCCCCTTGTTTGGTCCATCGTGTAGTGAAAGTAGATTGCCTAGCCCTTTTCATCAGTTCGGACTTTTGATTCAAGTGGTTAGTGCATGAAGCTTAATAAAAAATAAATAAGGGTGATAGGGCGAATTTCAGTTGCGATCTTTTATCTGTTCTCGTGATAGGTTCTCATCAGCTAATTAAAGACACTGAAATAATATTATGTTCCCAATACACGACAGGCGTGAGGTCAACATGCCCATCTTGAGAGAAGACTAGAGTAGAATGGTTACAAACAGGCAACGGGCCAAAAACAGAAGAAAAATGTGAGGGCGGAGAAAACATGAGAAGTTCGCACGTCACCGTTTTCGTTTCGTGCTTGAACTCTCGCGCTAAAGTATATCGGCAGGTCGTCAGTCGTCACCGGTGACGAATGCGGCACTTCCCTAACGCAGAGCTTTCTAGGAAAAATACAAACAGGCGCGGCTCCAGGCATTCTGTGCTCCACTATGATTTGGTTGTTCACGTCACTACGTATGGCCTCAATCGACTCATGCCGCATCAACCAAGGATCGTCGGCGTTTCCATAGTGTGAAGTTGACATGCGTAGTCTCTCTCAGTCGATCTCTCGTCTATCTTCATATAGCGCCTCTCACTCTAGGTACTACACGAAGTACTGCCGGCTGAAGATCAATGGCGATGGAATCGGTGGCCTTTGTCGCGGTGCCCTTCCCGGCTCAGGGCCACCTGAACCAGATCATGCACCTCTCGCTGCTGGTCGCGTCGCGGGGGCTCTCTGTGCACTACGCGGCGCCCGCGGCGCACGTCCGGCAGGCGCAGTCGCGCCTCCACGGCTGGGACCCCAAGGCGCTCGGCTCCATCCACTTCCACGACCTCGACGTCTCCACCTACGAGTCCCCGGCCCCCGACCCGGCCGCCGGGTCCCCCTTCCCCAGCCACCTCTTGCCCATGTGGGAGACCTTTACCGCCGCCGCGCGCGCTCCCCTCGCCGTCCTTCTCGAGCGCCTCTCAGCAACCCACCATCGCGTTGTCGTCGTGTACGACAACATGAACGCCTTCGCCGCCGTCGAGGCGGCGCGGCTGAGCAACGGCGAGGCCTTCGGGCTGCAGTGCGTCGCCATCTCGTACAACTTGGGGTGGCTGGACCACGAGCACAAACTCCTGCGCGACCACGACCTCCAGTTCCTCCCCATGGACGCGTGCACGACCAAGGAGTTCATGGACTACATCTTCCGGACAGCGGGGGAGCTGCGGGACGGGGGAGGCATTCCCTCGTCCGGCCTCGTCATGAACACCTGCCGCGCGCTTGAGGGCGTATTCATCGACGCGATCGCCGAGCACCCGGAGTTCAAGGAGAAGAAGCTCTTTGCCGTCGGGCCGCTGAACCCGCTGCTGGACGCGAGCGCTCGGACGCCGGGAAAGGCGCGACACGAGTGCATGGAGTGGCTCGACAAGCAGCCAGAGGCATCGGTGCTCTATGTGTCATTCGGGACGACGACGTCTCTCCGGGTTGAGCAGATCGCGGAGATGGCCGCGGCGATCAAGGGCAGCAAGCAGAGGTTCATCTGGGTATTGCGTGACGCAGACCGGGCCGACATATTCGCAGAGTCGGGCGGCGAGAGTCCCTACGAGAAGCTGCTGTCAGAGTTCACTAGAGAAACCGAGGGGGTGGGGCTGGTGATCACCGGGTGGGCGCCGCAGCTGGAGATCCTGGCGCACGGTGCCACCGCCGCTTTCATGAGCCACTGCGGCTGGAATTCTACCATGGAGAGCCTCAGCCACGGCAAGCCGATCTTGGCTTGGCCAATGCACTCTGACCAGCCGTGGGACACGGAGCTTCTCTGCAAGTACCTCAAGGTTGGCCTCCTTATTAGGCCATGGGAGAAGCACAGTGAGGTGGTACCGTCGGCGTCCATCCAGGAGGTCATCGAGGACGCTATGGTTTCAGACAATGGTATGGCAGTGCGGCAACGGGCGAAGATGCTCGGTGAGGCCGTCCGTGCCTCTGTGGCAGAAGGTGGCTCCTCAAGCAAAGGCCTTGGCGATTTCGTTGCTTACATCACAAGGTGATCGCCCTATGTGTGTACGTGAGTAAACTGGGTGGTACTATGATTCTTCGATGCACGGAACGATTTGATTAGTCGAGTTTGAATTTAGCATTTTGTCATGCAAGTTCATGAAAGAATGGTTCTTGTGTTTCGTTTGATCAGATGAGTTTGAATTTAGATTTCTATAAGAAAGCTGGATTTTAATATAAACCCCGACCGTGTTGTAGTGAATGGCTTAGAGTTGATCAATCCACATTTTTTTCAACAAAAAGCACAATAATAGTGCTGGAAACCATAAATTCAACAACACTATGTTTATTGAAATTTTATTGAGCAAAAGTGAGATTTTTTTTTCAAGAACACGCAAGATGCGTGTCTTCATATATTAAGATAGAAAGGGAAACAACATTTACAAGATTTGAGGGCTCAGCCGAGAACGATTAGCCCTCACCCACACCTACGGGAACTACTCAATCTCTCCCAAAACTCCACATAAAGTTGCCCTCTTCCACTGATCAAACTCAGCCCGAATCTTGCGGCACACCTCAGACGGCATAGAAGCAAACTTCTCAAATACCCTACTATTGCGTTCTAGCCAGAGACAGCGAGCAATTAGGATCACCAACGCGTTGAGCTCCTTGCGGTCCTTCCTTGGCACTGCGTCAGAGGTGTTGCTCCACCAAATATCGATACTGTCAGTAGGCGAAGGAGTGAACCTGTGCAGCCGACGTGGAAGTAGCATCATGTACCAGATCTGCCGCGCATAGGAGCATTGTACAGTGATGTGAGCTGCTGTCTCAGGTTCTGACAGCACAAAGGGCTTTCGGGAGGGTGTTCCATGCTTCTTCTAGCCAGCCGATTAGCAGTCCAGAGCCGACCCTTCATAGCAAACCACATATGCAGTTTATGCAACAGAGGGGCTCCCGCAGACCACAATTCCTTTGCCGCGAGGGAGCGCGTCCGACCAGGAAGAATGCGTTGTAAGCAGAACTTGCAGAATAGACCCCTGCAGCAGCCACCTTCCAAGTGAAACTATCATCGCCATCTCCCAGAAAAATACCTCTCATCCGCTCCCAGGTGTCCATGAACTCCACAATTGCCGGAATCGACGGCGCCCCCCTAATTTCCGTCACCCATCTGTCATCCTGAAGCGCCGCAACCACAGTCAAAGATTTTGCCGCAGGTTTCACGAAGTCCATCAGGTTTGGCGCAAGCTGAACCAGGCTCCTGCCCCCAATCCACCGATCAACCCAGAAATTGAGCCGCATGCCATTATTGAGCACACAATGAGTGCAAGATAGGAACATCTCCTCAGCCTCAGCCGAGATCTTGAAATCCAGGCCCTGCCACGGCTTGTCACTATCCGCCATCGCGAGCCACCTCCATCTCATCCTCAGCGCATGGTTCAGTAGCTTGGGGTTCTTCATCCCCAGACCGCCCAGCTCCTTAGGCGTGCATACGGTGTCCCAAGAAACGACACACTTGCCCCTTCATGCCTCTGTAGTTCCCGACCAAAAGAATCCTCGAGGAAGCTTGTTGATAGTGTTGAAGAACCATGGTGGCAAATCCAGAGAGAGCATATGATAGATTGGAGTTGCGGCTAACTTTGAGTTCAAATAGACCAATCTCCCACTCTTCTTTAGCAGCGCCGCGACCCACGTCGGAACTCCCATTGCGACCTTATCAACCAGGTGCTGGATCTCCGTCTTCGATAGCCTGACCAGGGAGAGAGGGAGGCCCAAATACTGAATTGGGAAGGGTTTAACCGGGCAGCCCAACACGCTTAGCACCGGCTGTAGATCAATCCCCTCGCACCGGATCGGAGAGACGACGCTTTTATCCAATTTGCAGCGCAACCCAGACGCAGCACCAAAGAGCTGCAGCAACTCAACCGCTGTCGTTGCCTCGTGAACCGTAGGTTTTATCAGCAGCACCACGTCACCGGCGAAGAAGGACAATCTATGTCGGATCCCCATCGCAGCAAACGAGGAGAACAAGCCTGCTCCCTCAGCCACCTTGAAAATAGCATTAAGCACGTTGAAAACCAGAACGAAGAACATTGGAGAGCTAGGATCTCCCTGCCGCAACCCCCTGCCATGCCAAAACTGATCCCCAGCCAAACCATTTACTAGCACCCGAGTAGAAGAGGAGGATAGCAATAACGAGACCTTGGCAATCCACTTGGGTCCAAAACCCCTGTGCCTAAGAACCTCCAGCAAGAAGGGCCAAGCCACCGAATCAAAAGCTTTCGCGACGTCAAGCTTCAGCATCAATGCAGGGACACGTCGTCTCTGCAAATTCTGAACCGAGTGCTTCACCATAAAGAAATTGTCCTGGATCGCACGCCCCTGAACAAAAGCGCTTTGGTTACAGTCCACTAAGCGCGGAAGGTGCTTCGCCAGCCTTGCCGCCATCGCCTTAGAAACAATCTTCCCAAAACTGTGTACCAAGCCCCAGGTGACAGAGAAAATCTGGGCAAAAGATTTACAATGGAAGAAGTCAAAAATGTTGTGGACCAGATGAAAAAAATAAGGCAGCTGGTCCTGATGGGATTCCCATTGAATTCTACCAGGGATGCTGGGAGATAGTCAAGTTTGATATAATGGTTGTGTTTGATGATTTGTATGAACATAACATTGACTTGGCTAGAATTAATTATGGGATTATTACTTTGATTCCAAAAGGGAATGATGCTGACAGAATTCAAAAGTTTATACCCATCTGTTTGCTGCAAGTTCTGTTTAAATCTTCACCAAAACACTCACTGTTATGGCTGCTCCAGTAATGGAAAAATTGTTGGCTCAGTGTCAAACTGCTTTCATCAAAGGAAGATACATTACAGATGGAGTTATGCTGCTCCAGGAAGTCCTAAGAGAGAGTAAATTTAGGAAACAACAGGGTGTGGTGTTGAAAATTGACTTTGAAAAAGCATATGATAAAGTCAATTGGAACTTCTTGTTTGATTGTTGCTCCCAGAAGGGTTACAGTGCCAGCTGGCTGGTTTGGATCAAGAATGTTGTGACTAATGGCACTCTGAGTGTGAAAGTAAATGATAAAATTGGCCCTTACTTTGCCAGTTACAAAGGTGTTAGGCAAGGTGGCCCTTTTGCCCCTTTCCTTTTCAACATGGCTGCAAATAGCCTATCCAAAATGGTTTCTTTGGCACAGCAAAATGGTTTAATCACAGGTTTGGCCAGTAACTTAGTGGAAAATGGCATTGCTATACTCCAGTATGCTGATGACACTATCCTCCTTATTCAAGATAGTGAGGAACAAGCTGTGAACTTGAAGCTAATTCTGTACATTTTTTAGTCCATCTCTGGGTTGAAAATTAACTTTGAGAAGAGTGAGGTTATGAGGATCCTAGATGATGAAGTGAAAGCACATAATTTTGCCTCCCTGTTTAATTGTCAGCAAGGGAGTTGGCCTATTAAATATCTAGGCACTCCAGTGTGTGCAAGAACTACTACAGTTGCTGAAATGAGCTTCCTGGGAGAGAAAACAAAGAAAAAAATGGGTGGCTGGATGGGGAATACTATGTCTATTGGTGGGAGAGTGGTTAAGATTAATGCTTGCCTGTCAAGTGTTGCTGTGTACCAGATGTCTATGAGATTGCTTCACAAAAAAAATATAGAACAGATGGATAAACCCATGAGATCCTTCTTTTGGTCTGGGAGTGCTGATAAGAGGAAGTTTCATTTTGTGAGATGGAATTGGATTTGTAAACCTAAGAAAAAAGGTGGTCTGGGTATTAAGAATTTGCACAAATTCAGTGTCAGCTTTATGTGTAAGTGGTGGTGGAAATTGGAGAATGGTACAAGCCCTTGGCAGAATTTTATGAGGCAGAAGTATATGAGACATGGTGGAGTGTTTTATACAAAAAAGAAACCTGGGGATTCACCTCTGTCGACTGATATGTTACATGTTAAAAAGATTTATTTGTGTGGCAGAAGGATGAAGGTGGAGAATGGCAGAGACACAAGCTTTCGGTGTGATTCTTGGTGTGATCAGATTCCTTTTAAAGACATATTCCCTGAGATATATGATATCTGTATTGAGCAAAATGTTACTGTGGCTGAGGCTGCTGATATGCATTGGAATTTTTCCTTCAGAAGATGGATGACTCCTGACCTTGCTTGCCAAATCATTGGTTTACACCAAATAATGTCTCAAACTGTCCTCACCGTTGAACAGGATAAACCTGTCTGGAAATGGACCAAAGGAGTGAAGTTCACAATCAAATCTGTTTATAATCATCTTTGTGGTGCAGGTTTGGACAGAACCTTTAAACATCTCTGGAAAAGTAAAATTCCTTTAAAAATCAAAATTTGGTTGTGGATGATCTGGCACAATGCCATTGCTACCAAGGATAATCTGTTAAAAAGGAATTGGCAAGGGGGTGCCTCTTGTCAATTCTGTAATGATGTTGAATCCATTCATCATCTGTTCTTTGTCCAGCTGCCAAATTTGTTTGGAGCGCTGTGGGTAGAATGATCGGTGCTCAATCTAGACCTGGATCATTTACTCAATTTTTCTGGTGGCTCCCTCGGTTCTTACCTATTAGCAGGAACACGCAGATTGCGGGGTTGGCTGCAATTTGCTGGGCCATTTGGAAGGTTAGAAATCATGCCTGCTTTGAACATAAGTTGATCAATAGTCATGTGGAGCTAATCAGCTATTCTACTGTCTTTATGAAATATTGGGCAGGTCTACATGGTGAGAAGGATGCTGAGGACTTACACGCGGGCGCTGATGGTGTGATGCAGCTTGCCAGTGCAACAAATCTGGGTTCTCCTGCTGTTCCTGGTGGCTCTGGTCAAACGCAGCGTCTTCTTCAGATCAGGGATACCAATATGGAGGTTGCTCATGATATGGAGCTGGAAGAACAGAAATGATTCCCTCTGTTCTCTTTCCCTTCCTCCGAGTGGCTGCTGACAAGATTTCAAGTTGTTTTGTTGCGACCCTTATCATTTCCTGTCAGCTTTCAGGAAAAAGCTTTTGCCTATGTTGGTTGTTTGTGCTGGTCTTGTTTTGGCCCCGTGAAAAAGAAACTCCTCTATCTGTCTTTCGCTAGCATTAGGCGGCGTTTTATTTTCCTGTAATAGTTTCAGTAGTGGTGTTGTGGTGCTGTGAAAACATGAAGAGGCATGATAAAACCTCTGTTTTCATTATCCTTGAATAATGAAATCCGATCCTTTGATCGTTTGGAAAAAAAATATGATGAAGGTGCATCGGAGAATCATAGCACCGCCCAGTATGGAGTCACTCCCGTACGCCGGTAGTGCGATCACCTTGTGATCTAAGCAACAAAGTCATCAAGGCCTTTGCTCGAGGGGCCGCCCTCTGCTACGGAGGCACGAACAGCCTCACCGAGCACCTTCGCCCGATGCCGCACCACCATCCCATTGGCCGAGACCATCGCCTCCTCGATCACCTCCTGGATGGCTGCTGATGGTACCACCTCACTGTGCTTCTCCCATGGCCTCACGAGGAGGCCGACCTTGAGGTACTTGCAGAGAAGCTCCGTGTCCCACGGCTGATCGGAATGCATTGGCCAAGCGAGGATCGGCTTGCCGTGGCTTAAGCTTTCCATGGTGGAGTTCCAGCCGCAGTGGCTCATGAACGCCGCCGTGGCACCGTGCGCCAGGATCTCCAGCTGCGGCGCCCACCCGGTGATCACCTGCCCTGTCCCCTTCGTATCTCTAGTGAATTCGGACATCAGCTTCTCGTAGGGACTCTCGCCGCCGGACTTTGCGAATATGTCGGCCCGGTCGGCGTCGCGCAATACCCAGATGAACCTCTGCTTGCTGCCCTTGATCGCCGCGGCCATCTCCGCGATCTGGTCAACCCGGAAAGACGTCGTCGTCCCGAAGGAGACGTAGAGCACCGATTCCTCTGGCTGCGCGTCGAGCCAGTTCATGCACTCGTGCAGCGTCTTCCCCGGCGCCCGGGCGCTCGCGTCCAGCAGCGGGTTCAGCGGCCCGACCACAAAGAGCTTCCGCTCCTTGAACTGCGGGTGCTCGGCGATGGCATCGATGAACTCGCCCTCAATCGCGCGGCAGGTGTTCATGACCAGGCCGGACGAGGGCAGGCTTCCCCTGTCCTGCATCTCCCCCGCTGCCCGGAAGACGAACTCCAAGAACTCCTTGGTCATGCACGCGTCGATGGGGAGGAACTGGAGGTCGTGGTCGCGCAGGAGCCTATGCTCCTTGTCCAGCCACGCCATGCTGTACGAGATGGCCATGCACTGCAGCCCGAAGGCCTCGCCGTTGCTCAGCCGCGACACCTCGATGGCGGCGAAGGCGTTCAGGTTGTCGTAGACGACGGCAACGCGACGGTAGGTAGCTGACAGGCGCTCGAGAAGGACGGCGAGAGGGGCGCGCGCGGCGGCGGTGAAGGCCTCCCACATGGGCATAAGGTGGCTGGGGAAGGGCACCGCACTGGACCTTCCGATTATACGGTGCTTCACACAGACGAGGCCGAATGTGGACCATCTACATGCATGGACGGCCGCGCATCGAGGTGCCGGCGTTGCCGCGCCAACAGGAAAACGCCCCCGCCGTCCGCATCAGATCACAAAACCAGAATCTCCCTGTGCTCTATTTCTGCCCCAGCGACTGAAGAATATCTGCTGTATCATATGTGTATTCAGTATTCTTTCATAAACTGCAGCATGACAACGTTTGCCTTCTTCTGCGGTTCTGCCCACCCGTTTTCTCTGCCTGGCTTTTTTTTGTCGAAATGCGAAAATATCGCCCTAGCTTCTGCATCCAAAGAATGCACACGGTTTTTTTCTATTAGATTATTCACAACACCTTACAAGAGCAATACAAAAGATCAAACTCGAAGCCACCTTGCTAAACCTACAGAGTGATGAAGGGGTGACAATTCACTAACTCATATCATCCAAAAACTAAATGCCTTCCTAGGCCGCCCAATAGCAGATGAGAAACAAATCCAGTCAAGCAGACTCTCAGCATACGCCAACACACACGCCATAGAAGTTGCTACCGCCATCTTCCTCGACTCCATCTTCAAGGGAGATCACCGCATTGACCATGTCAGACCTGCCATCGATGCTGCCACGGCGCCAGACGACTGCACCATCCTGCGCGTGTCCATCACACTGCATCCGTCCCGAGACACCACTGCACCATGCCGCGGCGACTCGACGCCGCCACACAGCAAAAGCACACCGCTCCACCTCAGCACCACCACCATCCGTTGTTTGCTCCAAAAACGATACCCCCAACAGGGAGAACGGCGTTGCGCGCCGCCTGTCGAGGGTATTCCTCGGCAATGCCCTCCGATTGGGGCTTAGGGTTGACGGAATCCTGCAAGCTGACACGAGACATCGGTTCACAGACAAGCGGGGAGAGCAATTTACCCAGGTTCGGGGCCCTCGATGAGGTAAAACCCTTACGTCCTGCCTGTCTGATCTTGATTATGAAGAAATTGGGTTACAATGGGGTGCCGAATAGTTCGGCTGAGATCTCGTCGAGAGGCTAAGTGCTACAGCGACCTAGCTCTAGACTTCTAGTGGCTAAAGTTGCTATGATTGATTGTGTCCTTCGGCAGCCCCTCTCCCGACCTTTATATAGAGGGCCAGGTCTCAAGAGGTCTAACCGAGTACGACTAGGTTTACAGTAGTTTTAAATCTAATCTTTCCTTGTTCGGCTGCTTCCTTGCCTTGCCCGCCAAGGAATCTTCTGGTGCGCCATCCAGGTGGCCCGTCTTGCCTCCAAGTGCCTTTATGGGCCTCCAACTAGATAATATGGGATAGGGCAATGTCAGTTACCTGAAGGGTAATGCCCACGTCAATAGCCCCCGAGTGTCTAGCCGAACATAGTTCGGGTAGACACTGAAGCATGTCCCCTTTTAATGTTCTTCTCCTTGATTGTTCTTGTTCATCTTGAATCAGCATCATCTTCCTCTGTCGGGTGCGCGTCAGCGCTCCCGATGGGAGTAGCCCCCGAGTCTAGGTACGGATGCTTGCAATCCGTGCATAGACTCAAGTTGTATCACTCGAAAATTCTGCTCTGCCAAAGTTTTTCTGCAAGTCTTCATAGGTCATCCGATACATTTTCCACTTGCAAGGGATAATAAGTAACGTGCCCAACTTTTGCTGGTTAACTGCCGATGGCAAAACAACGTTACCCTACACAGAATCAAGTCCCCGGGCATGACCCTCGAGTGCAAAAAAGTTCTGTCGGGTGCGCGTTCAGCGCTCCCAATGGGAGTAGCCCCCTGATGTCTACTCACACTTCTTTTCCTGTAGACAGTGTTGGGCCTCCAAGAGCAGAGGTTTGTAGAACAGCAGCAAGTTTCCCTTAAGTGAATCACCCAAGGTTTATCGAACTCAGGGAGGAAGAGGTCAAAGATATCCCTCTCAAGCAAACCTGCAATCACGATACAAGAAGTCTCTTGTGTCCCCAACACACCTAATACACTTGTCAGATGTATAGGTGCACTAGTTCGGCGAAGAGATAGTGAAATACAAGTAATATGGATGAATATGAGTGGTAATAGCAATCTGAAATAAATATGGCAGCGAGTGAACATGCATCAGAACAGTAAATAAACGGACATTCGATGTGTGGAAACAAGGCCTAGGGATCATACTTTCACTAGTGGACACTCTCAACATTGATCACATAATAAAACCACTCTACACTCTTTTGTTGGATGACAAACACCATTCATTGTGTAGGGCTACAAGAGCACCTCAATGCCGGAGTTAACAAGCTCCACAACATTCGATGTTCATATTTAAATAACCTTAGAGTGCATGATAGACCAACGCAATTATACCGAGTACTAATATAGCATGCACACCGTCACCGACAGACTATGAAAGGAGGAATAGATCACATCAATACTATCATAGTAATAATTAACTCCATAATCTACAAGAGATTACAATCATAACCTATGCCAAGTACTACATGATGCACACACTGTCGCCATTACATCATGGAGGAGGAATAGACTACTTTAATAACATCACTAGAGTAGCACATAGATTAATAGTGATATAAAGCACATTGCAATCATAAAGGAATATAAATAAGCACTTCACTATGCTATTCTGAATTACTCTCTGGCAAGATAACGAACACTAATTCATCATGTAGGAAAACCTTAAAGATGTATTCCCAAGTACTAATAAATACCCCACGCTGTCACTGTGAGCATTCATAGGAGGTACTAACACACCACAATTTCATAGAGACATCCAACTCAAATCATAACTCAGTGAATAAGTATTATGTGAAATATAGCCTAAGAGACCCACACGGTGCACACACTATCACCTTTACACACGTGGGACAAGGAGTCTCCGAAGATCACATAAGTAAAATCCACTTGAATAGCATAACGACATCTAGATTACAAAGCTCATCATATGGATCTCAATCATGTAAGGCAGCTCATGAGATCATTGTATTGAAGTACATGGGAGAGAGATGAACCACATAGCTACCGGTACAACCCTTAGCCTCGAGGGAGAACTACTCCCTCCTCATGGGAGACAGCAGCGGTGATGAAGATGGCGGTGGTGTCGATGGAGATGCCTTCCGGGGGCACTTCCCCGTCCCGGCGGCATGCCGGAACAGAGACTTCTGTCCCCCGAATCTTGGCTTCGCGATGGCGGCGGCTCTGGAAGATTTCTCGTACCATGGCTTATTCGTATCGAAGATTTAGGTCAGGAAGGCTTAAATAGGCGAAGAGTCGGAGTCGGAAGGGCCACGGTGGAGCCACACACCAGGCCCCCCCTTTGTCCGCGCCGCCACCACGTGTGGTGGCCCTGGGCCTCTCCTCTGGCCCCTCTTCGGTGCTCTGGAAGCTTCCTTGAAATATAAGATACTGGGCATTGATTTCACCCAATTCCGAGAATATTTCCTTACTAGGATTTCTGGAACCAAAAACAGCAGAAAACAGGAACTGGCACTTCGGCATCTCGTCAATAGGTTAGTCCCGGAAAATGCATCAAAACGATATAAAGTGTGAACAAAACATGTAGGTATTGTCATAAAACAAGCATGGAACATCAGAAATTATAGATACGTTGGAGACGTATCAGATACTTATGTTATTTCATCTATTTTGCATGTTTCATGATTATTGGAGAATCGCGCACCGGAGTCAGGATTCTGCTGGAAAAAGCACCGTCAGAATGCAATATTTCGGAAGATCAACAATTGATGGAAATTACGTGGAAAATCTTATTTTTCCATAAGACGGAGATAGCCAAAAGGAGGAGCCGAGGAGGGCCGCCATGGCCCCCCCATAGGCCGGCGCGGGCCTAGGCCTGACCGCGCCACCTTGTGGGGAGGGGGCCCACAGCCCCCTCTGGCCTCCTCTCCTTCGCGTACTTCTTCGTCCCGAAAACGTAAGCTCCAGAGGAGAGTCGCGAAGAGTCACAGCCGCCTCTGCGGGGCGGAAAACACCAGAGAGAAAAGAGCTCTCCGGCAGGCTGAAATCTGCCATGGAAATTCCCTCCCGGAGGGGGAAATCGACGCCATCGTCACCGTCATCGAGCTGGACATCATTGGGATCATCATCACCATCATCTCCATCATCATCACCGCCATCTCCACCGCTGCACATCGTCACCGTTGTAACATCTAGGGTTGAATCTTGATTGTTTGATAGGGGAAACTCTCCCGGTATTGATTTCTACTTGTTATTGATGCTATTGAGTGAAACCATTGAACCAAGGTTTATGTTCAGATTGTTATTCATTATCATATCACCTCTGATCATGTTCCATATGATGTCTCGTGAGTAGTTCATTTAGTTCTTGAGGACATGGGTGAAGTCTAAATGTTAGTAGTGAATTATGTTGGGTAATATTCAATGGTTTGATATTTAAGTTGTGGTGTTATTCTTCTAGTGGTGTCATGTGAACGTCGACTACATGATACTTCACCTTTATGGGCCTAGGGGAATACATCTTGTACTCGTTTGCCAATTGCGGGGTTGCCGGAGTGACAGAAACCTAAACCCCCTTGGTATATCGATGCAGGAGGGATAGCAGGATCTCAGAGTTTAAGGTTGTGGTTAGATTTATCTTAATTACTTTCTTGTATTTGCGGATGCTTGCAAGGGGTATAATCACAAGTATGTATTAGTCCTAGGAAGGGCGGTGCATTAGCATAGGTTCACCCACACAACACTTATCAAAACAATGAAGATTAATCAGCTATATGAAGCAAAAGCACTAGACTAAATTCCCGTGTGTCCTCAAGAACGTTTGGTCATTATAAGTAAACAAACCAGCTTGTCCTTTGTGCTAAAAAGGATTGGTCCACTCGCTGCAATTATTACTATCGCATTTTACTTACTCGTACTTTATTTATCTGCTACATCAAAACCCCCTGAATACTTGTCTGTGAGCATTTACAGTGAATCCTTCATCGAAACTGCTTGTCAACACCTTCTGCTCCTCGTTGGGTTCGACACTCTTATTTATCGAAAGTACTACGATACACCCCCTATACTTGTGGGTCATCAAGACTACTTTCTGGCGCCGTTTCCGGGGAGTGAAGCGCTATTGGTAAGTGGAATTGGTAAGGGAAACTTTTACTGTTCGTGCTGATTTTATTTCTGCCTGCTGCTATAATTCATTATGGAGAGATCTTCTCTTGAATTTTTATTTGGAAAATCTACTACTACTGCAAAGGTAGTGGATGGGGCGCCAGGTGAGAAAGAGGTTCCATACAAAATACCTATGAAAATTATTGAACGTGTTGTGGATAACCGCTATGAAGGGGATGGAACTGTCCATCCTGGAGATCATTTACTGTTCATACATGAATTATGCGGTTTATTCAAGTGTGCAGGTATTGCTATGGATGAAGTTAGGAAGAAACTATTCTCTATATCGCTGTCTGGTAAAGCGGCGCATTGGTATAAATTACTGAAGAATGGGGATTCTCTTGATTGGAATGATATTGTGCCTCTATTTTATTCTAAATTCTATCCTCCAAGTGAAATTCACAAACACCGGAACCGCATATATAATTTCTGGCCTCATGATGGAGAGAGTATTGCCCAAGCATGGGGAGATTGAAGTCTTTAATGCTCAAATGCCCCATTAATGAGCTTCCTGGTAATATTATCATTGATAATTTCTATGCAAGACTTTCTTTTCATGATAAGACCTTGCTGGATACTTCTTGTTCTGGATCATTTACACGCAACAAAGAAGAGTTTAAAAGGGACCTTCTTGATCGGATTCAGGAGAATACTGAAGGATGGGAGAACGACAAAGATAGAGAGTCAGGTATAAACTATGATTATAAATGCATTGAAGTTTTTATGGATACTGATAAATTTCGTAATATGAGTGCTACTTATGGTCTTGATTCTCAAGTCGTTGCAAATCTTTATAAAGCTTTTGCCTCTCATTTTGAATTTCCTAGGAAGAATTTTGATAAGTATCATGAACCATATAAAGATAAAATTGATTCATCTATAAATAAATGTGTTGTAATTGAAACTATTGATCATGTTCTTCCTGAAGCTTATATTGAAAAAACTCCTTTCCCTGCTAAAATGAAGGAGTATTCTGTTATAAATAGTGCGGTAAATAAAAGTGCAAAGAAACCTATAGAACCTGAAGAGCAAATAAAGGTTGAACCTGCTATTGCAATAGTTAAAGATCTTGTGACTAAAAATGTAGAAGATGGTCATATTATTTTCTGTGAAGATGCTTCTAATATTGTTTCGCATCCTAATAAGTCTAGGAAAACCAGTGTTCCTATGCTCTCTGTCAGAATTGGTGATCATTGCTATTATGGTTTATGCGATATTGGTGCAAGTATTAGTGCTATTCCTTATGAGCTTTACACGGAGATCATGCATGAAATTGGTTCTTGTGAACTTGAAGATATTGATGTGGTTATTCGGCTAGCTAATAGAGAAACTATCTCTCCAATTGGTATTGTTCGAGATGTGGAAGTTCTATGTGGTAAGATTAAATACCCTGCTGACTTTTTAGTACTTGGTTCTGCTGCTAGTAAATCTTGTCCTATTATTTTTGGTAGACCTTTTCTAAATACTTGTGGAGCTGTTATAGATTGCAAGAAAGAGAAAATTGTGACTAAATTTGCTGGTGAATCTTATGAGTTTAATTTCTCTAAATTTTCCAAAACTCCTTATAAAGCTGATTTACCTAATAATGATTTTAGAGTTGAACAATGTGCATCTATTGCTCTTGCTCCTAATAATCCTTTGCAGCAACATTTGGAGGATAGTGAGAGTGAAGTCTTTAGGGAAGAAAGAAATGAGCTTGATGAAATTTTCCTTCGTCAACCTATTCTTAAGCATGTTTTACCGGTTGAAGATCTAGGTACAACACCACCACCAAAGGAAGATCTTGTTTTTTATTTAAAACCATTGCCTGATAATCTTAAATATGCTCATATTGATGATAAGAAAATATATCCTGTTATTATTAGTTCCAAGCTTTCAGAGTTTGAGGAAGAAAGGTTATTGGAAATATTGAAGAAACACTGAGGAGCTATTGGCTACACTCTTGATGACTTGAAGGGGATTTCTCCCTCTATTTGCCAACATGCCATTAATATGGAAGATGATGCAAAGCCTGTTGTTGAACATCAGCGTCGTCTAATTCCTAAGATGAAGGATGTGGTAAGGAATGAGGTATTAAAACTTCTTGAAGCTGGTATTATATACCCTATTGCTGATAGTAGATGGGTTAGTCTTGTGCATTGTGTTCCTAAGAAAGGAGGAATGACTGTTGTACCTAATGATAATGATGAGCTCATCCCTCAAAGAGTAGTTGTAGGGTATAGAATGTGCATTGATTATCGAAAAGTTAATAAGGTCACTAAGAAAGATCATTACCCTTTACCTTTTATTGATCAAATGTTAGAAAGGTTGTCTAAAAATACTCATTTTTGCTTTCATGATGGTTATTCTGGGTTTTCACAAATTGCTGTTAAAACTAAAGATCAAGAGAAAACCAATTTCACTTGTCCCTATGGAACTTATGCTTATAGACGTATGCCTTTTGGTTTATGTAATGCTCCTGCTACTTTTCAAAGATGCATGTCTGCTATTTTTCATGGCTTTTGCGAGAATATTGTAGAGGTATTCATGGATGATTTTTCTGTCTATGGGAATTCTTTTGATAATTGCTTGCGAAACCTCGATAAAGTTTTGCAGAGAGGTGAAGAAACTAACCTTGTTCTTAATTGGGAGAAATGCCATTTTATGGTTAATGAAGGAATTGTATTGGGACATAAAATTTCCGAGAGAGGTATTGAAGTTGATAGAGCTAAAGTTGAAGCAATTGAGAAGATGCCCTATCCTAGGGATGTTAAAGGTATTCGTAGTGTTCTTGGTCATGCTGGGTTTTATATGAGATTTATTAAAGACTTTTCTAAGATTTCAAAGCCTCTTACTAATCTTCTTCAAAAATATGTACCTTTTGTTTTTGATGATGATTGTAAGGAAGCTTTTGAAACTCTAAAGAAAGCCTTAACAACTGCTCCTATAGTTGAACCTCCTGATTGGAACTTACCTTTTGAAATTATGTGTGATGCTAGTGATTTTGCTGTAGGTGCTGTTCTTGGACAGCGAATAGATAAAAAATTGAATGTTATTCATTATGCTAGTAAAACTCTTGATGCTGCTCAAAGAAATTATGCTACAACTGAAAAAGAATTGTTAGCTGTAGTCTTTGCTTGTGACAAGTTTAGATCCTATATTGTTGATTCAAAAGTTACAATCCATACTGATCATGCTGCAATTAGATACCTAATGCAAAAGAAAGATGCTAAGCCAAGGCTTATTAGATGGGTGCTTCTTTTGCAAGAATTTGATTTGCATATTATAGATAGGAAAGGTGCTGATAATCCTGTTGCTGATAATTTTTCTAGATTGGAAAATATTGCTTATGATCCTGTTCCTGTTAATGCTAGTTTTCCAAATGAACAATTGGCTGTAATAAAGGTGAGCTCGCGAGACAGTCCTTGGTATGCTGATTATGCTAACTTTATTGTTTCCAAGTACTTGCCTCCAACCTTTTCAGCTCAGCAAAGGAGGAAATTCTTTTATGACTTGAGGCATTATTTTTGGGATGACCCACACTTATATAAAGAAGGAGTGGATGGTATTCTGCGAAGATGTGTTCCCGAATATGAACAACAAGAGATATTAAAATAAGTGTCATGGTAGTGCTTATGGAGGACATCACGCCAGAGATAGAACCGCGCAAAAGGTTCTGCAATCGGGTTTTTATTGGCCAACTCTCTTCAAAGATGCAAGAAAGTTTATTTTATCTTGTGATGAATGTCAAAGGGTTGGTAATATCTCCAGACGCAATGAAATGCCTATGAATTATACTCTTGTTATTGAACCATTCGATTGTTGGGGATTTGACTTCATGGGTCCTTTCCCTTCTTCAGAAGGTAACACTCATATACTTGTTGCTGTTGATTATGTTACTAAATCGGTGGAAGCCATACCCACAAAAAGTGCTGATGGTGAGACCTCTTTAAGAATGCTTTTAGATATTATTTTTCCTAGATTTGGAGTTCCTAGATATCTTATGACTGATGGAGGTTCTCATTTTATTCATGGTGGTTTTAGAAAAACTCTTGCTAAATATGGTATTAATCATAGAATTTCTTCCGCTTATCATCCTCAAACTAGTGGGCAAGTAGAATTATCAAATAGAGAGATTAAATCTATCTTGCAAAAGTCTGTTAATAAATCTAGAAAGAATTGGGCTAGTAAATTGAAGGAAGCACTATGGGCTTATAGAACTGCTTATAAAAATCCCATGGGTATGTCACCTTATAAAATGGTTTATGGGAAAGCTTGTCATTTACCTTTAGAACTAGAGCACAAAGCTTATTGGGCTGTAAGAGAACTAAATAAAGATCCTAAACTTGTCGGTAAGAAGAGATTGCTACAATTGAGTTCTCTAGATGAATGGAGAAGTGAAGCTTATGAAAATGCTAAACTCTTTAAAGAGAAAGTTAAGAAATGGCATGATAGAAGAATTATCAAAAGAGAATTAAATGTTGGGGATAAAGTCCTATTGTATCGGTCTCGTCTCAGATTTTTTGCAGGGAAATTACTCTCAAAATGGGAAGGACCATATGTCATTGTGGAGGTGTATCGTTCCGGAGCAATTAAAATTAGTTCTCTGCAAGGCGATGCCACACAAGTGGTGAATGGACAAAGACTTAAGCATTATATCTCTGGAGATTCTTATAATTAAGATGTTGATGTTATTCGAGTGGTAACTCCGGAAGCTTTCATCAAAGGTCAAATTGACAGTTCTGCAGAGTTCGACTTTGAATAGGTAACAGTACTGGTAATAAAAAGTCCGCGTTTAACTTTCCGAACAATGTTTTTGCTGTTTTTGGAAAATATGAAAAATTACGAGATCGAAACGGAGTGGAGGAGACGCATGAGGGCGTGCCCTCATAGGCCAGCGCGGGCCCCAGCCTGGCCGCGCTGCCCTATCAGGAGGGCTCCTCGTTGCCCCTTTCCGACTCTGGTTCGACCTGGTACTTTCCTTTTGTCGAGAAAATTCCTGCTATATAATCCCCCGGACCCCTGGAGGTCCGTATATCGTTTTCTCGTCGTGTTTTGTTTCGAGCTGTTTTTTGCCAGGATCTGCTTCGGATCCAGAGCCACCATGTCTTCGTCGGGAACTCCGAAGGACAGCTTCTTTGAGGACGTCGTCAACCCGTACATGAACGAGTTGAAGATGCACCCCAAGGAATTGCTGCTCGTAGATGGAGAGTTGCAGATCAAAGATGTCCAGGGTCCTATGGGAGAAGGAAGCTTGGAAGACAGGATGGAGAAACTAGAACAAGAGGTCTTGAACTACAAGAAGATGGCTGAGCGTGAAGTGGACATCTTCCACAAGATTGTGTATGAACTTATCGATGGACACAAGAAGGAGACTGCAAAGCTGTGGGACGACATCCTCTCGCTTCACGACACCACCAACAAACTCCAAGCTCAACTCTATGATGTTCAGAATCAAAACTGTGAGTATGAAAACATGTTTAAACACATAAGCTATGCTGCTAGTTTCAGGATTCCCGAGACCAAGATGTCGTTTGTTGATGGAGAGCCTCTTCCTTGGAAGTCTGATGATGGGAAGAATTCATCACCACCACTACCGAAGGAGTAATTCATCATTGGTATTGGCACCCCTTGGTTTGTTCCAAGCTTGGGGGGAGTGCCGCGGTATCACATCATCACTATCTTTTACTTTTTATTATCAAGTAGTGTCATATCATGAGTAGGGAAGTTATCATATAAGATGGGTTGCAGTGTGGAAGTATCTCTCTTTAGCTGGTTATCTATGTATCCCTTGGTGTGAGTTATCGTTATGAAATATTAATGAGAAGTCTTATCATTTACATATTGCACATCTTATTTTAGTTTGCAATCTCTATTATATGATTGATCTTGTTGTTAGTATTGGTATCACTTTGGGAGCATTGAGTAAATCTATTTGGTTTTGGCAAACTTAGCATTGGTCAATAGCAACAACGGTTTGAGTTTAAGTAGAAAAGAGGAAATACATGTAGATATGTTATTTCATTGTCTTTCTTTCTTGTTAGCTCTTAGCTTATTATTCTGAAGTTAAAATTGTTTGTGCTTACAAGGAAGATGCATGATTGTTTCTATCACATGTATATTTGTTTGTTTCCCTCAACTCCTATGCTTGCTAATCAACCTTGCTAGCCAAAGACCTGTACTGAGAGGGAATGCTTCTCGTGCATCCAAACCTTAACCCAAACCTATGCCATCAGTGTCCACCATAACTACCTACTATGTGGTATTTCCTGCCATTCCAAGTAAATACTTCATGTGCTACCTTTAAACAATTCAAAATTTATCATCCCTTATTTGTGTCAATGTTTTATAGCTCATGAGGAAGTATGTGGTGTTTTATCTTTCAATCTTGTTGGGCAACTTTCACCAATGGAATAGTGGCTTCATCCGCTTATCCAATAGTTTTGCAAAAAGAGCTGGCAACGGGGTTCCCAGCCCCAATTAATTAACCTTCATAATTTTGCAAATAGACACTCCTCCATGGTATGAGATTGTTGGAAGGCACCCGAGGATTCGGTTAGCCATGGTTTGAGAAAGCAAAGGTTGGGAGGAGTGTCGTCTCTAAATAAAACTAAAATAAATAGACACTCCTTCATGGTATGTGAATGACTGGGAGGCACCCGAGGATTCGGTTAGCCATGGCTTGTGAAAGCAAAAGGTTGGAAGGAGTGTCATCCTTAAATAAAAATCATGAAGGAGTTTCACAAACCATGGCTAACCGAATCCTCGGGTGCCTGCCAACAATCTCATACCATGAAGGAGTGCCTTTTATTTTAGTTTTATTTAGATGACACTCCTCCCCACCTTTGCTTTCTCAAGCCATGGCTAACCGAATCCTCGGGTGCCGTCCAACAATCACATACCATGGAGGAGTGTCTATTTGTAAAATTATGAAAGTTAATTAATTTGGGGCTGGGAACCCCATTGCCAGCTCTTTTTGCAAAATTATTGGATAAGCGGATGAAGCCACTAGTCCATTGGTGAAAGTTGCCCAACAAGATTGAAAGATAAACACCACATACTTCCTCATGAGCTATAAAACATTGACACAAATAAGAGGTAATAACTTTTGAAGTGTTTAAAGATAGCACTCAAGCAATTTACTTTGGAATGGCGGAGAAATACCATGTAGTAGGTAGGTATGGTGGACACAAGTAGCATAGTTTTTGGCTCAAGGATTTGGATGCACGAGAAGTATTCCCTCTCAGTACAAGGCTTAGGCTAGCAAGGTTATTTGAAGCAAACACAAGTATGAATCGATACAGCAAAACTCACATAAGAACATATTGCAAGCATTATAAGACTATACATTGTCTTCCTTGTTGTTCAAACACCTCACTAGAAAATATCTAGACCTTAGAGAGACCAATCATGCAAACCAAATTTTAGCAAGCTCTATGTATTTCTTCATTAATAGGTGCAAAGTATATAATGCAAGAGCTTAAACATGAGCACAACAATTGCCAAGTATCACATTATCCGAGACATTATACCAATTACCACATGTAGCATTTTCTGTCTCCAACCATATAACAATTAACGAAGCAGTTTCAACCTTCGCCATGAAAATTAAAAGCTAAGAACACATGTGTTCATATAAACCAGCGGAGCGTGTCTCTCTCCCACACAAGCATGGATTTATTCAGAGAATGAAAATAATAAAACGAAAATAAAAGCACACAGACGCTCCAAGTAAAGTACATAAGATGTGACGGAATAAAAATATAGTTTCACTAAAGGTGACCTGATAATTTGTCGATGAAGAAGGGGATGCCTTGGGAATCCCCAAGCTTAGATGCTTCAGTCTTCTTGCTTTCACTCTCCTTGATCATATTGTATCATCTCCCTCTCTTGACCCTTGAAAACTTCCTCCACACCAAACTCGAAACAAACTCATTAGAGGGTTAGTGCATAATCAAAAATTCACATGTTCAGAGGTGACATAATCATTCTTAACACTTCTGGACATTGCACAAAGCTACTGGAAGTTAATGGAACAAAGAAATCCATCAAACACAGCAAAACAGGCAATGCGAAATAAAAGGCAGAATCTGTCAAAACAGAACAGTCCGTAAAAACGAATTTTTTAGAGGCACTAGACTTGCTCAAATGAAAATGCTCAAATTGAATGAAAGTTGCGTACATATCTGAGGATTACTCACGTAAATTGGCAGATTTTTCTGAGTTACCTACAGAAAATACTGCTCAAATTCGTGACAGCAAGAAATCTGTTTCTGCGCAGTAATCCAAATCTAGTATGAACCTTACTATCAAAGACATTACTTGGCACAACAATGCAACAAAATAAAGATAAGGATAGGTTTCTACAGTAGTAACAACTTCCAAGACTCAAATATAAAACAAAAGTACTGTAGTAAAATAAAAACATGGGTTATCTCCCAAGAAGTGCTTTCTTTATAGCCATTAAGATGGGCTCAGCAATTTTAATGATGCACTCGCAAGAAATAAGAGTTGAAGCAAAAGAGAGCATCAAAAAGCAAATTCAAAACAAATTTAAGCCTAACCCACTTCCTATGAAAAGGAATCTTGTAAATAAACAAGTCATGTAGGCATAATGCAACAAGCATAGGAAAACTAGACAAGCGCAACTTCAAGATTTTTAGCATATAGAGAGGTGTTTTAGTAACATGAAAACTTCTACAACCATATTTTCCTCTCTCATAAAGATTTTCAGTAGCATCATGAACAACCTCAACAATATAACTATCACATAAAGCATTCTTATCATGAGTCTCATGCATAAAATTATTACTCTCCACATAAGCATAATCAATTTTATTAATTGTAGTGGGAGCAAATTCAACAAAGTAGCTATCATCAAATATAGGAGGCATATTGTAATTATAATCAAATTTATCCTCCATAGTAGGCGGCACCAAAAGACCACTATCATTATAATCATCATAAATAGGAGGCAAAGTATCATCAAAGAAAATTTTCTCCTCAATGCTTGGGGGACTAAAAATATCATGCTCATCAAAGCCAGCTTCCCCAAGCTTAGAATTTTCCATATCATTAGCAACAATGGTGTTCAAAGTATTCGTACTAATAACATTGCCATTAGCATGCAAATAAGGTTCCATAGGTTTTTTAATTTTTGCAACACACCATTTATGTCTTAACTCAGGAAATAGATTAAAAAGCTCACAGTTGTTTTCCATTATGCCTTACTAGTGATAAACAAGAAACAAAAAGATGCAATTGCAGGATCTAAAGGAAATAGCTTCGAGCACTCACCCAGAAAATAGCTTAGTTGCCGAGATCCGGAGTGTGAGTACCTTTTACCTTTCCTCCCCGGCAACGGCGCCAGAAAATAGCTTGATGTCTACTCACACTTCTTTTCCTGTAGACAGTGTTGGGCCTCCAAGAGCAGAGGTTTGTAGAACAGCAGCAAGTTTCCCTTAAGTGAATCACCCAAGGTTTATCGAACTCAGGGAGGAAGAGGTCAAAGATATCCCTCTCAAGCAACCCTGTAATCACGATACAAGAAGTCTCTTGTGTCCCCAACACACCTAATACACTTATCAGATGTATAGGTGCACTAGTTCGGCAAAGAGATAGTGAAATACAAGTAATATGGATGAATATGAGTGGTAATAGCAATCTGAAATAAATATGGCAGCGAGTGAACATGCAGCAGAACAGTAAATAAACGGAGATTTGATGTGTGGAAACAAGGCCTAGGGATCATACTTTCACTAGTGGACACTCTCAAAATTGATCACATAATAAAACCACTCTACACTCTTTTGTTGGATGACAAACACCATTCATTGTGTAGGGCTACAAGAGCACCTCAATGCCAGAGTTAACAAGCTCCACAACATTCGATGTTCATATTTAAATAACCTTAGAGTGCATGATAGACCAACGCAATTATACCGAGTACTAACATAGGATGCACACCGTCACCGACAGACTATGAAAGGAGGAATAGATCACATCAATACTATCATAGTAATAATTAACTCCATAATCTACAAGAGATTACAATCATAACCTATGCCAAGTACTACATGATGCACACACTGTCACCATTACATCATGGAGGAGGAATAGACTACTTTAATAACATCACTAGAGTAGCACATAGATTAATAGTGATATAAAGCACATTGCAATCATAAAGGAATATAAATAAGCACTTCACTATGCTATTCTGAATTACTCTCTGGCAAGATAACGAACACTAATTCATCATGTAGGCAAACCTTAAAGATGTATTCCCAAGTACTAATAAACACCCCACGCTGTCACTGTGAGCATTCATAGGAGGTACTAACACACCACAATTTCATAGAGACATCCAACTCAAATCATAACTAAGTGAATAAGTATTCTGTGAAATATAGCCTAAGAGACCCACACGGTGCACACACTGTCACCTTTACACACGTGGGACAAGGAGTCTCCGGAGATCACATAAGTAAAATCCACTTGAATAGCATAACGACATCTAGATTACAAAGCTCATCATATGGATCTCAATCATGTAAGGCAGCTCATGAGATCATTGTATTGAAGAACATGGGAGAGAGATGAACCACATAGCTACCGGTACAGCCCTTAGCCTCGAGGGAGAACTACTCCCTCCTCATGGGAGACAGCAGCGGTGATGAAGATGGCGGTGGTGTCGATGGAGATGCCTTCCGGGGGCACTTCCCCGTCCCGGCGGTGTGCCGGAACAGAGACTTCTGTCCCCCGAATCTTGGCCTCGCGATGGCGGCGGCTCTGGAAGGTTTCTCGTACCGTGGCTTATTACCCTCGAAGATTTAGGTCAGGAAGGCTTAAATAGGCGAAGAGTCGGAGTGGGAGGGGGTCTGGAGGCTCCACACAACAGGGGGCGCGCCCCCTGATATGTCTCCAACGTATCGATAATTTCTTATGTTCCATGCTACTTTTATGATGATACTCACATGTTTTATACATACTTTATGTCATATTTATGCATTTTCCGGCACTAACCTATTAACAAGATGCCGAAGAGCCAGTTGCTGTTTTCTGCTGTTTTTGGTTTCAGAAATCCTAGTAAGGAAATATTCTCGGAATTGGACGAAATCAACGCCCAGGGGCCTATTTTTCCACGAAGCTTCCAGAACACCGAAAGGGAACCGAAGTGGGGCGACGAGGCGCCGCCACACTAGGGCGGCGCGGCCCAGGAGGGGCCCGCGCGGCCCTAGCGTGTGGGGCCCCCGTCAGCCCTCGGACTCCGCCCTTCCGCCTACTTAAAGTCTTCGTCGCGAATACCCCAGTACCGAGAGCCACGATACGGAAAACCTTCCAGAGACGCCGCCGCCGCCAATCCCATCTCGGGGGATTCAGGAGATCGCCTCCGGCACCCTGCCGGAGAGGGGAATCATCTCCCGGAGGACTCTTCACCGCAATGGTCGCCTCCGGAGTGATGTGTGAGTAGTTCACCCCTGGACTATGGGTCCATAGCAGTAGCTAGATGGTCGTCTTCTCCTAATTGTGCTATCATTGTTGGATCTTCCGAGCTGCCTAACATGACCAAGATCATCTATTTGTAATGCTACATGTTGCGTTTGTTGGGATCCGATGAATAGTGAATGCTATGTTATGTTGATTATCAATCTATTATCTATGTGTTGTTTATGATCTTGCATGCTCTCTGTTATTAGTAGAGGCTCTGGCCAAGTCGTTACTTGTAACTCCAAGAGGGAGTATTTATGCTCGATAGTGGGTTCATGCCTCCATTAAATCTGGGACAATGACAGAAATTTCTAAGGTTGTGGATGTGCTGTTGCCACTAGGGATAAAACATCAATGCTATGTCTAAGGATGTATTTGTTGATTACATTACGCACCATACTTAATGCAATTGTCTGTTGTTTGCAACGTAATACTGGAGGGGGTTCGGATGATAACCTGAAGGTGGACTTTTTAGGCATAGATGCATGTTGGATAGCGGTCTATGTACTTTGTCGTAATGCCCAATTGAATTTCACACTACTCATCATAACATGTATGTGCATTGGCATGCCATCTTTATTTGTCAATTGCCCAACTGTAATTTGTTCACCCAACATGCTATTTCTTATGGGAGAGACACCACTAGTGAACTGTGGACCCCGGTCCATTCTTTTACATCGAATACAATCTACTGCAATACTCGTTCTACTGTTTTCTGCAAACATCATCATCCACACTATACATCTAATCCTTTGTTACAGCAAGCCGGTGAGATTGACAACCTCACTGTTACGTTGGGGCAAAGTACTTTGGTTGTGTTGTGCAGGTTCCACGTTGGCGCCGGAATCCCTGTGTTGCGCCGCACTACACTTCGCCGCCATCAACCTTCAACGTGTTTCTTGGCTCCTACTGGTTTGATAAACCTTGGTTTCTTACTGAGGGAAAACTTGCCGCTGTACGCATCACACCTTCCTCTTGGGGTTCCCAACGAACGCGTGCTGTACGCGTATCAAGCTCTTTTTCTGGCGCCGTTGCCGGGGAGATCAAGACACGCTGCAAGGGGAGTCTCCACTTCCAATCTCTTTACTTTGTTTTTGTCTTGCTTTATTTTATTTAATTCTTTGTTTGCTGCACTAAAACAAAATACAAAAAAATTAGTTGCTAGCTTTACTTTATTTACTGTCTTGATCTCCATATTAAAAACACAAAAAAATTAGTTACTTGCATTTACTTTATTTAGTTTGCTTTATTTACTATTGCTAAAATGGGTACTCCTGAAAATACTAAGTTGTGTGACTTCACAAACACAAATAATAATGATTTCTTATGCACACGTATTGCTCCACCTGCTACTACAGCAGAATTCTTTGAAATTAAACCTGCTTTACTGAATCTTGTTATGAGAGAGCAATTTTCTGGTGTTAGTTCTGATGATGCTGCTGCCCATCTTAATAATTTTGTTGAACTATGTGAAATGCAAAAGTATAAGGATGTAGATGGTGACATTATAAAATTAAAATTGTTTCCTTTCTCATTAAGAGGAAGAGCTAAAGATTGGTTGCTATCTCTGCCTAAGAATAGTATTGATTCATGGACTAAATGTAAGGATGCTTTCATTGGTAGATATTATCCTCCTGCTAAAATTATATCTTTGAGAAGTAGCATAATGAATTTTAAGCAATTGGATACTGAGCATGTTGCCCAAGCATGGGAAAGAATGAAATCTTTGGTTAAAAATTGCCCAACCCATGGACTGACTACTTGGATGATCATCCAAACCTTTTATGCATGACTGAATTTTTCTTCACGGAACCTATTGGATTCAGCTGCTGGAGGTACCTTTATGTCCATCACTATAGGCGCCGCAACAAAGCTTCTTGATAATATGATGATTAATTACTCTGAATGGCACATGGAAAGAGCTCCACAAGGTAAGAAGGTAAATTCTATTGAAGAAACCTCCTCCTTGAGTGATAAGATTGATGCTATTATGTCTATGCTTGTGAATGGTAGGACTAATGTTGATCCTAATAATGTTCCGTTAGCTTCATTGGTTGCTCAAGAAGACCATGTTGATGTGAACTTCATTAAAAATAATAATTTCAATAACAATGCTTATCGGAACAATTCTAGTAACAACTATAGGCCATATCCTTATAATAATGGTAACGGTTATGGTAATTCTTATGGGAATTCTTACAGCAATAATAGGAATACACCCCCTGGACTTGAAGCCATGCTTAAAGAATTTATTAGTACACAAACTGCTTTTAACAAATCTGTTGAAGAAAAGCTTGGAAAAATTGATATACTTGCTTCTAAAGTCGATAGTCTTGCTGCTGATGTTGATCTTTTGAAATCGAAAGTTATGCCTAATGAAAATAATGATATTAAGTCATTTGCTACAGCAAACGCCATCCAAGTTAGAATTAATGAGAATATAAGATTGATGGCCGAATTGCGTGCTAGGTGGGAAGAAGAAGAAAATGCTAAAGAAGATAATATAGCTAAAGTTTTGAATATTACCACCACTAGTAACGCTAATGCTCCACATGTTGCTACACCTCCTACTATCAATGGTAAAATAATTGGTGTTGGCAATGTTTCCACTTCTAATGCAAAGCCTGCAAAACTGCCGGAACCTGCTAAAACTGCTTATGATAAAACTGCTGAATTTTTTTCCAACATTGGGGACAATGATCCCATTGCTTTAGATTATAATGGTTTAGATTTTGATGATTGCCACATCTCTGAAGTTATAAAGTTCTTACAAAAACTTGCTAAAAGTTCTAATGCTAGTGCTATAAATTTGGCCTTTACAAAACATATTACAAATGCTCTCATAAAAGCTAGAGAAGAGAAATTAAATCGTGAAGCTTCTATTCCTAGGAAGTTAGAGGATGGTTGGGAGCCCATCATTAAGATGAAGGTCAATGACTTTGATAATGCTTTATGTGATCTTGGTGCAAGTATTTCCGTTATGCCTAGGAAAATCTATAACATGCTTGACTTGCCACCATTGAAAAATTGTTATTTGGATGTTAATCTTGCTGATAATTCTACAAAGAAACCTTTGGGGAGAGTTGATAATGTTCGCATTACTGTTAACAATAACCTTGTCCCCGTTGATTTTGTTGTGTTGGATATTGAATGCAATGCATCTTGTCCCATTATATTGGGAAGACCTTTTTCTTCGAACTGTTGGTGCTATTATTGATATGAAGGAAGGTAATATTAAATATCAATTTCCTCTCAAGAAAGGTATGGAACACTTCCCTAGAAAGAGAATGAAGTTACCTTTTGACTCTATCATTAGAACAAATTATGATGTTGATGCTTCGTCTCTTGATAATACTTGATACACACTTTCTGCGCCTAGCTAAAAGGCGTTAAAGAAAAGCGCTTATGAGAGACAACCCATGATTTTACTACAGCACTTTTGTTTTATATTTGAGTCTTGGAAGTTGTTAGTACTGTAGCAACCTCTCCTTATCTTAATCTTGTTGCATTGTTGTGCCAAGTAAAGTCTTTGATAGTAAGGTTCATACTAGATTTGGATTACTGCGCATAAACAGATTTCTTTCTGTCACGAATTTGAGCAGTAGTCTCTGTAGGTAACTCAGAAAATTCTGCCAATTTACGTGAGTGATCCTCAGATATGTACGCAACTTTCATTCAATTTGAAAATTTTCATCTGAGCAAGTCTGGTGCACCTAAAAAATTCGTCTTTACGGACTGTTCTGTTTTGACAGATTCTGCCTTTTATTTCGCATTGCCTGTTTTGCTATGCTTGATGGATTTCTTTATTCCATTAACTTTCAGTAGCTTTGTGCAATGTCCAGAAGTGTTAAGAATGATTATGTCACCTCTGAACATGTGAATTTTGATTATGCACTAACCCTCTAATGAGTTGTTTTGAGTTTGGTGTGGAGTAAGTTTTCAAGGATCAAGAGAGGAGGATGATACAATATGATCAAGGAGAGTGAAAGCTCTAAGCTTGGGGATGCCCCAGTGGTTCATCCCTGCATATTTCAAGAAGACTCAAGCATCTAAGCTTGGGGATGCCCAAGGCATCCCCTTCTTCATCGACAAAATTATCAGGTTCCTCTAATGAAACTATATTTTTATTCCATCACATCTTATGCGCTTTACTTGGAGCGTTTGTATGTTTTTATTTTTGTTTTGTTTGAATAAAGTTGGATCCTAGCATTCATTGTGTGGGAGAGAGACACGCTCCGCTGTTGCATATGGACAAATATGTCCTTAGCTTTACTCATAATGTTCATGGCGAAGGTCGAAACTGCTTCGTTAAATTGTTATATGCATGGTTGGAAATGGGAAATGCTACATGTGGTAAATGGTATAATATCTTGAATAATGTGATACTTGGCAATTGTTGTGCTCATGTTTAAGCTCTTGCATCATATACTTTGCACTTATTAGTGAAGAAATACATAGAGCTTGCTAAAATTTGGTTTGCATGATTGGTCTCTCTAATGTCTAGATATTTTCTAGTAAGGGTCGAACAACAAGGAAGACGGTGTAGAGTCTTATAATGCTTACAATATGTCTTCTATGTGAGTTTTGCTGTACCAGTTCATACTTGTGTTTGTTTCAAATAACCTTGCTAGCCTAAGCCTTGTATTGAGAGGGATTACTTCTCATGCATCCAAAATCCTTAAGCCAAACACTATGCCACTTGTGTCCACCATACCTACCTACTACATGGTATTTCTCCGCCATTCCAAAGTAAATTGCTTGAGTGCTACCTTTAAATTTCAATTATTTGCCTTTGCAATATATAGCTCATGGGACAAATAGCCTAAAAACTATTGTGGTATTGAATATGTACTTATGCATCTTATCTCTTATAAGTTGCTTGTTGAGCGATAACCATGTTCCTGGGGACGCCATCAACACTTTGTTGAATATCATGTGAGTTGTTATGCATGTCCGTCTTGTCTGAAGTAAGGGCGATTTACCATGAGTTGAATGGTTTGAGTATGCATATTGTTAGAGAAGAACATTGGGCCGCTAACTAAAGCCATGATCCATGGTGGAAGTTTCAGTTTTGGACAACAATCCTCAATCTCTTATGAGAATATTATTTGTTGCTAAATGCTTATGCATTAAAGAGGAGTCCATTATCTGTTGTCTATGTTGTCCCGGTATGGATGTCTAAGTTGAGAATAATCAAAAGAGAGAAATCCAATGCGAGCTTTCTCCTTAGACCTTTGTACAGGCGGCATAGAGGTACCCCTTTGTGATACTTGGTTAAAACATATGTATTGCAATGATAATCCAGGTAATCTGAGCTAATTAGGACAAGGTGCGGGCACTATTGGTAATCTATGCATGAGGCTTGCAACTTGTAGGATATAATTTACATAATGCATATGCTTTATTACTACCGTTGACAAAATTATTTCTTGTTTTCAAAATAAAAGCTCTAGCATAAATATAGCAATCAGTGCTTCCCTCTGCGAAGGGCCTTTCTTCTACTTTTATTTTGAGTTAGTTACCCACTTCTCTCCATCTTAAGAAGGAAACACTTGTGTTAACTGTGCATTGATTCCTACATACTTGCATATTGTACTTATTATATTACTTTATGTTGACAATATCCATGAGATATACATGTTACAAGTTGAAAGCAACCGCTGAAACTTAATCTTCCTTTGTGTTGCTTCAATACCTTTACTTTGAATTTATTGCTTTATGAGTTAACTCTTATGCAAGACTTATTGATGCTTGTCTTGAAAGTACTATTCATGAAAAGTCTTTGCTATATGATTCAATTGTTTACTCATTGTCTTTACCATTGCTTCAAATCGCTGCATTCATTACATGTGCTTACAATAGTATTGATCAAGATTATGATGGCATGTCACTTCAGAAATTATCTTTGTTATCGTTTACCTACTCGGGACGAGTAGGAACTAAGCTTGGGGATGCTGATACGTCTCCAACGTATCGATAATTTCTTATGTTCCATGCTACTTTTATGATGATACTCACATGTTTTATACATACTTTATGTCATATTTATGCATTTTCCGGCACTAACCTATTAACAAGATGCCGAATAGCCGATTGCTTGTCATTACGCTGTTTTTGGTTTCAGAAATCCTAGTAAGGAAATATTCTCGGAATTGGATGAAATCAACGCCCAGGGGCCTATTTTTCCACGAAGCTTCCAGAACACCGAAAGGGAACCGAAGTGGGGCGACGAGGCGCCACCACACTAGGGCGGCGCGGCCCAGGAGCGGCCCTAGCGTGTGGGGCCCCCGTCAGGCCTCCGACTCCGCCCTTCCGCCTACTTAAAGTCTTCGTCGCGAATACCCCAGTACCGAGAGCCACGATACGGAAAACCTTCCAAAGACGCCGCCGCCAATCCCATCTCGGGGGATTCAGGAGATCGCCTCCGGCACCCTGCCGGAGAGGGGAATCATCTCCCGAAGGACTCTTCACCGCCATGGTCGCCTCCGGAGTGATGTGTGAGTAGTTCACCCCTGGACTATGGGTCCATAGCTGTAGCTAGATGGTCGTCTTCTCCTAATTGTGCTATCATTGTTGGATCTTGTGAGCTGCCTAACATGATCAAGATCATCTATTTGTAATGCTACATGTTGCGTTTGTTGGGATCCGATGAATAGTGAATGCTATGTTATGTTGATTATCAATCTATTATCTATGTGTTGTTTATGATCTTGCATGCTCTCCGTTATTAGTAGAGGCTCTGGCCAAGTTGTTACTTGTAACTCCAAGAGGGAGTATTTATGCTCGATAGTGGGTTCATGCCTCCATAAAATCTGGGACAGTGACAGAAAGTTCTAAGGTTGTGGATGTGCTGTTGCCACTAGGGATAAAACATCAATGGCATGTATAAGGATGTATTTGTTGATTACATTACGCACCATACTTAATGCAATTGTCTGTTGTTTGCAACTTAATACTGGAGGGGGTTCGGATGATAACCTGAAGGTGGACTTTTTAGGCATAGATGCATGCTGTATAGCGGTCTATGTACTTTGTCGTAATGCCCAATTGAATTTCACACTACTCATCATAACATGTATGTGTATTGTCATGCCATCTTTATTTGTCAATTGCCCAACTGTAATTTGTTCACCCAACATGCTATTTCTTATGGGAGGGACACCACTAGTGAACTGTGGACCCCGGTGACATAGGCATCCCCAATGGGCCTGCCGAAGATGGTACCCGGGATTTATTGAAGGCCCACGACCCGAAGGATAAGGAGGATTCGGAAGCCCAACTTGTTAGTTAAGGAAAGCTAGAGTTGTATTAGGAGAGAACACTTGTAATATTACGGGAGGAGTTGGAAACCTTCCCGGACTCTGTAACTTGTACATCACGAATCCCTCGGCTCCACCTCCTATATAAGGGGGAGTCGAGGGACAAAGAAAGCATCGATTCATTGTCTCACAAACCTTAGTTTTCATATCGTCGAGTACTTTTCGGCTGAAACCTTCGAGATCTACTTGCCCTCTACTTCTAACTAAACCCTAGTCTACAACCCGTAGGCATTGACAAGTTAATCCCTTGTCAATTGGCGCCGTATGTGGGAATTAGAGGCGTCAAGGATCTGATCCCGATGGCACGTTCAAGATCGTTGACTTCAACAGCAAGCGACGCGATGGATCGAGGTAAACAGATCGCAACTGGTCCTGTCGATTTTGTTCCTCACCCGCCCTCCCGTTTGGATGCATATGCGTATCTGGAGGAGCCTATGGAGATGACGTTCGGAAGGTTCCACTTTCACGTCGAGAAGGAGGGAGCGTATCGTCTCGAAATTCCGATCTTGTCGGGATTATCGGCGGTCGATTCTGATTTTTCAAACTCAACATCGTCAATCGAGTCAGGCGAAGAGGAGACTTCATCGCCACGCTTCATCAGCACCAGGGCAAGCGAAAAGCTCTCCAAGATCTTCAGCGACATGTCCTTCGAGTCATCTGCGGACTCAGATATAAGCGATGACTCGAATAGCTTCGACAGCTTCAACTTCATCGACAGATCCACTACCATTGGCAAGGTCTTCACCAATCTCTATGATGGTGTCACCAAACCCAACATGGTTCAGTATCCAAAATATCATCAGATCTATGCAATTGGAGATCCGAGTCGCCCACAAGAGGAGACATCAGAGAACTTCGATGAGGCAGGGAATCCATATGTCGATCCTGCAGATCTCACGAGAGGTCTAGGAACAAAATATATCGGACCAGGGACACGAGAGATGGTGCGATTTCCGCAAGAAGTGTGGGATCGAGTCGCAAGAGCTATTAATGGTACAGAGCCAATGACTGTAACCGCGACACCTGAGGAGTTACAAGCATACCAATATAGGCTTACACGTACCAGGCGGGAGCTCGAGAAACAGAAAATCGAGTTGGATAGAAGGCAGGAAGCAGCCTCCGCATCGAGCAGGCGAAGGGCGGAGTTAAGTAGACATTCAGGAACTTCGGGAGATAGCCACATGGAAGCTCGGAATAGAGCAAGATCAAGTCTGCAAAACATACCTGAGGGAGAAAGAGAGCAATTGGTTCAAAACCTCGACATGTCTTTTATGTCGATAGACACGAGAGGGAATATTATCCCCAAGACACCAGAAGCTGGGTATATGGCGACACAGGCCTTTATCCTTGCATCCAGGCCACCTCCCGGAGATCCAAGAGAGGCATTGTACAACATGGCGATGGCAGGAGTCAGAGCCATGGGAACGGCGTTTGCAGCAACACCTCCCGAAGAAATAGCAAGGCAAAATAGTCCACGGCCTGCGGCAACAACAACAGTTCCCGAAAGAACAATGGAGCAAGAGACACAGCAGCGCAAGCGAGGGTGGACAGAGCACGACAAAATAGAAGGGAACATCGGCACTCCCCAGAGCTAGATGATGAGGATATGTGCGGGCTGCCGTGCTTCACAAGGAGGGTCCGAAAAACTCGAGTTCCTTCGGGGTTCAAATTGCCTGATAACTTCAAAAAATTCGACGGCCTGCAAGATCCAGAGGATTGGCTAGTTGATTACTGATACGTCTCCGACGTATCGATAATTTCTTATGTTCCATGCCACATTATTGATGATATCTACATGTTTTATGCATACTTTATGCCATTATTATGCGTTTTCCGGAACTAACCTATTGACGAGATGCCGAAGGGCCAGTTGCTGTTTTCTGCTGTTTTTGGTTTCAGAAATTCTAGTAAGGAAATATTCTCGGAATTGGACGAAATCAACGCCCAGCATCTTAGAATCCCCGGAAGCATCCAGAACACCCGAGAGCCGCCAGAGAGGGGACACAGGCCCCCCAGATGATAGGCCAGCGCGGCCCAGGGGTGGCCCGCGCCCCCCTGTGGTGACACTGCCTCGTTGACCCTCCGACGCCGCCTCTTCGCCTATTTAAGCCCCCTCGACCTAAAACCTCGATACGGAAAAGCCACGGTACGAGAAACCATCCAGAGCCGCCGCCATCACGAAGCCAAGATCTGGGGGACAGGAGTCTCTGTTCCGGCACGCCGCCGGGACGGGGAAGTGCCCCCGGAAGGCTCCTCCATCGACACCACCGCCATCTTCATCACCGCTACTGTCTCCCATGAGGAGGGAGTAGTTCTCCATCGAGGCTCGGGGCTGTACCGGTAGCTATGTGGTTCATCTCTCTCCCTATGTACTTCAATACAATAATCTCATGAGCTGCCTTACATGATTGAGATTCATATGATGATGCTTGTAATCTAGATGTC
Source organism: Lolium perenne (assembly GCF_019359855.2). Taxonomy (NCBI): domain Eukaryota; kingdom Viridiplantae; phylum Streptophyta; class Magnoliopsida; order Poales; family Poaceae; genus Lolium; species Lolium perenne. Next base: position 267,224,644 of record NC_067245.2, read on the forward strand.
ATTATGCTAGTCAAGTGGATTTTACTTATGTGATCTCCGGAGACTCCTTGTCCCATGTGTGTAAAGGTGACAGTGTGTGCACCGTGTGGGTCTCTTAGGCTATATTTCACAGAATACTTATTCACTGTTATGAATGGCATAGTGAAGTGCTTATTTATATCTCTTTATGATTGCAATGTGCTTTGTATCACAATTTATCTGTGTGCTACTCTAGTGATGTTATTAAAGTAGTTTATTCCTCCTGCACGGTGTAATGGTGACAGTGTGTGCATCGTGTAGTACTTGGCGTAGGCTATGATTGTGATCTCTTGTAGATTATGAAGTTAACTATTGCTATGATGGTATTGATGTGATCTATGCCTCCTTTCGTAGCGTGAAGGTGACAGTGTGCATGCTATGTTAGTACTTGGTTTGGTTGTGTTGATCTGTCATGCACTCTAAGGTTATTTAAATATGAACATCGAATATTGTGGAGCCTGTTAACTCCGGCATTGAGGGTTCGTGTAATCCTACACAGTTAGTGGTGTTCATCATCCAACAAGTGGGTGTAGAGTCTAGCATCTATCTATTTATTCTGTTATGTGATCAATGTTGAGAGTGTCCACTAGTGAAAGTATGATCCCTAGGCCTTGTTCCTAAATACTGTTATCGCTGCTTGTTTACTGTTTTACTGCATCTGTACTGTCCGCAATATTACCACCATCAACCACACGCCAGTCCTGGACAACAAAGCACTTTTCTGGCGCTGTTACTACTGCTCATACTTATTCATACCACCTGTATTTCACTATCTCTTCGCCGAACTAGTGCACCTATTAGGTGTGTTGGGGACACAAGAGACTTCTTGCTTTGTGGTTGCAGGGTTGCATGAGAGGGATATCTTTGACCTCTTCCTCCCTGAGATCGATAAACCTTGGGTGATCCACTTAAGGGAAACTTGCTGCTGTTCTACAAACCTCTGCTCTTGGAGGCCCAACACTGTCTACAAGAATAGAAGCTCCCGTAGACATCAAGCACTTTTCTGGCGCCGTTGCCGGGGAGGAAAGGTAAAAGGCACTCATACTCCGGTTCCTGTAATGTGATGCTTTCTCGGCGCCATTGTGTTTGTGCTCGAAGCTATTTCCTTTAGATCCTGCAATTGCATCTTTTTGTTTCTTGTTTACACTAGTAAGGCATAATGGACAACAATGAGCTTCTTATTCTATTTCCTGATTTAAGACATGGATGGTTTGATCCGAAAATTAAAAAAACCCATGGAACTTTATATGCATGCTAATGGGAATGTTATTAATATGAATGCTTTGAACACTATTGTTGCTAATGCTATGGAAAATTCTAAGCTTGGGGAAGCTGGTTTTGATGAGCATGATCTTTTTAGTCCCCCGGGCATTGAGGAGGAAATTTACTTTGATGATACTTTGCCTCCTATTTATGATGATTATAATGATAGTGGTCTTTTGGTGCCACCTGTTATGGAGGATAAATTTGATTATGATTATGCTATGCCTCCTACACTTGATGAGAATAATAATGATAGCTACTTTGTTGAATTTGCTCCCACTACAACTAATAAAATTGATTATGCTTATGTGGAGAGTAATAATAATTTTATGCATGAGACTCATGATAAGAATGCTTTATGTGATAGTTATATTGTTGAGTTTGCTCATGATGCTACTGAAAGTTATTATGAGAGAGTAAAATATGGTTGTAGAAATTTTCATGTTACTAAAACACCTCTCTATGTGCTGAAATTTTTGAAGCTACACTTGTTTTATCTTCCTATGCTTGTCACTTTGCTCTTCATGAACTTGTTTATTTACAAGATTCCTATGCATAGGAAGCATGTTAGACTTAAATGTGTTTTGAATTTGCCTCTTGATGCTCTCTTTTGCTTCAAATACTATTTCTTGCGAGTGCATCATTAAAACTGCTGAGCCCATCTTAATGGCTATAAAGAAAGCACTTCTTGGGAGATAACCCATGTGTTTATTTTGCTACAGTAACTTTGTTTTATATTTGTGTCTTGGAAGTTGTTACTACTGTAGCAACCTCTCCTTATCTTATTTTGTTGCATTGTTGTGCCAAGTAAAGTCGTTGATAGTAAGGTTCATACTAGATTAGGATTACTGCACAGAAACAGATTTCTTTGCTGTCACGAATCTGGGAAAAATTCTCTGTAGGTAACTCAGAAAATTATGCCAATTTACGTGCGTGATCGTCAGATATGTACGCAACTTTCATTCAATTTGAGCATTTTCATTTGAGCAAGTTTGGTGCCCCTTTAAAATTCATCTTTACGGACTGTTCTGTCTTGACAGATTCTGCCTTTTATTTCGCATTGCCTCTTTTGCTATGTGGGATGGATTTCTTTGTTCCATTAACTTCCAGTAGCTTTGGACAATGTCCAGAAGTGTTAAGAATGATTGTGTCACCTCTGAACATGTGAGTTTTTGATTATGCACTAACCCTCTAATGAGTTTGTTTCGAGTTTGGTGTGAAGGAAGTTTTCAAGGGTCAAGAGAGGAGGATGATACAATGTGATCAAGAAGAGTGAAAAGTCTAAGCTTGGGGATGCCCCAGTGGTTCATCCCTGCATATTTCAAGAAGACTCAAGCATCTAAGCTTGGGGATGCCCAAGGCATCCCCTTCTTCATCGACAAATTATCAGGTTCCTTCTCTTGAAACTATATTTTTATTCGGTCACATCTTATGTGCTTTACTTGGAGCGTCTGTGTGTTTCTATTTTTGTTTTTGTTTGAATAAATATTTGTGTGGGAGAGAGACACGCTCCGCTGGTTCATATGAACACATGTGTTCTTAGCTTTTAATATTCATGGCGAAGGTTGAAACTGCTTCGTCAATTGTTATATGGTTGGAAACGGAAAATGCTACATGTAGTAATTGCTATAATGTCTTGGGTAATGTGATACTTGGCAATTGTTGTGCTCATGTTTAAGCTCTTGCATCATATACTTTGCACCTATTAATGAAGAAATACATAGAGCATGCTAAAATTTGGTTTGCATAATTGGTCTCTCTAAGGTCTAGATAATTTCTAGTAAAGAGTTTGAACAACAAGGAAGACGGTGTAGAGTCTTATAATGTTTACAATATGTCTTTTATGTGAGTTTTGCTGCACCGGTTCATCCTTGTGTTTGTTTCAAATAACCTTGCTAGCCTAAGCCTTTAACGAGAGGGAATACTTCTCATGCATCCAAAATCCTTGAGCCAACCACTATGCCATTTGTGTCCACCATACCTACCTACTACATGGTATTTCTCCGCCATTCCAAAGTAAATTGCTTGAGTGCTACCTTTAAATTTCTATCCTCAACCTTTACAATATATAGCTCATGGGACAAATAGCCTAAAAACTATTGTGGTATTGAATATGTACTTATGCACTTTATCTCTTATTAAGTTGCTTGTTGTGCGATAACCATGTTCCTGGGGACGCCATCAACTACTCTTTGTTGAATATGATGTGAGTTGCTATGCATGTCCGTCTTGTCTGAAGTAAGGGAGATTTAAAGCTAGAATGGTTAGAGCATGCATAATGTTAGAGAAGAACATTGGGCTGCTTACTAAAGCCATGATCCATGGTGGAAGTTTCAGTTTTGGACAAACATCCTCAATCTCATATGAGAAAATTAATTGTTGCTACATGCTTATGCATAATAAGAGGAGTCCATTATCTGTTGTCTATGTTGTCCCGGTATGGATGTCTAAGTTGAGAATAATCAATAGCGAGAAATCCGATGTGAGCTTTCTCCTTAGACCTTTGTACAGGCGGCATAGAGGTACCCCTTTGTGACACTTGGTTAAAACATGTGCATTGCGATGATAATCCAGGTAATCCGAGCTAATTAGGACAAGGTGCGGGCACTATTAGTACACTATGCATGAGGCTTGCAACTTGTAGGATATAATTTACATAATACATATGCTTTATTACTACCGTTGAGAAAATTGTTTCCTGTTTTCAAAACCAAAGCTCTAGCACAAATATAGCAATCGATGCTTCCCTCTACGAAGGGCCATTCTTTTACTTTTATGTTGAGTCAGTTCACCTATTTCTCTCCATCTCAAGAAGCAAACACTTGTGTGAACCGTGCATTGATTCCTACATACTTGCATATTGCACTTGTTATATTACTTTACATTGACAATATCCATGAGATATACATGTTATAAGTTGAAAGCAACCGCTGAAACTTCATCTTCCTTTGTGTTGCTTCAATGCCTCTACTTTGAATTATTGCTTTATGAGTTAACTCTTATGCAAGACTTATTGATGCTTGTCTTGAAGTACTATTCATGAAAAGTCTTTGCTATATGATTCATTTGTTTACTCATGTGATTTACATTGTTTGGATCGCTGCATTCATAACATATGCTTACAATAGTATGATCAAGGTTATGATGGCATGTCACTCCAGAAATTATCTTTGTTATCGTTTACCTGCTCAGGACGAGCAGAAACTAAGCTTGGGGATGCTGATACGTCTCCGACGTATCGATAATTTCTTATGTTCCATGCCACATTATTGATGATATCTACATGTTTTATGCATACTTTATGCCATTATTATGCGTTTTCCGGAACTAACCTATTGACGAGATGCCGAAGGGCCAGTTGCTGTTTTCTGCTGTTTTTGGTTTCAGAAATTCTAGTAAGGAAATATTCTCGGAATTGGACGAAATCAACGCCCAGCATCTTAGAATCCCCGGAAGCATCCAGAACACCCGAGAGCCGCCATAGAGGGGACACAGGCCCCCCAGATGATAGGCCGGCGCGGCCCAGGGGTGGCCCACGCCCCCCTGTGGTGACACCGCCTCGTTGACCCTCCGACGCTGCCTCTTCGCCTATTTAAGCCCCCTCGACCTAAAACCTCGATACGGAAAAGCCACGGTACGAGAAACCATCCAGAGCTGCCGCCATCACGAAGCCAAGATCTGGGGGACAGGAGTCTATGTTCTGGCACGCCGTCGGGACGGGGAAGTGCCCCCGGAAGGCTCCTCCATCGACACCACCGCCATCTTCATCACCGCTGCTGTCTCCCATGAGGAGGGAGTAGTTCTCCATCGAGGCTCGGGGCTGTACCGGTAGCTATGTGGTTCATCTCTCACCCTATGTACTTCAATACAATAATCTCATGAGCTGCCTTACATGATTGAGATTCATATGATGATGCTTGTAATCTAGATGTCATTATGCTAGTCAAGTGGATTTTACTTATGTGATCTCCAGAGACTCCTTGTCCCACGTGTGTAAAGGTGACAGTGTGTGCACCGTGTGAGTCTCTTAGGCTATATTTCACAGAATACTTATTCACTGTTATGAATGGCATAGTGAAGTGCTTATTTATATCTCTTTATGATTGCAATGTGCTTTGTATCACAATTTATCTGTGTGCTACTCTAGTGATGTTATTAAAGTAGTTTATTCCTCCTGCACGGTGTAATGGTGACAGTGTGTGCATCGTGTAGTACTTGGCGTAGGCTATGATTGTGATCTCTTGTAGATTATGAAGTTAACTATTGCTATGATGGTATTGATGTGATCTATGCCTCCTTTCGTAGCGTGAAGGTGACAGTGTGCATGCTATGTTAGTACTTGGTTTGGTTGTGTTGATCTGTCATGCACTCTAAGGTTATTTAAATATGAACATCGAATATTGTGGAGCTTGTTAACTCCGGCATTGAGGGTTCGTGTAATCCTACACAGTTAGTGGTGTTCATCATCCAACAAGAGGGTGTAGAGTCTAGCATCTATCTATTTATTCTGTTATGTGATCAATGTTGAGAGTGTCCACTAGTGAAAGTATGATCCCTAGGCCTTGTTCCTAAATACTGTTATCGCTGCTTGTTTATCGTTTTTTACCGCATCTGCATCGTCTGCAATATTACCACCATCAACCACACGCCAGTCCTGGACAACAAAGCACTTTTCTGGCGCTGTTACTACTGCTCATACTTATTCATACCACCTGTATTTCACTATCTCTTCGCCGAACTAGTGCACCTATTAGGTGTGTTGGGGACACAAGAGACTTCTTGCTTTGTGGTTGCAGGGTTGCATGAGAGGGATATCTTTGACCTCTTCCTCCCTGAGATCGATAAACCTTGGGTGATCCACTTAAGGGAAACTTGCTGCTGTTCTACAAACCTCTGCTCTTGGAGGCCGAACACTGTCTACAAGAATAGAAGCTCCCGTAGACATCAATTACCTCGAGACGGTAAAGCTGACAGGAGGAACCAGAGCAACAGCTATGCAGAGCATCCAGGTACATTTAAGTGGAGCTGCACGATCTTGGATAAAAAAGCTCCCTCCAGGATCTATCGACAGCTGGGATAGCTTCGAGGACGTGTTCGTCAAGAATTTCCGATCCACTTGCAAAAAACCTGCATCACTAGAGGAACTGAGGGCGTGTCGGCAAAAGCCAGACGAATCAATGAGGAAGTACATCCAAAGGTGGAATATCATTAAAAACTCGGTAGAGAATATATCTGACGAAAGAGCGATAGATGCGTTTGTCGCAGGAATCAGGCGGGGAGATTTTGTCGAGGACTTGGGGAGAACTAACCCAAAGACAGTATCCGCATTGATGGAGATAGCAAATAGATGGGCAGATGGAGAAGATGTTGTTCACAACAAACGGCATAGGTCACCAGAGGAGGACCGCGGTCAAAATTATCAAAATAGGCGATGATTTCCTCGGCAGTACTCGAGCTATGATGCTCCTGGACAAATTTCGGCTGGCTTTCGAGCAAGCGCCGGAGGAAACAATAGAGATGACTATCAGAGGAGCAACGAGCAGCGAGGCGACAATAGAGATGACTCCCAAAACAACAGGCAAAATACTAGGCCAAGGTTCCAGAGACCTTTTGTGTCCCCCGAGGAGATGATGAACGGGCCGTGTCAGATGCATTTTTATCTCGACAACAACGGAAAGAGACAGTCAGGACACTTGCAAAAGGATTGCCGGAATTTTCAGGCAATGTTAAGATGGGCAGGGCACGCCAATGCCCAGGCAGCACATAGAAACCCTCAAGGACCTAGGAGTTAGATCCACTTGCCACCTCCTCCCGCAATTACGGACGAAAATCGGCACCAATTCAGAATAGCGGCAGCACCTGCACCACCACCTTATGTTGATCACAATTCCAACGGAGCGGCCTCGATGATTCAGAAAGGCAGGCCATCCAATAGAGCTCAGAAAGTAATCTTGCGACATGTGTTCATGGCAGAGAAGATGCCTCCACCAACGGTTGAGTACCTTAATTGGTCAGGGCAAGACATTGGCTTCACAATAGCGGATCATCCACAGCAAGTTCCTCGACCAGGGTAGTCAGCACTTATCTTACCAGCAGTAATTGCAGGATTCGACGTATCTCGAGTGTTCATAGATGGAGGCAGCAGTTTAAACCTTATGTATGCACATGCACTAAGGAAGATGAACATATCTCTAGCAAATCTGAAACCAACTGACACACGTTTCCACGGCATCACACCGGAGAAGCCAAGTTATCCATTGGGGAAGATCAATCTCGACGTCCAGTTTGGGACCCGAGAAAACTACAGAATAGAGAGGCTGGAATTTGAAGTCGTGGATTTCCCATCACAGTATCACGCTTTGTTGGGACGACCAGCATATGCCAGGTTTATGGCGGTACCACATTACACGTACCTATTATGGAGGATGCCTGGACCTAAGGGGCCAATCACAGTCAAAGGAAGCTTCGCGCTAGCCGATAAGTGTGACAAGGATTTTCATCGACTATCAGAAACCTTCGGGATGCAAGCAGAGTACATGGCGTCAAGGCTCACAACTGATTATGATGTGCTGCCAGATGTAGGAAGGCCCAACAAAGAATCAACCTTTAACACTGAGAAAAATTCTAAGGAGGTGCAGATTCACCCGACAGATCCAAAAAAGATGACGTCCATTGCGACAGACATGGACCTCGCATAGGAAAGCGCGCTCGTCGAGTTCCTCCGTGAGCACTGGAAAATCTTCGCGTGGTGTCCAGCTGACATGCCAGGAGTACCCAGGGAACTTGCCGAGCACCACCTAAACTTGGATCCACTAGCGAGACCAATAAAACAACCTTTGCGGCGTTTTTCGGAGCCAAACCGCAAAGCTATGCTGTCAGAGATTGATCGACTGAGAGAAGCTGGTTTCATCAAGGAGTTGCATACAGAGGCCGCGTGGGTCACAAACCCAGTGTTGGTCCCGAAGAAAAACACTAAAGTCCTTCGCATGTGTGTCGACTTTACGTGTCTCAACAAACACTGTCCAAAGGATCACTTTCCCCTCCCGAGGATCGATCAAATTATCGATTCCACGGCAGGATGTGAACGTCTTTCCTTCCTAGATGCATATTCTGGTTATAACCAGATCAGATTGAAAGAAGAAGACGAGGTCAAAACAGCATTCATCACACCCTATGGCGTGTTTTCCTATAGAACAATGCCTTTTGGTCTGAAAAACGCGGGAGCAACGTACCAGAGGATGATGCAGAAGTGCTTAGCAACACAGATCGGGAAAAACGTACAAGTCTACATTGACGATGTCGTGATAACTTCAAAAAAGGGGACAACGCTAATCGAGGACCTGAAGGAAACTTTCGACAACCTCGACAAGTTTTGCCTCAAGTTGAACCCAACAAAGTGTTCTTTCGGCATCCCTGCAGGAGAACTTCTTGGGTTCCTAGTCTCAGCGAGAGGGATTGAAGCTAATCCCGAAAAAATCCAAGCTATCGTAACAATGAGGAAGCCAACAAAGTTGAAATAAATACAGTAGCTAACAGGGCGAGTCGCAGCTTTAAGCAGATTTGTCGCCAGGCTAGGAGAAAAGGCATTACCGTTCTATGCTTTAATCAAGCAAGGAGAGAAATTCCAGTGGAACGAAGAGGCAGATAGAGCCTTCGAGGATTTAAAGCGCACAATTTCGAAACCACCAATCTCGGTGGCACCGAAAGAGAAGGAACCTCTCCTGTTATACATTGCAGCCACACCTCAGGTGGTCAGCATGGCGCTAGTCGTCGAAAGAGAATAAGAAGGAAAACTCCATGGAGTGCAAAGGCCGGTATATTTCACCAGTGAAGTTTTATCGCCTTCCAAACAGCGGTACCCGCAGTACCAGAAGTTAGCATATGGAGTGTTCACAACAGCAAGAAAATTGCGCCACTATTTTTCAGCACACCCGATAATAGTGGTCAATGAAGCACCTCTATCAAATATACTGAACAATCCAGGAGCTACAGGACGTGTCTCCCTTTGGGGAATAGAACTTTCTCCTCGGGACATCACGTATGAAAAAAGAAAAGCAATAAAGTCGGAAATTCTGCCAGATTTCATCGCGGAGTGGATGGAGCTGCAAAATACAGGACCCCCAGATTTATCGAGAACTTGGACTATGAACTTTGACGGGTCCAAAAGGGTAGAAGGAGCTGGTGTAGGTGTGATACTTATATCACCTGAAGGCGAGAAACTGAAGTATGTCCTACGGATGACGTTCCCAAACGCATCTAATAATGAAGCAGAATATGAAGCTCTCATACACGGGATGAAGATGGCGAAAGCTTGTGGTGCAACCCGATTAAAAATCTTTGGCGACTCACAGTTGGTAGCTCAACAGGTCATGAACCAATGTGATGCAGTCAATGACAGCATGGTGGCATACAAGGAAGTGTACAACGAGCTCGAGAAGTTATTTGATGGATGCGAAGTAAATCACATCAGCAGGCTGAGCAATGATGAAGCCGACGTTCTCGCAAACATCGGGTCGCAGTGCCTTGCAATTCCACCAGGAGTGTTTTGGGAAGAAATAACCGAGAGATCCACCAAACCAAACAAGGCGCAGAAGAAGGAAAAGGAGGAGAAAACTTCGACTGCTCTCAAAGAAGCACCAGAAGAAGAAGAGGACCAGGAGCTGGTGATGATGGTGGAGGTCCCATGGATGCAAGTGTACATATCATATATCTTAAGGAAAGAAATACCCGACGATCCAGTTGAAGCAAGGCGAGTTATTCGACGATCCAAAGCCTTTAAAGTGTTCAAAGGGGAGTTATACAAGCGTAGTATTTCGGACGTGCTACAAAGGTGCGTCACACCCGAAGAAGGAAGGATAATCTTAAAGGATGTACACGAGGGAATATGTGGTCATCACGCGAGCAGTCGAGCTATTGCGGCCAAGGTTTTTCGGGCTGGATTTTACTGGTTGACAGCAATCGAGGATGCGAAAGAGATAGTAAAAACCTGCGACGCGTGCCAGAGATTCGCCGCAAAACCCCACTCTCCAGCAGCAGAGCTGATGCCAATACCATTGTCTTGGCCCTTTGCCCAATGGGGTCTCGATATGGTGGGAAAATTACACAAGACCTCGCCAAGAGGATACGAGTATATGCTTGTTGCTGTCGACAAATTCACCAAGTGGATAGAAGCAAAGCCGATAAATTCACCAGATGCAGCATCAGCAATAAAATTCATGAAGAGCATTGTTTTTCGATTTGGAGTACCTCATAGCATTGTCACAGACAATGGCAGCAACTTCACGTCCAAGGAATTCAAGGCATACTGCGCAGAAGTAGGCATCAAATTGCACTTCGCGTCAGTTGGGCACCCGCAAACCAATGGTCAAGTCGAGAAAGCCAATGGTATCATCTGCAACGGTATTAAGAAGCGCCTGCTAGGACCGCTTGAAAAGGCTCGACATACCTGGCCAGAAGAGTTGCCAAGTGTTTTGTGGAGTATTCGAACAACACCAAATACGGCGACACAAGAAACTCCATTCTTTCTAGTCCATGGAGCTGAGGCAGTACTACCGATCGAAATAGAGCATGATTTCCCAAGAGTCACAGAGTATGATGAAGAAACTTCGAGAAGAGCATTAGAGGACGATGTAGATGCACTCGATGAAGCTCGAGACAAAGTACTGTCACGGGTCACCAAGTACCAGCAAGACCTGAAAAACTACCACAGTCGACGACTGCGGCCAAGATCCTTTCAGGTTGGAGATTTAGTCCTACGGCTCAATCAGCAAAGTACTGAAAAACTCGAGTCGCCATGGCTTGGCCCTTACATCATCACCGAAGTAATCGAAGGAGGAGCATACATGATCAAGGACAAGATGACAGGGGTTCCAGAGAAAAATCCCTGGAACGTGGCGCAGCTCAGGCGGTTCTACGCTTGGAGTCGAAATATAGTCCTCCATTGTAAAAATACAATGTACTGAAATGCCCGCGAGTTTTCAGACGCACTCTTTTTCTTTTCAGGGCACCGAGTGGGGCTGGAAAGGTTTTTAATGAGGCGGGCTCGCGGTGCTGCAATATAGTAAAGGATATTGGTGACATACATCTTTTTCGTCGACAGGCTCGGGGGCTCATAACCCACGACAGCAAAATATATATATTCTCGCAAAACAATAAATTCATCGAGATGGAAAATAGTATAAGCTCTGGCCAAAGGCTCGGGGGCTTCGCAATATAGATTACACTTCACAATATAGACAACTTCATTAACACAAAGAATTCGACAAAAAATATAGACATGATTTCTCGCAATATAGTTCAACTCAGTCAATGCCTAATGTACTATCTATGGATAGACCTTTGTTATTTGCAGCAGTCGTCGTATGATCAGCATAGCTCCCCTTGACAAAGAATTCAGAATCCATCCGAAGAAGTTCGTCCATCATTTCTTCGGCTACATGAGTCACAATGTCATTGATTTTGTCAACGTTACTTTTTCGCTTCGATTGCTTGGCCAGGCATTTGGAGACAATCGTCGTCAGATCTAATTTTCGATGACAGATCTATATCATGATCATGGCGAATCTTGCTCCAGCAGTCAACTGAGCTCGTACAAAGTTATGAATACGAGGGGCATCCCGAAATTTTTCCATCAAACCAAGAAGAGTGTCGGGCGCATCATCCCGAGGAAACATCGTCTTGTAAACAAGGGACAATGTCCTAGTGCAGAAATCAAGGAACCCGTGAACCTGACAGGCGCGGTCTTGAAACCTAACAATCTGTCGGGTCCGCTCTGGAGTGGCCCAGAATAGAGAACCGTGGTCAAGAGAAAGGTTAACGAGAAGATTTGTCCTTACATTTACCCTTTCATCTTCAGCAGCAGCGTCGAGAAAGGAACCTATTTGGCGACGGTATGAGAAATTCAAAAAAGGATACAGCAGAAAGATAGAAGAAGTTCTGGGTTGAAAAAGCGTACCTGACATATCCACACTGGATTCATTCATCAGTTCGAGCATACTATTCTCTCGAGTAGTTGCCTTTTCAGCCTCGGAAATGGCGGCTTCCTTGGCAGCTATGGCTTCTCGAGCTTGTTGAAGGGCAATCTTCTCTTTTTCGGATGCCTTGCGAGATTGCTCCATCATCACGAGTGTTTGCTTCTTCGCATGCTGAAGTTGTTGACGAAGTTCTGCCAAGTCTTGCGATAAACTTTTACTCGAGGAATCTTCATCAAGTTCATTATTCATCAGCGCTTTCTTCGAGCGAGAAGAGGTAGGCAAAACATCGGAAGGAGCATGAGTTGGAGTATAGTTATCGAACGTCAACTGAAAGAAAAGGCTCGACATCAATCATCAAGCAAGATAGAATTCCATTGATTTTTGGAGTACTTACAAGATATTACAACGGGGAAAGACTTAACAAACTAGGGTGGTAGATGTCGCCAAAGCTATTTTGGCGACAACATCAAAAGAAACAAGAAAAGAAAGAAAGGGTGGTCTACTTGACCTCCAGCTTGGATGCGCTTAGAGCAGGAATCGGTTTAACGCCAAGATAGGCTAGGATTGGCTTTGAGGAAGGTTTGGCAGCTCTAATGAGAGATTGCCACTTCTTCGTTTCCATCTGCCCTATGTCGCCAACCTTGGCCCAGTCGACATCTTGCTGGCTATCAGCAATCAGCGCGATAGTGCCCTCTACGCCAACTTTCAGGCCCTCTTGGCAAAGTTTCAGCCCAAGATCTTTTGGCACGTTGAAGCTTTTGGCAAGGGCAACAAAGGTGTTGGGCTCCTCTTTCTTCGGGAAGAAGTAGGGGAAAAGCTTCGACAGACCTGCCTCAGCATCAGCAAGTCCTTCACGTGCTTCATCCCCATGGATTTCAAGAAGGGTTAACGCATCGAGAAGCTCGTCGCCTTCAGGACCATCCACTTCGTATTCTTGATGAGTTCTCCCTGAAAAACAAGGAAAGGGTAGCTCGTAAATAAAGAATGCTCGGAAAATGTGAAGCAACCCGAAGAAATGAACAAGGATTCCAGTACTTACTAACAAAACGTCGACTCTGTGCCTCCAAGCGACTGAGGATCTTTTCCTCTCGAGCAGCTTGCTCAGCTATTTTGTCGCTCAAAGCAGTTTCTGCGTCGTGAAGCCTCTTCCGAAGATCTTCAACACCAGCAGCATCTGCCTTGGCCTTTTCAGCATTAGCCTTGGCCTTGTTAGTATCTGATTCAGCCTTCTTACGAGCCTTTTCACTTTGCTCCAACTTTTGAGCAAGTGCATCGGCACGCTTGTTGGCTTCCGCAAGTTTTTCTGCCCAAATAAGTCAAAACCAGTCAAAATCACGACAAGAAAGGAGTGAGAATTCATGGGCCAGGAGAAGCAGAAAAATATTACCTTCAGCTTTGCTAGCATATTCACGGTACCCGACGAATTGGGCACCGAAGCGGATGAATTCCTTAATCAAAGGCTGGTAAAAGAAAGATAGAGAAAGAAGGCATCAGTATAGTCAAAAGCTCGACAGCACAAAGCAAAAAAGAAGCAAACAATGAAAAAAGTCGATAGCATCGGAAAGTACTTAGGAACTTACATCATCTAGAAGAGGAGTCGTGGGGCCACCCAATTGTAAGGCAGGCTCCGTGACTGATTCAACCCTCGCCCTTTTTGGTGAAGGGACAAGGGGGCTTGCAGGAGGAGTCGCCTGATCGGTGTTTTGGTGAGGAGGCGATGATTCTTCTCCTTCAACTTGCACTTCAGACACAACTAAAGTACGCGACGTACTCGTTCAAGCAGTCGCGTCAATAGCTTGTGCCTCTTCCTCGTCACCACTGCAGTAAAATGGTGACAGTATAAGAAGCAATATAGACAAAAAAATGTCAAGAGCAAAACAGTAAGAAGCAAGGGATAACTTACGAGCTGATGAGGGCATCATCGTATGGGTTGAAAGCTGCCTTCTTATCTGAAGGACCAGCTTCTTCGGCTTTGGAGGTGCCGGAATCTTCGACTTCATCCCTCTTCCTCTTGTTCCTTGGAGAAACAGCAGGAGGAAGGGAGTGTGTAGAAGCGGTGGCCTCAGACTCAGCGTCTTTCTCAGAAGAAGCCGCAGATTTGTGAGAACCCACGACTTCACTTTCAGGACGCGAGGTGCCTTGGTTGTCATCATCGACAACAGTACGGTCTTCAACTTCTCCACCCTCAGGAAGAGGAGGAAGAGAAGCGAGGAAAGGGTGGTTCTGAGAAAAAAGTGTCGATAAAAAAGAAGTTATGCAAAAGAACTAACAAGACAGTAGTCGATAAAATAGTAAAACTCGAGAAGACAATATAGCAGCTAAGAGGAAAAATTACCTCGGGGAGGGGATTGGCGCCACTATATGGCGTGATGCGGCAAGAAGATGGAATTGGATCCTTCTTATTGAGCGATGAGATTTTGCGGATAAGCTTTTCAAAATCCTTCAAAGGAAGGTCTTTTGAGAGCCTGTCGACATCTTCTACACCAGCATACTTCCAGAGGGGATTTTTGCGAGCCTGGAGAGGCTGCACTCTAATCCTAAGGAAATAGGTAGTAATCTCAATGCCCGAAAGTTCCTTGCCGCGGGTATTCTGTAGCTCGTGAATGCGAGTCATCAGCGCTTCTGTCGCCAACTTCTCAGCTTCGGTAGCTTCAGCATCCCAAGAACGGCGGCGAAGAATCTTGGCTTCTCCGTCAAAAGGGGCGATGTTGTCTTCCACTGGATTGGAGCTTTCTTCTTGGATGTACAGCCACTTCTTTCGCCAGCCTTGGACAGAGTCGGGGAATTTGACGTCGAAATACTCAACATCAGAACGAACACAGATAACAATGCCACCAATGTTGTAGGCGACGTTGTGGGAGCCATTACGGCGGAGGCAAAAGATACGTTTCCACAGAGCCCAATTAGGTTGGACCCCGAGGAAACACTCACACAATGTGATAAAGATCGACACGTGGAGGATGGAATTGGGCGTCAACTGGTGCAGTTGAAGCCCATAGAAAAACAAAAGACCCCGAAGAAACTCGTGGATTGGGGGAGAAAGACCTCGGATGAGGTGGTCAACGAAACTGACCCGATACTCGATTGGAGGCTTGGGGTAGCTCTCCTCCTTGGGGAAGCGGAGCGAGCTTTCTTTCTTGTTGAACCCTATCTTCTTCAGCAGATTGATGTCTTGGGCGGAGATCTTAGATCTTTCCCACTCCGCGCTTCCTAGATCCGCCGTCG
This sequence comes from Lolium perenne, assembly GCF_019359855.2. Lineage (NCBI taxonomy): Eukaryota > Viridiplantae > Streptophyta > Magnoliopsida > Poales > Poaceae > Lolium > Lolium perenne. Next base: position 267,240,123 of record NC_067245.2, read on the forward strand.
CCATTCTCGACTCCGGAGTGCTGTGTCTTGTCAAACGGATGCGAGGCGGCATCAATGAACTTGGCGGCGAAGGGTGTGAGTGTGGTTGCGAGCTTGAAGCAATGGGAGCAATGGAGGATTTGGCAGAGGAGAAGCAGAGGTGCGGCGCGTGCGAAAAGACTGAAGGAGGAAGATGATACCTTTATATAGAGGTGCGGTGAATCGACGCGCCGTTGGATTAAGAGATTACGGGACAGATGGTGTACACGTAGACAAGGGGTAAAAAGTAATTTCATACAGGCGCGAAAGCACAGGAGCTACAGTACGTGCGCCAGGAAAAGCGGAGGACGTGTGTCCCCCACTTGCACGACGTGTCAATACAGTGCGTAAGTTGGGCCCGCAAGGCAGCGAGAGAGAACTTCTCGCGTTTTCTAGGAACATCGGTCGTGGCTATCGTCAGTGATGTCACTTTGGCAAGAGAAAATCTCGACTCAACAGCTTCATAAAAAAGGCGACAGTAGAAGATTATGGATCATTTTGAGAGCCTTTGATCAAATACAAGTTTTTGATCAAATGCTCGGGGGCTACTTTGGAAAAATAAAAACTCGAGAAAGACAAAATAGAAATGGCGAGAGCCTATGATCAAATACAAGTATTCGCTCATAGCCTCGGGGGCTACTCCCATCGGGAGCGCTGTTCGCGCACCCGAGAGATTTGAAAATTTCGAGAGAGAAGGAAAATATAGCGACATAAGGCGTGGAGCCTACATCCAAGTTCAAGTCCTTGGTTGTAGCCTCGGGGGCTACTCCCATCGGGAACGCTGTTTGCGTGCCCGATGAAATTATAAAAAAGAAAGAAAGAAGAACAAGAGAGTATATTTCGTGTTATATAAATAACTCTACATATACTCCCATCGGGAGAGCAATATAAGTCATCCGTTGACTCAATAAAATGTGCTATTCCAACAGCCAAATAAGCACTCGACAATATATTCTCAGAACGCCAAAGTTGCGAACAATTTCTGAATGCCGCAAAACTTTGCGAAGGTAAGACCCCAGATCCGTTATGTGTGGCGTGGCACCGTCTCTGACGTCGGTTTGCTACTTTTTTCCGTATCAACAGATACGAAGAAAAATCCTAACAGACGCGTTAGGTACCTGATAAATATGACTGGGACTCGACAGAATGGTAAGACCTTAAGCGGTACCTGTCGAAGTTTACACCAGTATCCCGAGATCATGTCCAGGGACGTGATCTTGAAGTAGGTTTTTGCGGATTGCCACTAGAGCAGTTAACTAGTACCTGATCCGTCAGATGAACTAGCCCCAACTACCATTATCCCTGTACAATATAGAAATTCGTATGGAAAGATATGTGGTAAATATCAGAGTTATCGAATAAATATAAAGGTGGAGATTTTCCCTGACTCTACGATTCAAGAAAAATCTCGGGGGCTACTGACATAGGCATCCCCAATGGGCCTGCCGAAGATGGTACCCGGGATTTATTGAAGGCCCACGACCCGAAGGATAAGGAGGATTCAGAAGCCCAACTTGTTAGTTAAGGAAAGCTAGAGTTGTATTAGGAGAGAACACTTGTAATATTACGGGAGGAGTTGGAAACCTTCCCGGACTCTGTAACTTGTACATCACGAATCCCTCGGCTCCACCTCCTATATAAGGGGGAGTCGAGGGACAAAGAAAGCATCGATTCATTGTCTCACAAACCTTAGTTTTCATATCGTCGAGTACTTTTGGCTGAAACCTTCGAGATCTACTTGCCCTCTACTTCTAACTAAACCCTAGTCTACAACCCGTAGGCATTGACAAGTTAATCCCTTGTCACCCGGTCCATTCTTTTACATCGAATACAATCTACTGCAATACTCGTTCTACTGTTTTCTGCAAACATCATCATCCACACTATACATCTAATCCTTTGTTACAGCAAGCCAGTGAGATTGACAACCTCACTGTTATGTTAAGGCAAAGTACTTTGGTTGTGTTGTGCAGGTTCCACGTTGGCGCCGGAATCCCTGGTGTTGCGCTGCACTACACTTCGCCGCCATCAACCTTCAACGTGCTTCTTGGCTCCTACTGGTTCGATAAACCTTGGTTTCTTACTGAGGGAAAACTTGCCGCTGTACGCATCACACCTTCCTCTTGGGGTTCCCAACGGACGCGTGCTGTACGCGTATCACCCCCCCTTGGGCCGCACCGCCACCATGTGTGGTGGCCCTGGGCCTCCCCTCTGGCCCCTCTTCGGTGCTCTGGAAGCTTCCTTGAAATATAAGATATTGGGCGTTGATTTCGTCCAATTCCGAGAATATTTCCTTACTAGGATTTCTGAAACCAAAAACAGCAGAAAACAAGAACTGACACTTCGGCATCTCGTCAATAGGTTAGTTCCGGAAAACGCATAAAATCATCATAAAGTGTGAACAAAACATGTAGGTATTGTCATAAAACAAGCATGGAACATCATAAATTATAGATACGTTGGAGACGTATCACCCCCGAGTCTGGGCACGGATGCTGGCAACCGGGTGCAGACTCGAGCTGAGCAATCTTCTTCTTCATCATCCTTTTTTCTTCGAGTCCTCACTCTGTCGGGTGCGCGTCCAGCGCTCCCGATGGGAGTAGCCCCCGAGTCTGGATGCAAGACCATCTGATGTTTTTTCATTTTTTCTTCGGCTGCTCACAACAATCTCTATGACGTCACTGTTGACGTGCGGCTCTGTGGTCTGATTGACAAGACTTGACCTGACGGGCCCACCCTAGTTCTGCGCAGACATTTTTTAAGACTTGACCAGTGCACGCGCAGCGACCGAGGCGTCTCATCGATTTTCGCACAATGTGGGAATAATGGGCCACCGGTTCCGTTCTTTCTTTAAGCGCCACGTGTACAGCCAGATCCGCTCCACCTCCCACGACGCCTGTGGAGTTATGGTCACGATCTCGCACAGATTCTTACGGCATAAATAGAGGGCCTCCTCGTTTTTACCTTTCACGCCTCTTACTGCTCATCTTCTCGTTCAAGCTCTCCTGCCTCCTCTGTTTCTCCGTCAGAAGTTCCGCACGCCATGGGCAAGAAGAAGAGCGCCAGCACCTCGGACGCGGCTAAAGTCAGCCGCGATTGGAGTGCCTCTGCCATTTCCAATTGCGACGTCAACAAGTTGCGCGCCCTCGGCTTCATCTCCGCATCTGACGACGACATTCATCTTCCAGGTGCGGTTTCTCGTCCAAGGCCCCCGAAGGGCTTCACCGTCATGTTTGTTGCCTTCTTGTTCCGCGGTCTCTCTCTTCCGGCCCACGAGTTCCTTCGCTCCCTTCTTTTCTTCTATGGGATTCAGCTCTGGCAGCTGACCCCAAACTCCATTCTCCACCTCTCCATCTTCATCACCGTTTGCGAGGCCTTCCTTGGCATTGACCCTCACTGGGGTCTTTGGAGGAAGATCTTCTACGTGAAGCGTCACAACGACAGCAATGGCCCCCCCGTCGTCGGTGGCGTTGGCTTTGTCGTCAGGAAGGAGGTTGACTACTTCGACTACCCAATGAAGGAATCCGTCCAGGGCTGGCGCAACAAGTGGTTTTACCTGCGAGATCCCGTGGTGCCTGGGCGGCGCTCAAATCTTCCTCCCTTTGAAGACGTCCTGATAGCTCACCAGAAGAAGTCCTGGCGAAACGCCCTTTCTCCCGAAGAGAGGGTGACAGCCGACAAGTTGTTCGAGCAGATCGTCATCCTGAAGAACACGGGAGGCTTGACGATGTGCGGCACTGAAGTAGTTTCAGTGTTCTTGCAACGTCGACTGCAGCCGCTAATGTCTCGACCCCACCAATTATGACTTTATACTGGCAAGGGCGACAAGCAAGGACCAGCTCTGCCGACCTGTCGGCAGACGAACTTCGAGACAAGGTTCGCCGCCTGACGTGCCTCAATATGAAGGATACCATTGTTTTGACATCGGCTCGCTCCCCTTACGACTTTGACCATCTCCCGACTGAGGTATTCTTTTGCAGCTACTTGCTTGCTTTCATCTCTTCTTTCTTCGTTGTGCTTTACAAACTTCCTTTTCTCTTCTTGATAGGCCTCCTCCGTCGTTCAATGCTATCCTCCCACACCAGAAAGTGGCGTGGAACCAGAGGATGACGATGAAGATTCCGAAGGGACCGAGGACGTCCAGCAGGTCTTTGAGGACAGCGATGTCCAAGAAGATGACACTGCCGAGGATGCTGCTTTCACCAGGAGCAGGCGTCGCAACCAGATAGATGAAGATTTTATCACAATGGCTGAATCTAGTCCCAGCGACCAAGATAATGATGCCGTTGGAACTTCTCCGCCTTCTCCTGCCGACAAGGGGCCGTCAGGCTTCTTTGCTGCCGAAGATGACCTGGAGCTGTGAGCATCTTTACTCCTTAGTAATTTGTCCTTTGTCATTTTGTATGCTAATCATTCTTTTTCCTCAAGTAGCTCTGATGATGATCATGTTCCTCTTGCAAAGAGGGCCAAATTATCTGTCGAGAAAACGGCATCAGCTAAGGAGCCGAATCCTTCTCCTGCCAAGTCGATACCTCCTACAAGGACTGCCGTGGAAAAAATTCCAGTGTCGAAGGTTATCCCTCCTGGCGATGCTCCTACTTCGTCGGCTGCTCGTGACCACGTAAGTATTTAATCTACCTTGTTTTGCCGAATTTTCTTCATATCAACTGAGTCTTCGTGATTTCCCTTGCTGCAGCCGATTTATGCCACAGTCGATGCTGTGGTAGATTTCGCTGAGCAGTTTACCCGACTAGAGGCTGAAAACGCCCAGCTTCGGAAGACTGTCAAATCTTTGGCTGATCATGTGCTGGAGGCCAACAGGCTTGCCACCGATGCCAAGAAGGAAAATGCCTTGCTGAAGGAGGAGTTGTCGAAGCTGAAGCAGCAGATGAAGGATGAACAGGACGCCAGGCGTGCGGCAGCGGTTGCAGTCGATAAGAAGGAAGGTGTCCTCCGCGAATCCATCAAGGATTTATTGGGTAAAACTCACGACACATAGTCTCTTTCTTGGTATTTCCTTACTGGCTACTGATCTGTCTTTCTTTCAGAGGCTGCCAATATAACCGTCACTCGACGCCATCAGCTTCGGAAGGACTCTACATCCGATGCTCTTTCGCTCGCCGCTGAGTCCAATGTCCAAGTCCTTGGACTTCTGCAGAAGACTAGAGGAGCATTGTCGAGGCTATACTCGATGATCTTCCCGAAGATGAAGCAGGACAAGACTCTTGGCGAGATGGCGGATGCTTTTCTTGTCGATTCTTCCGAGCCTGTGGAGGTATTGAAACGCCGTTCCCGCTTGTTTGGGGCGGTTCTTACTTTCCAGCTGCTAATGGGCCACGGGATGGGGTCTGATTTGGAGAAGTTATCTAAGGCTTTGCCTGTGGATGACAACAACCACTTAGTCAACCTTGAACCCTTTAAAAGATCGGCAGTAACTTGTGCCAATCAACTCCTGAAGTTGGTAGATGAAGCACAGGCCAAGCCCGCTCCTGAAGCTGCTCCTGGCTCATCATCAGCGCCTCCTTGAACTCTTGCTTGAAGACTTGTAAATAAGACCACTTGCAATTTGACTTAGTCCTGTTTCGGCTCTGTTGCCAATTCGAACAATCTTTTGAATGTAATATATATGCCAGACGCTCCCGATGGGAGTTTTATGTTAATGTCGTTCTGAACCATAGATTGTACTGCAGATCGCTTCATCTTCTTCCCGTGCCGAGCTTTTTTCAAATCCTTCGACTAACGATGAATCTGACCTTGTTCGCCGCTTACGTGACCAAGTGTCTCGTTTGAACAAAGACATCACTTCTCTTCGGGCAATGGCAGCGTTGGTGAAGAAAAAAGGGAAATAGCAACTGCTATTGAGCAATACGCTCTTGATGGTCTTCATGTCGCTACCGAAAGTTTGGGCTGTAAGTGTTAACCCGTCTTCTAATTCCTGACGTAGCTTGGTTATCTTTTTAACTGGTATTCGTTCCTTTTCTGTCGTATCTTCAGATAAATCCGAGGAGGACAAGAAGATCCATGAGAAGGTCAAGGCGATGACTGATGTTGCTTACCCGAAGCACGATTTATGGTCGCAGCGTCCGAAGGCTGTTATCATGGCGAAGTTTGAGCATCGGGTAGAGAAGCTTCATTACTACTTCGATAAATTCCACGCCCATCTTACAATGGTTTGGAAGACTTTGTTTCCTCTGGACCAGGCACCCGAAACTTTGTCTGCCTTGTTCACCCGATTCAAGTCTCCTGAAAGGATTCGGCAGCTGGTGCGGAAAGAACTTCTAGCTGGTGCTGAACTTGCCTTTGCTTCGGTATTGGCGTGTCATCCCTCTTTAGACTTGAGAGCCGTAGCAAATACCGAGAGGAGCTTAGGCCAATATTACGACATTGCTAGAGGTCCTGCATATACCATTATCTCTCGGATGGAGACATGCCTTGAGAGGGATCTGAGGGCCCAAGGGAACCAGGGAGCCCAGTCATGAATGTAATAATCTTGTACCTGCATAAGATTTTTTTTTGTATAAATTTACTGCGTGCGTTGCACACTATGTTAGTTTGATTGGTAATTTATTGCCGAGGGCGGCTGAATGATCAGTTCAACCTGCTCTCTCGATGGCTTTGTTGAATTTTGCAATGTTATTGCGAAGTCGATATGTAAGTTTTTGCAAGAGCGAGACCCGTCGACTTAGTCGAGGGAATTAGACGCTTGGCTTCGTCGCGCGGTGCACCGGTTTGAGCCTTATTTTGTGATAATGTAACCATCGACTGCAGCACTCGCGTATTTTCTCGAGGCTTGGATTGGTTGTTTTCTGTGTGTCATTAATCTTAGCTCCATTTGAGAGTATTTAATTAATGATACTGTGTAAGCGTATTCTTTAGGCCAGCGCTCCCGATGGGAGTAAGAGCCAATGGTAGGGGCCCCGAACGATCTGTTCGGGTGGTAGGGCCTGGATGAAGAAAAAGGTAGAAAACCTGATTAGAACTTTATTCATAACGCAAAAGCAACCTTAAGGGCTGTCGAGTAATAAAAAACAATTGTATCCTATGTATAGAACCATCGCAACTGTGCGATGTTCCATGGATTCTCAACGTCTTTTTCTGAAGCTGGATTTTTGAGCCGATATGCTCCTCCTGGTATCACTTCAGTGACGATGTATGGTCCTTCCCATGGGGATTCAAGTTTCAAGGGTCTTTCTTGCTTCAGCCGAAGTACCATATCCCCAATATTAAAGCTTCGACTGCGTATTCGTCGGCTGTGATAATTTTTCAACGCCTGTTGGTATACCGTCGTTCTTGCTAAGGCAATATCTCGCGCCTCGTCAAGGAGGTCCACAGCATCCTGCAGCGCGATGTTGGAAGAAGATTCTGTGTATGCCGTCACCCGAGGAGCTTCAAAACGGACGTCGGCTGGTTGAACTGCTTCGGCTCCATGCACCAAGAAGAACGGGGTGTACTGAGTCGACCTGTTAGGTGTGGTATGCAAACTCCAGAGCACGGACGGTAGTTCCTCGACCCAGGCTCCAGCCGCACCCGTAAGGCGTTTCTTGAGGCCATACCCTATTAAACCATTGATCCTTTCCACCTGGCCGTTGGTTTGTGGGTGGGCCACTGATGCAAACTTCAACTTGATTCCTCCGTCGTCACAAAATTTTCGGAATTATTTGGAATCAAAGTTAGATCCGTTGTCTGTGACGATACTATGGGGCATACCAAATCGACAGGTTATTCCTCTGAAAAACTGAACTGTTGTTTCGGCTTTCTGGTTTCGAACGGGTACTGCCTCGATCCACTTGGTGAACTTGTTGACTGCGACCAGTAAGTACGTGTGCCCTCCAGGCGATGACCTCGGCAGTGGTCCAACTTGGTCGAGTCCCCACTGAGCAAAGGGCCATGCTAGAGGTATTGTCATTAGATCTGTTGCAGGGGCGTGCGGCTTTGGAGAAAAGCGCTGACAAGGGTCACATTTCATGACTAGATCTCGAGCATCCGAAGCCGCTGTTGGCCAGTAAAATCCTGCCCTGAAGGCCTTTGCCACAAGGGCCCTGCTTCCTGCATGGTGTCCGCAAGTTCCCTTGTGTATCTCACGTAATAGTGCCTTTCCATCGTCAATGGCGATACACCTTTGGAGGATACCCGAGATGCTACACTTATAAAGCTCACCATTAATCACAGTGAAGGCTTTCGACCGTCTGACGATTCGCCTTGCTTCCACGGAATCCTCTGGTAGCTCCTGCTTCGTCAGGTATGCTAGGAATGGTTTGGTCCATAGTGGCTCGAGGAGGAGGACTTGCTCCGTCGATGGAGGTGAAGGTTCTTCTATGGTTTGTTGCTGGCTTGCCTCTGATTCATCAGTCGACAGTTTTAAGGGTGCCGAAGCTTTCTCTTTTATCGATCGCTGAGTAATGACTTCGTAGAACACTCCGTCTGGAATGGGGGAGCACATGGACCCGATATTCGCCAGAGTATCGGCTTCCTCGTTGCTGGCTCTGCCGATATGTTTGAGCTCACATCCTTCAAATTTGGCTTCCATATTTTGATACAACTGTCGATAGGCGATTATGTTGTCACTGACCGCGTCACATAAGTTCATCGACTGCTGCACCACCAAGTTTGAGTCTCCGTAGATTTCTAGGCGAGTCGCCCCGCATGCCTTTGCCATCTTCATTCCGTGCAGCAGAGCTTCATATTCTGCTTCATTGTTTGTCGGCAGGGAGAAATTCATACGTAGTATGTACTTCATCTTATCTCCCTGCGGTGATATCAATATCACTCCTGCTCCTGCGCCCGTGCTCCGTTTTGACCCGTCGAAGTACATTGTCCATGATCCCGACATGTCGGGTGCTGCTGGTGTCTGTGACTGGATCCAATCTGCCACGAAATCTAGGAGGACTTGGGATTTTATCGCCGTTCGATTAACGTAAGTTATGTCGTGTGGCACTATTTTGATGGCCCATTGGGACACCCGGCCCGTGGCTTCTGGGTTAGTCATTATATTCTTCAATGGTGCTTCACTTACGACGACAATCGGGTGCTCCGTGAAATAATGCCGCAGCTTGCGAGCCGACTTCCATACTGCATACGCCAGCTTCTGATGATGGGGGTACCTTTGTTTTGCGGGTGTGAGTACTTCACTGAGATAATAAACAGGCCTCTGAACACCGTGGACTTTTCCTGCTTCCTCTGGCTCAACAACCAAAACGCTGCTGAAGACTTGTGTTGTTGCGGCTATGTACATAAGCAGCGTTTCTTTCTCACGTGGGGTTACGAGGACCGGGGACGTCAACAAGATTTTCTTTAGGTTGTCGGAGGACTCCTGCGCCTCCTTCGTCCACTCGAACTTTTCTGACTTTTTCATCAAGTTGTAGAAAGGCAAAGCTTTTTCTCCTAGCTTGGCGATGAATCTGCTAAGTGCTGCTAAACGTCCTGCCAACTGCTGCACTTGGTGCAGATTCTTTGGCGGTTCCATGTCGAGAATAGCTTTGATCTTCAAAGGGTTGGCTTCAATCCCTCTGGCTGAGATGAAGTACCCGAGTACTTGTCCCCCTGGCACTCCGAAGAAGCATTTTTTGGGTTTCAGCTTGATTTTGTATCTATCTAGGTTGTCGAAAGTCTCCCGCAAGTCGTCGATGAGAGTGGCGGCGTGCTTCGTCTTTACCATGATATCGTCGATGTAGACTTCGATGTTCCTCCCAATCTGCTCGCCAAGGCAAGCCTTCATGCAACGTTGATAAGTTGCTCCTGCGTTTTTCAACCCGAAGGTCATGACGTTGTAACAAAAAACGCCGTGTGGGGTGATGAGCGCGGTTAGCTCCTGGTCTTCTTTCTTCAGCTTGATCTAATTATATCCGGAGTATGCATCAAGGAAGGAGAGGCGATCGCATCCAGCTGTGGAGTCGACTATCTGATCGATACGAGGCGGCGGGAAGTGGTCTTTCGGACAATGTTTATTGAGGCCGGTGTAATCGATACACATGCGCAGAGCGGTGGTGTCCTTTTTGGGCACCATGACAGGGTTGGCCACCCACTCGGCTTCTTTGGGATCCCGAATGAATCCTGCTTTACGAAGTCGACTGATTTCTTCGCCAATTGCTCTCCTCTTTGGTTCGGAAAATCGGCGCATTGACTGCTGCACTGGTTTGGCTGTTGGGTCAACATTAAGGGCGTGCTCAGCGAGTTCCCTGGGGATACCTGGCATGTCGGATGGTTCCCATGCAAATATCTCCCAGCGCTCACGGAGGAACTCGATGAGCGCGCCTTCCTATGCGTCAGTAAGGTCAGCCGACGTATTGACCGTTTTCGTCGGGTCGGTGGGTGCACCTGCAGCTTCTTGGTTTCTTTCGCGGCGTCAAACTCGTCGGATCTTACGTTTCGATTGTCGGCTGGTGGTTGCGTGTGATCTGTAACGGCGTCGACTGCATTGAGTTCTTCCTTGTCTCCAAATTTCGAGGCAATGTTCTGGAATTCCCTATCACAGTTGTCTGATCGAGCAAAGCTTCCATGAACGGTTATTGGGGTTCCGTTGTTGCCTGGCATCTTCAGTTTTAGGTACGCATAATGAGGTACAACCATGAATTTAGCGAACGCGGGCCTGCCAAGGATGGCGTGGTACTGAGATTCCCAATCAACCACTTCGAACTCGATCTTCTCTTTCCTGAAATTGTTGGGCGTGCCGAAGACCACATCCAATGACGTTTTACCAAGAGAATAAGCGGGTCGAGTCGGTATAATGCCGTGGAATCCTGTGTCGGATTCTCTTAGCATATCGACTGTTAAACCCATTGCGCTCATCGTGCTGGCGAATAATAGGTTCAGGCCACTTCCTCCATCCTTGAATACCTTGCTCATATTGTACCCTCCAATCTGTGCTTCAAGAAGGAGGGTTGCATGGCCAGGCCTTGGAACAGCTTTCGGGTGATCCGCCCTGCTGAAGGAGATACTCTGATCTGATCAGTCGATAAAATCGGGTGTGTCGACCATGGCGACTTCCGCATATCTTACTTCCCGGGAGAACTTTTTGATTTCTCTCTTTGAAAAGCTGGTTTTGTGGATCATGTTGACTTGCCCGCATGGTTCTGGAAACGCCTCAGTTGGTACATGCTCGCCTCCTCCTGCTGGTACGTATGGTTGCGGTACGTATGGTTCTGGTGGATAACTGTAGGACCCTGCCCTTCTCTCCATTGCATGAACTCTTGACATGGCCGCGGCTCTGAGATCATCGCAGAACTGTCGAATTTCCAGAAAATGTCGATAGTTCCTTAATAGGTGACTGGATTTCTCTCGACCATCCTTCGGATCGATGTAAGAGTGGAGGTAACATGGTGCCTCGAGCTGCTCTGTAGCCGATAGATATGGTGAACGGGTGCAACCCTTGATTGATAACGTGTCGTGGCATCCTTGTTCGAACTGCCGAAAGTGAGCTGCTGTTCGTCCTTCCTCCTCGCGGTGTGAGTCCCTTCGTCCTTTCCTCCGCCCTGCCATAACGTCGAAACTTCCTTGGCTGCCCTCTTGCATGCTCCTGGGTGGAATTTTTAGGGTTGCCATTGGAGGAACGCCTTCCGAAACCGCAGCCTTCAGGCCGGATGCACTGGTCCTAGGGAGGCGAAGGAAACCTCCGGAGTCGATGATGAAGTGGACACCACCGAAGGTGGCATCCATGTTGCCAGACGATCCTGCAGGGATCATGTGAGGCGCTTCGTGGTGCGGCACGAACTCGAAGGACCCGCAGCGGATTGAATCTCTTGGTTCTGCTGGCGTTGGTGATTCGAGTAAGAACGCCGCGGACGTGACTGGTGCTGCCGATGACTTGCCTGGTGCCGACAGGCTTCCCACAGACGGCACCAATTGTCGAGGGTATTCCTCGGCAATGCCCTCCGATTGGGGCTTAGGGTTGACGGAATCCTGCAAGCTGACACGAGACATCGGTTCACAGACAAGCGGGGAGAGCAATTGACCCAGGTTCGAGGCCCTTGATGAGGTAAAACCCTTACGTCCTGCCTGTCTGATCTTGATTATGAAGAAATTGGGTTACAATGGGGTGCCGAATAGTTCGGCTGAGATCTCGTCGAGAGGCTAAGTGCTACAGCGACCTAGCTCTAGACTTCTGGTGGCTAAAGTTGCTATGATTGATTGTGTCCTTCGGCAGCCCCTCTCCTGGCCTTTATATAGAGGGCCAGGTCTCAAGAGGTCTAACCGAGTACGACTAGGTTTACAGTAGTTTTAAATCTAATCTTCCTTGTTCGGCTACATCCTTGCCTTGCCCGCCAAGGAATCTTCTGGTGCGCCATCCAGGTGGCCCGTCTTGCCTCCAAGTGCCTTCATGGGCCTCCAACTAGATAATATGGGATAGGGCAATGTCAGTTACCCGAAGGGTAATGCCCACGTCACCGCCATCGTCTGATCCGGGAGACCCAGGTCTAGGGTTTCCCCTGGAGCAGCCCAGGCGAAGAACGCAGACTGCAGAGACAATGCCTTCAACAAGGTAACGATGAAACATGCCGCCATCATCCGCCATGACCGAAGTCTAGGCCGGCTTTCACCGGCAGCTCCGCCTCGCCATCGGGATCTAGGCGAAGGATCGCAAGATCAGCCACAGCTAGCCACACAACTAGCTGATCTCCTCCAGCGAGAGAGAATATCACCACCGCGGTGCCACGGTCAGCGGCACCTGACGCTCGCCACCTGCCACCAGGTCGATGCCGTCACCGCCATCGCCATCCAGGGCCGCCGCCCTTGGTGTCGTGGTCCCAGACCTTGCGGAGGAGCAGCAGGTTATCCGCCCCCATCCCCACCCGCCCGGCGATGCCGAGGCGAGGAAGGAGGAGGGGAATGCACCGCCAGGATCCGGGGCCGCGCCGCCGCCCCCATCAACGCCCGCGCGGCGAGGCCGCGACGAGTAACGGACGAGAGGGACACGCCGCCATGGCTCCAGCGCCGCGCCGCCGCCCCCATCACCGCCCGCCCGGCGAGGCCGTGGTGAAGGCGGGATGAGAGGCCGCGCCGCCACCGACCGGCAGGTACAGGGACCATCCTCCCCGCGCGAAGGCGTGCCTCCTACCGCCGCACCAGGGGACCACGCGCGGAACCCCTCCGCCCCCATCACCGGCCGCGCCAGGCTTCATCGGCGGCAGCCTCAGGGCGCGAGGAGGGAGGAGGGGGTGGGGAAGGCGGCGGCGGGGGAGGATTAGGGTTCCGCCCCGAATCGTCCTGGAGGGGACGACCCGAGCGGAGTGTGTCTTTCCTGGACCACCAAAATGTTTTTCCTCTGCCTGGATATGGATAGCGAACATGGATAGCTAACATGGTAGAATTGTCTTCCGTGCTGGGTCGCTACGTGTTGCGGATGAGAAATAATAAAGCCTCAACCATACGCGACGATGTAGCTGAACAGATCTAATCAAGCATCAACAACACTGGCAATCAATTCATTCCTGCAAGTGATAGAGATTTGGAAAGAAACAAAAGTCATAGTGGGAACACACTAGTAGGCTACATAATGGATAATCTTATGTTGTATTCCATTTTTTTGATGGTTGGTACATGTATCGATCCTCTTTGATCCTTGATGAAAGGTGTTGAATCTCTTGACATCTGAAACACTTTAATAAATAAAGCCGTGTGCATCATATTGATGCAGAGGCTGACGATTTTTTTAAAATAATACACTTTTTTCTTATATCAGAAATAATACTCGATTTTGAGTTTTTCCAGGAATAATACACTGTCGGTTTCGGGAAACCCGAATTATAAAACTCGGGGTAGTGGAACCCGAAAATTCAAAACTCGGGGTAGTGGAACCCGAAAATTCAAAATCGGGGTAGAGGAGCCCAACTTATCCTGTTTCCGCGCGGTGGAAAAAGAAAAAAGAAGGAATCGGGGTAGAGGAACCCGAAATTTGAAAATCGGGGTAGAGGAACCCGATTTGTTGTAATCGGGTTTGGTGAACCCGAGTTTGTTCTCAGCACCATTTAAGCCACCCCTCTCCCGCCACTTCTTCCCGCTGCCGTGTTTCCCTCCAGCCCTTCCCGCCGCCATATTTCCCACCACCCCTTCCCGCCACCATTTCCCGTCACTCCTTCCCGCCACCATCTCCCGCCATTTTTTGCCGCCACAGCTCTCCCGCCACGCTCTCGGATTTTTCCCTATAAAAGCAGGGATCAACACTCTTCGCTGCACAACTGCTTCTATCTCTCTCTTTTCTGTTGGCTCACCCTTAGCCATCATGAGTGTGTCGTGGTCTGACCCGAGTTTAGGCCGGTAAAGGAGAAGACTATAAGTTAGCCCCCGGGTGTGACTGTGGAGCGGTGTTGGTGCGGACGTCTTGCTAAGGTTAAGAAGGTGGAGGATTTCTCTGATTGTGTCGGCATGAAATTTTTCATGTGTGCGAACCATGATCATGATCCACCCCCAAGTTAAGCTTCGTCGTCCACCAGACCGCCGATATGTTTTGACAGAATTTTGTTGAGGCATATTTGCAGGTCTTTATTTTTCTGGTTTAATGTTACTGTTTCTGCTGCAGTCTCCCCCGCCTCTGTGCAAATGGCTTCACTGGATAGAAAGGAGCAGCCGGATAGTCGAGGGAGGCTAGACGGCGCAGGAATCCTCGCCGGAGCGCAACGACCAGAGAAGGGAAACGGCCATCATGCGCTCGATTGACAGGAGTTCTGGCTTGATTCCTTGCACCACGACGTAGAGGGCGACGAGGCGGTTCTTTCAGTGTCTTCATCTCGGCGAGGGATGTACTGCAACGGCAGCGCCATGGCGAGATACATGCGGCCGGCTCACAGAGAAAAGGGAAAAACGATGGGGAGTTGTGGTGGCGCAAGGGAAGGAAGAAGCTAGGATTTCCAGGGGAAGCCTAGGGCTGGGGATTAAAGAGGAGATGAATGCAGTGTGGTGGTGGTTAACGGTGAGCTGAGAGAGCACTCACGCGTCTCGCTCACGTGAAATGGAGGAAGAAGAGGCCAAACATGAACTAGAACAAGATGGACTAGTGCTTATTTCTCTCTTTCCCTGTTTCTTCTCCTTGTGCTTCATTTCATTTTTCTTGCTGAACTTTCAGAATTAAACAAAGAGAAGAAGAAAAGGTTTTAAACAAATTTTGAATGTTCGAAAATATCTAAAGCAGATTTGAAATTAGTTCTTCAACATATCCAAAATAATAATATTTTTGTTTTTATTATTATTGAAAATAAGATAAGGAAGAAGGGGTTTAAATAAAATAATTTTCTTGATATATTTTATTAAAACATGGAAGGTGATAAAATTTCATGATTATGCATAAAAGAGGAAGAACAAACAAATACTAATAGGGTATTTTTCTCGGCCGTTAGAGATATCACCCCTACAATGCATAGTATAATAAGGAAGTATCATATATAATTTCATCATATTTAATGTTTTGTAGAATCTAAATGCAAATTTGTATACATGATGTATTTGGCATCAATTTTTCTACCTATAATATACCACTCCCACCTCTCTCCTCATTAATTGATGTGCCACATCAGATTATTGTGATCATGACATACATACATGATACTACTCCCTCCATACCGGTATACAGGGGTAATTGTGGTTTTGGAGTAACACCGAAAATAGGGGTAATTTGTCTATTAATTGCCTCAATTAACTCCTAAAAACACTCCCAGCATTTTCCTCTTCCTCCATGTTTTCCCTCTTTCCATGGAAACTAACTGTTGTGGGTATACTTCATGGATATGCCAATGACGTGGTCTAGATCCTGCAAGGTCGGGTGACCCACAGATGATGGTGGTGGCTTATGGCCCACCGGGTGGCCCAGTTGCTATTGATAGAAGATGGAGGAAGTCCAGCCCAGGAACAGAAGCCGGATCCCAACCGACCTACGCCACGAGACGGATCCAAGAAGGCCCATAAAGTGTTCGGATCCATGACGACAAGTTAGGAAATAGGTGGATCCTTGACGTGCACGACAATGTATATTCTGTAGTTAGGCATCTTGTATTCCGGCAAGGACTCTCCGTGTAAACCCTAGATCATGGCACCTTTATAAACCGGATCTTGGGAGCCCTAGAGGCACAACCACAACTCATTGTAACAACGCGAAAGCGCCCAGATAATTTCAGACAAGAAGCAGTAGGCCCTACCTCCGAACATCGTGTTCCGAAGCTGGGTAACTCGCGTACCACCGTCATGATGGCTCTCCGCCTTATGGCCCCCACTTCTTCCCCCCTTCGTCAGGATCCCTCCTTCGGGGTATTGTCGAGTAGGCAACGACATTGACCAATGCATGTGTGAACTTCCGTTGAAAAACATCGAGCGTTGTGCATTCAAAGTGGGCCTAACCCCAATTTTTAGGATTTCATCATTAGCCATCTCATGAATCTGAGAAAGAACACATTTACCCATGAGGAGCAGCAATCAATCTAGCCAATCGGTAACCACCAAAATCCAGCGCAAAACAATATTACCCCTAAATACCGGGTTGGAGGGAGTAGTAGCTATGATACTTCCATTGTGTCTAGTCTAATCTGAAGCAATAATGTTCTACAGTTAATGGGCACAATTGTAGCAGGTGAGACCGGTCGTGGACCTTCCCCTCCGAAATTTATGGACCCAGACGAGCATCAGTTATAAAAAAGTTAACAGAGGGAAATTCAATTCCTTGGTGTTCTCATGGTCAGTCTGGCGAGGAAGGAATGCTATGGTGTCTTTTTTTTCGGGGAAGGAACTATATTATTCAAACTGAAGCATTATATGGAATGGTAGAGTTTTTTAGAACTTTAAAGCAATTAATGTACGCATCGATCAAATCGAGGCTGAAGCAAAGCAACAGTTGTTTGTCAGTATGGGTCGGCTCTCATTACCTGGAACTTAACTTTTCGTTCTTGCTTCTGCATAGGGGTGAGGAGTAAAAGCGTTGGCTGAAGTTTTTCTATGCTTTTTCATGTTTTCTTGGTTGTTTTTCTTCAACTTTTGACCGAGGTCCTCCCTCTATGAACCCTAGCCATTTATTTGGCTTTCCCTCTTCTAATAAGATATGCAGAACTCCTCATGGTTCGCAAAAAATGTTTGTGCGGTGTTACATCGAGCACGCGACTTGTATACAAGTATTGTTAGGTTAAAAAGGTAAAGAGGTGATACTTTGACACGCCATGAGGAAGAGGACCGGGTCATCACAGTTTGCTCCCTGAGTTGAGTTACATTTACGAGGATTTATCCAAGTAAGAAGAAGGAATCATACACGGTCGGATTGTCGAGCAACATATTGCAAAGTTATACTAAACTACAATGGAATATATTATTTGCACAAAGTCGGATTCCTAATGGAAATGTGTTTTAGGAATTGCTAGGGTCATCTTGACTTGGATATATAAAGATTAATTGATTTAATCAGAGCAAGGATACATAAGTTAGAGGCGTGACTGCCCGAGCACAGGAGAGTGGAAGACTATATGTGCTGACACACCATACGACTGCATATTTTAGCACACAAGTTGTTGACATAACAATAATGAAACAAGCATCCACACTCATAACCCTTTTCATTAAATTGTCCATACATAGAAATTACAACTTTATTGTACTTAAAAACCAACTTAAACCTTCTCGGCATAAAAGCGATCCGAAGTAAATTTCAGATTTACCATATCAACAACATAAACAGAAGCACGTGAACTATTTCCCATCAGCACGAAGGAAGTCCTTGCGATCTGATAAGAAGAAAACATGAAAACATTTGAACATACATGTGTTGGCACTCATAACTATCCACCAAGCAGGAGAGTTGCATGCTAAAAGGATAGTAGGAAAAATATCGTACCTAACGTCCTTCATTTCAGTACCACCACCAATAACAACATTTTACGGCCTTGCCGCTATTCTCACACTTGTCATAGAAATTCAGGCAATTAGGTGCCCAATAATCGAGCTCACCACAGACGTGGCAAGCCCCTTTCTTCTTATCAGTCTTCTTCTTGCAGTTTGCAGGATTGATACTCTTATTTCGAGACTAGATACATGAACCTGTGCAGTTGCAGTCATCAAATGCCATGTGTAATGTATGTGTTGCCTCCATTTGAATGATATTATCATCCACACCATGTGTGGATTACTGCTACTCTACTACTAACAAAATTAAACTTACACTGTTACCGGAAGAATTTTGCTATACTTCTATTAAGACTATTGTTGAGTTCATATACAAGTGCTGACAAATAGAGGTGAATTATATACTTGATAATTTGCTGGTGACCTTGTATGCATGTTTATGATGGCTTTGCTGCAGAATCATATTGTCAATTGATCATTTGATCTTTATTTCGTGTGTTGCGGCGTTGATGTCTTACCAGATTCTTGATTTATTGATCTTTATTTTGCCATGCACATTCCACTTGATCATCATAATGATGTTTCATGATTCATTCAAGATGGAATGCATCACTTGATCATTGTTGCTTCCTGAGACTCATAATTTGCTCCCCCACAAACCACTAGAGGATATAATTGTTAAGGCACATCTTCACATGTCCATTATCACCCAATGAACGGCAAGCTTCAAGCACATGTCTTCTTGAGATGCTTATCTCGGACTTTCCCTTCTCAACCTTGATGGATCACCACTTGATGTCATCATGTCATGGCCTATATGAGATCTTACTTTTGATGCTTGCGCATGGAAAGATGCCTAATTAACCCACATAGACAATACAAATACACATATATAATAGGTTAGTTCATGAAGCATAATTGATAGTGCTTACCATACCACAAGATCCTATGTGGTACATTCTTTATGCTTCATGTGTTGAGCAATTTGAAACCAATCTTAACTCTTTTTATTGGTCAACCATGTATTTTCTCTTGCTCGATCACAATATCTTGACGCACATAATAATTAGCTATCTGATTGCAAGTCTTGGTCAACCATGAATCAACTGATGAGACATTATGACTTTGACATATATTCATATCTTGAATTCTTCTCTTGAAGATAAACTCTCAAGATCTTGATCATCCATGGCTTAACACATAAGCTAGAGCAAAGCTTATTTGAGTTCCACAGAAGAAGTCCATCTTCATTTTTTCATCTTGATTATATCATATTCATCTCTTCAAATCGCTGATCTTGATGACAATGACAAGGTATATATTTATCTTCATGGAATTCATACTTGAATCCAACGACACATGATCTTCAAGCAATACTTATCAAATATTCCTTCATGTAGAACTTTACAATAAGGATTGTCATTAGTTACCGAAACCACACATATATACGGGAAAATGTACCATTACAACAACCCTATTTTGCTTACCGTAGGTTCTTATGGGGTCTCCGCTCGTAGGATGCAGGTAAATCATAGAATCTAACTAACTGGTAGTAGCTTCGGAAATACGGGCTCCATAAGGCACTAGAGGGAACTTATTTCACTACCGTAATTCTAGAACTTACTTCGGACAAAATGAAAACCCAGAGTATCCAGATCCTCCTAGCTACTGAAAGGACACAGATGTCGCCTAGAGGGGGGGTGTTGAATAGGCGATTTAAGCTTTTACGAGATGGGCTTAACAAATGCGGAATAAAACTAGCGTTTACTTTGTCAATCCCAAAGCCTATATACTATGGTTCACCTATGTGCACCAACAACTTATGCTAAGCAATACAAGCAACTATGTGATAGCAAGATATATAACTTCAAGCACGATGGCTATCACAAGGTAAAGTGCATAAGTAAAGAGCTCGGGTATAGAGATAACCGAGGCACACGGGAGACGAAGATTTATCCTGAAGTTCACACTCTTGCGAGTGCAAATCTCCGTTGGAGAGGTGCGGTAGCTTAGTGCTCCCGAACGCCACAAGAGGCTCACCTTGAGGTGTGGTTGCTCGATGCACACCAACGCCACAAAGGCCTCACCCCAAGTTGCGGTACTCACACCACACACACGAAGGCGCCTCACCTTATTCTCCGGTGGCCCTCGCCACAAAGGCCTAGGTCACGGTTTCACTAAGGGATTTCCTTCGAGACGGAAACCGGGCCTTACACAAAGATTGGGGCACACATCCACAACTTAATTGGAGGCTCCCAACAAATCACCACAAAGGCCTAGAATCCGTCTAGGGTTCCAAGAACCCAAGAGTAACAACCTTCTTGCTTTCACTTCCACGAATCACCGTGGAGAACTCAAACCTATGCACCAAATGCAATGGCAAGAACACCACAAAGATGCTCAAGTCCTTCTCTCTCAAATTCCAACAAAGCTACAAAAGCTATTGGGGAAATAAGGGAGGAAGAACAAAGAGGAGAACACAAAATTCTCCAAGATCTAGATCCCAAAGATTCACTCACAAAGAGATGATATGGTTTGGTCAAAGTGTGGATCTAGATCTCCTCTCTCTTTTCCCTCAAAAGGGGGCAAGAATCATGGAGGGATAGAGAGATAGGGCAAGCTTCTCAAGATCAAAAATGGAGGAGAGCGAGTGGAAGAAGCAACAGCCCAAGGAGGAAGAAGAGGGGTATTTATACCCCCCAAGAAAATCGAGCCGTTGGGGCAAATCCAGGGCCGGATAATCCGGTGTAAGTGAGGGCCGGATAATCCCCCCCCCCCCCCCCCCCCGGAAAATCCGGGCTCTGGGAAATTCTGGGCAAAAGTCCGGCCTGGATCCAGGGGGTTACTGTGTGACATCGTCGAAAGTCCTTAGCCAAATTGCAAAATATCCGGCCCGGAAAATCCGGCCTCGTGATATAAACCTGCTTGTAAAATCCAAAACTTAAGATTGGTAGCTCCGAATAGAGTGAAACCAATTTTGTTGGAAAGAGGAAGACAAGAGTTTACCCAACAAAAACTAGTGGGGGTGATTTTCTATTATTTTTAGAGGTGCAACACCTCAACATGAGAAACCAAGAAAATCACCAAACTCAAAAATGCAACAAGTGATCTATGCGAAATCCGTTTTCGATGAACTAGAGCTTGTCATGAGAATAAGCACAAGCTCTAAAACATCACATGGATAAGATCCAAACAACCACCAAGAATTATGATGCAAGGATGCAAATTTTAGAGCTCTTCGAAGGATACAATCGAGTTACTCACTCGAGAGCCCTCTTGATAGTACGGCAACTAAACTATAAACCGGTCTCCAACTACACCATGAGACCGGTGAGATAGAAACCCTATCAAGAGCAAACCTTAACCTTGCGCATTCCACTTGAGCTTGATGATCATGGTCTTGACCGCAACAAGATGGAACGCCTTTCTTGATTGTGCTTGCTAGATGAAGTCATGCGAAATGCTCCCCCATACTCCACTATGGGAAAACTTCTTCTTCGGTGCGTCTTCACATATCCATGATCACCATATGGATGTCAAGCTTCAAGCATATGATCTCTTCGAGTTGGCTCATCTTGAACTTGCACTTCATTTCTTCATTCTTCATCATGTTGATGTCTTGAAGTAACTTGAGGGCTCACTCCATCTTCATCTTCAAGACATACTTGACACTTGATATCTTTCATCAATTTTTTCTTATTGCAACCTTGAAGCCAACATATGGTTCAAGCATTGCCTATGGACAACTCCTACAAATATAACTCAATGCAAACATTAGTCCATAGTGATTGTCATTAATTACCAAAACTACACATGGGGGCTCCATGCACTTTCAGCTACCACACAAGAAGTTCATCTTCATTTCTTCTTCCGACGGGTTAGGTGCATGTCAGTGACTTGGAGTTATTTCTGACAAGGTCGGGGTGATAGGCGACTGTCCCTTCGCAGAAGGGGTTTAAGCACCAATCAGAGAAAATAAATAATGTACTAGTGATTTATTTTGGTATCACTCGTTAACTTGTTATTTGAAGTTGTGTTCATGTCAGTATGTTTATTTGAGAGGTCAAGTGAACATAAGAAACATCTTGTAATTTACATTACATGCTCCTCTATGTTCAATTTTAACTAAATCCCAAAATATAAAAATACTTTGCACTCCATCTTTACTTCATTTTAGTTTTGTTTTGTATTCCTTACACACCATTGTAGCTAACAAACTCTTCGGTGGAGTTAGCAACCACATGATAGCCACACACACACACCCCCAAAATTCCATGTTCTAAGAGAAATACAAGCTAAAACTATTTCTTTTGCATTTGGGAATTTGCTACCTAGGGCTAGCTACCCCTTCAACTTTCGATTCAAGCCGACTTAAACTCTTTTACCTTGTATTTCTCGTCGAACATGGATTTTTGGTCTACAAACCGGTTTCAGAAATTTAGTTTGATATTTTTTTAATCGCCACTTTTTGGTTAGCATTTTTGCATGTATCTTTTTGGGCTGTGAGTTGACTTTGATGAACATGGACTTAAATTTGAAATCACTATAATTGCTCTTTATTTGTTTTACTAATGTGCGCATGTGTCATTTTATTGGGGGTGTGTTACTATCCGTGGGTAGCGAGTCATTTATCTGTGGAGGTAATGTATGGGTGAAGTGAAGGGGAGTGATGTTTTGGCACATGGGAGCGTATGCTCCCTTTATTTTGAAATACATGTTAGACACATTTTAAAATGTCAAAAAATTTGAAACAAAAATTTCGCACGTACATCTTCATGTGCTACGCGCTCACAAAGTCGTTTCATGGAAAATCGACATGTCATGTGGCGTGTGTAAAAAAGACAAAATTCGGTGCTGAAACAAAGACTTATCACAAGATAAATTTTCTTTTTTTCGCTTCGACTACAAAAAATATCATTTTTTCGTGAAACTTGACGAATACACATATATTATGAAGATGTACATGTAAATTTTTTTATCAAAATTTTTTAACACTTGGAAATATGTTTTTATGGTAGAGGGATCATACGCACCCGGGAGCCGAATTGATGTGAAGTCGTTAGTTTCATAATTCGAAATGAAATGTAAATTTTCAAGAATACAATTCAAGCTCTTCCAATCTCAGTTCGTCAGATTTTTTGCACTAGTATGATAGTACGCCCTACGCCGATACGGCGATCACCTTGTGATGTAAGCAACAAAGTCATCAAGGCCTTTGCTCGAGGAGCCACCCTCTCCTACGGAGGCACGAATAGCCTCGCCAAGAACCTTCGCCCGGTGCCGCATTGCCATCCCTTTGTCTGAGACCATCGCCTCTTCGATCACGCCCTGGATGGCCGCCGCCGGTACCACCTCACTGTGCTTCTCCCATGGTCGCACTAGGAGGCCGACCTTGAGGTACTTGCAGAGAAACTCCGCGTCCCACGGCTGATCGGAGTGCATTGGCCAGGTGAGGATCGGCTTGCCGTGGCTTAAGCTTTCCATGGTGGAGTTCCAGCCGCAGTGGCTCATGAACGCCGCCGTGGCACCGTGCGCCAGGATCTCTAGCTGCGGCGCCCAACCGGTGATCACCAGTCCCGTCCCCTTGGTTTCTCTAGTGAACTCGGACAGTAGCTTCTCGTAGGGACTCTCGCCGCCCGACTCTGCGAATATGTCGGCCCGGTCGGCGTCGCGCAGTACCCAGATGAACCTCTGTTTGCTGCTCTTGATTGCGGCGGCCATCTCCGCAATCTGCTCAACCCGGAATGACGTCGTCGTCCCGAAGGACACGTAGAGCACCGATTCCTCTGGCTGCGCGTCGAGCCAGTTCATGCACTCGTGCAGCGTCTTCCCCGGCGCCCGGGCGCTCGCGTCCAGCAGCGGGTTCAGCGGCCCGACCGCGAAGAGCTTCCGCTCCTTGAACTGCGGGTGCTCGGCGATCGCATCGATGAACTCGCCCTCAATCGCGCGGCAGGTGTTCATGACCAGGCCGGACGAGGGGAGGCTTCCCCTGTTCTGCATCTCCCCCGCTGCCCGGAAGACGAACTCCAAGAACTCCTTGGTCGTGCACGCGTCGATGGGGAGGAACTGGAGGTCGTGGTCGCGCAGGAGCCTATGCTCCTTGTCCAGCCACGCCATGCTGTACGAGATGGCCACGCACTGCAGCCCGAAGGCCTCGCCATTGCTCAGCCGCGCCGCCTCGACGGCGGCGAAGGCGTTCAGGTTGTCGTAGACGACGATAACGCGACGGTAGGTAGCTGACAGGCGCTCGAGAAGGACGGCGAGAGGGGCGCGCGCGGCGGCAGTGAAGGCCTCCCACATGGGCATAAGGTGGCTGGGGAAGGGGGACGCGGCGGTCGGGTCGGGGGCCGGGGACTCGTAGGTGGCGACGTCGAGGTTGTGGAACTGGATGGAGGCGAGAGCGCCGGGGTCCCAGCCGTGCACGCGCGATTGCGCCTGCCGGACGTGCGCCGCGGGCGCGGCGTAGTGCACAGAGAGTCCCCGCGACGCGACCAGCAGGGAGAGGTGCAGGAGCTGGTTCAGGTGGCCCTGCGCGGGGAAGGGCACCGCGACCAAGGCCACAGACTCGATCGAGTCGAGCGCCATTGAATTTCTGTCTGTGTACTGTGCTTCTGAACTTTTCTTGTGTTGCACAGAGCCACAGATTGAGAGGAGGTCAGAGTCGCAATATATAGATAGACCAAAATTCTCTGCAACCACCAGGCAATGAGTTGAGTAATTTAGCTCAGTATGCAGAGCAATCCATTGGTGACGTCGCAATTAAACTATGATACTAGAATCGAAGATACTCCAAGTGTGTTGTTCCGTCTTCTTACTAGTACTCACGATGTCAACATCACCCAATGGAGACGCCGATCCTCGGTTGAAGCGGCATGAGTCGATCGTGGTGACGCTGAACAACCATCATTGGTGAGAGGATTGGATCTGCATGGTAGAGCAAAGACTTCCCGCAACCCTGCCGGTTTGTATTTGCTTGCTATAAAGCTCGTGGCCGACGACACTGGGCAGGCCTGGATCACTCAGCGGCAGGGACATGCCGCCTTCGTCACCACTGACGACAGACGACCGGCCGATCTATTGTAGCGCGAGAGTGCAAGCCCAAAACGAAAACGGTGACGTAGTAACTTCATCCACAAGAAACTAGAATCTGATGTTTTCTCCGCCCTCTCAGTTTGTTTTCTAGCTTTTGGCCGATCGCCTTGTGTTTGTAACCATTCTATTTTCACATGCTAAGAAATGCATCTCCTCATGTAAGTTGGCCCCCCGTCACTATCTATAACCTGACGCATGCCATGTATCTGAAGCACAATGCTACACCGTCGCTTTAGCTGACGAGAACGTATATCACGGCAACTGAACAAGAGCGCAACTCAAACTCGAACACTCGAAGAGGGAGTGGGGGCATCGTCAGTTCGGTAGTCTCGACGTGATGAATTAGCCAATGTTTTCTTCCAAAAGAAGTACGTCCAATGTACGTACAAATTTTAGAGTTTGGAGCACACACTGGACCTTCCAATTATACGGCGCTTCACACAGACGAGGCCGAATGTGGACCATCTACATGCATGGACGGCCGCGCATCGAGGTGCCGGCGTTGCCGCGCCAACAGGAAAACGCCACCGCCGTCCGCATCAGATCACAAAACCAGAATCTCCCTGTGATCTATTTCTGCCCCAGCGACTGAAGAATATCTGCTGTATCATATGTGTATTCAGTATTCTTTCATAAGCTGCAGCATGACAACGTTTGCCATCTTCTGCCCACCCGTTTTCTCTGTCTGGCTATGGATAGCGAATATAGCAGAATTGTCTTCCGTGCTGGGTCGCTGCGTGTTGCAGATGAGAACTAATCAAGCCTCAACCATACGCGACGACGTAGCTGAACAGATCTAATCAAGCATCAACAACACTGACAATCAATTCATTCCTGCAAGTGATAGAGATTTGGAAAGAAACAAAAGTCATAGTGGCAACACACTAGTAGGCTACATAATGGATAATCTTATGTTGTTTTCCATTTTTCGATGGTTGGTACATGTATCGATCCTCTTTGATCCTTGATGAAAGGTGTTGAATCTCTTGACATCTGAAACACTTTAATAAATAAAGCCGTGTGCATCATATTGATGCATAGGCTGACAATTTTTTTTAAAATTAATACACTTATTTTGCTTAGTTCAGAAATAATACTCGATTTAGAGTTTTTCCAGAAATAATACACTGTCAGTTTCGGGAAACCCGAATTATAAAACTCGGGGTAGTGGAACCCGAAAATTCAAAATCGGGGTAGAGGAGCCCAACTTATCATGTTTCCGCGGTGGAAAAAGAAAAAGAAGGAATCGGGGTAGAGGAACCCGAAATTTGAAAATCGGGGTAGAGGAACCCAATTTATTGTAATCGGGTTTGGTGAACCCGAGTTTGTTCTCAGCACCATTTAAGCCACCCCTCTCCCGCCATCCCTTCCCGCCGCCGTGTTTCCCTCCAGCCCTTCCCGTCGCCATGTTTCCCGCCACCCCTTCCCGCCACCATTTCCCGCCAATCCTTCCCGCCACCATCTCCCACCATTTTTTGTCGCCACAGCTCTCCCGCCATGCTCTCGGATTTTTCCCTATAAAAGCAGGGATCAACACTCTTCGCTGCACAAGTGCTTCTATCTCTCTCTCTCTTTTTTCTGTTGGCTCACCCTTAGCCATCATGAGTGTGTTGTGCTCTGACTCGGAGTTTAGGCCGGTAAAGGAGAAGGCTATAAGTTAGCCCCCGGGTGTGACTGCAGAGCGGTGTTGGTGCGGCCGTCTTGCTAAGGTTAAGAAGGTGGAGGATTTCTCTGATTGCTTCGGCATGAAATTTTTCATGTGTGCGAAATATGATCATGATCCACCCCCAAGTTAAGCTTCGTCGTCCACCAGGCCGCCGGTATGTTTTGACAGAATTTTTTTGAGGCATATTTGCAGGTCTTTATTTTTCTGGTTTTAATGTTACTGTTTGTGTTGCAGTCTCTCCCGCCTCTGTGCAAATGGCTTCACTGGATAGACAAGGAGCAGCCGGATGGTCGAGGGAGGCTAGATGGCGCGGGAATCCTCGTCGGAGCGCGATGTCCAGAGAAGGGAAACGGCCATCGTGCGCTCGATTGACAGAGTTCTGGCTCGATTCCTTGCACCACGACAAAGAGGGCGACGAGGCGGTTCTTTCAGTGTCTTCATCTTGGCGAGGGATGTACTGCAACGGCAGTGCCATGGCGAGATACATGCGGCCGGCTCACAGAGAAAAGGGAAAAACGATGGGGAGATGTGGCGGCGCAAGGGAAAGGAAGAAGCTAGGGTTTCCAGGGGAAGCCTAGGGCTGGGGATTAAATTAAGAGGAGACGAAAGCAGTGTGGTGGTAGTTAAGGTTGAGCTGAGAGAGCATTCACGCGTCTCGCTCACGTGAAATGGAGGAAGAAGAGGCCAAACATGAACTAGAACAAGATGGACTAGTGTTTCTTTCTCTCTTTCCCTGTTTCTTCTCCCTGTGCTTCATTTCATTTTTCTTGTTGAACTTTCAGAATAAAACAAAGAGAAGAGAAGAAAAGGTTTTAAACAAGTTTTGAATGTTCGAAAATATCTAAAGCAGATTTGAAATTAGTTCTTCAACATATCCAAAATAATAATATTTTGGTTTTTATTATTATTGAAAATAAGATAAGGAAGAAGGGGTTTAAATAAAATAATTTTCTTGATATTATTTATTGAAACATGGAAGGCGATAAAATTTCATGAGTGTGCATAAAATAGGAAGACCAAACAAATACTAATAGGGTATTTTTCTCGGCCGCTACAGATATCACCCCTATAATGCATAGTATAATAAGGAAGTATCATATATAATTTTATCATATTTAATGTTTTGTAATATTTAATGTTTTGTAGAATCTAAATGCAAATTTGTATACATGATGTATTTGGCATCAAGTTTTTTACCTATAATATACCACTCCCACCTCTCTCATCATTAATTGATGTGCCACATCAGATTATTGTCATCATGGCATACATGATACTACTCCCTCCATACCGGTATACAGGGGTAATTGTGGTTTTGGAGTAATACCGAAAATAGGGGTGATTTCTGTATTAATTGCCTCAATTAACTCCTAAAAACACTCCCCACATTTTCCTCTTCCTCCATGTTTTCCCTCTTTCCATGGAAACTAACTGTTGTGGGTACACTTCATGGATATGCCAACGATGTGGTCTAGATCCGGCAAGGCCGGGTGACCCACAGATGGTGGTGGTGGCTTATGGCCCATCGAGCAACCCAGTTGCTATTGATAGAAGATGGAGGAAGTCCAGCCCAGGAACAGAAGCCGGATCCCAACCGACCTACGCCAGGAGTCGGATCCAAGAAGGCCCATAAAGTGTTTGGATCCATGACGACCAGTTAGGAAGTAGGTGGATCCTTGACGTGCACGGCAATGTATATTCTGTAGTTAGGCATCTTGTATTCCGGCAAGGACTCTCCGTGTAGACCCTAGATCATGGCACCTTTATAAGCCGGATCCTGGGAGCACTAAAGACACAACTACAACTCATTGTAATAACGCGAAAGCGCCCAGATAATTTCAGACAAGCAGCAGTAGGCCCTAACTCCGAACATCGTGTTCCGAAGCTGGGTAACTCGCATACCACCATCCCGATGGCTCTCCACCTTATGGCCCCCACTTCTTCCCCCCTCCGTGAGGATCCCTCCTTCGGGGTATTGTCGAGTAGGCAACGACACTAACCAATGCATGCGGGATCCTCCGTTGAAAAACACCGAGCGTTGTGCATTCAAAGTGGGTCTGACCCCGATATTTAGGATTTCATCATTAACCATCACATGAATCTGAGAAAGAACACATTTACCCATGAGGAGCAGCAATCAATCTAGCCAATCGGTAACCACCAAAATCCAGCACAAAACAATATTACCCCTAAATACCGGTATGGAGGAGCTATGATACTCCCATTGTATCTAGTCTAATCTGAAACAATGTTCTACAGTTAATGGGCAATTGTAGCAGGTGAGACCAGTCGTGGACCTTCCCCTCCGAAATTTATGGACACAGACGAGCATCAGTCTATAAAAAAATTAACAGAGGCAAATTCAATGGTGTTCTCATGGTCAGTCTGGCGAGGAAGGAATGCTATTGTATCTTTTTTTCGGGGAAGGAACTATATTATTCAAACTGAAGCATTATATGGAATGGTAGAGTTTTTTAGAACTTTAAAGCAATTAATATACGCATCGATCAAATCGAGGCTGAAGCAAAGCAACGGTTGTTTGTCAGTATGGGTCGGCTCTCATTACCCTGGAGCTTAACTTTTCGTTCTTGCTTCTGCATAGGGGTGAGGAGTAAAAGCGTTGGCTGAAGTTTTTCTATGCTTTTTCATGTTTTCTTGATCGTTTTTCTTCAACTTTGGACCGAGGTCCTCCCTCTATGCAGGGCCGCCCCTGGGGAGGGTCTGGCGGGGCGGCCGCCCCGGGCTCAGAAAAATTGGCGACTCATATTTCTTTTGTATAGGCTTACTATATATTGCAGAAAAAAGAGAGCAGGTTTACGATTTTAGATGGGCTGGATCTACAGTTGGACCTTTTTTTCATTTGGTTTTCAATCTGGCTGGCCGGCCACAACTTGAGTCAGCGCCTGAAATCCATTCCATCTATCGATGTGTGAAACATTGCTAATTTGCCTGAGCCCGATGCCTCGATTCCCTGCTTGCCCTCTCGCGATTCGTGGCTATCACCTAGGCCGCTTGGTTCCTGCCCTCGCTCTCGCCGATCGCGATGGACCGACCGCGAGACGATCTGCTGACTGTTGCCCTCCTGCGGACTACGGTGCTACCTGCTAGTCCGCCGGCTAGTGGCTGTCGCAGTTGGCAGTCCTAGTCGGACCATCATCAATCAGGTAATCATGCAATCTGCGTATTAGATTAAGATAGAAGGTAAGAACGCCGGTGCAGTTCTCTTGGAATTCTACTATATGCTCGCATAAAATTCGGGTTCTGAATTTTGACCAGCAGTTGTTTTTTTTTTTTTTTTTTTTTGAGATAAACCTGCTGCATTTGTATTACTAACTAGCACTTTCCTGTGCTAAAAGGTTCACAATAAACTCTGGAGGATGGTCCATCCAGGTGTTACAAATTTTATTCATGCAGCCTACTTGCGCTAGACAGTGCGCGACGCCATTAGACGACCTACGGGAGTGACATACTGAGAACTCCCCGAAACTCTTCAGCAGATCCTTGATCTCTTCCACGAGAGGCCCGTGTATCGAACGGTCCATGTCGTTGCTTCGAAGCTTCGTAATCGCAGCGAGACAATCTGACTCCAGGCATATCTTTTCAACCCTCCTGACCCTCGCAAGCTCCAATGCCAGTTTACACGCCAATAGTTCGGCTCTCTCCGGATCAGACACAGACCGCAAAAAACGGCACGCACCCAATAGGAACTCACCGTGGTGGTCGCGGAACACCACGCCACAGCCGCCTGTTTCTGAATCCTTCAAGAACGCCCCGTCCGCATTCGCCTTGAGCCAACCCGCATCAGGTGGTAACCAAGCTTCTGTCCCCCTGTGCGCCTCAGACACTGATACAGTTCTGCTATTAGCCCACTCATCCACTAAGTGAATCGATCGGCGGGCAATAGACTGCGGATCCTCGATCTTGACGTCCTCCCTGGCCTCATTTCTTGCCAACCAGTTCTGGTAGATCACCATAATGCCGACAGCTAGTTCTCTTTCCTTTAGAGTACACAGCCAATCCAACATCCACCCCTGGAGCTCACTAGAATTTCTGACTCGCCTATGAGGATTGGCCAATGGGAACCCCGTCAGTCGCCGGCATTGGTCCCAAATTTCAGCTGAGTGTGGGCAGCCCCAAAACCGGTGCTTCAAGGACTCCTCCCGGCCACATACCACACAGTTCACCCCATATTTTATGTGCCTCCTACTCAGCTCCTCTCCCACCGCCAGCCCATTCTTGATCAGCCTCCAGGTATGTATTTTTGCTTTGCCTGGTACCTCTGCTCCCCAGAGCGCAAGCCACCCTCTGTGCTCTTCACACGACCCCGATGACCCTGGCCTCCCTTGCCTCAACTCCTGTATCTGCCTACTAAGATGGTACGCCGACTTAACTGTGAAAATTCCGTTTTTGGTGTAGTTCCATGCAATGTAATCTCCTGTGCCAGCACGACCCACTGGAATTTGCAGTATATCAGCGACATCCCCATCGAAGAACAGATCCTTCAGCTTTTCTTCATCCCACCCCGTCCCATCCGAAAGCAGCAACTCTTCCACCTTGGATACATTTTGGTCCGATTTTTGGCCCAGTGGCCTCATCAGACCTGATCGTGGGATCCAATTATCCTCCCACACTTTAACGGATTTTCCATCCCCTATTCGCCACACCAAGCCCTGTTTGAGCAACTCTCTCCCATGCAAAATACTCCTCCATGTAAACGAGGCTCCTTTGGGACAATCAGTTGTCAACAGGTCATCCTTCTTACAATACCGTCCTCTAAGGACCCTAGCACACAACGAGGTAGGATTCGTCACAAGCCTCCAGGCTTGCTTGGCAAGGAGCGCTTGGTTGAAATCTTCAAAGTGTCGAAACCCCATCCCTCCTGTCCTCTTCGACTTCCCCATCTTGCTCCAGCTTATCCAGTGAGTTTTCCTTTTACCATCAGCCGCACCCCACCAGAATCTTGAGGCCACTGATCGTAAGGAGCCACATGTCTTCTTTGATAACCGAAAGACTCCCATCGGAAAAGTTGGGACGGCCTGAAGTACAGATTTTATAAGAGTTTCTTTGCCCTCCATGGATAGGCCTTGTCCCTTCCAGCCCTTTACCTTGCTCCAAGCCCTATCTGCCACATATTTGAAAACCCCTTCCTTGCTACGACCTACCACTGTAGGCAGACCCAAATATTTCTCGGACAAAGCCTCCCCCTGGATATTGATGACTTCTTTCAGCTCCCCCTTCACCTGTTCCTGGCACCCCTTACCGAAGAAAATAGATGATTTTTGAAGGTTGACGCGCTGCCCTGAACTCGCTTCATATATTTGCAGGATGCTTCTAAGAGCCGCCAGATTGCTCGTGCTAGCCTCCAGGAAGACGATGCTATCATCTGCAAAAAGAAGGTGCGTAATGGTAGGGCTGTCCCGACCAAAACCCACTCCCTCAATCCTCCGTTCCGCCTGCGCCTGCTTCAAGAGCGCCGAGAATCCTTCGACACAGAAAAGAAACAGGTAAGGAGACAAGGGGTCTCCCTGCCTGAGCCCTCTAGATGGCGAAAAGTGCTCAGACAGCCCTCCATTCAACTTCACTGCGAACCTGGCAGTACCAACGCATCTCATGATCATATGTATCCAGTTCTGGCAGAAACCCATCTTTAACATCATTTCTTCTAGAAACCTCCATTCCACTCGATCGTACGCCTTCATCATATCCAACTTGACTGCACATAAGGGTTTCTTCCTCTTTCTCTTCCGAATGGCGTGAACACACTCATAAGCTATCAGCACGTTGTCTGTGATCAGCCGTCCGGGCACAAACGCGCTCTGTTCCTCTGAGATCAGAATCGGAAGTATTCTCTTCAGCCTATTTGCAACGACCTTAGAAGCGATTTTGTACAGAACGTTACATAAACTAATAGGTCGGAATTGTGACAACAGCTCTGGATGATTTACTTTAGGAATCAAGACTAGGATGGTGTCATTGAAACCCTCCGGGCATCCCCTTCCCAACAAGAAATCTCTAACCGCTTCACAAACTGCATCCTTTAACAACGACCAGTGTCGTTGGTAGAAAAGTGCCGGCAAACCATCTGGCCCGGGGGCCTTTGTAGGCCCCATCTGAAACAAAGCTTCCTCTATCTCCTTGTCGGCAAAAGCCCCAGTGAGCTTCGAGTTCATATCTGCCGAGATGACAGGGTTGATCAGCTGGAGGACCTGGTCCGCCTGTGCAGACCCTTCAGACGAATATAACTCTTGATAAAAATGTAACGCCATATCCCTCATGCCTTCATCCGTGTTGCAGATAGATCCATCACTTCGTAGCAGCCTCTTAACTGTATTCTTCCTCCTTCTATGTGATGCTCGGTTATGAAAAAATTTAGTATTCCTGTCGCCGGCCTTGAGCCACTCCTGTCGTGAGCGTTGTCGGTACATGACCTCCTCTCTCTCATATATGTTATGTAGCTTCTCCTCGATCTCGCGAACCTCCAGTGAGGAATTTGAGACTAAAGCTTCCGTCTTGGCGACGTCCAACTTACTTCGGAGGGCCTTTAATTCCGCCTTTACTGAGCCAAAGGTGTGAAAACTCCACTTTTGCATTTCTCTGGTCATATCTTGGAGCTGACTCCAAAACCCCTGAATACCCAAGCCATGCCGCTGCCTTTCATCCCACGCCCCTTTGATCATTCGCTCATAATCCTCATGCTTAGTCCACATTTCTTCATACATAAATCCTCTTTTCTGGAACCTTGGGCCAGGTGGCAAAGTCTCCAGAACCCTAATGACCAGAGCCGAGTGATCCGATTCTTCCGTCGCAATGTGCTCTACATGAGAAGACGGAAACATATGTAGGAACGACGCTGTCGCCGTCCCCCTGTCCAATCTGACCTGTATATTATCCCCTCCTTCCCTCTTGTTACTCCAGGTATATTTATATCCTGAATACCCCAGATCAGATAATCCACAATCCATTAAGCAATCTCGGAACGCCTCAATTTGAGCAGCATTCCTTGGATTGCCGCCCAACTGCTCGTCCTGAGAAAGTACTTCATTAAAATCTCCAGCACATAACCAAGGTAGATCATCCTGTGAACTTAGATATCTGAGCTTATCCCACATCCTCTGGCGCTGATCCACCCTTGGTTCGCCATATACTCCACTAAACCTCCAAGTCTTACCACCAACAGAGATTTTGGCATCAATATAAGATAGGCACCAGGGTCTAACTGACA
The DNA here is from genome assembly GCF_019359855.2 of Lolium perenne. NCBI lineage: Eukaryota > Viridiplantae > Streptophyta > Magnoliopsida > Poales > Poaceae > Lolium > Lolium perenne. The sequence continues at coordinate 267,273,926 of NC_067245.2, forward strand.
CGTCCACCTCCTCCTTCCACCATAGCGCCAGGCCTCCACTTCTACCAACACAATCCACCGCCACCCCGTGTTTAAAACCCAGGCTCCATCTGAGCCTCTCCATTGCCTTAGCTCTCTTTTTTGTCTCTGACAAGAACACCACCACTGGGTTGTAAGACCTCACCAGGTCTCTCAGTTCGCCTACTGCCGCGTCCAACCCCAAGCCACGGCAGTTGAGGCATAGGAGATTCATTGGTCCCGGCGGCCCCGCGCCGCAGGGTCCGCCGATTGGGTGTCTAGCCTCTGGAACACCGAGCTGCTATGTCCTTCTCCCCCTCCCCTTGCTGGAGCCTCGAGCCTATTGAAAACAGACCCCACATGATCCAACATCTCATCCCTGGTATTCTCCACTTCCATCCTGTCAAACACCGAGTTTTTCCGCTGGCGCTTGCCATCATTCGCGAGCCCGTCATCCCCTACAACTTGAACCGGAACGGGCAGCCAGATTTGCTTGGAGCCTCTCTTCCTACCCCCCGCACCCTGTGGTGCGTTTTTTGGAGCTATCTCTTGTGCTCGACTGGCGGCAGGTGCCAGTGCAGCCTGCGCACTCCTAGTTCGCCTCGTAAAAGTGCCAACCCTCGGCCTCCCCTCTTCTACCCCAACTTCCTTGCCCCGAAGATCTCTAGCTGTCTTATTGGCTTCCTGATTGTCCAAGCTAGCCGCTGCCCCCTTGTCATATCTCGTCTCATACCCACCAGTGCGGGATGAACTCGAGAAGGACCCCTCTCTCATCAAGTTTCTCCTCGGGGGAATATCTCTGATGCTGACACCACCCCACCCTCTTGACTCCGACCCCGTTGAGTAGTTGCAAAAACTCCCAGATGAGTTCGAGGGACGAGCAGGTGCAGGTTGCTTCTGGGGTTTGCGTGGTGAGGCCCTAAGCCACTCTCCCCACTGCTTTATATCCGACTTCTCCACAGCACAGCCATCCTCCGGGTGAACAATGCACCCACATTCAAAACAGAAGTGAGGGATCCTTTCGTACTTGATGTCAAACCAGGTCCCTTCAACATCATCCTCCCTCTCCTTCATACTCACTCCCCTCGGGAGCGGCTGATCCACCCTTATTTCCACTCTAATCCTTAGGTCCTTACCCCATGCAATACCATCCTGATCAACATCAACAGATATATACTTCCCAACCCAGTTTCCAATAAGCTTGCCGTATAATTTGTTCATCATATCCATGGGAAGGTCTGGTACTCTAATCCAGATATCCATTGTGTCGAAGATCATGTCTGACGGTCTCACCGAGCCTGCATAATCCTTCAGAAGAACCGCAGCAAAGTCAAACTGCCACGGGCCATTGTTCATCGCATGCTTCCAGTCCCCCTCCGAAGAAAATCTCACCACAAACCTATTGTTACCAATATCTCTGAATTGTGCAGGCCTATGGAGGCCCCACGCTCGATCCATCGCCCGCTCCAAAGCCCCGATCACCAGCTTCCTCGAGGCACATACCTTCCCCACCGCCGCCCACCTCGGACGCGGCGTCTCCGACGAACTCATCCCGCCGATCACCAGCCCAGTGGCCTCCTTCTCGGTTAGCAACAGATCACCCATCCTCGCCGACAAACCAGCCGCTAGATCATCGCCTCCCCTCTTGGCAGGCGACCGCGACGGTGTTCTGGACGAACTGCCACCCTGCGGACTCGATCTGGGACGTGCCGCCATGGCGCAACCTCCTCCTCCCCGCAGCAGTCGAGCACGGGAGAGGATACACACCGTCGCACGGATCGGATCTTGCCGTCAAGATCGTAGCCGCCGTCGAGAACACCACCCTCAAGGAGAAAACCCTAGCCTAACCGCGATCGCCTCCGTGATCGCCTCCAGGGAACTTTCGCCTGTATTTGGTGGACCCGCTTGACCAGCAGTTGTTGTTCTTATTTGCAGGAGCGGGGTTAACTGGTTTGGCAACTCTATACATCGACAAGAAGTTAATGGACGAGTTTAATATTGATTCCATCGTCACAGACTTTGCTTATAGGAATTTAGCGGAGAAAATTTTAAGATATCATGTAAACATTGTTTTATATGTATATTGAAGTTGTGTATACTTAAACGTATTTATTTTTCATCATCTCATACATACGAAAAAAACTAGTAAGAGGGGCCCAAAATTTTAGTTTCTCCCGGGCCTTAGAAATCTCAGGACCGGCCCTGCCTCTATGAACCCTAGCCATTTCTTTTGGCTTTTCCTCTTCTAATATAAGATATGCAGTACTCCTCATGGTTCGCAAAAAATGTTTGTGCGGTGTTACATCGAGCACGCGACTTGTATACAAGTATTGTTGGGTTAAAAGGATAAAGAGGTTGGAGGTGATACTTTGACACGCCATGAGGAAGAGGACCGGGTCATCACAGTTTGCTCCCTGAGTTGAGTTACCTTTACGAGGATTTATCCAAGTAAGAAGAAGGAATCACACACAGTCGGATTGTCGAGCAACATATTGCAAAGTTATACTAAACTACAAATGGAATATATTATTTGCACAAAGTCGGATTTCTAACGGAAATGTGTTTTAGGAATTGCTAGGGTCATCTTGACTTGGATATATAAAGATTGATTTAATCAGAGCAAGGATACATAAGTTAGAGTTATAGGCGTGACTGCCCGAGCACAGGAGAGTGGAAGACTATATGTGATGACACACACCATACGACTGCATATTTAGTACATAAGTTGTTGACATAACAATAATGAAACAAGCATCCATACTCATAATCCTTTCCATCAAATTGTCCATACATAAAAATTACAACTTTATTGTAATTAAAAACAAACTTAAACCTTCTTGGCATAAAAGCGATCCGCTGACGAGATTCTTATTGATGGAGGGAACGTGCTGCACATTCTTCAGCTGGATGGTCTTTCCCGAAGTAAATTTCAGATTTACCATAGCAACACCATAAACAGAAGCACATTAACTATTTCCCATCAGCATGGAGGAAATCCTTGCGACCTGATAAGAAGAAAACATGGAAACATTCGAACATACATGTGTTGGCACTCATAACTATCCACCAATCAGGAGAGTTGCATGCTAAAGGGATAGTAGGAAAAATATCGTACCTGACGTCCTTCATCTCAGTACCAGCACCAATAACAACATTTGGGGTCTTGCCGCTATTCTCACGCTTGTCATAGCAATTCAGGCAATTAGGTGCCCAATAATCGAGCTCACCACAGATCTCGTGGCAAGCCCCTTTCTTCTTATTAGTCATCTTCTTGCAATCTGCGGGATTGATACTCTTATTTCGAGACTAGCTACATGAACTTGTGCACTTGCAGTCATCAACTGCCATGTATAATGTATGTGTTGCCTCCATTTGAATGATATTATCATCCACACCATGTGTGGATTACTGCTACTACTAACAAAATTAAACTTTATTTACACTGTTAACGGAAGAATTTTCTTATACTTCTATTAAGATTATTGTTGAGTTCATATACAAGTGCTGACAAATACATGTGAATTATATACTTGATAATTTGCTGGTGACCTTGTATGCATGTTTATGATGGCTTTGCTGCAGAATCATATTGCCAATTGATCATCTGATTTTTTATTTCGTCTGTTGCGGCGTTGATGTCTTACCAGATTCTTGATTTATTGATCTTTATTTTTCCATGCACATCCCACTTGATTATCATAATGATGTTTCATGATTCATTCAAGATGGAATGCATCACTTGATCATTGTTGCTTCCTGAGACTCATAATTTGCTCCCCCACAAACCACTAGAGGATATAATTGTTAAGGCACATCTTCACATGTCCATTATCACCCAATGAACGGCAAGCTTCAAGCACATGTCTTCTCGAGATGCTTATCTCGGACTTTCCCTTCTCAACCTTGATGACGATCACCACTTGATGTCATCATGTCATGGCCTATATGAGATCTTACTTTTGATGCTTGCGCATGGAAAGATACCTAATTAACCCACGTAGACAACACAAATACACATATATAATGGGTTAGTTCATGAAGCATAATTGATAGTTGTTGCGGTCAGAAACCCACCGGCGAGCAACGACGGGCAACACAGTAGAGCCGGGAACAACTTAGGGCTGCGGCTGGCCCTGGTCCCTCCGAGCGACGGCCCGCAAAGCCTCTGAAACACACGTCCGATGCTGGTGCAAGGGCGTGCCACCTGACCTATACCTGGTCAGGAAGGTGATGGAGATGCCTCGCTTAGTTTCCTGCATGGCATACACGTAAACATTAAATACGAGCCTCGATCGGCTCTCAGGTTATCCTGTGAATCGGCTCAAAGAGCCGATCCACCCATGATTCGTACGAGGTGCACGAATATATGGTGGTCCTGCTTGATCAAGATAAAGCTAAAGCGATCTACGACGATTTAGGGTTTTCACCGCATAATCGGATCATCCTACTCACGATTGGGCCTCGCGGTCACGCACGGTGATCGTAAGCCGGTCCTAGACAAGGCCTAAAAACCAACACGAGGTTGATCCCCGGAACATCCTGTCTAGGGCTAGCAAACGACACCCTACGCGTCGCTGGATCCTCCAACCCTTTGTAAGGCCTAACTATTGCAGATATTAAACTAATCCTTGAAGAACAAGGAGCAACCGTAACGGATCGGATCTACTAAATAATGATCAAGCGGGGTGCCGCCCCTACACCTAAGATAGGTGTAAGGGCGGCTAGATGCATAAGGGTTGCACTACGACAGCATATGATACGAAGAACAATGCTAACCCTAACACATCTAAGATAACTACGTTGCTCGCCATCAAAAAGGCTTCAGTACGAGCAACGCATGAACAACGAAATAAGCTTGTGCTGCCTAGATCGCAAGATGCGATCTAGGCAGCATGATGCTTACCGGTAGAAACCCTCGAGACGAAGGAGTTGGCGATGCGCCGAGATTGATTTGTGGTGAACGTTGGTTGTTGTTTATTTCATAAACCCTAGATACATATTTATAGTCCAGGGGACTTTCTAACGTGGGATTAATCCCCACCGTGCACGAGACAAACTCTTCCTAACTGACACGTATCCTACTATATTACAGATACACGGGCCAACTAGCCCACACTTTGCATAACAGGCCGATTCACGTATTTCTTCCATATATATATATATTCTTCAAATCCATCTTGATCGCGGCCCACCTCTGACTCGGTCAAATTCTGGTGATAACACATGCCCCCCTGGTTTTGGAATTGATAATTCAAAAATCACTCTGCTCTTTCTTCGTTGGGTCATGTCGTGGCAGAACCATCGCAGTATCCTTCATCATGATGCCTTGCCTTCTCAACTTCTTCGCGTGACCTGGCAGTTTTTTTTTTTTTTAGGCACCACTTCCTCGGAAACTGATGTGGCATTGAATTTTCACTATATCCCCTTTTATTTAACCGCTCCGAACAGTTTACATCCGCATCCCCTTCGCATTAGCACTCCAAAAGCCTTCACGCGGCCAACACCCGCCGCGCCATCGAGGCCGGGGAGGAGCCCAGCCATGACTTCTCCGTCTGGTCTGAGGACGACAAGTCCTTGACCGACGGGGAAAGCGACCTCCGCTTCCTTGCCGACGGGGAAACGGAGGAGGAGAGCGATGACGATCGCTTCTCCTGCGACGACTTCACCTCTCCCGAGGAGGAGGAGGAGGAGAAGGAGGAGGAGGAGGAGGAGGACGACACCTCCCCCGACGAGCCGCCGGCCAAACGCTTCTGTCCCTGGCCGGGGAACCTCAGTGACTTCGACAGCGACGACGACGACGCTGACGAGGAGGACGAGGACAATGAGGGCCCGGTCAGCGGCCGCTGGAGCAGCGACGACGAGCCTGCCGGGAGTAGCGCCGACAGCGGCGACGACGGCGACGACGAGGGCAGCGACGGCCCGTAGATAGGACCTTTAGCATAGGATCAGTAGTAGTAGATGGGGCAATGTATCCCCTAGTACTTCCTTTTGAGAGCAATCAGCTCTTTATGTAAGAAATCTTGCTTATCAATGAAGAACTTCTCCCAATTTGATTTTGCCGATTCCTTTGAGCTTAATTTAGCCGATTTCCCCTCATACTGATTTTGCCGATCTGTCCCCTTAGCCAATGCGTAATGAGCCGATAATATTTATCGGTCCTTTAAAATCCATCCTTCAATTCTTCAACTGATGATTTCGAGATCTGGTGGATAATGTGGAGTCTTCAAGAGAGCCCTTAAATTTCTCCCACCAGTTTCAGCGATCCTCTTCTGCGAGCACTCATCATTTTGTGAAGAAGGTTGCAATGAAGGATCAGCCGATGACATCTCAATCGGCTCCTAATCAGAGCATCTACCGGGCCAGCTGCCCCCCGAGCCTCAACCAAGGCTAGAATACTGGTGAGGGTGCATTGATCAGACCAAAGGCTTGGAACTCAGATAATTCTGAGGCAGCCACCCTGCCGATTCTGCCGCTCTCGACCCCATCGATTGCCTCTTCCCCCGTTGAACCGATGTTGCACGCCAACACTGACCTCTGACAGTACCGTTGCAATCGGCTCATTGCAGCTGAGGAAGCTCTCATTGTTTGCCCCCTCGAGGGAGCAGAGGGCCTCACAGATCCTGGACTTGGTCGAAATCCGTGTCTTGAACCCGCAACCGGTAGATCTTGTGTAATTGTACTAGAGTCGATGGCTGCGCATCGGCTTTGCCCCTTAGTTCTAAAGTCGATGTCCGCATCGGCTGTATGTCATGAAATTTTTTTTTTACTGGCCGATTTTTCTAACCGGCCCCCAATGTTTCACTGTACACATGTTCATCTGCACATGTTCACATGTTCATCTGGTTTAGGTGCCCCCCGAGCCGAATCTGTCAGGTAACTGCAGATATCGGCTCTGTAGTTTAGCCAAGGCACCTCACTTGCACGTCGGCTCTGGTAGAACCAATGTTGATTCTTCTTAACTCATCAGCCGACGTAAAACCGCTGCCAAGTAGATTGATGTTGAACACAAGCAGAACATGTGGTGAGGATAATTTTGGCCGATTGCTGGAATCGGCCTCCACATTGATCGAGGCGCTCAATGAAGGTCTTGTAATTTTCCTTCATATATCTTTGGGGGCCGATCCCAAGGATCGGCCTCGCCACATTTGCTCATCGGTTTGTTCTTGCTACATGGTCAGGCCAGTGGATAAGACCAGCCTAACCCTGCCCTTCGTCACGTCGATGTGCTCGCAGTCGTCCAAATTGGGTGCCTCGTGTAATCCTGGAGCACTAAGCTCCGTCGGAAGGACGAACACCATGTTTGTGCCAGCCGATGTCTCATCATCGGCTTTCCTTTGCTTGGGGCGCCACACCATCTTTTGTGGTCGACCCTCTTCATCCAGGGTTCGCTGAATTTTCGCGGCCAGATCAGGCCGCGCCTTTCTTAGCGTGTGCAGGTATAACCTTTCGGCTTCCTCCAAGCCGCGCAATCGCTGAACCCTACGCTTTTGGGAACGGCTGAGTCCATCAGGGCACCACCTTGGTCGGTGGTACCTGTCTTCTTCTTCTTCTCCCTCGTCTTCTAAATCCTCGAGATCTTCCATCCGAGGGGACTCAGCGTGTTTGCTTCGAGGCGGGAGAGGCCCTAAGCGTTGGAACACGGACACGTCGGCTGCCTCCTTCTTCTTCTGGTTACATTCTGGGCAATTGCCGATTGTAGGCAATCGGCTCATTCCTGAATCCCAACAGTGTCTGAAGAAGGGGCAGTCCCAGTGCCTATCTTCGTCGTCTTGCTCCCTTGATTTTTCTTTGGCACGGCGCTCGTACTCCTCCTCATTGCGATCATGCCGACGATGTCTCCTGGCGTCCCTAGCCAGACGGTCTCTATCATCATCGTCGCTGGATCGTCGGCGTTGGCTATACTGACTGACGTACTTGTTGAGGAGGTGATCAGAGAGAGGTCGCTGATATCTTATGTTCTTCACTTCTCCCTCTGTGACGTAGCGCTTGCCATCGTGACGGGGCCGATCGCGTGGAGCGGCCTCCTCTGTGTCCTTGCTACGAGAGCAGCTGCCCTCGTCTCCATCCTTGCCAGAGTGGTGTCCAGGTCCTACCATGTTGATGCTGAACGAGGATCCTGGCTGGCAACCTTCAGGGTAAGTGCACTCCACCATGTTAACGGCGGGGAAGGGGTGGGTGTCGACCTTCATGGCGTACTGGTTGAAAATCAGACGTCCTTGTTCTATCGCCATTTGGATCTGCTGACGCCACACCCTGCAGTTGTTGGTGGCATGGGAGAGCGAGTTATGCCATTTGCAGTATGGCTTTCCGTTCAGCTCCTGTACCGTGGGGAATTTGAGGCCTTCGGGTATCTTCAACTGCTTCTCCTTGAGTAAGAGGTCGAAGATTTGCTCAGTTTTGGTCACGTCAAAATCGAACCCTCTGGGCGGACCTGGTGGCTTTACCCATTTGCAGGACACGGGGTTTGCCCCCCGAGTCCATTCAGCCACTGCTACCTCTTGATCTCCCGCAGAGCCTTCGTCTTCATCTGCCTCAACCAGGACTACCGCATGCTTGAATTTGTCCTGGTACAAGTCCGGGTGGCGCTGTTCATATGCTGACAGTTTCTGAACCATGTGCGCCAGTGAAGGGTAGTCTGCTTGGGAAGCCATATCCTTGACTTGTGAGGCAAGGCCCACCACTGCCAACTCGACTGCTTCCTTTTCAGTCACACGAGCCGAATAGCATCGGTTCCTTAGATTTCTGAAGCGCTGGATGTATTCTGCCACAGTTTCTCCACGCTTCTGACGTATCTGTGCTAGATCGGCAATGCCGGCCTCGGAAGCTTCTGAGTGAAACTGTATATGGAACTGTTCTTCCAACTGCTTCCAAGTCCGGATCGAGTCCGGTGGCAACGAAGTGTACCACCCGAAAGCCGATCCCGTGAGGGACTGTGCGAAGAACCTCACGCGCAGTGGATCCGACGCTGAGGCCGTTCCTAGCTGTGCCAAATATTGGCTCACATACTCGATGGAGCTGGAACCATCTGATCCGCTGAACTTGGAGAAGTCAGGGAGCCGATACTTGGGTGGTAGTGGGACCAACTCGTATTCATCGGGGTACGGCTTGGAATAGCCGATTGTCCTCCTTTTCGGCACCATGCCGAACTGGTCCCTCAGGATCGTGCTGATCTGATCCACGGTGCTGGCTGTAGGAGTCGAACTCTGAAGATTCGCCGGGGTGGCGTACTTAGCCAGCCATGCTTGCTTTTCCAGCTCTGAGCCAACTGCAGGAGCTGAGCTCTGGAGGTTCGTCGGGGTGGCATATTTAGCTAGCCACGTCTGCTTCTCAAGATCTGTCGCCGACGTTCCTCCGCTTTCCAAGTCCCTCGCTGTCGCGGCCTGGTTTGTGAGTGCCCGATCGCAGCCGGCACGTATGTGCACATGTACCCGTGAGGGATCTCCTTAGGCGCCTCATGCAAGAACTGGCAGTCACTAGGGTCACCACCGATCTTGTAGACGACGAATGCCGGTGAATTCGGCACTTCTGGTGCTGCCAACGCAAATGGCAGCGGTGGACGGGACTGGAGTGGCATCTCTCCTTGGTGTGTCCCGAGAGCTGGTCCTGACGGAGAGTACTGGTGCCTCATGATCTCCTGGATCACCCGGAGAGCGACACGCTCCAAAGTGTTCACCAGGTTCTCAGAGTGGCGGTGCAGCGAGTGAGCCACCAAGTAGTTGATCTCCTGACGTAGGGACCTGGTGCGTTCTTCTGACGGGGCAGAGAGGTCTATCCCATCGAGCGCACCATCAGGCGAGAACCCCTTCCACCTGATGCCATGTGAACGGGTTCTGTGAAAAGAGCCGATGAGGTCGGCTTCGAGGATTGCTTTGACCTCGTCATACTTCTTCTTGAGCTCGTCGGTCAGATCCTCGTACGTGACTGGGGTGCCGTCCGCCATCTCAGATGTAGATGGCGATGTGGTTGATGACGAAGCTTGTCCCACCGGGCGTGCCAGAATGTGTTGCGGTCAGAAACCCACCGGCGAGCAACGACGGGCAACACAGTAGAGCCGGGAACAACTTAGGGCTGCGGCTGGCCCTGGTCCCTCCGAGCGACGGCCCGCAAAGCCTCTGGAACACACGTCCGATGCTGGTGCAAGGGCGTGCCACCTGACCTATACCTGGTCAGGAAGGTGATGGAGATGCCTCGCTTAGTTTCCTGCATGGCATACACGTAAACATTAAATACGAGCCTCGATCGGCTCTCAGGTTATCCTGTGAATCGGCTCAAAGAGCCGATCCACCCATGATTCATACGAGTTGCACGAATATATGGTGGTCATGCTTGATCAAGATAAAGCTAAAGCGATCTACGACGATTTAGGGTTTTCACCGCATAATTGGATCATCCTACTCACGATTGGGCCTCGCGGTCACGCACGGTGATCGTAAGCCGGTCCTAGACAAGGCCTAAAAACCAACACGAGGTTGATCCCCGGAACATCCTGTCTAGGGCTAGCAAACGACACCCTACGCGTCGCTGGATCCTCCAACCCTTTGTAAGGCCTAATTATTGCAGATATTAAACTAATCCTTGAAGAACAAGGAGCAACCGTAACGGATCGGATCTACTAAATAATGATCAAGCGGGGTGCCGCCCCTACACCTAAGATAGGTGTAAGGGCGGCTAGATGCATAAGGGTTGCACTACGACAGCATATGATACGAAGAACAATGCTAACCCTAACACATCTAAGATAACTACGTTGCTCGCCATCAAAAAGGCTTCAGTACGAGCAACGCATGAACAACGAAATAAGCTTGTGCTGCCTAGATCGCAAGATGCGATCTAGGCAGCATGATGCTTACTGGTAGAAACCCTCGAGACGAAGGAGTTGGCGATGCGCCGAGATTGATTTGTGGTGAACGTTGGTTGTTGTTTATTTCATAAACCCTAGATACATATTTATAGTCCAGGGGACTTTCTAACGTGGGATTAATCCCCACCGTGCACGAGACAAACTCTTCCTAACTGACACGTATCCTACTATATTACAGATACACGGGCCAACTAGCCCACACTTTGCATAACAGGCCGATTCACGTATTTCTTCCATATATATATATATTCTTCAAATCCATCTTGATCGCGGCCCACCTCTGACTCGGTCAAATTCTGGTGATAACAATAGTGCTTACCATACCACAAGATCCCATATGGTACAGTCTTTATGCTTCATGTGTTGAGAAATTTGAAACCAATCTTAACTCTTTTTATTGGTCAACCATGTATTTTCTCTTGCTCGATCACAATATCTTGACGCACATAATAATTAGCCATCTGATTGCAAGTCTTGGTCAACCATGAATCAACTCATGAGACATTATGACTTTGACATATATTCATATCTTGAATTCTTCTCTTGAAGATAAACTCTCAAGATCTTGATCATCCATGGCTTAACACATAAGCTAGAGCATAGTTTATTTGAGTTCCACAGAAGAAGTCCATCTTCATTTCTTTGTCTTGATTATATCATATTCATCTCTTCAAATCGATGATCTTTATGCCAATGCTCAAGGTATATATTTATCTTCATGGAATCCATACTTGAATCCAACGACACATGATCTTCAAGCAATTCTTATCAAATATTCCTTCATATAGAACTTTACAATAAAGATTGTCATTAGTTACCGAAACCACACATATATACGGGAAAATGTACCATTACAACAACCCCATTTTGCTCACTGTAGGTTCTTATGGAGTCTCCGCTCGTAGGATGCATGTAAATCATAGAATCTAACTAACTGGTAGTAGCTCCGGAAATACGGGCTATATAAGGCACTAGAGGGAACTTATTTCACTACCGTAATTCTAGAACTTACTTCGGACAGAATGAAAACCCAGAGAGTCCAAATCCTCCTAGCTACCACACAAGAAGTTCATCTTCATTTCTTCTTCTGACGGGTTAGGTGCATGTCAGTGACTTGGAGTTATTTCTGACAAGGTCGGGGTGATAGGTGACTGGCCCTTTGCAGAAGGGGTTTAAGCACCAATCAGAGAAAATGGATAATGTACTAGTGATTTATTTTGGTATCACTCGTTAACTTGTTATTTGAAGTTGTATTCATGTCAGTATGTTTATTTGAGAGGTCAAGTGAAACAATGAACTCGGTCCATTTTAGTACATAAGAAACACCTTGTAATTTACATTACATGCTCCTTTATGTTCAATTTTAACTAAATCCCAAAATATAAAAATACTTTGCACTCCATCTTTACTTCATTTTACTTTTGTTTTGTATTCCTTACACACCATTGTAGCTAACAAACTCTTCGGTGGAGTTAGAAACCACATGATAGCCACACACACCCCCAAAATTCCATGTTCTAAGAGAAATACAAGCTAAAACTATTTCTTTTGCATTTGGGAATTTGCTACCTAGGGCTAGCTACCCCTTCAACTTTCGATTCAAGCCGACTTAAACTCTTTTACCTTGTATTTCTCGTCGAACAAGGATTTTTGGTCTACAAACCGGTTTCAGAAATTTTGTTTGATATTTTTTTAATCGCCACTTTTTGGTTGGCATTTTTGCATGTATCTTTTCGGGCTGTGAGTTGACTTTGATGAAACATGGACTTAAATTTGAAATCACTATAATTTGCGCCACTATGTGTCATTTTATTGGGGGTGTGTTGCTATCCGTGGGTAGCAAGTCATTTTTCCATGGAGGTAATGTATGGCTGAAATCGTTGGTTTCATAATTCGAAATGAAATGTAAATTTTCAAGAATACAATTCAAACTCTTCCAATCTCAGTTCGTCAGATTTTTTGCACTAGTATGATAGTACGCCCTACGCCGATAAGGCGATCACCTTGTGATGTAAGCAACAAAGTCATCAAGGCCTTTGCTCGAGGAGCCACCCTCTCCTACGGAGGCACGAACAGCCTCACCGAGCACCTTCGCCCGGTGCCGCACCACCATCCCATTGTCCGAGACCATCGCCTCCTCGATCACCTCCTGGATGGCGGCCGCTGGTACCACCTCACTGTGCTTCTCCCATGGCCTCACGAGGAGGCCGACCTTGAGGTACTTGCAGAGAAAGTCCGCGTCCCACGGCTGGTCGGAGTGCATTGGCCAGGCGAGGATCAGCTTGCCGTGGCTTAAGCTCTCCATGGTCGAGTTCCAGCCGCAGTGGCTCATGAAGGCCGCCGTGGCACCGTGCGCCAGGATCTCCAGCTGCGGCGCCCACCCGGTGATCACCAGCCCCGTCCCCTCAGTCTCTGCAGTGAACTTGGACAGCAGCTTTTCGTGCGGACTCTCGCCGCCCGATTCTGCAAATATGTCGGCCCGGTCGGCGTCGCGTAATACCCAGATGAACCTCTGCTTGCTGCCCTTGAGTGCGGCGGCCATCTCGGCAATCTGCTCTACCCGAAAAGATGTCGTGGTTCCAAAGGACACATAGAGCACCGATGCCTCTGGCTGCGCGTCGAGCCAGCCCATGCAGTGGTGGCGCGTCTTCCCCGGCGTTCGGGCGCTCGCGTCCAGCAGCGGGTTGAGCGGTCCGACGGCAAAGAGCTTCTTCCCCTTGAACTCCGTGTGCTCGGCGATGGCGTCGATGAATTCGCCCTCAAGCGCGCGGCAGGTGTTCATGACGAGGCCGGACGAGGGCACGACTCCCCTGTCCCGCACCTCCCCCGCTGTCCGGAAGACGTACTCCGTGAACTCCTTGGTCGTGCACGCGTCGATGGGGAGGAAGTGGAGGTCGTGGTCGCGCAGCAGCTTGTGCTCGCGGTCCAGCCACCCCATGCTGTACGAGATGGCCACGCACTGCAGCCCGAAGGCCTCGCCGTTGCTCAGCCGCGACGCCTCGACGGCAGCGAAGGCGTTCATGTTGTCGTACACGACGACCACACGACGGTGGGTTGCTAACAGACGCTCGAGAAGCACGGCGAGAGGGGCGCGCGCGGCGGCGGTGAAGGTCTCCCACATGGGCATCAGGTGGCTGGGGAATGGAGACGCGGCGGTCGGGTCGGGGGCCGGGGACTCGTAGGTGGAAACGTCGAGGTCGTGGAACTGGATGGAGGCGAGCGCCTTGGGGTCCCAGCCGTGCACGCGCGCCAGCGCCTGCCGGACGTGCGCCGCCGGCGCTGCGTAGTGCACGGATAGTCCCCGCGATGCGACCAGCAGGGAGAGGTGCATCAGCTGGTTCAGGTGGCCCTGCGCCGGGAAGGGCACCGCGACAAAGGCCACAGACTCCATCGAGTGGACCGCCATTGAATTTTGCCTGTGTACTGAACTTCTACACTTATTGTGTTGCTCAGATTGAGAGGAGATCACAGTCGCAATATATATATATATATATATATATATATATATATATATATATATATATATATATAGATAGATAGATAGATAGATAGATAGACAGACAAAAATAGAGATATCATAGTTAATATCATGCATTTCATGCATGTCTATAACTAATGACCAGAGATCATGGTATAATATGCACTAATACTAGAAAATAAATGTTAAATAAATCTTGTATACAAATTTAAATTAAGATTCTGCAGATTATTAAAAATAGAGGAATTATGACAGTATTACTCCCTCTGTTCTAAGTTAAGATGCTTAACTTTTTTAGATATGGATATATCTACAGTAGTAGCTTTTTTTTAATGGAGAGAGTGCATGTATTATAGAGAATTTAGGTCAGCATCCATGCATCGCAATTAAAGTAGCGTATCAGAGCCGAATTGAATTTCTGAGATACGTGATTCTAAAATATACTCACTACCATCTCCGTTCCTATGAACAAGGGGCACGCCATTTCAAGATGAAATTTAATCACACAAATTGAACAAAAATATCTCGATTATATAGTACATAATAAATAAATTTAGACTCGTATTTTTTTGTTCGAAAAGGAAATACCGCCTCAACCTCTGAGTCGCAATGAAAATACTTCCTAACTTTACCATTTTATATCAATGTTATAATATATACTCCATCCGATCTAAATTAATTAACTCAACTATTTTTAGCTAAATATATATCTAGACATGTTTATTGATTAGATACATATATATCTAGATAACATTAATTTAATTAATATAAATGGGAAGGAGTAGTTTATTTATAATTAAAGATAAAATGTACAAAATATAAAGACTCCTTATTAAAAATCCTCGGTTGAAGCGGCATGATTCGATTCTGGTGACGCTGAGCAACCAAATCATTGCTGAGAGGACTGGAGCTGCATGTTGGTACTTTCCAGAACTAGGGTGTCGATCGGAGGAATGCGAGGGCCTTTGGAAATGAGAGAGAATAGAAAACCGTAGACCAAATGTTAGTGGAGATTAGAGAGGAGTTCAACCTCTGGGATAGGGCCAAGAGAGGAGGGAGGTTAGGTATAGCGAGAGAGTAGGCCTAGGCGGAAGGAGGTGGTGTGCGTGTGTCTCAGCACTCGTGTGCTTTCTTGTACTTTGTTATGCTTCTTCTTCTATAAAGATAAGGCACACTTTTCGCGTGCTCTTGAAAAAAAAAACATGAGATCCCGGAAAAATCTTATTTTTAGTGTATTTTATCTTTTCTAGTTTATTTTTTTGTGTCAAAATTTACACTAAAAAAAAAATGTATCAGAAGTGGGACTTAGATGGGATCCCCTTGCACTTTGACACCCTACCCAGAACCCTGCCGGTTTGTACTTTTGCTACAATGCTCGTGGCCGACGAGGCGACGACGCTGGTCAGGCCTGGATCACTCAGAGGAAGCCGGCAGAGACGTGCCGCCTTCGTAACCGGTGAAGATGACCGGCCGATCTATTGTAGCGCGGGAGTGCAAGCCCAAGGTGACGTAGTCACGTAGTAACTTCATCCACAAGATAGAAGAATCTGATGTCTTCTCCGCTCTCTCAGTTTGTTTTCTAGCTTTTTTGGAGTCGGGTCCAGGTTTGGTCACAGGCAAATTTCCCTACCCAGCGAGGCTTTCCAAATGACTGAACAATGGTGGCTCGAGGCGAGACAAAGGACACCAAAGAATCTGAGGCGTGATTTTGATACTATCTCCATACTGATGCACTGGAGGTTATGGAAGGAGAGAAACGGACGTATTTTTCAGCAGGAGTACAATGGAGCTGATCGCGTCTTCGAACGGATTTTAGATGACATCAGAACCTGGAGGGCAGCTAGCTGTATTTTAACCTTTTAAATCCTCTTGTAGTGTCTGTGTGGGGGAGTTCAGCTTGTATCTCTTTTTGGCCTTTTTTTTCTGTCGGCTACCTCAGCCGTCTTTGGCCAACGCCTGTTGGTTCTGTGTAAAACCTCTTTTTTCTATCTTAATGAAGTTTCGGCCGAAGGCCCTTCGAGTTTTCTAGCTTTTGGCCGGTCGCCTCATGTTTGTAATTAACCATCTATTCTCCTCTCTCTGAACATCGACATGCTAACCTGACGCATGTCGTGTATCGAAAGCACAATGCTACACCGTCGCTTTAGCTGACGAGAACGTATATCACGGCACGGGAACAAGAACGCAACTGAAACTCGAACACTCGAAGAGGGACGAGTGGGGGCATCGTCAGTTCGGTAGTTTCGAGGTGATGAATTAGCCAATGTTTTCTTTCAAAAAAAAAGGTCCAATGTACGTACAAATTTTAGAGTTTGGAGCACACTGGACCTTTCAATTATCCGGCCCCTTTTTAGATCGTGAGGGCATCTCCAACGGGCGACCCATCCCGCGTCCACGCGTTTGGATGGGTTCAACCGGATAAAAACGCGGCTCAGCACGCGGATCCATTCCAAAAACGGATGGCCGCGGCGTCCGGGATGACCCAAACCCGGCCCAAATCTGGGACGAATTTGCGTGGCCGCGGACGCCGAAGGCTGGTCGCTCGCGTCCTCCCCTTGTCCGCCCCTGGCCCGCCTGTCTGTCTTCCAAAACACAAACCCCTCGCACACATCTCCCGCCGCTCCGCCGCCAGCCAAGGACCGGCGATTTGGGAGCGGCGTTGACGCCGGCCACCGTCGTCGAGACGTCGGCAAGCGGGGCGGAAGCATAGGTCGCGGCTCCGCGCTGCTTTCACCGCGTCGTAGCAGAGTCGGAGGACGTCGTCGCCGTCGTTGTTGTCCTCTCACCGTCGCGAGACCTCCCGCTGTTCGCAGCTGCGCCGTTGCCGCCGGAGGTGAGCTCTCGTGCACCGTGTTTTCAGACCGCAAGTCGGCCGAGACGGCCATGGCCTGCAGGTCCCTACGGACGCGTTGGATGGCCTCCGCCTGCAAGGTGTTCGATGAAATGGGCGTTCTAAAATTTGTCCCTTTTCATCTGTAGATCATGGTGGACAGCGACGACGACTACTTCTTCAAGAACTTCATCGACACGTCGTCAGACGAGGAGTCCGACGACGAATTTTTCACGGAGGCTGCGCTGACCATCCACGAGCACATTGTCTCGCAGATCCCCGTGCACAGGGGGTCCTTCCCGGGGCGCGCGGCCGCCTTGGACCGCAAAAGAGAATGCGGCCACGACCAGCTCTTCAACGACTACTTCCAACCCAAGCCATTGTTCCCGCCGGCCTTGTTTCGCCGTCGTTTTCGGATGTCCAGACCATTGTTCCGCCGGATAATGGATGGCGTCAAGCTCTACGACGACTACTTCAACGCGAAAGTGGATGCAATTGGCAAGGTAGGCCTCTCTTCGTACCAGAAATGCACGGCAGCGATTAGGATGCTCGCATATGGCGTTGCCGGTGATTTCGTAGATGAGTACACGCGCATGAGTGAGTCTACCGGCTTGGAAGCGATGTACATGTTCTAAAGAGCAGTGATCGGTTCGTTCGGAGAACAGTACCTCCGGCAACCTAATGCAGAGGACACAACTCGTCTGTTGTCAATCAACGCTTCCAGGGTGTTTCCTGGGATGCTTGGCATCATAGAATGCATGCACTGGGAGTGGAAGAACTGCCCCTTTGGTTGTCAGGGGCATACAGCGGCCATTCTGAGGGGTGCACAGTCATTCTTGAAGCTGTTGCTTCACATGACACATGGATTTGGCACTCATTCTTCGGAATGGCTGGCTCGCACAATGACATCAATGTGCTACATCGCTCTTCCGGTGTTTGATAGGCTAGCGTACGGTCAGTCCCCTGATGTGGATTTTGAGATCAATGGCCACCACTACACCAAGGGGTACTACCTTGCTGATGGTATCTATCCACCTTGGGCTACACTCGTGAAGACAATCTGAAAACCCAACTCAGAGCAGGAGGCAAGGTTTGCCAAAGAGCAGGAGGCAGCCCGGAAAGATGTTGAGCGGGCGTTTGGCATCCTCCAAGCTCGTTGGACTATCGTCAGACACCCTGCCAGAGCCTGGGATGTGCAAACTCTGTGGGAGGTGATGACCACTTGTGTAATCATGCATACATGATTGTTGAGGTAGAGCGGGATGATTCACTCTTTGATAATGACTGGGATGGCCAGGGAGAGTTGGCTACTCCTCAAGGTGGTCCGGCATCATTCCAGGACATTCTTCATGCACACCATGAAATTCGAGATCTAGCTGTACACAACCAGCTGCAGGCTGATTTGATCGAGCACATATGGTAGCATGTAGGCAACAATGCTGCAAACAACAATGATGAAGGAAATCCAGAAGCCTAAAGTATTTGTAGCGTTTTAACATTTTATTTGAATAATACTTTATCATTGATTACGTGGACAATGTACTGTGTAGTAAATTTTGAGCATTTGAACTATTTTATATATTTTCTATAATTTATTTGTGTTAGACTGTGTATAGCTTCTGTGTATGTGTACGTGTATTGTACCTATGTAACACACCCATATATATATGTGATAGGCCACCCAGTTTAGGGTTGAGCCGGTTCCCCCAAATCATTGTCTTACATGGTATCAGACTTGGTTACGTCCCACGCTTCCGCCCCAACGCAACCCTAGCCGCCGCCGCCCGCCGATCGCCGCCGCCTTCGTCTGCCGATCGCCGCCGCCGTCGTCATGTCGGGCGCGGCTGCCTCCTCTTCGTCCACTGCGAGTTATCTCCCGGCTTCCCTGGCAGCTCTTCTCTCTCGTCCCGTTGACCTGTCCGCCTCCACCATGGCGCCGATCGGAACGAGGAGCATCGGCTCCTTCTACTCGCAGCAGCCTCTGGCGTCTTCAACTGCCGCCACGGACGTCGCGATCTCGCCTCTGGCCCTTGCGTCGTCGGCCTCCTCGACGACCTGGATGGTCGGGTCCTCCGCGTCGGGTTCTGCCCCGATGCACCCTGCCCTCATGGCGTCTTCGCCTCCGGCAGGATCTTTGGCCGCGCCGGCCGTTTCCGCCTCTGGCACGCCTGCGCCGTTCGTCCCTGCCGCTACGGTGTACACGCCTCCGGCAGTCTTCACCACAGGCACGCTGCCTCCGCCGTTTCACTTCGGCAATCACATCACCGTCAAGCTTACGCCGGACAATTATATATTCTAGCGCACTCAGGTTCTCCCGCTGCTTGGGAGCCACTACCTCATTGGCTATGTCGATGGGTCTCTTCCCTGCCCCCCGGCGCTGGTCGACAGCGTCAACGGACCGGTGTACAACTCGGCGCACCGCGTCTAGACCGGGCAGGACTAGGCGATTCTCTCCTCCATCCAAGGATCGCTCTCCCCGGCGGTATTCGGGCTCCTTGTCTTCGCGAAGACGTCGCAGGAGGCATGGATGATACTCGAGCGCTCTTTTGGCTCGCAGTCGCAAGCTCGCGACAGTGCCCTTCGCCGTGAGCTCAATGAATGTGAGAAACTTGACTCCACGGCCACCGAGTTCTACAACAAGGTCAAGGGTCTTGCTGATACGCTGGCGTCTATCGGACTCCCCCTCACCGACTCCGAGTTTAACTCGCACATTGTCAATGGCTTGGATGAGGAATACGATGGTCTTGTGGAAATCATCAATGAGCGGGCTCAAACAAACCCACTCATGGCGCATGAGGTCTACTCGCGCCTCCTCCTTACTGAGCAGCGCGTCGAGGCGCGTCGGTCCAACCGCGCCCGCGGTGGGGGAGGCCTCTCCGCCAATGCCGCCTACAAGGGCGCGTCGACGTCCGCCTCCGGGAAGGCGCCTCCACCGTCTCCGTCCTCGCCTGGCATCCCCACGACGCTACCGGCACTACAAGAAAAACCTTCCGTAGAGACATTTTACTAGAGACACTTACTACATTGCCTCTTTAAAAATCACATTGAGACACTTTGCATGTTGTAGTGGCACTTTTTGAGACACTTCAGAAATAGTCTCATATGTAGGGACGTTAGTTGAGACATTTTTGTAAGGGGTTGCAATTTTTATTCTGTAGACAGCTTATGAGACACTCCAAAGTGTCACAAATAAGTTAGCAAGAGGCAATCCGTGAGACACTTCGTTGTATGTCTTTAATTTTTATCTAGAGGCAATGTTTGAGGCATTTTACTTGTTCTCTAGAGACATTTATTCTTTATTTGGGTCATGGTGGGCAATACTAACTAGAAATTTGTTCCAAGTATCAACATATACTTGTGAAAGGGTGAGATGGTTAATGGAATAAGTCTTAATCACTAAGGTCATGAGTTCGAGTATTGCTTTTCACATGGTTTCTTTACATTTATTTACTCTAGAGACACAATATAATGCCTCTTTTATGTCTTCTAAAATGTAAAGACATTATTACTATTGTCCTTACCACGTAGAGACACCGCCCGTAGTGACAGTTTCGAGACAATATGGAAAGTGCCTCTATAACTACGTAGGAGCAATTTAAGTGTCTCTACTGGACCAAAATAGTGTCTCTACATGCCAATTCTCTTGTAGTGCGGGGAGTGGCGGGCGTCGCCAGTGCCAGCTCTGCGGCTATGATGGTCACTGGGTGTCTAAGTGTCACCGCCGCTTTCAGAAAAGCTTCCTTGGCCTTGGCAATGACGGGAAAGATACGCGCAATACTGCTCGTCAAGTCGCTATGGCGGATCGTCCTGCGCCGCAGCCCAAGCAGTCCCAGCCTCAGGGGCAAACTCAGTCCTACTCCGTTGATCCGTACTGGTATATGGATTCTGGGGCCACTGAGCACCTGACGAGCGAGATGGGTAAACTGCAAACTAAGGAGCCCTACCGAGGCTCCGACAAGGTCCACACCGCCAATGGAGCAGGTATGCATATATCTCATATTGGTGAAGCATCTCTTGTCACTAGTCATGCAAATAGGAGTCTCCACCTTCGCAATATTCTTCGAGTTCCATCTGTGACGCGTAATCTTCTTTCAATTCCTCGCTTAACATGTGATAATAATGTGTTTTGTGAATTTCATCCTTTTGATCTTTTCATTAAGGACCGGGACACGCGGGAGGTTCTGCTTAGTGGGCGCCTTTGCCAAGGTCTCTACCGTTTGGAGCATCCTGGAGTCTCTCGGGTTTTTACTGGAGTTCGCGTCTCGCCGTCACAGTGGCATGCTCGCCTTGGGCATCCAGCCACACCTATTGTTCGCCATGTTTTGCGTCGTCATGAGCTTCCTAGCATTCCTAGCAATAAAGATGTAGCAGTGTGTGATGCTTGTCAGCAGGGGAAGAGTCATCAACTTCCTTTTTCGGAGTCTATTCGTGAGGTGAAACATCCTCTAGAGCTTGTATTTTCCGATGTATGGGGTCCTGCCCAAACCTCCATTAGTGGTTATAATTATTATGTCAGTTTCGTTGATGCCTACAGTCGTTTCACTTGGCTTTATCTCATTATAAGCGTAAATCTGATGTGTTCGATATTTTTGTTCAGTTTCAAAAGCATGTTGAGCGCCTTCTCAAGCATAAGATTGTTCATGTTCAGTCGGATTGGGGGGGGCGAATATCGCAACCTTAACTCCTTTTTCCAGTCGCTTGGGATTGCATATCGCTTAGCATGTCCACATACACATCAGCAGAATGGTTCAGTAGAACGTAAGCATCGTCATATTGTTGAAATTGGTCTCACTCTTTTGGCTCATGCATCGTTTCCTTTTCGGTTTTGGAGTGATGCTTTCACCACTGCATGTTTTCTCATCAACCGTATCCCCACACGTGTTCTTAATATGAAGACCCCTGTTGAGCTCTTGCTTCATGAACAGCCTGACTATACCTTTTTTAAGGTGTTTGGTTGTGCTTGCTGGCCTCATCTTTGCCCATACAATAAACGCAAGCTTGAGTTCCGGTCCAAAAAGTGTGTCTTTCTTGGCTATAGTTCCTTGCATAAAGGTTACAAATGCCTCCATGTTCCCACTAATCGTGTTTATATATCTCGGGATGTCGTGTTTGATGAGCACGTGTTTCCGTTTGCTCAACTCCCTGTGTCTCCCACTGCAACCCCACTTATGCATTCATCTTCCATTGCCTCTGACCAATTTGATGATGTTGCATACTCTCCTGTTTTATTGCCTAACCATGGTGCAGGCACTGGACGTGGGGCTCGGTTGGAACTTTTGGAAGATACATCGGAGACTTCCTCACCTGTGCACGCTGATGTGCATGTTGATCGCGCTGTGCCTGCTGATGCGCACGTCGACCGTGATGTGCCCTTGCATGGTCTTGGTTCCCGTGCCCATGCAGGGCCAGCCGAACCTCCCTCGACGCCCGGTGCGTCCTCGCCCTCCACGGCTGGGCCGTCTGGCTCCCGCCCCGGGTCGCCCGCCACGCCATCATCGCCCGCCTCCCCTGGGCTGTCTCTCTCGCCGAGCTGCCCAGGCATTGAGACATCGCCATCGTCGCCTAGTGCGTCGCCTCGCAGCGCGTCGCCCAGCCTCTAGCCGGCTGGGTCATTGCTGTCTCCCTCGCCCAGTCCCTCACCGACTAGGCCTTCGACGACTGCTCCATCGACCTCGACAGCTCCTGATTTGCGCCCGCATACGCGCAGTCGTAGTGGCATTTTTTGTCCCAATGAGCGCACTGATGGGACCGTCGCCTGGCATGCGGCATGTATGGCTGCTGCTATCACGGATCCTACCTCTGAGCCTCGCACTTACCAGGCTGCTATGAGCATTCCTCATTGGCGAGAGGCCATGGAATAGGAGTACCACGCTCTTCTTCGTAATGAGACATGGACTCTTGTTCCCGCACCACTGAAGGTCAATATTATTGACTCCAAGTGGGTTTTTAAGGTGAAGAAGCATGCCGATGGATCTATTGAGCGCTATAAAGCGCGTCTTGTTGCTAGAGGATTTCGGCAGCGCTATGGTCTTGACTATGAAGATACTTTTAGTCCAGTGGTCAAGCCTACTACTATCCGGCTTCTTCTCTCTATTGCAGTTACTCGAGGTTGGTCTCTCCGTCAGCTTGATGTGCAGAATGCTTTCCTTCATGGAGTATTGGAGGAGGAGGTTTATATGCGGCAACCGCCTGGCTTTGCAGATCCCGACCGCCCTGTTTTTATCTGTCGTCTCACCAAAGCACTCTATGGCTTGAAGCACGCTCCTCGTGCCTGGCATACCCGTCTTGCGACTGCTCTTCGTGCTCATGGTTTTTCGCCTTCCACAGCTGACTCATCCTTATTTCTTCTGCACAAGCCTACAGTCACTATGTACTTGTTGGTCTATGTAGATGATATTATTTTAGTCAGCTCGTCTCAGGTTGCTGCAGATGCTCTTGTTCGCTCTCTTGGTGCTGATTTTGCTGTCAAAGATCTTGGGAGGCTTCATTACTTTCTTGGTGTGGAGGTTTCCCCTCGTGCTGCTGGGTTGACTATGACGCAAAAGAAGTACTCATTGGAGCTCTTACAGCGAGCCGGGATGCTTAAGTGTAAGCCGATTGCCACGCCCATGTCCTCCACTGACAAGCTCACTGCCGTTGATGGTACGCTTTTGTCTCCTGCGGATGCGACAGAGTACAGAAGCATTGTTGGTGGTCTTCAGTACTTGACGATTACGAGACCCGATATCTCCTTTGCTGTCAACAGAGTTTGTCAGTATTTACAGGCGCCACGTGACACTCATTGGTCTGCCGTTAAGCGCATTCTGCGCTATGTTCGACTCACAGTGTCTCATGGCCTTCATATCCGGCCGCATCCCTCAGGGGTTCTTTCGGTGTTTTCTGATGCGGACTGGGCTGGCAGTCCGGATGACAGGCGATCCACGGGGGGCTATGCTGTGTTCTATGGCTCTAGTTTGATCGCCTTGAGTGCTCGCAAACAGGCAACTGTTTATCGCAGCAGTACTGAAGCTGAGTATAAGGCTGTTGGTGATGCTACCGCAGAGATTATTTGGGTACAGTCCTTGCTTCGGGAATTGGGTATGTCCCAAGCGCAGCCTCCTATCCTTTGGTGTGATAACATCGGTGCTACATATCTCTCGGCTAATCCGGTATTCCATGCCCGAATGAAACACATTGAAGTTGACTTTCACTTTGTACGGGAACGTGTGTCACAGAAGCAACTCCAGATCAAGTTCATCTCTTCTAAGGATCAACTTGCAGACATCTTCACTAAGCCATTGCCTTTACCACAGTTTGAGGCTTGTAGGCGCAATCTTACCTTCTAGATTCTTTGAGAAGTGGCTAAGATTGAGGGAGGGTGTTAGACTGTGTATAGCTTATGTGTATGTGTACGTGTATTGTACCTATGTAACACACCCATATATATATGTGATAGGCCACCCAGTTTAGGGTTGAGCCGGTTCCCCCAAATCATTGTCTTACAATTTGACGTTTTATAGTGAATTTACAAGCAAAAACCTACCATACGTCGCCGCGGCCCAATTCTGCCGCGTTGGACGCACCGCACGACCCAAACGGACGCGCGGACGCGGGGCTCCGTCCTCGCGTCCGCTCGGCCACCTAACGGTCTAAAACGGACGATCCAACGCGTCCGTTTGGGTCGCTCGGTTGGAGATGTCCTGAAGATGCACTTCTCACAGACTAGGCCGAATGTGGATCATCTCCATGCATGGACGGCCGCGGGTCGAGGTGCCGGTGTTGCTGCGCGCGCCAACGGGAAAATGCCACAGCCGTCCGCACGAGATCACAAAAACAGGATCTCCCCGTGCTCTATTTCTGCCCCAGCAAGTGAAGAATATCTGATGTATGTGTATTCAGAATTCTTTCATAAACTGCAGCATGACAACGTTTCTTCTTCCCACCCATTTTCTCTGCCTGGCTATGGAGAGCGCACATGGTAGAATTGTATTCCGAGGTGGGTCGTTAGGGCATCTCCAACGCTATGATCCAAACGGACAGTGTATTTCGTCCGTTTGGGTCGTCCCGCGGACACGCGGATGTCGCGCGGACGCGCACAGACGTCCGTCCCTATTTTCATTTCCCAACCCCATGCACGACCCAAACCGGACAAGCAAGCCGCACCTACGCAACTATGTGCCGCGGCGCGGCGCGCGAGCCTCTGCTCCGGCGATGGGGCGGCGGTGAGGCGCGGCCAGCGGGAGCCGGAGGCGCGGCCATGGAGAGGCGGCACGGGGCGGGGTCGAGGCGCGGCACGGCGCGGCGCGGCCAGGGGCTCGGCCTGCGCGGCGCGGGGCGGGTGAGGGCGGCCAGGGGCTCGGCCTGCGCGGCGCGGGCGGCCATGGCGCGGCGCGGGGCAGCGCGGGGCGACGCGGGGCGGCCATGGCGCGGGCGGCGCAGGGCTCGGCCTGCGCGGGGCGGCCGTGGCGCGGCGCGGGGCGGGTGAGGGAGGCGCGGGGCGGCGCGGGGCTCGGCCTGCGCGGGCGGCCATGGCGCGGCGCGGGGCGGGTGAGGGCGGCGCGGGGCGGCCATGGCGCGGCGCGGAGCTCGGCCATGGCGGGTCAGCCTGTGCGGCGCGGGGCGGGGCTAGGCCCAGCGGCGAGGCGCCCGCTCGCGTCGTGGCGAGGTGCGGCCAGCGGCGGCCCCGAGGAGCTGCAGCTAGCCACGGCGAGCTCCACCCCGTCGCGCCCCTGCGAAGCACGCATGGCGAGCTCCGTCCCCGTCCCCGTCCCGGCCCAGCGAGCTCCGCCCCGACTTCGTCTTGCTCGGCGGCGTCGAGGCCGACGGCGCCCGTTTTTGCTCCGGCGACTTCCAGCAGGGCTGGAAAAAAAGGAGGAGGCAGCGGCGGCGGCCTCCAGGCGAGGGTGGCGGCGGAGCTTGGCTAGTCGACATCGATCCGGCGTGGAGCGATGGTCTTTTCCATGGAAAAAAGCAACCAGAGGAGAGAGAAGGGTGGGGGCGCATGTGGTTGTATTTTGTGTCACTGTCAGATGGGCCAGGACGCGGACATAGGCGGATACAGTGGACATCCGCGTGCGTCCGGCTCGCCCCAAAAGTCTCCCAAATTTGCGCCAGTTTTGGGTCAGACCGGACGCTGCACCTGTCCGTTTTTAAGTTGGGTCGCCCCGTTGGGAGCAGGTTTTGTCCGAAAAGACCCAAACGGACGATTTTTTGCATTTGGGTCTGCCCCGTTGGAGATGCCCTTACGTGTTGCGGATGAGAACTAATCAAGCCTCAGCCACACGCGACGAGATGTAGCTGCGATCAAAGACTAGTTATAGTGGGAGTAACATATAGCAGTGTCATGCATATGATACTACTCTATGTTACTACCTTCATATAATACATAGTAACTTTGATGTAGTATCATGCATAAGTGTATTAATTAGCTTGTAGACTCATTCTATTTTGAAAGTCCGATGTTATGATAACATAGCTAGTTCCACAATTATCTCTTTTTTCATTTAATCGCATGCCATGTCATCAATTTACCTAATTGACAATGCATGTAGCTGTATGTTACTACCTTAGTTAATCCCACTATGAGTAGTCTAATCAAGGCTCAACCACACTAACAATAAATTTATTCCTGCAAGTGATAGAGATTTGGGAAGAACAAAGGTCGTGGGATTCCAAAGATAGCTTCTTCACAACAAAATCGGTCTATCAGGCTCACTTTTTTTTTTGAACAAGGAGCGACCCCGAAGGGTCAGGAAGCTTCATTAGTCAAAGCGGTCGGTACAAAATACAAACAGGCCCCTAAAAAAGAAGGAAAAGAAAAGCAGGCCTAAAGTATTACAACGAGGACCCTGAAGAAAACTGCAGGAACGCGATTGAGTCCTTTGTCGCCGCCGCCGATCAGAGACCTCCAACTTCAGGCGCCATCGTCGTCGCCGGGGACCTTGCCACTTGGGGCGTCGATGGCGTTGCATCCTGGAGCGGGGTCGGGGAAGTTCCTCACACAAAGGAAGAATAGCCGACGATGCGGTCGGCTTGGAGTGGCTCAAAACGCCGAAGATAGCGCCGGCTGGCCATGGCCGATGCTGATGATCTCCAGGAACAGCAGCTTCCAGCGTGCGACGCGCACGCCTGTCGTCTCCCTACCAAACTCCAAATCGAAGATCAGGAGATCCCTCTTCCCCCCTCTGTCCATCACCACGACCACAAGAGGGGGTTGGAGGCATCCACAGATCCTTGCAATTTGGGATCCGGCCCTCGAGCTTTATTGAACGGAGTGGGTGGAGGACTCCGCTCGTCGCCATCTCCGACCGCCGGAGCGCAGCAGCGAAGAAGAGAACCTCCCTATTCCAGCCGGAGTAGCTCGCAACCTCCAGCCAAAACCAGCCCTCCGGCATGACGCCAAACTGGCACCAAGGCCAACAACTACATCTAATCCTACAGTAATATACATAGCGGCTTCCTCTCCCTGTCCAACTCCGGCCGGCGAGGCCGCCGGAGCGGGGAGAGAGAGGAGCCGTGACCCGGTTTGCTACTCTCAAGGGGGAGGGCACTGTTCACCGCTGAGAGCGGTGTGGGGGAGGATTGTTAAGAGATCGGTTCACATACGTGTGTATTTGTATCGTATGTCCCTTGTATTGTAATCCTGCCAAGTATATAAATAGAAGAGGTGGGGAGCACGTTGCTTCATCCACGAAACCCTAAACGTGTGTTTTTCACTTGGTATCAGAGCCATCAGCCGCCACACGGGTCTCCCTTCTCCCGATCCGATCTCATCGCCGCCGCCCTCTCCGATGGGCTCCTCTAGCGCAGCGATGCAGCTCTCCGTCATCGGCCCGGTCGTCTCTCCGCCCGCGCTGCCGGCTGCTCCCACGGTTCCCACCATTGGAATCCATCTTGACCGCAACAACTTCGCTCTGTGGCATGCTCTCACGCTCACCAATCTCTCCGGGGCTTCGCTCCATGGTTACCTCGATGGCACGGTGGCGGCGCCAGCCAAGACCACCACCGAGGGCACCGGCGACGCCGCTCGGCAGGTTGACAACCCCGCGTATGGTACGTGGTGGACTCAGGACTAGAAGGTCCTGGGCGTGCTCCTCTCCTCCATGACTGAGGAGATCGTGAGCCAGCTCCTCGGCTGCAAGACGGCGGCCGCGGCTTGGACTGCAATCCAAGCCATGTTTTCCGCGCAGAGCCGCGCTGGAGTCATGCATCTCCGTCGCCAAATCCAAGGGCTGCGGAAAGGCGATGCGACCGCAAGCGAGTATATGCACAAGGTGCAGGCTCTGGCTGACGCCATGGCCACCGCTGGGTCTCCTCTTCGCGACGATGAAATCATCGACTACATGCTCACCGGCCTCGGCTCCGCTTTCAATCCGATCGCGGCATCCCTGAACATGATCACCAGGGTGGTGACCGCCGCCGAGTTCTATTCCATGGTCCTGAACTACGAGGGCCTGCAGCTGTCGCAGGCGGCTGAAACCGAGGAGTGGACCTCGTCCGCCAATGCTGCTGCTCGTGGTGGTGCTCCCTGGCAGCCCCGCGCGCCCTCGCCTGCCTTCTCTGGCGGAGGCTCTCAGCCTGTTTACGGCGGGGGCAATAACGGCCGTCCGACTTACGGCGGTAACGGTGGAGGCGGCTATGGGCCTCCGGCGGGCGGCCACGCCCAGCCCTACGGACCGCCAGCGGGCGGCAACGGCGGTCGCCCAACTGGCGGCAATTACGGTGGTAACGGCGGCGGTGGCAACCGCGGCCAGAACGGAGGACGCCGGCGTCAGCGCCCGCAGTGTCAAATCTGCGGCTATTGGGGGCACAGCGCCGATGATTGTCGGAACCGCTTCAACCCCGACTTCGTGCGCGGCAGCAACCAGCAGCGCACCGGCAACAACCAGCAGCGTGCCGGCAACTCGGCATCGACCAGCTCTCCGCCTTGGATGATGGACACCGGGGCGACGGATCATCTGACAAATGATCTTCAGCGTCTCCACATGCAGGAGCGCTATGGCGGGACGGATCAGGTTCAGGTGGCCAACGGTGCAGGTTTGTCTGTTGCCCACATTGGTCACTCTTCTTTAGCCGGTTCTCAATTAAAACTGAATAATATCCTTCATGTCCCACATATTAGTCAGAATCTTCTCTCTGTTTATCGCCTTGTCTGCGACAATGATGTCTTTGTTGAATTTCACCGATATTTTTTCTGTGTTAAGGACAAGGTCACCCGGAGAATTCTGCTTCACGGTAGAAGTAATGGTGGACTCTACCCCGTTCCGTTTAGCCGTGCGTCTTCGTCATCCACTCGTCATGCTCTTTCCGGTGCCAAGACTTCATCGTCTCAGTGGCATCAGCATCTAGGTCATCCCACAAATAATGTAGTTCACACTATTGTTAAGAACCATGATTTATCATGTACTTCCACTAGTTCTCGTTTGGTTTGTGATGCTTGTCAGTGTGCCAAAAGTCATCAACTATCATATACTTTGTCTCATCGTGTTACCACTATGCCTCTTGAGCTTATACACTCTGATGTTTGGGGTCCTGCTATTTCTTCTTCCGGTGGTTTTAAGTACTATGTTAGCTTTATCGATGACTACTCTCGTTTTTGCTGGATCTATCTTCTTAAACATAAATCTGATGTTGAGCGAGTGTTTTATGCTTTTCAGGCTCATGTTGAGCTCCTTTTGAACGCCAAAATTAAAGCTGTCCAATCCGATTGGGGCGGTGAATATCATAAACTCCATCAGTATTTTCAACGCACAGGCGTCTCACACCGTGTCTCTTGTCCTCATACCTCCCAGCAAAACGGCGTCGCTGAACGCAAACACCGTCACTTGGTCGAGACAGGTCTTGCCTTGCTCGCCCACTCCTCTCTCCCCTTACGTTTTTGGGATGAGGCTTTCCTGACGGCTTGCTACTTGATTAACCGCATGCCTACACCCGTTCTTAACAAAGAGACACCACTTTTCCGCCTTCTCAAAATCCAGCCCAATTACGAGTTTCTCCGTATCTTTGGCTGCGCGTGTTGGCCGAGTCTTCGCAAGTATAATGCTCACAAACTCGAGTTTAGATCCAAGATGTGTGTTTTCTTGGGCTACAGTCCTATGCACAAGGGCTACAAGTGTCTTGATAAATCCACGAGTCGTATTTACATCTCCCGTGATGTCGTTTTTGATGAATCTGTGTTCCCGTATGCCACTCCCGGGGTTACGGTCGATATTCCCACTCTTCGTGAAGCTATTAATTTCCCTGTCACTGAACCGGCTACCAGTGATCATGTGCGTCAATATGACCTATCTTACCTGTCCACTAACCTGTCTTCTCCAGCTGTTGATCCTTCTGTGCAGAATCCCGCGGTGATCGACGTCCCTCCTCCGGCTATGGACGTGCATGTGCATGCCCCGGGAACAGCTATGGATGCTGCCCCAACATCGTCATCTCACGGCGCGGATGCTGCCGCGTCGCCTCCGGGTTCCCCTGGTGCGGATGCGGCCACGCCTTCGGTGTGCACTCCCTCGTCGCCTGCATCGCCTGCGTGTGGCGCGCCCACGCCACCGACTGCAGCTCCATCTCCTGGCGGGCCGTCCACTGAGCAGCTGGCTTCGGCGGCCTCACAGCCTCCACAGCACGGCATGGTTACTCGTCTGCGTGACAATACTCGCCGTGAGAAGCACTACACCGATGGCACTGTGCGGTACGATACTCGTCGCCGTGCCCTCTTTGCAGCGCCGGTGTCTCATCATGATGCCCTTCGTGAACCGGCGTGGCGCGCCGCAATGACGGATGAATTCAGCGCTCTCGCTCAGACGAAGACCTGGACTCTGGTTCCTCGACCACCTGGCACTAATATTGTTGGAAGCAAGTGGGTGTTCAAAACCAAGCATCGTCCAGATGGTTCAGTTGAGAAGCACAAAGCTCGCCTGGTTGCTCGCGGGTTCACTCAACAGCACGGCATTGACTATGGTGATACTTTCAGTCCTGTCGTCAAACCGGCCACCATTCGCCTGGTTCTCTCCCTAGCTGTTTCTCGAGGCTGGACCCTTCGCCAGGTTGACGTCAGCAATGCTTTTCTCCATGGCTTTCTGACAGAAGATGTCTATATGCAGCAGCCCCCTGGTTTTGAGGATGTCCGTTTTCCCTCTCATGTGTGCAAGTTGCAGCGTGCTATTTATGGTCTGAAGCAGTCCCCTCGTGCTTGGTATGCTCGCTTGAGTACTCGCCTTTTTCAGCTGGGGTTTCTTCCTTCACGGGCTGATACATCCTTGTTCATCTTCAATCAGCGTGGTGTTCAAGTTTTCATGTTGGTCTATGTAGACGACATTGTCATTGCTGGTTCCACTACTGCTGTTGTGGAGGGTCTTGTTCGCTCTTTGTCTGCCACTTTTCCTATCAAGGATCTTGGAGTTCAGGAATATTTCCTTGGATTGGAAGCGTCGTACAATTCAGGGGGCATGACACTTATGCAGCGCAAGTATGCGTTAGACTTGTTGCATCGGGTTAATATGGAGAATTGTAATCCCACTTCCACTCCGATGGTGCCCACTGAGCGGCTTGCTCGAGATACTGGTGCACTTCTTGGTCCAGAGGATTCGTTCAAATATCGCAGTGTGGTTGGCAGTCTACAGTATTTGACACTCACACGTCCAGATATATCCTTTGCTGTCAACAAGGTTTGCCAATTCTTGTCTCAACCCACTGAAGTGCATTGGGAGGCTGTAAAACGTATCCTTCGTTATGTCAAGGGAACATTGGATACAGGGCTTCGCATTAGGAGGTCACTGCAGCAAAGTATTAGTATTTTTACTGATGCAGACTAGGCTGGAGATGTTGATGATCGACGCTCTACGAGTGGTTTTGCAGTGTTCGTGGGTCCGAACCTTATTTCATGGAGTTCGAAGAAGCAGCCCACGGTCTCCAGATCTAGCACTGAGGCAGAGTATAAGGCTCTTGCAAATGGTGCAGCCGAAGCTATGTGGGTTCGTTCATTGCTTCGAGAACTTGGTGTTACCCAGCGGCAAGCTCCGATTTTATGGTGTGATAATTTGGGTGTTACCTACCTAACAGCGAATCCAGTCTTCCATGCCAGGACTAAGCACATTGAGATTGATTTTCATTTTGTGCGAGAGCAGGTGGCTGATGGCGATCTGGTGGTAAGGTTTATCTCTTCTAATGATCAGCTGGCTGACATCTTCACTAAGCCAGCGACACGGCAGATGCTAGACCGATTTCGAACCAATCTAAACCTTGTATGTAGTAGTAGTTTAGATTGAGGGGGAGTGTTAAGAGATCGGTTCACATACGTGTGTATTTGTATCATATGTGCCTTGTATTGTAATCCTGCCAAGTATATAAATAGAAGAGGTGGGGAGCACGTTGCTTCATCCACGAAACCCTAAACGTGTGTTTTTCACTAGGATATGCCCGTCCGCTCTCCCGTGCGATGACTAAAAAAACTAGCCACGGCCGTCCACATAATGACAACTGCATCCTTTCCAATGTACTGAAGAGAATGCACTTCATTTGTTTACTGGTTAGCGGTAGTGCACATAAGGACATGTACAATGGTAAGGAAGAAATGTCTTCTCCTAGTATTCACATCATGTAGAGAAAACGATAAATATTAGGGCTACGATGCATTATATCCTATTGTCATCCCTTATAATAAATGAGAATGAGTGGATCGCTTCGCTCGCCCCACCCCTGCGGGCGACGGGCGAAACCCTAGCTCCTCCCTCTCTCAGCTCCCTCCACCAGCTCTCTCCGCCGCCGCCGTCGGCGTGGGCCACCGGGCGTTGTCCGTTCGGTGCTGGCGGTGGCGGGGCCGCCTTTACCCGTTGCGCGGAGGGGGCGCATGCGGCTCCTTGATGGCGGCGGTGTGTTTCAGCCGGCGGCGGTCGACCTGGCTGTGTGGTTTCCACAAGTCGGCTGTAAGATGGCGCGGCGGCGCTACCGCCGGCAGCGAGGCGGCTAGTGGCGCTCGCTCTGCCCAGATCTGGGGCCGATCTGGGTTGGGGCGGGCCTCTGGCCCCTAGCTCGACGTCGGTCCCCCTGGTAGAAGCGAAGGTGTGGTGGCAGTGGTTGGCGACGGCGGCGCACAACCGGCCAACTGCAGCGCGGCGGCGAGCACTTTGTCGGGCCAGTTCGGGTCGGGCTTTTTCTTGCTGCTACGTCCGGTCAACTACCGCCAAATCGGGAGGTGGAAGTTGTTCCCTCCCGCGTGGTTGTGCTGTTGCTATCCCCGACTTTGCGCTCGCCTTGTCTGCTTCTAGGCCTCGCGTTGGTGACCTTTGAGCGACGGCGAGGATGGCTTAAAGACCGTGGTGGCGTATGCTGGTGGACGATAGGTGGGGTGGAGTAGTTCGGATTGTTCGGGGTGGCGGCGGTATGGGTCGGGATAAATCCCTGTCGGCTTGTCCGACACCAACATGGCGACGCCTGTGGGTGCCGCCATTCCTTCCTGAAGGGTGTCGCGTGTACCTCTGCCCCATCACCTCCACGTACAGGGGAAACCCTTGGACTTGTCCAGGCAGCAACGTCGTCGTCGTCGTTTTTTCTTATTGAAGGTGTTGCTTGGTATGCGGCGATTCGGATTGCGAGGAGCATGGTGCTACTTTTCCAGAGGGTGCAGCGGTTGCGAGTTGTTTTCGTGTTCGTCGCTCTGCCGTAGTCGGCATTTGTTTCTCATATCTTTCTTTGTGTTTTTTGTTTCGGCTTGGTTGTGCTGCGAGCCTAGAAAGCTTGTTGTATCTTGGTTGCTATATTAATATAGCGGGGCGAAAGCCTATTTCGAGGATAATAAATGAGGATTAATTATTTTTAGTAGAGAATTATGTGGTTAAGGGAAGACAAGTCGTACAACAGAAAAATAGCCTTCTCTTATTTCATAGCAGATCAGCCCTTAGCTAAGAGAAGACAACCTTCTCTTTCTTCCTTCTCTCTCCTCCAATTAAGCAAAACTACTGACGTGGCAAGCGATAAGAGAATGCTGACATCATCCCATTGTACGTGCTCGACTAGTCACAATGAAAAGTATCATGCATATGGTACTAGTTTATGATATCTCCTCTATAATGCATAGTATAATATGGTAGTATCATAATTTCATCATATTAATGTTTTGTAGAATTTCAATGCAAATTTGTGTACATGATGTATTTAGCATCAAGTTTTCTATTTTTACGTGATATGATACTGTATCTACCTATGATACCATACCTACCTCTATCCTCATTAATTATTGTGCCACATCAGATTTTTGCCATCATGTCATACATGATACTAGCTATGATAATCCTACTGTGGTTAGTCTAATCGGAAGCAATGTTCTACAATTAATGGGCAAAATAACAGCGGGTGAGACCGGTCGTGGATCTCCCCCTCTGAAATTGGTGGATACAGACGAGCATCAGTCTATAAAAAAATTAACAGAGGCAAATTCAATTCCTTGGTGATACTTCTCATGGTCAGTCTAGCAAGAAAGGAACGCTATGGTCTCTCTTTTTGCTGGGAAGGAATTGTATTATTCAAACTGAAGCATTATATGGAACGCTACAATTTTTTAGAAGAACTTTAAAGCAATTAATATACGCATAGATCAAATTGAGGTTGAAGCAAAGCGCAACGGTTGTTTGTCAGTATGTTTCATGCTTCATTCACAAGGTGGAATGCATCACTTGATCATTATTGCTTCATGAGACTCATAATTTGCTCCCCCATAAACCACTAGAGGATAGAATTGTTAAGAAACATCCTCACATGTCCATTATCATCAAATAAAAGGCAAGCTTCAAGTACATGTCTTCTCGAGATGCTTATCTCCTTTCCCTTCTCAATCTTGATGACGATCACCACTTAACGTCATCCTATCATGGCCTATATGAGATCTTACTTTTGATGCTTGCGCAGGGAAAGTTACCTAATTAGCCCATGATGGCGCGTGGGATACACACGTCTGTTGGGAACCCCAAGAGGAAGGTGTGATGCGTACAGCACCAAGTTTTCCCTCAGTAAGAAACCAAGGTTATCGAACCAGTAGGAGTCAAGGGCCACGTGAAGGTTGTTGGTGACGGAGTGTAGTGCGGCGCAACACCAGCGATTCCGGCGCCAACGTGGAACCTGCACAACACAATCACAGTACTTTGCCCCAACTTAACAGTGAGGTTGTCAATCTCACCGGCTTGCTCTAAACAAAGGATTAAACGTATGGTGTGGAGAATGATGTTTGTTTGCGAAGAACAGTAAAGAACAGACTTTACAGTATATTGTATTTCAGATGTAAAAGAATGGACCGGGGTCCACAGTTCACTAGTGGTGTCTCTCCAATAAGATAAATAGCATGTTGGGTGAACAAATTACAGTTGGGCAATTGACAAATAGAGAGGGCATAACAATGCACATACATATCACGATGACTACTATGAGATTTAATCAGGGCATTACGACAAAGTACATAGACCGCTATCCAGCATGCATCTATGCCTAAAAAGTCCACCTTCAGGTTAGCATCCGCACCCCTTTCAGTATTAAGTTGCAAACAACAGACAATTGCATTAAGTATGGTGCGTAATGTAATCAACACAAATATCCTTAGACAAAGCATTGATGTTTTATCCCTAGTGGCAACAGCACATCCACAACCTTAGAACTTTCTGTCACTGTCCCAGATTCAATGGAGGCATGAACCCAGTATCGAGCATAAATACTCCCTCTTGGAGTTACAAGTATCAACTTGGCCAGAGCCTCTACTAGCAACGGAGAGCATGCAAGAACATAAACAACACATATATGATAGATTGATAATCAACTTGACATAGTATTCCATATTCATCGGATCCCAACAAACACAACATGTAGCATTACAAATAGATGATCTTGATCATGATAGGCAGCTCACAAGATCTAACATGATAGCACAAGAGGAGAAGACAACCATCTAGATACTGCTATGGACCCATAGTCCAAAGATGAACTACTCACACATCAATCCGGAGGCGATCATGGTGATGAAGAGTCCTCCAGGAGATGATTCCCCTCTCCGGCAGGGTGCCAGAGGTGATCTCCTGAATCCCCCGCGATGGGATTGGCGGCGGCGGCGTCTCTGGAAGGTTTTCCGTATCGTGGCTCTCGGTACAGGGGTTTTCGCGACGAAGGCTATAAGTAGGCGGAAGGGCAGGGTTGGAGGCGGCGCAGGGGTCCCACACCATAGGCCGGCGCGGGCCCCATGCAGGCCGTGCCTCCCTATGGTTACGGGCCCTCGTGGCCCCACTTCGTATCCCCTTCGGTCTTCCGGAAGCTCCGTGGAAAAATAAGACCCTGGACGTTGATTTCGTCTAATTCCGAGAATATTTCCTTTGTAGGATTTCTGAAACCAAAACAGCAGAAAACAGCAACTGGCTCTTCGGCATCTTGTCAATAGGTTAGTGCCGGAAAATGCATAATAATGATGTAAAGTGTGTATAAAACATGTGAGTATTGTCATAAAAGTAGCATGGAACATAAGAAATTATAGATACATTTGAGACGTATCAAGCATCCCCAAGCTTAGTTCTTACTCGCCCTCGAGTAGGTAAACGATAACAAAGATAATTTCTGAAGTGACATGCTATCATAATCTTGATCAATACTATTGTAAAGCATATGAGATGAATGCAGTGATTCGAAGCAATGGTAAAGACAATGATTAAACAACTGAATCATATAGCAAAGACTTTTCATGAATAGTACTTTCAAGACAAGCATCAATAAGACTTGCATAAGAGTTAACTCATAAAGCAATAAATTCATAGTACAAAGCTTTAAAGCAACACAAAGGAAGATATAAGTTTCAGCAGTTGCTTTCAACTTCAACATGTTTATCTCATGGATGTATCTCATGGATAATTGTCAACATAAAGTAATATGATGAATGCAATAGGTAAACATGTAAGAATCAATGCACACAGTTGACACAAGCGTTTGCTTGTAAGATAGAAAGAAGTAGGTGAACTGACTCAACATAAAGTAAAAGAATGACCCTTCGCAGAGGGAAGCATGGATTACTATTTTTGTGCTAGAGCTTTTCATTTTGAAAACATAGAAACAATTTTGTCAACGGTAGTAATAATTCATATGTGTTATGCATAAGACATCTTATAAGTTGCAAGCCTCATGCATAGAGTACCAATAGTGCTCGCACCTTGTCCTAATTAGCTTGGATTTACATGGATTATCATTGCATAACATATGTTTCAACCAAGTGTCACAAAGGGGTACCTCTATGTCGCCTGTACAAAGGTCCAAGGAGATAGATCGCATTTGATTTCTCGTTTTTGATAAATCTCAACTTAGGACATCCATACCGGGACAACATAGACAACAGATAATGGACTCCTCTTTAATGCATAAGCATTCAACAACAGATAATATTCTCATAAGAGATTGAGGATTGATGTCCAAACTGAAACTTCCACCATGATTCATGGCTTTAGTTAGCGGCCCAATGTTCTTCTCTAACAATATGCATACTCAAACCATTTGATCATGATAAATCACCCTTACTTCAGACAAGACGAACATGCATAGCAACTCACATGACATTCAACAAAGGTGTAGTAGTTGATGGCGTCCCCAGAAAGATGGTTACCGCTCAACAAGCAACTTATAAGAAATAAGATACATAAGTAACATATTCAATACCACAATAGTTTTTAAGGCTATTTTCCCATGAGCTATATATTGCAAAGACAAGGAATAGAATTTTAAAGGTAGCACTCAAGTAATTTACTTTGGAATGGCAGAGAAATACCATGTAGTAGGTAGGTATGGTGGACACAAATGGCATAGTTTTTGGCTCATGGATTTGGATGCACGAGAAGTAATCCCTCTCAATACAAGGCTTTGGCTAGCAAGGTTGTTTGAAGCAAACACAAGTATGAACCGGTACAGCAAAACTTACATAAGAACATATTGCAAGCATTATAAGACTCTACACTGTCTTCCTTGTTGTTCAAACACCTTAACCAGAAAATATCTAGACTCTAGAGAGACCAATCATGCAAACCAAATTTTAACAAACTCTATGTAG
This sequence comes from Lolium perenne, assembly GCF_019359855.2. NCBI lineage: Eukaryota > Viridiplantae > Streptophyta > Magnoliopsida > Poales > Poaceae > Lolium > Lolium perenne. The sequence goes on from NC_067245.2 coordinate 267,312,123, forward strand.
TTCTTCATTAATAGGTGCAAAGTACACGATGCAAGAGCTTAAACATGATCTATATGAGCACAACAATTGCCAAGTATCAAATTATTCAAGACATTATACCAATTACCACATGAAGCATTTTCTGTTTCCAACCATATAACGATGAACGAAGTATTTTCAACCTTCGCCATGAACATTAAAAGTAAAGCTAAGAACACCAGTGTTCAATATGAAAAAGCGGAGCATGTCTTTCTACCACACAAGGAATGCTAGGATCCGATTTTATTCAAACACAAACAAAAACAAAAACATACAGACGCTCCAAGTAAAGCACATAAGATGTGACGGAATAAAAATATAGTTTCACTAGAGGTGACCTGATAAGTTGTCGATGAAGAAGGGATGCCTTGGGCATCCAATACGTCTCCAACGTACCTATAATTTCTGATGTTCCATGCTTGTTTTATGATAATACTTACATGTTTTGCTTGCACTTTATAATGTTTTTATGCATTTTCCGGAACTAACCTATTAACGAGATGCCGAAGGGCCAGTTGCTGTTTTCTGTTGTTTTTGGTTCCAGAAAGGCTGTTCGGGCAATATTCTCGGAATTCGACGAAACGAAGACCCAACATCTTATTTTTCCCGGAACCTTCCAGAAAGTCAGAGGGGGACCAGAGGGGTGCCCTGGGGGCCCCACACGTGGTGGCGGCGCGGCCCAAGGGGGGGCGTGCCCCCCTACTGTGAGGAGGCCCCGTGGCCCCTCCGACTCTGACTCTTCGCCTATTTAAGCCCTGGTGACCTAAATCTTCGATACCAATTGACGAAACTCCAGAAAGACTCCAGGGGCGCCGCCACCATCGCGAAACTCCGTTTCGGGGGACAGAAGTCTCTGTTCCGGCACCCTGCCGGGACGGGGAAGTGCCCCCGGAAGCCATCTCCATCGACGCCACCGCCTCCATCATGCTCCGTGAGTAGTTCCCCCATGGACTACGGGTTCTAGCTGTAGCTAGTTGGTACTCTCTCCCCCATGTACTTCAATACAATGATCTCATGAGCTGCCTTACATGATTGAGATTCATCTGATGTAATCGGTGTTGTGTTTGTCGGGATCCGATGGATTGTTACATTATGATTGTCTATCTACAAAGTTTATGAAGTTATTGTTGCTGCAATCTTGTTGTGTTTAATGCTTGTCACTAGGGTCCGAGTGGCATGATCTTAGATTTAAGCTCTATACTTATTGCTTAGATTGTATCTACAAGTTGTATGCACATGTCTATGTCCGGAACCAAAGGCCCCAAAGTGACAGAAATTGGGACAACTGGAGGGGAAGGCTTAGATATGAGGATCACATGTTTTCCGGAGTGTTAATGCTTTGCTCCGGTGCTCTATTAAAAGGAGTACCTTAATTTCCAGTAGATTCCCTAGAGGCCCGGCTGCCACCGGCTGGTAGGACAAAAGATGTTGTACAAGTTTCTCATTGCGAGCACGTATGACTATATATGGAAAACATGCCTACATGATTAATAATCTTGATGTTCTGTCTTAATGCTATTTCAATCCTATCAATTGCCCAACTGTAATTTGTTCACCCAACACTTGTTATTGGAGAGTTACCACTAGTGTAGATAGCTGGGAACCCCGGTCCATCTTTCATCATCATATACTCGTTCTACATGTCATTGGAAGTAGTATCAACTATTTTCTGGTGCCATTGCTCTCATATTACCGCTCATCGTTGCCGTGTTATTTAGTACTGCTCTCATATTACTGCTGCTTTCACATCACCCCTGTTACTAGTGCTTTTCCAGGTGCAGCTGAATTGACAACTCAGTTGTTAAGGCTTATAAGTATTCTTTACCTCCCCTTGTGTCGAATCAATAAATTTGGGTTTTACTTCCCTCGAAGACTGTTGCGATCCCCTATACTTGTGGGTTATCAAGACTATTTTCTGGCGCCGTTGCCGGGGAGGCATAGCTCTACTCATAAGTTCACCTGGGGAGTACACTCCACCTCTCTCTCTATTTTATTTTATTTTGTTTTGCTTAGTTTACTTTTGTCTAGTTTATTTGTGCTTAGTTTATTTCTGTCTAGTATTATTTTGCTTAGTTTACTTTTGCTTAGTTTCTTTTTGTCTTGTTTTATTTTTCCTATATACCCGAAAATCCATAAAAATTTGAAAAACCAAAAAATTAAAAACTGCTATTATGGGAGAACCTACAACCTATTTGGAGCTTATAGAATTATATAATAATTATAGAGAGTCAAGAACGGGAAAAGTTATGAGTGCTGTTATAGAAAAACTGAATACAATTGCTAAAATCTTGCTTAAATGCCATGATATAAACTGTTGCTCTAAACAGGATACTAAACATCTTAAATTTCAATGTGGCTTTAGTGAGGAAGTTTTAATTAAGAAATATAATTGGAATAGCTATATTCATTTTGGGTTCGAAGAGGTAGAACAATTTGTCTTATTTATGGGAGCCTCTGAGATAGAATCCTTCATTGCTAAAAATTATGAAACTTGTGTTGTTTGTAAGGACCTTAAAGATTATGTCTCTTCTATCCTTAATTTTTGCATAGAAAGCTACAGTGATAATCCTTATATCATTGATTATAAAGAGAGACTCATTAATGCACAAGAATGCACTCACAATTTGCAGGAACCAGTGGAAGAAGAAATTGATGAACCTGAGAGCTCATTGGATGAAAAAGAGGAGGAAATTGATGAACCTAAAAGCTCATTGGATGAAAAAGAAGTGGATTAGCTACCCATGCCGACCTTCTAATGAGAGTAACTCTTTATCTCTTACACTATTTGATTGTCCTCCATGCTTACCAAAGGTGGATGAATGTTATGTTCCTGTGGATTCTCTTGAAATATTCCCTATGAGTAAAACTTGCGAGAATAATTATGCTACCTTTATTCATGATAATCCATGCTACTTTGATAAATTTTATGATAATGTTTTGTTTGTTCCTGATGTCGAAATGCATGGTACTAAAGAGTTTTGCTTGGCAAATGTTTATGATAAATCTCTAGATGATGGTCCTATGTTACTTGATAATATTAATTGTACTACTAATGAAAATGGGATTGGAGAGTTCTTGATTTTATCTATGAGTCTCATATCTTTTGAGATTGATCAATCATCTTGTTACATTATTGATAAAAGTGGGGTTGAAAGTTTTAATCCTATTATTTTTGAGCTTGATAGAAATTATGTGTTTATGGATCATGAAAGACATGCTTTATGTGATAGTTATATCGTTGAGTTTATCCATGAAGCTTCTGAAAATTATTATGAGAGAGGAAAATATGGTTGTAGAAATTTGCATGGTACTAAAACACCTCTCTATATGCTGAAACTTTTGAAGTTACTCTTGTTTTACCTTCTTATGCTTGTCACTTTGTTCTTCATGAATTTATTTGTGTACAAGATTCCTATGCATAGGAAGTGGGTTAGACTTAAATGTGTTTCGAACTTGCTTTTTGATGCTCTCCTTTGCTTCAACTCTTATTTCTTGCGAGTGCATCATTAAAATTGCTGAGCCCATCTTAATGGCTATAAAGAAAGCACTTCTTGCGAGATAACCCATGTGTTTATTTTGCTACTGTTTTGTTGTGTTTTGGAAGTTGTTACTACTGTAGCAACCTCTCCTTATCTTTATTTTATTGCAATGTTGTGCCAAGTGAAGTCTCTAATAGAAGGGTGATGCTAGATTTGGATTCCTGCACAGAAACAGATTTCTTGCTGTCACGAATCTGGGTATGATTCTCTGTAGGTAACTCAGAAAAATCTGCCAATTTACGTGAGTGATACTCAGATATGTACGCAACTTTCATTAGTTTTGAGTTTTCTGATTTGAGCAACCGAAGTACCTCTTAAAAATTCGTGTTTACTGGCTGTTCTGTTTTGACAGATTATGTCTCTGTTTTTTGCATTGTCTCTTGTGGACTTTAAGTGAGGCTTTCTAGACGTGGAGAGCCGTATCTAATATTTTATTGAGTTCTTGCAATGTGTCACTACAGGGCTAAAGTGGATTAAAGTTTTTTTTTAGTACTAACCCCTCTAATGAAGTTTATGAGAAGTTTGGTGTGAAGGAAGTTTTCAAGGGTCAAGAGAGGAGGATGATATATGATCAAGAAGAGTGAAAAGCCTAAGCTTGGGGATGCCCCCGTGGTTCATCCCTGCATATTTCAAGAAGACTCAAGCGTCTAAGCTTGGGGATGCCCAAGGCATCCCCTTCTTCATCAACTTATCAGGTTTCTTCTATTGAAACTATATTTTTTATTCGGTCACATCTTAAGTGCTTTACTTGGAGCGTCTGTGTGTTTTTATTTTCGTTTTGTTTGAATAAATTCGAATCCTAGCAATCCTTGTGTGGGAGAGATACACGCTCCGCTTTTTCATATGAACACTTGTGTTCTTCGTTTTACTTTTAATGTTCAATGACAAAAGTTGGAAGCTATTGCATTTATTGCTATTTGGTTGGAAACAGAAAATGCCTCATATTGTCTTGGAAAATTTGATACTTGGTAATTGTTTTGAGCTCTCAAGTAGATCATGATTAAGCTCTTGCATCATGTAGTTTAAACCTATTAGTGGAGAAATACTGTAGAGCTTGTTGAAACTGGTTTGCATGATTGGTCTCTCTAAGGTCTAGATATTTTCTGGTAGAAGTGTTTGAGCAACAAGGAAGACAGTGTAGAGTTTTATAATGCTTGCAATATGTTCTTATGTAACTTTTGCTGTACCGGTTCATACTTGTGTTTGCTTCAAACAACCTTGCTAGCCCAAAGCCTTGTACTGAGAGGGAATGCTTCTCGTGCATCCAAAACCTTGAGCCAAAACCTATGCCATTTGTGTCCACCATATCTACCTACTATGTGGTATTTCCTGCCATTCCAAGTAAATACTTCATGTGCTACCTTTAAACCTTCAAAATGCTTCTCAATTTGTGTTGATGTTTTATAGCTCATGAGGAAGTATGTGGTGTTTATCTTTCAATCTTGTCATTTACTCCTGACAGACTTTCATAATGGACTAGTGGCACATCCACTTATCCAATAATTTTGCAAAAAGAGCTGGCAATGGGGTTCCCAGCCCCAATTAATTAACCTTCACTAATAATTCTCTTCACATGTTTTGCCCTGATTCATCAGTAAGCAACTTAATTTTTCAAATAGACACTCCTTCATGGTATGTGAAATGTTGGAAGGCACCCGAGGATTCGGTTAGCCATGGCTTGTGAAAGCAAAAGGTTGGGAGGAGTGTCATCCATAAATAATGAAACTAAAATACATGTGTTAACAAAAGAGAAGAGGGATGATCTACCTTGCTGGTAGAGATAACGTCCTTCATGGGAGCCGCTCTTGAAAGTATGGTTGATGAGGTAGTTAGAGTGCCCACTACCATTCGTTGACAACAACAAACACCTCTTAAAACTTTACTTTTATACTCTCTATATGATTTCAAAACTTAAAAAGCTCTAGCACATGATTTAATCCCTGCTTCCCTCTGCGAAGGGCCTTTCTTTTACTTTATGTTGAGTCAGTTTACCTACTTCCTTCCATCTTAGAAGCAAACACTTGTGTCAACTGTGCATTGATTCTTACATACTTGCTTATTTGCATTCATCATATTACTTTGTGTTGACAATTATCTATGAGATATGTATGTTGAAAGTTGAAAGCAACTGCTGAAACTTAAATCTTCCTCTGTGTTGCTTCAATGCCTTTACTTTGAATTTATTGCTTTATGAGTTAACTCTTATGCAAGACTTTTGATGCTTGTCTTGAAAGTACTATTCATGAAAAGTTCTGCTATATGTTATCTATTTGTTAGCAACTATAGATCATTGCCTTGAGTCACTTCATTCATCTCATATGCTTTATAATAGTATGATCAAGATTATGTAAGAAGCATGTCACTACAAAAATTACTCTTTTTATCGTTTACCTACTCGAGGGCGAGCAGGAACTAAGCTTGGGGATGCTGATACGTCTCCAACGTACCTATAATTTCTGATGTTCCATGCTTGTTTTATGATAATACTTACATGTTTTGCTTGCACTTTATAATGTTTTTATGCATTTTCCGGAACTAACCTATTAACGAGATGCCAAAGGGCCAGTTGCTGTTTTCTGTTGTTTTTGGTTCCAGAAAGGCTGTTCGGGCAATATTCTCGGAATTCGACGAAACGAAGACCCAACATCTTATTTTTCCCGGAACCTTCCAGAAAGTCAGAGGGGGACCAGAGGGGTGCCCTGGGGGCCCACACGTGGTGGCGGCGCGGCCCAAGGGGGGGCGCGCCCCCCTACTGTGAGGAGGCCCCGTGGCCCCTCCGACTCCGACTCTTCGCCTATTTAAGCCCTAGTGACCTAAATCTTCGATACCAATTGACGAAAGTCCAGAAAGACTCCAGGGGCGCCGCCACCATCGCGAAACTCCGTTTCGGGGGACAGAAGTCTCTGTTCCGGCACCCTGCCGGGACGGGGAAGTGCCCCCGGAATCCATCTCCATCGACGCCACCGCCTCCATCATGCTCCGTGAGTAGTTCCCCCATGGACTACGGGTTCTAGCTGTAGCTAGTTGGTACTCTCTCCCCCATGTACTTCAATACAATGATCTCATGAGCTGCCTTACATGATTGAGATTCATCTGATGTAATCGGTGTTGTGTTTGTCGGGATCCGATGGATTGTTACATTATGATTGTCTATCTACAAAGTTTATGAAGTTATTGTTGCTGCAATCTTGTTGTGTTTAATGCTTGTCACTAGGGCCCGAGTGGCATGATCTTAGATTTAAGCTCTATACTTATTGCTTAGATTGTATCTACAAGTTGTATGCACATGTCTATGTCCGGAACCAAAGGCCCCAAAGTGACTGAAATTGGGACAACTGGAGGGTGATACGTCCAATTTGCATCACTATTTTATATCATAATTTGCTGTTATTCATTGATATATTTCATATTTGGAGATAATACTTATGTTATTTCATCTATTTTGCATGTTTCATGATTATTGGAGGATCGCGCACCGGAGCCAGGATTCTGCTAGAAAAAGCACCGTCAGAATGCAATATTTCGGAAGATCAACAGTTGACGGAAATTATACGAAAAATCCTATTTTTCCAGATGACGAAGGGAGCCAGAAGGGGGAGCCAAAAGGGGGAGCCGAGGGGACCCGAGGTGGGCCCACCTCATAGGCCGGCACGGCCCAAGGCCTGGCCACGCCGCCCTGTGAGGAGGGGGCCCACAGCCCTCTCTCGCCTCCTTTTCTTCGCGTACGCCTTCGTCCCGAAAACCTAAGCTCCAGGGGTACATCGCGAAGCGTCACAGCCGCCTCTGCGGGGCGGAGAACACCAGAGAGAAAAGAACTCTCCGGCAGGCTGAGATCCGCCGGGGAAATTCCCTCCCGGAGGGGGAAATCGACGCCATCGTCACCGTCATCGAGCTGGACATCATCTCCATCACCATCATCATCATCTTCATCATCATCACCGCCGTCTCCACCGCTGCACGCCGTCACCGCTGTAACAATTTGGGTTTGATCTTGATTGTTTGGTAGGGGAAACTCTCCCGGTGTTGATTTCTACTTGTTATTGATGCTATTGAGTGAAACCGTTGAACCAAGGTTTATGTTCAGATTGTTATTCATCATCATATCACCTCTGATCATGTTCCATGTGATGTCTCGTGAGTAGTTCGTTTAGTTCTTGAGGACATGGGTGAAGTCTAAATGTTAGTAGTGAAGTATGGTTGAGTAATATTCAATGTTATGATATTTAAGTTGTGGTATTATTCTTCTAGTGGTGTTGTGTGAACGTCGACTACACGATGATGTCTACGGGTGCTTCTATTCTTGTAGACAGTGTTGGGCCTCCAAGAGCAGAGGTTTGTAGAACAGCAGCAAGTTTCCCTTAAGTGGATCACCCAAGGTTTATCGAACTCAGGGAGGAAGAGGTCAAAGATATCCCTCTCATGCAACCCTGCAACCACAAAGCAAGAAGTCTCTTGTGTCCCCAACACACCTAATAGGTGCACTAGTTCGGCGAAGAGATAGTGAAATACAGGTGGTATGAATGTATATGAGCAGTAGTAACGGCGCCAGAAAAGTGCTTGCTGGCGTGCAGTTGATGGTAGTAATATTGCAGGAAGTAAAGATGCAGTAAAACAGTAAACAAGCAGCGATAGCAGTATTTAGGAACAAGGCCTAGGGATCATACTTTCACTAGTGGACACTCTCAACATTGATCACATAACAGAATAAATAGATAGATGCTAGACTCTACACCCTCTTGTTGGATGATGAACACCACTAACTGTGTAGGATTACACGAACCCTCAATGCCGGAGTTAACAAGCTCCACAATATTCAATGTTCATATTTAAATAACCTTAGAGTGCATAACAGATCAACATAACCAAACCAAGTACTAACATAGCATGCACACTGTCACCTTCACACTACGAAAGGAGGAATAGATCACATCAATACTATCATAGCAATAGTTAACTTCATAATCTACAAGAGATCACAATCATAGCCTACGCCAAGTACTACACGATGCACACACTGTCACCATTACACCGTGCAGGAGGAATAAACTACTTTAATAACATCACTAGAGTAGCATGCAGATATATTGTGATACAAAACACATTGCAATCATAAAGGGATATAAATAAGCACTTCACTATGCCATTCATAACAGTGAATAAGTATTCTGTGAAATATAGCCTAAGAGACCCACACGGTGCACACACTGTCACCTTTACACACGTGGGACAAGGAGTCTCCGGAGATCACATAAGTAAAATCCACTTGACTAGCATAATGACATCTAGATTACAAGCATCATCATATGAATCTCAATCATGTAAGGCAGCTCATGAGATTATTGTATTGAAGTACATAGGAGAGAGATGAACCACATAGCTACCGGTACAGCCCCGAGCCTCGATGGAGAACTACTCCCTCCTCATGGGAGACAGCAGCGTTGATGAAGATGGAGGTGGTGTCGATGGAGGAGCCTTCCGGGGGCACTTCCCCGTCCCGGCGGCGTGCCGGAACAGAGACTCATGTCCCCCAGATCTTGGCTTCGCGATGGCGGCGGCTCTGGAAGGTTTCTCGTACCGTGGCTTTTCCCGTATCGAGGTTTTAGGTCAGGGACCTATAAATAGGCGAAGAGGCGGAGTCGGAGGGTCGACGAGGCGGTGACACAACAGGGGGGCGCGGCCCAGGCCCTGGCCGCGCCGCCCTATCATCTGGGCCCACCAGGGCTCCCCTCTGGTGGCTCTCGGGTGTTCTGGAAGCTTCGTGGGAAAATAGGATGCTGGGCGTTGATTTCGTCCGATTCCGAGAATATTTCCTTACTAGGATTTCTGAAACCAAAAACAGCAGAAAACAGCAACTGGCCCTTCGGCATCTCATCAATAGGTTAGTTCCGGAAAACGCATAATAATGACATAAAGTATGCATAAAACATGTAGATATCATCAATAATGTGGCATGGAACATAAGAAATTATCGATACGTCGGAGACGTATCAGCATCCCCAAGCTTAGTTCCTGCTCGTCCCGAGCAGGTAAACGATAACAAAGATAATTTCTGGAGTGACATGCCATCACAACCTTGATCATACTATTGTAAGCATATGTAATGAATGCAGCGATCAAAACAATGGTAATGACATGAGTAAACAAATGAATCATAAAGCAAAGACTTTTCATGAATAGTACTTTCAAGACAAGCATCAATAAGTCTTGCATAAGAGTTAACTCATAAAGCAATAAATTCATAGTAAAGGTATTGAAGCAACACAAAGGAAGATTAAGTTTCAGCGGTTGCTTTCAACTTATAACATGTATATCTCATGGATATTTGTCAATGCAAAGTAATATAACAAGTGCAATATGCAAGTATGTAGGAATCAATGCACAGTTCACACAAGTGTTTGCTTCTTGAGATGGAGAGAGATAGGTGAACTGACTCAACATAAAAGTAAAAGAAAGGCCCTACGCAGAGGGAAGCATTGATTGCTATATTTGTGCTAGAGCTTTGGTTTTGAAAACAAGAAACAATTTTGTCAACGGTAGTAATAAAGCATATGTGTTATGTAAATTATATCTTACAAGTTGCAAGCCTCATGCATAGTGTACTAATAGTGCCCGCACCTTGTCCTAATTAGCTTGGATTAACACGGATTATCGTTGCATAGCATATGTTTCAACCAAGTGTCACAAAGGGGTACCTCTATGCCGCCTGTACAAAGGTCTAAGGAGAAAGCTCGCATTGGATTTCTCGCTTTTGATTATTCTCAACTTAGACATCCATACCGGGACAACATAGACAACAGATAATGGACTCCTCTTTAATGCATAAGCATTTAACAACAATTAATTTTCTCATAAGAGATTGAGGATTGATTGTCCAAACTGAAACTTCCACCATGAATCATGGCTTTAGTTAGCGGCCCAATGTTCTTCTCTAACATTATGCATACTCAAACCATTTGATCATGAAAATCGCCCTTACTTCAGACAAGATGAACATGCATAGCAACTCACATGATATTCAACAAAGGTAAAAGTTGATGGCGTCCCCAGAAACATGGTTACCGCTCAACAAGCAACTTATTAAGAAATAAGACACATAAGTACATATTCTTCACCACAATAGTTTTTAAGGCTATTTGTCCCATGAGCTATATATTGTAGAGGCAAAGAATAGAAATTTAAAGATATCACTCAAGTAATGTACTTTGGAATGGCGGAGAAATACCATGTAGTAGGTAGGTATGGTGGACACAAATGGCATAGTGGTTGGCTCAAGGATTTTGGATGCATGAGAAGTATTCCCTCTCGATACAAGGTTTAGGCTAGCAAGGTTATTTGAAACAAACACAAGGATGAACCGGTGCAGCAAAACTCACATAAAAGACATATTGTAAACATTATATGACTCTACACCGTCTTCCTTGTTGTTCAAACTCTTTACTAGAAATTATCTAGACCTTAGAGAGACCAATTATGCAAACCAAATTTTAGCAAGCTCTATGTATTTCTTCATTAATAGGTGCAAAGTATATGATGCAAGAGCTTAAACATGAGCACAACAATTGCCAAGTATCACATTATCCAAGACATTTTACCAATTACTACATGTAGCATTTTCTGTTTCCAACCATATAACAATGAACGAAGCAGTTTCAACCTTCGCCATGAACATTAAAAGCTAAGAACACATGTGTTCATACGAACCAGCGGAGCGTGTCTCTCTCCCACACAAGCATTTATTCAAACAAAAACACAAACAAAAGCACACAGACGCTCCAAGTAAAGTACATAAGATGTGACCGAATAAAAATATAGTTTCAAGAGAAGGAACCTGATAAGTTGTTGATGAAGAAGGGGATGCCTTGGGCATCCCCAAGCTTAGATGCTTGGGTCTTCTTGAAATATGCAGGGATGAACCACCGGGGCATCCCCAAGCTTAGACTTTTCACTCTTCTTGATCATAGTATATCATCCTCCTCTCTTGACCCTTGAAAACTTCCTCCACACCAAACTCGAAACAAACTCATTAGAGGGTTAGTGCATAATCAAAATTTACATGTTCAGAGGTGACACAATCATTCTTAACACTTATGGACATTGCCCAAAGCTACTGGAAGGTAATGGAACAAAGAAATCCACCCAACACAGCGAAAGAAGCAATGCGAAATAAAAGGCAGAATCTGTCAAAACAGAACAGTCCGTAAAGACGAATTTTAAAGTGGCACCAGACTTGCTCAGATGAAAATGCCCAAATTGAATGAAAGTTGCGTACATATCTGAGGATCAAGCACGTAAATTGGAAGATTTTTCTGAGTTACCTACAGAGAGGCAGGTCGAAATTCGTGACAGCAAGAAATCTGTTTCTGCGCAGTAAGCCAAATCTAGTATTGACTTTACTAGCAAAGACTTTACTTGGCACAACAATGCAATAAAATAAGATAAGGAGAGGTTGCTACAGTAGTAACAACTTCCAAGACACAAATATAAAACAAAGTACTGTAGTAAAAAAACACATGGGTTATCTCCCAAGAAGTTCTTTCTTTATAGCCATTAAGATGGGCTCAGCAGTTTTAATGATGCACTCGCAAGAAATAAGAGTTGAAGCAAAAGAGAGCATCAAGAAGCAAATTCAAAACAAATTTAAGCCTAACATGCTTCCTATGCATAGGAATCTTGTAAATAAACAAATTCATGAAGAAAAAAGTAACAAGCATAGGAAGATAGAACAAGTGTAGCTTCAAAAATTTCAGCACATAGAGAGGTGTTTTAGTAACATGAAAACTTCTACAACCATATTTTCCTCTCTCATAATAACTTTCAGTAGCAACATGAGCAAACTCAACAATATAAGTATCACATAAAGCATTCTTATCATGAGTCTCATGCATAAAATTATTACTCTCCACATAGGCATAATCAATTTTATTAGTTGTAGTGGGAGCAAATTCAACAAAGTAGCTATCATTATTATTCTCATCATCAAATATAGGAGGCATATTGTAATCATAATCAAATTTATCCTCCATAACAGGCGGTACTAAAAGACCAATATCATTATAATCATCATAAATAGGAGGCAAAGTATCATCAAAGTAAATTTTCTCCTCAATGCTTGGGGGACTAAAAATATCATGCTCATCAAAGCCAGCTTCCCCAAGCTTAGAATTTTCCATATCATTAGCAACAATGGTGTTCAAAGTGTTCATACTAATATGTTCCACAGGTTTTTTAATTTTCGCATCAAACCATCCATGTCTTAAATCAGGAAATAGAATAAGAAGCTCATTGTTGTCCATTATGCCTAACTAGTGTAAACAAGAAACAAAAAGATGCAATTGCAGGATCTAAAGGAAATAGCTTCAAGCACACACACAATGGCAACAGAAAAGTACTTTACCTGGGACCGGAGTATGAGTGCCTTTTACCTTTCCTCCCCGGCAACGGCGCCAGAAAAGTGCTTGATGTCTACGGGTGCTTCTATTCTTGTAGACAGTGTTGGGCCTCCAAGAGCAGAGGTTTGTAGAACAGCAGCAAGTTTCCCTTAAGTGGATCACCCAAGGTTTATCGAACTCAGGGAGGAAGAGGTCAAAGATATCCCTCTCATGCAACCCTGCAACCACAAAGTAAGAAGTCTCTTGTGTCCCCAACACACCTAATAGGTGCACTAGTTCGGTGAAGAGATAATGAAATACAGGTGGTATGAATGTATATGAGCAGTAGTAACGGCGCCAGAAAAGTGCTTGCTGGCGTGCAGTTGATGGTAGTAATATTGCAGGCAGTAAAGATGCAGTAAAACAGTAAACAAGCAGTGATAGCAGTATTTAGGAACAAGGCCTAGGGATCATACTTTCACTAGTGGACACTCTCAACATTGATCACATAACAGAATAAATAGATAGATGCTAGACTCTACACCCTCTTGTTGGATGATGAACACCACTAACTGTGTAGGATTACACGAACCCTCAATGCCGGAGTTAACAAGCTCCACAATATTCAATGTTCATATTTAAATAACCTTAGAGTGCATAACAGATCAACATAACCAAACCAAGTACTAACATAGCATGCACACTGTCACCTTCACACTACGAAAGGAGGAATAGATCACATCAATACTATCATAGCAATAGTTAACTTCATAATCTACAAGAGATCACAATCATAGCCTACGCCAAGTACTACACGATGCACACACTGTCACTATTACACCGTGCAGGAGGAATAAACTACTTTAATAACATCACTAGAGTAGCACGCAGATATATTGTGATACAAAACACATTGCAATCATAAAGGGATATAAATAAGCACTTCACTATGCCATTCATAACAGTGAATAAGTATTCTGTGAAATATAGCCTAAGAGACCCACACAGTGCACACACTGTCACCTTTACACACGTGGGACAAGGAGTCTCCGGAGATCACATAAGTAAAGTCCACTTGACTAGGATAATGACATCTAGATTACAAGCATCATCATATGAATCTCAATCATGTAAGGCAGCTCATGAGATTATTGTATTGAAGTACATAGGAGAGAGATGAACCACATAGCTACCGGTACAGCCCCGAGCCTCGATGGAGAACTACTCCCTCCTCATGGGAGACAGCAGCGTTGATGAATATGGCGGTGGTGTCGATGGAGGAACCTTCTGGGGGCACTTCCCCGTCCCGGCGGCGTGCCGGAACAGAGACTCCTGTCCCCCAGATCTTGGCTTCGCGATGGTGGCGGCTCTGGAAGGTTTCTCGTACCGTGGCTTTTCCCGTATCGAGGTTTTAGGTCAGGGACCTTTAAATAGGCGAAGAGGCGGAGTCGGAGGGTCGACGAGGCGGTGACACAACAGGGGGCGCGGCCCAGGCCCTGGCCACGCCGCCCTATCATCTGGGCCCACCAGGGCTCCCCTCTGGTGGCTCTCGGGTGTTCTGGAAGCTTCGTGGGAAAATAGGATGCTGGGCGTTGATTTCGTCCGATTCCGAGAATATTTCCTTACTAGGATTTCTGAAACCAAAAACAGCAGAAAACAGCAACTGGCCCTTCGGCATCTCGTCAATAGGTTAGTTCCGGAAAACGCATAATAATGACATAAAGTATGCATAAAACATGTAGATATCATCAATAATGTGGCATGGAACATAAGAAATTATCGATACGTCGGAGACGTATCACACGACACTTCACCTTTATGGGCCTAGGGGAATGCATCTTGTACTCGTTTTCCAATTGCGGGGTTGCCGGAGTGACAGAAACCTGAGCCCCCGTTGGTATATCGATGCAGGAGGGATAGCAGGATCTCAGAGTTTAAGGCTGTGGTTAGATTTATCTTAATTACTTTCTTGTAGTTGCGGATGCTTGCAACGGGTATAATCACAAGTATGTATTAGTCCTAGGAAGGGCGGTACATTAGCATAGGTTCACCCACACAACACTTATCAAAACAATGAAGATTAATTAGCCGTATGTAGCGAAAGCACTAGACTAAAATCCCGTGTGTCCTCGAGAACGTTTGGTCATTATAAGTAAACAAACCGGCTTGTCCTTTGTGCTAAAAAGGATTGGGCCACTCGCTGCAATTATTACTCTCGCACTTTAGTTACTCGTACTTTATTCATCTGTTACATCAAAACCCCCTGAATACTTGTCTGTGAGCATTTACAGTGAATCCTTCATCGAAACTGCTTGTCAACACCTTCTGCTCCTCGTTGGGATCGACATTCTTACTTATCGAAGATACTACGATACACCCCCTATACTTGTGGGTCATCAAGACTATTTTCTGGCGCCGTTGCCGGGGAGTGAAGCACTATTGGTAAGTGGAATTGGTAAGGGAAATTTTTACTGTTTGTGCTGATTTTATTTCTGCCTGCTGCTATAATTCATTATGGAGAGATCTTCTCTTGAGTGTTTATTTGGGAAATCTACTACTACTGCAAAGATAGTGGATGAAGCGCCAGGTAAGGAAGAAATACCATACAAAATACCTATGAAAATTATTGAACGTGTAGTGGGTAACCGTTATACAGGGGATGGAACTGTCCACCCTGGAGATCATTTACTGTTCTTACATGAATTATGTGGTTTATTCAAGTGTGCAGGTATTGCTATGGATGAAGTGAGGAAGAAATTATTCTCTATATCGCTGTCTGGTAAAGCAGCGCATTGGTATAAATTACTGGATAATGGGGATTCTCTTGAATGGAATGATATTGTGCCCCGGTTTTATTCTAAGTTCTATCCTCCAAGTGAGATTCACAAAGATCGGAATCGCATATATAATTTTTGGCCTCATGAAGGAGAGAGTATTGCCCAAGCGTGGGGAGATTGAAGTCTTTAATGCTCAAATGCCCCATTCATGAGCTTCCTGGTAATATTATTATTGATAATTTCTATGCAAGACTTTCTTTTCAAGACAAGACCTTGCTGGATACTTCTTGTTCTGGATCATTTACACGCAACAAGGAAGAGTTTAAAAGGGACCTTCTCAATCGGATCCAAGAAAATACTGAAGGATGGGAGAACGACAAGGATAGAGAATCAGGTATAAATTATGATTATAAATGCATTGAAGCTTTTATGGATACTGATAAATTTCGTAATATGAGTGCTACTTATGGTCTTGATTCTCAAGTTGCTGCAAATCTTTATAAAGCTTTTGCTTCTCATTATGAATTGCCTAAGAATAACTTTGATAAGTATCATGAACCGTATAAAGATAAAATTGATTCATCTATAAATAAATGTGTTGTAGTAAAAACTGTTGATCATGTTATTCCTGAAGCTTATATTGAAAAAACTCCTTTCCCTGCTAAAATGAAGGAGTACTCTGTTATAAATAGTGCGGTTCATAAAAGTGAAAAGAAACCTATAGAACCTGAAGAACAAATAAAAGTTGAACCTGCTGTTGCAATTATTAAAGATCTTGTGACTGAAAATGTGGAGGATGGTCATATTATTTTCTGTGAAGATGCTTCTAATATTGTTTCGCATCCTAATAAGTCTAGGAAAGCTAGTGTTCCTATGCTCTCTGTTAGAATTGGTGATCATTGTTATTATGGTTTATGTGATATTGGTGCAAGTATTAGTGCTATTCCTTATGAGCTTTATACGGAGATCATGCATGAAATTGGTTCTTGTGAACTTGAAGATATTGATGTGGTTATTCGGCTAGCTAATAGAGAAACTATCTCTCCTATTGGTATTATTCGAGATGTGGAAGTTCTATGTGGTAAGATTAAATATCCTGCTGACTTTTTAGTACTTGGTTCTGCTGCTAGTAAGTATTGTCCTATTATTTTTGGTAGACCTTTTCTAAATACTTGTGGAGCTATTATAGATTGCAAGAAAGAGAAAATTTTGACTAAATTTGCTGGTGAATCTTATGAGTTTAATTTCTCTAAATTTGCCAAAACTCCTTATAAAGCTGATTTGCCTAATAATGATTTTAGAGTTGAACAGTGTGCGTCTATTGCTCTTGCTCCTAATAATCCATTGCAGCAACATTTGGAGAATAGTGAGAGTGAAGTTTTTAGGGAAGAAAGAGATGAGCTTGATGAAATTTTCCTTCGTCAACCTATTCTTAAGCATGATTTACCGGTGGAAGATCTGGGTAGAACACCACCGCCAAAGGAAGATCCTGTCTTTGATTTAAAACCATTGCCTGATAATCTTAAATATGCTCATATTGATGATAAGAAAATATATCCTGTTATTATTAGTTCTAAGCTTTCAGAGTTTGAAGAAGAAAGGTTATTGGAAATACTGAAGAAACACCGAGGTGCTATTGGCTACACTCTTGATGACTTGAAGGGGATTTCTCCCTCTATTTGCCAACACGCCATTAATATGGAAGATGATGCGAAGCCTATTGTTGAACCTCAGCGTCGTCTAATTCCTAAGATGAAGGATGTGGTAAGAAATGAGGTATTAAGACTCCTTGAAGCTGGTATTATATATCCTATTGCTGATAGTAGATGGGTTAGTCCTGTGCATTGTGTTCCTAAGAAAGGAGGAATGACCGTTGTGCCTAATGATAATGATGAGCTCATACCTCAAAGAGTAGTTGTAGGGTATAGAATGTGCATTGGTTATCGAAAAGTTAATAAGGTTACTAAGAAAGATCATTACCCTTTGCCTTTTATTGATCAAATGTTAGAAAGGTTATCTAAAAATACTCATTTTTGCTTTCTTGATGGTTATTCTGGGTTTTCACAAATTGCTGTTAAAACTAAAGATCAAGAGAAAACCACTTTCACTTGTCCTTATGGAACTTATGCTTATAGGCGTATGTCTTTTGGTTTATGTAATGCTCCTGCTACTTTTCAAAGATGCATGTCTGCTATTTTTCATGGCTTTTGTGAGAGTATTGTAGAGGTATTCATGGACGATTTTTCCGTCTATGGAAATTCTTTTGATAATTGCTTGCGGAACCTTGATAAAGTTTTGCAGAGATATGAAGAAACTAACCTTGTTCTTAATTGGGTGAAATGTCACTTTATGGTTAATGAAGGAATTGTATTGGGACATAAAATTTCCGAGAGAGGTATTGAAGTTGATAGAGCTAAAGTTGAAGCCATTGAGAAGATGCCCTATCCTAGGGATGTTAAAGGTATTCGTAGTGTTCTTGGTCATGCTGGGTTTTATAGGAGGTTTATTAAAGACTTCTCTAAGATTTCGAAGCCTCTTACTAATCTTCTTCAAAAAGATGTACCTTTTGTTTTTGATGATGATTGTAAGGAAGCTTTTGAAACTCTAAAAAGAGCCTTAACAACTGCCCCTATAGTTGAACCTCCTGATTGGAACTTACCATTTGAAATTATGTGTGATGCTAGTGATTTTGCTGTAGGCGTTGTTCTTGGACAGCGAGTAGATAAAAAACTGAATGTTATTCATTATGCTAGTAAAACTCTTGATGCTGCTCAAAGAAATTATGCTACTACTGAAAAGGAATTGTTAGCTGTAGTCTTTGCTTGTGATAAGTTTAGATCTTATATCGTTGATTCAAAAGTTACTATTCATACTGATCATGCTGTAATTAGATACCTTATGACAAAGAAAGATGCTAAGCCAAGGCTTATTAGATGGGTACTTCTGTTGCAAGAATTTGATTTACATATTGTAGATAGGAAAGGTGCTGATAATCCTGTTGCTGATAATTTGTCTAGATTGGAAAATATCGCTTATGATCCTGTTCCTGTTAATGATAGTTTTCCAAATGAACAATTGGCTGTAATAAAGGTGAGCTCGCGAGATAGTCCTTGGTATGCTGATTATGCTAACTTTATTGTTTCCAAGTACTTGCCTCCAACCTTTTCAGCTCAGCAAAGGAGGAAATTCTTTTATGATTTGAGGCATTATTTTTGGGATGACCCACACTTATATAAAGAAGGAGTGGATGGTATTCTGCGAAGATGCGTTCCCGAATATGAGCAACAAGAGATATTGAGTAAATGTCATGGGAGTGCTTATGGAGGACATCACGCCGGAGATAGAACCACGCAAAAGGTTCTACAATCAGGTTTTTATTGGCCAACTCTCTTCAAAGATGCAAGGAAGTTTATTTTATCTTGTGATGAATGTCAAAGGGTTGGTAATATCTCCAGACGCAATGAAATGCCTATGAATTATACTCTTGTTATTGAACCGTTTGATTGTTGGGGATTTGACTTCATGGGACCTTTTCCCTCTTCAGAAGGTAACACTCATATACTTGTTGCTGTTGATTATGTTACTAAATGGGTGGAAGCCATACCTACAAAAAGTGCTGATGGTGAGACCTCTCTAAGAATGCTTTTAGATATTATTTTTCCTAGATTTGGAGTTCCTAGATATATTATGACAGATGGAGATTCTCATTTTATTCATGGTGGTTTTAGAAAAACTCTTGCTAAATATGATATTAATCATAGAATTGCTTCCGCTTATCATCCTCAAACTAGTGGGCAAGTAGAACTATCAAATAGAGAAATTAAATCTATCTTGCAAAAGACTGTTAATAAAACTAGAAAGAATTGGGCTAGTAAATTGAAGGAAGCACTATGGGCTTATAGAACTGCTTATAAAAACCCCATGGGAATGTCACCTTATAAAATGGTTTATGGAAAAGCTTGTCATTTACCTTTAGAACTAGAGCACAAAGCTTATTGGGCTGTTAGAGAACTAAACAAAGATCCTAAACTAGCCGGTGATAAGAGGTTGTTGCAATTAAGTTCTCTAGATGAATGGAGAAGTGAAGCTTATGAAAATGCTAAACTCTTTAAAGAGAAAGTTAAGAAATGGCATGATAGAAGGATTATCAAAAGAGAGTTTAATATCGGGGATAAAGTCCTATTGTATCGGTCTCGTCTCAGATTCTTTGCAGGGAAATTACTCTCGAAATGGGAAGGACCATATGTTGTTGAGGAGGTGTATCGTTCAGGAGCAATTAAAATTAGTTCTCTCCAAGGCAATGCCACGCAAGTGGTGAATGGACAAAGACTCAAGCATTATATCTCAGGTGATTCTTATAATGTAGATGTTGATGTTATTCGAGTGGAAACACCAGAGGCTTTCATCAAAGGTCAAATTGACAGTCCGCCAGAACTCGACTTTGAATAGGTAACAGTACAGGTAATAAAAAGTTCGCGATTTACTTTCCGAGCAATGTTTTTGCTGTTTTTGAAAAATATGAAAAATTACGAGATCGAAACGGAGTGGAGGAGACGCACGAGGGCGTGCCCCCATAGGCCGGCGCGGCCAGGCCTTGGCCCGCGCCGCCCTATGAGCTGGCCGCCTCGTCGCCCCTCTCCGACTCTGGTTCGACCTGGTACTTTCCTTATGACATAAAAATTCCTGCTATATAATCCCCCGGACCCCTGGAGGTCCGTATATCGTTTTCTCGACGTGTTTTGTTTCGAGTTGTTTCTGCCAGGATTTGCTTCGGATCTAGAGGTATCATGTCTTCGTCAAAAACTCCAAAGGACAGCTCCTGCAAGCATTTTGACAACTTGTACATGAACGAGCTGAGGATGCATCCCAAGGAGTTGCTGCTCGTTGATGGGGAGCTGCAGATCAAAGATGTCCAGGGTCCTAAAGGAGAAGGAAGCTTGGAAGACAGGATGGAGAAGCTAGAACAAGAGGTCTTCAACTACAAGAAGATGGCTGAGCGTGAGGTGGATATCTTCCACAAGATTGTGTCTGAACTCATTGCTGAACACGAGAAGGAAACTGCAAAGCTATGGGCGACATCCTCTCGCTCCACGACACCACCAACAAACTCCAAGCTCAACTCTATGACGTTCAGAATCAGAACTGTGAGTATGAAAACAGGTTTAAACACATAAGCTATGCTGCTAGTTTCAGGATTCCCGAGACCAAGATGTCGTTTGTTGATGGAGAGCCTCTTCCTTGGAAGCCTGATGATGGGAATTCATCACCACCATCGCCAAAGGAGTAATTCATCATCGGTATTGGCATCCCCTTGGTTTGTTCCAAGCTTGGAGGAGTGTCGCGGTATCACATCATCACTACCTTTTTTTTACTTTTTACTATCAAGTATTGTCATATCATGAGTAGGGAAGTTATCATATAAGATGGGTTGCAGTGTGGAAGTATCTCTCCTTTAGTCGGTTGTCTATGTATCCCTTGGTGTGAGTTATCGTTATGAAATATTAATGAGAAGTCTTATCATTTACATATTGCACACCTTATTTTAGTTTCCAATTTCTATTATATGATTGATCTTGATTTTAGTATTGGTACCACTTTGGGAGCATTGAGTAAATCTATTTGGTTTTGGCAAACTTAGCATTGGTCAATAGCAACAACACCTTGAGGTTTAAGTAGAAAAGAGAAATATATATAGTTGTTTCATTGTCTTCCTTTCTTGTTAGCTCATAGCTTATTATTCTGAAGTTAAAATTGTTTGTGCTTACAAGAAAGATGCATGATTGTTTCTATCACATGTATATTCGTTTGTTTCCCTCAACTTTTGTGCTTGCTAATTAACCTTGCTAGCCAAAGACCTGTACTGAGAGGGAATGCTTCTCGTGCATCCAAACCTCAACCCAAACCTATGCCATTTGTGTCCACCATATCTACCTACTACATGGTATTTCCCTGCCATTCCAAAGTAAATTGCTTGAGTGCTACCTTTAAAATTTCTATCCTTACCTCTGCAATATATAGCTCATGGGACAAATAGCTTAAAAACTATCGTGGTGAAGAATATGTACTTATGTGTCTTATTTCTTAGTAAGTTGCTTGTTGAGCGGTAACCATGTTTTCTGGGGACGCCATCAACTCTTTTACCTTTGTTGAATATCATGTGAGTTGCTATGCATGTTCGTCTTGTCTGAAGTAAGGGCGGTTTTCACAATCAAATAGTTTGAGTATGCATACTGTTAGAGAAGAACATTGGGCCGCTAACTAAAGCCATGATTCATGGTGGAAGTTTCAGTATGGACAGCTAATCCTCAATCTCTTATGAGAATAATAATTGTTGTTGAATGCTTATGCATTAAAGAGGAGTCCATTATCTGTTGTCTATGTTGTCCCGGTATGGATGTCTAAGTTGAGAATAATCAAAAGCGAGAAATCCAATGCGAGTTTTCTCCTTAGACCTTTGTACAGGCGGCATAGAGGTACCCCTTTGTGACACTTGGTTGAAACATATGCTATGCAATGATAATTTGTGTTAATCCAAGCTAATTAGGACAAGGTGCGAGCACTATTAGTATACTATGCATGAGGCTTGCAACTTATAAGATGTCTTATACATAACACATATGCTTTATTACTACCGTTGAAAAAATTGTTTCTTGTTTTCAAAATGAAAAGCTCTAGCACAAAAATAGTAATCCATGCTTCCCTCTGCGAAGGGTCTGTCTTTTACTTTATGTTGAGTCAGTAAACCTATTCCCCTCCATCTTAAGCAAGCATTTGAGTTGTTGTGATCAAACCATTATATTGTGATTTATTTCATCATGTCTTTTACTCTTCCTTGTTTAGTACAAGTTTTATCTGAATGAATATAGCTTTGGAAGTTATCAATGATTACTATGTTTGAGTATGCAAGTTTACCATAAGCTTTAATATGAAACCGCTGCTCCATAGATGAGTATAATCTGTTAATTGTTCTCTGACCAAGAACAAAGTTTGCCATCACCAATTATGATTTCTTATGCACCTTTATTTGTGATTACCTTATACTTGTTTCAAGTTGATTTATATGAGGAAGTTGTTCACTAGAATGTCTTGTGTGAATGAATATGATGCTTCTTGTCCGTGTTTGATTTATCGACTCTTCACTCCATAAACATGTGGTCCTGTTTACCGAGTTCAGTTTCGCTTGGGGACAAGCGAAGTCTAAGCTTCGGGGGAGTTGATACGTCCAATTTGCATCACTATTTTATATCATAATTTGATGTTATTCATTGATATATTTCATATTTGGAGATAATACTTATGTTATTTCATCTATTTTGCATGTTTCATGATTATTGGAGGATCGCGCACCGGAGCCAGGATTCTGCTGGAAAAAGCACCGTCAGAATGCAA
Organism: Lolium perenne; assembly: GCF_019359855.2. NCBI lineage: Eukaryota > Viridiplantae > Streptophyta > Magnoliopsida > Poales > Poaceae > Lolium > Lolium perenne. The sequence goes on from NC_067245.2 coordinate 267,335,214, forward strand.
TATTTCGGAAGATCAACAGTTGACGGAAATTATACAAAAAATCCTATTTTTCCAGATGACAGTAAATAAAGTAAAGCAAGTAACTAATTTTTTTGTATTTTTGATATAGAGAAAGCAAACAAAGCAGTAAATAAAGTAAAGTAAAGCAAGACAAAAACAAAGTAAAGAGATTGGATGTGGGAGACTCCCCTTGCAGCGTGTCTTGATCTCCCCGGCAACGGCGCCAGAAAAATTGCTTGATGGCGCGTGGGACACACACGTCTATTGGGAACCCCAAGAGGAAGGTGTGATGCGTACAGCAGCAAGTTTTCCCTCGGTAAGAAACCAAGGTTATCGAACCAGTAGGAGTCAAGGGCCACGTGAAGGTTGTTGGTGACGGAGTGTAGTGCGGCGCAACACCAGGGATTCCGGCGCCAACGTGGAACCTGCACAACACAATCACAGTACTTTGCCCCAACTTAACAGTGAGGTTGTCAATCTCACCGGCTTGCTGTAAACAAAGGATTAAACGTATGGTGTGGAGAATGATGTTTGTTTGCGAAGAACAGTAAAGAACAGAGTTTGCAGTAGATTGTATTTCAGATGTAAAAGAATGGACCGGGGTCCACAGTTCACTAGTGGTGTCTCTCCAATAAGATAAATAGCATGTTGGGTGAACAAATTACAGTTGGGCAATTGACAAATAGAGAGGGCATAACAATGCACATACATATCACGATGACTACTATGAGATTTAATCAGGGCATTACGACAAAGTACATAGACCGCTATCCAGCATGCATCTATGCCTAAAAAGTCCACCTTCCTGTTAGCATCCGCACCCCTTCCAGTATTAAGTTGCAAACAACAGACAATTGCATTAAGTATGGTGCGTAATGTAATCAACACAAATATCCTTAGACAAAGCATCGATGTTTTATCCCTAGTGGCAACAGCACATCCACAACCTTAGAACTTTCTCACATCCTTTGTCCTGCATTCAATGGAGGCATGAACCCACTATCGAGCATAAATACTCCCTCTTGGAGTTACAAGTATCAACTTGGCCAGAGCCTCTACTAGCAACGGAGAGCATGCAAGAACATAAACAACACATATATGATAGATTGATAATCAACTTGACATAGTATTCCATATTCATCGGATCCCAACAAACACAACATGTAGCATTACAAATAGATGATCTTGATCATGATAGGCAGCTCACAAGATCTAACATGATAGCACAAGAGGAGAAGACAACCATCTAGCTACTGCTATGGACCCATAGTCCAAAGATGAACTACTTACACATCAATCCGGAGGCGATCATGGTGATGAAGACTCCTCCGGGAGATGATTCCCCTCTCCGGCAGGGTGCCGGAGGCGATCTCCTGAATCCCCCGAGATGGGATTGGCGGCGGCAGCGTATCTGGAAGGTTTTCCGTATCGTGGCTCTCGGTACAGGGGTTTTCGCGACGAAGGCTATAAGTAGGCGGAAGGGCAGGGTTGGAGGCGGCGCAGGGGCCCCACACCATAGGCCGGCGCGGGCCCCATGTAGGCCGCGCCGCCCTATGGTTACGGGCCCTCGTGGCCCCACTTCGTATCCCCTTCGGTCTTCTGGAAGCTCCGTGGAAAAATAAGACCCTGGGCGTTGATTTCGTCCAATTCCGAGAATATTTCCTTTGTAGGATTTCTGAAACCAAAAACAGCAGAAAACAACAACTGGCTCTTCGGCATCTTGTCAATAGGTTTGTGCCAGAAAATGCATAATAATGATGTAAAGTGTGTATAAAACATGTGAGTATTGTCATAAAAGTAGCATGGAACATAAGAAATTATAGATACGTTTGAGACGTATCAGCCCACATAGACAACAGAAAGACACATATATAATGTGTTAGTTCATGAAGAATAATTGACAGTTCTTACCATACCACAAGATTCCATGTGGTACATTCTTTATGCTTCATGTGTTGACCAATTTGAAACCAATCTTAACTCTTTGTATTGGTCAACCATGTATTTTCTCCTGCTCGATCACAATATCTTGGGGCACATAATAATCACCCATCTGATTGCATGCTCGAAGTCTTGGTCAACCATGAATCAACTCATGAGACATTATGACTTCGACATATATTCATATCTTGATTTCTTATCTTGAAAACAAACTCTCAAGATCTTGATCATCCACACAAGAAGTTCATCTTCATTTCTTAGTCTTTATTATATCATATTCATCTCTTCAAATCGATGATCTTGATGCCAATGCTTAAGGTATATATTTATCTTCATGAAATCCATACTTGAATAACGGCACATGATCTTCAAGAAATACTTATCAAATATTCCTTCATATAAAACTTTACAATAAGGATTATCATAAGTTACCAAAACCAAACATATATACGGGCAAATGTACCCTGACAACAACCCTATTTGCTTACGTAGGTTCCTATGGAGTCTCCGCTCGTAGGATGTGGGTAAATCATAGAATCTAACTACCCGGTAGTAGCTCTGGAAATCTGGGCTATATAAGGCACTAGAGGGAACTTATTTCACTACCATAATTCTGGAACTTACTTCGGACAGAATGAAAACCCAGACACAACCTGGAGTATCCAGATCCTCCTAGCTACCACACAAGAAGTCCATTTTCATTTCTTCTTCTACCAGGTTAGGTGCATGTCAGTGATTTTATTTCACAATCGTAATTCTGGAACTTACTTCAGACAGAATGAAAACACAGAGACAACCTGGAGTATCCGGATCCTCCTAGCTACCACACAAGAAGTCCATTTTCATTTCTTATTCTACCGGGTTAGGTGCATGTTAGTGACTTGGAGTTATTTATGACAAGGTCGGGGTGATGGGCGACTGGCCCTTCGCAGAAGGGGTTTAAGCACCAATCAGAGACAATGGATAATGTACTAGTGATTTATTTTGGTATCACTCGTTAACTTGTTATTTGAAGTTGTATTCCTGTCATTATGTTTATTTGATAGGTTAAGTGAAACCATGAACTTGGTCCATTTTTGTCCATAAGAAACAAGTTGTAATTTACTTTACATGCTCCTTTATGTTTAGTTTTAACTAAATCCAAAAATTTAAAAATACTTTGCACTCCATCTTTACTTTATTTTACTTTTTTTGTATTGCTTACCCGCCATTGTGGCTAACAAACTCTTCGGTGGAGTTAGAAAGCACATGATAGCCACCCCCCCCCCCCCCCCCCCCCAAATTCCATGTTCAACGAGAAATACAAGGTAAAACTATTTCTTTTCCATTTGGGAATTTGCTACCTAGGGCTAGGTACCCCTTCAACTTCCGATTCAAGCCGACTTAAACTCTTTTACCTAGTATTTCTCACCAAACATGGATTTTTGGTGTACAAACCGGTTTCAGAGTTTTTGTTTGATATTTTTTTATCGCCACTTTCGTTGGCATTTTTGCATGTATCTTTCTGGGCCGTGAGTTGACTTTGATGAAACATGGACTTTTAAATTTGAAGTCACGTACTATCATTGCTCATTATTTGTTCTACTAACGTTCGCACGTGTCATTTTATTGGGGGTGTGTTGCTATCCGTGGGTAGCAAGTCATTTTTCCGTTTTTTTTTTTTTTTGAAATGGAGGACAGTGCCCCAGCCTCTACATCGATAGATGCATACGGCGTTTATTTAATTATTGAAAGTATTGTCTTACAAAAGATTACATCATGGGTCGCTCAGGGTCGATACATGAATCAACCATCTAAAAATAAAAGACAACATGAAGCAACTATACACTAACATGTTAATCTACGATCAAAACGCCAACTGCTGGTTTTATAAATCCCGCGCAACCCTCTCTAGACGGCTGCACCCAATACCCATATCCTTGCGCTTCTCCATTGGTTATAGGTAGAACCACATACGAATCCAATGAGTAGCCATTGAAACAACCTGCATAAAAGAAGTAGATTTTGCCTTGTTAAAAATATAATCATTTCTTGTGTTCCAGATCGCCCATAATAAAGCGCGCACACCAACTCTTATATGCGTTTATTCACCTTTGGTGCCCCGGATAACCAATTTCCAAACATATTTGTGATATTAGTAGGCGGAGTAATATTAAAGGCCATATAAAAAAATTGCCACACAATTTTAAATAATGGGCAGGATATGAAAAGATGTTGTTTTGACTCATCTTCGTCACGAAAACAACATTTTTTACTCCCTTGTCAATTCCTTCTCGCTAGATTATCCTTAGTAAGCAACACTTTTTTAAGAAAGAACCACACAAAATTCTAATTTTAAGTGGTACCTTAATCTTCCAAATATATTTACGAAGGAATTTAGTATGGTCATCCATATAGTCTAGATACATGGATTTGACCGAAAAATGCCCGATTTAGTTAACTTCCAAACAAAAGTGTCGGGCTTTGTGGTTAAGTGAATATTAATAAGCCTGCTGCAAAGGTGCGTCCAACTAACCTCCCTATTGCCCGTGATCGCTTGCCTAAAACCTATGTTCAAAGACAATTGACCCATAACTGTAGAAGGATAGAGAGGGAGAGAGATATGCGGAATATGATGGATATTGTATTGCACCTCATGGGCGAGTATATATAGAGTACAAGACTTGGAAGCTAAGAAACCTCCTAGGGAGAATATGGAAACAATCCTAATACAATCCCGTGTAATCTATAACTACCAAATATACTCTAACACTCCCCCGCAGTCGTAGCGGTAGCGACGTGAACAACAGTAGCGTCGTGAACGGTCAGACTGGAGAGAAGCCGAAGGTAGGAACCAACGGGCTGACACTCCCCCGCAGTCATAGCAGGAGCATCGTGGACGGAGTTGCGTCGCGGATGCTTGGACTGTAGAGGAAGCTGGTGAGGTGCAGGCGAGGTGGTAGCCCTTGTGCCGATGTCGAGGGAGCCGAGAGCGTTGGGCGGTGCAACCTTGGTCGGGATAGCCGCGCGAGGGGATGCCGTGGTCGATGTCGTGGTCGGGTGCCGGTGTCGAGGTAGCCGCACATGAAGCCGCAAGCGCATAGTGCGCGAGGAGAGTGACGGAGACGCGTCGAGGCAGTCGTGGAGATGGTCGATGCCGAAGTCGATGCAGTCTGAGCCGTCGAGGACGAGGTGCTGCCCTAGTTTTGCCAGAACTAGGCGCACGTCGGGGACGAAGGCATACTCCGATTTTGCCAGAACCGAGTACGCAAAGACGAAGTCGGCGACGCGGTCGAGGCAGTCGTAGAGGCGATGCCGAAGAAGACGTTGTCGAAGCCGATGAAGACGAGACATCCGACGCGAGTTTGCCAGACTCGGGAACGTGTCGGGGACGAAGGCACTTCCGGTGTTGCCAGTACCGGGCATGCGAAGGTAGGGAACATTACAAAGTGCGCGCCATGTCGGAGTACACTAGTAGAGGAGGTCTCGACGATGGGTGTCGGAGGAGAGGAGCAGGTGGTGTAGTCGGGGAAGAGGCGAGTCTCGACGACGGGTGTCGGAGTAGAGTAGCAGGTGACGTAGTCGGGGAAGAGGCGAGGACGCTGGCGGCGAAGCTGTAGTGTACGAAGACGTAGAAGGCGGCTAACCCAGCGGTGACCAGGGGTGGTCATGCTGGACGCCTAGACGGGCGTTGCGGTGGTCGGCGAGCTCAGCGCGACCTGGAGCGGTTGGCGAGCCCAGCGGCGACCTGGGGTGGGGGCGCGGCGGCGGTACACGAAGTAGGCGAGGAAGACCCAGCGGCGTGACGAAGACCATGCGCGGATGGAGGCGACCCGCGCCGAAGGGGTGGCGCTGTGGTGGCCTCGGACATCGACGCGCGGGGGACGGCGAAGGCGACCGCGTGCGGCGACGCTACGGCCTGAGGGGCCGGCGTAGCTGCAGGGCGCGAGTCGGTGCAGCGGCGGGACGCCACCAGCGATGTACGCGCCTCAGAAGGCGCGTCGTTGGCTAGCAGCGTGGACCAAAGGCGGCGGCGCTGTGACCCGAAGGGCCGACGCAGCGGCAACCCGATGCTCAATCGGTGGTAGGCGCGTGCTCGGGGACGTGCTTGGCGGAGACGTGCGCGCGGTCGGTTGATCAGACCGACGGCGGCGTTGTACGCGCCATGGCGTGGACGACGTGCCGCAGATTGGAGTCGTTGGCGACGTTGTCGGTGATGTCCCGGGCGATGACGGTGAAGACGGACCAGCGATGGAGACCGCGCGGGCGAGACAGTTGCTGCGTCGCACGTAGGCGTCCCGTGTGTGACGCATGCGGCCGTGCCGCGCAGTTGATGAAGATGGCTGGTGCAGTCGATGCCGTTGTCGGAGTAGAGGCGCGCGGTGACGGCGGCGGTGGGCGACTCAATTCGATCTATGATTGGTAAACAAAAAAGGAAAACGCCGCTCGAGCGACCGGCGGAGCAAAAAGAAAACCAATCTACGGATTGGAAAAAAAAAGACTCGAGGGCAGCGGATCAACAGATCGGCGAACGAACCCTCATACGGGTTGCGCGGCCCCCGGAGTAGGCCATGGAGATTGACCTCCCCGGGGGCGGCGCGGGCGGAAGCTTGTGCGGCGGCTAGGTCAAGGAGCGTGCCGCTCTGATACCATGTATAAGGATAGAGAGGGAAAGAGATATGCGGAATATGATGGATATTGTATTGCACCTCATGGGCGAGTATATATAGAGTACAAGACTAGGAAGCTAAGAAACTTCCTAGGGAGAATATGGAAACAATCCTAATACAATCCCGTGTAATCTATAACTACCAAATATACTCTAACAATAACAGTAGCCACTGAAACTTGTTTAGCGTGCACTACGTTATAAAGGAAGGGATACTGCTGAAAAAGAGGCGTGTCTTCTAACCACATGTCTTCCCTAAAGCGGGTCTGTTCACCACTGCCCACTTTGAAAGAGCTCCTACTAAAAAAATCCTCCTTATTTTTAATGAAACCTTTCCAAAAGGGAGAATCATTTGTCATAGTCATTTTTCCGTGGAGGCATGTTATGGGTGAAGTTGTTGGTTTCTTAAGCTCTTCCGATCTCATAATTCGAAATAAAATGTAAAATTTCAAAAATATAATTCAAACTCTTCCGATTTTTTGCACCAGTATGACAGTACGCCCTACGCCGATACCCCATCACCTTGTGATGTAAGCAACAAAGTCATCAAGGCCTTTGCTCGAGGAGCCACCCTCCCCTACGGAGGCACGGACAGCCTCACCGAGCACCTTCGCCCGGTGCCGCACCACCATCCCATTGTCCGAGACCATCGCCTCCTCGATCACCTCCTGGATGGCGGCCGCTGGTACAACCTCACTGTGCTTCTCCCATGGCCTCACAAGGAGGCCCACCTTGAGGTACTTGCAGAGAAAGTCCGCGTCCCACGGCTGGTCGGAGTGCATTGGCCAGGCGAGGATCGGCTTGCCGTGGCTTAAGCTCTCCATGGTCGAGTTCCAGCCGCAGTGGCTCATGAAGGCCGCCGTGGCAGCGTGCGCCAGGATCTCCAGCTGCGGCGCCCACCCGGTGATCACCAGCCCCATCCCCTCAGTGTCTGCAGTGAACTTCGACAGCAGCTTCTCGTAGGGACTCTCGCCGCCTGACTCTGCAAATATGTCGGCTCGGTCGGCGTCGCGTAATACCCAGATGAACCTCTGCTTGCTGCCCTTGAGTGCCGCGGCCATCTCAGCAATCTGCTCTACCCGAAAAGACGACGTGGTTCCAAAGGACACATAGAGCACCGACGCCGGTGGCTGCTTGTCGAGCCACTCCATGCACTCGTGCCGCGTCTTCCCCGGCGGTGTCCTGGCGCTCGCGTCCAGCAGCGGGTTCAGCGGCCCGACCGCGAAGAGCTTCTGGTCCTTGAACTCCGGGTACTCGGCGATGGCGTCGATGAACTCGCCCTCGAGCGCGCGGCACGTGTTCATGACAAGGCCGGCGGAGGCGACGCCTCCCGCTTCCTGCAGCTCCTTCTCCGTCCTGAACACGTACTCCACGAACTCCTTGGACATGCAGACGTCGATGGGAAGGAACTGCAGGCCGTGGTCGGTGATGAGCCTGTGGCCGGCGTCCAGCCACCCGATGTTGTAGGAGATCGCGACGCACTGCAGCCCGAAAGCCTCGCCGTTGCTGAACCGCGCCGCCTCGACCGCGGCGAAGGAGTTGAGCTTGTCGTAGACGACGACGACGCGGCGGTGGGTGGCGGAGAGCGTCTGCAGGAGGACGCCGAGAGGGGCGCGCGCGGCGGTGGTGAAGGTCTCGAACATCGGCATCAGGTGGTTCGGGAACGGGGACGGGGCGGTCGGGTCGGGGGGCGGGGACTCGTAGGTGGAGACGTCGAGGTCGTGGAATTTGATGGAGCCGAGCGCGTCGGGGTCCCAGCCGTGCACGCGCGACCGCGCCTGCCGGACGTGCGCCGCCGGCGCCGCGTAGTGCACCGAGATCCCCCGCTTCGCGACCAGCAGGGACAGGTGCATCAGCTGGTTCAGGTGCCCCTGCGCGGGGAAGGGCACCGCGACGAAGGCCACCGATTCCAGCGAGTCAACCGCCATTGATTTTCTTGGTTCGTACAGACTTTTAGCGTAGAAGGAAGATTGACACTGGCGCTATATATAATCTACTACGAGGGATCTCTCCGCCAACAAATTAGTGAGTAGCAGCAATACTGAGCTTCGTCCAATTAGTCAAGGCCAAGACGCATTAGAGCCAATTTTTTCACATTGGTGGCGTCGCAATACATGATCCCGGATCATGGATATGATAGAATATGTCCCAGCTTCTCTATGAGAAGCCGCCCGATCATTGGCCGTAGCAGCACGAATGCAGTGACGTAAGGACGAAGCAAAGTTAGCGCCACACAGAACAGGAATGGAGGAGCTGCGCAGGCTAGCTACATGCTGCCCGCCGGACTGCCGGAAGGGGCGCGCCGCCTATCTTCGTCATCGGTGACGACTGACGCCGGCCGATCTCTTGGAGCAAAATATCGTCATGTGTACCCGGTCATCGGGAGTTTTTGCCAGACGAGCGTACGCGACACTTGGAGGTTGGAACCTCACGGTGGAGCGGCCACACCGCGGCGGTCGAGCGTCCGGCTTCGCTACGGCAAGCAGGGAAAATGCCATCGCCGTCTGCGTCAGAGTACAAAAACTCCCACCGTGCTTTGTTCTTGCTCCGCCGAAAGAATATGCGTGCGATCGAACGACACGCATGGCTCGATCTCATGGCGTGTCGGTAAGTGCCGGACATGAGAACGAATCAACGCTTGATAACCGATATGTGAATACAGGAAGGAGAGGCGGCTGTCAAAGATTCCGGCAGTTTGAATAATAACTTTATTGGTTGCTAATTGTCAACAAAGGGTCCATAGCTCAGTGGTAGAGCAATTGACTGCAGATCAATAGGTCACCGGTTCGAACCCGGTTGGGCCCTTCATTTCGTTAATTATGCCACAGTTTTTTTTTGCGTCAACTGCCGTTGGTGATTTTTACATCATAACTTTTTGGTCGATGAAAAAAATGGACATGTAGTTACTAATCTTTGACACAGTAATGATGCTAACATGGCCAATAAGTCTGAAGTGGCGACTGGCTAGTCAACTTATTCTCCTTAGTAGCAAGTGAATTATTTGCAACCTTCCAAGCAAAAAAAAAAAACTTTCGGAGGTACATCTGCACTCCAATTCTTCTTCCAAACTGGATTATTACCCACAGGTCTACTACTTGTTGCAGCAAAACTGGAATAGGCCGGTGTTTTTCCCAATGCCAAGTTGCATGCATTATAGACTAAGAAAATACTATAGGATTTCAAGTTCCATGCCATAATATCCTCATGGAGACGTCCACAAGTTCTAATACACAAAATAGCATCTGCATCAGTCGGATCAAAATTATTGCGAACTAGATCTTCTTTCCAAGCTCTTGTTTGGTCCAAAAGATTAACAACTCTTTGAATTCTTCTATTAGGTTTAGAAATCAGGGTTTTATGATATGTGTACCTAGGAATCTTGCTATCCCTCCACACATGAATATTCCTACCATTTCCCATCCTCCATATCATGCCTTTCTTCAACAATTCTAGGCCAAAATGAATAGTTGTGCAAGTAGAGGAACGGTTGCCTGTGAAGACAATGTCAAGTAGCTCACAATTAGGATAGTACTGTGTGTTGACACAAGCACATAAGCTATCCGGGAAAGCTAGTAACCTCCAAGCTTTTTGAGCAAGGAGAGCTTGGTAACTTCATATCCCAAATACACATGCCACCTTGGGATTTTGATCGTTTGAGTTTATCCCTTTCTTTTTGTTGGGATAGCTTGTGGAATTGATTTGGTTAAAATCTCGGCGTGCACTTTGAGCCAATAAACATCTCCCCACTCCATTAATAACTTGCCCAGCCTTGATTGTAAATTCGCAAATTTACCTTTGGTTATACGACCATCTGGCATAGGTAAACCCAGATATTTAACCTCAAAACGATTGCTGCTCCACTTGTGAAGTAGTACGAATACCCTCATGTACATTCTGGGGGGCACATGTTGCTGAATAGGATAGAGTACTTAGAGGAATTGATAACCTGGCCGGTGCATAGAGCATAAGTTTCAAGATTATGCTTAATACACTGAGCCTCGCCATCACATGCCTAAAAAAGCCAAAAGGTTATCATCCACAAACAATAAGTGGAAGATATCAGGAGCTCTCCGACACACCTTGATAGGAGTAATTCTCGCAAGATCCACTTCGATCTCGTTTCAAAAGTGTACATAAGCCATCAGCCGCAAAAAGGAATAGAAAGGGAGATAAAGGATCTCCTTGCATGAGACCTCGTGATGGATAAAAAGCTTCCGATAAAGTTCCATTAAATTTTGCAGAATATTTCACCCTGGTAACACGCCATAATCCATTGTATCCACCGGTGAGAGAACTCCATTTTATGAATCGTCATATACTCATATCCAGAAAATTCCAATCGAATCTATCATAGGCTTTAAATAAATAAGGCTTATAAGAACAATTAGGAGAATTCATTGTAGTACCGTGTTCGAGAAATGCATGCACTCAAAGGCTAGAAGAGCATTGTCTGTGATCATACGTCTAGGGACAAAGGCACTTTGATTCTCCGAAATTATGTCCCCCAAATAGGACGCAAGATGTTTATTAAACGTTTAGTGACTATCTTTATAGAACATTGCATAAGCCAATGGATCGAAAATATTTCAGTTCCATCGGATTATCAATTTTAGGAATCAAGACAACTGAATATCATTGACACCCATCAGGCATGCGTCCAGTATTGAAGAGAAGTTTCACGACATTAATGATCTCTTCACGCATAACCTCCCAATGCCTCTCATAAAAACGAGTAGAAAAACCATCAGGCCCGGCACTACAGGAATGGTGACGTACGCCGACGGCCATGGCGTACGCCGACGGTCAAATGTCGGGGCCGTCGGCGTATGGCCCGGCACAGCCAGCCAGTCGTCTGACCCTCGGCGTATCGTTGCCGTCGGCGTAGCGAAGTCTACGCCGAGAGCAGCCCTCGGCATATATTTGGCCTAGGCGTAGACAGGGCTACGCCGACGGCCACCCTCGGCGTAGACTATTTTTCTAATTTGTCTAATTTTGTAAAAATTATAACTAATTCATATGATGTCAGAAAAATGCGTATAAGGTATCAAAATGTTCAGAAAAACATCCTCTATCCGTGTTAACATAGTAACAATTTGAACACTTTTTTATATGTCCTTGGGTTCCCGTTTTGGCCAGATGGCAATTTAAACGAAGTCAGAAAATCCCGCGGAGCCGCATGGCGTCATTTTATGTGTCCTAGTAACCACTCCAAAAGACGGAATTGGGATACGGCAGTTATTTTGGAAAACCCATAACAAACAGGGCTATCAAGTCCAGAGTTCTATGGCTTTTAGGGGAAATGAGTAGAAAACGGCCCGTGACACCGCATAATATGTCGGAACGAGGCCATATTTGGCACGTGCGTCCTCCCTGGGATGGGAAGCAAGGCCCCGGAAGCGGATTTCCAATCCGACCAATGGGCGATGGTTTTTTCATTTTCGGGGTACAAAAACGGGTTTTTTTTGTGAAGCAGCTACATGGGGAGTATTTTTGTATTGCGCGAGACCTCTGCGTAGTAGTAGGACACCGCCTCCGCACCACATATCACATGACATATGTGCGCTCTAGCTATCTGAGAATCCCTACGGCTTCCTGCGGTGTCCCGCCGAATCCGTTGGAAACTGACCGGATTTGAATTAGGGGTACACTTTCCGTCGCTCAATAAATTCCGCGAAAAATGTTTTTAGGTCTACGACACATCACTTTATGTGCTAAATTTTTTCCGTTTAGCGCGATGGTGAACGGGTGCACCAGCGCGCCCGGTACGGCAAATACCGCATTTCCGTGGGGCCGTTTTGGCTGGATGACAATTTAAACTAAGTTCGAAAATCCATTGGAGCCACATGGCGTCATTTCATGTGTCCTAGTGACCACTCCAAAAATTAGAATTAGGATACATCAATTATTTTAGAAAACCCTTCACAAACAGAGCTATCACGTCCGGAGTTCTATGGCTTTTAGGGCAAATAAGTAGGAAACGGCCTGTGACACCGCATAGTTTGTCGGATCGATGCCATATTTGGCACGTGTGTGGTACCTAGGATGGGAAGCAAGGCCCCCGGAGCGGATTTCCAATCCGACCCATGTGAGATAGTTTTTTTCATTTTCGGGGTGCCAAAACGGGTTTTTTTGTGAAGCAGCTACATGTGGCGCATTTTAGTATTGCGCAAGACCTCCGCGTAGTGGTAGGACACCGCCTTCGCACCACATATCACATGCCATATGTGCGCGCTAGCTATCTGGGAATCCATGCGGCTTCCTGCGGTGTCCCGCCGAATCCGCTGGAAACTGACCGGATTTGAACTAAGGGTACACTTTTCGTCGCTCAATAAATTCCGGGAAAAATGTTTTATATCTATGATACATCATTTTATGTGCTAAATGTTTTCCGTTTAACGTGATGGTGAACAGGTGCACCAGCGCGCCTGGTACGGCCATACCGCATCTCCGTGGGGGCCGTTTTGGCCAAATGACAATTTAAACGAAGTCAGAAAATCCGTTGGAGCCGCATGACATCATTTTATGTGTCCTGGTAACCACTCCAAAAGTCGGAATTAGAATACGGCAATTATTTTGGAAAACCCTTCACAAACAGGGCTATTACGTCCGGAGTTCTATGGATTTTAGGTCAAATGAGTAGAAAACGGCATGTGACACCGCATAGTTTGTCGGAACGAGGCCATATTTGGCACGTGCGTGGTCCCTGGGAAGGAAGGCATGGCCCTGGGAGCGGATTTCCAATCCGACCCATGGGCGATGGTTTTTTCATTTTTGGGGTGCCAAAACGAGTTTTTTTGTGAAGCAGCTACATGGGGCATATTTTAGTATTGCGCGAGACCTCCGCGTAGTGGTAGGACACCGCCTCCGCACCACATATCACATGCCATATGTGCGCGCTAGCTATCTGGGAATCCCTGCGGCTTCCTACGGTGTCCCGCCGAATCCGCTGGATACTGACCGGATTTGAAATAGGGGTACACTTTCCGTCGCTCAATAAATTCCGCGAAAAATGTTTTTAGGTCTATAGCACATCACTTTATGTACTATTTTTCCGTTTAGCGTGTTGGCGAACAGTGCACCAGCGCGCTCGGTACGGCCATTTCGCATCTCCCGAGGGGGGCGTTTTGGCCAGATGGCAAACTGGACGTCATATTTGGATTCCTCTAATTTTTAGGTTCAAATGATGATGTGGATCTTATATTTAGATTCCTCTCATTTTTCTGATCGATTTAGACATATTATTTGTGGAATTTCAATTTTTCGATTTAAAGATATTAATTATTCCATATTAAATAGAAAAAACCAAAAATAAAATCATTTTATTGTTATTTGAATTCAATATTATTAATCATTATTACTTATATATTCATTATTGTTTACTTAAGTAATTGTTTGGAATTCAAAAATAATGAGTTGTGACATCACGGTCCAAGGGTTAATAGGGTTGATAGGCTATTATTATCAGCAAGGTGTCATTTTTTTAAGGGAAGCTCATCCGAATGGAACCAAGAAGTTAAGCGTGCTAAGGTTGGAGTAGTGTGAGGATGGGTGACCGATTGGGAAGTTTAACTATGATTGTAATCTGACCTAAGATTAAGTGTACTTAGAGTTAAAAGTGTATGGGTGAAAGATAAACAAGTAAAAAAATGGTGTAAAAAAATTAAAATTTTAAAACTCTATGCCGACGGCAAAGCCCTCGGCATATAAAAAAATTAAATTTTATTTCGAATTTTCTTTTGAATTTTTTTTGGAAAAAAGAAAATTCAAATTTGTAAAATTTGTGTGCCGACGGTTTTGCCGTCGGCGTAGCGTGCCGACGGCAATATTGTCTATGCCGAGGGACCTAAACGCCGACGCCATACGCCGAGGGCTGCCGTCGGCGTAGCCTATGTCGAGGGCCAGGCGTGGCTACGCCGAGGGTAGCTGGCCGTCGGCGTATGCGTCCATTCCTGTAGTACGGGTGCCTTGATTGGTCCTATTTGAAACAAGGCATCTGATATTTCCTTCTGTATAAACTCCCTACACAGATCTTCGTTCATCTCAGAAGAAATCTGTTCTAGAGTGATATTGATAACCTCCGCACAATTAAGAGATGGATCCGTAGTGTAGAGGGATTTGAAGTAATGTTCATGGGGACTGTTTGAACAACCTCATCATCATCTTTCAACTTAGCAATTTTGTTTCCACATGCCTGCCAAACCGCTCTATGGTGATTTTGGGAGGTGGAACGTGTAAGCAGACTTGTCATCCAAAAATGTTATAGAAACAAAAACGATGCTCGATCTGCATTTTGCGAGGTGGAACGTGTAAGCGGGGGAAGTAAGATACACCTGCAAAGAGAATTATTTTTCTGGAGTGCACTCTTGTGTTTTGTCCAGTTTTAATTCGTATGCAATATCCAAAACATGATAAAACCATAATGATGTTTTGCAGCACTAATCGTGAGGCAAGTAACAGTACAGATCCAATGATAACAATGTGCACGGTAGAACGTCAGAGTCTCATTTCTCCATCCTTTCTGGAAATAAAAAGGGTGTACATTATTGACGAGTGGCTACTGCAAACTGTACTTCATTCGATCCTAAATATAAGATGTTTTGCATCTAAAAATAATACTAATACTAGTATAAGATGTTTAGGCAAGTTAATTTATCTTAGTTAAACATTTGTTTTAAAAAAAACTAGTCATTCGGTTGCAAATCATTTTTTCCTGCAACAATCAATTTTTGTCTAGCTAGTGTCATCAGCATCAGCCGGGTCTGTTCTTCCGTGCGGCAGCACCTTGTTAGGTTTCCTCATCGTTCTTGACGACGTGTGTCCCCTCCTTTGTGGCTCCAACAACACTCCCCACCTCCGTCTCGGCCGTCGTCGTCGTTGTCGCGCCAAAGTCTGCGACGGCGGAACTGCACTGGACCTGCTGTCCAGCTTCGACACGTTGATGATAGCTGTGAGGCAGAAACTGAGGGGCCATGGGCCTCACATGCTGACGGTTGAAGCCAGGGCCAAAGTACGGTGGCTGCTGCTGCTGCTGCTGCTGCATGGAGGGCATCGGCCGCTGTTGCTGCGCCGGGTGAGCCACATTTTCATTTTGTGTCTGCTGCTGCTGCTGCTGCTGCTGCATGAAGGGCATCGGCCGCTGTTGCTGCGCCGGGTAAGCCGTATTGCCATTCTGTTGTTGTTGGTGGTGCTGCTGCATCATCATGCGATGATGATGCATCGCCAGTTCGTTAACATGTTGCTGATAAACCCGCCTCTCGCGCATCTCTTCCGTCTCCGGCTGCGCCTGCATCGCTGGATAGTTCGTCGGGAGGGTCACCGGCCGCGGTGGTGTGAACGATTGGCCAGCAGGGCCCAATTGGCGTCCCATCGGTGTCGGACCAAAACAGCCAGGGGAAGCAACGGGTGCAGCCCAGTACGCGGGCGCCTGGTGGCCGGTAAATGCCACCGGCGGCCGCGGCGGCAATGATGCATGTGTGCTGTACACCATCTGCCGCCCGGTTCCACCGTGGTGGTGGTGGTAGCCTGTAGCTCCAGGACGCGCTTTCATGCCGCCTCCGCATATCGACGGTGTCTGGCTTTGACCCCCAGCTTGTGGTCCGAGGCATCGGCCCGGTGGCAGCGCCGGGAGAGCCTGCTGCGGCGTAGCGACCTGGACGGTCCTCTCGCGCTTCCGTCGCTTCGAGATTTTCGGTTTCGCCTCTTTTTGGTGGCCCGTCTCCTCCGGCAATGGCTGCGACGTGGCTGCTGGACAGGTTTCTTCGCTCGTGCCGCTGGGACCGGCCTCGTCTTCATCGTCGTCGGCGGCGGCCTTGTTTTTGTTCTTCCTTCCCTCTTTCGTCAGGTAAATCTTGCACACGACGAATTCGTCCAGCTGCAGCCACTCTCAGCATTGGTCAGACCAGCCATCGATTAGCCGCATTACAAGTGCGAGAAACTGCAAGGAAGAGTTGCTGGAAGGAACTCACCGTCTTCCTTCTTTTAGAGCTGCCGTCGAGCTTGTTTTCGTACTCCGGGATGGTGATCTCGCGCATCAGCCACTCGCCCTTGTCCTCCTCCTTGTAGTTGGTTCCCTCGAAGTAGTTGAGGACGGAGTAGGAGTACTTGATTTTGCCGCGGGTGACCCCCGAGTTGGTGCCCGTCGACGTCTTCCACCGCCCGCGGCCGTCCTCGGTGCACCGGGACGGCCTGTCGCCGTTCTCGTACTTGCGAAGCCTGGAAGACAGGAAGTACCAGCAGCCGCCATGGTCCCTGTTCTTGTAGTCTCCTGCGATCGATGAATGTAATAAGCACTAAAGTTTTAAATAGCGATGCTACAGTGGAAAAACTTAAAACGGAGCCTGAGCTGCACCTAGCTCTTTATTTGCAAACACTTAAAATTCGTATTTTCAAAAAATCGGAATTAAATTTTTAGAGGTATCCAATAACGTATACTACTACATGGGTATAAAATATCAATATATGAAACTAATTCATATTCTAGGCTGCACAAATTGTCATAAATTTCATAGTGAATAGTGCACATTTGGAGACTATTAAAATTTTCAGGTTTTGTCTATTTCTTGTGGCTTACACCATTAGCATACATCATTGGCTACCTCTAAAATGTTGTTCTTTCAAATACAAATTTTGACTCTTTGAAAAATAAAATAGAAACTACATGTACTTTGGTCTCCGAAACGCCACACTACAGTGTATATCTAGATTCTAAAACACTCTCACTAATGCTATGCACATGTAGCGTCAAATAGAAACTCTCGCTAATAGCTTGCTAAATTACGCTAAAACGTTAACTTAGACAAGAAGATAGCGCTATTTCTTCGCGAGGATCAAATATTTTTAGATATAAGTGTTTGAAAATTGAACCTTTGTGTGTAAGTATGCGCTTATGCACTATTTTTTTATCGCTGCGATCATCATCATGCATGGTTGTTAGTAGACGTCGTTGATACCTGATTTTTCGAGAGTTTTCTTACTCACTCCGAACCCTTTTAATTGACTAGAATTTAATATAAGTTGTACTGGATTAAGGTCAATTAAGAAAAATCGGAGGAAGTATTTAGAAAACGCTAAATAGATTTGATTTCACTATATAGCTTTCTTAACGGCTAGAAAATATTGACATCAGCGACATTAGCGCGCTATTTTAAACTTTTGATATGCACTCGTTGTGGAGGACGACGCGTGTGCTGTGCAGGTAGTACGCACCGTTGAGAAGCAGTTGGTCCGGGTGGTAGCGGTAGACGTAGTCCTCGATGATGGCGTCGGTGGGCACGTGCGGCCTGCCCTGCAGCCGGGGGAGGAGGTAGTACTCGATCAGCTCATCGTCCGTCGGCGTGAACCGGAATCCCGGCGGGAACCTGTTGCTCTCCTCCTCGATTTCTGACATGTTGCCGTTGCAGGAAGAAGAGGCAGGATCGTCGACGAGATCGGGCCAATCTCGGAAGGGTTTATCTAATCAGGATGTTTGTCTACAGCGTTTTATTTCCTAGGCGGCGCTACTTGTAATAGTTCGACTAGGACCCGCCGGCGTCAGGTTGAGCAAGGACCGGACAGGAGTCCGGAGCGAGGTCCAGCTCTAGAGACGCTGCGAGAGGTTGACTGTCAATCCTATTTCCAGCCGCAAACGACTCAAACAGCTCGACCTATTTAACCGACCACGACTCATGTTCTGCTAAAGCCGCCCGGCGACTAATTGGACACCGTGTGCCATCCATCTCACTACTCTTTTCTTACACCCAGTCAGGTAGGTGAAATTGATCTTCATCAGTCTGCCTTTGTAATTCTCTGCACATTCAGAGCAGCATCCATCAGCGCTGGTCCAACCCCTCTTAGGGTATCTCCAACATGCCGACACCAACGGGCCGACGCTGTCCGTTCGAGTCTGCACGGTCTAACGGCGCGACCCAAACAAACTGACTTCCGCTGGAAATGCGGTCATGTGCTTCCTTTTAGATGTTACTCCCCCTTTGCAAGGACATTTGGATCCAAACCCCTATAATGCCACCGAAAATTCAAACGAACGTGCCGTCATACTAATTCAGATGTGCTTGAAACAGGAACATATATCCGTCCTGATATGTGCTTAATCTACTTCCTCTTCTCGTACCCATTCCGGAACTGAAAACAGACCATTGTATATATACCAAGTACTGACTGCCCTGCAGATTCAACGAAAAGTTCCAAAATGATATTTACTGGTGAGACTGTTATGTCTCACCATGTTCTGGCGCCAAGAGTCTCGTCTCAAGCAATACTATCTAGTTACTATACCACAGCGGACCACTAACAAACAACTAGGTTATCTGTGAAGAAGGGAAGATCTAATGGCAAAGTACTTGTTAGATTTTTGGGTGAGAGTGAGGTTTCACTTTGCAGCTTGTAGCGCCAACCACTCTGCTTTGCTCAAGCCATAGTAGACCGCTTTGCCTCCAGGCCACATACGGAAATTCCAGCCCATGGGAGATCCACCGATGACATAAGAACCTTTCACACCGTCGCCCAACTGATTGGTACGGTTTGCTATCTCGCTCGCATTGGATTCCCGCTGAATCCCCATTGTCGCAGCCTGCGAGCTAGCATGCTTGAGTGGTACCTTCCCACCTGTATTGTGCAGAAACATTGCATCCTGGTCTATCTGAGCCTGAGGAACTTGATTCTTCGCTACAGATGGCACTTCTCCTGCAGTCTTGTTCTGGACAGCTCTAGCTGCAGGTATGTCCAATGGTTTTATAGGCTCAGCAGCAGCAGCAGATATATCCAGCCGCATTTTCTTGGATAATTCCATGACAACCTTTATCTCTGCAACACAGGGTGAATGAGCAGGGGCAGACTAGTTAGCCTTATTAATTATCCTCGACAGATGCAAGCACGTGCATGAGCAAGAACTCATGCATTGAAAGTACTCTTCAAATATATAAGCATTAAGCCCCAGGCGATCAACAGACATTTCCCGCCAAAACGCAGAACACAACTTTAAGTGGCCTTTCAGAAATAAGTGCAAAAATGGATTCCTACTGCTTGTATGAATATACGCAAATTTCGTATAACAGCTGATGGGTACAAGAACCTGGACACAATACATTATGATCCTGGGTACTACAGACACATGACACAATGCATCACATTATCCCATCTGTTCCATAAAAAAGATGTACAGTATAAAAACAGATGTACAGCGTAAGTGTTTTCAGAAGTCAAACCATGTAAAGTTTGACCAAACTTCTAGAAAAAACTATCAACCTCTACAATGTCAAATCAATTTTATTAGATGCAGCATTAACTATTTTTCATATTTTGTTGATATAGTTATTGATAGTTTTTTATATAAACTTGGTCAAACTTTACAGGATTTGCCTTTTGACAAATTTTATACGCCTTCCTTTATGGAACGGGGGTAGTACAGAACAACGGGTGTTTGTCAAATGCAGGGCTGTGAAATGTAACATACAGCCGTTTTTACATCTTACAGAAATGTAACAGACTGATAAATGTGTACTAGATGTCAAATCGCAATTGTTACAGATATCCTCAGTATTGGGGACTAAATCCACAGTTGCAAAGAGCCAGTCACTGTCCAGACAACTGAGGCAATCCTAGTACATCAAGAGAGCAATATGCTTATATAAAGATGGAATCTAGAGGAAATGGTTCAAGACAATATTCAAATCTAATATCTGTAGCTAAGCAAGATCATAGCCAATACATCAGGGAAGTTCAACACAACTTCCTAAGTTCTAACACCAATGTGAACTGAACATTTACCTTTTAGGATCTCAAGAGCAGCATCTTCCTTTCGGAAATCAGTTGCTCGGCAAACCTTCAACACAACAAAGGTACCATTTAGAGAGGCATTCCATTTTAATCAGGATAGATCAAACGACAATTGACAAGTAAACAACAGGTGAGGGCATGTCGAACTTTTAAGTTTTACAATACAGTAGCGCACATCAGCCATGGCAGCACACACTTGCACTGAATAATGGCGTCTTAAAATACCGGCTAATGTAGTCACCACTCGCCACCACATTCTCTGTAATCTAATCTCTGTTCTGTACAAGTAATGCTATGGCCCCTGTGTTTGCTGTCACGCCTTTTAATCCTAACCCGCAGACGCCGAATGCTATTGAGGCAGTGAAGAGGCTGCGGGCAGTTAGTCCTTCTTTGGAGGCTCCGTCTTCTGCAGCGGCTACTCCTCGTGTGTCGGCGGATGATTTGCGTTTGGCACTCGATGCAGCATGTTTTGGTTCTTCTCTTGCCGTGGATCACTCCCGCTCAGACAGGCCAGCCAGAGGCCGGGTGTGTACTCTCGCCCGTATTACTCCTGCGGCGGCGAGGCGGGCTGCGGCTGCCATGGCTGCTTGCGCGGGAGCGCATGCCGGAGAGGGTGACCTGCAGCATGCTGTTGGTTCGGGTGCAGGAGAGGTGGTGCCGCGAGGGGGGTCTTCTTCACCCTTACCCCCTCGGGCATCCTCACCTTCACCTCGCTGGCCGAGGCGCCGGCTCCTACTTCCGCCGCTCGTGGGGGCTCTTCATTGACCCTGCCCCCACAGCCGGCGTCTTCTTCGCATGGGCCCGATGGGGCTCTCTTGGCCCGGTCGGCCAGCCCTCCTTCCGCTGGTGCTGCGGTAGAGGGGTTTCCACCCCCGCCGCCATCGAGCCTGGCGAGCCAGCCGGCATCGCCTAGAGCGGCCATGGGCATGGACGGCGACGTGGCGTCACCTCCCCCAGCTGGGGGCGCTGCTAGGATCCCACGCGTGGAGCCTGCTAGGGGAGGGTCTACTTCGTCTACCACCCCACGCGTGGAGCCTGCTACGGGAGGGTCTACTTCGTCTACCACCTCCCCTAGGGCTGCCGCTGCTACGCGGGCCTCGGGCGCCTCGGCGGTCATCCCCATTCGCCGAAGTTCTCGCCATGGGGTCGGCATAGATGGGGCGACGGCCACGGATGAAGACTCCATGGAAAGGGCCATGCGTCGCAAGGCAGAGTCAAACCTTGACTTCTCAGGTACTATTAATAGTTCAAAGTCTTTTTATCTTTCCCAACACCGCTTATGGCTTCTAAGTTGCATAATGTGGGTATTTCGTTGGGTTCTTCTATTAGTTCTATTTCTATTTTGGCTAATGCTCTGAGACGTATGGAGTTTGATAGACTCAAATTTACAGTCGGATACCTCTTTTTCTGACGAGGATGAGGAGGAAGCGTACGCCGTCTCAGAAGGTTGGTCTAGATGACACTGCTCTGGGCTCTTGTATTGAATTACAAGCGGCTAAGCGCAAATCAAGACTTTCATCCATTAAGCGTAATGCATGGCCTAATAAAAAGACTAAGGTGACTAAATCTCCAATTGTTTCCAAATGAATGGCATGTTTGAGAATAGCGGCTGAAAGACTTGGCTAAACACTTACACATCGCTGAAAGCATTAGGGAACATGTTTAGATTTTGTTGCTATCCCCGAGACGGGCAAACAGAACTATTCAACAAGTTTTCTAAATCGTCTGTCAGGCGGGGAAGACTTTGCTTGGGTATCCCGCCCGCCTCGGGGGCGTTCTGGTGGCCTATTAGTTGGCATTCGAACTACAACAATGGAAATTTTGGATAATTCCAGAGGTGACTTTCATATTAAGCTTCACATCCGGAATAAGTCCGATAATTTCATATGGAGTTTGGTGTCTGTCTATGGTGCTGCCCAGGATGTTCATAAGCCTGCCTTTCTACAGGAGTTGGTTAATCTAGCGAAGGACAATCCGCACCCTATCATCATAGACGGGGATTTTAATTTGCTTAGATACCCTCATGAGAAGAATAGGGGCAGATTTGAAACCCGCTGGCCTTTCTTATTCAACGCTGTCATTGACAGTTTGGATTTGAGAGAGGTTTCAATGGGCGGGAGACAATTCACTTGGGCGAATAGTCTACCCGAGCCTACTTACGAGAAGTTGGATCGCGTATTGATGGACTCAGAGTGGGAATTTAAATTCCCTCTAGTATCAGTACGGGTTCTTCCTCGGATTGAAGCTTTGTCGGACCACGCCCCAATTCTGTTAGCTACTGGTACACCCTTGCCGTCACGTAGACGTCCGTTCAAATTTGAACTTGGATGGCTTAATCGGGATGGCTATTGATATGGTTAAATTTATTTGGGACAAACCCGTCGCTGGGAGCACCCCAATCCAAAGGTGGAATAATAAATTACCCTCCATGCGTAGATACCTTGGAGGGTGGGCTAGGCAAATGCCGGGACAGCTCAAAAAAGAGAAACGCGCTCTATCATCAGATATTGATGCTTTAGAGGCACTTGCTGAAGTACGTCCACTGACAACGCATGAGATTGAACTTAAAAGTCAGTACAATGCTAAGTTGGTCGGCTTACTTCGTGAGGAGGAACTCAAATGGTACCAGAGATCTAAATCCCAGTTCTTGTTAGAAGGAGATACGAATACGAGATACTTTAATAGTGTGGCCAATGGCCGACATAGAAAGAAACTCATTCACTCTCTGGTTCAAGATGAGGGTCTGATCGAAGGTCATGAGCAATTAAAGTCCTACATTACTTCTTACTATAAAGGCCTTTTTGGTGCCCTGGAGGATTCTAATGTATCCATGGATGAATCCATGATTGATAATATCCCCCAAGTGTCTCCTGAAGAAAACGCCATTCTTACTTCCCCTTATTCCGAGGAGGAGATAAGAAAACGGTATTTCAAATGGAACACAACAAGGCGCCAGGGCCCGATGGTTTCCCGGCTGAGTTCTACCAAACCTTTTGGGACATTATCAAAATTGACCTATTGGACATGTTTGCCGAATTACATAAGGGCCAATTGGATCTGTTCCGTATCAATTTTGATGAAATTATTCTTTTACCAAAGGTTACTGATGCGGAACGGGTCCAGCAATACAAACCAATATGCCTTCTAAATGTTTGTTTCAAGATATTCACAAAAGTTGCTACCATTCCACTAAATTCAGTGGCAGATAAAGTGGTCCGTCCTTCTTTTACCGCTTTTATGCAAGGTAGAAACATCCTAGATGGGGTGGTCACCTTACATGAGACAATTCATGAGATGCATCGTAAAAAGTTGAATGGGGTAATACTCAAGATCGACTTTGAAAAAGCCTATGATAAAGTCAAGTGGTCCTTTCTTCAACAGACCCTTAGAATGAAAGGTTTTTCTCAGGATTGGCATGTTCTTATTAATAACTTTGTTTTTTGTGGGAGTGTTGCCATTAAGGTCAATGATGACATTGGTAAATACTTCCAGACCAGAAAAAGGTTGAGGCAAGGTGATCCACTATCTCCAATGTTATTTAACATTGTAGCGGATATGCTTGCAATTATTATAGAGCGCGCTAAGACTGATGGTCAAATTGAAGGTGTAGTCCCCCACTTAGTTGATGGCGGCTTATCCATTTTTCAGTACGCTGATGACACAATTCTATTTATGGATCATGACTTGGAAAAGGCACGAAACCTGAAATTAATTCTTTCAGCATTCGAGCAGTTATCCGGTCTTAAGATTAATTTCCATAAGAGCGAATTGTTTTGTTTCGGTGAAACCGTCGATGAAGCCAACTCATATGCTGAATTATTTGGCTGTGGGATTGGTTCTTTTCCAATTAGCTACCCGGGTATTCCGATACACTAACGGAGACTCACTTTGGATGAATGGAAACTTGTTGAAGAAAGACTTCAAAAACGTCTTACTAGTTGGAAAGGAAAATTACTATCCCTTGGTGGAAGATTAGTTCTCATTAATTCGGTACTCACAAATATGGTACTGTATATGATTTCTTTCTTCCAGTTACCAAAAGGAGTCTTGCATAGATTGGACTATTTCCGATCAAGATTCTTTTGGCAAGGGGATAGTGAGAAGAAAAAATACCGGTTAACTAAATGGAGTGTTGTATGCCGTCCGGAAGATCAAGGTGGACTTGGTGTTCATGATCTTGAAGTTAAGAACAGGACTTTGCTCGGTAAATGGCTAGCCAGGTTGTTAACAGAGGATGGGGTATGGCAACAACTTTTGCGGAAAAAGTACGTTGGCTCAAAGGCGATATCTCAGGTTCTGTGGAAACCTGGAGATTCACATTTTTGGGCCGGCATCATGTCAACTAAGAAGTACTTTTTCCCATTTGGTTCTTTCTCCATTAAGAATGGGGCGGAGGTACGGTTCTGGGAGGATCGATGGTTGGGAACAACCACTCTTCGTGAACAGTATCCGTCCTTGTACAGTATTGTTCGTCACAAAGGGGATACTTTGCAGAAGGTGATGGAATCTTCTCCCCCCTCTAAGAGGTTCAGGCGTGATCTTGTCGGTCCTCGGCTAGTTTCCTGGAATGAACTACTTCAGCGGTTAGGTTCTATCCAGTTGGTTCAGGGGACGGGTAAATTCCGTTGGAGTCTCACCAAAAATGGCATATTTTCGGTTAGCTCCATGAGCACTATGCCTATCTACACAACCGGTTTTAAATAATAAATCCATCTGGAAGATGAAGAAACCTCTCAAAACAAAGGTCTTTGCATGGTATCTTCGTCGAGGTGTGATTCTTACTAAAGATAACCTTGTAAAGCGCAACTGGCAAGGTTGTACGAAATGTGTGTTCTGTTACGAGGAAGAGACAATAAAACACCTTTTCTTCAACTGTTGAGTTGCTAGATCTATATGGTCAATCATTCAGATAGGTTCTACCTTATACCCTCCCCGTAGCATTGCAAATATTTTTGGCAATTGGCTTAATGGGGTGGATTCTAGGTACAAAACGATTATCAGAGTGGGAGTGATTGCGGTTGCATGGTCGCTTTGGCTATGTAGGAATGACAAGGTTTTTAATGACAAAAATTCTTCTCTTATGCAGGTCATCTACCGGTGTACGGCTTTGCGCCGTTCATGGTCGGCATTTCAGCGTTTGGAGGATCGCGACCTCTTTATGGAGGTGCCTACACGATTGGAGAACACGGTCACGGAGTTTATTTCCCAACATGGGTGGCTGCATAGTCGGAGAATTGAAGCCAACGAAGTGTCATAGTAGTTGGCTTTTATCTTTTTTTTTATCGCTTATCGATGGATCATAGACTTCTGAACGGCTGTGTGCATCCTAGTTATGCAGAGGCTAGGTGTAATGCTTAAAACTTTTTGAGTAATAAAACGCCCCTTATCAAAAAAACAAGTATGTCGTTGTTTCCACCAATACCCATTTCAAGTTCTCAACTAGAAAAGGGAGCTTGAGCCAAAGGAGTGCATCATTGGCTTTGGTGGCGCGTGCCGCTTTAATTAAAAGCAGTGCAGTAGCATTATAGCAAGCACAACACTATTGTCAAAAGAGCACATATTGTAATTATCACGCATTTTCATCTTGTAAATGGACAGTGCTAAAAGGGGTGCATCGAACGTTCAATGAAATCCTCAATTCAATCAATAATCTGAATTCCCCCCATCTAAACTAGCAAGCACAACACTACTGCCAGTATTTTACCCTGAGGCATTGGTCAACTAACATCACCTGCTCTGCGTGAAGATTTTTTTAATTCTTATCCCAATAGGTTTCACCCGGAGTAGGATTATGCAAGATGCTACTGTTTTTACCAAGCCTGAATGCACGGATAAATTCTCGGCGAGAATATAGGGTTTGGAGTGGGGACCTGAAGGAAGCGGCCGCGGAGGTTGGCGACGGCTACTCTGATCTTGTAGTAGGGGGAGTGGTGGAAACCCACCTCCTCCAGCTTCCGCTTCTTCGGCCGCACGGCGGCATCGGCGGCGGAAAACAGGGCCGGCGGCGGCGGCGGCGGAAAACAGGGCCGGCGGCGGCGGCGGCTTGATATCGGCGGTGGCCGTGGGCTCCGACGACGGCGGAGGAGGCGTGGTGCTGGTGGGTTGAGCGGACATCGCTACGTGGGTGGGAGGGAAATGGTTGAACACTGGATGGGAAAAGTTGAAGGCGAGATAAGCAATGGAGTCGCTGTTGTGACGAATTATGGCGGCCCGTCTCCGTCTGGAAGGCGTGGCGTTTGCAACAAGTACTTCTCCGCCCACGCATGGATCTAGAACAGAGTGTGCAGTCCAACTTCCCCTAAATTTAAATATTGAATAATTATTTAATTATCATGTCAAAAAATCAAGACGATGGGTAACATGGGTGCGGCCAGTCTGACAGACTGACAAAGTAATAAAGGACGAAGCGATGGATCACTTTAGCTGCTGTGCCTTCTCTAGAGATCTTGTACTATATGATTTCACCTACATCAATAAGTCTAAATGATGTGAAGAGATAAAAATAGATGTGTCTTCCCTACTATTGTATAGGTTACAACCTTTTATTTACTTTGTAGGTTATTTTGTTTTGTTTCGAATTTTTGAGGACCACATATTCTTCTTATTTTATTGTGGTGGGCATTGTGGACCACCTATACTTATTTATTTCGTAGCCTTTCTTATCTTTTCTTGTTCCCTATCTCGAACATTATGGAGTGTCTTCATCACTTGAAGGCGTACCGCTGCTAGGCACCTCACTAGTGACTCGTCCACTAGGTGCATCGTCATGCGTTACCTTCACCTCATCATGTGCGATGGCCCAGCATAACGCCAATGAAATACCGTTTCATTAGTACTACATCTCTCAAAGTGGTACAACAAAAATATTTGCGATTTCAAAGCATGTCTGTAGAATTATACTCAAAATCTTTTTAGAAGATTTGCCTAGCCTCCAAATAAAAATAATAAGGTAAAATTGCAAATAAAATCCAAAACAACAACTCGTTGAGTAACTTATTGCTAACTCTAGCTATAGGGATACTTGGCCCATTGAAGAACCCTGATTGAACTCTAGCTACTTGGGCCTTAGGATTAGGGATCTGGTTCCCTTGTACTCCTAGTCTATGTTTCCACCATGGTATATGTAAAAGTTGACTTCATCGACTTCAATGGCTAGTTCTTGCTTCTTGGTAATAAATATCTATAAGTAGTTGTTAGGACAAGATGATTACTTTTTATATGCTCATCGGGTTTTAGGGCTTCACATAAAATTATGGAGTTACGGTTTAATACATGATGGAATTCGGGTTTCCTATTTGTCATATAACGTTAAGGAAATGACTTGTTGAGTAAAGTTGAAAGTGACAAATAACTTTTTAATACATGTTAATAATATTTTTTACATTTTTCTTATTTTTTTCATTTTAAGAAAAATATAAATAGGATAAATATAATTTTAGATTTTAAATACCAAAATTGATGATCTTAATGATAAAATAAAATTAATTTTGGTATTTTATTCATTTTCTAAATGATTATTACCTCTTTCAAAAATATTACTAATTATAGAAATTACTTGGAATTTATGATAAAAGAAAATAATTAATTAATAAGTACTAAATAATTGAATAATCATTTTTCTTAAAAACTTGAGATTATATTTTTAATGGATAGAGATTATTTGAAAATTTTGATATTCTATTTGTATTTTTTGAATTAAAATAAATTTGGTATGAATTCCTTATGTTTCTTTTATTTTCAGGAATTTAAGCAAATAGGAAATGCTATTTTGGAATTTGTATTTTTTGGATTATTTTTTGTACCAGGACAAAACTTACTCACAGTTTCTGACTTTTGGGTCTAGGCTCTCGTTAGATGCCTCGTTGGCAGTTGACTGGGTCAAACTTGTCAAAGGGCCCTGATACGTCCAATTTGCATCACTATTTTATATCATAATTTACTGTTATTTTTGATTCATTGATATATTTCATATTTAGAGGTGATACATTCCATCTATTTTTGCATGTTTGATGATTATTGGAGAATTAACCGCCGGAGTCAGGAATCTGCTGGAAAAAAAGACCGTCAAAACACCATATTTGTGAAGACCAACAATTCCCAGAAAATATGTGGAAAATCCTATTTTTCCAGATGACGGAGAAAGCCACAAGGGGAGGCAGGGCTGGGCCTTGAGGGGGCCAGAGCACCCCTAGGCGCGGGCCTACCTCAGGCCGCGCCTAGGCCTGGTCTAGGCACCCTGGCCCACTTCTGACGACGCCCCCTCGCGTATTTCAACCCCTCGAAAAACCTAAGATCGAGGGAGCGACCAGAGAAATATTCCCCGCCGGTACGGGGCGGAGAACTAGAGAGAAAGAAATGCTCTCCGGCAGGCAGAATTCTGCCGGGGAAATTCCTCCCGGAGAGGGGAGATCATCGCCATCGTCACCACCATCAAGCTGGACTTCATCGGGATCATCATCACCATCATCTCCACCACCAGCACCATCATCACCATCATCTCCACCACCAGCACCATCATCACCACCGTCTCCACGCCGTCCCGCTGTAATATCTTGGGTTTGATACTTGTCTTGTTCATAGGGGAAACTTTCCCGGTGTTGATTACTCCTTGTAGTTGATGCTATTGAGTGAAACCAATGAATTAAGGTTTATGTCCAGATTGTTATTCATCATTATATCATCTCTGATTATGATCCATATGATGTCTCATGAGTAGTTCGTTTAGTTCTTGAGGACATGGGAGAAGTCATGTTGTTAGTAGTGGAACTATGTTGAGTAATATGCAATGATTTGATATTTAAGTTATGGTGGTGCTATTCTTCTATTGGTGTCATGTGAACGTCGACTACATGATACTTCACCTTTATGGGCCTGTTGACTGCCAGAAACCCACCGGCGGGCAGCGACGGTCAACACGGTAGAGCCGGGAACAACCTAGAGCTGCGGCTGGCTGAGGTCCCTCCGAGCGACGGCCCGCAAAGCCTTTCTGGTCACACGTCCGATGCTGATTGCAAGGGCGTGCCACCTGACCTATACCTGGCCAGGAAGGTGATGGAGATGCCTCGCTTAGTTTCCTGCATGGCATACACGTAAACATTAAATACGAGCCTCGATCGGCTCTCAGGTTGTCCTGTGAATCGGCTCAAGGAGCCGATCCACCCATGATTAAATGCGGGTGCACGAATATATGGTGGTCCTGCTTGATCAAGATAAAGCTAATGAGATCTACGACGATTTAGGGTTTTCACCGCATAATCGGATCATCCTACTCCAGGTTGGGCCTCGCGGCCACGCACGGTGATCGTAAGCCGATCCTAAACAAGGCCTAAAAACCAACACGAAGTTGATCCCCGGAACATCCTGTTTAGGACTAGCGAACGACACCCTACGTGCCGCTGGATCCTCCCCCCCCCTTCGTAAGGCCTAACTATTGCAGATATTAAACTAATCCTTGTAGAACAAGGAGCAATCGTAACGGATCAGATCTACTAAACAATGATCAAGCGGGGTGCCGCCCCCACACCTAAGATAGGTGTGAGGGCGGCTAGACGTGCAAGGGTTGCACTACGATAGCATGTTACACGAAGAACTATGCTAACCCTAACACATCTATGATAACTACGTTGCTCGCCATCAACAAGGCTTCAGTACGAGCAACGCATGAACAACGTGGAGCTTGTGCTGCCTAGATCGCAAGATGCGATCTAGGCAGCATGTCGCTTACCGGTAGAAACCCTCGAGACGAAGGAGTTGGCGATGCGCCGAGATTGATTTGTTTGGGTGAACGTTGGTTGTTGTTTATTCCATAAACCCTAGATACATATTTATAGTCCAAGGGACTTTCTAACTTTAGACGTGCACCTAACCGTGCACGGGCAAAACTCTAACTAATCGACACGTAACCTAATATATTACAGATACAAGGGCAAACTAGCCCAAACTCAGCATAACAGGCCGATTCACGTAATTCTTCCATGTATATTTCTTTAAGTCCATCTTGATCGCGGCCCACCTCTGACTCGGTCAAATTCTGGTGATAACACATGCCCCCCTGGTTTTGGAATTGGTAATTCCAAAATCACTCTGCTTTCCTTCGTCGGGTCATGTCGTGGCAGAACCGTTGCAGTATCCTTCATCATGATGCCTTGCCTTCTCAACTTCTCCGCGTGACCTGGCAGTTTTTTTTTCTTTTTAGGCACCACTTCCTCGGAAACTGCTGTGGCATTGAATTTCCACTATATCCCCTTTTATTTAACCGCTCCGCACAGTTTATTTCCGTATCTTCTTCGCATTAGCACTCCAAAAGCCCTCCTGCGCCACCATGTCTTCTTCCTCCTCTGCTCCATCGGATCTTTCCAGCCAGTCCTCCCCTTCCCGTGAGCCGACGCCAGAGCCGACCCAGGAGGAAGTCCACGCGGCGAACACCCGCCGCGCCATCGAAGCTGGGGAGGAGTCCAGCCACGACTTCTCCGTCTGGTCCGAGGACGATAAGTCCTTGACCGACGGGGAAGGCGACCTCCGCTTCCTCGCCGACGGGGAAACGGAGGAGGAGAGCGATGACGATCGCTTCTCCTGCGACTTCACCTCTTCCGAGGAGGAGGAGGAGGAGCAGGAAGAGGAGGAGGATGACACCTCCTCCGACGAGCCGCCGGCCAAGCGGTTCTGCCCCTGGCCGGGCAACCTCAGCGACTTCGACAGCGACGATGACGCTGACGAAGAAGATGAGGACAATGAGGGCCCGGTCGGCGGCCACTGGAGCGACGACGAGCCCGTCGGGAGCAGCGCCGACAGCGGCGACGACGGCGACAACGAGGGCAGTGACGGCCCGTAGATAGGACCTCTAGTATAGGGCCAGTAGCAGTAGATGGGGCAATGTATCCCCTAGTATTTCCTTTTGAGAGCAATCAGCTCTTTATGTAAGAAATCTCGCCTATCAATGAAGAACTTTTCCCCAATCTGATTTTGCCGATTTCCTTTGAGCTTAATTTAGCCGATTCCCTCTCATACTGACCTTGCCGATTCGCCCCCTTTGCCAATGCGTAATGAGCCGATAGCAACGCATCAGTCCTTTACAATTCTCCCTTCAACTGATGATTTTGAAATCTGGTGGATAATGTAGAATCTTCAGGGAAGCCTTTGAATTCTTCCAACCAAACCTCATGGTCTTCTTTAGCACTCATCATCTGTGAAGAAGGTTGTGACGAAAGATCAGCCGATGGTACCCCAATCGGCCCCTGAACAGAGCATCTACCAGGCCTGCTGCCCCCCGAGCCTTACTCGAGGCAAGAATGTCGAAGAGGATGCGCCAAAGCCGATCACAACGCCGATATACCCCTTCTGTCGACACGGCTGAACTAGCACCAAAGATTGGAAATCCTTGACAGTTGGCCTGGATTTGGTGGAGATTCGATAAACCTCGCATAATTGCACTAGAGTCGATGGCCGCGCATCGGCTTCGTCTCTTAGTTCTAAAGTCGATGCCCTTGCATCGGCTGTCCAAAAAAATTTTTTTTTACTGGCCGATTTTTCCTAATCGGCCCCTAATGCTTCACTGCACACATGTTTACACATGTTTATCTGCACATGTTCATCTGACTATATGCCCCCCGAGCCGAATCTGCCAGGTGACTGCAGATATCGGCTCTGTGGTTAGCCAAAGCACTGTACTTGCACATCGGCTCCGCGAGGATTCGTGCTAACTTTCATCCGCCGACGTGTCCGCTGCCCAGTAGACCAATGTTGAACACAAGCAGTACATGTGGTGAAGATAATTTTGGCCGATTGCTGGAATCGGCCTCCATATCCATTGCAGCGCTGACTGAAGGTTCCGTAATGTCCCTTCATAATTTTTTGGGGCCGATCACAAGGATCAGCCTCGCCAAGTTTGCTCATCGCTTTGCTTCAGCTACTTGGTCAGGCTGGACAGAACCAACCCAACCTCTGACTTTATCATGTTGGTGCGCTTGCTGTCGTCTACCTTGAGTGCATCGTGGAATCGTGGAGCACCAAGCTCCGTCGGAAGGACGAGCACCATGTTTGTGCCAGCCGATGTTTCATCATCGGCTTTCCTTTGCTTGGGACGCCACTCCATTTTCCGTGGTCGACCCTCTTCGTCCAGGGTTCGCTGAACTTTCGCGGCCAGATCGGGTCGTGCCTTCCTTAGCGTATGCAAGTATAACCTTTCGGCTTCCTCCAGGCCGCGCAACCGCTGAACCCTGCGCTTTTGGGAACGGCTGAGTCCGTCAGGGCACCACCTTGGCCGGTGGTACCTGTCTTCCTCTTCTTCTCCCTCGTCTTCTGAATCCTCGAGATCTGCCCAACGAGGTGACTCAGCGCGTTTGCTTTGTGGCGGGAGAGGCCCTAGGCGCTTGAACACAGACACGTTGGCTGCCTCCTTCTTCTTCTGGTTGCATTCTGGGCAGTTGCCGATTGTGGGCAATCGGCTCATTCCTGAATCCCAGCAGTGTCTGAAGAAGGGGCAGTCCCAATGCCTATCGTTGTCGTCTTGCTCCCTTGATTTTTCTGTGGCACGACGCTCGCGCTCCTCCTCATCGCGATCATACCGACGATATCTTCTGGCTTCTCTAGCCAGACGATCTCCTTCATCATCATCGGTGGATCGTCGGCGTTGGTCATACTGACTCACATACTTGTTGAGGAGGTGATCAGAGAGGGGTCGCTGATATCTTATATTCTTCACCTCTCCCTCTGTGACGTAGCGCTTGCCATCATGATGGAGCCGATCGCGTGGAGCGGCCTCCTCTGTGTCCTTGCTACGAGAGCAGCTGCCCTCGTCTCCATCTTTGCCAGAGTGGTGCCCAGGTCCTACCATGTTGATGTTGAACGAGGATCCTGGCTGGCAACCTTGAGGGTAAGTGCACTCTACCATGTTAACGGCGGGGAAGGGCTGGGTGTCGACCTTCATGGCGTACTGGTTGAAAATTAGACGCCCTTTTTCTATCGCCGCTTGGATGTGCTGACGCCATACCCTGTAGTCGTTGGTGGCATGGGAGAGCGAGTTATGCCATTTGCAGTATGGCTTTCCATTCAGCTCTTGCACCGTGGGGAATTTGAGACCTTCAGGAATCGTCAACTGCTTCTCCTTGAGCAGGAGGTCGAAGATTTGCTCAGTCTTGGTCACGTCAAAATCAAATCCCCTGGGTGGGCCTGGTGGCTTTACCCATTTGCAGGACATGGGGGCTCCTCCCCGAGTCCATTCGGCCACTGCTACCTCTTGATCTCCCGCAGAAACTTCGTCTTCCTCTGCATCGACCAAGACTACTGCACGCTTGAACTTGTCCTGGTACAGGTCCGGGTGGCGTTGTTCATATGCTGATAGTTTCTGAACCATGTGCGCCAGTGAGGGAAAATCTGCTTGGGAGGCCATGTCCTTGAGCTGTGTTGCAAGGCCTGCTACTGCCAACTCGACTGCTTCCTTTTCAGTTATACGAACCGAATAACATCGGTTCCTAAGATTCCTGAAGCGCTGGATGTATTCTGTCACAGTTTCTCCGCGCTTCTGACGTAGTTGTGCTAGATCGGCAATGCCAGACTCGGAAGCCTCTGAATGGTACTGCATATGGAACTGCTCTTCCAACTGCTTCCAAGTCCGGATGGAGTCTGGTGGCAAAGAGGTGTACCATCCGAAAGCCGATCCCGTGAGGGACTGTGAGAAGAGCCTCACGCGTAGTTGATCCGACACTGAAGCCGGTCCTAGTTGCGCCAAATATCGGCCCACGTGCTCGATGGAGCTGGAACCATCTGATCCACTGAATTTGGAGAAATCAGGGAGCCGATATTTAGGTGGCAGCGGGATCATCTCGTAGTCGTCGGGGTACGGCTTGGAATAGCCGATTGCCCTCCTTTTCGGCACCATGCCGAACTGGTCTCTCAGTATGGTGCGATTTGATCATTGTCTGGCTGCAGGAGTTGAACTACGAAGATTCGCCGGGGTGGCGTACTTAGCCAGCCATGTTTGCTTTTCCAGCTACGAGCCAACTGCAGGAGCTGAGCTCTGGAGGTTCGTCGGGGTGGCGTACTTAGTTAGCCACGTCTGCTTCTCAAGCTCTGTCGCTGACGTTCCTCCTGTTTTCCCAGAAGTCCCTGATGTTGTGGCCTGGTTTGTGAGTGCCCAGTTGCCACAATCTGGCACATACGTGCACGTGTACCCGTGAGGGATCTCCTTAGGCACCTCAGGCAAGAACTGGTAGTCACTAGGGTCACCACCGATCTTGTAGACGACGAATGCCGGTGTAGCCGGCACTTCTGGTGCTGCCAACGCATATGGCAGCGGTGGACGCAACTGGAGTGGCAACTCTCCTTGATGCGTCCCGAGAGCTGGTCCTGACGGCAAGTATTGGTGACTCATGATCTCCTGGATCACGCGAAGAGCGACACGCTCCAACGTGTTGACCAGGTTCTCAGAGTGACGGTGTAGCGAGTGAGCCACCAAGTAGTTGATCTCCTGCCGCAGGGACCTGGTGCGTTCCTCCGACGGGGCAGAGAGGTCTATCCCATCGAGTGCACCTTGAGGTGAGAACCCTTTCCATCTGACGCCATGGGAACGGGTTCTGTGAAAAGAGCCGATGAGGTCGGCTTCGAGGATGACTTTGATCACGTCATATTTCTTCTTGAGCTCGTCCGTCAGATCCTCGTACGTGACTGGCGTGCCGTCCGCCATCTCAGATGTAGATGGCGATGTGGTTGATGTAGAAGCTTGTCCCACCGGGCGTGCCAGAATGTGTTGACTGCCAGAAACCCACCGGCGGGCAGCGACGGTCAACACGGTAGAGCCGGGAACAACCTAGAGCTGCGGCTGGCTGAGGTCCCTCCGAGCGACGGCCCGCAAAGCCTTTCTGGTCACACGTCCGATGCTGATTGCAAGGGCGTGCCACCTGACCTATACCTGGCCAGGAAGGTGATGGAGATGCCTCGCTTAGTTTCCTGCATGGCATACACGTAAACATTAAATACGAGCCTCGATCGGCTCTCAGGTTGTCCTGTGAATCGGCTCAAGGAGCCGATCCACCCATGATTCGTACTGGGTGCACGAATATATGGTGGTCCTGCTTGATCAAGATAAAGCTAATGAGATCTACGACGATTTAGGGTTTTCACCGCATAATCGGATCATCCTACTCCAGGTTGGGCCTCGCGGCCACGCACGGTGATCGTAAGCCGATCCTAAACAAGGCCTAAAAACCAACACGAAGTTGATCCCCGGAACATCCTGTTTAGGACTAGCGAACGACACCCTACGTGCCGCTGGATCCTCCCCCCCCTTCGTAAGGCCTAACTATTGCAGATATTAAACTAATCCTTGTAGAACAAGGAGCAATCGTAACGGATCAGATCTACTAAACAATGATCAAGCGGGGTGCCGCCCCCACACCTAAGATAGGTGTGAGGGCGGATAGACGTGCAAGGGTTGCACTACGATAGCATGTTACACGAAGAACTATGCTAACCCTAACACATCTATGATAACTACGTTGCTCGCCATCAACAAGGCTTCAGTACGAGCAACGCATGAACAACGTGGAGCTTGTGCTGCCTAGATCGCAAGATGCGATCTAGGCAGCATGTCGCTTACCGGTAGAAACCCTCGAGACGAAGGAGTTGGCGATGCGCCGAGATTGATTTGTTTGGGTGAACGTTGGTTGTTGTTTATTCCATAAACCCTAGATACATATTTATAGTCCAAGGGACTTTCTAACTTTAGACGTGCACCTAACCGTGCACGGGCAAAACTCTAACTAATCGACACGTAACCTAATATATTACAGATACAAGGGCAAACTAGCCCAAACTCAGCATAACAGGCCGATTCACGTAATTCTTCCATGTATATTTCTTTAAGTCCATCTTGATCGCGGCCCACCTCTGACTCGGTCAAATTCTGGTGATAACAGGGCCTAGGGGAATGCATCGTGTATTTGGCTACTAATTGTGAGGTTGCGGGAGCGACAGAAACCGAAACCCTCGTTAGGAAACCGGGGCACGAGGGAGTGTAGGATCTAAAAGTTTAAGGTTGTGGTTAGATTTATGTTAATTACTTTCTTGTAGTTGTGGATGCTTGCAAGAGGTATAATCACAAGTATGCATTAGTCCAAGTATGGGGTAGTACATTAGCATAGATTCACCCACACAACACTTACCAAACCATTGAATATTATTCAGCTATGTGAAGCGAAAGCACTTGACGAAATTCCCGTGTGACCTCAGGAATGTTTGGTCATCATAAGAATAACAACCGGCTTATCCTTTGCTATAGAAAGGATAGGGCCACTCGCTGCAATTAATATTACTGCATTTTATTTACTCATACTTTATTTATCTGCAATACCAAATACCCATGCAAACCTGTTTGCTAGTGTTTGTAGTGAATCCTCGATCAAAACTGCTCGTCAACACCTTATGCTCCTCGTTGGGTTCGAGACTCTTATTTGTCGAAAGTACTATGATACACCCCTATACTTGTGGGTCATCAAGACTATTTTATGGTGTCGTTGTCGGGGAGTGAAGCGCTATTGAAGAGTGGAATTGGTAAAGGTAACTTTTACTGTAAGTGTTGTTTTTTATTTTTGTCTGCTACTGCTTTATTTCATTATGGAGGCGTCTGCATTTGATTCCCTATTTGGGATTACTACTATCACTGCTACGGTAGTAGATGAACCACCGCAAGCTCAATTGGATCCTTTTAAATACCTATAAAAAATGTTGAACGTGTTATGAATAACTGCTATTTTGGAGATGGAACTGTCCATCCGAGTGATCATTTACTCTTTATACATGAATTATGCAAGTTGTTCAAGTGTGCAGGTAACTCAATGGAACAAGTTAAGGGGAAATTATTCTCTTTATCACTTAAGGGAAGAGCTGCAGAATGGTATAAGATGTTGAAGAATGGCCGATCTATTGCATGGGAGGAAATTGTACCTCTCTTTTATTCTAAATTTTATCGTCCAAGTGAGATTCATAAAGATCGGAATCAAATATATAATTTCTGGCCTCAAGATGGAGAGAGTATTGCCCAAGTGTGGGGGGGATTGAAGTCACAAATGCTCAAATGTCCCATTCATGAGCTCCCGAGTAATATTGGTATTAATAACTTCTATGCAAGGCTTTCTCTTCATGATAAGGATTTATTGGATGCTTCTTGTTCTGGATCATTTAAACGTATGAAGGAATAAGCTAAATGGGATCTTCTCGACCGCATTCAGAAAAATAGTGAAGGATGGGAGAATGATAAAGGAAGAAAGTCAGGTATTAATTATGATTATGAATGCATTAAATCTTTTATGCAAACTGATGACTTCCGTAATACTAGTGTTGTTTATGGTCTTGATTCTCAAGTTCTTGCAAATTGTTGTAAGGCTTTTGCCTCTTATCTTGATGTTCCCAAAAAGGAGTGGAACAAGTACCATGCACCTTATAAGGATATTGTTAATTATGTTCCTGCTAGAAATATTGAAGTTTGTACTGCTGATCGTGTTTTGCCACCTTATATTGAAAAAGTACCTTTCCCTGCCAAGGTAAAGGAGCATTCTATTTTAACTAGTGTGGTTAATAAAAGTAAAAATAAAGCTATAGAACCTTATGAACAAATAGTTATTGAACCGGCAGTAGCAATAGTAAAGGACCTGGTTACTAAAAATGTAGAAGACGGACATATTATATTTTTGTGAAGATGCTTCTAATATTGTTTCACATCCTAGTAAATCCAAGAAAACTAGTGTTCATGTGCTTTCTATCAGAATAGGTGATCATTAATATTATGATTTATGTGATATTGGTGCAAGTTCTAGTGCTATTCCTTATGAGCTTTACAGGGAAATTATGCATGAAATTGGTTCTTGTGAACTTGAAGAAATTGATGTGGTTATTCAGCTTGCTAATAGAGAGACCATCTCTCCAACTGGTATTGTTAGAGATGTGGAAGTTTTATGTGGTAAGATTAAGGGTTTTCTATGTTCGTGCTTTCGGGTCCTTAGTTGTGCTTAGTTTTCCCCAGCCGCTTAGTTTTTCCTCAGTTTTTCCCAAGCCCTTCTCTGAAACCCTCACAAGGAGCTTGGATGGGAGGAATCCCGTTACGTTGACCGTTGGTTGGTGCTGGCAAGTGGGGCTGCTGTTGGTGCCCCGCAGTGGACAGGTCTCCACTTATCCAGATCATCGTGGGACCCACAACTTCTCCACGTTAGCGTGCCGGACCCACAGCTTACTGATACGTCTCCGACGTATCGATAATTTCTTATATTCCATGCCACATTATTGATGTTATCTACATGTTTTATGCACACTTTATGTCATATTCGTGAATTTTTTGGAACTAACCTATTAACAAGATGCCGAAGTGCCAGTTCCTGTTTTCTGCTGTTTTTGGTTTCAGAAATCCTAGTAACGAAATATTCTCGGAATCGGACGAAATCAACGCCCAGGTTCCTATTTTTCCCGGAAGCATCCAGAACACACGAGAACCGCTAGAGAGGGGGCACAGGCCCACCAAACCCTAGGCTGGCGCGGCCAGGGGGGGCCCGCGCCCCCCTATGGTGTGGCCACCCTGTCAGCCCTCCTGCGCCGCCTCTTCGCCTATTTAAAGCCTCCGTCGCGAAAACCCTGATACGTTCGACGAAACCCACAGAAACCTTCCAGAGCCGCCGCCATCGCGAAGCCAAGATGCGGGGACAGGAGTCTCTGTTCCGGCACGCCGCCGGAACGGGGAAGTGCCCCGAAGGCTTCTCCATCGACACCGCTGCCATCTCCACCGCCATCTTCATCACATTCTTGCTCCCATGAGGAGGGAGTAGTTCTCCATCGAGGCTCGGGGCTGTACCGGTAGCTATGTGGTTCATCTCTCTCCTATGTGCTTCAATACAATAATCTCATGAGCTGCCTTACATGATTGAGATTCATAAGATGATGCTTGTAATCTAGATGTCATTATGCTAGTCAAGTGAATTTTACTCATGTGATCTCCGGAGACTCCTTGTCCCACGTGTGTAAAGGTGACAGTGTGTGCACCGTGTGGGTCTCTTAGGCTATATTTCACAGAATACTTATTCACTGTTATGAATGGCATAGTGAAGTGCTTATTTATATCTCTTTATGATTGCAATGTATTTTGTATCACAATTTATCTATGTGCTACTCTAGTGATGTTATTAAAGTAGTTTTATTCCTCCTGCACGGTGTAATGGTGACAGTGTGTGCATCCGTGTTAGTACTTGGTTTATGCTATGATTATGATCTCTTGTAGATTATGAAGTTAACTATTACTATGATAGTATTGATGTGTATTATTCCTCCTACATAGCATGAAGGTGACAGTGTGCATGCTATGCTAGTACTTGGTTTAGTCGAATTGATCTTTCATGCACTCTAAGGTTATTTAAATATGAACATTGAATTGTGGAGCTTGTTAACTCCGGCATTGAGGGTTCGTGTAATCCTACGCAATGTGTTCATCATCCAACAAGAGTGTAGAGTATGCATTTATCTATTCTGTTATGTGATCAATGTTGAGAGTGTCCACTAGTGAAAGTGTAATCCCTAGGCCTTGTTCCTAAATACTGCTATCGCTGCTTGTTTACTATTTTACTGCGTTTCTACTGCCTGCTATATCACCATCCATCACAACGCGCCAGCAAGCACTTTTCTGGCACCGTTGCTACTGCTCATATATATTCATACCACCTGTATTTCACTATCTCTTCGCCGAACTAGTGCACCTATTAGGTGTGTTGGGGACACAAGAGACTTCTTGCTTTGTGGTTGCAGGGTTGCATGAGAGGGATATCTTTGACCTCTTCCTCCCTGAGTTCGATAAACCTTGGGTGATCCACTTAAGGGAAAACTTGCTGCTGTTCTACAAACCTCTGCTCTTGGAGGCCCAATACGTCTACGGGGAAAAGGAGGGGGCGTAGACATCAAGCTATTTTTAAGGCGCCGTTCTTGCAGTGGAAGGAAAGGTAAAAGGTACTCACACTTCGGATCTCGGCTACTAAGCTATTTTCCGCCGTTGTAAGTACTCGAAACTATTTCCTTTAGATCCTGCAATTGCAACTTTTTGTTTCTTGTTTACACTAGTTTGGCATAATGGACAAGAATGATCTTCTTATTCTGTTTCCTGATTTAAAACATGGATTGTTTGATGCGAAAATTAAAAAACCTATGGAATCTTATTTGCATGCTGGTAGTAATATTAGTATGAACGCCTTGAACACCATTGTTGATAATAATATAGAAAGTTCTAAGCTTGGGGAAGCTGGTTTTCATGATCTTTTTAGTCCCCCAAGCATTGAGGAGAAAATTTTCTTTGATGATACTATACCTCCTATATTTGACGATGAGAATAATAATGATAGCTACTTTGTTGAATTTGCTCCCACTACAACTACTAATAAAATTGATTATGCTTATGTGGAGAGTAATAATTTTATGCATGAGACTCATGATAAGAATGCTTTATGTGATAGTTATATTGTTGAGTTTGCTCATGATACTACTGAAAGTTATTATGAGAGAGGAAAATATGGTTGTAGAAATTTTCATGTTACTAAAATACCTCTCTATGTGCTAAATTTTTTGAAGCTACACTTGTTTTATCTTCCTATGCTCGTTACTTTGCTCTTCATGAACTTGTTTATTTACAAGATTCCTTTGCATAGGAAGCATGTTAGACTTAAATGTGTTTTGGATTTGCTTCTTGATGCTCTCTTTTGCTTCAAATACTATTTCTTGCAAGTGCATCATTAAAACTGCTGAGCCCATCTTAATGGCTATAAAGAAAGAACTTCTTGGGAGATAACCCATGTGTTATTTTGCTACAGTACTTTGTTTTATATTTGTGTCTTGGAAGTTGTTTACTACTGTAGCAACCTCTCCTTATCTTAGTTTAGTGTTTTGTTGTGCCAAGTAAAGTCGTTGATAGTAAAGTTCATACTAGATTTGGATTACTGCACAGAAACAGATTTCTTTGCTGTCACGAATCTGGGCAAAATTCTCTGTAGGTAACTCAGAAAATTATGCCAATTTACGTGAGTGATCCTCAGATATGTACGCAACTTTCATTCAATTTGAGCATTTTCATTTGAGCAAGTCTGGTGCCCTTTTAAAATTCGTCAATACGAACTGTTCTGTTTTGACAGATTCTGCCTTTTATTTCGCATTGCCTCTTTTGCTATGTTGGATGAATTTCTTTGATCCATTAATGTCCAGTAGCTTTATGCAATGTCCAGAAGTGTTAAGAATGATTGTGTCACCTCTGAACATGTATATTTTGATTGTGCACTAACCCTCTAATGAGTTTGTTTCGAGTTTGGTGTGGAGGAAGTTTTCAAGGGTCAAGAGAGGAGGCTGATATACTATG
Organism: Lolium perenne; assembly: GCF_019359855.2. Taxonomy (NCBI): domain Eukaryota; kingdom Viridiplantae; phylum Streptophyta; class Magnoliopsida; order Poales; family Poaceae; genus Lolium; species Lolium perenne. The sequence goes on from NC_067245.2 coordinate 267,376,940, forward strand.
ATCAAGAAGAGTGAAAAGTATAAGCTTGGGGATGCCCCGGTGGTTCACCCCTGCATATTTCAAGAAGACTCAAGCATCTAAGCTTGGGGATGCCCAAGGCATCCCCTTCTTCATCGACAAATTATCAGGTTCCTTCTCTTGAAACTATATTTTTATTCGGTCACATCTTATGTACTTTACTTGGAGCGTCCGTGTGCTTTTGTTTTTGTTTGTGTTTCAATAAATTGGATTACATCATGCTTGTGTGGGAGAGAGACACGCTCTGCTGGTTTGTATGAACACATGTGTTCTTAGCTCATAGTATTCATGGCGAAGTTTCTTCTTCGATTGTTATATGGTTGGAATTGGAAAATGATACATGTAGTAATTGCTATAATGTCTTGGGTAATGTGATACTTGGCAATTGTTGTGCTCATGTTTAAGCTCTTGCATCATATGCTTTGCACCCATTAATGAAGAAATACATAGAGCATGCTAAAATTTGGTTTGCATATTTGGTTTCTCTAAGGTCTAGATAATTTCTAGTATTGAGTTTGAACAACAAGGAAGACGGTGTAGAGTCTTATAATGTTTACAATATGTCTTTTATGTGAGTTTTGCTGCACCGGTTCATCCTTGTGTTTGTTTCAAATAACCTTGCTAGCCTAAACCTTGTATCGAGAGGGAATACTTCTCATGCATCCAAATCCTTGAGCCAAACAACACTATGCCATTTGTGTCCACCATACCTACCTACTACATGGTATTTCCTGCCATTCCAAAGTAAATTGCTTGAGTGCTACCTTTAAACAATTCAAAATTTATCACCTCTGATTTGTGTCAATGTTTTATAGCTCATGAGGAAGTATGTGGTGTTTATCTTTCAATCTTCTTGGGCAACTTTCACTAATGGACTAGTGGCTTCATCCGCTTATCCAATAATTTTGCAAAAAGAGCTGGCAATGGGATTCCCAGTCCCAAATTAATTAACAAAAATAGACACTCCTCCATGGTATGTGATTGTTGGACGGCACCCGAAGGATTCGGTTAGCCATGGCTTGTGTAAGCAAAGGTTGGGAGGAGAGTCATCATAATAAAACTAAAATAAAAAGGCACTCCTTCATGGTATGAGATTGTTGGCAGGCACCCGAGGATTCGGTTAGCCATGGTTTGTGAAAGAAAGGTTGGAAGGAGTGCCACACAAAAATAAAATAAAATGGGAGCCGCTCTTTGAAGGTTTGTCTGGCAAGGGGGTTAGAGTACCCGCTACCATTCGTTGACAACAACATACACCTCTCAAAACTTTATTTTTATGCTCTCTTTATGTTTTCAAAATAAAAGCTCTAGCACAAATATAGCAATCGATGCTTTCCTCTTTGAAGGACCATTCTTTTACTTTTATTGTTGAGTCAGTTCACCTATTTCTCTCCATCTCAAGAAGCAAACACTTGTGTGAACTGTGCATTGATTCCTACATACTTGCATATTGCACTTATTATATTACTCTATGTTGACAATATCCATGAGATACACATGTTATAAGTTGAAAGCAACCGCTGAAACTTAATCTTCCTTTGTGTTGCTTCAATACCTCTACTTTGAATTATTGCTTTATGAGTTAACTCTTATGCAAGACTTATTGATACTTGTCTTGAAAGTACTATTCATGAAAAGTCTTTGCTTTATGATTCAGTTGTTTACTCATGTCATTACCATTGTTTTGATCGCTGCATTCATTACATATGTTTACAATATGATCAAGTTTATGATGGCATGTCACTTCAGAAATTATCTTTTTTATCGTTTTACACCTTTCGGGACGAGCGAGAACTAAGCAGGGATGCTGATACGTCTCCGACGTATCGATAATTTCTTATGTTCCATGCCACATTATTGATGTTATCTACATGTTTTATGCACACTTTATGTCATATTCGTGCATTTTACGGAACTAACCTATTAACAAGATGCCGAAGTGCAGTTCTGTTTTACGCTATTTTTGGTTTCAGAAATCCTAGTAACGAAATATTCTCGGAATCGGACGAAATCAACGCCCAGGTTCCTATTTTGCCCGGAAGCATCCAGAACACACGAGAACCGCCAGAGAGGGGGCACAGGCCCACCAAACCCTAGGCCGGCGCGGCCAGGGGGGGCCCGCGCCCCCCTATGGTGTGGCCACCCTGTCAGCCCTCCTGCGCCGCCTCTTCGCCTATTTAAAGCCTCCGTCGCGAAAACCCTGATACGTTCGACGAAACCCACAGAAACCTTCCAGAGCCGCCGCCATCGCGAAGCCAAGATCTGGGGGACAGGAGTCTCTGTTCCGGCACACCGCCGGAACGGGGAAGTGCCCCCGGAAGGCTTATCCATCGACACCGCTGCCATCTCCATCGCCATCTTCATCACCGCTGCTGCTCCCATGAGGAGGGAGTAGTTCTCCATCGAGGCTCGGGGCTGTACCGGTAGCTATGTGGTTCATCTCTCTCCTATGTGCTTCAATACAATAATCTCATGAGCTGCCTTACATGATTGAGATTCATAAGATGATGCTTGTAATCTAGATGTCATTATGCTAGTCAAGTGAATTTTACTCATGTGATCTCCGGAGACTCCTTGTCCCACGTGTGTAAAGGTGACAGTGTGTGCACCGTGTGGGTCTCTTAGGCTATATTTCACAGAATACTTATTCACTGTTATGAATGGCATAGTGAAGTGCTTATTTATATCTCTTTATGATTGCAATGTATTTTGTATCACAATTTATCTATGTGCTACTCTAGTGATGTTATTAAAGTAGTTTTATTCCTCCTGCACGGTGTAATGGTGATAGTGTGTGCATCCGTGTTAGTACTTGGTTTATGCTATGATTATGATCTCTTGTAGATTATGAAGTTAACTATTGCTATGATAGTATTGATGTGTATTATTCCTCCTACATAGCATGAAGGTGACAGTGTGCATGCTATGCTAGTACTTGGTTTAGTCGAATTGATCTTTCATGCACTCTAAGGTTATTTAAATATGAACATTGAATTGTGGAGCTTGTTAACTCCGGCATTGAGGGTTCGTGTAATCCTACGCAATGTGTTCATCATCCAACAAGAGTGTAGAGTATGCATTTATCTATTCTGTTATGTGATCAATGTTGAGAGTGTCCACTAGTGAAAGTGTAATCCCTAGGCCTTGTTCCTAAATACTGCTATCGCTGCTTGTTTCTTGTTTCTTTGCGTTTCTACGCTGCTATATCACCATCCATCACTACGCGCAGCAAGCACTTTTTCTCGGCACCGTTGCTACTGCTCATATATATTCATACCACCTGTATTTCACTATCTCTTCGCCGAACTAGTGCACCTATTAGGTGTGTTGGGGACACAAGAGACTTCTTGCTTTGTGGTTGCAGGGTTGCATGAGAGGGATATCTTTGACCTCTTCCTCCCTGAGTTCGATAAACCTTGGGTGATCCACTTAAGGGAAAACTTGCTGCTGTTCTACAAACCTCTGCTCTTGGAGGCCCAACACTGTCTACAGGAAAAGGAGGGGGCGTAGACATCACTTACCCAGGTGACCGTTGCAAAATGGGAGCCCGAGCCAGCCCAGTGCCCGTGCCCGTGCCCGTGCCATTGCTTCCCCTTTCTTTCCCCGCGCCCCATTGTTCTTCTTCTCCGCCAGCGGTAGCCCTTCTCCGGCAGGCGGGTGATGTCTAGTTTCTCTTCGACCTCCCGTTCTGCATGGTCGTAGTATGGACCCATGCCTTTGACAAGATGCCCTGAGTGCCCACGCCAGGAGCGACCGTGGCAACCGTGGACGTGAGTTCCTTGCATGCGAGAGCTTTCCATGTAGATAGGGGATAAGGTTAGATCTCGCTCCAATTGCTCTGTTTTCTCTCGATTTTCTTGTTATTCCCTCGAATTTGGGATTTAGGGTTCACGTTTTTGTTTTCAGATCCTGAAGAAATGCATGCATTTCGAGTGGATCGATGTGTACGTTCAGAGGCTTCAGTTGCAGGAATCAATTGGCGCTATTGGGGAGCGCAATTTTGGAGGGAGGGACTTGCTATAGAGAATGCGGTGGAGAGAGGAGCTGTTTCGATTATGCCTAATCCTCCCAATACAAAACTGGTGGAAGTGAAGGGAGAACTGAAGAAAATGAACAAGCAGTTAAGGCAGCTGATCGAGTTGAAGAAGCAAGCTAATCTGATGGCTGGTTGTTTTTTGTTGTATAATTGCGATCGGATTCTTATCATTGCTCATCAGGCGCTAGAAGTTGTTACAAGGGATCCCTTGTTACAAATCCATTATTCAGTTGCATGTACTGGTAGTTGTTTTCAAAGTTATTGTGTGCATTCACCAAAATTACCAAAAAATAAGTGTTAGGGAATATAGGAATGCTAAAGATAGTTGATAATTGTTAGAGGGGTGACAAATAATGCATTCACCTAAATCCCACAAACATGTATGTCTCATGTTTATACCAAAATTATACCACTTTGGGACGTTTAAAATAACCAAAACTATATCTCAAACTATATTCCCTAAAAGAAAAGGAATGCTAAAGAAAGTTGATAATTGTTAGAGGGGTGAGAAATAATCCATTCACCGAAATCCCTCAAATATGTATGCCTCATGTTTATACCAAAATTATACCACTATTGGGCCATTTCAAATTATCAAAGCTATATCCCAAACTATATCCCCTAAAAGAAAAGGAATGCTAAAGATAGTTGATAATTGTTAGAGGGGTGATAAATAATCCATTCTCCGAAATCCCTCAAATATGTATGCCTCATGTTTATACCAAAATTATACCACTTTTGGGACGTTTCAAATAACCAAAACTATATCCCAAACTATATTTCCTAAAATAAAAGGAATGCTAAATAAAGTTGATAATTGTTAGAGGGGTGATAAATAATTCATTTACCGAAATCCCCCAAATATGCCAAATATGTATGTCTCATGTTTCTACCAAAATTATACCACTTTTGGGACGTTTCAAATTACCAAAACTATATCCCAAACTATATTCCCTAAAAGAAAAGGAATGCTAAAGAGAGTTGATAATAGTTAGAGGGGTGACAAATATTGCATTCACTGAAATCTAGTTTTTGCGTGAAAAGTAATGGCTACAAGAAATCGGTGATGGTTTATCATTTTTTGCGTGAAAAGTAATGCCTAAAAGAGTTTATAATTTTTAGCACGTGAAAAATAAGGGTGTGTTTCTGAAACTTGACATTGCGAGAGCTTTCAACTCGCTGTCTTGGCCGTTTCTTTTTGAGGTGCTGCGTCAATTAGGGTTCAGACATATGTGACTTAGGTGTATTGGACTCTTGTTGTATACAGCTAGTGTCAGGGTGCTTGTCAATGGAGTCCCGGGAAGGACAATCAAGCTGGTTCGAGGGCTTAGGCAGGGGGATCCCACTTCCCCCTAGTTGTTCGTCATTGCGATGGAAGTACTTGATACGTCCAAAACGTATCTACTTTCCCGAACACTTTTGCTATTGTTTTGCCTCTAATTTGTGTATTTTGGATACAACTAACACGGACTAATGCTGTTTTCAGCAGAATTGCTCTAGTGTCTCGTTTTTGTGCAGAAATCCAACTTTCAGGAAAATCCTCGGAATTTATGCGAAAGGTCTTATTTTTCCAGAAGATTGACGGAGCCAGAAGGGCAAGCCAGGTGGAGGCCCGATGGCCCCACACACTAGGCCGGCGTGGCCCAGGAGGGGGGCGCGCGGCCCTAGCGTGTGGCCCCCTCGGCTGGCCTCCGACGCCCTCCTTTGGACTACTTTACGCCTTCGACCTAAAAACGCACGGGGGATAGTCGAAGTCGCCAGAAACCATCCAGTACGCCGCCACCATCGCGAAACTCCATCTCGGGACCAGAAACTCCGTTCTGGCACCTCGCCGGGACGGGGAATTGGAGGAGATCATCGCCATCATCACCACCGACGCCTCTCCATCGACCAGCCATGTTTCCCCCATCCATGTGTGAGTAATTCCCCCGCTGTAGGCTGAAGGGGGTGGTAGGGATTGGATGAGATTGGTCATGTAATAGCATAAGATTGTTAGGGCATAGTGCCTAGTATCCGTTGTTGGTACTTTTATGATATTGTTGCAACTTGTTATGCTTAATGCTTGTCACTAGGGCCCGAGTGCCATGATCTCAGATCTGAACATGTTATTGATTCATGAAGATATTCGTTGTTTATGATCTTACCTGCAAGTTGTATACACATGTTGCTGTCCGGAACCCGAGGCCCCAAAGTGACAGAAATTGGGACAACCGGAGGGGAAGGCGGTGATGTGAGGATCACATGTGTTCACGGAGTGTTAATGCTTTGCTCCGGTACTCTATTAAAAGGAGTACCTTAATATCCAGTAGATTCCCTAGAGGCCCGGCTGCCACCGGCTGGTAGGACAAAAGATGTTGTGCAAGTTTCTCATTGCGAGCACGTACGGCTATATATGGAACACATGCCTATTGATTGATTAGTACTTGGATACCGTTTTATTATTATCTGCAAATGCCCTGCTTTGATTGTTACATGAGTTTCTCTCATCCATGCAACGCCCGTCATCCATCCCTGTGCCTACAGTATTTTAATCCTGCTGTTTACTATAATCACTACTGCTGTCTTTGTTACTCTGCTTTGTTATTTCACTATCGCCATCTTGCTATAAAACTGTTACTACTTATAAACTCTTGCGAGCAAGTCTGTTTCCAGGTCCAGCTGAATTGACAACTCCGCTGTTAAGGCTTTCAAGTATTCTTTGTCTCCCCTTGTGTCGAATCAATAAATTGGGTTTTACTTCCCGCGAAGACTGTTGCGATCCCCTATACTTGTGGGTCATCAGTACTCACCATGTGTTTTGTCAAAGCTGCGGAGGAGGGGCTCCTGGCAGATCTGTATGGATGTGCTCTCAAGCAGCATGTCTCGATCTATGCTGACGACGTGGCTTTGTTCATCAGGCTAGAGGTGCAAGATATTGTTACCACGAGGGAGATTCTGCGCTATTTTGAGGAAGCATCGGGGCTTAGTGTGAACTACAGGAAATCTTATGCTGTCGTCATAAGAGGGGAAGTGCTGGACAAGATGATGGTCAAGCATCTGCTGCGGTGCAAAATCGGGGAGTTTCCATGCATGTACCTAGGGTTGCAGTTGTCCACGGGGGCTTTGAGCCGTGCACACTGGCAACCTGTGCTCGACAAGGTCATCGCGTCCCTCCCAGCGTGGCAATGGGGGCTCCTAACAAGGTCAGGCAGGTTGATTCTCATCAAGTCAGCGGTCACGGCTCGGCCAATCCATCAGTTGTTGATCATGGAGGCGCCGGTTTGGCTCATGGAGGAGATTGACAAGTGGACGAGGGCGTTCTTTTGGGCAGGTAAGGGGGTAGTCAATGGAGGGCAATGTTTGGTGTCCTGGCAGCAGATCTACAAGCCGGTGTGCTATGGTGGCCTAGGCGTGCACAATCTCAGGTTACAGGGGTTAGCGTTGAGGATCTGATGGGAATGGCTCCGTCGTATGGATCAGGCCAGACCTTGGCAAGGCCTGCCGGCGATGAAGGACAAGGAGGCGTTAGAGGCTTTCAATAGCCTGGTGGCGATCAAACTTGGGGATGGTGCAAGAATTCTCTTTTGGACCGATAGATGGGTGATGACGCGTAAAGCACATGCCCGTTGGGAACCCCAAGTGGAAGGTGTGATGCGTACAGCAGCAAGTTTCACTCAGTAAGAAACCAAGGTTTATCGAACCAGTAGGAGCCAAGAAGCACGTTGAAGGTTGATGGCGGCGGGATGTAGTGCGGCGCAACACCAGGGATTCCGGCGCCAACGTGGAACCTGCACAACACAACCAAAGTACTTTGCCCCAACGAAACAGTGAGGTTGTCAATCTCACCGGCTTGCTGTAACAAAGGATTAACTGTATTGTGTGGAAGATGATTGTTTGCAGAAAACAGTAGAACAGTATTGTAGTAGATTGTATTTCAGTAAAGAGAATTGGACCGGGGTCCACTGTTCACTAGAGGTGTCTCTCCCATAAGATAAACAGCATGTTGGGTGAACAAATTATAGTTGGGCAATTGACAAATAAAGAGGGCATGACCATGCACATACATATCATGATGAGTATAGTGAGATTTAATTGGGCATTACGACAAAGTACATAGACCGCCATCCAACTGCATCTATGCCTAAAAAGTCCACCTTCAGGTTATCATCCGAACCCCTTCCAGTATTAAGTTGCAAAGCAACAGACAATTGCATTAAGTATGGTGCGTAATGTAATCAACAACTACATCCTTAGACATAGCATCAATGTTTTATCCCTAGTGGCAACAGCACAACACAACCTTAGAACTTTACATCCTTTGTCCCAGGTGTCAATGCAGGCATGAACCCACTATCGAGCATAAGTACTCCCTCTTGGAGTTACAAGCATCTACTTGGCCAGAGCATCTACTAGTAACGGAGAGCATGCAAGATCATAAACAACACGTAGATATAACTTTGATAATCAACATAACAAGTATTCTCTATTCATCGGATCCCAACAAACGCAACATATAGAATTACAGATAGATGATCTTGATCATGTTAGGCAGCTCACAAGATCCGACAATGATAGCACAATGGGGAGAAGACAACCATCTAGCTACTGCTATGGACCCATAGTCCAGGGGTAGACCACTCACTCATCACTCCGGAGGCGACCATGGCGGCGTAGAGTCCTCCGGGAGATGATTCCCCTCTCCGGCAGGGTGCCGGAGGCGATCTCCTGGATCCCCCGAGATGGGATCGGCGTTGGCGGCGTCTCTGGAAGGTTTTCCGTATCGTGGCTCTCGATGCGGGGGTTTCGTCACGGAGGCTTTAAGTAGGCGGAAGGGCAAGTCGGAGGCGGCGCGAGGGGCCGGACCATAGGGCCGCGCGGCCGGGGCAGGGGGCGCGCCGCCCTCTGCTCTGGCTGCGTCGTGGCCCCTCTTCGTTTCGTCTTCGGACTTACGGAAGCTTCGTGGAAAAATAGGCCCACGGGCGTTGATTTCGTCCAATTCCGAGAATATTTCCTTACTAGGATTTCTGAAACCAAAAACAGCAGAAAACAGCAATCGGCACTTCGGCATCTTGTTAATAGGTTAGTTCCGAGAAAATGCACGAATATGACATAAAGTGTGCATAAAACATGTAGATAACATCAATAATGTGGCATGGAACATAAGAAATTATCGATACGTCGGAGACGTATCAGCATCCCCAAGCTTAGTTCTGCTCGTCCCGAGCAGGTAAAACGATAACACAGATAATTTCTAGAGTGACATGCCATCATAATCTTGATCATACTATTTGTAAAGCATATGTAGTGAATGCAGCGATCAAAACAATGTATATGACATGAGTAAACAAGTGAATCATAAAGCAAAGACTTTTCATGAATAGCACTTCAAGACAAGCATCAATTAAGTCTTGCATAAGAGTTAACTCATAAAGCAATAATTCAAAGTAAAAGCATTGAAGCAACACAAAAGAAGATTAAGTTTCAGCGGTTGCTTTCAACTTGTAACATGTATATCTCATGGATATTGTCAACATAGAGTAATATAATAAGTGCAATAAGCAAGTATGTAGGAATCAATGCACAGTTCACACAAGTGTTTGCTTCTTGAGGTGGAGAGAAATAGGTGAACTGACTCAACATTGAAAGTAAAAGAATGGTCCTCCATAGAGGAAAAGCATCGATTGCTATATTTGTGCTAGAGCTTTGATTTTGAAAACATGAAACAATTTTGTCAACGGTAGTAATAAAGCATATGTATCATGTAAATTATATCTTATAAGTTGCAAGCCTCATGCATAGTGTACTAATAGTGCCCGCACCTTGTCCTAATTAGCTTGGACTACCGGATCATCACAATGCCTTTGTTTTAACCAAGTGTCACAAAGGGGTACCTCTATGCACTTTGTACAAAGGTCTAAGGAGAAAGCTCGCATTGGATTTCTCGCTATTGATTATTCTTCAACTTAGACATCCATACCGGGACAACATAGACAACGAGATAATGGACTCCTCTTTTATGCATAAGCATGTAACAACAATTAATAATTTTCTCATTTGAGATTGAGGATATATGTCCAAAACTGAAACTTCCACCATGGATCATGGCTTTAGTTAGCGGCCCAATGTTCTTCTCTAACATTATGCATGCTTAACCATAAGGTGGTAGATCGCTCTTACTTCAGACAAGACGGACATGCATAGCAACTCACATGAAATTCAACAATGAATAATTGATGGCGTCCCCAGTGAACATGGTTATCGCACAACAAGCAACTTAATAAGAGATAAAGTGCATAATTACATATTCAATACCACAATAGTTTTTAAGCTATTTGTCCCATGAGCTATATATTGCAAAGGTGAATGATGGAGTTTTAAAGGTAGCACTCAAGCAATTTACTTTGGAATGGCGGAAAATACCATGTAGTAGGTAGGTATGGTGGACACAAATGGCATAGTGGTTGGCTCAAGTATTTTGGATGCATGAGAAGTATTCCCTCTCGATACAAGGTTTAGGCTAGCAAGGATTATTTGAAACAAACACAAGGATGAACCGGTGCAGCAAAACTCACATAAAAGACATATTGAAAACATTATAAGACTCTACACCGTCTTCCTTGTTGTTCAAACTCAATACTAGAAATTATCTAGACCTTAGAGAAACCAAATATGCAAACCAAATTTTAGCATGCTCTATGTATTTCTTCATTAATGGGTGCAAAGCATATGATGCAAGAGCTTAAACATGAGCACAACAATTGCCAAGTATCACATTATCCAAGACATTAATAGCAATTACTACATGTATCATTTTCCAATTCCAACCATATAACAATTTAACGAAGGAGAAACTTCGCCATGAATACTATGAGTAGAAACTAAGGACATACTTGTCCATATGCTACAGCGGAGCGTGTCTCTCTCCCATAAAGTGAATGCTAGGATCCATTTTATTCAAACAAAACAAAAAAAACAAAAACAAACCGACGCTCCAAGCAAAGCACATAAGATGTGATGGAATAAAAATATAGTTTCAGGGGAGGAACCTGATAATGTTGTCGATGAAGAAGGGGATGCCTTGGGCATCCCCAAGCTTAGACGCTTGAGTCTTCTTAATATATGCAGGGGTGAACCACCGGGGCATCCCCAAGCTTAGAGCTTTCACTCTCCTTGATCATGTTGCAGCATACTCCTCTCTTGATCCTTGAAAACTTCCTCCACACCAAACTCGAAACAACTCATTAGAGGGTTAGTGCACAATAAAAATTAACATATTCAGAGGTGACACAATCATTCTTAACACTTCTGGACATTGCATAATGCTACTGGACATTAGTGGATCAAAGAAATTCATCCAACATAGCAAAAGAGGCAATGCGAAATAAAAGGCAGAATCTGTCAAAACAGAACAGTTCGTATTGACGAATTTTAAAATGGCACCAGACTTGCTCAAATGAAAATGCTCAAATTGAATGAAAGTTGCGTACATATCTGAGAATCATGCACGTAAATTGGCTTAATTTTCTGAGTTACCTACAGGGAGGTGGACCCAGATTCGTGACAGCAAAGAAATCTGGAACTGCGCAGTAATCCAAATCTAGTACTTACTTTACTATCAAAGACTTTACTTGGCACAACAAAACACAAAACTAAGATAAGGAGAGGTTGCTACAGTAGTAAACAACTTCCAAGACACAAAATAAAAACAAAGTACTGTAGGTAAAAACATGGGTTGTCTCCCATAAGCGCTTTTCTTTAACGCCTTTCAGCTAGGCGCAGAAAGTGTGTATCAAGTATTATCAAGAGACGAAGCATCAACATCATAATTTATCCTAATAATAGAATCAAAAGGTAACTTCATTCTCTTTCTAGGGAAGTGTTCCATACCTTTCTTGAGAGGAAATTGATATTTTATATTACCTTCCTTCATATCAATGATAGCACCAACAGTTCGAAGAAAAGGTCTTCCCAATATGATGGGACAAGATGCATTGCATTCAATATCCAAGACAACAAAATCAACGGGGACAAGGTTATTGTTAACGGTAATGCGAACATTATCAACTTTCCCCAAAGGTTTCTTTGTAGAATGATCAGCAAGATTAACATCCAAATAACAATTTTTCAGCGGTGGCAAGTCAAGCATATTATAAATTTTCTTAGGCATAACAGAAATACTTGCACCAAGATCACATAAAACATTACAATCAAAATCTTTAACCTTCATCTTAATGATGGGCTCCCAACCATCCTCTAGCTTTCTAGGAATAGAAGCTTCGCGCTCTAGTTTCTCTTTTCTAGCTTTTATGAGAGCATTTGTAATATGTTGTGTGAAAGCCAAATTTATAGCACTAGCATTAGGACTTTTAGCAAGTTTTTGCAAGAACTTTATAACTTCAGAGATGTGGCAATCATCAAAATTCAAACCATTATAATCTAAATCAATGGGATCATCATCCCCAATGTTGGAAAAAATTTCAGCAGCTTTAGCAGTTTCAGGCAGTTTCTCGCGCTTTGCATTAGAAGTGGAAACATTGCTAACACCAATTCTTTTATTAGTATTAGTAGGAGGTGCAGCAACATGTGTAGCATTAGCATTACAAGTGGTGGTAATAGTCCAAACTTTAGCTATATTCTTCTCTTTAGCTAGTTTTTCATTTTCTTCTCTATCCCACCTAGCACGTAGTTCAGCCATTAATCTTATATTCTCATTAATTCTAACTTGGTTGGCATTTGCTGTAGTAACAATTTTATTATGATGATTTTCATTAGGCATAACTTTCGATTTCAAAAGATCAACATCAGCAGCAAGACTATCGACTTTAGAAGCAAGTATATCAATTTTCCCAAGCTTTTCTTCAACAGATTTGTTAAAAGCAGTTTGTGTACTAATAAATTCTTTAAGCATGGCTTCAAGTCCAGGGGGTGAATTCCTATTATTGTTGTAAGAATTCCCATAAGAATTACCATAGCCGTTGCCATTATTATAAGGATATGGCCTATAGTTGTTACTAGAATTGTTCCGGTAAGCATTGTTGTTGAAATTATTATTTTTAATGAAGTTTACATCAACATGTTCTTCTTGTGCAACCAATGAAGCTAACGGAACATTATTAGGATCAATATTAGTCCTATCATTCACAAGCATAGACATAATAGCATCAATCTTATCACTCAAGGAAGAGGTTTCTTCGACAGAATTTACCTTCTTACCTTGTGGAGCTCTTTCCGTGTGCCATTCAGAGTAGTTGATCATCATATTATCAAGAAGCTTTGTTGCTTCACCAAGAGTGATGGATATAAAGGTACCTCCAGCAGCTGAATCCAATAAATTCCGCAAAGAAAAATTTAGTCCTGCATAGAAGGTTTGGATGATCATCCAAGTAGTCAGTCCATAGGTTGGGCAATTTTTAACCAAAGATTTCATTCTTTCCCAAGCTTGAGCAACATGTTCAGTATCTAATTGTTTAAAATTCATTATGCTACTCCTCAAAGATATAATTTTAGCAGGGGGATAATATCTACCAATAAAAGCATCCTTGCATTTAGTCCATGAATCAATACTATTCTTAGGCAGAGATAGCAACCAATCTTTAGCTCTTCCTCTTAATGAGAAAGGGAACAATTTTAATTTTATAATGTCACCATCTACATCCTTATACTTTTGCATTTCACATAATTCAACAAAGTTATTAAGATGGGCAGCAGCATCATCAGAACTAACACCAGAAAATTGCTCTCGCATAACAAGATTCAGTAAAGCAGGTTTAATTTCAAAGAATTCTGCTGTAGTAGCAGGTGGAGCAATAGGTGTGCATAAGAAATCATTATTATTTGTGGTTGTGAAGTCACACAACTTAGTATTTTCAGGGTTGGCCATTTTAGCAACAGTAAATAAAGCAAACTAGATAAAGTAAATGCAAGTAAACTAATTTTTTTTGTGTTTTTGATATAGCAAACAAGATAGCAAATAAAGTAAAACTAGCAACTAATTTTTTTTGTATTTTGATTTAGTGCAGCAAACAAAGTAGTAAATAAAACTAAGCAAGACAAAAACAAAGTAAAGAGATTGAGAAGTGGAGACTCCCCTTGCAGCGTGTCTTGATCTCCCCGGCAACGGCGCCAGAAATTTAGCTTGATGACGCGTAAAGCACACGCCCGTTGGGAACCCCAAGTGGAAGGTGTGATGCGTACAGCAGCAAGTTTCCCTCAGTAAGAAACCAAGGTTTATCGAACCAGTTGGAGCGAAGAAGCACGTTGAAGGTTGATGGCGGCGGGATGTAGTGCGGCGCAACACCAGGGATTCCGGCGCCAACGTGGAACCTGCACAACACAACCAAAGTACTTTGCCCCAACGAAACAGTGAGGTTGTCAATCTCACCGGCTTGCTGTAACAAAGGATTAACCGTATTGTGTGGAAGATGATTGTTTGCGAGAAAACGGTAGAACGATGTGCGGTAGATTGTATTTCAGTAAAGAGAATTGGACCGGGGTCCACAGTTCACTAGAGGTGTCTCTCCCATAAGATAAACAGCATGTTGGGTGAACAAATTACAGTTGGGCAATTGACAAATAAAGAGGGCATGACCATGCACATACATATCATGATGAGTATAGTGAGATTTAATTGGGCATTACGACAAAGTACATAGACCGCCATCCAACTGCATCTATGCCTAAAAAGTCCACCTTCCGGTTATCATCCGAACCCCTTCCAGTATTAAGTTGCAAAGCAACAGACAATTGCATTAAGTATGGTGCATAATGTAATCAACAACTACATCCGTAGACATAGCATCAATGTTTTATCCCTAGTGGCAACAGCACAACACAACCTTAGAACTTTCTGTCACTGTCCCAGGTGTCAATGCAGGCATGAACCCACTATCGAGCATAAGTACTCCCTCTTGGAGTTACAAGCATCTACTTGGCCAGATCATCTACTAGTAACGGAGAGCATGCAAGATCATAAACAACACGTAGATATAACTTTGATAATCAACATAACAAGTATTCTCTATTCATCGGATCCCAACAAACGCAACATATAGAATTACAGATAGATGATCTTGATCATGTTAGGCAGCTCACAAGATCCGACAATGATAGCACAATGGGGAGAAGACAACCATCTAGCTACTGCTATGGACCCATAGTCCAGGGGTAGACCACTCACTCATCACTCCGGAGGCGACCATGGTGGCGTAGAGTCCTCCGAGAGATGATTCCCCTCTCCGGCAGGGTGCCGGAGGCGATCTCCTGGATCCCCCGAGATGGGATCGGCGTTGGCGGCGTCTCTGGAAGGTTTTCCGTATCGTGGCTCTCGGTACTGGGGGTTTCGTCACGGAGGCTTTAAGTAGGCGGAAGGGCAAGTCAGGAGGCGGCGCGAGGGGCCCAGACCATAGGGCCGCGCGGCCAGGGCAGGGGCCGCGCCGCCCTATGCTCTGGCTGCCTCGTGGCCCCTCTTCGTTTCGTCTTCGGACTTCTGGAAGCTTCGTGGAAAAATAGGCCCCTGGGCGTTGATTTTGTCCAATTCCGAGAATATTTCCTTACTAGGATTTCTGAAACCAAAAACAGCAGAAAACAGCAACTGGCACTTCGGCATCTTGTTAATAGGTTAGTTCCAGAAAATGCACGAATATGACGTAAAGTGTGCATAAAACATGTAGATAACATCAATAATGTGGCATGGAACATAAGAAATTATCGATACGTCGGAGACGTATCAATGGGTTAGAAGAGCGGCGATGAAGGAGCTTGCACCAGTAGTGTTCGAGTATGTCAGTGCGCAGAAAAGGAGCAAGCACACAGTTAGGGAGGCTTTGGAGACCACAATTGGGTCAGTGATGTCGGACCTGGAATTGGGCCAGAGGGTTTAGTCCAGTGTCTGCGTATCCTGGCGATCGTGTGCACCATCGAGCGGGACGTGGCGGCGGAAGATGTGTTTGCTTGGCCTTGGTCTTCGTCGGGGCAGCATGATGCAAGGTCGACGTACAAACTGCTCTGTCAAGGATCGGAGCGATGGGAGGGAGCCAGCTGTGTCTGGAGAAGCTCGGCACCTCTCAAGTGTAAGATTTTTGCTTGGTTAGCGCTGCAATTCCGTCTCTGGACGTCAGATCGAAGGGCTCATCATGGACTTCAGGACGCGGTGTCCAGTTGCTACACTTGTTTGCAGGAGGTGGACAGGATCACCCATGTACTCGTGGGTTGCGTGTATGCCAGACAGGTTTGGTTCCGCTGCCTGCAGAAGTTTGGGCTCTCGCTACCGATCCCCACGGCCACGGATTCCTTGCAGTCCTAGTAGTATGAGGTCCGGAAGAGGTTTGGGAAGAAGGAGAAGCGTGGGTTTGATACTTTGGTGATTTTGATCAGCTGGAGGCTCTGGAAGCAACGCAATGCTAGGGTTTTTGGCAACATCTCGAGGCAATTCTATGAAGATGCTTTGGTGGACCAGATCATGCTTGATTGGGAGCTTTGGGCTAAGGCTGGTCTAGGAGGGTGTTTATTCTTCGCGAGAGTAGTGCACTAGTTTGAGGTGTGTGTGGGTGCGGTGTGGTGTTCTGGACAAACGTTGTCACAATGGTTTTGTCATGCTATTCTTGGCACAAAAACGAAATAAAAATGATAAGAAGAGGTTATTACAGAGGTAATAACTTCCAAGACTCAATAAAAAGATAATTACAGAAATAAACATGGGTTATCTCCCAAGAGTGCTTTTCTTTAACGCCTTTCAGCTAGACACATAAAAAGAGCTAGCATCAAGTATTATCAAGTGAAGACGCAATATCATAACTTGTCCTAATAATAGAATCATAAGGTGACTTATTTCTCTTTCTAGGGAAGTGTTCCATAACTTTCTTGAGTGGAAATTGATATTTAATAATCTCAGCTCTCATATCAATAGAAGCACCAACAATTCTAAGAAACGGTCTTCCCAAAATAATTGGACAAGAAGCATTGCATTCAATATCCAAAACAACAAAATCAACAGGGAAAAAGTTATTATTAACCAAAATAATAACATTATTAACTCTCCCCGAAG
This sequence comes from Lolium perenne, assembly GCF_019359855.2. Classification (NCBI taxonomy): domain Eukaryota; kingdom Viridiplantae; phylum Streptophyta; class Magnoliopsida; order Poales; family Poaceae; genus Lolium; species Lolium perenne. Next base: position 267,394,012 of record NC_067245.2, read on the forward strand.
GTTTCTTTGTAGCAATATCAACAAGATGAACATCCAAATAATATTGTTCCAACGGTGGCAAATCAAGCGTATCATAGATTTTTCTAGGCACAACAGAAATGCTTGCACCAAGATCACATAAAGCATTGCAATAAAAGCTATCTAATTTCATCTTAATGATGGGCTCCCAACCATCTTCTAACTTTCTAGGAACAGAAGCTTCACGCTTTAATTTCTCTTCTCTAATTTGCATGAGAGCATTTGTAATAGTCTTTGTAAAAGCTATATTTATAGCAGTAGAATTAGGACTTATAGTAAGATTTTGTAAGAACTTAATTACTTCAGAGATATTGCAATCATCAAAAATCAAATTCATTTTTATCAAAGGTAAAAGGACTATTGTCTGCAATACTCCGAAAAAATTCAGCACACTTATAGGAAACAGTTTCAGTGGTTCTAGGTAATTTTGTAGAAGGAGTGGGGAATTTTCCTACACCAATTAATTTACCATTAGTAGTAGGAGGTTTGCTATCATTTGAGACTTCATTACTACTGGTGGTGGTGATGGTACAAACTTTAGTCAAATTATTATTTCTAGCAATTTCATCTTCTCTTTCCCACCTAGCATGCAATTCCGCTAACATCCTAACATTTTCATCAATTCTAACTTGAATGGCATTCAAAGTTTTACTTTCTTTAACATCATGAGGCATAACCTTTAACTTAATAAATTCAACATCATGAGCAAGGCTATCAACTTTAGAAGAAAGAACATTAATTTTGCCAAACTTTTCCTCAATAGATTTATTAAAAGCAGTTTGTTTACTAATAAAGTCCTTAAGCATGACTTCAAGATCAGAGGGTGCACTTTTATTGTTGCTGTAGGAATTACCATAAGAATTTCCATAAGCATTACCATTAATTATTAGCAGGATATCGCCTAAAATTTTTGCTACCAAAATTATTCCTATAAGCATTGTTGTTGATTTTTTTTTAATGAAGTTCACATCAACATGCTCTACTTGAGCAACCAAATAAGCTAACGGAATATTATTTGAATTAACATGAGCTTTACCGTTAACAAGCATAGACATAATGATATCAATCTTATCACTCAAAGAGGAGGTTTCTTCAACAAAATTTACCTTCTTACCTTGTGGAGCTCTCTCGGTGTGCCATTTAGAATAATTTATCATCATATCATCAAGGAGTTTTGTTGTAGCCCCCAAAGTAATGGACATAAAGGTACCTCCAGCAGCTGAATCCATAAGGTTTCTTGAAGAAAAATTCAGTCATGCATAAAAAGTTTGGATGATCATCCAAGTAGTAAGTCCATGAGTGGGACAATTCTTTACCAAAGATTTCATTCTTTCCCAAGCTTGAGAAACATGTTCATTATGAAATTGTCTAAATTTCATTATGCCACTTCTCAAAGATATAATCTTAGCAGGAAGATAAATTTTCCAATAAAAGCATCTTTGCATATAACCCAAGAATCAATACTATTTCTAGGCAAAGATAGCAACCAATCTTTAGCTCTCCCTCTCAAAGAGAAAGGAAACAATTTTAGTTTTATAATGTCACCATCTACATCTTTATACTTTTGCGTCTCACAAAGTTCAACAAAATTATTACGGTGAGAAGCAACATCATCAGTACTAACACCAGAAAATTGCTCTTTCATAACAAGATTTAACAAAACAGGTTTAATTTCATAGAAGGCTGCTTTAAGAGTAGGTGGAGCAATAAGTGTACAAATGAAATCATTGTTGTTTGTGCTAGTAAAGTCACACAACTTAGTATTTTCAGGAGTACCCATTTTAGCAAAATTAAAACACAGCAACAAAAATAAAAGCTATAATAGAAACTATTTTTTTGTGTTTTTGATATAATGAAGCAAACAAGACAAAGTAAAATAAACTAAGCAAAACTATAACAAAGTAAAGAGATTGTAGATGAGAGACTCCCCTTGCATAAATCCTCTTTCTCCCCGGCAACGGCGCCAGAAAAAGAGCTTGATGAGCGCAGATTGCACACCGTTGGGGAACCCCAAGAGGAGGTATGATGGGCACAGTAGCAAGTTTTCCCTCAGTAAGAAACCAAGGTTTAATCGACCAGTAGGAGAAATGCGTGACTTCTGAAGGTGTTGCTAGTTGACTTGTGGCAAGGCGCACTACCGGCGTCAGCAACAACGTGGAACCTGCACACAACACAACCAAAATACTTTGCCCCAACTTACAGTGAGGTTGTCAATCTCACTGGTTTTGCTGAAAACAAAGAATTAACTGTATAGTGTGGAAAGAGATTTTTGTTTGAAGTGGAATGATACGTCCCAAACGTTTCTATAATTTCTTATGTTCCATGCTACTTTTATGATGATACTCACATGTTTTATACACATTATATGTCATATTTATGCATTTTCCGGCACTAACCTATTGACGAGATGCCGAAGAGCCAGTTGCTGTTTTCTGCTGTTTTTGGTTTCAGAAATCCTACAAAGGAAATATTCTCGGAATTGGACGAAATCAACGCCCAGGGTCCTATTTTTCCACGAAGCTTCCAGAAGTACGAAGAGGAAACAAAGTGGGGCCACGAGGCGGCGACACACTAGGGCGGCGCGGCCCAAGCCCTGGCCACGCTGGCCTGTTGTGTGGGCCCCTCGTGACGCCCCCTGATCTGCCCTTTCGCCTACATATAGTCTTCGTCGCGAAACCCCTAGTACCGAGAGCCACGATACGGAAAACCTTACAGAGACGCCGCCGCCACCAATCCCATCTCGGGGGATTTAGGAGATCGCCTCCGGCACCCTGCCGGAGAGGGGAATCATCTCCCGGAGGTCTCTTCATCGCCATGATCGCCCCCGGATTGATGTGTGAGTAGTTCACCCCTGGACTATGGGTCCATAACAGTAGCTAGATGGTTGTCTTCTCCTCATTGTGCTATCATGTTAGATCTTGTGAGCTTCCTATCATGATCAAGATCGTCTATTTGTAATGCTACATGTTGTGTTTGTTGGGATCCGATGAATATTGAATACTATGTCAAGTTGATTATCAATCTATCATATATGTTGTTTATGTTCTTGCATGCTCTCCGTTGCTAGTAGAGGCTCTGGCCAAGTTGATACTTGTAACTCCAAGAGGGAGTATTTATGCTCGATAGTGGGTTCATGCCTCCATTAAATCTGGGACAGTGATAGAAAGTTCTAAGGTTGTGGATGTGCTGTTGCCACTAGGGATAAAACATCGATGCTTTGTCTAAGGATATTTGTGTTGATTACATTACGTACCATACTTAATGCAATTGTCTGTTGCTTGCAACTTAATACCGGAAGGGGTTCGGATGATAACCTGAAAGTGGACTTTTTAGGCATAGATGCATGCTGGATAGCGGTCTAAGTACTTTGTCGTAATGCCCTGATTAAATCTCATAGTACTCATCATGATATATGTATGTGCATTGTTATGCCTTCTTTATTTGTCAATTGCCCAACTGTAATTTGTTCACCCAACAACTGTTCATCTTATGGGAGAGACACCACTAGTGAACTGTGGACCCCGGTCCTATTCTTTACATCTGAAATACAATCTACTGCAATTGTTCTTTACTGTTCTTCGCAAACAAACATCATCATGCACACTATACATCTAATCATTTGTTTACAGCAAGCCGGTGAGATTGACAACCTCACTGTTACGTTGGGGCAAAGTACTGTGATTGTGTTGTGCAGGTTCCACGTTGGCGCCGGAATCCCTGGTGTTGCGCCGCACTAAACTCCGCCACCAACAACCTTCAACGTGCTTCTTGGCTCCTACTGGTTCGATAAACCTTGGTTTATTTCTGAGGGAAAACTTACTTCTGTGCACATCACACCTTCCTCTTGGGGTTCCCAACGGACGTGTGTCTCACGCGCATCAAGACTGTTTTCTGGCGCCGTTGCCGGGGAGATCAAGACACGCTGCAAGGGGAATCTCCCACTTCCAATCTCTTTACTTTGTTTTTGTCTTGCTTTATTTTATTTACTACTTTGTTTGCTGCACTAAAACAAAACACAAAAAAAATTAGTTGCTAGTTTTACTTTATTTACTATCTTGTTCTCCATATTAAAAACACAAAAAAATTAGTTACTTGCATTTACTTTATATAGTTTGCTTTATTTACTATTGCTAAAATGAATACTCCTGAAAACACTAAGTTGTGTGACTTCACAAACACTAATAATAATGATTTTGTATGCACACCTATTGCTCCACCTCCTAGTACAGCAGAATTCTTTGAAATTAAACCTGCTTTACTGAATCTTGTTATGAGAGAGCAATTTTCTGATGTTAGTTCGGATGATGCTGCTGCCCATCTTAATAATTTTGTTGAACTATGTGAAATGCAAAAGTATAAGGATGTAGATGGTGATATTATAAAATTGAAATTGTTTCCTTTCTCCTTAAGAGGAAGAGCTAAAGATTGGTTGCTATCTTTGCCTAAGAATAGTATTGATTCATGGACTAAATGTAAGGATGCTTTTATTGGTAGATATTATCCTCCCACTAAAATTATATCTTTGAGAAGTAGCATAATGAATTTCAAGCAATTAGATAATGAACATGTTGCTCAAGCATGGGAGAGAATGAAATCTTTGGTAAAGAATTGCCCAACCCATGGACTAACTACTTGGATGATCATCCAAACCTTCTATGCAGGATTGAATTTTTCTTCGCGGAACCTATTGGATTCAGCTGCTGGAGGTACCTTTATGTCCATTACTTTGGGGGCGGCAACAAAGCTTCTTGATAATATGATGATAAATTACTCTGAATGGCACACGGAAAGAGCTCCACAAGGTAAGAAGGTAAATTCTGTTGAAGAAACCTCCTCCTTGAGTGATAAGATTGATGTGATTATGTCTATGCTTGTGAATGGTAGATCTAATGTTGATCCTAATAATGTTCCTTTAGCTTCATTGGTTGCTCAAGAAGAAAATGTTGATGTAAACTTCATTAAAAATAATAATTTCAACAACAATGCTTATAGGAATAATTCTGGTAACAACTATAGGCCATATCCTGCTGCTAATGGTAATGGTTATGGTAATTCTTATGGGAATTCTTACAACAATAATAGGAGTGTACCCCCTGGTCTTGAAGTCATGCTTAAAGAATTTATTAGTACACAAACTGCTTTTAACAAATCTGTTGAAGAAAAGCTTGATAAAATTGATATTCTTGCTTCTAAGGTTGATAGACTTGCTTCTGATGTTGATCTTTTAAAATTTAAAGTTATTCCTAATAAGGATAATGAAAATAAGATTGTTACTACAGCAAATGCCATCCAAGTTAGAATTAATGAGAATATAAGATTGATGGCTGAATTGCATGCTAGGTGGGAAAGAGAAGAAAATGAAAAACTTGCTAAAGAGAATAATGTAGCTAAAGTTTGGATTATTACCACCACTAGTAATGATAATGATTCACATGTTGCTAAACCTCCTACTATCAATGGTAAAATAATTGGTGTTGGCAATGTTTCTACTCCTAGTGCAAAGTGTGCAAAATTACCTGAAACTGCTAAAACTGCTGAAACTGATAAAACTGCTGAAATTTTTCAAAACGTTGGGGACAATGATTCCATTGATGTAGGTCATAATGATTTAGATTTTGATGATTGTCACATCTCTGAAGTTATAAAGTTCTTACAAAAACTTGCTAGAAGTCCTAATGCTAGTGCTATAAATTTGGCCTTTACAAAACATATTACAAATGCTCTCATAAAAGCTAGAGAAGATAAACTAAAACTTGAAACTTCTATTCCTAGGAAGTTAGAAGATGGTTGGGAGCCCATTATTAAGATGAGGGTCAATGATTTTGATTGTAATGCTTTATGTGATCTTGGTGCAAGTATTTCTGTTATGCCCAAGAAAATCTATGATATGCTTGACTTGCCACCATTGAAAAATTGTTATTTAGATGTTAATCTCGCTGATAATGCTATAAAGAAACCTTTGGGGAGGATTGATAATGTTCGCATTATCGTTAACAATAAACTTGTCCCCGTTGATTTTGTTGTCTTGGATATTGAATGCAATGCATCTTGTCCCATTATATTGGGAAGACCTTTTCTTCGAACTGTTGGTGCTACCATTGATATGAAGGAAGGTAATATTAAATATCAATTTCCTCTCAAGAAAGGTATGGAACACTTCCCTAGAAAGAGAATGAAGTTACCTTATGATTCTATTATTAGAACAAATTATGATGTCGATGCTTCGTCTCTTGATAATACTTGATTCACACTTTCTGCGCCTAGCTGAAAGGCGTTAAAGAAAAGCGCTTATGGGAGACAACCCATTATTTTACTTCTGCACTTTGTTTTATATTTGAGTCTTGGAAGTTGTTACTACTGTAGCAACCTCTCCTTATCTTTATTTTATTGCATTGTTGTGCCAAGTAAAGTCTTTGATAGTAAAGTCAATACTAGATTTGGATTACTGCGCAGAAACAGATTTCTTTCTGTCACGAATTTGGGTATGGTTCTCTGTAGCTAACTCAGAAAAATCTACCAATTTACGTGCGTGATCCTCAGATATGTACGCAACTTTCATTCAATTTGGGCATTTTCATCTGAGCAAGTCTGGTGCCTCAAAAAAATTCGTCTTTAAGGACTGTTTTGCTATGTTTGATGGATTTCTTTGTTCCATTAACTTTCAGTAGCTTTGTGCAATGTCCAGAAGTGTTAAGAATGATTATGTCACCTCTGAATATATGAATTATGCACTGACCCTCTAATGAGTTTGTTTTAAGTTTGGTGTGGAGGAAGTTTTCAAGGGTCAAGAGAGGAGGATGATACAATATGATCAAGAAGAGTGAAGAGTTTAAGCTTGGGGATGCCCCCGTGGTTCATCCCTGCATACTTTAAGAAGACCCAAGCGTCTAAGCTTGGGGATGCCTGATACGTCTCAAACGTATCTATAATTTCTTATGTTCCATGCTACTTTTATGATGATACTCACATGTTTTATACACATTATATGTCATTATTATGCATTTTCCGGCACTAACCTATTGACGAGATGCCGAAGAGCCAGTTGCTGTTTTCTGCTGTTTTTGGTTTCAGAAATCCTAGTAAGGAAATATTCTCGGAATTGGACGAAATCAACGCCCAGTGGCCTATTTTTCCACGAAGCTTCCAGAAGTCCGAAGAGGAAACGAAGTGGGGCCACGAGGCGACGCCACACTAGGGCGGCGCGGCCCAAGCCCTGGCCGCGCCGGCCTGTTGTGTGGGCCCCTCGTGACGCCCCTTGACCTGCCCTTCTGCCTACATATAGTCTTCGTCGCGAAACCCCCAGTACCGAGAGCCACGATATGGAAAACCTTCCAGAGACGCAGCCGCCGCCAATCCCATCTCGGGGGATTCAGGAGATCGCCTCCGGCACCCTGCCGGAGAGGGGAATCATCTCCCGGAGGTCTCTTCATCGCCATGACCGCCTCCGGATCGATGTGTGAGTAGTTCACCCCTGGACCATGGGTCCATAGCAGTAGCTAGATGGTCGTCTTCTCCTAATTATGCTATCATGTTCGATCTTGTGAGCTGCCTATCATGATCAAGATCGTTTATTTGTAATCCTACATGTTGTGTTTGTTGGGATCCGATGGATATTGAATACTATGTCAAGTTGATTATCAATCTATCATATATGAGTTGTTTATGTTCTTGCATGCTCTCCGTTGCTAGTAGAGGCTCTGGCCAAGTTGATACTTGTGACTCCAAGAGGGAGTATTTATGCTCGATAGTGGGTTCATGCCTCCATTAAATCTGAGACAGTGGCAGAAAGTTCTAAGGTTGTGGATGTGCTGTTGCCACTAGGGATAAAACATCGATGCTATGTCTAAGGATATTTGTGTTGATTACATTACGCACCATACTTAATGCAATTGTCTGTTGCTTGCAACTTAATACCGGAAGGGGTTCGGATGATAACCTGAAAGTGGACTTTTTAGGCATAGATGCATGCTGGATAGCGGTCTATGTACTTTGTCGTAATGCCCTGATTAAATCTCATAGTACTCATCATGATATATGTATGTGCATTGTTATGCCTTCTTTATTTGTCAATTGCCCAACTGTAATTTGTTCACCCAACATGCTATTTATCTTATGGGAGACACCACTAGTGAACTGTGGACCCCGGTCCTATTCTTTACATCTGAAATACAATCTACTGCAATACTTGTTCTTTACTGTTCTTCGCAAACAATCATCTTCCACACAATACGGTTCATCCTTTGTTCACAACAAGCCGGTGAGATTGACAACCTCACTGTTACGTTGGGGCAAAGTACTTTGGTTGTGTTGTGCAGGTTCCACGTTGGCGCCGGAATCCCTGGTGTTGCGCCGCACTACACTTCGCCACCAACAACCTTCAACGTGCTTCTTAGCTCCTACTGGTTCGATAAACCTTGGTTTCTTTCTGAGGGAAAACTTACTGTTGTGCACATCACACCTTCCTCTTGGGGTTCCCAACGGACGTGTGTCTCACGCGCATCAAGACTGTTTTCTGGCGCCGTTGCCGGGGAGATCAAGAATCGCTGCAAGGGGAGTCTCCACTTCCAATCTCTTTACTTTGTTTTTGTCTTGCTTTACTTTACTTTATTTACTACTTTGTTTGCTGCACTAAAACAAAACACAAAAAAATTAGTTGCTAGCTTTACTTTATTTACTATCTTGTCTTGTTCTCCATATTAAAAACACAAAAAATTAGTTACTTGCATTTACTTTGTTTAGTTTGCTTTATTTACTATTGCTAAAATGAATACCCCTGAAAATACTAAGTTGTGTGACTTCACAAACACTATAATAATGATTTCCTATGCACACCTATTGCTCCACCTGCTACTACAGCAGAATTCTTTGAAATTAAACCTGCTTTACTGAATCTTGTTATGAGAGAGCAATTTTCTGGTGTTAGTTCTGATGATGCTGCTGCCCATCTTAATAATTTTGTTGAACTATGTGAAATGCAAAAGTATAAGGATGTAGATGGTGATATTATAAAATTAAAATTGTTTCCTTTCTCACTAAGAGGAAGAGCTAAAGATTGGTTGCTATCTTTGCCTAAGAAGAGTATTGATTCATGGACTAAATGTAAGGATGCTTTTATTGGTAGATATTATCCTCCCGCTAAAATTATATCTTTGAGAAGTAGCATAATGAATTTTAAGCAATTAGATAATGAACATGTTGCTCAAGCATGGGAGAGAATGAAATCTTTGGTAAAGAATTGCCCAACCCATGGACTAACTACTTGGATGATCATCCAAACCTTCTATGCAGGATTGAATTTTTCTTCGCGGAACCTATTGGATTCAGCTGCTGGAGGTACCTTCATGTCCACCACTTTGGGGGCGGCAACAAATCTTCTTGATGATTTGATGATAAATTACTCTGAATGGCACACGGAAAGAGCTCCACAAAGTAAGAAGGTAAATTTTGTCGAAGAAACCTCCTCCTTGAGTGATAAGATTGATGTGATTATGTCTATGCTTGTGAATGGTAGATCTAATGTTGATCTTAATAATGTTCCTTTAGCTTCATTGGTTGCTCAAGAAGAAAATGTTGATGTGAACTTCATTAAAAATAATAATTTCAACAACAATGCTTATAGGAATAATTCTGGTAACAACTATAGGCCATATCCTTCTGCTAATGGTAATGGTTATGGTAATTCTTATGGGAATTCTTACAACAATAATAGGAATGTACCCTCTGGTCTTGAAGCCATGCTTAAAGAATTTATTAGTACACAAACTGCTTTTAACAAATCTGTTGAGGAAAAGCTTGATAAAATCGATATTCTTGCCTCTAGAGTTGATAGACTTGCCTCTGATGTTGATCTTTTAAAATTGAAAGTTATGCCTAATAAGGATATTGATAATAAGATTGTTACTACAGCAAATGCCATCCAAGTTAGAATTAATGAGAATATAAGATTAATGGCTGAATTGCGTGCTAGGTGGGATAGAGAAGAAAATGAAAAACTAGCTAAAGAAAATAATGTAGCTAAAGTTTGGACTATTACCACCACTAGTAATGTTAATGATTCACATGTTGCTACACCTTCTACTATCAATGGTAAAATAATTGGTGTTGGCAATGTTTCCACTCCTAGTGCAAAGCGTGCAAAATTACCTGAAATTGCTAAAACTGCTGAAACTGGTTGTGATAAAACTGCTGAAATTTTTTCCAACATTGGGGACAATGATTCCATTGCTGTAGGTCATAATGATTTAGACTTTGATGATTGTCACATCTCTGAAGTTATAAAGTTCTTACAAAAACTTGCTAAAAGTCCCAATGCTAGTGCTATAAATTTGGCCTTTACAAAACACATTACAAATGCTCTCATAAAAGCTAGAGAAGAGAAACTAAAACTTGAAACTTCTCTTCCTAGGAAGTTAGAAGATGGTTGGGAGCCCATCATTAAGATGAGGGTCAATGATTTTTATTGTAATGCTTTATGTGATCTTGGTGCAAATATTTCTGTTATGCCTAAGAAAATCTATGATATGCTTGACTTGCCACCATTGAAAAATTGTTATTTGGATGTTAATCTTGCTGATAATGCTAAAAAGAAATCTTTGGGGAGGATTGATAATGTTTGTATTATGGTCACAATAACCTTGTCCCCGTTGATTTTGTTGTCTTGGATATTGAATGCAATGCATCTTGTCCCATTATATTGGGAAGACCTTTTCTTCGAACTGTTGGTGCTATTATTGATATGAAGGAAGGTAATATTAAATATCAATTTCCTCTCAAGAAATGTATGGAACACTTCCCTAGAAAGAGAATGAAGTTACCTTATAATTCTATCATTAGAACAAATTATGATGTCGATGCTTCATCTCTTGATAACACTTGATTCACACTTTCCGCGCCTAGCTGAAAGGCGTTAAAGAAAAGCGCTTATGGGAGACAACCCATCATTTACTACAGTATTTTGTTTTATATTTGAGTCTTGGAAGTTGTTACTACTGTAGCAACCTCTCCTTATCTTTATTTTATTGCATTGCTGTGCCAAGTAAAGTCTTTGATAGTAAAGTCAATACTAGATTTGGATTACTGCGCAGAAACAGATTTCTTGCTGTCTCGAATCTGGGCAGAATTCTCTGTAGGTAACTCAGAAAAATCTGCCAATTTACGTGCGTGATCCTCAGATATGTACGCAACTTTCATTCAATTTGAGCATTTTCATCTGAGCAAGTTAAGTGCCTCTATAAAATTCGTCTTTACGGACTGTTCTGTTTTGACAGATTCTGCCTTTTATTTCGTATTGCCTGTTTTGCTATGTTTGATGGATTTCTTTGTTCCATTAACTTTCAGTAGCTTTGTGCAATGTCCAGAAATGTTAAGAATGATTATGTCACCTCTGAATATATGAATTTTCAATTATGCACTAATCCTCTAATGAGTTTGTTTCGAGTTTGGTGTGGAGGAAGTTTTCAAGGGTCAAGAGAGGAGGATGATACAGTATGATCAAGAAGAGTGAAAAGTTTAAGCTTGGGGATGCCCCCGTGGTTCATCCCTGCATATTTTAAGAAGACTCAAGCGTCTAAGCTTGGGGATGCCCAAGGCATCCCCTTCTTCATCGACAACATTATCAGGTTCCTCTAGTGAAACTATATTTTTATTCAGTCACATCTTATGTGCTTTGCTTGGAGCGTCTGTTTGCTTTAGTTTTTGTTTTCGTTTGAATAAAATCGGATCCTAGCATTCTTTATATTGGAGATATTACGCTCCGCTGTTTCGTATGAACACATGTGTTCTTAGCTTTATCTTTAACTAGTTGATACCCCGCGCGTTGCAGCGGGAATAAAAGATAATTTTCCTACATACACAATAAAAGATTGATATATCAAGGAGTATAGCCGATGATGTTTATTATTAGTAAGGCTTGAGAAGTGCAAGCACAAAACTTCGGAAAGATAAACCATCATAATAAAATACATGTTGGTATTCAAGTCAATCGCCAATCCATTCGATCAAGGGAAAGCAAACGTCTTAAATTGTTTATAACAAACTAAGATATTAAAATGAAAATAAGTGCAAAGTAAGGCTTGAGAAGTGACGTACCCGAAAATGAGTGGAGTGTCCCGCTTGTTTAAGATAAACTACACAGATGGTCTGATAATCCATAATCCATCACGATTGAATGAGTTAAGTAATCAAATGCTTATTTAAATCCTTTGATAATATGTACTATCATGCTGCTTATGGCGGGATACAGTTTCTAGGTTACACAAACATACCTTTCTAGGTTACACAAACATACCTGCAATTTTAACTGTAATATATACGTAAGAATTTAAAACTATTTACCTGAAGAAAAAATATTATAGGATCTGGGAAAAAAGTTCTCAACTTCATTAAACACATCTAATCTAATAGGTGCAGTAGAATATCAAGATAAACCAAGGCATTGCAATTGCTTTTTATAATGTAACCAAAGAAAACAATCAATATATCATACCGGTTGCGTTCGGTTGAATGCACATCGGAGCTTTCGGTGACTCCATGCACACTTGATAAGAAGATGAGCCGCCATATGGGCAGAAGTATTTAGGTCCGGAGGAAGTACGGAATTTCCGATCACAGCTTGTCCACTATGAATTTTGTTTTGCATAATACTCACCAAAATATTTATGCACATGCACTGCAGAATAAATTAGAAATTCATGTAAATCAATGGGAAATCGACACATACTTAGTTACATAATCAACTGAGAAAATTAAAGTGGAGGTGCTCAATGGATTCTACCTTTTTTTTAGAAAGAAGGCAGAAATGATATTGAAAATGGTTGGACAGTGCAGTCTACTTTGTTCTCTCATCCTGCAACAACATACAAAACCATACAATATTTTTCTCACTTAGACATTGCATCGAACAACCGTAATACACTGCTTGTAAATGATTCAAACAGTGGTACTTAGCAAATACAAATTCCACAGAACCACAAATTTTAAAAGCATGTCCGCAAGCACCTTCATCGTATTTCTGAACAATAAATATACGGACGATTCCAGGATCCTGCCTATCAACTTGGAAACAACGTCTCTGGCCAGGATGCTTCTCAGCTTCTGTGAGTACTGACTATCCGTAAGAGCAAGTACAATAAGGTACAGTCAGCTGGCTATAAGAGATAAAATATTATATGTTTGCTTAGTTGGAGGAGAGAGATTAGGAGAGAGAAGAGAAGTGGGCTACTATCTAATAGCCAGCTCTAGCACGTGCTCCTAGGCACTATGTGAGACTAAAAGGTAGGCCATGTATTGTTAAAGCACTACACTTTTATAGCTTACTATTGTACATGTTAGCTATAGATGATGTGGCAAATTATTATAGCCAACTGCCGGCTACATTATTGTTCTTGCTCTAAGAATATCAGAAGAAGAAAAAGGTAACCTGCGTGTGAATGAATCACAGCTAGACTCCTGGAAGTATAAACAATTCCCAAGAATAGTGTCCGCCACTGATGTGGTGGTTCTGCACCACGGTGAGGCCATGAAAAGAGTAGATGTAACGGTGGTGCAGAGTGAGCAGATCAGACAGAGAACTGGACATAGCTAGATTTGTGAATGGAGGAGGCCAAATTAGATGTATCGGCGACTCAGCGACCCGAACCGTATGTTAAAGACCGTATGCATAGCACAACTCAGAAGATATTGGGTCGTGCGTGCGTAGAGCCATGGTGGGCATGTAGGGAAATAATTAAGTGGTGACGGCCGCTGGCATCCCTCGCTAATTATGCAAGGTCCCTTCGTTTCCGAGGAACTGTGGGCTGTGGTGATGAAAGGCAGCGCTCGCCTGCCTCGCTAAGCTTGGCAAGTGCAACGACAAATGATTAAGACCATCTATCTGAAATCTGACGGACCAAAATAATTGGATGATGTGGCTGCATTAGGTTTGAGCTTGCAAACATTAAATGCATTTTAGTGGGGATGAACTTTATAGATATTATAGATGTTCATTGCGAAAGTTGGACTATTTCATTCATTGTTATATGGTTGGAAACGTAAAATGCCGCATGTGGTAAATGGTATAATGTCTTGAATAATGTGATACTTGGCAATTGTTGTGCTCATATAGATCATGTTTAAGCTCTTGCATCATGTACCTTGTACCCATTAATGAATAACTACATAGAGCTTCTTAAAATTTGGTTTGCATGATTGGTCTCTCTGAGTCTAGATATTTTCTGGTTGAGGTGTTTGAACAACAAGGAGACGATGTAAAGTCTTATAATGCTTACAATATGTTTATATGTGAGTCTTGCTGCACCATTTCATACTTGAGTTTGCTTCAAACAACCTTGCTAGCCTAGCCTTGTATTGAGAGGGATTCTTCTCGTGCATCCAATCCTTGAGCCAAATCCATGCCATTTGTGTCCACCATACCTACCTACCACAGGGTATTTCCCCGCCATTCCAAAGTACATTACTTGAGTGCTACCTTTAAAACTTCTATTCTTTGCCTTTACAATATATAGCTCATGGGACAAATAGCCTTAAAAACTATTGTGGTGAAGAATATGTACTTATGTGTCCTATTTCTTAATAAGTTGCTTGTTGTGCGGTAACCATGTTTCTGGGGACGCCATCAACTTTTACCTTTGTTGAATATCATGTGAGTTGCTGTGCATGTTCGTCTTGTCTGAAGTAAGGGCGATTTTCATGATCAAATGGTTTGAGTATGCATATTGTTAGAGAAGAACATTGGGCCGCTAACTAAAGCCATGAATCATGGTGGAAGTTTCAGTTTGGACACAAAACCTCAATCTCTTATGAGAATATTATCTGTTGTTGAATGCTTAAGCATTAAAAGAGGAGTCCATTATCTGTTGTCTATGTTGTCCCGGTATGGGTGTCTAAGTTGAGAATGATCAAAAGCGAGAAATCCAATGCGAACCTTCTCCTTAGACTCTTGTACAGGCGGCATAGAGGTACCCCTTTGTGACACTTGGTTGAAACATATGCTATGCAATGATAATCCGTGTTAATCCAAGCTAATTAGGACAAGGTGCGAGCACTATTAGTATACTATGCATGAGGCTTGCAACTTATAAGATATCTTATACATAACTCATATGATTATTACTACCGTTGACAAAATTGTTTCTTGTTTTCAAAATGAAAAGCTCTAGCACAAAAATAGTAATCCATGCTTCCCTCTGCGAAGGGCCATTCTTCTACTTTATTGTTGAGTCAGTTTACCTATTCTTTCTATCTTAGAAGCAAACACTTGTGTAAACTGTGTGCATTGATTCTTACATGTTTACCTATTGCACTTGTTATATTACTTTGTGTTGACAATTATCCATGAGATATACATGTTGAAGTTGAAAGCAACCGCTGAAACTTGTATCTTCCTTTGTGTTGTTTCAAAGCTTTCTACTAAGAATTTATTGTTTATGAGTAACTCTTATGCAAGTCTTATTGATGCTTGTCTTGAAAGTATTATTCATGAAAAGTTTTTGCTATATGATTCATTTGTTTACTCATTATCTTCATCATTGCTTCGAATCGATGCATTCATCTCATGTGCTTTACAATAGTATTGATCAAGATTATGATAGCATGTCACTTCAGAAATTATCTTTGTTATCGTTTACCTACTCGAGGGTTAGTAGGAACTAAGCTTGGGGATGCTTGATACGTCTCAAACGTATCTATAATTTCTTATGTTCCATGCTACTTTTATGATGATACTCACATGTTTTATACACATTATATGTCATTATTATGCATTTTCCGGCACTAACCTATTGACGAGATGCCGAAGAGCCAGTTGTTGTTTTCTGCTGTTTTTGGTTTCAGAAATCCTAGTAAGGAAATATTCTCGGAATTGGACGAAATCAACGCCCAGGGGCCTATTTTTCCACGAAGCTTCCAGAAGTCCGAAGAGGAAACGAAGTGGGGCCACGAGGCGACGCCACACTAGGGCGGCGCGGCCCAAGCCCTGGCCGCGCCGGCCTGTTGTGTGGGCCCCTCGTGACGCCCCTTGACCTGCCCTTCCGCCTACATATAGTCTTCGTCGCGAAACCCCCAGTACCGAGAGCCACGATACGGAAAACCTTCCAGAGACGCAGCCGCCGCCAATCCCATCTAGGGGGATTCAGGAGATCGCCTCCGGCACCCTGCCGGAGAGGGGAATCATCTCCCGGAGGTCTCTTCATCGCCATGTTCGCCTCCGGATCGATGTGTGAGTAGTTCACCCCTGGACCATGGGTCCATAGCAGTAGCTAAATGGTCGTCTTCTCCTAATTGTGCTATCATGTTCGATCTTGTGAGCTGCCTATCATGATCAAGATCGTTTATTTGTAATCCTACATGTTGTGTTTGTTGGGATCCGATGGATATTGAATACTATGTCAAGTTGATTATCAATCTATCATATATGAGTTGTTTATGTTCTTGCATGCTCTCCGTTGCTAGCAGAGGCTCTGGCCAAGTTGATACTTGTGACTCCAAGAGGGAGTATTTATGCTCGATAGTGGGTTCATGCCTCCATTAAATCTGGGACAGTGATAGAAAGTTCTAAGGTTGTGGATGTGCTGTTGCCACTAGGGATAAAACATCGATGCTATGTCTAAGGATATTTGTGTTGATTACATTATGCACCATACTTAATGCAATTGTCTGTTGCTTCCAACTTAATACCGGAAGGGGTTCGGATGATAACCTGAAAGTGGACTTTTTAGGCATAGATGCATGCTGGATAGCGGTCTATGTACTTTGTCGTAATGCCCTGATTAAATCTCATAGTACTCATCATGATATATGTATGTGCATTGTTATGCCTTCTTTATTTGTCAATTGCCCAACTGTAATTTGTTGACCCAACATGCTATTTATCTTATGGGAGAGACACCACTAGTGAACTGTGGACTCCGGTCCTATTCTTTACATCTGCAATACAATCTACTGCAATACTTGTTCTTTACTGTTCTTCGCAAACAATCATCTTCCACACAATACGGTTAATCCTTTGTTCACAGCAAGCCGGTGAGATTGACAACCTCACTGTTACGTTGGGGCAAAGTACTTTGGTTGTGTTGTGCAGGTTCCACGTTGGCGCCGGAA
This sequence comes from Lolium perenne, assembly GCF_019359855.2. Taxonomy (NCBI): domain Eukaryota; kingdom Viridiplantae; phylum Streptophyta; class Magnoliopsida; order Poales; family Poaceae; genus Lolium; species Lolium perenne. The sequence continues at coordinate 267,411,124 of NC_067245.2, forward strand.
TCCCTGGTGTTGCGCCGCACTACACTCCGCCACCAACAACCTTCAACGTGCTTCTTGGCTCCTACTGGTTCGATAAACCTTGGTTTCTTTCTGAGGGAAAACTTACTGCTGTGCACATCACACCTTCCTCTTGGGGTTCCCAACGGACGTGTGTCTCATGCGCATCAATGCCCAAGGCATCCCTTCTTCATCGACAACTTATCCGGTCACCTCTAGTGAAACTATATTTTTATTCCGTCACATCTTATGTGCTTTACTTGGAGCGACTGTTTGTTTTTATTTTTGTTTTGTTTGAATAAAATCGGATCCTAGCATTCTTTGTTTGGGAGAGAGACACGCTCCGCTGTTTCGTATGAACACATATGTTCTTAGCTTTATCTGTAATGTTCATTGCGAAAGTTGGACTATTTCATTCATTGCTATATGGTTGGAAACGGAAAATGCCGCATGTGGTAAATGGTATAATGTCTTGAATAATGTGATACTTGGCAATTGTTGTGCTCATATAGATCATGTTTAAGCTCTTGCATCATGTACCTTGTACCTATTAATGAATAACTACATAGAGCTTGTTAAAATTTGGTTTGCATGATTGATCTCTAGAGTCTAGATATTTTCTGGTTATGGTGTTTGAACAACAAGGAGACAATGTAAAGTCTTATAATAGTTACAATATGTTCATATGTGAGCTTTTCTGCACCTTTTATACTTGAGTTTGCTTCAAACAACCTTGCTAGCCTAGCCTTGTATTTTTTTTTTGAACTTAACTACTGTAGGGGAGCCCCCCACAGCCTTTTATTGCTCAATATCAAAGAAAGTATGTACAAAAGACTAAGAAAAATATGTACAACAACTACCTACCTACTGATTACAACAAGTTGTCAATCCATGATGACAAAAGACCTATAGAGCTCTCCTTTACCCAATGTTTAAGAAGGGTAACATCTGTAATGAAGCCAGTTTTCCAATTCCTGAAAGTTGGCTGCATGCCTTTAAAGATCTTATTATTTCTTTGTTTCCAAATATTCCAGCATGCAAGAATTATCACTTCTGTAAAACAGGGGCCTTTGAATCTTCTCTTAGTCTCTTTTAACATCTCTGGCCCAGAACCATGTACCCAATTAACTTGTAGATATATCCAAATTCTCACAATGAACATACACTCAAAAAATAAGTGTGACCAGTCCTCCAATGCGTGGGTACTGCATAACACACAACTGTGGTCTGATGTGACATTCCAATGTCTTCTTCTAAGCATATCCTTTGTATTGATATGATCATGCACAATGAGCCAAGCAAAAAATTTATGCTTTGATGTACACTTACTCTTCCAGATCCATTGAGATGGAAAATGAGAGGGAATATGTTGGTAGGTTAATCTGTATACTTGACTTGGGACAAAATCTCCATTTTTGTTACATGAAATAAGCCATTGATCTTGATTCTCCGATGTGACAACACCTCTCAAAATGCTCTGTAACATTCTGAACTCATCTGAAGCTTCATTTGATAGAGGGAGATGAAAAGCTTGTGCAGGATCAGAAATCTGTAATGCCTCATTTACTGAGATAAGTTTATCCTTGACAAATGAAAATAGTCTTGGAAACCTTTCATCAAAGAACGTATTTTTCCAATTATCCGTCCAAAATAGGATTGTCTCTCCATTCCCCAAATTGCAATGTGTCATTTTCCTATAAGTATCAATTAGCTTCATAATATTCCTCCACCAAAAGGAACCACAGATAGTAACTGCATGTGGAACTTCCTTATAATAATATGAGTTTCGATTAACTTGACCCAGGGAAGATCCACATTGTTGTAGAATTTATGCAATTGCTTCAACATAAAACATTTATTCTGAATTTTCAGATTAATGATACCCAAGCCACCCTTGTTTTTTGGTTTACAAATCATCTCCCAAGAGGCCAGGGAGTGTGCTTTATCATCATCTTTTTTCTTTCTCCACAAACAATTCCTTCTAGCTCTATCAATTACCTCAATTGCTCCATCTGGTATATGTAGTGTACTAAGATAATGAATGGGCATTGATGACAATACAGAATTGACCAGAATTAACCTGTCACCATATGATAAGAAAGAGGCTGAAGCAGTGAGCCTTCTTTCAATTCTATCAGTTAGGGGAGATAAATCTCTTATTGTTGGCTTAGTAGTGCCCATAAGAATGCCAAGATATGGGAAGGGCATTGATGCAATAGAACATTGTATTTGTGTTGACAGAGCCTCAGCTTCAGCTTGAGATATGTTGATAGGAATAAGTGATGATTTATGGTAATTGACTTTGAGCCCAGTAAAAGCAGAATATTCCTCCAGTAGTTCTTTCAATACTTGTAACTGATCTGCCTCAGCTGGCAACATGATAATAGTATCATCTGCATATTGTACAATGGGGTAATCATTACTGCCTCTATTGGGAATTGGAGCCTTTAATCTTCCTTCTCTGAAAGCATGATTCACATAACTTTGCAACAGGTCACCACCAAGAACATACAACAAAGGAGAGAGAGGATCACCCTGCCTGACCCCTCTTCTGCACAAGAAAGGTTTCCCAGGAACACCATTTAACGGGATAGCGAGAAGAACCAGAAGTCAGAATTTCTTTAACCCACTGAATGAAAGTTGAATCAAAACCTTTAATTTCCATTATCTTGATGATAGCCTTATGCTCAATTGTATCAAAAGCCTTTTCAAAGTCTAATTTAAGTAGAATCACTTTTCTCTTGGATTTATGGCATTGATGCAAATATTCAAAAGTCCAAGCCAGACAGTCTTGAATTGTTCTCCCTCTTATAAATCCATATTGATTTTCATGAATGCAACTTTTGATTTGTAACTGTAACCTGTTGGCAGCCAGCTTTGTCAAAAAATTTAGACATGTATTTGTTAAAGAAATTGGCCTAAAATCATTCTTGTCTCTGGGGACAAATTCTTAGGAATCAAGGTTATGTATGAACTATTAATACTTTCCAGGGGGGCTTGTCCTTTGTGAAAATCCCTACACAGATTAATGAAGTCATCCTTGATTATATTCCAACATTTCTTGACAAACATTCCATTAAAACCATCAGGTCCAGGAGCTCTATCAGTTTTCAAATGCTTCAAAACTCCCTCAATTTCCTCTATGGTAAATTCCTTAGACAGGATATCCAAACCTTCCACTGGAGTAATCAAATGTGATATATTGGCTTGTGTTGCATTATCATTGGTAACTCCCATTCTATTTTTGTAACAAGCCCACAATGCATTGGCTTTCTGGTTATGTTCCACCAAAGGGTTTCCTTGCTCATCCTTTATTACTGATATAACATTATGCCTATACCTTTCAGTGGCCTTTGCATGGAAAAATTTGGTGTTTTCTCCTCCTAATTTAATCCATCTAATTGTACATCTATTCCTCCAATAGTTTGATTGTATACTCAAAAGTTTCTTCAGATGTGTCTTGACAATATTCCTAAAATTGAATTCAGCTCTATTCAAGTCTCTGGAGTCTTCCAAATTGTCCAAAAATAGGATAACTTTATTGCATTGTTCAATAAGTATCTTCAAATGTGATAGACCTTTCCCCCATTTCTTCAAAGCATATCTAAGATTTTTGAATTTTGCGATCGATCTTTGAAGCCACATTCTTCTTATTTACTGGCAAATTCCAAGCCTTTGTAACAACTTCCATGAATCCTGGCTGCTCTAACCAAATATTCTCAAATCGAAAAACCTTTGCCTTTGGTATAGAGGTAGAGATAGATACCACACAGGGAGTGTGATCAGATGTGGATTTTGCAAGTGGAAAAACCATTGTATTAGGAAATCTCAATGTCCACTCACAAGATGTAAAAAACCAGTCTATTTGCTCCAAGAGTGGAGTAGCTTGCATATTGGACCAAGTGAATCTTCTCCCCTTTAGAGGCAGCTCCAATAAACCCAGATGACTTATAATATTATTAAAGAGAAAAATGTCTGCCATATCAGCCCCAGGTTTATTCCTATTATCCACTGATCTCATGAAATTGAAGTCTCCAAGAAGTAACCAATTATCATGCACAGGGATATCCAAATCAAATAACCATTGGACAAATTCATCCCTCATAACCCCTCTACAAGGTCCATAAACAGTAATCATAGTCCAAATTTCAGCAGTGTGAGCAGAAGCAAATTGCATTCTAATAGCCGAATGAGTTGTTTCAATTAAAGTGCCCATAAAAACCTTACTGTTCCAAAGAACTATAATTTCTCCTATAAATGATGCTAGACTACCCAGCCATCCAGGCCACCTGAGAGGGGCAAAACAATCTGAACCGTCCGTTTCGCTAGCTACAGTAAATTCCAATCCCGCTTTTCACCACAGCCGTCGGATGCGGTCAATTTTCTTTTACATGCCACAGCTCGTTCACGGTCTATGACGTCTGGGCCCGTTTTCGTGCAGGACCGACAGCCAGAGGCAGCAGCGGGCGCTCCTCCGCGTAGCTCGTTTCATTCGTTGTTCCGTGGAGTGGTGAAAGCCCTAGATCGGGATTGGCCTCTCCTCCCCCAATCATCGCCTCCTCTCTCTCCTCTCCAATCAGACGCCTCGCTTCCGCACCGCATCTGGAGGAACTGCGGTAGTCCGGCGGTGGCTGGCCGCCTCCCACTCGTTTCCTCTCTCGGAGGGTGAGCGGCGGACGGAGCCGGACGGGACGGTTGCGGCGGCAGGTGGGAGGAGGCACTGCAGGAGCGTCCCGCGGGAGGGAGGCTACACGGAGGGTGTTGGTGGTAATCGAGTGGAGTCCACGGCATCGGCGTGGCGCGCTACCACGAAAAAATCGTCCGCCGCTACTGGGGCTCGAGATCTCCGGCTGGAGCATAGGAGGAGGATGCACGAGCCCGGGAGTCAGCGACGCCTCGCAGTTCCAGCCGGCGGTAGGTGACACCGTCCTCCTCCTTCCTCGCGCTGGAAGGCGGCGGAACAGCCATCTGTGGAGATCGAGCGCGTGGAAGGCCGACGGCTCGGGAGTGGGTACGACATCATCTTTCTTCCATGGTTTCGCCTTTCTCCTCTCTTCTGATGTGGGTTGGCCGCATGCCGTTCTTGCGCCGGTGATGCTGTCGTTGAAGGCCTGGTTCAAGGTTAGTTTCTCTTTTCCCATCTTCTGTCCACTTACTGCCTGTATCGGAGCCTCTGTTAATTCTCTTGGTTTGGTCGGAGCAGCTGCTCGATCTCGATTTAGATCTCTCCACACTCCTGAGAATTTGTTTTGTTTTTTGTGTGTGTATGAACTGTCAGTGGAAGGATTTAGGAGGGTTGGAGGTGAGCGCCCATCTCCTTGGCTATTGGTGACATGTAGCTGATAGGGAACACACTTGTTGGGCAGGTCGCCGGCTCAATGCCAAGCTCGAGTTCATGGTAGGTGACCTGGCTCTGCTGCTAAGCCCCCTCCTCTTTCTGGACTGGCATGATCTGTTCTCCTGTATTTGGATTTGAGGTGAAGATTTTTATCTCTGCTGCTACTTTCGGGGTTGTGCAGGATTGGATACAGCATGGTCAATCTCTACTTTTTTTTTCCATGTCCATCATGTTGTTTTAAAATTATTGCCACATTTGCCTTGCAATTAAGTCAAAACTAAGAAAGAACATTTGTGTAGAAAAGTTAAATTCCACTTGATGGTGAAAATTTCAGAAAAAATCGCATCTACTTATTTGTTATTATGTCCACGGGAAATGATTTTTTATGCCTCCATGGCGAGTGTCAGTGGATACATCTGCTCGCCGGCGCTCCATGGTGAGCGGAAGTGGTGGCATTATGTCATTTGCGTTTCAGATTATCAGGTATTCTTCGATAGAAGCAAAAATGTGGTCTATGCATGGACATGGATGTTAGACATTCAATAGGTGGGAAAACCAACGTTCCACATTTGGTGCAGCAGATGTACATTCATCTCTTTGTGCTGCAAAGTTTCGTGGGCATCTATTGTAAGAGTTAAAACTTGACAGGTTGTTTGGAGTTCTGTGCCCAATAACTCAACACTATACCATATATTGAAACTTTAGTTTAGATAGAATCCATGAAAATAACAGATTGGTTAGACAAATTTGGGTTCCCCGCAAAAAAATGTTAGAGTTTGGGTTAACTATGTCGGCAGCGTCTCCCCTCACAGGCTTCTATGGCTGAGAAGCTTGACATATATAAATTCTATCTCTGTTGACTAACAATGTAATTATCATTTGTACTCATTGTAGCTTGTATCTTTGGTCTTGTTTATTCTGAAATAATTTCATGTGCAATGTAAAGACTAACGCGTCGTGATATCAGGCTGAAGAAGCTACAGAATCAGCTTTTAAGGATGGAAAACGACTATTGGTGAGTGACTTGAGCATTAATCTAATTATTTAGTTGCATTTAATGTTCTTCCTTTTATGTCAATGATTTTCTATGCAATATATGACATGAACTAAAGTTTCCTACAACAGGACTACCATCTGTACTAGGTTGTTATTTGTCAGGTGAAAAGGTTCTTGTTTGTTTCTGTTCAGCTGATGGCGAGGGTGCAATTGAGATGACAAGAACATGCTTCTCATTACAGAATTTTGTGATCACTTTGTACCTACAGAGAAAGCGACCCAGACAAAAAAGTACGTCTTTTTGTGCATTCTTATATTTATTTGTATCTATACTGACATTGTTTTAATCGGCGAGCAAGTTGTCAGCTGCATTTATATAGTAATCGGTGAGTGAGGATCGCTGTATGGCGGCCGTGATACATCGGCGAATTTCACCCGCGCTTTCTCTATTTGCAGCACAACTTGGTGGGTTGTGTTAACATGATACCCTTCTCTATTTTTCTATTCATTTGTGTATGCCCCTTGACTTTTTTTTTTGTTCGTTTCATGTAGGCAGAGGGTTTGCTGCAGCACTGCTGGACGTCGAGATAGTTTTAGTTTGGCTGGTTCAGACCTGATCCATTGCCTCCTTCATGCTCCAGACTAAGCTCTTCATCAAGGTATGTAAAATATCCCTCTAGAGAATATCATGGTGAGTTTAGGATTGGTTCAATTAGTAATGTAATGAAATACACAAGCAACTTGTTTTCATTATGGTGGCTTTACTATTGCACACTGTAATATTTGTTCCTTGTTTCTGCCGTGCTGCAAGAAATTTTAAATCTTCAGTATGCGTGATCGCGAATCGGCGAGTGATGATATTTCTTATAAATTAAATTGTTGCCAGGCGTGTCCTACATCCTAATACTTATGTATACAATGGGAAGTCTATTGCTGCTGGGCTGTGATGTCTTTAATTTTAGCTTCAGGTTATGCAAAGCGTATTTTTGTAAATAACTAAAAGTTGTGTTTTGTAAATTTTGATGATTTATAATTTCTGAAATGCGCCCTATTTTGCATTGTAGTTTATTTGCAGAAAATGGTTTTGTGATATTTGGTATTAATTGAACAGAATGCTAGAGCATAGAGAAGAGTGGTATCTGTAATCAAGGGATGTTGCGGTTTAAGCTTGCTTGAATGTTGCTCCAGCCGTTGTGCATATCCATTGCCTCTTGTGTTTTTGATTGCTCTGTCGTCTTTCAACACCTCATGAAGGCTAATTTTTTTGGGGAGAATTGAATCGGTGAATTGAGTCGCTGTGGCTATTCGGTGTATATTGGCCTATTGGAATCATTTGTTCAGATGTTTTTTTCATAATTTTATTTTGAGGCAGCCATTTGACTAAAATAGCTTGTTACTTTTTCAGCAGATATGATGCCATTGGCCAGCATGACGTTCCAGTACCTTATGGGTGAGGAAAAGTGATATAAAGATCTATCCAGATGATGGCATTCGAAGGAGGCCGGGTGTCCCAACCACAACGAGAGGAGGAGGATGCCGTGCGGCGGGATTGAGGCCATTCCCCCTTTGATTTCTTGATCCCCAGTCTGCTTTAATTTGGGTCCTGTTTTTAGGTTTGATTGTTGGTGCTGTGGGTTGGTTACCACATCAACATGGTTGCTTCCTCGTGGGAACTATCGAGCACCACCACGCCTCCCTCCCATCAAGCACCACTAAGGCAGCAAGGTACATCTCCCCATTTTTTCTGCAGATTTGTATTTTTGGTAAGGTAAAGAGCAGGGGTTTGTAGGCAGAGTAAAGTGGTTGTTTCCAAAGAAAACACATCAGCAGCTGCTCGATCTCGATTTAGATCTCTCCACACTCCTGAGAATTTGTTTCGTTTTTTGTGTGTGTATGAACTGTCAGTGGAAGGATTTAGGAGGGTTGGAGGTGAGCGCCCATCTCCTTGGCTATTGGTGACATGTAGCTGATAGGGAACACACTTGTTGGGCAGGTCGCCGGCTCACAGCCAAGCTCGAGTTCATGGTAGGTGACCTGGCTCTGCTGCTAAGCCCCCTACTCTTTCTGGACTGGCATGATCTGTTCTCCTGTATTTGGATTTGAGGTGAAGATTTTTATCTCTGCTGCTGCTTTCGGGGTTGTGCAGGATTGGATACAGCATGGTCAATCTCTACTTTTTTTTCCATGTCCATCATGTTGTTTTAAAATTATTGCCACATTTGCCTTGCAATTAAGTCAAAACTAAGAAAGAACATTTGTGTAGAAAAGTTAAATTCCACTTGATGGTGAAAATTTCAGAAAAAATCGCATCTACTTATTTGTTATTATGTCCACGGGAAATGATTTTTTATGCCTCCATGGCGAGTGTCAGTGGATACATCTGCTCGCCGGCGCTCCATGGTGAGCGGAAGTGGTGGCATTATGTCATTTGCGTTTCAGATTATCAGGTATTCTTCGATAGAAGCAAAAATGTGGTCTATGCATGGACATGGATGTTAGACATTCAATAGGTGGGAAAACCAACGTTCCACATTTGGTGCAGCAGATGTACATTCATCTCTTTGTGCTGCAAAGTTTCGTGGGCATCTATTGTAAGAGTTAAAACTTGACAGGTTGTTTGGAGTTCTGTGCCCAATAACTCAACACTATACCATATATTGAAACTTTAGTTTAGATAGAATCCATGAAAATAACAGATTGGTTAGACAAATTTGGGTTCCCCGCAAAAAAATGTTAGAGTTTGGGTTAACTATGTCGGCAGCGTCTCCCCTCACAGGCTTCTATGGCTGAGAAGCTTGACATATATAAATTCTATCTCTGTTGACTAACAATGTAATTATCATTTGTACTCATTGTAGCTTGTATCTTTGGTCTTGTTTATTCTGAAATAATTTCATGTGCAATGTAAAGACTAATGCGTCGTGATATCAGGCCGAAGAAGCTACAGAATCAGCTTTTAAGGATGGAAAACGACTATTGGTGAGTGACTTGAGCATTAATCTAATTATTTAGTTGCATTTAATGTTCTTCCTTTTATGTCAATGATTTTCTATGCAATATATGACATGAACTAAAGTTTCCTACAACAGGACTACCATCTGTACTAGGTTGTTATTTGTCAGGTGAAAAGGTTCTTGTTTGTTTCTGTTCAGCTGATGGCGAGGGTGCAATTGAGATGACAAGAACATGCTTCTCATTACAGAATTTTGTGATCACTTTGTACCTACAGAGAAAGCGACCCAGACAAAAAAGTACGTCTTTTTGTGCATTCTTATATTTATTTGTATCTATACTGACATTGTTTTAATCGGCGAGCAAGTTGTCAGCTGCATTTATATAGTAATCGGTGAGTGAGGATCGCTGTATGGCGGCCGTGATACATCGGCGAATTTCACCCGCGCTTTCTCTATTTGCAGCACAACTTGGTGGGTTGTGTTAACATGATACCCTTCTCTATTTTTCTATTCATTTGTGTATGCCCCTTGACTTTTTTTTTGTTCGTTTCATGTAGGTAGAGGGTTTGCTGCAGCACTGCTGGACGTCGAGATAGTTTTAGTTTGGCTGGTTCAGACCTGATCCATTGCCTCCTTCATGCTCCAGACTAAGCTCTTCATCAAGGTATGTAAAATATCCCTCTAGAGAATATCATGGTGAGTTTAGGATTGGTTCAATTAGTAATGTAATGAAATACACAAGCAACTTGTTTTCATTATGGTGGCTTTACTATTGCACACTGTAATATTTGTTCCTTGTTTCTGCCGTGCTGCAAGAAATTTTAAATCTTCAGTATGCGTGATCGCGAGTCGGCGAGTGATGATATTTCTTATAAATTAAATTGTTGCCAGGCGTGTCCTACATCCTAATACTTATGTATACAATGGGAAGTCTGTTGCTGCTGGGCTGTGATGTCTTTAATTTTAGCTTCAGGTTATGCAAAGCGTATTTTTGTAAATAACTAAAAGTTGTGTTTTGTAAATTTTGATGATTTATAATTTCTGAAATGCGCCCTATTTTGCATTGTAGTTTATTTGCAGAAAATGGTTTTGTGATATTTGGTATTAATTGAACAGAATGCTAGAGCATAGAGAAGAGTGGTATCTGTAATCAAGGGATGTTGCGGTTTAAGCTTGCTTGAATGTTGCTCCAGCCGTTGTGCATATCCATTGCCTCTTGTGTTTTTGATTGCTCTGTCGTCTTTCAACACCTCATGAAGGCTAATTTTTTTGGGGAGAATTGAATCGGTGAATTGAGTCGCTGTGGCTATTCGGTGTATATTGGCCTATTGGAATCATTTGTTCAGATGTTTTTTTCATAATTTTATTTTGAGGCAGCCATTTGACTAAAATAGCTTGTTACTTTTTCAGCAGATATGATGCCATTGGCCAGCATGACGTTCCAGTACCTTATGGGTGAGGAAAAGTGATATAAAGATCTATCCAGATGATGGCATTCGAAGGAGGCCGGGTGTCCCAACCACAACGAGAGGAGGAGGATGCCGTGCGGCGGGATTGAGGCCATTCCCCCTTTGATTTCTTGATCCCCAGTCTGCTTTAATTTGGGTCCTGTTTTTAGGTTTGATTGTTGGTGCTGTGGGTTGGTTACCACATCAACATGGTTGCTTCCTCGTGGGAACTATCGAGCACCACCACGCCTCCCTCCCATCAAGCACCACTAAGGCAGCAAGGTACATCTCCCCATTTTTTCTGCAGATTTGTATTTTTGGTAAGGTAAAGAGCAGGGGTTTGTAGGCAGAGTAAAGTGGTTGTTTCCAAAGAAAACACATCAGTAGCTGTAGTTGAGAGGATTGAGCTTTAATTGGTTGTAGTTTTTTTGACATTGGAATGGTCACGTCAAGCTGCTCATTGCTAATCCACATTTGTAGTTTCCTAATTTACCAGTTTCTACTTTTGATGTTGATTTACAAAACTGCAGCCGATGCCTTACAGGCGACAGTCTGAATATAAGAATTGGTCTGAGTTCTATTGGCTTGGTTTTCTGTCATATCTAACTTGTAAAGTAATATCGAAGTACTGGTTTATTAAGTGTAGTGTATCATTGTGCAGTCATAGTTGTAAATGCTGATTGTATCATTTAATAATCCCCATGCCACAGAATAGAAGGACTGCTCAATCCTTTATTCTTTTAGTTTTGGATATCGTAAATCCTTTAATTAATAGATCTAATTCTGCATGTACAGGACCTTTCAGTAAACATGTGTTTTGTTCATATAAATTCAGTTTAATGGTGTAAATTGTGATTTCTATTAGAAGCTCTGAATACTAAACATAGAAGCTCTGAAGTGTCCATGAATATATGTACCTTTTTTATTTATTTTGTTACTTTGTAGCATCATTGAGATGTAACTATTGTTGTTGAACAAATAAGCAAAGACAATAATATATACTGACTAGGCTGGTTGGAGATGCCCTAACTTTTCCTACCATTTTGCGGTAGGATGACATATAGAGACATTAGTATATTTTATTACATTCTCTTGTCGAAAAAACTACACTAGGCTCCTTATGCTTTTACTCAGACATACCTTTTGTTGTTGCTCAAGGGTTTAAGCTTGTTGTTAAATAAATTTTTACAACTAACTCGACATTTAAATGGTGACATTACCAGGGGGTGGACTTTGATGGCAGTATGACGCACTATACCTTTTGTACTCCATAAAGATTTTCAGCAGGGAAATAGAATCCTACAAGATCACCATGTATTCAGTATTTGCCTCTTTAATGATTAAGTTATATCTTTTCTGAATTAGTTGTTCCATTTTCCATGTTGGCTAACTGTAATAATAAATAAGATTTTAGAGTAGTGGATGTTCCATCTTTCTTTTGCTCTGAGGTAGTACATGAATTTGTTATAAATTTATGGCTCTAGACTGAGTTAGGTTATTTTGCAAACTAGGTAGGCGAACTCCCACGTTTCTTTTGCTCTGTGTTGAAACAAGATGCATCATATCTACTTCCATGTTAACAAGATCAGGTCACTTTTGCTGCAGATGACACTAACGTATTTGGGGCGTTAAGCATGTTTCATTTGACCAATCAATAGAGTAATGTTAGTTGTAAGACCGAATCATTAAGACTTGAATATATTTTTGTACATAGCACCTTGGTTCACTGTTACCCATGTTACCTATGTGGAAATCCATGCTATCACACTTGACCTATGTACAATGTATCAGCTAACATGACTGTATTTTATTTTGGTTTGGTTTTTCAACAACATGTATGATTCATACCGGTTACTTTAGCTCACCGGCGGGCGAGGGCCGCGTCGATTGACTCGGAGTTAGGGAAAAGTCAGGGAGAATATATCTCCGAGTTCCATATCCTTACTTTTACAATACATGCATGGTTACAGTTGTCAAAACTAATGTCTAATTAAATCAGTATTATTACATCAAATGAATTGAACAGTATCTCCATTGCACCTCCAAAAAAATGTAGAATAATATTAAAGAAAGACATTTCCCATCCATGTAGATAAAGTACCTCAATCAGTTTATAATGTTTAAGACCAATTATTGAACATTGGTACTTGCCATATGTTTTTGAACATTTACTTTTACTTTTGCCATTTATTCTTGGACATTAGTGTCCTTCTTTTGCCTGTGCGCCGGGGCGCACCGGGTCATCTAGTACCTCCAGAAGCACCAATAGAAGGCACAAACACAAATCTATCAAAGCGTTTAGGGCAAAAAGTCCTGATGAATGAGTGCTCAAAATTTTCACATTTGGTTTCTTGCAAGCATATAATGGCACAATTACTCTCATCAATCTTGTTGTATACAGCTAGTCTCTTATCTTTATCATTTAAGCCTCTAACATTCCAACAGAGCACATTCCAGTCAACCTTCAAATTTGAGTAACTATTCATTGAAAACCAAACTGGTAGTAGCCAATGTGATCCATACATAGCAGGTCACAGAAAGAGAATTCATTACCACATGAGTACTTAATAATGTCATTACAGATAGTGATTAAAATAACAAGTTGTGCATTCTCAAAAGCCTCCTCATGAACTGGCACAAAAGCTACACTGATTGCATTACAAATTCCTTCAATCATCATTACTGGTTGAAGTGGTGCCCTTGGAGTCATCAGAAGTAGCCATAAGCCTCTCCTCTGTCAATTCTTCTTCTGGTATCTGCATCTGCCTACCAATGTGTTGCAGAGTTGGTACTGGTATGAAAGGAACCACCTCTTCCTCTGCTTCATCAGGCTTGGATGCTTGTGCCTTCTTCCTTGTTGTGCTTTTGTCCTTCATGAATTCAAACTTGTACCCACCAGTCTTAGCCATGTGCCTTGTACACCTCCTGACTGAACTCTCATTCCAGTCTGAGCTATCCACTGGATCAGTGAACAAAGAGACACCAGCAGCAGAGCTCCTATCCTTATTCCTCCAAGTGTGCTTCTGAATGCTCATCTGAGCTTTAAGAGCACTCCTTGTGACCCTAGAACTTGGTGGGATGACTTTCTTGCCTTTCCTAGTTGCCACTTTCCTAGCAAGAGGTTCCATATCAGCAGGAGTCATAAAGCAATTATTCTGCAGCCTGAAGATGTCATTAGAACACTTAAGCCAAGCAAGCTTATTGACTGTAACTGCAGCAGGAATTGTGTGCATAATCATGCTAGGAATTAGTTCCTTAAAGATTTTATCCAACAGTAAACCCTTAGGCAAGATAGGGCCAACAATCAGACCATACATGCAGTTTTTATATCTGGGAAATTGTCTGTCCAGAAAAGAGATAAGGTCTTTGTCCAGGACAGAAAATTGGAGCTCAATTGTGTTGAAAATCATCTGCTGGGGCCCCTGCATCATGTTAACTGAACCCTCTGAACTTGATGAATCAATAACAGCTGACTCATTGAACTGCTAAATTTCATGCTCCACCTGCTGCTCTAGAACATTGTCAGGTTGCTGCACTTCCCCCTGCACTTCCATCACCTGATCTTGATCATTGCCTTGGTCCTGATCCAAAGGAATCTGTGGATGCTGAAAGCCCTGTTCTGGAGGTTGCACTTGTTCAGGAATATTCATAGGCATAGGGTCATTCCAACCAATTTCAGGATATTGTGGGAGCACAAAGTTATTCAAATTTGGCAAGAGCTGTCCAGGCAATGGATGTGGGTTACCATTGACAGGCATCTGGTCCTCATCATTGGGCAGAGCATCAGCAAATTCAGCAGTTAAAATATAACAAGCAGCAGTCCATGATTCCTTGATCCCACCAACAGAAGCAAATTTGGTAAACACTACATCCCTGGGAACAGTTGCTTCAGAAGAAAAAGCCACATAACAGATCGTCCTTTCAAGCAGAGCATCATCTTGATGCCAATGCAGTAACTTCCCAAAAGAGCTGATGGCATTAGCTAAGTCATAGTCTGTCCTAAAATCCAAAGGGATGCTGAGGAACATAAGCCAACCATTACGAAATCCCTGAACAGCTCTATGATTATCCCTATCATCATGTTTCAGGAATCGAACAAAAACCCCCTGCTGTATCTGATAAGGCACATGATTCACCAAAGCAGCTGTAGCGGCAGGGCTTCGCAGATGATAGAAAGCTAGCCCCAACAAGCAAGGTTGGACTTCCTCCACAGTTCATTGCAGGTGATTTTCGATGAAGATCCGTACCTGCTGCCTCCAATGCGGGATCAAAGGAGCTGGCGGCGGAGGTAAAAGCTCAACGATGCAGATGTTGTCATGGCGCCGAGGTGGATCGACCGAAGGACTATAGAAAGTCCTGGGTAGACGGGTGGGGCCGCCATCAATGATTTGATGTCCATGCGGCAGCCAAGGCGTAGGATCAACCTCGTAGTTGGCCATGGCCGGAGCACTCGACGGCGGAGGCAGCGGAGAAGACAAGGGCGGACAAACAGGGGAAGAAGACTCTACAGGACGTCCTTGTGTACCTTTAGCAATATGAATAGAATCTGAACTGGCGCTCCTTCCTCGGGTAGCCGACTCCAGGTGGGAATCATTGTCTGAACCGACCAGGGGTTCATTAATTGCAATGTTACCTTCCCGAGGAACCCATTTAAAAGATTTACTTTTCTTCCAATCAAAACAATTTTTCCGAAAATGACCATATCTAAAACAAAAACGGCATCTAACTTTCTTTGTGCACTCCTTGGCATTATGTCCCATAGATAAACACCTCGAGCACTCCCAAACTTCATATGCCATATCATCAACCAATTTTTCCAGAGCAATATATCCATGTGGGTCCTCTACATGCATAGCAGGGTCAGGATTTTCCATTAAATAATCTTTAACACCAGAAGTACTTGCAATATCTGTATTAGTAACAAGATCAACCATAGGACTCTTAAGCTTGGCTCCAATCTTCTCTTGCACAAAATCAAATGGTTTTGCTGAACCAAATTGCAGAGGTGGTGATGTGGACGTCACATGTGTCGGTGGTAAAATGACACCAGTAGCAAAAGAAGGTTTTTGATATCCTTGACAAGCCGTGTATTCAATGGAGTCTGAGAAAGATAGCTTCTTAGGAGGAGCATCTTTTGCCTTCAAGATAGATTTTGGCCTTCCTTGCTTCAATGCATTCATGCCAAGTTGAACTCTTTTTTTATCAGGGCTCACAAGTGTCCAAGATTGCTGATTTTCATCTTGCCATTGTTGAAATTCTCTCTGCCAATTTGGTCCACCTCTTCCCCAACGTGGAAAAAACACTTAAACTGCTTGCATGCAAAACTCCTCAAATTGAAAAGATGAAAACCAACAGACTTGGTGGACACACAAAAGGAGAAAACTCGATCACAAAGCAGTGAGACCTTAAGATCTCCACTGAAACCCCCAGTTGCTGCTTCTAGGGCAATACTCACTGAGCTTTCATCTAGCTTAAAAGAAGCTCTTCCAAATGAAACCACCATGATAAAATGTCCAGAACTAGCCGAGGGATGCACTGATCTGGCAAATTTAGTGTAACAATATTTTGCAACCTTGAGACCCGGGCTATAATCCAACTCCTTAGACAGACTGTAATGATTTACTTGAGAAGAATCATGGTGATTATTCATATCAGTAGTAGCATTGGAAGCCGTGCCAAGATCTGCATGGGCCATGCACTTATCTGTGGTACTAGCAGAACTTATGAGCTGACCCATACGGACCACATGCATAGTAAAATGTAATTTTGCTCCCACAGAAAAATTGTCCCTTGTCTCCTTATATCGGCAACCAACAATTTTACCTTTTGCATCAAGAAGAGAGATCCATCCATCCTTCACGGAAAGAGACAGAGTGCCGTCATAAGCCTTCATCCTTCCACGATCAATATCTTTGTGTGTAGAATAAGTGATCTTCCAGATCCTAGAAGGTGGAGTGAGCTCTGATATAGAGGGTTTAACCGCAGGATGAATGGCCGGAGCATTAACAACAAGGTTGGCTCTAGATTTGGCTTCAAAACTTACAGGATCTACAACCCCAGCATACTTCTCGGAAGGAGTAAATCCATTTGAGACATCACATACCTTTTCCTTCACAAGGGGAGTTTTATCCTGGATCTTGATCACATGATGAGGAAAAGTTATATAGGAACCTTTTTGAATCACCTCCCCTTCATACAGAGATCTAGATGCAACAGAAACGCCAAAGGAATCCACAAGAGCTAGCATAAAACGAGAGTTGAAATCCGAAACAAGAAGTTCACCGTCCTTAGGACGGAAGTTCACCAGATCCAGATCTTGGACGCTGCGAAATGTGACCTTCCAAGACTCCATCGGGGTAGATCCCATCAGATCCAGCCTGAGAAAAAACCAGAACAAAGAAACCGAACAACAGAGAAGAGAGACGCAAGAAAAATGTGTGGAGGAAGGGGACCAGGGACCGGAGAGATCACTGGCAAAGGTGACTAGGGTTTAGTCGCCGGAGGTGGAAGAGACGTCGCCATGAGGGAACTTAAAAACTGGTGGCGAATTTTTTGGCTGTTGCCTTGAGAGGGATTCTTCTCGTGCATCCAAATCCTTGAGCCAAAATCCATGCCATTTGTGTTCACCATACGTACCTACCACATGGTATTTCTCTGCCATTCCAAAGTACATTACTTGAGTGCTACCTTTAAAATTCTATTCTTTGCCTTTACAATACATACTCATGGGAAAATAGCCTTAAAAACTATTGTGGTGAAGAATATGTACTTATGTATCTTATTTCTTAATAAGTTGCTTGTTGAGCGGTAACCATGTTTCTGGGGACGCCATCAACTTTTACCTTTGTTGAATATCATGTGAGTTGCTATGCATGTTCGTCTTGTCTGAAGTAAGGGCGATTTTCATGATCAAATGGTTTGAGTATGCATACTGTTAGAGAAGAACATTGGGCCGCTAACTAAAGCCATGATTCATGGTGGAAGTTTGAGTTTGGACACAAATCCTCAATCTCTTATGAGAATATTAACTGTTGTTGAATGCTTATGCATTAAAAGAGGAGTCCATTATCTGTTGTCTATGTTGTCCCGGTATGGATGTCTAAGTTGAGAATAATCAAAAGCGAGAAATCCAATGCGAACTTTCTCCTTAGACCTTTGTACAGGCGGCATAGAGGTACCCCTTTGTGACACTTGGTTGAAACATATGCTATGCAATGATAATCCGTGTTAATCCAAGCTAATTAGGACAAGGTGCGAGCACTATTAGTATACTATGCATGAGGCTTGCAACTTATAGGATATCTTATACATAGCACGTATGCTTTATTACTACCGTTGACAAAATTGTTTCTTGTTTTCAAAATGAAAAGCTCTAGCACAAATATAGTAATCCATGCTTCCCTCTGCGAAGGGCCTATCTTCTACTTTATTGTTGAGTCAGTTTACCTATTCTTTCTATCCCAGAAGCAAACACTTGTATCAACTGTGTGCATTGATTCTTACATGTTTACCTATTGCACTTGTTATATTACTTTGTGTTGACAATTATCCATGAGATAAATATGTTGAAGTTGAAAGCAACCGCTGAAACTTATATCTTCATTTGTGTTGCTTCAATGCCTTTACTTTGAATTTATTGCTTTATGAGTAACTCTTATGCCAGTCTTATTGATGCTTGTCTTGAAAGTACTATTCATGAAAAGTCTTTGCTATATGATTCATTTGTTTACTCATTATCTTCATCATTGCTTCGAATCGCTGCATTCATCTCATGTGCTTTACAATAGTATAATCAAGATTATGATAGCATGTCACTTCAGAAATTATCTTTGTTATCGTTTACCTACTCGAGGGCGAGTAGGAACTAAGCTTGGGGATGCTCCATGCTACTTTTATGATGATACTCACATGTTTTATACACATTATATGTCATATTTATGCATTTTCCGGCACTAACCTATTGACGAGATGCCGAAGAGCCAGTTGCTGTTTTCTGCTGTTTTTGGTTTCAGAAATCCTACAAAGGAAATATTCTCGGAATTGGATGAAATCAACGCCCAGGGTCCTATTTTTCCACGAAGCTTCCAGAAGTCCGAAGAGGAAACGAAATGGGGCCACGAGGCAGCGACACACTAGGGCGGCGCGGCCCAAGCCCTGTCCGCGCCGGCCTGTTGTGTGGGCCCCTCGTGACGCCCCCTGATCTGCACTTCCGCCTACATATAGTCTTCGTCGCGAAACCCCCAGTACCGAGAGCCACGATACGGAAAACTTTACAGAGACGCCGCCGCCAATCCCATCTCGGGGGATTCAGGAGATCGCCTCCGGCACCCTGCCGGAGAGGGGAATCATCTCCCGGAGGTCTCTTCATCGCCATGATCGCCTCCGGATTGATGTGTGAGTAGTTCACCCCTGGACTATGGGTCCATAACAGTAGCTAGATGGTTGTCTTCTCCTCATTGTGCTATCATGTTAGATCTTGTGAGCTGCCTATCATGATCGAGATCGTCTATTTGTAATGCTACATGTTGTGTTTGTTGGGATCCGATGAATATTGAATACTATGTCAAGATAACCTAAAGATGCTACATAGTATTCAATATTCATCGGATCCCAGCAAACACAACATGTAGCATTACATAAAGATGATCTTGATCATGATAGGCAGCTCACAAGATCTAAACATGAGACACAAATTGGAGAAGACAACCATGTAGCTACTGCTATGGACCCATAGTCCATGGATGAACTACTCACGCATCACTTCAGAGGCGGGCATGGCGATGTAGAGGCCTCCGGTTGACGTGGGCATTACCCATCGGGTAACCAATGTTGCTCTACCCTACGCGGCCCAACTGGAAGCCCATGAAGGTACCCGATGGGAAGATGGGCTACTAGGACGGTGCATCGGAAGGTTTCTTGAAGTACAAGGCACGGAAGGAGCCGAACAAGGAAAGTTTAGAGATAGATCTACTGTAAACCTAGTCGTACTCGATTAGACCTCTCGAGACCTGGCCTCCTATATAAAGGCCAGGAGAGGGGCTATCGGGGGACACAATCAATCCTAGCAATACTAGCCAACAGAAGCTTAGAACTAGGTTACCCTAGCAATCACCATCTCGACGAGATCACAAACGAACACTTCGGCACCCCATTGTAACCTGTTTTCATCATAATCAAAGAACAGACAGGCAGGACGTAAGGGTTTTACCTCATCGAGGGCCCCGAACCTGGGTAAATCGCTCTCCCCGCTTGTCTGTGTACCGATGTCTCGTGTCAGCTTGCAGGATTCCATCAACCCTAAGCCCCTATCGGAGGGCATTGCCGAGGAGCACCCTCGACAATTGGCACCGTCTGTGGGAACCCTGTCGGCACAAGGCAGGTCATCGGCAGATCCGATCATGACATCGGCAGCTTCGCCGGCAAATTCACCGGCAACTCCATCAGCAACTTCGTCGACACCATCGTCGCCAATCCTGGGAAGCCCGATTCGATTCGGCTCCTATGAGTTTACTCCACACAGCGATTCCTCCCGCTCGAACTTTTCAGATCTACAAGGGAACATGGAGATGACCTTCGGCAGCGTCCACTACAACGTCAACGCAGAAGGAATCCTTCGATTGCTGGAATCTCCCGCCTCCGGATCAACGAGTTCAAGCGCACCATCATCACCCGATCTGTCGGCTGGTCTGACAGGATCGACGAGCTCACCAGCGCCCTCGACTCCCCGCTCGGTGTCCTCCATGTCGGTAGGGTCTGACGATCCCACGTCTTCGGAATTAACCTCGTACTACTGCCTGAACTGCGACACCAGGCACGGGCTGGGATCGAGCGACACGCCGTTCACCTGCAACGCCCAGTATTCATCAGGAGAGGACAGTATCGACAGCACCGTCCAGGGAATCACCCGAAGACCGGCACACCATCAGGTTTATGTCGCCAATAACACGGGAAACGCAAGGCGTAGAGGTGACGAGGATCATACCCCCCGTTCCAGTAGAAGGGCGAGTTTTGAGAACAGCGCCAACAACCGCGACAGCGATTACACCATCGCGGATGAGGAGTGGGCAGCAGCAAGGGCAGCAGTACTAAACAATACGCCGCTCCCCGCGGGGACTTCGGTTGGAACCCTCAATGCTTATCGCTCCATACTAGAGAAGAACCGGGAGCACCTGTCGAAAGAGCAAGCCTCCCTCGAGAGACGCTTATCTGCAGCGGATCGATCCAGCGAACGACGAAGGGGCTCACAAGGGAGTGCCTCCCGAAACACTCAGGGAGCAGGCAAGCACCGGTCGAGGATGTCCAGGCTTTCGGAAGATGACGCCAGAGAGATAACATCGAATCTGACTAAATCCTTTATGGCTACGGATACCGCGGGCATGCCACGGCCAAAAACCGTTGCAGGAGCAACGGCCAACCTCGCCGCTTACCTCATCAACCAGCGCCCCGAAGGATCTATGGCTCAAGCTCATCGAGGTGCCCTGGAAAGCCTCGCAATATTGGGGAACAACCTAGTCCCGTCAAAGGAAAAGACCACCTTCCAAGGCAGTGGGTCGAAACATCATGCGAGGGATGCCCGGGACGAAATCACCCAGAGCAAGATCGACAAAGCAAGGCGACGACGCGCCGCTAGGAAGGACGACGACAGTGATTCTTCGGATGAAGACCAGGAGTACGACGGCGAACTCAGGGGAGCCGACTGTCTAAGTTACAAGATCTGCGAAGCAATGCCGCCCAAAAAGTTTAAGCCTACCCCTACCGACGCTGCCAAATATGATGGGCAACAAGAACCAAGATCCTGGATAGACGACTACTTGCAGACTGTGATCCTGCACAAAGGAAACCAGATAGCGGCAATGCAGTGCTTACAGCTCTACTTGAAAGATTCAGCACGGGCCTGGCTAAGGGGGCTGCCAAAAGGTTCTGTCAAATCATGGGACGACCTAGTAGACGCCTTCGTTGTCAACTTCCAAGCAACATACAAGAGGCCCGTCGGGATCGAAGAGCTACGGAATTGTCGGCAGAAGCTGAAGGAGTCAATGCGTTCATACATCGGGAGATTCACAAAGCTCCTGAACGCTGCCGAAGACGTATCTGTCGACAGAGCAATCGACGCTTTCAGCGACGGCGTTCAGCGGGAAAGTTACATAGAAGAACTCGGGCGCAAAAAGCCAAAAACCATAACCAAGCTAATGGAAATCGCCAACAGCTGGGCTGATGGTGAGGATAACGTACGAAGGCCACGACAGCGTAGTGATGACGAAGACGACGACCAGCCGAAGCACGACTCGGGTGGCCGAAGGGATCGTCACAAGAGAAGGAAAAACTGCAACTACGATGACAACAATCTGGTAGCCGCAGGGTATTCCGATCGGCAGGACGATCGAGACGACAGGCACGATGGTAACCGAAACAACTCTGGGAACCGTGGTAATTATAAACCACGACAGCAGAGAACTCCCGAACTACCCTACGCCGAACAGGTCAACGCCCCCTGTTACCTACATTCGTATGTCGATTCCAAGGACGGCAAAACGAAGTCAAGTCACCTGCTCAGGGACTGTCGGCAGTTCCTTAACATGCACAAACTCATCCAGCAGTCAGGTCAGCAATAGCTACCACCACCACCCCCACCTCCACTGCAGCATCAAGTCCAGCAGGCTCAATCCCATCAACCCAACGAGGCGTTTCCACCACCACGTGGGCAGATGAGCATGATCCACAAGACAGGTGTTTCGAAAAGGGAGATGAAGAAGCTCACCCGAGAGATCAACTTGGCAGAAAGCATCATGGCAAATATCCCTGAATACGTCGACTGGTCTTCTCAGAACGTTACATTTAGTCGAGCAGATCACCCGATGACCATACCAAAACCCGGACACGCCGCCTTGGTAGTCGAAGCACAAATTGGGGGGTTCAAGATGAGCAAAGTCTTCATGGATGGCGGAAGCGGACTAAACCTGATATTCGTCGACACAATCAGAAGCATGGGGATCACCATGAGCATGCTGGAAGAAACAGACACCTGCTTCCATGGGATCCTTCCAACCACACCGGGCCACTCTCTTGGCAAAGTTTACCTGAATGTTATCTTCGGTAGAGCCGATAATTTCAGGAAGGAAAAAAATCGAGTTTGAAGTGGTGAACTGGGAGTCACAGTATCACGCTATACTCGGGAGACCAGCGTATGCCAAGTTCATGGCTGTGCCACATTATGCATACCTCAAGCTGAAAATGCCTGGGAACAATGGGACAAACATCACAGTCTATGGAAGTTTTTCGCGCTCGGACAATTGTGATCGCGACTTTCAGAGGATTGCTGCAAAGTTCGGGAAACAGCAAGAAATCATCGACCCTCCGCCCAAGTTGTCTTTACGAGAAATCAAGGAAGAAAAAGATGGCCGGGAAATAAAGAAGAAGCCAGCCGCTCTCGCCCTTAAAGCTTCGGCAGCAGAAGCTTCGGCAGCAGAAGCTTCGGCAGCAAAGGGTTCGGCAGTTGATGGCACAGAAGGCTTAGGAGAAAGCAAGACGATGGCAACCACCGCTCAAACCCCTGATGAAACCAGCAACGCTGCAGCAATCACTAACGCGGAGAAGAAGCCAGAAGAAGAGAAGAACCCCTTCCTTGACTAAGCAGTTTACCAGCCTTTATTTTCTTTTTTCCTTCATTATAAACAGGGCCTTCCTCTTTTCGCCCTCTAGCATCGTGCTTACCTTATTAATAAGAACTTAAGCTTCGATTCTTTGTTAAGCATTGCAGTAACTAGAAACTTCTAAGCCCCATCACTATGCAAACATAGCACAGGGCGGAAGATCGTGCTCCAAAAAGCCTCTACGAGTGCTAAAATGATGTCACCTTTCCCTCTGCTATAGATGCCTCTACGAGTGCCGTAAATAGCAAGAGTTTGGAAATACACATAAACAACAACCCACGTTCGATATTTTACTTATGGAAATATCAAGGAACAACGGGCTCATCGGCGGACTCACTACACCCGAAATATTCGGGAGTGCCTGTCGAAATTTAACACGGTTGAAAGCAAAGTTGCACATACAACAGGTTTAGCAAGACCTGCAACACGAGCTGATCACTCACACGATTTGCTAACCAGCCAATATGCATACATTTAAAAACGAGCAACTAAGATTCGCTCAAAGTTGAAACTTGCCAACGGCAGTAACATGGTAAAAGTACATACGCATGTACCTACCAAATGAAAAGGCGTCACTACATAATCCAAGCACTTGGATAAAGTAGCCAAACTATCTATTTACAAACAGACATTAAAACCCTGACATCACCCTTGCGGAGTTCCTCTTTCTTCAGGTACCCTTGAGTTTTCCTCGAGTCTGTCGACAATTATGTTGGCGGGCAACAACACCTTTGGATACAACGCTTCCAAATCTCCAGTAGCATTGGCAATCGACAGCAAAGCTGCCGAAGGATAACGGGCAAGTACAAGGGCAAGTGTAAACCTGGCCCCCACAAAAACTTGCGCCCGTACCAAGTCCCGGATCTTCTTGGCATTACCAAATTCAGACATCAAAGCAAGGAGAGTCGGGGGGACCGCGTTTAAAGGGAACATTGTCTTCCAAACCACCCTCATAGCCTTGTAGCACTTGTCAAAAAAATGGTGGACCTACTGAACTCGATCCTGAAATTGCGCCACAGTCGAAGCTTTCGAGTGCTCTCGCCAGAAAAAAATTTCGGCTGAGGATAGCTCGACCAAGGCATTCACTCGCTCGTGAATCCGTTTGTTCTCCTCCGCACGGTTCAGAGCTATGACTGGTACAGAAATAAATGATCAGATACAACGCTATTGACCATCGGGTGCAGAGATCAAAGGACTCACAGTTCAAGCTCTCGGTAGCTTTATGCAGCTCAGTAAGGGCGTATCGTTCTACGTCAGCCGCAATCTCGTTCTTCTTGTTGACAATCGCGTCCAAGGCGTAAGTGCTGCGCAGGTCCTTTTCCATCTGGGTGATCCGATCCTTCATTCGTTGGATCCGATCACCTTCGGGAAGAACGCCAGAGGAGTCATCAACAAATGAAGGCACCGGGAAAACCTGCAGGCAACAGCGTTAAGAGGATGATATGGTCAAATTAAGCATCTAACGAAAAACTCCCATCGGGAGAGGAATAAGTAATTCCTATCAGGAGAAGCACAAGTGAAGATATTATAAAAGCATGCTGGCAATATTGCCAGCATAGTGTTCATTACAAACTTAAGTTCTTGCAACAGAATAATGTTTCATACTAGCCCAAGGATAAAAGTGTTACAACAATCAAGGAGCCTGAGTCTGAGTCGACAGGCTGGGGCCAACCGATGCTTTTCTTGATGAAACTAAATCAAGGAGCTGACAAGCACAAGTACGGGCAGGCGCCGTAAAGGCGCTTAAGTTAACAAACTGTCCATCTTTCTCTTTCGGCAGCTCCTTAGTCATTTCTTCGATGTCGGCCTTAAAGCCATAACCCATCATAAGTTGGAAGGCAAGAAGGGCACCATAGGTACGCGAGGTACGCTTGAATACCTCAATGACCTCCTTGGTGTCGACTGCGAAGGCGTCAATCAGCTGCCCTAGAGTCTTCTCCTGCTTGGCCTTGGGGAATATCATCGAATGCATCCGCGTCAGAGCACCCTTCCCCTTGTCAAGAAGCTCCCGAGTAAGTTGGTGGGCGGCGAGAACCGTCGACACACCATTTGCTGGGGAATTGCTCGGAATTTTGTCCAAGGCAGTAGCAGGGATGCTGGCGGCTTCTGCGAAAAATTAAAGGATATCGTTGACAAAGAAGCAGATCCATAAAAAGTAATAATCTGCAAGGGATGTAGGAACCTACCAAGTAGGGCCAAGGCAGATTGACGAAGGAGTTCATCCTTTTCTGCCGACCGAGCTTCCTCCTCCTTCAGCTTCTCCTTCAGCTTGTTCAGCTCTTCTTTCAGGGAGTCGACCTCCTGGCGAGCTACGGCGGCCTTTTTGATGGCGCCATCCAACTTTGAAGAGGAAGACTTGGCTTCCTCCTGCAGCCGAATTTTGTCCGCCTCCAGAGAGGTGAATTGAGAGGCGAAGGCCTCTAGAGAGGATATCACACCTCGTAGATCCTTGAAGAAAGGGAATGTTTTACAAAGATCGTTAGGCAAAGACACATTCCAAAAGATTCTTGTCAAGCTCAACAAAGACTTACAGAAGGAGGAGCTGTGGCAGCAACAGGAGCATCTTTCCCTTTGGAAAGGGAGGAGGCAGTCGATGCTTGCGCCGTGGGAGCCACCTTAGGAGCCGAAGCTTCGGAAGCTGCGGCGGTTGGCGAGACAGCGTCAGATCTGACCCTCTTGGGTGGAGGCTCAATGAAACCATCGTCACTACAAGAAAGATGTGATCGTCCAAGTTATGGGAGAAATGTGAAAAGATCAGGAAGCTGAAAATAGTAAGAAGAAGAAAAAATAAACACTTACAAATCAAGGAGATCATCTTCATCGGCAAAGCCGCCAATTGATCTCTTCATAGGTGGAGCCCTGATCTCTTCCACAGCTGCATTAACAAAGGCACCATGATCAGCGTCATCATCGCGCACTGATCCCTCTGTGTCGCAAGTTTCACCGGCTGATGGGGGGGAGATTGGCATGAGCAGTTTCAGAATTTATCGGGTCATCATGATCGCTTGATGGGTTTATATGCTCAACAGTACGAGAATCAACGGGTTCTGAAGAGCCTCTTCCTTCGGAAGTGTCATTTGGCAAGTTATGTAAATCCTCGAAGGCTACAAGGATCTGTCGAAGAAAAGACAGATGAGGATAACAGTGATAGACGTCGATAGCAGTATAGCAAGAATTTAAGGGGGGAAATTACCTCTGGTGGTGGATGATCGGCATCAAAAGGAGTATACGGGGACATCAATGGGATCGAGTCTTCTTGACTAAAGGAAGTGAGGCGACGGACTTCATCGAGCAGTTCTTTTTCCGATAGTTCGGCAGCGTTAATTCTAGTCTCATCCTTTAAACCTGAGTACAACCACATTGGGCGAACCCTAGCCATGACTGGCTGGACTCGACGTTTCAGAAACACTGCCGCTACCTCGGTGCCAACCATGGTTTGCCCGTCAGCCTCCTTGATCCGAAGGAATCTGGCAAATAATTCGTCGGCTGCTACTTTTTCGTCGGGAGAGAGAACATTCTTCCAGGAATTCTTAGGCTTGGCCTCAAGGATATCGACAAAGCGTGGAAGCTGAGATTCGGGTGACAAGGAATCCTTGATATAGAACCATTTCAATCTCCACCCTTGCACGGACTCTCTCATTGGGAAATTGAAGTAATTGACATCCGAACGAGCTACAAATCCTACTCCTCCGGTGACGAAAGATCCATTGCTACTGCTGTATCTCTTCACGTAGAAGATCTTTTTCCACAACCCAAAATGAGGCTCAACGCCCAGATATGCTTCGCAGAGGGTGATGAACACAGCAACATGAAGGATTGAGTTGGGAGTGAGTTGCCATAGTTGGATTTCGTAAGTTCGCAGGAGATGGAGAAGGAATTCGTGAACAGGAAGCGAAAGGCCTCGGTATAAGAATGACAAGAACATCACGGTAAATCCGGCGGGGGGGTTAGGTCGAGAAATCGCACCTAGAAAGATCACATTTCCCTCATCGGAGGAGATCAATCCCAGGCTTCGGGATCTCTTTTCATCACGCTTGGTGACGGTCGAAGCTATCCAATCACCGGGCCTAGCTGCTGAGCTCGGCGGCGCCGGCGGCACCGGAGCTGGGGGAGGAGCACTTGGGGCGCCTTCCTTCGAAAGGATCGAGGAAGGTTTGGCGGCGGCACCTCCGCTCGACGAGCTGGCGGCGGCGCTGGGGATCTTCTTCTTCACCATCGCGAGATCTGGGAGAAATCGGAAAACAGTGGTGGCGGCGCGAGCGGTTGTGAACAGGAGAAAAAGAACAACGGCAAAGAGATGAATGAAGGAGAATGATAGGGATTTTTATCTCTTGGGGAACTTAAGGAAGGCTTCGTATTGTTAATGGGCTTTTTCTCCAGTTAATGATTGCGGAAATCGAGGAGGTTCCTCGTTAACCGTGTAAAGAGGAGCAGAAATCGCTCGAAAACAGGGCTGGCAGGTCGTGTCTTATCAGTCAAAATCAAGGGGACAGAAAAACGTCATCAATGACATCATGGAGAATGATTGCATACGAAGAGATAAGAAAGTATCGGGTGATCGATTTGAGCCTATGCACGGATTGCGAGCATCCGCACCTAGGCTCGGGGGCTACTCCCATCGGGAGCACTGACGCGCACCCGATAGAATAAAGGTTCGAAGGAAAAACTTGACTCGAGTCTACACCCGGACATAAACGTTCGTGCCCAGACTCGGGGATTACTCCCATCGGGAGCGCTGAACACGCACCCGATAAAACTTTTTTCGCACTCCAGGATCATGCCCGGGGACTTGATTCTGCGTAGGGTAACGCTGTTTTGCCCTCGGCAGTTAACCAACAGAAGTTGGGCACGTTATTCGTTATCCCTTGCATAAAGAAAAATGTATCGGATGGACTACAAAGACTTGCAGGAAAAAGCTTTAGCAGAAGAAAATGTTCGAGTAGTACAACTTGAGTCTACGCACGGATTGCAAGCATCCGTACCTAGACTCGGGGGCTACTCCCATTGATGGCGTGTAACTCACACGTTCGTTGGGAACCCCAAGAGGAAGGTATGATGCGCACAGCAGCAAGTTTTCCCTCAGAAAGAAACCAAGGTTTATCGAACCAGGAGGAGCCAAGAAGCACGTTGAAGGTTGATGGCGGCGGGATGTAGTGCGGCGCAACACCAGGGATTCCGGCGCCAACGTGGAACCTGCACAACACAACCAAAGTACTTTGCCCCAACGAAACAGTGAGGTTGTCAATCTCACCGGCTTGCTGTAACAAAGGATTAACCGTATTGTGTGGAAGATGATTGTTTGCAGAAAACAGTAGAAACGATGTTACGAGAGATTGTATTTCAGTAAAGAGAATTGGACCGGGGTCCACAGTTCACTAGAGGTGTCTCTCCCATAAGACAAACAGCATGTTGGGTGAACAAATTACAGTTGGGCAATTGACAAATAGAGAGGGCATGACCATGCACATACATATCATGATGAGTATTGTGAGATTTAATTGGGCATTACGACAAAGTACATAGACCGCCATCCAACTGCATCTATGCCTAAAAAGTCCACCTTCAGGTTATCATCCGAACCCCCTCCAGTATTAAGTTGCTAACAACAGACAATTGCATTAAGTATTGCGCGTAATGTAACTAGTGACTACATCCTTGAACATAGCACTAATGTTTTTATCCCTAGTGGCAACAGCACATCCATAACCTTAGTGGTTCTTGTCACTCCTCCAGATTCACAGAGGCATGAACCCACTATCGAGCATAAATACTCCCTCTTGGAGTTACTAGCATCAACTTGGCCAAAGCATCTACTAATAACGGAGAGCATGCAAGATCATAAACAACACATAGACATAGCTTTGATAATCAACATAACAAGTATTCTCTATTCATCGGATCCCAACAAACGCAACATATAGAATTACAGATAGATGATCTTGATCATGTTAGGCAGCTCACAAGATCCGACAATGATAGCACAATGGGGAGAAGACAACCATCTAGCTACTGCTATGGACCCATAGTCCAGGGGTAGACTACTCACACATCACACCGGAGGCGACCATGGCGGCGTAGAGTCCTCCGGGAGATGATTCCCCTCTCCGGCAGGGTGCCGGAGGCGATCTCCTGGATCCCCCGAGATGGGATCGGCGTTGGCGGCGTCTCTGGAAGGTTTTCCGTATCGTGGCTCTCGGTACTGGGGGTTTCGTCACGGAGGCTATTTGTAGGCGGAAGGGCAGGTCAAGAGGCGGCACGGGGGCCCCACACCATAGGGCCGCGCGGCCAAGGGGGGGGGCCGCGCCGCCCTAGGGTGTGGCCCCCACGTGGCCCCTCTTCGTCTCTCCTTCGGACTTCTGGAAGCTTCGTGGAAAAATAGGCCCCTGGGCTTTGATTTCGTCCAATTCCGAGAATATTTCCTTACTAGGATTTCTGAAACCAAAAACAGCAGAAAACAGCAACTGGTACTTCGGCATCTTGTTAATAGGTTAGTTCCAGAAAATGCACGAATATGACATAAAGTGTGCATAAAACATGTAGATAACATCAATAATGTGGCATGGATCATAAGAAATTATCGATACGTCGGAGACGTATCAGCATCCCCAAGCTTAGTTCTGCTCGTCCCGAGCAGGTAAAACGATAACACAGATAATTTCTGGAGTGACATGCCATCATAATCTTGATCATACTATTTGTAAAGCATATGTAGTGAATGCAGCGATCAAAACAATGTATATGACATGAGTAAACAAGTGAATCATAAAGCAAAGACTTTTCATGAATAGCACTTCAAGACAAGCATTAATAAGTCTTGCATAAGAGTTAACTCATAAAGAAATAATTCAAAGTAAAGGCATTGAAGCAACACAAAAGAAGATTAAGTTTCAGCGGTTGCTTTCAACTTGTAACATGTATATCTCATGGATATTGTCAACATAGAGTAATATAATAAGTGCAATATGCAAGTATGTAGGAATCAATGCACAGTTCACACAAGTGTTTGCTTCTTTAGGTGGAGAGAAATAGGTGAACTGACTCAACATTGAAAGTAAAAGAATGGTCCTCCATAGAGGAAAAGCATCGATTGCTATATTTGTGCTAGAGCTTTGATTTTGAAAACATGAAACAATTTTGTCAACGGTAGTAATAAAGCATATGCATCATGTAAATTATATCTTATAAGTTGCAAGCCTCATGCATAGTGTACCAATAGTGCCCGCACCTTGTCCTAATTAGCTTGGACTACGGATTATCACCGCAATACATATGCTTTCACCAAGTATCACAAAGGGGTACCTCTATGCACTTTGTACAAAGGTCTAAGGAGAAAGCTCGCATTTGGATTTCTCGCTTTTGATTATTCTCAACTTAGACATCCATACCGGGACAACATAGACAACAGATAATGGACTCCTCTTTTAATGCTTAAGCATTCAACAACAATTAATTCTTTTCTCATTAGAGATTTGAGGATGTTTGTCCAAAACTGAAACTTCCACCATGGATCATGGCTTTAGTTAGCGGCCCAATGTTCTTCTCTAACAATATGCATGCTCAAACCATTCAACTCAGTGTAGATCGCCCTTACTTCAGACAAGACGAACATGCATAGCAACTCACATGAAATTCAACAATGAATAGTTGATGGCGTCCCAGTAAACATGGTTATCGCACAACAAGCAACTTAATAAGAGATAAAGTGCATAATTACATATTCAATACCACAATAGTTTTTAAGCTATTTGTCCCATGAGCTATATATTGCAAAGGTGATGATGGAATTTTAAAGGTAGCACTCAAGCAATTTACTTTGGAATGGCGGAAAATACCATGTAGTAGGTAGGTATGGTGGACACAAATGGCATAGTGGTTGGCTCAAGTATTTTGGATGCATGAGAAGTATTCCCTCTCGATACAAGGTTTAGGCTAGCAAGGCTTATTTGAAACAAACACAAGGATGAACCGGTGCAGCAAAACTCACATAAAAGACATATTGAAAACATTATAAGACTCTACACCGTCTTTCTTGTTGTTCAAACTCAATACTAGAAATTATCTAGACCTTAGAGAAACCAAATATGCAAACCAAATTTTAGCATGCTCTATGTATTTCTTCATTAATGGGTGCAAAGCATATGATGCAAGAGCTTAAACATGAGCACAACAATTGCCAAGTATCACATTACCCAAGACATTTATAGCAATTACTACATGTATCATTTTCCAATTCCAACCATATAACAATTTAACGAAGAAGAAACTTCGCCATGAATACTATGAGTAGAAACCAAGGACATACTTGTCCATATGCTACAGCGGAGCGTGTCTCTCTCCCATAAAGTGAATGCTAGGATCCATTTTATTCAAACAAAACAGAAAACAAAAACAAACCGACGCTCCAAGAAAAAGCACATAAGATGTGATGGAATAAAAATATAGTTTCAGGGGAGGAACCTGATAATGTTGTCGATGAAGAAGGGGATGCCTTGGGCATCCCCAAGCTTAGACGCTTGAGTCTTCTTGATATATGCAGGGGTGAACCACCGGGGCATCCCCAAGCTTAGAGCTTTCACTCTCCTTGATCATGTTGCATCATACTCCTCTCTTGATCCTTGAAAACTTCCTCCACACCAAACTCGAAACAACTCATTAGAGGGTTAGTGCACAATAAAAATTAACATATTCAGAGGTGACACAATCATTCTTAACACTTCTGGACATTGCATAATGCTACTGGACATTAGTGGATCAAAGAAATTCATCCAACATAGCAAAAGAGGCAATGCGAAATAAAAGGCAGAATCTGTCAAAACAGAATAGTTCGTATTGACGAATTTTAAAATGGCACCAGACTTGCTCAAATGAAAATGCTCAAATTGAATGAAAGTTGCATACATATCTGAGGATCATGCATGTAAATTTTCTTAATTTTCTGAGCTACCTACAGGGAGGTGGACCCAGATTCGTGACAGCAAAGAAATCTGGAACTGTGCAGTAATCCAAATCTAGTACTTACTTTTCTATCAACGGCTTAACTTGGCACAACAAAACACAAAACTAAGATAAGGAGAGGTTGCTACAGTAGTAAACAACTTCCAAGACACAAAATAAAAACAAAGTACTGTAGGTAAAAACATGGGTTGTCTCCCATAAGCGCTTTTCTTTAACGCCTTTCAGCTAGGCGCAGAAAGTGTGTATCAAGTATTATCAAAGGATGATGCATTGTTATCATGAGCTCCCCCATCCATAGTGGTACTAAGGGCTTTGTCAATTTTAGGCCTATAATAATACTTCTTTGGTCTAGGCACTTTAGAAACATACATAAACTTTTGCTCCTTACCCACATAAGCTTTCTCCTTATATTTAAGAGAAGAAAATGTTGAACCCAAGGTTCCCATAGCTTTTTCAAGTTCGTCAATCCTATTGATTTGATCATCATGGACAGCACTAGTTCCTAGGACACTAATTCTTTCATCAATTCCTCCTAAGGATTTATCAAGTTCATCAGTTTTATCAAGTAATATTTCCAATTTAGCTTCAATACTTGGAGAATTTTTCTCTATGGTTTCCAATTTTTTTTATAACATCTTCAAGAGAGATTTCAGTTTTAACTTTATCAACAGGGGGTATTCCAAATAAACTCTCAATAATGCAGCTAGCTTCTAATGCAGGAGTACTTAGGAAGTCACCTTTTGCGAGACTATCAAGAACATATCTATTCCAGCTAGAGATGCCAACATAAAAATTCCTGAGTAAAATAATGGTGGAGTGTTTCTTAGTGCATCTATTATGAGCATCGCTAATTCTATACCAAGCATCTCTCAAACATTCTCCCCCTCGTTGCTTAAACGTGCGAACTTCAACTTCAGGATTACTCATTTTAGTAGTAGTAAATAAAGCAGACTAGATAAAGTAAATGCAAGTAACTAATTTTTTTTGTGTTTTTGATATAGTAAACAAGATAGCAAATAAAGTAAAACTAGCAACTAATTTTTTTGTATTTTGATTTAGTGCAGCAAACAAAGTAGTAAATAAAACTAAGCAAGACAAAAACAAAGTAAAGAGATTGAGAAGTGGAGACTCCCCTTGCAGCGTGTCTTGATCTCCCCGGCAACGGCGCCAGAAAAAGAGCTTGATGGCGTGTAACTCACACGTTCGTTGGGAACCCCAAGAGGAAGGTATGATGCGCACAGCAGCAAGTTTTCCCTCAGAAAGAAACCAAGGTTTATCGAACCAGGAGGAGCCAAGAAGCACGTTGAAGGTTGATGGCGGCGGGATGTAGTGCAGCGCAACACCAGGGATTCCGGCGCCAACGTGGAACCTGCACAACACAACCAAAGTACTTTGCCCCAACGAAACAGTGAGGTTGTCAATCTCACCGGCTTTCTCTGAACAAAGGATTAACCGTATTGTTTGGAAGATGATTGTTTGCAGAAAACAGTAGAACAGTATTGCAGTAGATTGTATTTCAGTAAAGAGAATTGGACCGGGGTCCACAGTTCACTAGAGGTGTCTCTCCCATAAGACAAACAGCATGTTGGGTGAACAAATTACAGTTGGGCAATTGACAAATAGAGAGGGCATGACCATGCACATACATATCATGATGAGTATTGTGAGATTTAATTGGGCATTACGACAAAGTACATAGACCGCCATCCAACTGCATCTATGCCTAAAAAGTCCACCTTCAGGTTATCATCCGAACCCCCTCCAGTATTAAGTTGCTAACAACAGACAATTGCATTAAGTATTGCGTGTAATGTAACTAGTGACTACATCCTTGAACATAGCACTAATGTTTTTATCCCTAGTGGCAACAGCACATCCATAACCTTAGTGGTTCTTGTCACTCCTCCAGATTCACAGAGGCATGAACCCACTATCGAGCATAAATACTCCCTCTTGGAGTTACTAGCATCAACTTGGCCAAAGCATCTACTAATAACGGAGAGCATGCAAGATCATAAACAACACATAGACATAGCTTTGATAATCAACATAACAAGTATTCTCTATTCATCGGATCCCAACAAACGCAACATATAGAATTACAGATAGATGATCTTGATCATGTTAGGCAGCTCACAAGATCCGACAATGATAGCACAATGGGGAGAAGACAACCATCTAGCTACTGCTATGGACCCATAGTCCAGGGGTAGACTACTCACACATCACACCGGAGGCGACCATGGCGGCGTAGAGTCCTCCGGGAGATGATTCCCCTCTCCGGCAGGGTGCCGGAGGTGATCTCCTGGATCCCCCGAGATGGGATCGGCGTTGGCGGCGTCTCTGGAAGGTTTTCCGTATCGTGGCTCTCGGTACTGGGGGTTTCGTCACGGAGGCTATTTGTAGGCGGAAGGGCAGGTCAAGAGGCGGCACGGGGGCCCCACACCATAGGGCCGCGCGGCCAAGGGGGGGGGGCCGCGCCGCCCTAGGGTGTGGCCCCCACGTGGCCCCTCTTCGTCTCTCCTTCGGACTTCTGGAAGCTTCGTGGAAAAATAGGCCCCTGGGCTTTGATTTCGTCCAATTCCGAGAATATTTCCTTACTAGGATTTCTGAAACCAAAAACAGCAGAAAACAGCAACTGGTACTTCGGCATCTTGTTAATAGGTTAGTTCCAGAAAATGCACGAATATGACATAAAGTGTGCATAAAACATGTAGATAACATCAATAATGTGGCATGGATCATAAGAAATTATCGATACGTCGGAGACGTATCACCCATCGGGAGCGCTGATGCGCACCCGATAGAAAATAGAAGACAGAAGAAATGCAAGAATGAGCAAGGAGAAGGACTTCGGAAGAAGACATGTTCTAGTCTCTACCCGAACTATCTTTGGCTAGACACTCGGGGGCTACTGACGTGGGCATTACCCATCGGGTAACCAATGTTGCTCTACCCTACGCGGCCCAACTGGAAGCCCATGAAGGTACCCGATGGGAAGATGGGCTACTAGGACGGTGCATCGGAAGGTTTCTTGAAGTACAAGGCACGGAAGGAGCCGAACAAGGAAATTTTAGAGATAGATCTACTGTAAACCTAGTCGTACTCGATTAGACCTCTCGAGACCTGGCCTCCTATATAAAGTCCAGGAGAGGGGCTATCGGGGGACACAATCAATCCTAGCAATACTAGCCAACAGAAGCTTAGAACTAGGTTACCCTAGCAATCACCATCTCGACGAGATCACAACCGAACACTTCGGCACCCCATTGTAACCTGTTTTCATCATAATCAAAGAACAGACAGGCAGGACGTAAGGGTTTTACCTCATCGAGGGCCCCGAACCTGGGTAAATCGCTCTCCCCGCTTGTCTGTGTACCGATGTCTCGTGTCAGCTTGCAGGATTCCATCAACCCTAAGCCCCTATCGGAGGG
Organism: Lolium perenne; assembly: GCF_019359855.2. Lineage (NCBI taxonomy): Eukaryota > Viridiplantae > Streptophyta > Magnoliopsida > Poales > Poaceae > Lolium > Lolium perenne. Next base: position 267,446,896 of record NC_067245.2, read on the forward strand.
CATTGCCGAGGAGCACCCTCAACACCGGTGATGATCTCCCCCTCCGGCAGGGTGCCGGGAAGAGCTTCAGAACCCTCCCGAGCTAGGGTCTGCGATGGCGGCCGCGACGGAACTTTTCGTGGATGGAGGATCGGGTACGTGTTTAAGTTTTTTCCAAGATCATGAATAAACAGGCGAAAGGGCGAGGTCGGTGGAGGCCAGGGGGGCCCACACCACCCCTTAGCGCGATCAGGACCTGGGCCGCACCTAGGGCTGGTCTAGCCGTCCTGTGGCGTTTCTTTGTCTCCCATCCGTGTCTTCGTTACGGTAAAATATAAACTTCGGCTTCTGTTTTTTCCAATTCCGAGAATATTTCCTGTACAACTTTTTTGAAATACAAAACAACAGAATACATGGAACTGGCAGTGGGATATCTTGTTAATAGGTTAGTGCCGGGAAATATATAAAAGTGCAACGAAGTGTAAGCAAAACATATATAAATTGGTGTAAAGCAAGCATGGAGCATCAAAAATTATAGATACGTTTGTAACGTATCATTGGGCCCACCGTACACCTCGGCCAATGGTAGACCGCTTTCCACGAGGAGCATATTATATGCCCGCCGGTTCAACTAGGCATTTTCGCTTATCATATTATGATTTATCTCATTCTCTTATATCTCCAAAGTATAATCACGCAACATACATGATCATCTTATTCTCAGTAGCTTCTTACTTCAAGTTCTTAGAGTTTATAATCATTACCAATTTGCGATGATCATGGTATAGCCTTCCTAAGGTATCAATAATGAACTATGGTTCTCACCTCCCAGATCAAGTGCTGGTTGAACAACTATGATATAGCTCTTCTCTTGTACTATTTTGGATGCACATGGCTAGGTTAATACCAACGACTTTGCTCACCTGGAAGTGACTTGAATAATAACCTAAGAGTATACTCAAGAGATGATGAGGTGATCATATGGATATGGATTGTTACCTCCCTTCCCAGAGGTTTAATGAAGATAGATTTGAATTGAGAAAAGTAGGATATACAAGGTTTATGTTGATGTCTTTGTCATGTGTTCAAGATTTTGAAATATATATATATATATACCACGAAGATCATGGTAGGAACATGTATTAGTGAAATACATGAAAAAGATAAGTCAATAACAGTTCTCAATTCTTTCTTGTTCTTTGATTTGTAGTTGAATAGGTATCCATATGTTGTTGCAAGGAATAACATATTCTTATTCTTTAGAAGATCTGGTAATAGTTCAAGTTTCATTTGATCTAACCTCTCTATCCAAAACAAGGTTTTGGCATATGTCACATTGAATTTTATAGCGGTAGACTTGCTACTTCAATTCCGTCAACTCAAATTAAACTTCACTCACTATGATAAGTTTTATTTGAAAGTGCGAAAATTTCTCAAATTTTCTATTCATGAATGCAATGTACGCATATGCATTCTCTCCTTTTTACCCTCTAATCCTGAGATGTTACAATAGACTTTGCTGCACCCCACGAGTCTCTTCGAGGCAGACTGAATCCTGAATACTTCGTTGCAGTAGGGCAAGCACTGGCGGACCGTCTTGAAGACCATACCGGGTCATGGCCACATCTTTCTAGGACAAATTGGCCCATTAGATATTAAAATTTATGTACAAATTTCATTTTTACGTGCCCATTCTACCACCTGGGCTAACGAATTGGCCCGGTCTTGTTGGGCTGTCACGGTCTACCAACTGAGGTATTAATACTGCAGTACTGAATCACAAAATCTGAACGGATGGAGTATGCTCAATCCTCTTAATTAAATCAATTAAAATTTAATTTTTCAACTTGACAAATACCAGAAGTACATTTGGTCTTGCATAGGCTGACACAACACTGCCTAAAAACGAAGCGACCGTAGGTAATAAAATGGAAGACATTTTCCTCAAAAAATGGAAGACACACCGCCGCGGCCCGCAGCCGGCCGCATTAGCCTATCCGGATGGGAGGCCATCTCCACCATCCAATCCAAGGGAAGCGCAGCGGACCGAGCCGCCTCCTCTCCACTCTCCCCAGTCCCCACTCCCGCAGATGCTCTCTTCAGCTCCTCTTCCTCCGCCCCCTGTTCTTCCATCTCCATCGGGTAAGCAAAGATTCCCCTTCTTCTTCTCCTGGATTTGCTCCGCGTTCTTGAGTTAGCACTGTTGAAGAGCCATTCACATTTTGCCGTTTCTTGCTTAAGAACTGGAGTTCATTGTATCACCTAATAATCGTGTAATGCTGCATCGGCTTGCTAGAAGAAATTAGGCAGAGTAGCTGTCCCCCTTTTTGTGCTAGTAAAGTGATTTATTTCCGAGAAATATCTTTAAAAAGTGATTTATTTCGCCGTGCACGAACAGCAAGATTTGCCTAACACTAGTACTACATACGGATCTCTTTAGCAAAAGGCGCCGTCAAGTACTGAAGGAAAGTAGTCTTTTCAAGCCAACTTTCGGAATGTTTTGGTCCGTGTATATGGATATAAACAAAATTGGTAGGAGAAGCTAGCACTGCCATTTGAGGATTTTATAGCAGCTTAGGCAGAGTACTTATCCCCCCTTTTATGCTACTAACTGAACTATTTTGCATTGCACGAACAGCAAGATTGCCTAAAAATGCATATGCATCTCTTTAGCAAAAGGCACCGTCAAGTACTGAAGGAAAGTAGTTTTTTTCAAGGCCAACTTTCGGTTCATATTTTGGACCATATGAATATATAATATGGTAGGGTGATTGCAGAACTTGGGGCTCTGGATTTCTTTTCTTTCTTGCATTATGTAAGCTGAGAGTGGAAAATTTAGAGAAGTGTCTGAGTGTCTCCAGGGGAGTTAACACTGCAAGAATGAACTGGATTACAAAAAACGAACACACCAATCTAGGTAAAGAAATAATGGAACTAAAACCATCCCTCCCAGTTGGACTTCAGACCCATTACCGAAGAAATAGCCCAACGACTCAGGCTGAGCTGTTGATGTTAACGGGCTTCTCTGCTCCTAAGCCTGTGCAAAAACGGGTTGGCCAGTTTCCGCAAGATCAAAATTTTGTACCAACTCTAAAGTCTAGATTGGATTTGTGAAAGAAATAGAACTACAGAGTCACTAGCCGGTCTGAGTGGTCCGAGCGGTTTCAGTTTTTTCCACACCCTGACTGCTACCTATAATTTACTTGTGCAGTTGGCGCTTATACCTTTTTCTTTGTTCTTAACACAGGTGAAGTGCTTTGCTATGTTTCTCATTGACCAGTCACACGTGAACTGATTCGACCTTGCTGCAGAACCCTTGATTATTTCAGTGGAAGTACATAGGACTTTAAAGCAATGATCTCATCCATCAGCTTGCTCGACAGCCAGCTAATTCACAAACGGTACAGAAAATGCTGGCCGACTAACCCTCATTCCACACTGAACATGCATTCAATTGCAAAATGTTGCGGTAAAAGCATGAGGATGAAGATGGCACTTCTCAAGCCCCATGCAACTGGCTTCAAGAGGAACCATCAGGCCCATGAAGAAGACAACGTGTTTTACAAATTAGTTCATAGGCTCCCTGAAAGCCTTAGCTGGCTGTTGGCATCACAAGAAAGGGTTAAGAGATCAGCTGCAAAGAAGAAACAGCAAACAGAAGGAACCGTGGCAGCTAGGTTTGGTGTGATCTTGGAGTGGGAGGGAGTTGTAGTGGAGAATGATGATCCAGATTTGGAGCCTCGGGTGTGGTATGTATTATCACTGGAGGAGGCAAAGTCATTTCCTCCAGATGCAGTGCTGAAGGAAATTGAGGGAATGAGAACTGATCAGGCCATCTCAGAAGTCTTAAATTGGTCGGATGATCCAAAAGAAATTAAAAGGTTGGCAGCACGTAAGGAGATAATATACCAAAAACTCCGAGGCAGGATCTACCAGCTGCGGCCAGGCGTTCTCGATTTCTTGAACACCCTTGTGGAGTTTGACATTCCAATAGCGATCGCGGCTTCTCGCCCAAGAACAAGCCTGGAAGAAGGGATCAAAGCTGTTGGTCTGCAGGGCTACTTTGATGTCGTAGTGGCGGCAGAGGACTTCCGCCGAGGGAAACCTGAGGGCGAGATGTTTGAGGCTGCAGCAGAGCAACTTGGTCTGGAGCCTGATGCTTGTCTTGTGATGGGTAACTCAAACTTGACAACAGAATCTGCACATACTGCTGGGATGAGGTGTGTGGCGGTTGCAAGCCGGCACCCAGCCTATGAACTTCATGCAGCAAACCATGTTGTGAGATGGCTTGATCAACTCTCTGTTGTTGACCTTCAGAGGCTTGCCAATGGGGAGGTTCTTGGGAGCAGGGGTGGACGATCTGACATGGACATGGAGATCGTTGTCGAGGAGTGATGTTTCTGGTGGCACTGTCTGGTAATATGTGTAGTACTTATAATTATGTAGTAACTTCAGTAGTGCATTACAATTTTGCAACAGACCAAGTAGTGCAGCAGATCAGGATGAAGAAGCCTGCGTTCACTCTTGGTTTCTCCTAATGCATAACTGAAACAGTGGAACTCATGTGACTTAGATGCTTTTAATCATCAGAGAGGAGTTGGAAGCAAAGAAACTTTCCACCTTGTATCTCTTTTGCATGTGTAGTATGTATATTACCTGTTATATTAATTATATCCCTCTAGTTTTTTAGAGATTAATGCTGGAGTATTTTGTGCTGGAAAGAGCTGAACGACTGGGCTTGAAAATTTAATTTCCCCTTCAAAATGGATGTAAGGATTTGTTCAGATAAAGAACTGAAGTACATTTTTTACATTTGTTATAAAGCTTCATAATTCCGAATGGCTACTTTTACGAAACAAGCATTTGCTGCCATGCAAGATCAAAGATAGTGAGCTGCTGCTCATTGTAGAGAACAAGTGATCAGGTATAATCGCAGTAGTCATTCCTCCGGAGTTCTTGCTGGCACACATGATTCGGATTCTTCGCGGAAGTTCTTTATATCTTTGGTATCAATATTCATTTTTTTTGATAAAACAAGATTATAATTTATTTTTTTGCAAAAAAGAAGATTTTATTAGCTCCAAGGGCATCATCAAGGTGATAGGCGCTAAGAATTTGCACCATCATCTGCATTGGTAAGATGCACATATCCACAAAAGTATTAAAAGGTCGTACAAGAAAGAAAATAAAGCCATTTCAGGTGTTGGAGAGCCGACCTGAAGATCATAGTACCATCCATGTACCTCCTCCGTCCCATAAAATATGTCTGAAATTTGTTAAAATTCAAATGTATCTAGTACTATTTAGTGTTTAGATATATTAATTTTTTTACAAATCTTCAACAAATTTCATGGGACGGAGGGAGTATGATAACTCTGTGCACTCCAACTAACTTAGTCCATGCCATTGTAAAGATCTCTTCGAGTGCCGAGTGTTGAAACACAGACCACACACGGTGCTAAACTTCTACTACCTTCATCTCAAAGTTTAAGGCTTATAATATTTTTAGAAAGTTTGACTAAGCTTTTATCAAAAATCATTAACATGCAAAATACAAAATTAATATCATTAAATAGATAATAAAATATTTTTTCTTATGTTATCTACAAAATATTATATTTCTTGATAGATTGTTCAAAACGTTTGGTCAAATTTTACTTGGTTTGACTTTTCAAAAAAAATATAAGCCTTAAGCTTTGGGATGAAGGTAGTAATATATAAGAGCATCTCTAGCTGTTGGGGCTCCCTAGGCCGAAATCCGACGCTATTTAGCGCCGGATGGATGTAAAACTTGGTCTTCGGAGACTCATTTTCCCAGCGGCGAGCCCAGGGGAAAGATCGAATGTATTTGAATTCAAACAGAAATAGACGAAAAAGGTTGAAACTTAGGTGAAATTTAGAGATATTTTACATATATAGCCCAAATTCGTAATATATTTGAATTCGGCCAGAGAGAAACATAAACTAAAATTTCAAAAGGGCGTTCTACATGCCGAAATGGCGGTAGAACGCTGTGTAGTCGTCGTCATCGTCGTCGCTGGAGTCGTCGCCGTCCTGCGTTGGCGGTGCTTGCTGGCTGCTCTGGCCGGGAGCCCAACGGATGGACCCCTGCCCAGGGTCGCCGAGGCGTGGCGGCGACGGCGTTGGCTTGTACCACTCATCATCGCTGGAGTCCTCCAGCTTGATGAGCGGCGCGCCTCTGGCGGGTTATGCGGCCGCATCGGCTAGGTCTAGCAGCCGTCGCTGCTGCTCCGCCTCCTCCCTCTCCCAGTCCTGCCTGGACCAAGCGAGGGCCGCGTCCATGGGGAGGGCATTGTCGGCGGGCACGAGGTCTTGGAGGGACCTCGCGATCGCCTCGGCCACTGCCGCGTTCTCGTCCCGTGCAGCCTCCTCGGCGGTGAGGTCAGACGCTGCCGCAGCCGCCGCTGCGCCCTACTTCTTCGCCTTCCTCTTCCTCCCACGCGCCAGTGACGATGAGGCGCGCGCCCCTCGCGAATGATGAGGGCGCCGTTGCTGCGCCCACTGGCCGGCGGTGGCAACGCCGGCTCCGTCTTCACCTCCATCTTCATCATCGTCCTCGGTGTTGATACATCGTAAACGTATCTATAATTTTTGATGCTCCATGCTTGTTTTACACCAATTCCAATATGTTTTATCTACACTTTGTTGCACTTTTATACATTTTCCGGCACTAACCTATTGACAAGATGCCACAGTGCCAGTTCTTGTTTTCTGCTGTTTTGTATTTCAGAAAAGTTATATAAGAAATATTCTCGGAATTGGACGAAACAAAAGCCGAAGATCTTATTTTTCCGGAACGAAGACGAATTCCGGAGGAAGACGAAGGGGGCCACAGGATGGCCAAACCATGCATAGGCGCGGCCTGGCCCTGGCCCGCTCCTAGGGGTGGTGTGGGCCCCCTGGCCCCTGGCTTATAAGAAGCCTCCCGACATGTGAATCCTAAATAAAACAAGCCTCCGTCCACGAAAAACTCCGTAGCTCCACCACCGCCGAAGACAAGATCCGGGGGGCAGAAGTCTCTGTTCCGGCACCCTGCCGGGACGGGGAATAATCCCCGGAGCCATCTCCATCGACTCCACCATCATCTCCATCACCATTGTTGACTCTAGTGATGAGGAGTGAGTAGTTCTCCCCTGAGGCTGAGGGTTTTACCGGTAGCTATGTGGTCTATCTATCTCTCCATGTATGATCTTTATGTGATCATGAGCATTGTAATCTATTTGAATAAGTAGATGTTATTCTTCAACTATTGTGCTACTCAAGTGGTTTTATTACGTGATCTCTGGGGACACCTTGTCCAACGATGTGAAGGTGACAGTTTGCACACCGTGTTTGTTTCTTAAGCTTAATTTATAGAAATACTTATGAATTGTGGTGACTAGTTAGTACCATCTTTGTATGCTCAAAGTGACAGCATGGGGTGTCCATAGATTGGGAATGCGAACTTTAAGGAATGCTTATGCAATCCTACACAGTGAATTTGTGTTTATTATCAAACCGGGGAGTAGTTCAGAGTAGCGTAGTGAAGAGATAATATCTATGTATTCAATTATGGCATCATTGTTGAGGGTGTCCACTAGTCAAAGTCTGATCCCTAGCCCTTGTTTTCAAGCATCGAAACAACGTTTACAACCAGTTCTCCTACATGTTTGCTTGCTGCCATTTTTATTTTAGATTGCAATTACTACTTACAATCATCCATATTACTTGTATTTCACTCTCTTCACCGAACTAGTGCACATATACACCTGACAAGTGTATTGGATGTGTTGAGGACACAAGAGACTTGTTGTATCATAATTGCAGGGTTGCTTGAGAGGAATATCTTTGACCTCTACCTCCCTGAGTTTGATAAACATTGGGCGATCCACTTAAGGAAAACTTGCTGCTGTTCTACAAACCTCTGCACTTGGAGGCCCAACACTGTCTACAAGAATAGAAGCGTGCGTAGATATCAAGCTCTTTTCTGGCGCCATTGCCGGGGAGGTAAGGTAAAAGGTACTCACATCCTCTGGATACTAAGTCTTTTAGTTGCTGGTGAGTGCTCGAAGTTATTTCCTTTAGATTCTGCAATTATATCTTTTTGTTTCTTGTTTTTATTTTCACTAGTTAGGCTTAATGGAAAACAACAACAAAAATTAGAGAGCTTTATAGTATTTATCTTGAGTTAGGACATGAGGTGTTTGAAGAGAAAATTCAAAAACCTATGAAACTTTATTTGCATGCTAATAGCAATGTTATTGGTATGAATTCTTTGAACACCATTATTGGTAATGCTATGGAAAAGTCTAAGCTTGGGGAAGCTAGTTTTTATAAAAATGATCTTTTTAGTTCCCCAACTTTAGAGGAGAAAATTTGTTATGATGATACTATGCCTCCAATATATGATGATTACAATGATGATTATGTTATTTTCAGTCCACCTACTATTGAGGAGAAAAATAATTATGATTACGATATGCCTCCTATAAATTATGATTATGGTGATGAGAATAATAATGATAGCTATTTTGTTAAATTTTCTCCCACTACAATTAATAAGAGTGACTATGCTCATGTGGGGAGTAATAATTATTTTATACATGTGGCTCATGATAAGAATGTTTTATGTGACAGTTATATTGTTGAGTTTATTCCTGATGCTACTGAAAGTTAGTATGAGAGAGGAAAATATGGTTGTAGAAGTTTTAATGGTACTAAAACACCTCTCTATATGCCGAAAGTTTTGAAGTTACTCTTGTTTTATCTTCCTATGCTTGTCACTTTGTTCTTTGTGGATTTATTTGTGTACAAGATTATGATGACCCACAAGTATAGGGGATCACAACAGTCTTCGAGTGAAGTAAGAACCAAACTTATTGATTCGACACAAGTGGAGCCAAAGAATATTTATAAACTTTAACAGATGAGTTTTCAATTCACCCGTACCTGGAAATAAACTTGCTCGCAATAGTTTATCAGGAGTAACAATTTAATAGCAGTGATAGCAGTGAAGTAACATCAGTAGAAAAATAAAAATAGCAGTAGCGATGATTGCAGTAGACAACATGATTAAAATACTGTAGGCACAAAGATAGATGAACGGGCGTTGCATGAATGAGAGAGTTCATATAATGGCAAGACATAGGCATTGCAAGTAATAATGATATAAGCATCCTAGTATAAGATAACCATAGGCGTGTGTTCCTATATAGTCGTGCATGCTCGCAATGAGAAACTTGCACGACATCTTTTGTCCTACCAGCCCGTTGCAGCGGAGCCTCTAGGGAAACTACTGGTAATTAAGGTACTCCTTTTAATAGAGTACCAGAGCAAAGCATTAACACTCTGTGAACACACATGATCCTCACATCATAGCCATCCCCTTCGGTTATCCCAATTATTGTTACTTTGGAGCCTCGGGTTCCGGACAATATTATGTGTATACAACTTGCAGATATGATCAAAAACAATAATTATCATCATGAATCAATAACATGTTCAGATCTGAGATCATGGTACTCGGACCCAAAGTGACAAGCATTAAGGACAACAAGTTGCAACAATGTCAAAAATACTAACAACGGATACTAGGCACTACGCCACATAACAATCTTATAGCTATTACATGACCAAACTCATCCAATCCCTACCATCCCCTACAGCCTACAGCGGGGAATCACTCACACATGGATGGGGGAATCATGGATGGTTGATGGAGATGCGTCGGTGATGGTGATGGCGATGATCTCCTCCAAATCCCCATCCCAGCAGGGTGCCAGAACAGAGTTTCTGGTCCCCGGATTGGGGTTTCTGGTGGCGGCGGAGAAGCGGAACTCTTTCTGAAAAAACGTCGAACCCCCCTCGTTTTTCAGGTTAGGAGGCTTAAATACTGCGAAAGAGAGGTCGAGGCGGTGGCTGAGGCGGCCAGACCACCCCTAGGCGCAACCAAGGCTTGGCCGACGCCTAGGGTAGGTGTGGGCCCCTCGTGGCCCCCTCCGTCTCGTCTTCTGTCTCCAGGAGTCTTCAGGTGAAATATGAGTTTTTATATATTTTCCGGGAATTTTCCTGAAAGTTGGATTTTTGCACAAAAACGAGACACCAAAGTAATTCTGCTGAAAACAGCGTTAGTCCGCGTTAGTTGTATTGAAAACACACAAGATAGAGGGCAAACAATAGCAAAAGTGTTCGGGAAAGTATATACATTTTGGACGTATCAACTCCCCCAAGCTTAGCTCATTGCTTGTCCTCAAGCAATTCAGTGATAACTGAGTGCGGTAAAAGAAACTTTCACGGACCGATTTGCTTCATATGACGTATATATTCTCACTATATGATCAAATGCTCAGGCAATTCATAATAAGAGGATTTCCGTTAATAGCAGCACTCGCATGTTCCCTGAGGCTCCTGATGAAGAATCGTAATAGATCTCGCAGTCCCCGAGTATTGCCAGGTAAGCTGCAATAAGTTGATAAACCAAAGCTCCCGATGGGAGAAATAGTAACCGATGAAGATTTTCATCAATTATAGCACTCGCATGTTCCCACTGGCCTTGATGAAATCATTGATATTATAAAGAGTCTTCATGTTTGCTTGAATTCCAGCGAACCAGCACTCCCGATGGGAGTGTTAGTTGTAATAGCCAAAGATATTCCAGGAGCCCTCGAGTGATTCCAGCATTCCCGAAAGTGTATTGGGTCAATATTATATAAGATGATATCCGTTGAAGCTCACAGTCGATGAATCCACTGACCCGGAAGTATATCGGGTCAATATTTATATAGTCATAGAAGATAAATCCATTGATAACCATAAACAATGAAGCCATTGACCCGTGATTGCATCGGGTCAATATTATATAACCATGGAAAATAAATCCATTGATAACCATAGATGATGAAGCCATTAGTTCGGTTGTGATGAGGCCAGTGTGGAAGCAGGTCGCATGGTGGACGCAGTCGAAGTAATTGCGCAATCAGAAATAGTTGATGTGACGAGCGCAATTGAAGTAATCACCCAGCCAGAAATAGTCGATGTGGCGCGCGGGTGCCGTTGAAGTAATTGCGCAATCAGAAATAGTCGATGTGACGAGCGCAGTTGAAGTAATCGCCGGCCAGAAATAATCGATGTGGCGGGTGCAGTTGAAGAAATTGCCCGGCCAGAAATAGTCGATGTAGCCGCGCGGCACCTGGCCGGCGTGGCCGAAGAAGAAGACGTAGCTGATATGGTGGATCCGCAACTGGTGAGCATCCTAATATATCGAGTCCGCGATGTTATGTCCGTAACAGGCAAGCTCCCGAGTGTGACGAGTGCGCGATGGCGGGCACGGCCGATCGGGCAGAGTAGTCGAAGCTTTGTTTCAATCTACAATTATATTGTAGTGCGCAAACTACGACGCAAATAATAGCACAAGCCGAAAATGTTTGGCAAAATAATTTTACAAGTAGTAATCAATTAGAAATATAGCACCCGATATTTTTGTATCGAACAGCGAGTTTGTGACGGCGAGGTACATGTTGGTGATGACGAGCCCCCAAACCCGGCAGGTCCTCAACAGGTGGCCGTTTCGCGACCAGTATTTTGTTTTATCTTCGGGTCAAAAATCATGATTGCAATCAGGCCAGTGTATACGTCGTACCCGTGCTTATCTCCCAATTCGAATCAGCTAAGAGAAAAGCCATGTGATAGCTAATGATTGATCTTGCTTTTTTCCTTGATGCCTCGTGGGCGCTCCTGCCGTGTAGGATTAGAGCAATTCCAATAGTGTAGCCAGCTGCTGGCTATAAGCCAAGTGCCATGTCATCTATAGCCAACTTAGAGCCAACATATACAATAGTGAGCTATAAAAACGTAGTAGTATGGTCCACCTTTCACTTTCACAAAGTGCCTAGGAGCACGTGCTAGAGCTAGCTCTTGAATAAGAGCCCACTCTCCTTCTCTCTCCTCCAACTAAGCAATAATATACTATTTTAATCCTTATAGCCAGCTGACTAGAACTTATTGTACTTGCTCTTAAATCACTTTGCAAACCATGCTGAGTTCTTTGGTACCCGCACTCTTCTCTTCTTGTTCTCTCTCTCTCCTTTTAACTGTCCATGAAGGCTCAACTTTGACTGTCTGCAGTTGTTGGTCGGCGTATCAGAATTAAAATCTGATCCGATCCAATATGGCGATGCGATGTTGCCGTGTCCTTAGGTGAAGGCTGTTGAATCATGGAAATCTTATTCCTCTGTACGCGGAAAGCATCCGTGATGTGGCGTATCTCTGCGATTTGGTGTTGAAGTAGGCGCATCTTCGCGTGTTGCCGAGATGAGTTGGGGAGTTCCACAACTACGTTGTCGCCGTGAAGTCGTGGATGAGGTTGATCACATGGAAGAAAACGAGTAAATCAGATGCGATCCACCCGCCATTGTTGATGATGAAGGTTCCCGCCCGGATAACGAAATCCAGCCGCCTCGTTTCCCACAGACGGCGCCAATTGTCGAGGCGGTTCCTCGGCAATGCCCACCATGAGGGGCTTACGGTTGACGGAAGGCGACGATGGAGATTCCGGGAGCGAGAGAAGGCACGACGTACCCAGGTTCATGTCCCTGCAGTGGAGGATCGCTACGTCCGTCTAGCAATCCACTATATGAATATATGTGTACAGGGGTCCGCTATTGGCGGAGTTGTTGTATCTAGTCTAGTTCTAATCTGTGGGTTGCGATGTCTAAGCGTACCGCCTCTATGTTTTCTGTTTCTGAATATCTCCCCTAAGGGGTGCCCCTGCCTGGCTTTATATATCAACCAGGCTAGGGTTTACAAGGGTCCTAGTAGAATTAGTATTGGAGTCTTCTTTCTTGTAGTCCAAGTTGATATTCCTTGTGGGTCCAGCTTGTCGAGTCCTTGCGCTGGTCAATCTTCATAATCTGTACCGAGTATAGCAATGTCGGGTACCCGGAGGGTAATGCCCACATAAATGGTCAAAAGCTCAAGCTTGGGGATGCCCCTGCACCCCACGAAATATTCAAGAGGTACAAGCGTCAAAGCTTGGGGATGCCTCGCATCCCCTCTTCATCAACAAAGCAACATGTCATCTTTCTATGCGCTATATTTTTATTGCTTCATACGCTATGTGTTGTTCTTGGAGCGTCTTTATTTTTTGTTTTTAGTTTTGTTTTGTTTGCCGTAGCATATGTTGGATCCTGGCACATTTATTTTTGATAAATACCCGCCCCATTTTAATTGCATAGAACACTCTAGTTTTTGCTCTTATTGTTCTGCGAGTGTTCTAGTTTTCTAGTACTGCGTTTAGCTGTTGGTTTTCAATTATAATTTTGTTCAGAGCTCATTAGTTTTATTTATTTATGTATGATTAGCTCTCTGGTCCAAATTGTCTTTCATCTCTACGAGTTATTTCAAATAAGTTGATTGGTGTTGGATACGAGTAAAATGTTTCATGACTATAGTGATGCAAAAGGAAGCATGTCTAGACTGTGGCATAGACTTTGGCTGTCATGTTGGATATTATTCTTGTCATAGGCTTAGTATTTATTGTTGTAGCATGACTTGTATTAAATAGCTGAGAGTGCATAATGTGCCATTGAAAAAATCATGTGGTGTTTCCATCATAAAAACATAATATTGTGGTATTCTCCTTTTATGATTTATTGGGTTGACTTGGCGCATGCTTATACCATGTTATGACTATAACCAGTCAACTAAAGCCTCTATGATCATTTAGTTTTTGACTTGTAGTATCACTTCATGCTTTGATTGATAATGTTTTCTCGCTATGCACGATTATGGTCATTATTGCTCTCTTAGTTGGTCGCCCCAGTCTTTTGCTAGCCTTCGCCTATACTAAGTATGAACTTGTTATCACCAGAATTTGACCGGATCAGAGGTGGGCCGCGATCAAGATGGGCTTGAAGAATATACATGGAAGAACATACGTGAATCGGCCTTATATGCAAAGTTTGGGCTAGTTTGCCCGTGTATCTGTAATATAGTAGGATACGTGTTGATTAGTTAGAGTTTGGCTCGTGCACGGTTGGGATTATTCCCACGTTAGAAAGTCTACGGACTATAAATATGTATCTAGGGTTTATGAAATAAACAACAATCACGTTCACCACAAACCAATCTAGGCGCATCGCCAACTCCCTTGTCTCGAGGGTTTCTTCCGGGTAAGCATCATGCTGCCTAGATCGCATCTTGCGATCTAGGCAGTACAAGTTTATTCGTTGTTCATGCGTTGCTCGTACTGAAGCCTTTTTGATGGAGAGCAACGTAGTTATCTTAGATGTGTTAGGGTTAGCATTGTTCTTCGTATCATATGCTGTCGTCGTGCAACCCTTAGACATCTAGCCGCCCTTACACCTATCTTAGGTGTAGGGGCGGCACCCCGCTTGATCATTATTTAGTAGATCCGATCCGTTATGGTTGCTCCTTGTTCTTCAAGGATTAGTTTAATATCTGCATAGTTAGGCCTTACAAAGGGTTGAAGGATCCAGTGACACGTAGGGTGTAGTTTGCTAGCCCTAGACAGGATGTTCCGAGGATCAACTTCGTGTTGGTTTTTAGGCCTTGTCTAGGATTGGTTTACGATCACCGTGCGTGGCCGCGAGGCTCAATCACGAGTAGGATGTTCCGATTATGTGGTGAAAACCCTAAATCGTAGTAGGTCGTTTTAGCTTTATTCTGATCAAGCAGGACCACCATATATTCGTACACCTCGTGCGAATCATGGGTGGATCGGCTCTTTGAGCCGATTCACAGGACAACCTGAGAGCCGATCGAGGCTCGTATTTAATGTTTACGTGTATGCCATGCAGGAAACTAAGCGAGGCACATCCATCACCTTCCTGACCAGGTATAGGTCAGGTGGCACGCCCTTGCACCAGCATCGGACGTGCGTGCCGAATCTTTGCGGGCCGTCGCTCAGAGGGACCAGGGCCAGCCGCAGTCCTGGGAGCCTCCCGGCTCTACTGTGTTGCCCGTCGCTGCTCGCCGGTGGGTTTCTGACCGCAACACATTCTGGCACGCCCGGTGGGACAATCTTCGACATCAACCACCTCGCCATCTACATCTGAGATGGCGGACGACACTCCAGTCACGTACGAGGATTTGACCGAGGAGCTCAAGAAGAAGTATGACGAGGTCAAAGCAATCCTCGAAGCCGACCTCATCGGCTCTTTTCACAGAACCCGCTCACATGGCATCAGGTGGAAAGGGTTCTCACCTGAAGGCGCGCTCGATGGAGTGGACCTGTCCGCCCCGTCAGAAGAACGCACCAGGTCCCTGCGTCAGGAGATTAACTTCATGATAGCTCACTCGCCGCACCGCCACTCTGAGAGCCTGGTGAACACTTTGGAGCGTGTCGTTCTTCGGGTGATCCAGGAAATCATGAGGCATCAGTGCTCTCCGTCAGGACAAGCTCTCGGGACTTACCAAGGAGAGATGCCACTCCAGTCCCGTCCACCGCTGCCATTCGCGTTGGCAGCACCAGAAGTGCCGAATTCACCGGCATACGCCGTTGACATGGTGGAAGGCACGTACCCTGGGAGGTGCCAGCCAAGATGCTCGTTCAACATCAACATGGTAGGACTTGGGCACCACCCTGGTAAGGATAGAGACGAGGGCAGCTGCTCTCATAGCAAGGACAAGGAGGAAGCCGTTCCACGCGATCGGCCCCGACACTTCCAAAAAATCCTGGTGACAATCAAGAGGAAGGCCGATTCCGGCAATCGGCCCGTATTATCCGTACCACACGCTCTCCCTGTATTTGGTGTCGACCTCACAGGTGACGGAAAGCTAGGGTATGGGTTTACATCGGCTGATGAGCTAGAGGAAGTCGACATCGGTCCTGGGGATAAGCCGCGACCAACTTTTATCAGCAAGAAGTTAGATCCACATCTCAGGGGTCAGATGATAGCTCTGTTAAAAGAATACCCAGATTGCTTTGCATGGGATTACACAGAGATGCCTGGGTTAGACAAGAGCATCATTGAACATCGGCTCCCCCTTAAGAAAGGATTTCGGCCGTTCCAACAACGAGCACGTCAGATGAAGGCCGAAATTCTGGAAGAGGTCAAGAAAGAGATCGAGAAGATGTTGGCCGCCGGGTTCATCAGGCCATGTAGGTATGCTGAATGGATCTCCAGTATCGTTCCTGTAGAGAAGAAGGACGGCCGATGTCGTGTGGCCATCGATTTCCGAGATCTCAACAGAGCCACTCCAAAAGATGAGTATCCGATGCCTGTGGCAGAAACGTTGATCAATGCAGCTGCTGGCCACAAGGTGTTGAGCTTCATGGATGGCAACGCCGGCTATAACCAAATCTTCATGGCTCCAGAAGATATACACAAGACCGCATTCAGATTACCAGGGGCAGTAGGCTTGTTTGAATATGTAGTCATGACCTTTGGGTTGAAGAATGCTGGTGCAACGTACCAAGGAGCCATAAATTATATATTTCACGATCTGATCGGCAAGTTGGTGGAAATCTACATCGACGACGTGGTAGTTAAATCTGTCTCCATGGAGGGACACTTGGATGATTTACGATGCATCTTAGACCGAACTCGGAAGTTCAGACTGAGAATGAATCCGAAGAAGTGTGCTTTTGGTGTGACGGCTGGTCAGTTCCTAAGTTTTCTGGTTCATGAACGGGGAATTGAGATCGGCCTGAAAAGTCAAGAGGCAGTGCGTACCATGCAGCCGCCCACCACGAAGAAGGAGCTCCAACGTCTTATCGGCAAGATCAATTTTGTCCGACGATTTATCTCTAATCTGTCAGGACGAATCGAGCCGTTCATAGCACTGGTGAAAATTAAATCTGATGACGAGTTTCAATGGGGGGCAGAACAGCAGCGGGCGTTTGATGAGATTAAGCGGTATCTGACAACACCGCCTGTGCTAGTTCCGCCCCAACAAGACAGGCCGTTCTATATCTACTTGTCAGTAGCTGACACGTCCATCGCTTCGGTGGTGGTGCAACTCTATGAGGGCGTTGAAAAGGTCGTTTTCTACCTCAGCAGAAGGATGTTGGACGCGGAGACAAGGTATCCTGAGGTCGAGAAGCTTTGCCTTTGCCTGTTCTTCACCTGCACCAAGCTTCATCACATCCTTTTGACGGCAGAGATCATCATCATATGCAAGTCAGACGTTGTCAAGCACATGCTGTCGGCCCCTGTTTTGAAAGGCCGACTTGGTAAGTGGATGTTTGCGTTGTCGGAGTTCGATCTTCGGTATCAGCCTGCGAAAGCAGTCAAGGGACAAGCGCTGGCCGATCTTATAGCTGAACGGATCAATACCAATATAGCAGCACTATCTATACGTGCATGGGCTATGTTCTTTGATGGATCGGCTTGTGAGGATGGTTGTGGCATCGGCATTCTGCTCGTGTCGCCTCGGGGGGCAACATACTCCTTTTACATCAGACTATCTACCCCTTGCACCAACAATGTCGCTGAATATGAGGCAGTGCGTAAGGGAATGGAGTTGCTGCTGGAAGCCGGGGCAGAAGCAGTAGAGCTTTTTGGAGACTCAAAGTTGGTGATTAACCAGCTCACGGATGAATATAAGTGCGAGAGTGAATCGCTTTTCCCATATTGGATGGAATGCCATGAGTTGATGACACAGTTTCGGTACATCAACTTTAATTGGGTCCCAAGATCCCAAAACACCGAGGCCAACGATCTCGCTCAAATGGCGTCAGGCTATAAGGACATATCAGACGGGTCAGAAGTTCAGGTGCAGTTCTTGGAACAGGATGATTGGAGAGCCGAAATCTTCAATTACTTAAAAGATTCGGCTCGGGGGGCACCTAAACGGATAAGATACAAGGCCATGAAGTATGTCCTCATAGGAGACGACATGTTCTACAGGACGTTGGAAGGGTTACTACTCAAGTGCCTGGGACCAACTGAGTCTAATCGGCTCTTACATGAGGTGCATGAAGGCGCCTGTGGAACTCACCAGTCGGCTCATAAGATGAAGTGGCTAATTAGGCGATCACGGTTTTATTGGCCCACCATGCTTGAAGATTGCTTCAAGTACTACAAGGGGTGCCAAGCGTGCCTGATGTTCGGGAAGATTCAGATGGTACCCGCATCAGTAATGAACCCTATCATCAAGCCTTGGCCGTTTCGAGGGTGGGGCATGGATATGATCGGCAAAATCCATCCGGCGTCGAGTAAAAAAACATGAATGGATTTTGGTTATTACAGATTACTTCACCAAGTGGGTGGATGTCAACACCCGGATTTTTAAGTCCGAATGCCTATTATGTCATACATCGCAATCCCAGGAATATTGTTGTTGCGAGGCATAATAGTTAAGTATCACAGTCATCATTCATTACAAACCATAAGTCTTACAAATTGGAATCACATGATCCATATTACACGAATAGTTGATCTATTGATCAACGAACAAACACAAGTTCACAGTTCAACATAGCGGAAGCGTAAGATACAAGGACTCTCTAGTCCACAGGCCAACGCTTGACGTCGGAAGGCGCTTAGTTGTCGTAGGCGTCCTGCTTGTCATCTCCTTGGTCATCTTCATACTCTGGCCATTTGAATAGCCAGGGACAAAGCCGTGAGTACGTTGAGTACTCGCAAACTAATACTAATGTAAGTGCTAGGCATTCTAGTATGGTTTGCTAAGCTCTAGTTTATTTGCATAAAGCTAGTTTTAGTTCACAAAGTTTTGAGAAAAACTTACTCAAGTGCTAACTAACTCAAGGGGGAACATTAGTGTCATTCCCACCATTCAAGTGGTGATTTCAATTCAATCCACCACAAGTCATTTCACCATCACCTTTCAACATCATTTTCAAAGATATGACATCGGAAACTGTATGGCCTTTCCAACCGTCCGTAACCGTGGACGCGGCTATTCGAATAGGTTTACACTCTGCAGAGGTTGCACACTTGTGCCACAACATTTGATTTCATCCGTCGGGATTTCCCCGAATCATCGTAACACGATGACGCGGATCATCAACCATAACCTTTCACTTACGAATCCTAGTATGAGCACCTCTCCCCATGAGCTTGGCCTCCCCGGTGAAGACAGACGGTCGGCACTGGGAACTGCACAGGGCTTGGGCCGGACATTCACCTCATTTCGCATCATATCGTATCGTTTCTTTTGTGGTAGAGGCAGCTTTCGGCATAACCCCGATGACGCTTGTTTAGAGGGAACCCATACTAAGACGCATAAACTTCCAGTTAAGCCCTACCCATAATCAGGTATTGTGGGGGTACTTAATAATTGGAAAGGTATCGCATTCAAACCAACATCATGTTTTTATCAAAAATCACCATCTTCTCTTGGTCATATTCACCTTAAAAAAAATCATTCAATGGAATGCATCATCATTCCAAGGTTTCAAATTCATCTCAAAATCACATTGTTCCCATCTAGAGTAGTCAAGTTTAGTTCATTAGCACTAGCTCTAATTCATGAGGGGTGCTATCTTGCTTTGCTTGGAAGAGACTAACTCACTACTCTAATAACCAACTTGTATTTTGACCAAAGTTAACTATAAAAGTAACTCATTTAGAAAACAAGTAAAAACTTGTAAAGTAAAAACTTGGGATGGGTTCACATAAGAAAAGATAAGAAACATGGTGCCTTGCCCCAAGGGGCTTTGCACTTTGCAAGAATATTAGCTTGCCTTGGTAGTTCTCAAACTGTTCCTCCTCCTCCTCCTGGTAGCAACCTTCTTCTTCGGCGTACTCTCCGGTGCTACCGTCTAAATTTGAATACGAGTATAATTACTCACTAATTCAATGGCTATTCCACACATCACAAATAAACACACAACTACTCTATGCACACAAATAAATAGACTAGGGTGTATGGGTTGTGGGATTTAAATAGAATTCACTTCTTTGTATTCCATATGTAAATGATAGTTTCCATAGGGTTCTTAAGAAATAATTTCCTCTCATTGAAATCTCCTTAAGATTTAATTTCTCCAACAATCATGGATGAACTCATATTGACCTAGGTCAAATGTTCATCATCATCATTTGGGGGAAAAGATTTAAATGAGGTGGATCACCTCATACCATTTAAATAACACTACCTTTGATTTAAATCTCAAGTAATTCATATAAGAGAGTTTGGGACCAGGGGTCCAAACATCCCATGAATCCATGTGAGACAAGTTTAAATGAAGTGTAAGACTTCACACAATTTAACTTTAATAGTTTTGGATAATATCAACTAGGTAAACTAGCCATAATATCCATTCATTAAACCATGGCATGATCATACAAAGTGACCACACCATTTTATTGCATAGACAATTAGTGTAAGTCAAGTATGAGCTATTAGTGTTGGAAAATACTTAATATCTATTTTGGTTGATTTTTAAGAATTATTTGAGTAGGGAAAAGTCCCTGTCTTGTTATTTTTATCACATTTATTCTACAAAGAATCTGGCCATGAGGCCAGTGGCATTGGCTAGAGAATTTCAGTGGCTTTCTAACAACATAAAATTCACTAGATTTGGTTTAGCCAATTTGAAACTATTTAATTTCAAAGTTTGGGCAGTATTGAAATTTATTTGAATTAATTAAACCTAGTTTGAATTAAAAGGCCGGCGGGAAACGAAACTGGGCCAGATTCGAATAAAAACGGCCCAGTCCAGCCCACCACGGTCCACAGACGCGCGGGCTGCCTGACAGGGTGGGGTCCGCCTGTCAGCCTCTTTTAAAACCCGAACCGGTATGTTTTAACGGGGGACGTAGGATTAGAAGGGGATCGGACGGCGCTGGTGCGTCATCTTCTCCGGCGAGAGGCAGGGAGGTTGGCAGCGAGGGCAGGGGGTCGGAGAGCTTACGGCGGCTCCAGCTAGGGTTGGCAGTGTGCGCGGTGAAGGTGTAGACGACGGCGAATCAGCTGGTACCGGCGGCTCCTCCTGGAACAGCTCCAATCGACGGCGACGACCCCCGGGTACGGGCGGCTCCGATCTTCAAATTGGAGCAGCTCCGGCGACGATCGAGTGAGTGGAGTGGTGGTGGCGAAGCAGTGAGAGGTGGGGAGTGAGGTGGTGTGCTCAGTTCGGTCCAGGGAACCTCCTATTTATAGGATTGAGCAAGGGTTGCGGGGCAGGGTGGTGGTCGACATGCTCGCGGCGTCTCCGGCGAGCTAGCGAGCTAGGCGAGGGTGCGGCAGTGTTCTACGGTTCCTGGCGAAGCGAACGGTGGCGACAGCTTGGTCGGGGGAGGCTCGGTTGGGTCGCGTTGTTTCCACGACGGCCGCGGCGGTGGCGGGATCTTCTTCCCCGTCTACGGCGGCGGCGGTCCAGGGTCTTGTCGTGGCCATGTCTGGCGGTGTCGTGGTGGCGTGGTGATGCTCAACGGCTAGTCAGCGGGGCCAGGGCGAACGCGAGATGGTGGCGCGGCGCGTGGCCAGTACGTGTCCGCGGTGTGCACACGCGCGACGCGAGCGGCATGCCGGCCGCCATGGACGCGTGCTTGTCTGGCCGGTGCGGTGCTCCTCCTCGACAACGGCCGGTGCTAGGCGACGTAGAGGAGCGAGGTGGCGTGATATGGCAAGGTGGGCAGGGCAGAGAAGCAAGGAGAGGAGAGGGAGCTCGACGAGCTCGGGGACATGGCCGGCATGGCCATGCCCTAACTTACTCTCTCTCTCCCTTAGCATTACTATGCTCCATTCATGGTTAGAGGGAACCAGGGGACCAATTGGGGCAGGTTAGGGTAGATGGGGTGGAGTAGATTCACTATTTGCAAATAGTGCAAATAGTGCCATATTTGGAAAATTGCAAAATTGTCCAAATTTGAATTAATTCAAAAGGTGAAAGTTTTTGAAATGTGAGTGTTGAGATAAGTTGTAAATGACCAGAGGTGATTGGAGGTGGTGGTGGAAAAATTTGAATTCAAAGATTGGCCAAAATGGCTAAGTGGAGATTGTTGAACATGTTAAAATGTTGCAACTTTGGATGAGCATAGCTAATGATCAAAGATGAATTTGGCAGGGTGATCTTCATCAAAGTTGTTCATCTTGATGTTGACTTTGAAATGGTGCAAGGAGTTAGCAAGAATTGGTTTGGTAAAATTGAATTGCAGGGGCTCAAAGTGGTGATCAGACTATAATTGTCAAAATTGACCAATATCACATGTGAGTGGTTTGTGTGTTTGAAAAACATTTGAATTGTGAATCTTTGGTTCCAAAAGTTGTAATAAGTGTTTAATAACATTATTCAACTAATGGTGAAGACCAAATAGGTCTAGGGTCAAAATTTATAAAAATGCCATAGGGCATATGTGAGGGTTTTTAGGGTTTTTCAATTATTGGAATTTCTTCCTTTTTGATTTATTTGGTTGGTGATCTTCATATGATCACTCTAGGGTTTTAGAGCATATCAAATACAAGTAATAACAATCATCATGGCATATCACTCAAATGCACAAGTCCTATGCATGGTACTATATGCAAACAGAAAAGTTTTTTTTTGTTGGTTTGAAATTTTGCTTTCTGGAATCCTCTAACTTTCTTTTTATTGAAATTTGGGGTGTTACAGTGGAGGCCGTCCCTATGAAGAAGGTGAAATCAGAAGATGTGATCAAATTTGTGAAAGAATACGTCATTCATAGGTTCAGGATTCCCCAAACTATCACGACCGATGGAGGTTCGGTCTTTATTTCTAAAGAATTCAGAAAGTTCTGTGATGACATGGGGATTAAGCTGATCCGATCATCTCCATACTATGCTCAAGCCAACGGGCAAGCTGAAGCGTCCAATCAGAGCCTGATCAAGCTGATCAAGAGAAAAATTGACGAGAACCCTAGGGATTGGCATGAAACGTTATCAGAAGCTTTGTGGGCCTGCCGCATGTCATGCCATGGAGCTATAAAAACTTCGCCATACCAGCTCGTCTATGGACAGGAAGCCGTATTACCTTGGGAAATTACGGCTGGATCAAGACGTGTCACGTTTCAGAATGATCTAACAGCTGAAGAATATGCAGCTTTGATGAGTGACACTATTGAGGATGCAACAGAACATAGACTTTGGTCGTTGGAGAAGATTAAAGAGAACAAAGCCAGGGTAGCTCGGGCATACAATAAGAAGGTGAGACCAAAGGAGTTTCAAGTTGGTGATCTAGTATGGGAAGCCGTGTTGCCACTAGGAACCAGGGATAAAACATATGGCAAATGGTCTCCTAATTGGCACGGTCCTTACAAAGTCATCCAGGTTCTGAAGGGCAATGCCTACATGCTTGAGCAGTTGGATGGTGCGAAGTTCCCAGTGGCCGTCAATGGCCAACATCTCAAGAAGTATTTCCCAAGCATGTGGGATGATGGGCAGTGAGGTATGGAGGCCAATTCTAAATCGGCCAGTTATTTCCCAAGCATGTGGGATGATGGGCAGTGAGGTATGGAGGCCGATTCTAAATCGGCCAGTAAAAAAAAAATCACAGCCGATGCACAGACATCGACTTGAGAAAACATGCGGAGACAACAGTATGCGAGTATAGCCGATGCACGGGCATCGACTTCAGAATAATAAAGCCGATGCATTGCTATCGACTCTAGAGGAACAAACTCAGTTAAGCAGGTTAACAGATCGGTTTCAGACCAGAAGTCATGATATTTGGGATGAATCTCCTAGTGGGGTTGCTGAGGAGTTTAATCTGCGTTTATAGTACAAGCCGATGCCCTGCCATCGGCTCTCTGTACAGCGACTTTGTTCGACGATCGGCAAAGTTGACAAGAAAGCAAAATTAATTGGGGAATATTTTCTTCATTTATAGTGGGATTTCTTACAAAGAAAGAGCCGATTGCTCAGGAAAGAAAGAACAAAGCCGACTACTACTACTAGTCCCTAATCTAAGGGCCGTTGCTGCCCTCGTCGTCGTCATCGCTACCGCCGGCGCAGCTGCTGATGGGCTCCTCATCGTTGCTCCCGTAGCCTTCTACGGGAGCCTCGTCTTCCTCATCGTCGTCATCGCTGTCGTCGTCCCACCAGGCGCGGAGGCGCTTTGCCGGTGGGTAACCTTCGAGGGAGTCGTCGTCGTCCTCCTTCGCCTCTTCCTCGGAGGAGGTGAAATCGTCCCAGGAGATGCGGTCGTCCTCGCTCTCCGCCTCCTCCTCCCCGTCGACGAGGAATTGAAGGTCGCCCTCTCCGTCAGTCAAGGATTTGTCATCCTCGGACCAGATGGAGGAATCGTGTTCCTCCTTGTCCCACGTCGTTGGGGCGAGGATGTCGTGTGCCGCCAACGAGCCCCACTCTGGCGTCGGCTCACGGAAGGGAGATGATACGTAGGAGGGGTTCGAGGAGGCAGAAGAGGAGGAGGAGGAAGAAGACATGGCTATGGAGGAATGGGGGTTTTTTGCCGATGGCTAGTACAGAGCAGGAGGGTGAAGGGGCGAACTGCTCGACGCGGTTGAATAATGGAGCCTAGTGGAGATTTAATGCCATTGCAGTTTCCGAGGAAGTGATGCTAAAGCTATCAAATCTTACAGAGAAGTTGAGAAGGCAAGACATCATAATGAAAAATATTGCGACGGTTCTGCTCTGCCACGACATGACCCGACGAAGAAAAGCAGAGTGATTTTGGAATTATCAATTCCAAAACCAGGGGGGCATGTGTTATCACCAGAATTTGACCGGATCAGAGGTGGGCCGCGATCAAGATGGGCTTGAAGAATATACATGGAAGAACATACGTGAATCGGCCTTATATGCAAAGTTTGGGCTAGTTTGCCCGTGTATCTGTAATATAGTAGGATACGTGTTGATTAGTTAGAGTTTGGCTCGTGCACGGTTGGGATTATTCCCACGTTAGAAAGTCTACGGACTATAAATATGTATCTAGGGTTTATGAAATAAACAACAATCACGTTCACCACAAACCAATCTAGGCGCATCGCCAACTCCCTTGTCTCGAGGGTTTCTTCCGGGTAAGCATCATGCTGCCTAGATCGCATCTTGCGATCTAGGCAATACAAGTTTATTCGTTGTTCATGCGTTGCTCGTACTGAAGCCTTTTTGATGGCGAGCAACGTAGTTATCTTAGATGTGTTAGGGTTAGCATTGTTCTTCGTATCATATGCTGTCATCGTGCAACCCTTAGACATCTAGCCGCCCTTACACCTATCTTAGGTGTAGGGGCGGCACCCCGCTTGATCATTATTTAGTAGATCCGATCCGTTATGGTTGCTCCTTGTTCTTCAAGGATTAGTTTAATATCTGCATAGTTAGGCCTTACAAAGGGTTGAAGGATCCAGTGGCACGTAGGGTGTAGTTTGCTAGCCCTAGACAGGATGTTCCGAGGATCAACTTCGTGTTGGTTTTTAGGCCTTGTCTAGGATTGGTTTACGATCACCGTGCGTGGCCGCGAGGCTCAATCACGAGTAGGATGTTCCGATTATGTGGTGAAAACCCTAAATCGTAGTAGGTCGTTTTAGCTTTATTCTGATCAAGCAGGACCACCATATATTCGTACACCTCGTGCGAATCATGGGTGGATCGGCTCTTTGAGCCGATTCACAGGACAACCTGAGAGCCGATCGAGGCTCGTATTTAATGTTTACGTGTATGCCATGCAGGAAACTAAGCGAGGCACATCCATCACCTTCCTGACCAGGTATAGGTCAGGTGGCACGCCTGCACCGGCATCGGACGTGCGTGCCGAATCTTTGCGGGCCGTCGCTCGGAGGGACCGGGGCCAGCCGCGATCTGGGAGCCTCCGGCTCTCTTTGTGTTGCCCGTCGCTGCTCGCCGGTGGGTTTCGACCGCAACACATTACGCACGCCCGGTGGGACAATCTTCGACATCAACCACCTCGCCATCTACATCTGAGATGGCGGACGACACTCCAGTCACGTACGAGGATTTGACCGAGGAGCTCAAGAAGAAGTATGACGAGGTCAAAGCAATCCTCGAAGCCGACCTCATCGGCTCTTTTCACAGAACCCGCTCACATGGCATCAGGTGGAAAGGGTTCTCACCTGAAGGCGCGCTCGATGGAGTGGACCTGTCCGCCCCGTCAGAAGAACGCACCAGGTCCCTGCGTCAGGAGATTAACTTCATGATAGCTCACTCGCCGCACCGCCACTCTGAGAGCCTGGTGAACACTTTGGAGCGTGTCGCTCTTCGGGTGATCCAGGAAATCATGAGGCATCAGTGCTCTCCGTCAGGAAAGCTCTCGGGACTTACCAAGGAGAGATGCCACTCCAGTCCCGTCCACCGCTGCCATTCGCGTTGGCAGCACCAGAAGTGCCGAATTCACCGGCATACGCCGTTGACATGGTGGAAGGCACGTACCCTGGGAGGTGCCAGCCAAGATGCTCGTTCAACATCAACATGGTAGGACTTGGGCACCACCCTGGTAAGGATAGAGACGAGGGCAGCTGCTCTCATAGCAAGGACAAGGAGGAAGCCGTTCCACGCGATCGGCCCCGACACTTCCAAAAAATCCTGGTGACAATCAAGAGGAAGGCCGATTCCGGCAATCGGCCCGTATTATCCGTACCACACGCTCTCCCTGTATTTGGTGTCGACCTCACAGGTGACGGAAAGCTAGGGTATGGGTTTACATCGGCTGATGAGCTAGAGGAAGTCGACATCTGTCCTGGGGATAGGCCGCGACCAACTTTTATCAGCAAGAAGTTAGATCCACATCTCAGGGGTCAGATGATAGCTCTGTTAAAAGAATACCCAGATTGCTTTGCATGGGATTACACAGAGATGCCTGGGTTAGACAGGAGCATCATTGAACATCGGCTCCCCCTTAAGAAAGGATTTCAGCCGTTCCAACAACGAGCACGTCAGATGAAGGCCGAAATTCTGGAAGAGGTCAAGAAAGAGATCGAGAAGATGTTGGCCGCCGGGTTCATCAGGCCATGTAGGTATGCTGAATGGATCTCCGTGATCGTTCTGTAGAGAAGAAGGACGGCCGATGGCGTGTGGCCATCGATTTCCGAGATCTCAACAGAGCCACTCCAAAAGATGAGTATCCGATGCCTGTGGCAGAAACGTTGATCAATGCAGCTGCTGGCCACAAGGTGTTGAGCTTCATGGATGGCAACGCCGGCTATAACCAAATCTTCATGGCTCCAGAAGATATACACAAGACCGCATTCAGAGTACCAGGGGCAGTAGGCTTGTTTGAATATGTAGTCATGACCTTTGGGTTGAAGAATGCTGGTGCAACGTACCAAGGAGCCATAAATTATATATTTCACGATCTGATCGGTAAGTTGGTGGAAATCTACATCGACGACGTGGTAGTTAAATCTGTCTCCATGGAGGGACACTTGGATGATTTACGATGCATCTTAGACCGAACTCGGAAGTTCAGACTGAGAATGAATCCGAAGAAGTGTGCTTTTGGTGTGACGGCTGGTCAGTTCCTAGGTTTTCTGGTTCATGAACGGGGAATTGAGATCGGCCTGAAAAGTCAAGAGGCAGTGCGTACCATGCAGCCGCCCACCACGAAGAAGGAGCTCCAACGTCTTATCGGCAAGATCAATTTTGTCCGACGATTTGTCTCTAATCTGTCAGGACGAATCGAGTCGTTCATAGCACTGGTGAAAATTAAATCTGATGACGAGTTTCACTGGGGGGCAGAACAGCAGCGGGCGTTTGATGAGATTAAGCGGTATCTGACAACACCGCCTGTGCTAGTTCCGCCCCAACAAGACAGGCCGTTCTATATCTACTTGTCAGTAGCTGACACGTCCATCGCTTCGGTGGTGGTGCAACTCTATGAGGGCGTTGAAAAGGTCATTTTCTACCTCAGCAGAAGGATGTTGGACGCGGAGACAAGGTATCCTGAGGTCGAGAAGCTTTGCCTTTGCCTGTTCTTCACCTGCACCAAGCTTCATCACATCCTTTTGACGGCAGAGATCATCGTCATATGCAAGTCAGATGTTGTCAAGCACATGCTGTCGGCCCCTGTTTTGAAAGGCCGACTTGGTAAGTGGATGTTTGCGTTGTCGGAGTTCGATCTTCGGTATCAGCCTGCGAAAGCAGTCAAGGGACAAGCGCTGGCCGATCTTATAGCTGAACGGATCAATACCAATATAGCAGCACTATCTATACATGCATGGGCTATGTTCTTCGATGGATCGGCTTGTGAGGATGGTTGTGGCATCGGCATTCTGCTCGTGTCGCCTCGGGGGGCAACATACTCCTTTTCCATCAGACTATCTACCCCTTGCACCAACAATGTCGCTGAATATGAGGCAGTGCGTAAGGGAATGGAGTTGCTGCTGGAAGCCGGGGCAGAAGCAGTAGAGCTTTTTGGAGACTCAAAGTTGGTGATTAACCAGCTCACGGATGAATATAAGTGCGAGAGTGAATCGCTTTTCCCATATTGGATGGAATGCCGTGAGTTGATGACACAGTTTCGGTACATCAACTTTAATTGGGTCCCAAGATCCCAAAACACCGAGGCCAACGATCTCGCTCAAATGGCGTCAGGCTATAAGGACATATCAGACGGGTCAGAAGTTCAGGTGCAGTTCTTGGAACAGGATGATTGGAGAGCCGAAATCTTCAATTACTTAAAAGATTCGGCTCGGGGGGCACCTAAACGGATAAGATACAAGGCCATGAAGTATGTCCTCATAGGAGACGACATGTTCTACAGGACGTTGGAAGGGTTACTACTCAAGTGCCTGGGACCAACTGAGTCTAATCGGCTCTTACATGAGGTGCATGAAGGCGCCTGTGGAACTCACCAGTCGGCTCATAAGATGAAGTGGCTAATTAGGCGATCAGGGTTTTATTGGCCCACCATGCTTGAAGATTGCTTCAAGTACTACAAGGGGTGCCAAGCGTGCCAGATGTTTGGGAAGATTCAGATGGTACCCGCATCAGTAATGAACCCTATCATCAAGCCTTGGCCGTTTCGAGGGTGGGGCATGGATATGATCGGCAAAATCCATCCGGCGTCGAGTAAAAAAACATGAATGGATTTTGGTTATTACAGATTACTTCACCAAGTGGGTGGAGGCCGTCCCTATGAAGAAGGTGAAATCAGAAGATGTGATCAAATTTGTGAAAGAATACGTCATTCATAGGTTCGGGATTCCCCAAACTATCACGACCGATGGAGGTTCGGTCTTTATTTCTAAAGAATTCAGAAAGTTCTGTGATGACATGGGGATTAAGCTGATCCGATCATCTCCATACTATGCTCAAGCCAACGGGCAAGCTGAAACGTCCAATCAGAGCCTGATCAAGCTGATCAAGAGAAAAATTGACGAGAACCCTAGGGATTGGCATGAAACGTTATCAGAAGCTTTGTGGGCCTACCGCATGTCATGCCATGGAGCTATAAAAACTTCGCCATACCAGCTCGTCTATGGACAGGAAGCCGTATTACCTTGGGAAATTACGGCTGGATCAAGACGTGTCACGTTTCAGAATGATCTAACAGCTGAAGAATATGCAGCTTTGATGAGTGACACTATTGAGGATGCAACAGAACTTAGACTTTGGTCGTTGGAGAAGATTAAAGAGAACAAAGCCAGGGTAGCTCGGGCATACAATAAGAAGGTGAGACCAAAGGAGTTTCAAGTTGGTGATCTAGTATGGGAAGCCGTGTTGCCACTAGGAACCAGGGATAAAACATATGGTAAATGGTCTCCTAATCGGCACGGTCCTTACAAAGTCATCCAGGTTCTGAAGGGCAATGCCTACATGCTTGAGCAGTTGGATGGTGCGAAGTTCCCAGTGGCCGTCAATGGCCAACATCTCAAGAAGTATTTCCCAAGCATGTGGGATGATGGGCAGTGAGGTATGGAGGCCAATTCTAAATCGGCCAGTTATTTCCCAAGCATGTGGGATGATGGGCAGTGAGGTATGGAGGCCGATTCTAAATCGGCCAGTAAAAAAAAATCACAGCCGATGCACAGACATCGACTTGAGAAAACATGCGGAGACAACAGTATGCGAGTATAGCCGATGCACGGGCATCGACTTCAGAATAATAAAGCCGATGCATTGCTATCGACTCTAGAGGAACAAACTCAGTTAAGCAGGTTAACAGAT
Source organism: Lolium perenne (assembly GCF_019359855.2). Taxonomy (NCBI): domain Eukaryota; kingdom Viridiplantae; phylum Streptophyta; class Magnoliopsida; order Poales; family Poaceae; genus Lolium; species Lolium perenne. The sequence goes on from NC_067245.2 coordinate 267,476,902, forward strand.
CGGTTTCAGACCAGAAGTCATGATATTTGGGATGAATCTCCTAGTGGGGTTGCTGAGGAGTTTAATCTGCGTTTATAGTACAAGCCGATGCCCTGCCATCGGCTCTCTGTACAGCGACTTCGTTCGACGATCGGCAAAGTTGACAAGAAAGCAAAATTAATTGGGGAATATTTTCTTCATTTATAGTGGGATTTCTTACAAAGAAAGAGCCGATTGCTCAGGAAAGAAAGAACAAAGCCGACTACTACTACTAGTCCCTAATCTAAGGGCCATTGCTGCCCTCGTCGTCGTCATCGCTACCGCCGGCGCAGCTGCTGATGGGCTCCTCATCGTTTCTCCCGCCGTCGTCATCGCTGTCGTCGTCCCACCAGGCGCAGAGGCGCTTCGCCGGTGGGTAACCTTCGAGGGAGTCGTCGTCGTCCTCCTTCGCCTCTTCCTCGGAGGAGGTGAAATCGTCCCAGGAGAAGCGGTCGTCCTCGCTCTCCGCCTCCTCCTCCCCGTCGACGAGGAATTGAAGGTCGCCCTCTCCGTCAGTCAAGGATTTGTCATCCTCGGACCAGATGGAGGAATCGTGTTCCTCCTTGTCCCACGTCGTTGGGGCGAGGATGTCGTGCGCCGCCAACGAGCCCCACTCTGGCGTCGGCTCACGGAAGGGAGATGATACGTAGGAGGGGTTCGAGGAGGCAGAAGAGGAGGAGGAGGAAGAAGACATGGCTATGGAGGAATGGGGATTTTTTGCCGATGGCTAGTACAGAGCAGGAGGGTGAAGGGGCGAACTGCTCGACGCGGTTGAATAATGGAGCCTAGTGGAGATTTAATGCCATTGCAGTTTCCGAGGAAGTGATGCTAAAGCTATCAAATCTTACAGAGAAGTTGAGAAGGCAAGACATCATAATGAAAAATATTGCGACGGTTCTGCTCTGCCACGACATGACCCGACGAAGAAAAGCAGAGTGATTTTGGAATTATCAATTCCAAAACCAGGGGGGCATGTGTTATCACCAGAATTTGACCGGATCAGAGGTGGGCCGCGATCAAGATGGGCTTGAAGAATATACATGGAAGAACATACGTGAATCGGCCTTATATGCAAAGTTTGGGCTAGTTTGCCCGTGTATCTGTAATATAGTAGGATACGTGTTGATTAGTTAGAGTTTGGCTCGTGCACGGTTGGGATTATTCCCACGTTAGAAAGTCTACGGACTATAAATATGTATCTAGGGTTTATGAAATAAACAACAATCACGTTCACCACAAACCAATCTAGGCGCATCGCCAACTCCCTTGTCTCGAGGGTTTCTTCCGGGTAAGCATCATGCTGCCTAGATCGCATCTTGCGATCTAGGCAGTACAAGTTTATTCGTTGTTCATGCGTTGCTAAATCGAAGCCTTTTTGATGGCGAGCAACGTAGTTATCTTAGATGTGTTAGGGTTAGCATTGTTCTTTGTATCATATGCTGTCGTCGTGCAACCCTTAGACATCTAGCCGCCCTTATACCTATCTTAGGTGTAGGGGCGGCACCCCGCTTGATCATTATTTAGTAGATCCGATCCGTTATGGTTGCTCCTTGTTCTTCAAGGATTAGTTTAATATCTGCATAGTTAGGCCTTACAAAGGGTTGAAGGATCCAGTGGCACGTAGGGTGTAGTTTGCTAGCCCTAGACAGGATGTTCCGAGGATCAACTTCGTGTTGGTTTTTAGTTCTTGTCTAGGATTGGTTTACGATCACCGTGCGTGGCCGCGAGGCTCAATCGCGAGTAGGATGTTCCGATTATGTGGTGAAAACCCTAAATCGTAGTATGTCGTTTTAGCTTTATTCTGATCAAGCAGGACCACCATATATTCGTACACCTCGTGCGAATCATGGGTGGATCGGCTCTTTGAGCCGATTCACAGGACAACCTGAGAGCCGATCGAGGCTCGTATTTAATGTTTACGTGTATGCCATGCAGGAAACTAAGCGAGGCACATCCATCACCTTCCTGACCAGGTATAGGTCAGGTGGCACGCCCTTGCACCAGCATCGGACGTGCGTGCCGAATCTTTGCGGGCCGTCGCTCAGAGGGACCAGGGCCAGCCGCAGTCCTGGGAGCCTCCCGGCTCTACTGTGTTGCCCGTCGCTGCTCGCCGGTGGGTTTCTGACCGCAACAGAACTCTAATCGTGCATCGAACCACCAATAACCAAAGTTTGCCAATTGTGTCCACCATATCTACCTATTATAATTATTGCTATTCCAAGTAAATTCATCATGCTTTTATTTATCTTCCAAATTAAATTTTGGCATGAGAAAATTAGTCAGTAAAGCTCTCGCGAACTTGATAGAACATTTACTTTCTTGTACATCATTGTGACTATCTTATGAAGTTTATATGTTTGCAAATTGCAAGTTGGGACTTAGCATAACCATGCTTTCATGTGGAACGCTTTCAATATTGCACTTATTCATATTTAGTTGATGTCATGTTCTTTTGCTTATGGATGTCTAACGGTGCGAAATAAAATTGAAACTTGTAAGTCCATGGAGTTTGTATATGAGTTAGAGAAACGCCTGGGCCGCTAATCTAAGTCATGCATCATTCATGGTGGAAATTTACAGCGAACCATAGTGAGCATTCTATGAAGCATTTTCAATAAAATCCATGCACATAGTAAATAAAAAATTGTTGAGATGCTCATTGTCTGTTTGTCTTGTCATTTTGTTATGGGATTGCTCCTACAGGAGTACTTCCATATCATCGGGCAAGAGGTACCCCGTTGGCGGTTCTCGATGATACATGTATACTTACAATGGTAAGAACTTATTTGGGACCTAAATTGAGTAGCATGGGGTTTAGATACTCGTATTAAAGGGGTACTAGCAAAGTGCCCGCGCGTTGCAGCGACTTTTTTACTCCGATTCATAGAACTGTTAGACATGTATTCATTCAGTTATTGATGAGACACAACTTGTTTGTTTGGCTTGTATTCATGATTATCTTTTGCCTCTTTCTATCCTACATCCAGCTTATATTTGAGTTTTTGTGTAAGAAGATCATTTTGAGTGACAAACATTAGCTTCGGAAGTTTGTTAGTTTATTCTAAAAGTTGTCCCAGTTAACTATGTCATACTTCTGTTTTTCGTTTAGAAAATGAGAACGTCTCCCAAGAGAAAAATGTAGAGAAAAGAAACATTAAACACCTGCCACCCGGAGATGATACGAAGGTGAAACAATCTCCCACCAAATGATAGGCCTCTTGTGGTCATGAACCTTTTTCGGTGGGAGATGATTCTTGACGGCACAAATCAAGAGCATCATCTGGGCCAGACCTAAGCTAGGTCATGGTTGTCCTAGTAGTGCGATCGAAATTTGGGACTGGTCTAGCTGAACAGTTTCTTAATCTCCTGGATAGCAAACGTATCACGGAGGAGCCTGACTCTGAATCATAGACACGGCATCATTACAGTCTATTAGGTCCTGGATAGTTCAAGGTGAGTTCCAGCGCCTGAGCCCCTGACTATTCCTTGGCGACACGCGGCGATCTCAGCTTCTAGCGGACTCGAGGAGGCTGCCAAAATTCTACAAGCGGAGAAGATGATTTCTCCCACCTCATCCCTTAGGATGTGCCTGCGCGGCTCCACCTGCATCATCCCGTAGCACCACAGCCTATTGGCTGTTTGTTCGCGTCGGGCGCGGCCATCTGCACTGCATGTATTCCTTCCCCTCCAGCTCGCTGCCCGAGTCCATCAGCACGCGCAGGAGCAGTGCGGGTAAGCAAAGCTGCCGGGATCGTCGATGAGGCAGACGACGGAAGTGGTCGCCGTTACGGCGCGCTTGCTGGCGAGCCGCAGCCTCCTTATGTTTCTGGGTGGTGCTAAACCACGGCGGTGGCACCACTTTTGTTCCTATCGTCGGTTAGTCGATCGATCGATTAATTAGCTCGTCCGCCGGTAGTGCCGGTGCAGTATCCAATCTAATTGATTCCTTACGGGCAGAATTTAAGGTCTTTGCTAAGTCTTGTTTGATTACGCCTACGAACGGGAGAGGGAGACAATTTAACCGACTTGAGCGCAAGTCGCTTGGCTGGGCTTCTTTCTATCGCACTTCAGCATCGGTTACGTTTCCGTATACCTACCGGAAGACCGGGACAGAGTCTCACACAGTCGCACCTTCTGGCTGACGGTACAAAGAGCGATCGGTTTTGTCTAGGCAACGATGGCTTTTTTGACGTACGAAGCTTTTAGTTTGGTTTTTTTACCTACAACGTCACCGATCCCGGTTGCAGATAGGAAGGCATTGGGAGTTCTGGTTTTTTTGACGGACGAAAATTTATTTCGGTTTTTTTGACCTACCAACACCACCAATCCGTAACTTATTAGTAGAGATGAGATATTCAACTTGTGATTTGTCAAGCATATAGCTCATATTTCCATCACATTAACTTTAACCATTCAATATGCTTATGATAGGGGCAATGAGAGCTCAAAGCTAATGAGTACCATACTTTTTGGAAGGTTTATAAAATTTGTTTATCTTGCTTACTCTGCAAAGAGTTTTTCTTTTACTTTTATGTTGAGTCTTCATCTTCTTCTTTATGCACCAATTAAGAGAGCATAGTTGTCATTCTATGTGTAATGTGCATAGTCCAAAATTATTATTGATTGATTCATGATTATGCTATTGCTTGCTCTTAAATTACTTGTATCTAGTCACACTCTGAACTTTAAAGGTGTCCTAGCATTTATGTTTTGCTACTTCATAAAGGATATGTTGAGTACCACTTTACTATGTTTTCTCTATGCTCATAAACAAACAGTTGCTTTCAATTCACTATTATTCACGATCTTTTGTTTGAGTTACTTTTCATGTTATAACATAGTTGCTAAGTTGCATTGTTAGAATTATATCTATCCTGCCTATGTTTAGAGTATTTTGATCCCAACTCACAATGCTTTGCAATAACTTGATCAAGATTGTGTTGGCTTCATGTCTTCTCAAAAATTATTTTTGTTATCACTTAGGACGAGCAGGAGTTAAGCTTGGGGATGCTTGAAATGTCGTAAACGTATCTATAATTTTTGATGCTCCATGCTTGTTTTACACCAATTCCAATATGTTTTTCTACACTTTATTGCACTTTTATACATTTTCCGGCACTAACCTATTGACAAGATGCCATAGTGCCAGTTCCATGTTTTCTGCTGTTTTGTATTTCAGAAAAGTTGTATAGGAAATATTCTCGGAATTGGACGAAACAAAAGCCGAAGATCTTATTTTTCTGTAACGAAGATGAAGTATGGAGGAGAGACGAAGGGGGCTGATACGTCTCAAACGTATCTATAATTTCTTATGTTCCATGCTACTTTTATGATGATACTCACATGTTTTATACACATTATATGTCATTATTATGCATTTTCCGGCACTAACCTATTGACGAGATGCCGAAGAGCAAGTTGCTATCTTCTGCTGTTTTTGCTTTCAGAAATCCTACAAAGGAAATATTCTCGGAATTGGACGAAATCAACGTCCAGGGGCTTATTTTTCCACGAAGCTTCCAGAAGACCGAGGGAGAAACGAAGTGGGGCCACGGGGCGCCGCCACACTAGGGCGGCGCGGCCTAAGGGGGGCCCGCGCGGCCCTAGCGTGTGGGGCCCCCGTGACTCCTCCGACTCCGCCCTTCCGCCTACTTAAAGCCTTCGTCGCGAAACCCACTGTACCGAGAGCCACGATACGGAAAACCTTCCAGAGACGCAGCCGCACCAATCCCATCTCGGGGGATTCAGGAGATCGCCTCCGGCACCCTGCCGGAGAGGGGAATCATCTTCCGGAGGGCTCTTCATCGTCATGATCGCCTCCGGATCGATGTGTGAGTAGTTCACCCCTGGACTATGGGTCCATAGCAGTAGCTAGATGGTTGTCTTCTCCTCGTTGTGCTATCATGTTAGATCTTGTGAGCTGCCTATCATGATCAAGATCATCTATTTGTAATGCTACATGTTGTGTTTGTTGGGATCCGATGAATATTGAATACTATGTCAAGTTGATTATCAATCTATCATATATGTTGTTTATGTTCTTGCATGGTCTCCGTTGCTAGTAGAGGCTCTGGCCAAGTTGATACTTGTAACTCCAAGAGGAAGTATTTATGCTCGATAGTGGGTTCATGCCTCCATTGAATCTGGGACAGTGACAGAAAGTTCTAAGGTTGTGGATGTGCTGTTGCCACTAGGGATAAAACATCGATGCTTTGTCTAAGGATATTTGTGTTGATTACATTACGCACCATACTTAATGCAATTGTCTGTTGCTTGCAACTTAATCCTAGAAGGGGTTCGGATGATAACCTGAAAGTGGACTTTTTAGGCATAGATGCATGCTGGATAGCGATCTATGTACTTTGTCGTAATGCCCTGATTAAATCTCACAGTACTCATCATGATATATGTATGTGCATTGTTATGCCTTCTTTATTTGTCAATTGCCCAACTTTAATTTGTTCACCCAACATGCTATTTATCTTATTGGAGAGACACTACTAGTGAACTGTGGACCCCGGTCCATTCTTTACATCTGAAATACAATCTACTGCAATTGTTCTTTACTGTTCTTCGCAAACAAACATCATCTTCCACACTATACGGTTAATCCTTTGTTTTCAGCAAGCCGGTGAGATTGACAACCTCACTGTTACGTTGGGGCAAAGTACTTTGATTGTGTTGTGCAGGTTCCACGTTGGCGCCGGAACCCCTGGTGTTGCGCCGCACTACACTCCGTCACCAACGACCTTCACGTGATCCTTGACTCCTACTGGTTCGATAAACCTTGGTTTCTTACTGAGGGAAAACTTGCTACTGTACGCATCACACCTTCCTCTTGGGGTTCCCAACGGACGTGTGTTAACTGCACGCATCAAGCATTTTTCTGGCGCCGTTGCCGGGGAGATCAAGACACGCTGCAAGGGGAGTCTCCACTTCCAATCTCTTTACTTTGTTTTTGTCTTGCTTTATTTTATTTACTACTTTGTTTGCTGCACTAAAACAAAATACAAAAAAAATTAGTTGCTAGCTTTACTTTATTTACTATCTTGTTTGCGTTCTCTATATTAAAAACACAAAAAAATTAGTTACTTGCATTTAGTTTATTTTGTTATCATGTCTAGCTCTGTACCTGTTACTTCTTCACCTGAGGAATTGATCTTCACTTTTAAACAAGGGATGAGGAGAGTTTTAAAGATGCTTGGTCTAGAATTTTTGATTCTTATCGTAAAGCTGAACCTCAAATGACTCTAAGTCTGCTCCTTAGTAATTTTTATTTTGGGCTTATGATTCGCTATAGATATGCCTTAGATGCTGTAGTGGGAGGAGATTTCCTTCATTGCAATGGTGATCAAGCTTTTAATGCCATAAAAAATTGGTTGCATCACATAGTTCAACTAATAACTTTGATTCAGCTCTTATTAGCATTTATAATAGATTAAACACTCTTGAGACAAATACATCTTGCTTGAAAGAAAGGTATAGTCAGATTCGTGAGCGCCTTGATCATGTTTTAGTAAACTCTGAACCTTCAATGTGGGACCCTACTATTAAAGTTACTATTGGTGGTGAAATTTTTTATGCCCGTTGTGATATTACATCTGAATTTTGCCTTATGCCTAAGAGTATTTGTGAATCTTTGACACTTTGGGGACTTACTGAAGGTGGAGAAGGAATAACTCTTACTGATAACTCTGTTATAATTCCTAAGGGAATAGCTGAGGGTGTGTTCACAACCATTCTTAGAAGAACGGTATCCACTGATTATCTTGTTATTGAATGTGTAGGAACAGGACAAATCACACTTGGAAGATCCCTGCTGAAACTATTAGGAGCAATCATAGATGTGGGAAAAGGCACCCTAAAATTCACCTCTACACTGGGAGGCGGCCATGTATTCCCTAAACCAAAGAGTAAGAAGGGTAGGCGTAAAGCCCGAGGTAATGATGTCGATGCTTCATCTCTTGATAATACTTGATTCACACTTTCTGCGCCTAGCTGAAAGGCGTTAAAGAAAAGCGCTTATGGGAGACAACCCATCATTTTACTACAGCACTTTTGTTTTATATTTGAGTTTTGGAAGTTGTTACTACTGTAGAAACCTCTCCTTATCTTTATTTTATTGCATTGTTGTGCCAATTAAAGTCTTTGATAGTAATGTTGATACTAGATTTGGATTACTGCGCAGAAACAGATTTCTTGCTGTCACGAATTTGAGCAGTAGTCTCTGTAGGTAACTCAGAAAAATCTGCCAATTTACGTGCGTGATCCTCAGATATGTATGCAACTTTCATTCAATTTGAGCATTTTCATCTGAGCAAGTTAAGTGCCCCTGAAAAATTAGTCTTTACGGACTGTTCTGTTTTGACAGATTCTGCCTTTTATTTCGCATTGCATGTTTTGCTATGTTTGATGGATTTCTTTGTTCCATTAACTTTCAGTAGCTTTGTGCAATGTCCAGAAGTGTTAAGAATGATTATGTCACCTCTGAATATATGAATTTTCAATTATGCACTAACTCTCCAATGAGTTTGTTTTGAGTTTGGTGTGGAGGAAGTTTTCAAGGGTCAAGAGAGGAGGATGATACAGTATGATCAAGAAGAGTGAAAAGTCTAAGCTTGGGGGTGCCCCCGTGGTTCATCCCTGCATATTTTAAGAAGACTCAAGCATCTAAGCTTGGGGATGCCCAAGGCATCCCCTTCTTCATCGACAACTTATCAGGTCACCTCTAGTGAAACTATATTTTTATTCAGTCACATCTTATGTGCTTTACTTGGAGCGTCTGTTTGCTTTTGTTTTTGTTTTTGTTTGAATAAAATTGGATCCTAGCATTCTTTATGTGGGAGAGAGACACGCTCCGCTGTTGCATATGAACACATATGTTCTTAGCTTTATTCTTAATGTTCATTGCGAAGGTTGAACTACCTCGTTCATTGATATATGGTTGGAAATGGAAAATGCCGCATGTGGTAATTGGTATAATGTCTTGAATAATTTGATACTTGGCAATTGTTGTACTCATATAGATCATGTTTAAGCTCTTGCATCATGTACTTTGTACCTATTAATGAACAACTACATAGAGCTTGTTAAAATTTGGTTTGCATGATTGGTCTCTCTAAGTCTAGATATTTTCTGGTTGAGGTGTTTGAACAACAAGGAGACGATGTAAAGTCTTATAATACTTACAATATGTTCATATGTGAGTCTTGCTGCACCGTTTTATACTTGAGTTTGCTTCAAACAACCTTGCTAGCCTAGCCTTGTATTGAGAGGGATTCTTCTCGTGCATCTAAATCCTTGAGCCAAAAACTATGCCAATTGTGTCCACCATACCTACCTACCACATGGTATTTCTCTGCCATTCCAAAGTACATTACTTGAGTGCTACCTTTAAAATTCTATTCTTTGCCTTTACAATACATAGCTCATGGGAAAATAGCCTTAAAAACTATTGTGGTGAAGAATATGTACTTATGTATCTTATTTCTTAATAACTTGCTTGTTGAGCGGTAACCATGTTTCTGGGGGACGCCATCAACTTTTACCTTTGTTGAATATCATGTGAGTTGCTATGCATGTTCGTCTTGTCTGAAGTAAGGGCGATTTTTATGATCAAATGGTTTGAGTATGCATATTGTTAGAGAAGAACATTGGGCCGCTAACTAAAGCCATGAATCATGGTGGAAGTTTCAGTTTGGACACAAATCCTCAATCTCTTATGAGAATATTATCTGTTGTTAAATGCTTAAGCATTAAAAGAGGAGTCCATTATCTGTTGTCTATGTTGTCCCGGTATGGGTGTCTAAGTTGAGAATGATCAAAAGTGAGAAATCCAATGCGAACCTTCTCCTTAGACCCTTGTACAGGCGGCATAGAGGTACCCCTTTGTGACACTTGGTTGAAACATATGTTATGCAATGATAATCCGTGTTAATCCAAGCTAATTAGGACAAGGTGCGGGCACTATTAGTATTCTATGCATGAGGCTTGCAACTTATAAGATATCTTATACATAACACATATGATTTATTACTACCATTGACAAAATTGTTTCTATGTTTTCAAAATAAAAGCTCTAGCACAAAAATAGTAATCCATGCTTCCCTCTGCGAAGGGCCATTCTTCTACTTTATTGTTGAGTCAGTTTACCTATTCTTTCTATCTTAGAAGCAAACACTTGTGTAAACTGCGTGCATTGATTCTTACATGTTTACCTATTGCACTTGTTATATTGCTTTGTGTTGACAATTATCCATGAGATATACATGTTGAAGTTGAAAGCAACCGCTGAAACTTATATCTTCCTATGTGTTGTTTCAAAGCTTTCTACTAAGAATTTATTGCTTATGAGTTAACTGTTATGCAAGTCTTATTGATGCTTGTCTTGAAAGTACTATTCATGAAAAGTCTTTGCTATATGATTCATTTGTTTACTCATTGTCTTCATCATTGCTTCGAATCGCTGCATTCATCTCATGTGCTTTACAATAGTATTGATCAAGATTATGATAGCATGTCACTTCAGAAATTATCCTTGTTATCGTTTACCTACTCGAGGGCGAGTAGGAACTAAGCTTGGGGATGCTTGATACGTCTCAAACGTATCTATAATTTCTTATGTTCCATGCTATTTTTATGATGATACTCACATGTTTTATACACATTATATGTCATTATTATGCATTTTCCGGCACTAACCTATTGACGAGATGCCGAAGAGCCAGTTGCTGTTTTCTGCTGTTTTTGGTTTCAGAAATCCTACAAAGGAAATATTCTCAGAATTGGACGAAATCAACGCCCAGGGGCTTATTTTTCCACGAAGCTTCCAAAAGACCGAGGGAGATACGAAGTGGGGCCATGGGGCGCCGCCACACTAGGGCGGCGCGGCCTAAAGGGGGCCCGCGCGGCCCTAGCGTGTGGGGCCCCCGTGACTCCTCCGACTCCGCCCTTCCGCCTACTTAAAGCCTTCGTCGAAACCCTCTGTACCGAGAGCCACGATACGGAAAACCTTCCAGAGACGTAGCCGTCGCCAATCCCATCTAGGGGGATTCAGGAGATCGCCTCCGGCACCCTGCCGGAGAGGGGAATCATCTCCCGGAGGGCTCTTCATCGCCATGATCGCCTCCGGATCGATGTGTGAGTAGTTCACCCCTGGACTATGGGTCCATAGCAGTAGCTAGATGGTCGTCTTCTCCTCGTTGTGCTATCATGTTAGATCTTGTGAGCTGCCTATCATGATCAAGATCATCTATTTGTAATGCTACATGTTGTGTTTGTTGGGATCCGATGAATATTGAATACTATGTCAAGTTGATTATCAATCTATCATATATGTTGTTTATGTTCTTGCATGCTCTCCGTTGCTAGTAGAGGCTCTGGCCAAGTTGATACTTGTAACTCCAAGAGGGAGTATTTATGCTCGATAGTGGGTTCATGCCTCCATTGAATCTGGGACAGTGACCGAAAGTTCTAAGGTTGTGGATGTGCTGTTGCCACTAGGGATAAAACATCGATGCTTTGTCTATGGATATTTGTGTTGATTACATTACGCACCATACTTAATGCAATTGTCTGTTGCTTGCAACTTAATACCGGAAGGGGTTCGGATGATAACCTGAAAGTGGACTTTTTAGGCATAGATGCATGCTGGATAGCGGTCTATGTACTTTGTCGTAATGCCCTGATTAAATCTCATAGTACTCATCATGATATATGTATGTGCATTGTTATGCCTTCTTTATTTGTCAAGTGCCCAACTGTAATTTGTTCACCCAACATGCTATTTATCTTATGGGAGAGACACCACTAGTGAACTGTGGACCCCGGTCCATTCTTTACATCTGAAATACAATCTACTGCAATTGTTCTTTACTGTTCTTCGCAAACAAACATCATCTTCCACACTATACGGTTAATCCTTTGTTTTCAGCAAGCCGGTGAGATTGACAACCTCACTGTTACGTTGGGGCAAAGTACTTTGATTGTGTTGTGCAGGTTCCACGTTGGCGCCGGAATCCCTGGTGTTGCGCCGCACTACACTCCGTCACCAACGACCTTCACGTGATCCTTGACTCCTACTGGTTCGATAAACCTTGGTTTCTTACTGAGGGAAAACTTGCTACTGTACGCATCACACCTTCCTCTTGGGGTTCCCAACGGACGTGTGTTAACTGCACGCATCAGGGGCCACAGGGTGGCCAGGCCATGCTGGGCATGGCCTGGCCCTGGCCCGCGCCTAGGGGTGGTACGAGCCCCCTAGCCTCCACCGACCTCGCCCTTCCGCCTATAAGAAGCCTCCCGACGTGTGAACCCTAAATCAAACAAGCCTCCAACCACGAAAAGTTCTGTAGCTCCGCTGCCGCCGAAGACAAGATCCGGGGGATAGAAGTCTCTGTTCCGGCACCCTGCCAGGACGGGGAACTGCCCCCGGAGCCATCTCCATCGACTCCACCGCCATCTCCATCGCCGTTGCTGACTCCTATGATGAGGAGTGAGTAGTTCTCCCACAAGGCCGAGAGCTTTACCGGTAGCTATGTGGTCTATCTATCTCTCGATGTATGATCTTTATGTGATCATGAGCATTGTAATCTAGTTGAATAAGTAGATTTTATTCTTCAAATATTGTGCTACTCAAGTGGTTTTATTATGTGATCTACGGGACACCTTGTCCAACGGTGTGAAGGTGACAGTGTGCACACCGTGTTTGTTTCTTAAGCTTACTTTATAGAAATACTTATGGATTGTGGTGACTAGTTAGTACCATCTTTGTATGCTCAAAGTGACAGCGTGGGGTGTCCATAGATTTGGAATGTATGCTTATGCAACCCAACATAGTGAATTTGTGTTTATTATCAAATCGGAGAGTGGTTCAGAGTAGCATAGTGAAGAGATAATATCTATGTATTCAATTATGGCATCATTGTTGAGAGTGTCCACTAGTGAAAGTATGATCCCTAGGCCTTGTTTCCAAGCATCGAAACACCGTTTACAACCAGTTCTGCTACATGTTTGATTGCTGCCATTTTTATTTCAGATTGCAATTACTACTTACAATCATCCATATTACTTGTATTTCACTATCTCTTCGTCGAACTAGTGCACTTATACACCTAACAAGTGTATTGTGTGTGTTGGGGACACAAGAGACTTCTTGTATCGTAATTGCAGGGTTGCTTGAGAGGGATATCTTTGACCTCTACCTCCCTGAGTTCGATAAATCTTGGGTGATCCACTTAAGGGAAACTTGTCGCTGTTCTACAAACCTCTGCACTTGGAGGCCCAACACTGTCTACAAGAATAGAAGCGTGCATAGACATCAGGCGTCGCTGGAGGCGCGGATCCGCTGCTGCGCGTTGCAGACCTTGACACCGACCCTGACGAGGACGATGACGCCATGCGGTGTGGCATCCAGGAGCCTCCGTGTCGGCGCGACACGGAAGGCACCGCCGCCGGTGGCGGCATCCCTAGGATGGGGTAGTTGCCGCCCTCGATGTGCATGAGCACATTCTCGAGGGTGCGTACCGGCGCGCTCCACCAGCGGCGGCGGCCAGTGGCGTTGTTGCGCGCTGGAGGAGGGGGAGGATCGTCGTACGCCGCAAGTTCCCGTTCGTACCTGCGACGGAAGTACTCGTTCCACGCGACGTAATTTTTGCGGAAGTAGTGCTCCTCCGTGCGCTGCTCGTCGCTGAGGGTGACGAGCACGGCGTCGATCTCGGCGTCGAGCGCGTCGCCTCCCACCAGAGGCCGCAGGATCGGGACGCCTGATGCGTGCAGTTGACACACGTCCGTTGGGAACCCCAAGAGGAAGGTGTGATGCAGACAGTAGCAAGTTTTCCCTCTGAAAGAAACCAAGGTTTATCGAACCAGTAGGAGCCAAGAAGCACGTTGAAGGTTGATGGCGGCGAAGTGTAGTGCGGCGCAACACCAGGGATTCCGGCGCTAACGTGGAACCTGCACAACACAATCAAAGTACTTTGCCCCAACGTAACAGTGAGGTTGTCAATCTCACCGACTTGCTGTAACAAATGATTAAACGTATTGTGTGGAAGATGATGATTGTTTGCGAAGAACAGTAAAGAACAATTGCAGTAGATTGTATTTCAGATGTAAAGAATGGACCGGGGTCCACAGTTCACTAGCGGTGTCTCTCCCATAAGATAAATAGCATGTTGGGTGAACAAATTACAGTTGGGCAATTGACAAATAAAGAAGGCATAACAATGCACATACATATATCATGATGAGTACTATGAAATTTAATGAGGGCATTACGACAAAGTACATAGACCGCTATCCAGCATGCATCTATGCCTAAAAAGTCCACTTTCAGGTTATCATCCGAACCCCTTCCGGTATTAAGTTGTAAACAACAGACAATTGCATTAAGTATGGTGCGTAATGTAATCAACACAAATATCCTTAGACAAAGCATCGATGTTTTATCCCTAGTGGCAACAGCACATCCACAACCTTAGAACTTTCTGTCACTGTCCCAGATTTAATGGAGGCATGAACCCACTATCGAGCATAAATACTCCCTCTTGGAGTTACAAGTATCAACTTGGCCAGAGCCTCTACTAGCAACGGAGAGCATGCAAGAACATAAACAACATATATGATAGATTGATAATCAACTTGACATAGTATTCAATATTCACCGGATCCCAACAAACACAACATGTAGCATTACAGATAGATGATCTTGATCATGATAGGCAGCTCACAAGATCTAACATGATAGCACAACGAGGAGAAGACGACCATCTAGCTACTGCTATGGACCCATAGTCCAGGGGTGAACTACTCACACATCGATCCGGAGGCGATCATGGCGATGAAGAGCCCTCCGGGAGATGATTCCCCTCTCCGGCAGGGTGCCGGAGGCGATCTCCTGAATCCCCCGAGATGGGATTAGCGGCGGCTGCGTCTCTGGAAGGTTTTCCGTATCGTGGCTCTCGGTACAGAGGGTTTCGCGACGAAGGCTTTAAGTAGGCGGAAGGGCGGAGTCGGAGGAGTCACGGGGGCCCCACACGCTAGGGCCGCGTGGGCCCCCTCTAGGCCGCGCCGCCCTAGTGTGGCGGCGCCTCGTGGCCCCACTTCGTATCTCCCTCGGTCTTCTGGAAGCTTCGTGGAAAAATAAGCCCCTGGGCGTTGATTTCGTCCAATTCCGAGAATATTTCCTTACTAGGATTTCTGAAACCAAAAACAGCAGAAAACAGCAACTGGCTCTTCGGCATCTCGTCAATAGGTTAGTGCCGGAAAATGCATAATAATGACATATAATGTGTATAAAACATGTGAGTATCATCATAAAAGTAGCATGGAACATAAGAAATTATAGATACGTTTGAGACGTATCAAGCATCCCCAAGCTTAGTTCCTACTCGCCCTCGAGTAGGTAAACGATAACAAGGATAATTTCTGAAGTGACATGCTATCATAATCTTGATCAATACTATTGTAAAGCACATGAGATGAATGCAGCGATTCGAAGCAATGATGAAGATAATGAGTAAACAACTGAATCATATAGCAAATACTTTTCATGAATAGTACTTTCAAGATAAGCATCAATAAGTCTTGCATAACAGTTAACCCATAAGCAATAAATTCTTAGTAGAAAGCTTTGAAACAACACATAGGAAGATATAAGTTTCAGCGGTTGCTTTCAACTTCAACATGTATATCTCATGGATAATTGTCAACACAAAGTAATATAACAAGTGCAATAGGTAAACATGTAAGAATCAATGCACGCAGTTTACACAAGTGTTTGCTTCTAAGATAGAAAGAATAGGTAAACTGACTCAACAATAAAGTAGAAGAATGGCCCTTCGCAGAGGGAAGCATGGATTACTATTTTTGTGCTAGAGCTTTTATTTTGAAAACATAGAAACAATTTTGTCAATGGTAGTAATAAATCATATGTGTTATGTATAAGATATCTTATAAGTTGCAAGCCTCATGCATAGAATACTAATAGTGCCCGCACCTTGTCCTAATTAGCTTGGATTAACACGGATTATCATTGCATAACATATGTTTCAACCAAGTGTCACAAAGGGGTACCTCTATGCCGCCTGTACAAGGGTCTAAGGAGAAGGTTCGCATTGGATTTCTCACTTTTGATCATTCTCAACTTAGACACCCATACCGGGACAACATAGACAACAGATAATGGACTCCTCTTTTAATGCTTAAGCATTCAACAACAGGTAATATTCTCATAAGAGATTGAGGTTTTGTGTCCAAACTGAAACTTCCACCATGATTCATGGCTTCAGTTAGCGGCCCAATGTTCTTCTCTAACAATATGCATACTCAAACCATTTGATCATGAAAATCGCCCTTACTTCAGACAAGACGAACATGCATAGCAACTCACATGATATTCAACAAAGGTAAAAGTTGATGGCGTCCCCAGAAACATGGTTACCGCTCAACAAGCAACTTATTAAGAAATAAGATACATAAGTACATATTCTTCACCACAATAGTTTTTAAGGCTATTTTCCCATGAGCTATATATTGCAAAGGCAAAGAATGAAATTTTAAAGGTAGCACTCAAGTAATGTACTTTGGAATGGCAGAGAAATACCATGTGGTAGGTAGGTATGGTGGACACAAATGGCATAGTTTTTTTTGGTTCAAGGATTTGGATGCACGAGAAGAATCCCTCTCAATACAAGGCTAGGCTAGCAAGGTTGTTTGAAGCAAACTCAAGTATAAAATGGTGCAGCAAGACTCACATATGAACATATTGTAAGCATTATAAGACTTTACATCGTCTCCTTGTTGTTCAAACACCTTAACCAGAAAATATCTAGACTTAGAGAGACCAATCATGCAAACCAAATTTTAACAAGCTCTATGTAGTTCTTCATTAATAGGTGCAAAGTACATGATGCAAGACCTTAAACATGATCTATATGAGCACAACAATTGCCAAGTATCAAATTATTCAAGACATTATACCATTTGCCACATGCGGCATTTTCCGTTTCCAACCATATATCAATGAACGAGGTAGTTCAACCTTCACAATGAACATTAAGAATAAAGCTAAGAACATATGTGTTCATACGAAACAGCGGAGCGTGTCTCTCTCCCAAACAAAGAATGCTAGGATCCGACTTATTCAAACAAAAAACAAAAATAAACAAACAAACGTTCCAAGTAAAGCACATAAGATGTGACTGAATAAAAATATAGTTTCACTAGAGGTGACCTGATAAGTTATCGATGAAGAAGGGGATGCCTTGGGCATCCCCAAGCTTAGATGCTTGAGTCTTCTTAAAATATGCAGGGATGAACCATGGGGGCATCCCCAAGCTTAGACTTTTCACTCTTCTTGATCATATTGTATCATCCTCCTCTCTTGACCCTTGAAAACTTCCTCCACACCAAAATCAAAACAAACTCATTAGAGGGTTAGTGCATAATTGAAAATTCATATATTCAGAGGTGAAATAATCATTCTTAACACTTCTGGACATTGCACAAAGCTACTGAAAGTTAATGGAACAAAGAAATCCATCAAACATAGCAAAACATGCAATGTGAAATAAAAGGCAGAATTTGTCAAAACAGAACAGTCCGTAAAGACGAATTTTCCAGGAGCACTTAACTTTCTCAGATGAAAATGCTCAAATTGAATGAAAGTTTCGTACATATATGAGGATGACGCACGTAAATTGGCAGATTTTTCTGAGTTACCTACAGAGACTACTGCTCAAATTCGTGACAGCAAGAAATCTGTTTCTGCGCAGTAATCCAAAACTAGTATTGACTTTACTATCAAAGACTTTACTTGGCACAACAATGCAATAAAATAAAGATAAGGAGAGGTTTCTACAGTAGTAACAACTCCCAAGAATCAAATATAAAACAAAAGTAATATAGTAAAATAATGGGTTGTCTCTCATAAGCGCTTTTCTTTAACGCCTTTCAGCTAGGCGCAGAAAGTGTGAATCAAGTATTATCAAGAGATGAAGAATCGATATCATAATTTGTTCTAATGATAGAATCATAATGTAACTTCATTATCTTTCTAGGGAAGTGTTCCATACATTTCTTGGGAGGAAATTGATATTTAATATTACCTTCCTTCATATCAATGGTAGCACCAACAGTTCGAAGAAAAGGTCTTCCCAATATAATGGGACAAGATGCATTGCATTCAATATCCAAGACAACAAAATCAACGGGGATAAGGTTATTGTTAACCATAATATGAACATTATCAACTCTTCCCAAAGATTTTTTCATAGCATTATCAGCAAGATTAACATCCAAATAACAATTTTTCAATGGTGGCAAGTCAAGCATATCATAGATTTTCTTAGGCATAACAGAAATACTTGCACCAAGATCACATAAAGCATTACAATCAAAATCATTGACCCTCATCTTAATGATGGGCTCCCAACCATCTTCTAACTTCCTAGGAATAGAAGTTTCAAGTTTTAGTTTCTCTTCTCTAGCTTTTATGAGAGCATTTGTAATATGTTTTGTAAAGGCCAAATTTATAGCACTAGCATTAGGACTTTTAGCAAGTTTTTGTAAGAACTTTATAACTTCAGAGATGTGACAATCATCAAAATCTAAACTATTATGATCTACAGCAATGGGATCATTGTCCCCAATGTTGGAAAAAATTTCAGCAGTTTTATCACAAGCAGTTTCAGCAGTTTTAGCAGTTTCAGGTAATTTTGCACGCTTTGCACTAGGAATAGAAACATTGCCAACACCAATTATTTTACCATTGATAGTAGGAGGTGTAGCAACATGTAAAGCATTATCATTACTAGTGGTGGTAATAGTCCAAACTTTGGCTACATTGTTCTCTTTAGCAAGTTTTTCATTTTCTTCTCTTTCCCACCTAGCATGCAATTCAGCCATCAATCTAATATTCTCATTAATTCTAACTTGGATGGCATTTGCTGTAGTAACAATTTTATTATTAATATCCTCATTAGGCATAACTTTGAATTTTAAAAGATCAACATCAGAGGCAAGTCTATCAACCTTGGAAGCAAGAATATCAATTTTATCAAGCTTTTCCTCAACAGATTTGTTAAAAGCAGTTTTTGTACTAATAAATTCTTTAAGCATGGCTTCAAGACCAGGGGGTACACTCCTATTATTGTTGTAAGAATTCCCATAAGAATTACCATAACCATTACCATTAGCAGAAGGATATGGCCTATAGTTGTTACCAGAATTATTCCTATAAGCATTGTTGTTGAAATTATTATTTTTAATGAAATTCACATCAACATGTTCTTCTTGGGCAACCAATGAAGCTAATGGAACATTATTAGGATCAACATTAGATCTACCATTCACAAGCATAGACATAATCACATCAATCTTATCACTCAAGGAGGAGGTTTCTTCAACAGAATTTACCTTCTTACCTTGTGGAGCCATTTCCATGTGCCATTCAGAGTAATTTATCATCATATCATCAAGAAGCTTTGTCGCCGCCCCCAAGGTGATGGACATAAAAGTACCTCCAGCAGCTGAATCCAATAGGTTCCGCGAAGAAAAATTCAATCCTGCATAGAAGGTTTGGATGATCATCCAAGTAGTCAGTCCATGGGTTGGGCAATTCTTTACCAAAGATTTCATTCTCTCCCATGCTTGAACAACATGTTCATTATCCAATTGCTTAAAATTCATTATGCTACTTCTCAAAGATATAATTTTAGCAGGAGGATAATATCTACCAATAAAAGCATCTTTACATTTAGTCCATGAATCAATACTATTCTTAGGCAAAGATAGCAACCAATCTTTAGCTCTTCCTCTTAATGAGAAAGGAAACAATTTTAATTTTATAATGTCACCATCTACATCCTTATACTTTTGTATTTCACATAGTTCAACAAAATTATTAAGATGGGCAGCAGCATCATCAGAACTAACACCAGAAAATTGCTCTCTCATAACAAGATTCAGTAAAGCAGGTTTAATTTCAAAGAATTCTGCTGTAGTAGCAGGTGGAGCAATAGGTGTGCATAGGAAATCATTATTATTAGTGTTTGTGAAGTCACACAACTTAGTGTTTTCAGGAGTATTCATTTTAGCAATAGTAAATAAAGCAAACTAAATAAACTAAATGTAAGTAACTAATAATTTTTTTTGTGTTTTTAATATGGAGAACGCAAACAAGATAGTAAATAAAGTAAAGATAGCAACTAATTTTTTTGTGTTTTGTTTTAGTGCAGCAAACAAAGTAGTAAGTAAAGTAAAGCAAGACAAAAATAAAGTAAAGAGATTGGAAGTGGAGACTCCCCTTGCAGCGTGTCTTGATCTCCCCGGCAACGGCGCCAGAAAAAGAGCATGATGCGTGCAGTTGACACACGTCCGTTGGGAACCCCAAGAGGAAGGTGTGATGCAGATAGTAGCAAGTTTTCCCTCAGAAAGAAACCAAGGTTTATCGAACCAGTAGGAGCCAAGAAGCACGTTGAAGGTTGATGGTGGCGAAGTGTAGTGCGGCGCAACACCAGGGATTCCGGCGCCAACGTGGAACCTGCACAACACAATCAAAATACTTTGCCCCAACGTAACAGTGAGGTTGTCAATCTCACCGGCTTGCTGTAACAAAGGATTAAACGTATTGTGTGGAAGATGATGATTGTTTGCGAAGAACAGTAAAGAACAATTGCAGTAGATTGTATTTCAGATGTAAAGAATGGACCGGGGTCCACAGTTCACTAGCGGTGTCTCTCCCATAAGATAAATAGCATGTTGGGTTAATAAATTACAGTTGGGCAATTGACAAATAAAGAAGGCATAACAATTCACATACATATATCATGATGAGTACTATGAGATTTAATCAGGGCATTACGACAAAGTACATAGACCGCTATCCAGCATGCATCTATGCCTAAAAAGTCCACTTTCAGGTTATCATCCGAACCCCTTCCGGTATTAAGTTGTAAACAACAGACAATTGCATTAAGTATGGTGCGTAATGTAATCAACACAAATATCCTTAGACAAAGCATCGATGTTTTATCCCTAGTGGCAACAGCACATCCACAACCTTAGAACTTTCTGTCACTGTCCCAGATTTAATGGAGGCATGAACCCACTATCGAGCATAAATACTCCCTCTTGGAGTTACAAGTATCAACTTGGCCAGAGCCTCTACTAGCAACAGAGAGCATGCAAGAACATAAACAACATATATGATAGATTGATAATCAACTTGACATAGTATTCAATATTCATCGGATCCCAACAAACACAACATGTAGCATTACAGATAGATGATCTTGATCATGATAGGCAGCTCACAAGATCTAACATGATAGCACAACGAGGAGAAGACGACCATCTAGCTACTGCTATGGACCCATAGTCCAGGGGTGAACTACTCACACATCGATCCGGAGGCGATCATGGCGATGAAGAGCCCTCTGGAAGATGATTCCCCTCTCCGGCAGGGTGCCGGAGGCGATCTCCTGAATCCCCCGAGATGGGATTGGCGGCGGCTGCGTCTCTGGAAGGTTTTCCGTATCGTGGCTCTCGGTACAGAGGGTTTCGACGAAGGCTTTAAGTAGGCGGAAGGGCGGAGTCGGAGGAGTCACGGGGGCCCCACACGCTAGGGCCGCGCGGGCCCCCTCTAGGCCGCGCCGCCCTAGTGTGGCGGCGCCCCGTGGCCCCACTTCGTATCTCCCTCGGTATTCTGGAAGCTTCGTGGAAAAATAAGCCCCTGGGCGTTGATTTCGTCCAATTCCGAGAATATTTCCTTACTAGGATTTCTGAAACCAAAAACAGTAGAAAACAGCAACTGGCTCTTCGGCATCTCGTCAATAGGTTAGTGCCGGAAAATGCATAATAATGACATATAATGTGTATAAAACATGTGAGTATCATCATAAAAGTAGCATGGAACATAAGAAATTATAGATACGTTTGAGACGTATCAACGCCCCCTGCGCTCAGGCGCCATCCTCCGGGCGCGCGGAAGTCCGGCGGCGCCGGGTAGCCCGCCATGTGCAGAAGATGCGCCTCACACTGGCGTAGGGAACGCCGGCCGAAGCCGTTGTTCGCCGTGCCTTCGCCGTAGCCCGCCATTGCTCGCTCGAGGAGGATTGGGAGAGAAGTCTGGGTTGGGGAGAGAAGGGAGACGTCGGGGGTGAATGCGGCCAGAGTCGGTAGTTCCGCGATAAATAGAGGGAGCCGCGCATGAATTCGAAGTGACTACATTAACTCGCCGCGTGTAAGCTACTTGTCCGACGAAGACTGACCAGCCGCAGGCTTATACAGCGTGCAGAAGACGATGCGATGAAGATGACGATCGGCCTTTCTCGCCGACAAGTCGGGCCACCAGGCGCGCGGGAAGTTTCCTCGATGTTTTCCGCGCTTTCGTTTCCTCTGAACTCCCAAATCCAAGCGAAAATGAGGAATCGGGGGCTCGGCTGGACCATTTTTCGCCATCCGGATGAAAAAAAAGAGCTGCCGAGGGCCTTGTCGGGGAGACGGCTGGAGATGCTCTAACCAGGAGCCAGGATGAGAATCATTGTTACAGGACGCAGCATATCAAATTGCTTTGTCCATGAAATCCTCATCCTATGTACTCCCTCTTATCCATGATAAGTGTTTATGATTTTAGTTTAAAACTGATCTGCAACCGTGACCTTTATTGGATTGGAGGGAGTATTGAATCGTCTGATAAGGTAGTCCGCTGCAGGTCGCCGGTGGAGTGCTAAAGGGCCGCTCCACAAAAGCCTAAAGGCCCCGCCATCGGGGGAAAACCTATACACCGACCAGGTCGGTGACTACCGGCCATCGCACACCCCTGGTCGGGTTTGGGCCTGGCCCAGTTCGCTATCTTTTTTTCGGTTTTGTGTTTCTTTTTTCGTTATTTATTTTTTCCTTTTTCTTTTCTTTTCTGCTTCTTTCTTATTTTGTTTTTCTTTCTTTTTTGTTCAAATCTGAAAAAAATTCAAATTTCAAAAATGTTCAAAGTCAAAAAGTGTGCAAATTCGAAAACGTTCAAATTCGAAAATGGTTCAAATTCGAAATTTGTGCAAATTCGAAAATCGTTCAATTTTGAAATTTGTTCAAATTCGAAAATCGTTCAATTTCAAAATTTATTTAAATTCGAAAAATCGTTCAATTTTTGAAATTTGTTCCAATTCGAAAATTGTTCAATTCGAAATTTGTTCAAATTCGAAAATTGTTCAAATTCGAAATTTGGCAAATTCGAAAATCGTTCAATCCGAAATTTGTTCAAATTAAAAAAATCGTTCAATTTTTGAAATTTGTTCAAATTCGAAAATCGTTCAATACGAAATTTGTTCAAATTTGAAACTGTTCAGATTTAAAACAGAGAAAAAAATGAAAAAAACTTGGGCTGGCCCAACATACCTGGCCTGGGTGTGCGCTGGTCCGTCCGCACCGAATCCACAGCGAATTAGTCTCAGCGAATCGTGGGCCGGCCCAACAAAGACCTGGGGGGGTGGTCGGTGGCTGTTATACACCGATCAGGTCGGTGTAAAGCAGCTCCCGCCATCGGCCCCCCCGAAATTCTTTTGGCCGGGCCAGAGCACTGGCATTGTGGGCTGTGGGATAATGGTCCAGCACGTCGGGCTTGGAGCTCACCTGGCCTGCCCGCGCTGGTGGCGGATCCTATACACCGACCTTGTCGGTGTATACCCAACGCCGCACACCTCTATATGGGCCGGGCCTAATTAGCATTTTCGGGAATTAGACTCTTTTCGTTTCCGTTCTCTTCTTTCTTCCTTTTGTTTTTTCTGTTGGTTTTACTGTTTCTTTTTCTCCTTCAGATTCAAAAAATATTCAAATTTGAAAAATGACCAATTCGGAAATTTGAAAATTGTTCAGATTCGAAATTGGTTCTAAATAAAAATTTGTTCAAAATAGAAATTTGTTCAAATTTGAAAAATGTTCAAATTTAAAATTTGTTCAAATTTTAAAAATGTTCAAATTAAAAATTTGTTCAAATTTGAACACTATTTAAACTTAAAAATTGTTCAGATTAAAAAATTTGTTCAAATTAAAATTGTTGAAACTTAAAATTTGTTCAAACTTAAAATTTGCTCAAATTTGAAAAATGTTCAAATAAAAAAAAAGCGAAAAACTTAATAAATTTGTCAAATCATAAATGCTTGATTTTAAAATTTAAAATATTCATATTTTGATAAATTTCGATTTTCAAAAATATTCAAATTGTAAAAAATTAACAGAATGAAAGAAACAAAAAAGAAAAATATTTACCTGATGCTGTTGGGCCGGGCCCAACAACAGCCGGAGGGTGTGTGGTCCTCGCTCGCCACCGACCAGGTCAGTGTAAAGCACCTCCCAGCGCTGGTGGCCCCTAACTGGGCCTGTGACGTGTTTTTTTTTGAGGGCCAAATATAACATGCTAAATTCTATTTTTTTGCAAAAATATAACATGCTAAATTCAGAATGTCGTCTGATTGTCTTTTTGTAGTGAAGTAAATCAATGCAAAGATGTACAATGGTAAGAATGGTACTCCCTCGTCTAAATTCGACCATATCTAGATACTATTTATATATTTACATTTAGATGAACTTTTGATATGTTTTATGGGATGGAGGAAGTATGGTATTAGGTGATATATCGTACGAATCAGTCTACGGACACGAACTATGTTGAAGCCAATGGGAGAGCTCATAGACTAGCTAAAATTGTTATCGCACTTGATGTTGGTCGCCACTTGTTCAAAAAAAAAAAGTTGGTCGCCATGTGTGGCTCAGTGATCCTAGGAAGACCTTTGTATTCCCATAAACTTAATGCAATAAAGCTCATGGTGCACTTCTCTCTAAAAAATGCAAAATTAATAATTTGTTAGCTAGTCACTATTTACCATTAATAGTTTGACCCCCCCCCCCCCCCCCCCCCCACTAAAAGAATATTGATAGTTTGACACATGATTGATGGCTACCTGTTTCCCTTTCCTTTTTTAATTTTTGTTGTGACACCTGCACATTGTGAAAATGCTCAAGCGTATTTGTTTGAACTTTTACTTATATACTTGAATTTTCTTGTACATCGATTCTAAATCACTCGATTCTATCTGTCTCGCTGTGAAGTAACGTTCTTGTCCTATAACGGTTGCACTTCTATAATTGTGAACAATTGTTTTGTAATGCAGCTAAAAAATCAATTGCTTTAGAATGTGCCGTTGTTCTCATGTATTTATAACTTGCAAAATTGTTTGTTTGTTTAATCTTAGTAGTACTTACAATCTTCATTCCAAGTTAGTTACCGCAGACTTTATTTTTCTTTTCTTTTGAGCTGACCTACGCACTGAAACGCGTCTTGATACAAACTGTGTATGCAGACCGAACATAACCAAGCCACGACGAGTAATTTGAGACGCAGGGAGCAGTATATATCTAAGAAACATGTCGACCCGTGAGCAGGCGGATCTAGAGAGAAAATAATAATATTTGTACTAAATGTACTTTACAAATTAAAAGAGGCTACAGGCTAGCTCTGCCACATGCTGCTGTTGATGGTTGGAGCAGTCTCTCCATATATAATCTGCTCTCCACCTACCGAGATACTGCACGCAATAATGCAAAACGGCTATAGTAAACAAATCGCGCTATAAGTTGCAGCGCATGGCTGCATGCGGCGGGAGGGAAGACGATCGCGTGGACGGTGGCGCGCCAGGAGCCACACCCTGCGGAAATGCAATCCGAGCAACGGCGACGCGCGCGTTTTGGTTGCATCCATGTGCATCGATCTTTTTTTTTGAGAAACACGGTACAAACGCAGACGCTCACATACACGCGCATACACTTACCCCTATGAACGCATACACGCACACCCTACCCCTATGAGCATCTCCGGAAGACTGAGCCGGCGGATTGGATCTTGAAATTGACGAAGTCACCACAGACGCCTCGCTGTCGACGGGAACGTCGCCTCCCACTGAATGAATATTCCGCCTTTATGAGACACACAGATGTCAAATCTGGGATTTGAACTCTGGTGGGCTGGGGGTACAACCATCCTCCTAACCACCCAACCTGAGGTTGGTTCTCTCCATGTGCATCGATCGATCCGGCACCTACGGACATCACGTCGGCATCCCGGCCAGACCCCGGAAGGTGGAAGGGACAAAAGTAGACGGGGGTTGTGTATGGGCATTGGGCATGCATGCAGGAGCCCGTGGACGTGGGCGCGCACGAGCCGATCGGCGTCGTTGGCGCACGGGCGTGCACCGCACTGTCCGCATGCGGAGGGTCGATCGTCCCGTGGCCTGCATCCCCTGTGAGAGTTTTTTTTTTTGAACAAGGCAAGGCGTCAGAGACGCCAAATTTATATTCAGCTCATATGCAGTTCACGGCATGGATTACAACACCCTGAAATTGTATCTGTTGAACTACAGAAAGAATAGGTCAGGAAATATTCCTATGAGCTGAACTAATGCAACTGAAAATAGGAATAGACACATCTTGTCTAATTGCCTAATGAGCAGAGTCATGAACAACTCCATTTAAATCTCTCTTGATGTGATATACTGATGCACCTAGAGACTGCGTCAAGTTGATGTATCCAGCAATGTGGTTCCTAATCTCTCCCAAGGCACCTGAGAATGTGAGACTGAACGAACTGCAACAGCTTTAGCAAGGGTAGAATTATCTGTTAAGAAAGTAATATCTTGGAGCTGAAAAGTACTGGCAATTGTAGCAGCAAGAAGTAACGCTTCAGCCTCGGCTTGAAGTGCTGAAGGCATCATTGGAGCTGAAGCTTGGATTAAGACAGTTGCCTTGAAGTTGCTTTCCTGGATTTGGCAAAATATTCCAATGCCACTTGATGTTATATCCGCCCTTTCTGGAGCCTTTTTCGTTTTCCAGGTTGCGTCTGAGTATATTTTTGTTCCTGGAATCAGCAGATCACTCTTCAGCGTGTCCCCTGTGAGAGTTCATTACGGCACTTCCGTCACTCAGACGAGGGCTGCTCCGGTGCTCCCCCTAAATAAAGTTCAAGAGTTATAGTTGGTCTCCTTTTCTATGTTGGGTTCACGGAAACCCATATCCAGTCCATGTATATCCATCTGTATTGATACGGTATGTGTACGTCATGTAAGAAAAAAAAGATCACATGTCCAAGATCTTCATAGGACCTTTCTATTTCAGCACACGCATGTGACCGTAGATACGTACAAAAACAAGGTACAACACAACGCAGGCCATACGGGCTTGTACATGGCTGTACAGACAGTGAACCTACACTGAAATTACAATCGTGTCCCCGCTTACGAACATGTATGGGAAGATTTCCACCGTTGTTGTGTTTGATGTTGGAGATATGCCCAAGAGGCAATAATAAATTGGTTATTATATATCTTTGTGTTTATGATAAATGTTTATATACGATGCTATAATTGTATTAACCGAAACATTGATACATGTGTGTTATGTAAACAACAAGGAGTCCCTAGTAAGCCTCTTGTATAACTAGCTTGTTGATTAATAGATGATCATAGTTTCGTGATCATGAACATTGAATGTTATTAATAACAAGGTTATGTTATGTGAATGATGTAATGAACACACCCAATTAAGCGTAGCATAAGATCACGTCATTAAGTTCATTTGCTACAAGCTTTCGATACATAGTTACCTAGTCCTTTCGACCATGAGATCGTGTAAATCACTTATGCCGGAAGGGTACTTTGATTACATCAAATGCCACTGCGTAAATGGGTGGTTATAAAGGTGGGATTAGGTATCCGGAAAGTATGAGTTGAGGCATATGGATCAACAGTGGGATTTGTCCATCCCAATGACGGATAGATATACTCTGGGCCCTCTCGGTGGAATGTCGTTCAAATTAGTTTGCAAACATATAAATGGTTCATAAGAGACCACATACCACGGTACAAGTAAAGAGTACTTGTCAGGAGACGAGGTTGAACGAGGTATAGAGATACCGATGATCAAACCTCGGACAAGTAAAATATCGCGTGACAAAGAGAATCGGTATCGTATATAAATGGTTCATTCGATCACTAAGTCGTCGTTGAATATGTGGGAGCCATTATGGATCTCCAGATCCCGCTATTGGTTATTGGTCGGAGAGAAGTCTCAACCATGTCTGCATAGTTCGCGAACCGTAGGGTGACACACTTACGGTTTGATGTCGTTTAAGTAGATATGGAATATGGAATGGAGTTAGAAGTTTTGTTCGGAGTCTCGGATGGGATCCAGGACATCACGAGGAGTTCCGAAATGGTCCGGAGAATAAGATTCATATATAGGAAGTCATTTTACAAGTTTGAAAATGATCCGGTGCATTTATGGAAGGTTCTAGAAAAGTCTGGAAGAAATCAATATGGAAGGCGGAGTCCCGGAGGGACTCCACTAGCATGGCCGGCCAACCCTAAGGGGGAGGAGTCCCAGGTGGACTCCACCTAAGGTGGCCGGCCACCCCACCTCAAGGAAAGGTGGGAGTCCCACCTTGAGTAGGACTCCCCCCTTGAGTAGGTTTCCCACCAAAGGCAAGTTTTGGTGTTGGGGTCTTATTCGAAGACTTGGACTACAACTCTTGGGGCTTCCACCTATATAATGAGGAGCCAAGGGGAGGGGCCGGCCACACAAAAGCCTCCTAGGCCGCAGCCCCCAAGTGGCCGGCGCCCTAGCCTCCCTTCTCCCCAAACCCTAGCGCGCCTCCTCCACATATCTCTCCCGCAGCGCATAGGCGAAGCACTGCCGGAGATCTCCACCACCACCGCCACCACGCCGTCGTGCTGCCGGGATTCCGAGGAGGATCTACTACTTCCGCTGCCCACTGGAACGGGGAGGAGGACGTCGTCTTCATCAACACCGTACGTGTGACCGAGTACGGAGGTGCTGCCCGATTGTGGCACCGTCAAGATCTTCTACGCGCTTTTGCAAGCGGCAAGTGATCGACTACATCCACCCCGAGATCTAATCTCATTAAGCTTTGCGATCTTCGAGGGTTAGTCTCTTCATCTCCTCGTTGCTACCGTCTACTAGATTAGATCTTGGCTTGTGTTTTCGTTCTTGCGGTAGGAAATTTTTTTATTTTCTATGCTACGAATCCCATCAGTGGTATCAGAGCCGTGTCTATGCATAGATTGGTTGCACGAGTAGAACACAATTGTTTTGTGGGCGTTGATGCTTTGTTGTCTTTAGTTCGAGTACTTTGCATCTTTGTGGCATAGTGGGATGAGGCGGCTCGGGCTAACTTTACATGACCGCGTTCATGAGATTTGCTCCATGCTCGACATGCAACTTGTATTGCATAAGTGGCTTTGCGGGTGTCTGTCTCTCCTACTATAGTGAAGATCCAATTTACTCTTTCTATTGACAACACTTGTATCACCGTTGTGGTTCATGTTCGTAGGTAGATTGGATCTTACTCGAAAACCCTAAACCACGTAAAATATGCAAACCAAATTAGAACCGTCTAAATTGTTTTTGCAGGGTTTGGTGATGTGATATGGCCATAATGTGATGATGAATATGTATGAGATGATCATTATTGTATTGTGGCAACCGGCAGGAGCCTTATGGTTGTCTTTAAATTTCATGTTGAGTAGTATTTCAAAGAAGTTGTAATAGTTGCTACATGGGAGAACAATCATGACGACGACGCCATTGACCTTGACGCTACGCCGACGATGATGGAGATCATGCCCGTTGATGATGGAGATCATGTCCGTGCTTTGGAGATGAATATCAAAGGCGCAAAGACAAAAGGGCCATATCGTATCACATATGAATTGCATGTGATGTTAATCCTTTTATGCATCTTATTTTGCTTAGATCGCGACGGTAACATTATAAGATGATCACTCTCACTAAATATCAAGATAATAAAGTGTTCATCCTTAGTAGCATCGTTGCTAAGACTTGTCGTTTCGAAGCATCACGTGATGATCGGGTGTGATAGATTCTACATGTGCATACAACGGGTGCAAGCCAGATTTGCACACGCGGATACTAAGGTTGCCTTGACGAGCCTAGCATGTACAGACATGGTCTCGGAACACGGGATACCGAAAGGTAGAGCATGAGTCATATGATTGATATGATGAACACTTTGAGTGTTCGCCATTGAAGTTATATCTTGTCTCGTGATGATCGGACTTGGTGTGGTGGATTTGGTTCGTGTGATCACTAAAGCAATGCGAGGGATATTGTTTTGAGTGGGAGTTCACCTAGTTTTTAATTTTGTTGAATTCAAATTTGAACTCAATTTGTCATAAACTTAGTCTAAACTATTGCAAATATATGCTGTAGATCATGGCGTCCCCATCAATCAATTTTAACCAGTTCCTAGAGAAAGAAAATCTTAAAAGCAATGGTAGCAACTTCACCGACTGGTTCCGTCATGTGAGGATCTTCCTCAATGGCGGAAATCTGCAATATGTGCTTGATGCACCGCTAGGTTCCCCACCACCCCCTGCAGTATCCGAGGATGAGAAAAATGTTTACGAGACTCGGGTGACTCGCTACTCTCAAGTTCAGTGTGCCATTCTGTGCAGCCTAGAGGCAGAGCTTCAAAAGCGTTTTGAGCACCATGACCCTTGTGATATGATCAATGAGCTCAAAGTTATCTTTGAAACTCATGCGGCTGTGGAGAGCTATGAGGCCTCGAAACAGTTCTTTGGCTGTATGATGGAAGAGGACAGCTCCGTTAGTGAGCACGTGTTCGCTATGTCCGAACACGCGAAGAAACTCAGTGACTTGGGGATAATCATCCCTAACCAGCTGGGTATTCATCGTGTTCTCCAATCACTGCCACCAAGTTACAAGAACTTCGTGATGAACTACAATATGCAGAACATGAACAAGGAGTTACCTGAACTCTTCTCCATGCTAAAATCTGCTGAGATTGAGATACAGAAAGAGCACCAAGTGTTGATGGTCAACAAGACCACCAGTTTCAAGAAGCAAGGCAAACCTAAGAAGGGCAATATCAAGAAGGGCGGCAAGAACGCTGCCGCGCCTCCTGAGAAGCCTAAGGGTGGCCCTAAACCTGATACTGAGTGCTATTACTGCAATGGGAAGGGGCACTGGAAGCGTAATTGCCCCAAGTACATGGCTGATCTGAAGAGCGGCCTTGTCAAGAAGAAGAAAGGTATATCTGATATACATGTTATAGATGTTTATCTTACTGGCTCTCGTACTAGTGCCTGAGTATTTGATACTGGTTCGGTTGCTCACATTTATAA
Source organism: Lolium perenne (assembly GCF_019359855.2). Classification (NCBI taxonomy): domain Eukaryota; kingdom Viridiplantae; phylum Streptophyta; class Magnoliopsida; order Poales; family Poaceae; genus Lolium; species Lolium perenne. The sequence continues at coordinate 267,508,146 of NC_067245.2, forward strand.
CTCGAAACAGGAACTACGGAATAAACGAAGCCTATCGAGGGATGAAGTGACGATGCACGTTGGAAATGGATCCAAGGTCGATGTGATCGCTGTCGGCACGCTCCCTCTACATCTACCTTCGAGATTAGTTTTAAACCTCAATAATTGTTATTAAGTGCCTGCGTTGAGCATGAACATTATATCTGGATCTTGTTTAATGCAAGACGGTTATTCATTCAAGTCTGAGAATAATGGTTGTTCTATTTTTATGAATAATATCTTTTATGGTCATGCGCCTGAGAAGAATGGTTTATTTCTATTATGTCTCGATAGTAGTGATACACATGTTCATAACATTGATGCTAAGCGAATTAAATTGAATGATAATTCTACTTATATGTGGCACTATCGTCTTTGTCATATTGGAGTGAAACGCATGAAGAAACTCCATTCCGATGGACTACTTGAGTCACTTTGCTTTGAGTCACTTGATAGATGCGAAGCATGTCTAATGGAAAAAATGACTAAGACTCCATTCTCTGGTATTATGGAGCGAGCTACAGACTTATTGGAAATCATACATACTGATGTGTGCGGACCAATGAGTGTAGCCTCACGCGGTGGTTATCGTTATGTTCTAACCTTCACAGATGATCTGAGTAGATATGGGTATATCTATTTCATGAAACATAAATCCGAAACTTTCCAGAAGTTTAAGGAATTCCAAAGTGAAGTAGAAAATCAACGTAACAAGAAGATCAAGTTTCTGAGTTCTTATCGCGGAGGCGAATATCTGAGTTATGAGTCTGGCATGCATTTAAAGAAATGCGGAATACTTTCACAGTTGACACCGCCGGGAACACCACAGCGCAATGGTGTGTCCGAACGTCGTAATTGAACTCTCTTAGATATGGTTCGTTCTATGATGTCTCTTACTGATTTGCCGTTATCGTTTTGGGGTTATGCATTAGAGACAGCTGCATTTACTTTAAATAGGGCACCATCTAAATCCGTTGTAACGACACCGTATGAATTATGGTTTAATAAGAAACCTAAGCTGTCGTTCCTTAAAGTTTGGGGTTGCGAAGCCTATGTAAAAAAGTTACAATCGGACAAGCTAGAACCCAAAGCGGAGAAATGCGTCTTCATAGGATACCCTAAGGAAACTATTGGGTATACTTTCTATCACAAATCCGAAGGCAAAATCTTTGTTGCTAAGAACGGAACCTTTCTTGAGAAAGAGTTTCTCACTAAAGAAGTGACTGGAAGAAAAGTAGAACTCGACGAGGTTACTGAACCTTCTCTCGTTGATCAGAGTAGCACAGTACCAGAAGATGTTCCTGTGCCGCCCGCACCGATAACAGAGGAAGCTAATGATAATGATCATGAAACTTCAAACGAGGTAGCTACCGAATCTCGCAGATCGACAAGGGAACGTACCACTCCTGACTGGTATGATCCTTGTCTAAATGTCATGATTGTGGATAACAATGATGAGGATCCTGCGACGTATGAAGAAGCGATGATGAGCCCAGATTCCAACAAATGGCAAGAAACCATGAAATCCAAAATGGGATCCATGTATGATAACAAAGTGTGGACTTTGGTAGACTTACCTGATAGCCGAAAGGCTATCGAGAATAAATGGATCTTCAAGAGAAAAACAGATGCTGATGGTAATGTTACTGTCTATAAAGCTCGACTTATCGCAAAGGGTTTCCGAAAAATTCAAGGTGTTGACTACGATGAGACTTTCTCACCTGTAGCAAAGCTAAGGTCTGTGAGGATTTTGTTAGCAATAGCTGCATTTTTCGATTATGAGATTTGGCAGATGGATGTCAAAACGGCGTTCCTTAATGGTGACATTGAGGAAGAGTTGTATATGGTACAACCCAAAGGTTTTGTCGATCCTAAAAATGCTGACAAGGTGTGCAAGCTTCAGCGTTCCATTTATAGACTGAAGCAAGCATCCAGGAGTTGGAACCGACACTTTGATAAGGTGATCAAAGACTTCGGGTTTATACAGTGTCATGGAGAGGCCTGTATTTACAAGAAAGTGAGTGGGAGCTCTGTAGCATTCCTGATATTATATGTAGATGACATATTGTTGATTAGGAATGATATAGAACTATTAAGCAGTGTAAAAGGTTATTTGAATAAGTGTTTTTCAATGAAGGACCTTGGTGAAGCAGCGTATATTTTAGGCATCAAGATTTATAGAGATAGATCAAGACGCCTAATAGGGCTTTCACAGAGTACATACCTGGACAAGATTATAAAGAAGTTTAGAATGGATGAAAGTAAGAAAGGGTTCTTATCGATGTTGCCAGGTAAGGTCTTGAGTAAGACTCAAGGTCCGGCTACGGCAGAAGAAAGAGAGAGGATGAATCAGATCCCCTATGCCTCGGCAGTAGGCTCTATCATGTATGCCATGCTATGTACTAGACCGGATATAGCACATGCTGTTAGTTTGACTAGCAGATATCAAAGTGATCCAGGAATGGAACACTGGACAGTGGTCAAGAATATCCTGAAGTACTTGAAAAGAACTAAGGATATGTTTCTTTGTTATGGCGGTGACCAAGAGCTCGTTGTAACCAGTTACACCGATGCAAGTTGGAACACTGATCCTGATGACTCTAAGTCTCAGTCTGGGTACATGTTTATATTGAATGGTGCTGCAGTAAGCTGGTGCAGCTCTAAGCAGTGCACGGTGGCGAAGTCTTCAACAGAATCGAAATACATAGCGGCTTCGGAGGCTTCATCGGAAGCGGTATGGATGAAGAAGTTCATTGTTGAGCTTGGTGTAGTTCCTAGTGCATTGGACCCACTAGTCATCTATTGTGACAACATGGGTGCCATCGCCAATGCACAAGAACCAAGGTCACACAAGAAGCTGAAGCATCTCAAGCTGCGTTTTCATTCGATTCGCGAGTACATCGAAGATGGAGAAGTAAATATTTGCAAAGTACACACTGATCTGAATGTAGCATATCCGTTGACTAAAGCTCTCCCTAGGGCAAAGCATGACCAACACCAGAATGCCATGGGTGTTAGGTACCTTACAATGTAATCTAGATTATTGACTCTAGTGCAAGTGGGAGACTGTTGGAGATATGCCCAAGGGGCAATAATAAAATGGTTATTATATATCTTTGTGTTTATGATAAATGTTTATATACCATGCTATAATTGTATTAACCGAAACATTGATACATGTGTGTTATGTAAACAACAAGGAGTCCCTAGTAAGCCTCTTGTATAACTAGCTTGTTGATTAATAGATGAACATAGTTTCGTGATCATGAACATTGGATGTTATTAATAACAAGGTTATGTCATTATGTGAATGATGTAATGGACACGCCCAATTAAGCGTAGCATAAGATCACGTCATTAAGTTCATTTGCTATAAGCTTTCGATACATAGTTACCTAGTCCTTTCGACCATGAGATCATGTAAATCACTTATGTCGGAAGGGTACTTTGATTACATCAAACGCCACTGTGTAAATGGGTGGTTATAAAGGTGGGATTAGGTATCCGGAAAGTATGAGTTGAGGCATATGGATCAACAGTGGGATTTGTCCATCCCAATGACGGATAGATATACTCTGGGCCCTCTCGGTGGAATGACGTCTAATTAGTTTGCAAACATATGAATGGTTCATATGATACCACATACCACGGTACGAGTAAAGAGTACTTGTCAGGAGACGAGGTTGAACGAGGTATAGAGATACCGATGATCAAACCTCGGACAAGTAAAATATCGCGTGACAAAGGGAATCAGTATCGTATGTAAATGGTTCATTCGATCACTAAGTCATCGTTGAATATGTGGGAGCCATTATGGATCTCCAGATCCCGCTATTGGTTATTGGTCGGAGAGAAGTCTCAACCATGTCTGCATAGTTCGCGAACCGTAGGGTGACACACTTAAGGTTTGATGTCGTTTAAGTAGATATGGAATATGGAATGGAGTTCAAAGTTTTGTTCGGAGTCTCGGATGGGATCCAGGACATCACGAGGAGTTCCGGAATGGTCCGGAGAATAAGATTCATATATAGGAAGTCATTTTACAAGTTTGAAAATGATCCGGTGCATTTATGGAAGGTTCTAGAAGGTTCTAGAAAAGTCCAGAAGAAATCACTATGGAAGGCGGAGTCCCGGAGGGACTCCACTAGCATGGCCGGCCAACCCTAAGGGGGAGGAGTCCCAGGTGGACTCCACCTAAGGTGGGCGGCCACCCCACCTCAAGGAAAGGTGGGAGTCCCACCTTGAGTAGGACTCCCCCCTCGAGTAGGTTTCCCACCAAAGGGAAGTTTTGGTGTTGGGGTCTTATTCGAAGATTTGGACTACAACTCTTGGGGCTTCCACCTATATAATGAGGAGCCAAGGGGAGGGGCCGGCCACACAAAAGCCTCTTAGGCCGTAGCCCCCAAGTGGCCGGCGCCCTAGACCCCCTTCTCCCCTAACCCTAGCGCCCCTCCTCCACATATCTCTCCCGCAGCGCATAGGCGAAGCCCTGCCGGAGATCTCCACCACCACCGCCACCACGCCGTTGTGCTGCCGGGATTCCAAGGAGGATCTACTACTTCCGCTGCCCACTGGAACGGGGAGGAGGACGTCGTCTTCATCAACACCGTACGTGTGACCGAGTACGGAAGTGCTGCCCGATTGTGGCACCGTCAAGATCTTCTACGCGCTTGTGCAAGCGGCAAGTGATCGACTACATCCACCCCGAGATCTAATCTCGTTAAGCTCATCTCCTCGTTGCTACCGTCTACTAGATTAGATCTTGGCTTGTCTTTTCGTTCTTGCGGTAGGAATTTTTTTTGTTTTCTATGCTACAAATCCCATCATTTGACGCACCCAGATTTTTTCCAGGGGAGGAGCACCGGAGCAGAAGTGCACTCAGACCTGTTTCTCCACGCCGTCGTGACCTATCGTTGTCAAGGTGGTAGATGCAACACCGTTTCACCACTTGCTTCTATAGTCCATCATTTGCTAAAAACGATGCCTCAATGATGCAGAGCTGCACCCAAAGCACCGCCATCGTTCGATCCTAGGGACCAGATCTAGGGTTTCTCCCAGAGCATTACGAGTGCGAAGACGACGACTGCAATGATGGTGTCTTCGACGCGTCATGGCCTACCATGACTATAGTCCTTTCACCGACAGTCATGCCTCCCCGATTTGCAGCAACGACTAGATGTAGGATTGCGAGATCTGCCACAACCATCATATAGGCTGACCAAATCCTGTGAAAGAGGAGGCCGCCACTGCCATGCTCGTGACCGCTACCCCTAGCGTCCCCGTGTTGCGAGTGAAGCCCTGGAGAGCCTCCGTGAGCCGACACCGGAGCAGCAGCACAAAGAGGCTGCAGCCAACCGATCCTTCCAGGCCCAGATCGATCCCCCTAGCACCGCGCCGCCATCACCGGCTAGACCTCCGCCTGCGAACACCGCCGCGACCACGTCGGAAGAAGGTGGGAGCGTACGTTACCGCAGCCCACTTAGTCGACGGCAGAGAACATCTACCGCCACCGCACCACTCGGGATTTGCTCGATGATGTTTCCGGCGGTGTCTGGAAAAGAGTGAGAGTCGGGGATGTGAACAGGCGCGTCTGCACATGGAAAATGTCCCTTTAGAAAAGGTTTTCGTGTCCGTTTGTGTGGTTTTAGGTATGGGTCTTCGGATCTATACATATCTAGCTACGATTGCTGGTTTATGACACTAGTCTCTTAGGGACTTAGCATGTTGATTTTCCGTTTATGTACTACGGTAAAAAAAATCGGCTGCAGTGATGGATGAGCGAGGATGGTGGCACGCCTTCAGCCAGCGCTGTTGTTTATAGTCGTTAGGTGGTCTAAGGATCTATTTGTAATTTTTTATTACTTTAAAAAAATTATAATCGTCAACAGATCGGTCTACTTATTTTTCGAACCATGCAGGAGAACTGCATGTAATATATTAAGATGGGAGAAAAAGGCCCAAAAAAGACAAAGAATACAAAACAGAATATAGTCTTGTGAAGCTTGACCTGACCAAAAAAGGAAAAGAGAAAACACACACAACAGCCCTAGCAGCGTGACACCTACAGAATGAAACGACCTTTACTTGCTATCGACCACATCCTTGCTTCTGACTGTATCTGATCAATGAGTTGCGGAATTGGTTTATAAGCATTTTCGAACATCTGGTTGTTCCTTTCCCTCCATATCGACCAAGAGACAAGCATGATGATAGAATTCAGTTTCTTCTTGCCTGCGTTCTGCATATTTTTCAACGGTTGTTTCCACCAAGTTCTGAGGTTTTGGCTTGATATTTGAACCACTTGATCAAAACCAGCCCATTTCAACTGAGAGTTCCAAATTATGTTTACTACTGCGCAGCCAATGAATAAATGTTGAGTATCTTCCTCCGTTAAATTGCAGAAAACACATTTCTCGTTATGGGGAAGTCCTCTTTTTGCTAGCCGGTTTGCCGTCCATACCCTTTCACGTATGATCAGCCAAACCGGATTTTGCATCACAAAGGCGACCATGACCTCCAGATTTCGTTTGCGATATCACACTGAGTTGCAGTCTTATAATGAGCCATGTATACTGATTTCGATGTGAATATTCCTTTAGCGTCCCAAGTCCATGTCCACATCCTCTGCATTTTGGCTTAAATGTATGCCATTGAGTTCTTCCCATATGGCAACGACCTGAAGAAAACCTTGAATGTTAATTTGTTTCTTGATATCATCTATCCAAGCTCCATGAAGGACCGCTTCAGCAACAGTTCTTTTTGCCTTCGTTAGAGGGTTAATTGCATGATATATGTCCGAAGCAATGTCTTCTATTGATCTCCCGTTTAACCAATTATCGGACCAGAAGTAGCACCTTTGGCCGTTACCCACGACCACACTTGTCGCCGCATTGAAAATGTGTCTGTCTTGTTCTTCTATGGGACTGGCTAGCGAGCACCATGACTTCTGGTCGCCAACTCTTAGATGCCATGCCCATCGAACATGCATGGCCGTGTTCATGAACTCTAGGTTTAAGATCCCTAACCCGCCGTTAGGTTTGGGATGACAAATTGTTTTCCAATTAACCAGACAATGTCCACCATTAACAGTATCAGTTCCCTTCCAAAGGAACGTTCTGCGTATCTTATCAATTGTTTTCAGGACCCATGGAGGCGGATCAAGGGACATCAAGTGGAAAATCGCCATAGCGCTTAGCACGGATTGCACTAAGATTAATCTTCCACTTTGAGTGAGCATGTGGGTTTTCCACATGGCTAGTCTATTTCTGATCTTTTCTATTAAATCTTGGAAGTCTTCTTTTCGTGCTTTTCTGAAATGGAGAGGAAGTCCGAGATATGTTATGGGCAAGTTGACGACCTTGCAATTCAGCATCTCGCTGATTTCCTTGATCTCTTCCTCGTCACGGTATATCGGAGAGACAGAACTTCAGATTGGTCTACTTCACATGAAAAAAAGAATGAGCACAGTAGCACATGATCGTCGTGCCGGGCTGGATGCACCAGCGGTTCTGTATTGTGTGCCGACGAATTAACTCTGTTCACTTGATTCCAGTTGAATCCAAGCGTCACACTAGTATCTGATTTTCTTTGTCACATTTGTAAAACACAGACATCGTCGTAAGTAGTCACTAGGAGCAAAAGAACCAATGTTACGCCACGCCTGCAGAATTCTTTCAGCGCTTGCCTATAGCTTTCTGAAGCTCTTCGCTGACCATCCCAGGTGCCATGGCGGCAGAACCGGCTTGCTGCAGAAAAATCACCAGATTACATTAGTAAACCAATAACCATAACCATGGGCGTTATCTCTGCATGCATTTCCATTGCCAGACCTGAGCCCGTATCTTGAGAGCAAGAAGGCCGTCCGGCGTCGACGACTGGACGGAGAGCACGTCCAGGCCGAGGGTCTTCAAGGCGTCGAATACTCGTGTCATCAGCAGCTCCTTCCACGGGCACTGCACCTCCAGGAGCACCTCCTTGTCCATGACGGTGACGTTCACGACGTTGTTCGGATCATCGTCCTTGGAGAGGTGCTCCCTCTCATGGTTGCCAACACTGAGGTCCAACGCCTTCCTCTTGGATCCGACCGAGGCCTTCTTCCCGGCGACGTCATGGCGCCTCCGACCTGCTGCTTCAGCGATCGGCCGTGGCGGTGCCCTGTTGGATTCAAGCTCTTCTACCCTTTGCTCCAGCTCCTTGAGATAGGCTATCGTCTCTGCTAGGATGGATGCTTTGTCCACCTGCAACAATTACCAGTCCAGGAAAAGTATAAAAAATGATTTTTTTTTGACGAAAAGGAGTACGCCTTTGTCAAGATGGCCCATCGTACCTTGTGAATTGACGGGACCAATGACTTGAGAATGAGGAACATCTCGTTGAGCTTCTCCCGGCGCCTTCTCTCCGACATGACATGACCCTTGACGGTACTTCCCTGAGCTCTCGTCCACGCACCACCGGCCACGGCTTTCTTCAGCAACTTCTGAGACTCCCCGGCCGCCGTGGCAGCCACGTCTTGCGGCGACGTCTTCCAGGCCGTAAAGCACGATGGGCGAGAGGATTCGACGGAGCTAGTTAACGTGGCAACATCATCGGTGATCCCGCCTGCGTCCGGCGAAGACATCCCCTCGAAGGACCCGTCCATGATCCAGTTATCCTCCAGAGCGCGCAGGTCCAGCTCCTCGCACAGGCCGTAGAACTCGTCGATCTCGTTCGTGATCCGCTCGAGGTTGCCGTCGGACAGGCACTCGATCTCCCCGGAGATCGTCGCCGTCGCCTCGGCGGCGTTGTGATCGAGGTCCTCGAACACGAAGTCGGCGTCCCCGGTTTCGTCTTCTGATGGGCTGGAGCTCGGCTCCTCCACCCCCGAGCATGTCGGAAACTGTAGCTCCCAGAAAGACGTGCGGATCCGGTTCACCATGTCCGTGTCCTCCGAAACCTAGCAAATCGTTCGAACCACTTTTTCAATGCTTTGAATGGATTAATCAGCAAGTAGTACCGGCCACTTCAATTATTGGGTGAACAACTAGGAGTGATAAAAAATAACATGTGGAATGATCCGGTCTTCATGTCTTTTCAATGAACGCAAGAAAATAAGCCGTGGCCGGTGGTACTACTCCAATTGGTAGCCTAGCCTGTCTATAGAGTACTCCCTGTCTATATGATGTCCTATTTTTTCTGAAATGTTCCTCAGTCACCTATAATCAAATACCACTACTGACCAAAAAATTACACTTTTTGTACGTGTACAATTTTAGCAAAATAGTAGTACACCATTTTTAGCTTGTATGCTATACTTGGCACAAGGTTTTGGTAATTTGCAATATGTTCGGTTACCAGTGATAGTACTGCTGCACTCTGGCCTCCGATAAATTGACACACTGGAAGTAGGAGTTTGTGCAAATTGGAGAATATATAGTTAGTCAGTTTTCATCCTGAAATAGCCATTTTATTTTACCGGCAAGAATGTCCAATCGTATCATAAGCGTGTGGTAAATTCTCATGTGTGTATCCCAATTTTTGACATGGAATCACTTGGAGATGATGATAGCCAACTAGGGACATCATAAACCTGTAACCATAGCTGCCTTCCACCACCTTCTCATACGCTCTCTCCAACCCCTTATTACCGCCGATGAATGGCAGCTGTCAAATCCTAGGTGCCAGACAACAAAAATGAACGTCTAATTTATTGTTAGAAGCCTAATTTATTGTTAGGAGAGGTCCAATTAACTCAAAGAAGTCCAAGTTGTTAGAAGCCTAATTTATTGTGTAAGTCCAACAACTGTGGAATCTAGAGGCTCGAGCCACTCTCAACGACTCTTTCATCGCCTCTTCTAATATTGGAGTAGGCGACCCCCCATGCGGCCATATAGATTTAAAAATGAACGTCTTAGTGTCAAAATTTTCATGTGTACGGTGATATTCAGTATAAGTCTATAAGGCTTTGATATTGCTCTCCTAGGCATATCCCTACTCTCTAGTTGTCTCCACAACGATAACCCGGCGTACCGCTTCTGGAAGTTGAAAGAGGGGTGGATCTGTCCTACCTTTGTGGCTTTGTCTATTCCTTTTGGCGGCGTGTCTGTCTCTCGAGACTTGATGCAGGTTCGTGCATCTTTCCCATGACTTGGGTCTAATTTTGTGTTCACAGCATTTGGCGTGCATGCATTTGGGCCTTATCTCATGTGGGGGTTTGTTGGGGCTTTTATGAAATTTCTCGGCAGCCTAGTATATAGTTTGCTGGTTTCGAGAGACCATGTAGCCACATATAGTAAATATCATAACATGATTTAACTTAAGCGGTGCAACTAGTAATGAATGGCAGAATTTTATAAAAAAACGAGAGGTGAAAGTCATATGCACACCCCCAGGAACCAACCTGTTGAGCCGTCCCTAGCTCAAGCACACCGCCCATGAATGGGATGCAAGCAACTGTCTGAAAAATGTGAGCCAAGACAAGCATGGAGTTGGTTGGGGTCAGAAATCTGAACGGTGAACACGTGACATGCAGTGCCAATTATGCCGTGATGGAAGCATGAAGTGTACTGACCTGAATAGACGCAGTCTAAATTAGGCGGCAGATAGCATGGCCATGCAAAGTGGAAATCATGATATGTCAGTCAGTAGTATACATAAATATAGTTAGTGTGCAGATTTGCCAGATATTAAGGAGAGAGACAGTTTCTTGCAGTTGCAGGAAGTTAAAGAGAGAGGCTTGAAGACGTAGACACACAAACGTACCTTTGCTAAGAGCGCGCGTTGGAAGATTTTGGTGTCCGCGAAGTGAGCGTTGCAGAGCCAAATAGGTTCATTGCTCGCAAAGCTTTTGCCAGGCAACCTGACCGGACGTGTACAGCGGAGCAACAAATTAAACTCCTCAGTCTAACAACCAGACAACCAGTACAGTAAATATTATCATGATAAGATAGAAGTCTAGAGTCTAGACGAACCCTTGGCCAGGCCGGAAGGCGTAGGTCATGCAGACCGTGTAGTACCACTCGGCGTCGCCGAGATCCTCCGGCGAAAGCGAGGCGGCGGGACGTTTCGCCCGGTGGTCGCACTCGCCGGAGAGTAGCGACTCGTAGAGCTCCCTCAGCTGCTCGCTCCTCTCCAGGACGAGCTGGTCGGCGGTAAGGTCCGTCGAGTTGGTGATCTTCCTCGTCTTTATCTCGCCGTTGTAGAACCCGTCCTTCCACGTCAAAGCTCTATAAACATCGTATGAGGAAAGGAACCGGCGGATGTTCGTCACTAGCTTGGGTGACCATGAAACGATATATTATTACCCTGGGCGGCTGGTAGACACGGACCAGAATATGGCGTAAGTCCAGTTGATGCTCCTCACGGCAGCAGCGAGCTGGTTGCTGAATCGCTTCCCCGGCGATGGCAGAGTGGGCTCTTCCTGGTTCAGAGGAGCTGATAGTGCCATTTCCACCACACTATTTCCTTCCTGCACATAAGCAGAATCAGAAGGTGGAGCTAGAAGAGACAAAGCAGCAAAACAAGAAAGGTATGCATGGTTGGGTAGTATAGGAAGTATAGTATCATCTTAATTAATTTAGTTCATGATGGTGCTAAGAAACTTCTGGACAGATTTCTCAACGAGATTACAAAGTGCAATATTAGTAGTAGAGTTAGTACAAGGAAGAAAGTAAATAAGAGAGTGAAAGTAGTTAAGCTAACCAAGAATAGAAGACAGAGTTCCAACTAATTAAGGGTCCGGAGTTGAGCTTTAGTTGAGCTCTGCAGAGTGGAGACCAAGAAGCCAGGAGACCATTGGCAACAACCTTTCGTCGCGGAGGAAGATGGAGCTACTATATATGCAAATGTATAAAGAATCCAAGGCATGCTATATAGATCTTGCAGCAGATGGAGCAACGATTGCGACATAAGTACACAACAGCAAATCACTGTACGTTCAAACACTGTCACACTAACATATATTTATGGCTGCTACTTTCTCGCTTGTGTACTTGTGTAGTATGTGTTGGCTTTTTCCCAGTAATATCAATCATCCTCCGTCCGTCTCATAAAACTTGGGTGAGATTTGTTAAAATTGAAATGCGTGTAGATGTCATTCAGTACCCAGATAATCTGAATTTAGATAAATCTCAGAAAACTTTAATTAGACGGAGGGAATACAAAACTAGACGAATACAGACACATACGGAAAGCTTTAGACAAGGGCACATGCATGTCATGCCAGTTCTCTTTATTTCTCAAAAAACTCGTGGAACAGTTTGGTTACAGAACCCACACGCCCACGCACCCGATCACGCACATGATTGCTGAGCAGACTCTGACCATAAACCTAAACCTACACGGACCTGATATCCTTGCACAACTCGGACTCTAACATGGCAAGCTACCAAATGGACCTTCCTAATTGACTCCTAACACAACACGGCTTAGTACTTATAGAGTCTCACATGCATGGACTCGACTAAGAAACTAACCAGACGTGAGATGATTGGACTAACTCCAACAGTACACGCATGACTTCTTCATTTTCTCATGCTTAGCAAAAGTAAGTTATTCAACTTGAAAAACAAAGAATCTGACCTTGATTCTCAAAGAGAAAGTTCAACACATATGAAATGAACCGTTATGAAAAACAATTTCGGATCTGACCCCTTTTGCCTAACGTTCATGTGCCATTTTGGTTGACTTTTTTAATGAGTATTAGTATTGTTATTGCACAATATTTGACGGTGGGGCCAAGGGGTGCGGGGTAAGATCGAGACAGGGGTTCACTTACATGAATGATATATCAGCACATAATAACGGAGGTTTGACAACATATAGCACACATTAAGGCAAAGTCGAGCATCATTTTCAATCAATAAGTGTCAGCAAGAAGGCGAGAATTCTAGGAAGCTACGTATACCAGTGCAATGTTGTCTCAAATTCTCCTAATTTACATAACATGAGCTTAATTGTCTAGTAAATGGAGCAACTGTGAAAGGTGACTTATTCGTACAACTGGGATTTAATTAGATTCAGCTGGTATATTCTTTCCTCTCGAATAATGGAGAACAGGAATTCACAAATAAAATAAAATAATGGATAACCGTTGGAACTATAATTTTAGAGTTTTAGTTAAAAAGGAAGTACCATCAACTTTGAAAAGTGTCATTGTTCTATTTTTTTAAAGCGATTATGAAAAGACCATTTGCATAAATTCCTAGGGCCTCACTGTCCACTAAATACCAAAATTGTTAATGTCAACGTCTTTAGAATTATTGAATGAGAATGCTTTTAGCCCTCTGCATCGGCACACGCACACAACAAAGGTTTATTACATTGTCATAGGAAAGCGGAACGGAACATTGAAGACTTGAAATGCCAAGATAGATTATTTTTTCTTAAAACACTAAATACTGATTTTCTTCTACATATTGTGGATGCGATCATCACAAAAACTGGGTATACACTCATTGGTAAGCACCTTCAATCTCATTATCTTGCCACCTGAACATTGGTTAAGTAGGTAATTTGTGCAAATAAGATGACCAAGTGTAATTTATCAATTTGTCGGGAATGATGCCTTTACCTCAGCATCGGTTACATGTTGATATATGAAAAAGGGGAACAATACATAGAGATTACAGGAGGAGATCGATTGATCGAGGGGGCAACGGCAGTACAACGACATCACCATTATCAACTCGATCATGTCATGATGGGCTTGATTGCCACCTGTTGGGCTGATTGCCTCCTTGCCTATTATACCGAATTCGCCTTATATGAACATCACATTTGGTTTACAAGTTTGGCAAGCATATATATTTTTTTATTTATAAGAAAATTTTGACACTTTTAATATGTGTTTCATATTTTTGAAAGTACCCGGCAGCAAGGAGCCGGGACCTAAAGATCGAGCTACACAAAGTTTCTACGAAACCATATTCAACCACCAAGTGTTATATATTTATATGTGTGTTAAAATCTACTAATTAATACATTGACAAGCTACCTGGAAAAGACTGTTGTGGAATCATAATACTGCGTGTGGCTCTTTAGCAAATAGTTGGTCCATTTTTTATCTGCACATTTATTTGTGTATCCCACAAATAAAAATATGCAACGAAAAGTTTAAATGTAGGTAATCACTTCTATATGTGTACATAAAGAACTTCAGTATCTTCTGAGATCTCGATTTATCTTAAATGGGCTACATGTAGCCCGTGTACAATTATGCATTTTAGCATTTATTTAGTTACTAGATTAGTTCCTGTAGTGATTACCCTCTTGTGAGTGTACGAGAGGCACACCAACCAAGCAGTCAAATCTTAGAAGCTAGCCAGGTCATTGTCACTGGCCACGTCCAAATCAATGTTGAAAACAACCGATTTGTAAGCTAAGAAATAATGCCGGCGAGTCATAAAAAAATGAGTGTGGTAGGATCAGCCAATCAGAAACAGCGTAATTAACAGTCTCATAATGATGTAAACTTTCCACTTCACGATTGCTTGTTATGTATACTTTGGTTTCAACAGAAATAGTCCTTCCATCCATAGATATATATATGTCTTATATTTGTCAAGGTGTAATCATTTTATGGCATCACATCTGGAATTAAATTACACGATTAAGAAATATAGTTGTACTTTGTGTACTCATTTTCCTACTGTGATGCTATTTGACATTAATACTTTTGTCACTACTCCTTTCGTTTATAATTGTTGTTGTGGTTCAAAGCATAGTTTAAAAAACTGGACCGGTCAGTGAACTGGTGAGGCGACTAGTTCACTGGTTCCCTGGTCAGACCATCAGTTCATCTGGTTGGATGGTGACAAAAACCCATTATTTTTAGTTAAAATTTAAGCGAACTTCGGAACAAAATGACCATAAAATTCATATACAGAGTATATTTCAATATGCAATTAAAAAAACATTGTGAGTCCAAGTGGTATTGGGTGTTAAGTGGTGTTATTGCTCCCTAGCTGAAGGTATAGAGTTTGATTCCTCTTACTTGTTTTTTGCTATTTGGACCGATGCTTCCTAAAAAATCTATGATGCCGTTGGTTCAGGTTTTTTCTGGTCAAACTACTGAACCGATTTGGTTTTTAAAACTATGGTTCAAAGTACACGTAACGGAGAAAGTAACATTTTTTGCTCGGTCTCTGTGCCTCGTGCATGCTATGTGGTGTTAGTTCACATAATATATATTGCTAGCCTCTTGCTTTTGTAGTTTAGTGACCGTGATCAAAAGGACATTGGCAAGTTGGTGTGTGCCTACGACATATAGCTATGTCGACACATGCAAGTTGAGGAGCATAAGCTGAACAACAAGATAAAAGACAAAAACAAAATTGAATGGACGCTATGTACAACGTACGACGGCTTATCTGGACAATATCTCGACCGGTTTCTCGATCTCTAGTGGTATTGGTTTTGTTATACGTGGTGGTATTCACGACGAGAACGTTACGAACTTGTCATTTGTATTTAGACTCGCATGCCATGATACTACATGCCAACCATCTAATATACTCATAACCAACCTTACATATATCTTTACCATTAAACTGAGATTGGTGATGGCCGTAGGTAAATAAACCAGGATTTTGTTCTTACGTCAAATAAACCAGCGATGAAGGATTGGCGTTCATCCGCGCTTTGTTTAGTACATTTAGAAAACCGCTTAGTATATGCAAATAAATCGGGCGTATGCAAAGAAAACTGGACATGATGGGCCTTCTTATGGATCGAATGAGCTTCGCATGTCAACTAACCCCGCGCTCCTAACAGCTTTATCATTAGTGAGGTGGTACTAAAGTGTTCGATTTCAATACAACATCCTAATTAAGTGTTGCGGTCAGAAACCCACCGGCGAGCAGCGACGGGCAACACAGTAGAGCCGGGAACAACTTAGGGCTGCGGCTGGTCCTGGTCCCTCCGAGCGACAGCCCGCAAAGCCTCCGGCACGCACGTCCGATGCTGGTGCAAGGGCGTGCCACCTGACCTATACCTGGTCAGGAAGGTGATGGAGATGCCTCGCTTAGTTTCCTGCATGGCATACACGTAAACATTAAATACGAGCCTCGATCGGCTCTCAGGTTGTCCTGTGAATCGGCTCAAGGAGCCGATCCACCCATGATTCGTACGAGGTGCACAAATATATGGTGGTCCTGCTTGATCAAGATAAAGCTAAAACGATCTACGACGATTTAGGGTTTTCACCGCATAATCGGATCATCCTACTCACGATTGGGCCTCGCGGCCACGCACGGTGATCGTAAGCCGATCCTAGATAGGGCCTAAAAACCAACACGAGGTTGATCCTCGGAACATCCTGTCTAGGACTAGCAAACGACACCCTACGCGCCGCTGGATCCTCCAACCCTTTGTAAGGCCTAACTATTGCAGATATTAAACTAATCCTTGAAGAACAAGGAGCAACCGTAACGGATCGGATCTACTAAATAATGATCAAGCGGGGTGCCGCCCCTACACCTAAGATAGGTGTAAGGGCGGCTAGATGTGTAAGGGTCGCACGACGATAGCATATGATACGAAGAACTATGCTAACCCTAACACATCTAAGATAACTACGTTGCTCGCCATCAAAAAGGTTTCAGTACGAGCAACGCATGAACAACGAAATAAGCTTGTGCTGCCTAGATCGTAAGATGCGATCTAGGCAGCATGATGCTTACCGGAAGAAACCCTCGAGACGAAGGAGTTGGCGATGCGCCGAGATTGATTTGGGGTGAACGTTGGTTGTTGTTTATTTCATAAACCCTAGATACATATTTATAGTCCGTAGACTTTCTAACGTGGGAATAATCCCAACCGTGCACGAGGCAAACGACACGTAATCTACTATGTTACAGATACAAGGGCAAACTAGCCCAAACTTTGCATATAAGGCCGATTCACGTATTTCTTCCGTATACAATCTTCAAGCCCATCTTGATCGCGGCCCACCTCTGACTTGGTCAAATTCTGGTGATAACACATGCCCCCCTGGTTTTGGAATTGATAATTCCAAAATCACTCTGCTTTTTCTTCGCCGGGTCATGTCATGGCAGAGCAGAACCGTTGCAGTATCCTTCATCATGATGCCTTGTCTTCTCAACTTCTCTGCAAAATTTGATAGCCTTAGCATCACTCCCTCGGAAACTGCAATGGCATTAAATCTCCACTAGGCTCCTTTTTTATTTAAATGTGCCGATTGATTAGCCCTCTTCATCCCCTTCCTCTGTTCTAGCTATCGGCACCGAAAAAACCTCTTTCTCTGTAGCCATGTCTTCTTCTTCCTTCGTCTCCTCCGGCCTCTCTTTCCAATCTTCTTCCTCGAGTGAGCCGATGTCAGAGCCCGAGTGGGACCTCGACTTCTTGTCAGATGGCGACATGCCCCTGACTGATGGGGAGGACGACCTCCAGTTCCTCATTGAAGGGGAACTGGAGAGCGAGAGCGAGGATGACCTCCACTCATGGAGGAACCCTACTTCCTCCGATAAGGAGGAGAAAGAGGAAAACGAGGAGGAAGAGGAAGAAGAGGAGGAAGGCGACTCCTCCTCCTCCGCCGGGTACCCGCCGGCAAAGCGCTTCCGTGCTTGGGCGGATAGTGAAGATGACGATGATGATGAAGAGGAAGAAGCTCCGGCCGAAGGCTGGGGCAGCGGTGACGAGGAGTGCTCCGGAAGCAGCGCCGGCAGCAGCTACGACGCCGACGACGAGGGCAGCGAGGATTAGTAGAATAGGATCAGTAGTATGCGAGCAATCGGCTCTTCTTTTGTTCCCCTTTTCTTTGAGCAATCGGCTCTTCATTGTAAAAAACCCTCCTTTCGTTAATGAAGAAGTATTTCCCGTCAACTTTTTGCCGATAGTCAAAGTCAAATGATGGCGTGTAACTCACACGTTCGTTGGGAACCCCAAGAGGAAGGTATGATGCGCACAGCAGCAAGTTTTCCCTCAGAAAGAAACCAAGGTTTATCGAACCAGTAGGAGTCAAGAAGCACGTTGAAGGTTGATGGCGGCGGGATGTAGTGCGGCGCAACACCAGGGATTCCGGCGCCAACGTGGAACCTGCACAACACAACCAAAGTACTTTGCCCCAACGAAACAGTGAGGTTGTCAATCTCACCGGCTTGCTGTAACAAAGGATTAACCGTATTGTGTGGAAGATGATTGTTTGCAGAAAACAGTAAAACAATATTGCAGTAGATTGTATTTCAGTAAAGAGAATTGGACCGGGGTCCACAGTTCACTAGAGGTGTCTCTCCCATAAGATAAACAGCATGTTGGGTGAACAAATTACAGTTGGGCAATTGACAAATAAAGAGAGCATGACCATGCACATACATATCATGATGATTATAGTGAGATTTAATTGGGCATTACGACAAAGTACATAGACCGCCATCCAACTGCATCTATGCCTAAAAAGTCCACCTTCAGGTTATCATCCGAACCCCCTCCAGTATTAAGTTGCAAAGTAACAGACAATTGCATTAAGTATGGTGCGTAATGTAATCAACAACTACATCCTTAGACATAGCATCAATGTTTTATCCCTAGTGGCAACAGCACAACACAACCTTAGAACTTTCTCACATCGTCCTGTGTGTCAATGCGGGCATGAACCCACTATCGAGCATAAGTACTCCCTCTTGGAGTTACAAGCATCTACTTGGCCAGAGCATCTACTAGTAACGGAAAGCATGCAAGATCATAAATAACACGTAGATATAACTTTGATAATCAACATAACAAGTATTCTCTATTCATTGGATCCCAACAAACGCAACATATAGAATTACATATAGATGATCTTGATCATGATAGGCAGCTCACAAGATTCGACAATGATAGCACAATGGGGAGAAGACAACCATCTAGCTACTGCTATGGACCCATAGTCGAGGGGTAGACTACTCACACATCACACCGGAGGCGACCATGGCGGCGTAGAGTCCTCCGGGAGATGAATCCCCTCTCCGGCAGGGTGCCGGAGGCGATCTCCTGGATCCCCCGAGATGGGATCGGCGTTGGCGGCGTCTCTGGAAGGTTTTCCGTATCGTGGCTCTCGGTACTGGGGGTTTCGTCACGGAGGCTTTAAGTAGGCGGAAGGGTAGGTCAAGAGGCGGCGCGAGGGGCCCAGACCATAGGGCCGCGCGGCCAGGGCAGGGGCCGCGCCGCCCTATGCTCTGGCTGCCTCGTGGCCCCTCTTCGTTTCGTCTTCGGACTTCTGGAAGCTTCGTGGAAAAATAGGCCCCTGGGCGTTGATTTCGTCCAATTCCGAGAATATTTCCTTACTAGGATTTCTGAAACCAAAAACAGCAGAAAACAGCAAGAATCGGCACTTCGGCATCTTGTTAATAGGTTAGTTCCAGAAAATGCACGAATATGACATAAAGTGTGCATAAAACATGTAGATAACATCAATAATGTGGCATGGAACATAAGAAATTATCGATACGTCGGAGACGTATCAGCATCCCCAAGCTTAGTTCTTCTCGTCCCGAGCAGGTAAAACGATAACACAGATAGTTTCTGGAGTGACATGCCATCATAACCTTGATCATACTATTTATAAAGCATATGTAGTGAATGCAGCGATCAAAACAATGTATATGACATGAGTAAACAAGTGAATCATAAAGCAAAGACTTTTCATGAATAGCACTTCAAGACAAGCATCAATAAGTCTTGCATAAGAGTTAACTCATAAAGCAATAATTCAAAGTAAAGGTATTGAAGCAACACAAAAGAAGATTAAGTTTCAGCGGTTGCTTTCAACTTGTAACATGTATATCTCATGGATATTGTCAACATAGAGTAATATAATAAGTGCAATAAGCAAGTATGTAGGAATCAATGCACAGTTCACACAAGTGTTTGCTTCTTGAGGTGGAGAGAAATAGGTGAACTGACTCAACATTGAAAGTAAAAGAATGGTCCTCCATAGAGGAAAAGCATCGATTGCTATATTTGTGCTAGAGCTTTGATTTTGAAAACATGAAACAATTTTGTCAACGGTAGTAATAAAGCATATGCATCATGTAAATTATATCTTATAAGTTGCAAGCCTCATGCATAGTGTACTAATAGTGCCCGCACCTTGTCCTAATTAGCTTGGACTACCGGATCATCACAATGCACTGTTTTAACCAAGTGTCACAAAGGGGTACCTCTATGCCGCCTGTACAAAGGTCTAAGGAGAAAGCTCGCATTGGATTTCTCGCTATTGATTATTCTTCAACTTAGACATCCATACCGGGACAACATAGACAACAGATAATGGACTCCTCTTTTATGCATAAGCATGTAACAACAATTAATAATTTTCTCATTTGAGATTGAGGATATATGTCCAAAACTGAAACTTCCACCATGGATCATGGCTTTAGTTAGCGGCCCAATGTTCTTCTCTAACAATATGCATGCTTAACCATAAGGTGGTAGATCTCTCTCACTTCAGACAAGACGGACATGCATAGCAACTCACATGAAATTCAACAATGAATAGTTGATGGCGTCCCTAGTGAACATGGTTATCGCACAACAAGCAACTTAATAAGAGATAAAGTGCATAATTACATATTCAATACCACAATAGTTTTTAAGCTATTTGTCCCATGAGCTATATATTACAAAGGTGAATGATGGAATTTTAAAGGTAGCACTCAAGCAATTTACTTTGGAATGGCGGAAAATACCATGTAGTAGGTAGGTATGGTGGACACAAATGGCATAGTGGTTGGCTCAAGTATTTTGGATGCATGAGAAGTATTCCCTCTCGATACAAGGTTTAGGCTAGCAAGGCTTATTTGAAACAAACACAAGGATGAACCGGTGCAGCAAAACTCACATAAAAGACATATTGAAAACATTATAAGAATCTACACCGTCTTCCTTGTTGTTCAAACTCAATACTAGAAATTATCTAGACCTTAGAGAAACCAAATATGCAAACCAAATTTTAGCATGCTCTATGTATTTCTTCATTAATGGGTGCAAAGTATATGATGCAAGAGCTTAATCATGAGCACAACAATTGCCAAGTATCACATTACCCAAGACATTAATAGCAATTACTACATGTATCATTTTCCAATTCCAACCATATAACAATTTAACGAAGGAGAAACTTCGCCATGAATACTATGAGTAGAAACCAAGGACATACTTGTCCATATGCTACAGCGGAGCGTGTCTCTCTCCCATAAAGTGAATGCTAGGATCCATTTTATTCAAACAAAACAAAAACAAAAATAAACCGACGCTCCAAGCAAAGCACATAAGATGTGATGGAATAAAAATATAGTTTCAGGGGAGGAACCTGATAATGTTGTCGATGAAGAAGGGGATGCCTTGGGCATCCCCAAGCTTAGACGCTTGAGTCTTCTTAGAATATGCAGGGGTGAACCACCGGGGCATCCCCAAGCTTAGAGCTTTCACTCTCCTTGATCATGTTGCATCATACTCCTCTCTTGATCCTTGAAAACTTCCTCCACACCAAACTCGAAACAACTCATTAGAGGGTTAGTGCACAATAAAAATTAACATATTCAGAGGTGACACAATCATTCTTAACACTTCTGGACATTGCATAATGCTACTGGACATTAGTGGATCAAAGAAATTCATCCAACATAGCAAAAGAGGCAATGCGAAATAAAAGGCAGAATCTGTCAAAACAGAACAGTTCGTAATGACGAATTTTAAAATGGCACCAGACTTGCTCAAATGAAAATGCCCAAATTGAATGAAAGTTGCGTACATATCTGAGGATCATGCACGTAAATTGGCTTAATTTTCTGAGCTACCTACAGGGAGGTGGACCCAGATTCTTGACAGCAAAGAAATCTGGAACTGTGCAGTAATCCAAATCTAGTACTTACTTTTCTATCAACGGCTTAACTTGGCACAACAAAACACAAAACTAAGATAAGGAGAGGTTGCTACAGTAGTAAACAACTTCTAAGACACAAAATAAAAACAAAGTACTGTAGGTAAAAACATGGGTTGTCTCCCATAAGCGCTTTTCTTTAACGCCTTTCAGCTAGGCGCAGAAAGTGTGTATCAAGTATTATCAAGAGACGAAGTGTCAACATCATAATTTGTTCTCATAATAGAATCAAAAGGTAACTTCATTCTCTTTCTAGGGAAGTGTTCCATACCTTTCTTGAGAGGAAATTGATATTTTATATTACCTTCCTTCATATCAATGATAGCACCAACAGTTCGAAAAAAAGGTCTTCCCAATATAATGGGACAAGATGCATTGCATTCAATATCCAAGACAACAAAATCAACGGGGACAAGGTTATTGTTAACGGTAATGCGAACATTATCAACTTTCCCCAAAGGTTTCTTTGTAGAATGATCAGCAAGATTAACATCCAAATAACAATTTTTCAGCGGTGGCAAGTCAAGCATATCATAAATTTTCTTAGGCATAACAGAAATACTTGCACCAAGATCACATAAAGCATTACAATCAAAATCTTTAACCTTCATCTTAATGATGGGCTCCCAACCATCCTCTAGCTTTTTAGGAATAGAGGCTTCGCGCTCTAGTTTCTCTTCTCTAGCTTTTATGAGAGCATTTGTAATATGATGCGTGAAAGCCAAATTTATAGCACTAGCATTAGGACTTTTAGCAAGTTTTTGCAAGAACTTTATAACTTCAGAGATGTGGCAATCATCAAAATTCAAACCATTATAATCTAAAGCAATGGGATCATCATCCCCAATGTTGGAAAAAATTTCATGCCTTTATAACGATTTAATGATTTTAGCGATTTCAGGCAGTGTCTCGCTCTTTGCATTAGAAGTGGAAACATTGCTAACACCAATTCTTTTATTAGTATTAGTAGGAGGTGCAGCAACATGTGTAGCATTAGCATTACTAGTGGTGGTAATAGTCCAAACTTTAGCTATATTCTTCTCTTTAGCTAGTTTTTCATTTTCTTCTCTATCCCACCTAGCACGCAATTCAGCCATTAATCTTATATTCTCATTAATTCTAACTTGGATGGCATTTGCTGTAGTAACAATTTTATTATGATGATTCTCATTAGGCAAAACCTTTGATTTCAAAAGATCAACATCAGCAGCAAGACTATCGACTTTAGAAGCAAGTATATCAATTTTCCCAAGCTTTTCTTCAACAGATTTGTTAAAAGCAGTTTGTGTACTAATAAATTCCTTAAGCATGGCTTCAAGTCCAGGGGGTGAACTCCTATTATTATTGTAAGAATTTCCATAAGAATTACCATAGCCGTTGCCATTATTATAAGGATATGGCCTATAGTTGTTACTAGAATTGTTCCGGTAAGCATTGTTGTTGAAATTATTATTTTTAATGAAGTTCACATCAACATGTTCTTCTTGTGCAACCAATGAAGCTAATGGAACATTATTAGGATCAATATTAGTCCTATCATTCACAAGCATAGACATAATAGCATCAATCTTATCACTCAAGGAAGAGGTTTCTTCGACAGAATTTACCTTCTTACCTTGTGGAGCTCTTTCCGTGTGCCATTCAGAGTAGTTGATCATCATATTGTCAAGAAGCTTTGTTGCTTCACCAAGAGTGATGGACATAAAGGTACCTCCTGAAGGAGATATGCCCTAGAGGCAATAATAAAGTGGTTATTATTTATATCTTTATGTTTATGATAAATGTTTATATATCATGCTATAATTGTATTAACCGAAACATTAGTACATGTGTGATATGTAGACAACAAGAAGTCCCTAGTATGCCTCTTAAACTAGCTTGTTGATTAATGGATGATTAGTTTCATAATCATGAACATTGGATGTTATTAATAACAAGGTTATATCATTATATGAATGATGTAATGGACACACCCAATTAAGCGTAGCATAAGATCTCGTCATTAAGTTATTTGCTATAAGCTTTCGATACATAGTTACCTAGTCCTTATGACCATGAGATCATGTAAATCACTTATACCGGAAAGGTACTTTGATTACACCAAACACCACTGCGTAAATGGGTGGCTATAAAGGTGGGATTAAGTATCCAGAAAGTAAGAGTTGAGGCATATGGATCAACAGTGGGATTTGTCCATCCCGATGACGGATAGATATACTCTGGGCCCTCTCGGTGGAATGTCGTCTAATGTCTTGCAAGCATATGAATGAGTTCATAAGAGACCACATACCACGGTACGAGTAAAGAGTACTTGTCAGGAGACGAGGTTGAACAAGGTATAGAGTGATACCGAAGATCAAACCTCGGACAAGTAAAATATCGCGTGACAAAGGGAATTGGTATTGTATGTGAATGGTTCATTCGATCACTAAAGTCATCGTTGAATATGTGGGAGCCATTATGGATCTCCAGATCCCGCTATTGGTTATTGGTCGGAGTGAGTACTCAACCATGTCCGCATAGTTCACGAACCGTAGGGTGACACACTTAAAGTTGGATGTTGAAATGGTAGTACTTGAATATGGAATGGAGTTCGAATATTTGTTCGGAGTCCCGGATGAGATCCCGGACATCACGAGGAGTTAGGAATGGTGGGAGAATAAGATTCATATATAGGATGTCATTTTATGTGAAATAAAATGTCGCGGAAGGTTCTATGGAAGGTTCTAGAAGGTTCTAGAAAAGTCCGGAAGAAACCACCAGGGAAGGTGGAGTCCACATGGGACTCCACCACCATGGCCGGCCAGCCCTAGATGGGGTGGAGTCCCAAGTGGACTCCACCATAGGGGGCCGGCCACCCCCCACATGGGAGGTGGGAATCCCACCTTTGGGTGGGAGTCCTAGTTGGGCTAGGTTTCCCCCTCCTATGGAAGGTTTTGGTTTCGGGTCTTATTCGAAGACTTGGACACCAACACTTGGGATCCACCTATATAATGAGGGGCCAAGGGAGGGGGCCGGCCACCCCAAGACCATAAGCTGGCCGCCCCCCTTGAGTGGCCGGCCACCCCCTCCCAAACCCTAGCTTTGCTCCTCCACTCCATATTGCCCGCGTAGCTTAGCGAAGCTCCGCCGGACTTCTACACCGCCACCGACACCACGCCGTCGTGCTTTCGGATTCAAGAGGAGCTACTACTTCCGCTGCCCGCTGGAACGGGGAGGTGGACGTCGTCTTCATCAACAACCGAACGTGTGACCGAGTACGGAGGTGCTGCCCGTTCGTGGCGCCGGAACCGATCGTGATCAAGATCTTCTACGCGCTTTTGCAAGCGGCAAGTGATCGTCTACCGCAGCAACAAGAGCCTCCTCTTGTAGGCTTTGGAATCTCTTCAAGGGTGAGACTCGATACCCTCTCGTTGCTACCGTCTTCTAGATTGCATCTTGGCTTGGATTGCGTGTTCGCGGTAGGAAATTTTTTGTTTTCTATGCAACGTTATCCTACAGTGGTATCAGAGCCATGTCTATGCATAGATGGTTGCACGAGTAGAACACAATGGTTTTGTGGGCGTTGATGCTCTTGTTATCTTTAGTTTGAGTACTTTGCATCTTTGTGGCATAGTGGGATGAAGCGGCTCGGACTAACTTTACATGACCGCGTTCATGAGACTTGTTCCTCGTTCGACATGCAACTTGTATTGCATAAGAGGCTTTGCGGGTGTCTGTCTCTCCTACTATAGTGAAGATTCAATTTACTCTTCTATTGAAAACATTAGTATCAACGTTGTGGTTCATGTTCGTAGGTAGATTAGATCTCTCTCGAAAACCCTAAACCACGTAAAATATGCAAACCAAATTAGAGACGTCTAACTTGTTTTTGCAGGGTTTGGTGATGTGATATGGCCATGATATGATGATGAATATGTATGAGATGATCATTATTGTATTGTGGCAACCGGCAGGAGCCTTATGGTTGTCTTTAATTTTCATGTTGAGTAGTATTTCAAAGTAGTTGTAATAGTTGCTACATGAGGTGAACAACCATGAAGACGGCGTCATGAACCTTGACGCTACGCCGACGATGATGGAGATCATGCCCGTTGATGATGGAGATCATGTCCATGCTTTGGAGATGAAGATCGAAGGCGCAAAGATAAAAGGGCCATATCATATCACATATGAACTGCATGTGATGTTAATCCTTTATGCATCTTATTTTGCTTAGATCGCGACGGTAGCATTATAAGATGATCCCTCACATTAATATCAAGATAATAAAGTGTTCTCCCCTCGTATGCACCATTGTAATAGTTCGTCGTTTCGAAGCATCTCGTGATGATCGGATGTGATAGATTCAATGATTCACATACAACGGGTGTAAGCCATGTTGCACACGCGGAATACTTGGGTTTGCTTGACGAGCCTAGCATGTACAGACATGGCCTCGGGACAACGGAAACCGAAAGGTTGAACACGAGTCATATGGATGATATGATCAACATGTTGATGTTCACCATTGAAGCTACATCATCTCACGTGATGATCGGTTTTTGGTGTAGTGAATTTGGATCGTGTACCACTTAACAACTATGAGGGATGTTGTATTAAGTGGGAGTTCATTAGTAATTAGATTAAACCATGAACTAATTATCTTAAACATAGTCTGAGTAGTATTTTGAATTAATTTTGTAGTATTGGCATCCGTTTACTACTATGCGCTAGTCTTGTAATTGAGATAGAAATACTATTAAAATTTGACAAGAAACTTTACGGTTTGGTACCGTATTGTTAAAGAATCAAGAATTAATTAAGTCCTATTGCAAACTTTTAGTAAACCTCACATTGTTGATTCAAAGAGCTATGGTTTCAATTAGTACCTAAAGTTATCTTGTCTCCGTGAAACTTGAAGTTCAAATCTGTTTGAAAAGTAAGGAGCTGAAAATTTAGTTTTCAGAAATAATCAAGGTATGAGATATATGTGATATCTAAGACCTTATTGCAAGATGATAGAATATAATTTGGTGAGACTACATGAACTCATAAGTTTTATGGGAATGTACGAAGGTTGAAAGGCATGGCGTCACAATCCTCCAACTATTGGGGCACTACGGATATTCGCACATCCATGAAGTGACCATCCTTAATATGCACCGTTACTAAAACTCGTCGTTTCGAAGCATCACGTGATGATCGGGTGTGATAGATTCTACGTGTGCATACAACGGGTGCAAGCTAGATTTGCACATGCAAATACCAAGGTTAAAACTTTACGAGCCTAGCATGTACAGACATGGTCTCGGAAAGTCGTCATGATATGATGGATAAAATTATGAGTGAAATTGTTCATCATATTACAAAGTTACTAATAAGTGAAATCTGGAACACTTGTCATATGATGATCAACTTCAAAGTAAGAATCTCAAGGTTATTGGTATTTGACCAACAAACCTAGAAGTTAATGATGTTGAAGTGTTTTTCTGAATAATGAGGAAAGCTAAAAGAGAAAGCGCAAAAGATATTTTGGCAAAAGAAAAGAGAAGACTAGAAAGTCTAGCTCAAGTGTATATAAATGATATACATGTTATGGTTGTATTCCTAGTTAACTCACACTATGAAATTCTTGGGTATTAGTACTATATTGGTTGGTATGAAGTGTCATACAAAACAATGCAATACAAGAATACAATGGCCTAAGTGACTGACAAGGAATATGATAGGAATGCACGTCAGGAACAAAAATAAAGTGTTATTATGTTCGTCATTGGCATTCTATCTAGCCCTTAGAATTTATAATAAAGAGCTTAATAAATTGTTATTTTGCTCTGGTCAAATAAAAACAATGAGTTGTTTAAATTATGACATTACTCCATGTACGATGGATAAGTTATTATAAATCTTAATGGTGAAACACACATACATAACACTGACGCTAAAATGCCATAAGGCAAATGATTTGAATTCCACTTATTTGTGGAACCGCCATTTAGGTCATGTTAGAAAGGAATGCATAAAGGAACTCCATGCAAATGGATTTTTGGAGTCATTTGATTTTTGAATCATTTGGCGCTTGCAAATCTTTTCTAAAGAGAGTGATTAAAATACCGTTCATAGGCCAAAAGTTGAACGGGCAACTAACTTAGTGAAAAATACATGATGATGTATGTGGTTCACTGGGCATAGTTGTGTGCGGGAGATTCTTCTACTTCATGAAAACTTTCAAAACAATGAATTGAGTATATATGTGGATATATTCAATAAGGAAAAGTTTGAAACATTTTGAATGGATTCAAATAAATTTCAGCATGAAGTGGAAATCATCGTAATAGAAAAGTCAAATATCTATGATTGGATCATGGTGGAAATATTTGAGTTACGAGTTTTAGCGAACATCTAAGAGAGTTATGAAATTGTTCTACAACTCACGTTTCTTGGAGTATCATAGTGATGATGAAGTATCCGAGAGATGTATCCAAACCTTGTTGGATTAATGATGAGATAAAATATTATGACGCCATTATATTTTTGTGGATTATGCTTTAGTGACTACCACTTTTACACTGAATAGAGCATCATCATGATCCGATGAAATGACATCATACAAGTTATGACATGGGTATAAACCCTAATAGTCTTTTCTTTAAATTTTGGTATGCATAGCATAAGTAAATAAGTTTACAACCAAAATCGGATGAATGTCTTTGTTGGTTATCCCAGAGAATTGATTGGGAATTCTTCCCACTATGTAGACAAAGACAAAAGTGTTTGTCAATGTTTCTTATTTCCAAGAAATTGTTTCTAGTGAAGTATTTGAGTGGGAGGACAATATAATTTGATAAGGTTTATGAACCTGAGCATAATGATCAGTGTAGCGCAGCATCGGAAATTGATTCCGGAAGCGACCACGACGATCATGGCTCCCATGACTACAAAGTGTTTTAGCCATGGAAATCGAAGTACATATTGAACCTTGTAGGTATGGTTTACTTTGTGATCAAATAAATGATTTGTGGACAAAGGATTGATTATGAACAATGATAAACCAACTACAAACAAAGAAGCTATGATGGGCCCTGACTCCGTTAAAATGGCTATACGCCATGAAATCCAAGATAGATGAATACTTTTTGAAAGTAAATGGATCTATAAAATTGATGGACTTGGATGAAATATCCTTGAAGAAGCTTGACTTGTCGAAAAGTTGTTTACGACAAAGTTCAAATAGTTGACTACAACAAGATTAGATCTTCCGTAGCAATGCTTATAGTCTGTGTGGATTATTCTAGTAATCACTACATATTTCTTTTATGAGATATGTTAGTAGGATGGCAAAATACATTACTTATCAGAAGTGTGTATTAAAGGTGTATACAAGATCCAACCAAGAGTTTTGCTGGTCCGTGGAATACTAGATAAGTATACGAACTTCAATTGGATGAAGTAAGTATCACGGAGTTAGAATCTTCACCAGATGAAATAGTCAAAGAGTTTTTGATTTCATTAAAGCGATGAAGAGGCTTGCATTTGCAAGAAATTAAGTGGGAGCGCTAAGACATATTTATAATACTTTATGTAGGTGACATATAGTTGGTTATAAATGATGTAATTATATACTTGATTAAAAGGTTTCATTGAGAAATTAATTTCAATGAAAGGATATGGACTGAAACATATCTAGTGTCAAGATCTATGAAGATAGATTGAAACACATAATAAGTTTAAGTCAAAGTACATAGAATGGATATTGAAGTAGTTCAATATAGAAATATTAAGAAAATGTTCTTGTCATGTGAAGGATTAACAAGACTTGAGTGTGTCTGACACTCGATGAGTAAAAACACATGAGTGATTTTAGATCACGAATAATATGTACACAATCAGATATCATGTGCTATAAAGTGTTATGAGCATATACCAGAATGATTCATATGATGATCATTGGACAACAGTAAGAATATCCTTGAGTACTTTAGAAGAACTAAGGATATATATATATATATATATTTGTATGAAGAAATGACAAACAAATCGCTGTAAGATGTTACACCGATATTGGTTTTGTCACATATAAAATATAATTTCAATCTCAAATTAGACTAAGTATTGTTTTAAAAGTAGCACAATGAGCTAGAAGTTGTCTATGCTAGATTTAGAAGAGTTCTAAATATTGTGACGGAATCTACAAAAGAAGGCAGAGTATGTCATTGTTTTGACAATGACAAAGGATGTTAAGTCAAGAGGTTCTTTGAGAACTTGGTGTATTTCCGACAGAGTCAGAACTTTGAAGCTATATTGTGTGTGACAATATAAGTGACATATTTCAGACAGCGGAATTAAGGTTCCACCAGAAGATCAAACATATATAATGCCAACTCATTTGGAAATGAGTGATGCGTTGAGACGCAAATGAATACATACGTTTCTGAGCGTGTCAGATCCGATGACTAAAAACCTCTCCCGTGAGCAATACATGATAAAGCACCAGAAGGCCAAGGTGTTATATCTTTACAAATGTAAACTAGATTATTGACTCTAGTGCAAGTGGGAGACTGAAGGAGATATGCCCTAGAGGCAATAATAAAGTGGTTATTATTTATATCTTTATGTTTATGATAAATGTTTATATATCATGCTATAATTGTATTAACCGAAACATTAGTACATGTGTGATATGTAGACAACAAGAAGTCCCTAGTATGCCTCTTAAACTAGCTTGTTGATTAATGGATGATTAGTTTCATAATCATGAACATTGGATGTTATTAATAACAAGGTTATATCATTATATGAATGATGTAATGGACACACCCAATTAAGCGTAGCATAAGATCTCGTCATTAAGTTATTTGCTATAAGCTTTCGATACATAGTTACCTAGTCCTTATGACCATGAGATCATGTAAATCACTTATACCGGAAAGGTACTTTGATTACACCAAACACCACTGCGTAAATGGGTGGCTATAAAGGTGGGATTAAGTATCCAGAAAGTATGAGTTGAGGCATATGGATCAACAGTGGGATTTGTCCATCCCGATGACGGATAGATATACTCTGGGCCCTCTCGGTGGAATGTCGTCTAATGTCTTGCAAGCATATGAATGAGTTCATAAGAGACCACATACCACGGTACGAGTAAAGAGTACTTGTCAGGAGACGAGGTTGAACAAGGTATAGAGTGATACCGAAGATCAAACCTCGGACAAGTAAAATATCGCGTGACAAAGGGAATTGGTATTGTATGTGAATGGTTCATTCGATCACTAAAGTCATCGTTGAATATGTGGGAGCCATTATGGATCTCCAGATCCCGCTATTGGTTATTGGTCGGAGTGAGTACTCAACCATGTCCGCATAGTTCACGAACCGTAGGGTGACACACTTAAAGTTGGATGTTGAAATGATAGTACTTGAATATGGAATGGAGTTCGAATATTTGTTCGGAGTCCCGGATGAGATCCCGGACATCACGAGGAGTTCCGGAATGGTCCGGAGAATAAGATTCATATATAGGATGTCATTTTATGTGAAATAAAATGTCGCGGAAGGTTCTATGGAAGGTTCTAGAAGGTTCTAGAAAAGTCCGGAAGAAACCACCAAGGAAGGTGGAGTCCACATGGGACTCCACCACCATGGCCGGCCAGCCCTAGATGGGGTGGAGTCCCAAGTGGACTCCACCATAGGGGGCCGGCCACCCCCCACATGGGAGGTGGGAATCCCACCTTTGGGTGGGAGTCCTAGTTGGGCTAGGTTTCCCCCCTCCTATGGAAGGTTTTGGTTTCGGGTCTTATTCGAAGACTTGGACACCAACACTTGGGATCCACCTATATAATGAGGGGCCAAGGGAGGGGGCCGGCCACCCCAAGACCATAAGCTGGCCGCCCCCCTTGAGTGGCCGGCCACCCCCTCCCAAACCCTAGCTTTGCTCCTCCACTCCATATTGCCCGCGTAGCTTAGCGAAGCTCCGCCGGACTTCTACACCGCCACCGACACCACGCCGTCGTGCTGTCGGATTCAAGAGGAGCTACTACTTCCGCTGCCCGCTGGAACGGGGAGGTGGACGTCGTCTTCATCAACAACCGAACGTGTGACCGAGTACGGAGGTGCTGCCCGTTCGTGGCGCCGGAACCGATCGTGATCAAGATCTTCTACGCGCTTTTGCAAGCGGCAAGTGATCGTCTACCGCAGCAACAAGAGCCTCCTCTTGTAGGCTTTGGAATCTCTTCAAGGGTGAGACTCGATACCCTCTCGTTGCTACCGTCTTCTAGATTGCATCTTGGCTTGGATTGCGTGTTCGCGGTAGGAAAATTTTTGTTTTCTATGCAACGTTATCCTACACCTCCAACAGCTGAATCCAATAAATTCCGTGAAGAAAAATTTAGTCCTGCATAGAAGGTTTGGATGATCATCCAAGTAGTCAGTCCATGTGTTGCGCAATTTTTAACCAGAAATTTCATTCTTTCCCAAGCTTGAGCAACATGTTCGGTATCTAATTGTTTAAAATTCATTATGCTACTCCTCAAAGATATAATTTTAGCAGGGGGATAATATCTACCAATAAAAGCATCCTTGCATTTAGTCCATGAATCAATACTATTCTTAGGCAGAGATAGCAACCAATCTTTAGCTCTTCCTCTTAATGAGAAAGGGAACAATTTTAGTTTAATAATATCACCATCTACATCTTTATACTTTTGCATTTCACATAATTCAACAAAATTATTAAGATGGGCAGCAGCATCATCAGAACTAACACCAGAAAATTGCTCTCGCATAACAAGATTCAGTAAAGCAGGTTTAATTTCAAAGAATTCTGCTGTAGTAGCAGGTGGAGCAATAGGTGTGCATAAGAAATCATTATTATTTGTGGTTGTGAAGTCACACAACTTAGTGTTTTCAGCGTTGGCCATTTTAGCAACAGTAAATAAAGCAAACTAGATAAAGTAAATGCAAGTAAACTAATTTTTTTGTGTTTTTGATATAGCAAACAAGATAGCAAATAAAGTAAAACTAGCAACTAATTTTTTTGTATTTTGATTTAGTGCAGCAAACAAAGTAGTAAATAAAACTAAGCAAGACAAAAACAAAGTAAAGAGATTGAGAAGTGGAGACTCCCCTTGCAGCGTGTCTTGATCTCCCCGGCAACGGCGCCAGAAAATATGCTTGATGGCGTGTAACTCACACGTTCGTTGGGAACCCCAAGAGGAAGGTATGATGCGCACAGCAGCAAGTTTTTCCTCAGAAAGAAACCAAGGTTTATCGAACCAGTAGGAGTCAAGAAGCACGTTGAAGGTTGATGGCGGCGGGATGTAGTGCGGCGCAACACCAGGGATTCCGGCGCCAACGTGGAACCTGCACAACACAACCAAAGTACTTTGCCCCAACGAAACAGTGAGGTTGTCAATCTCACCGGCTTGCTGTAACAAAGGATTAACCGTATTGTGTGGAAGATGATTGTTTGCAGAAAACAGTAAAATAGTATTGCAGTAGATTGTAGGGATTTCTATTTTCGTGCCCTCGGTTCCTTAGTTGTGCTCAGTTTTCCCCAGCCCCTTAGTTTTTCCTCAGTTTTACCCTAGCCTTTGTCTGAAGACCCGCAGAAGGAGCTCAGACGGAAGGAATCCATTTATTTGGACGTTCTGTGCTGACGTGTTGCGCCGCGTCGTCTGTGGGGCCGCGTCGTGTGGGGCCGCGTCGCGTGGGGCTGGTAGAAAGGGACCGCGTGGGACAGGACGAGAAGCGTTTGGTTGCACGTGAGCAGGAGCTGGGTTTTGTCTCTCTCGGCCCAAATTGGCATTTTTAAAAGCACCTTTTCCCCTCTTTCTCTCTCTGTCTTTTTCACCAAATTAGTATCAAATCTAGAGAAGCTTCTATTTCTGTCTTTCTTCAATATGGCAGGAAATCTAGTAGCAAATCTCTGGGGTTATTTATGCCTTTTGGCCCTCGTTTTTTGCCCAATATGGCAGCAAATCTAGTAGCAAATCTAGAAGCTATTATATGATAAATTCACAGCAGCATAATCAGAAAACTAAGTATAATACATAGGTAAACTGCATACAGCAGCCAAAAGCAGCCAATAACATTGTTAATGTTCACGACAAACTAAGCTGCAAAAATATACAAGATCACGCACGCAAT
The DNA here is from genome assembly GCF_019359855.2 of Lolium perenne. Classification (NCBI taxonomy): domain Eukaryota; kingdom Viridiplantae; phylum Streptophyta; class Magnoliopsida; order Poales; family Poaceae; genus Lolium; species Lolium perenne. The sequence goes on from NC_067245.2 coordinate 267,542,149, forward strand.
GTATGGACAACAAGAAGATTAGGATGAATGAATTTGTTCTTCATTCCTCCTCATATATTTCTCCGTCGCTCCATTCGTGCAATTCCCCAAGGAAATATTCATTGAACTCCTTCCGTCTGCAGTGTGAGGCCAATACATCCTCCAAACGGTATGGCCTGTGTTCATTTCTCAAACCGTAGAGTCCTATTCTATCCACACGTAGTGGCCACTCATCAGAGCATTTGTATCATGAGAGTACGCTACGATATAACCCAAATCCGTGTAGTAGATGCTGCCAGGTTGAAGTGTCGGGTACACTACGGTGTCGACGGAGATACACCGGATAAAATTCACGAAGAAGGCATTACGCCAATGTTAGTGACCGGATGGAGAGAGCGGCTCTGAGTGTCCACACGGTACACCAATGGTTTGCCCGCCAAAGCCAGCTGACCAACAACACAAGCAGCGAGATCACCATCCGACTTCACAAGGTAGAACTTCGACGTCCAAGTTGGAAATGAAATTAGTGTCTCCATCTTGACGGTGCTCGCGCTGCTGCATGTATATTGGTGCACACTATTCTTCCGATCTCAAAATTGTCCGAAGCTTCTGCATACGGTTCACCATTGAACGGGGTAATGCAACGGAAAACATGGTTCTTGATCGAAAATCTTCCTTCTCCCCAATCCCCATCTTCATTTATATCCTTAGTTGGAGTGCTCTCATCGACCCAACCAATTTCCGGCGGGTAATGTGTGGCAACGAAGACCATAGTCGGGGATTTGATAACAGCGATCGATTTCAGAAAAGCAGATGGCATCTGCGCCTCCAAACATCGTGTTCGATTTCTTTGTGAGTGGGTTCAGCAGCCGTATCTTGTGCGGCGGGTTCTTACGGGCAAGCACGATGACGCCACGGGAAAAGCCGACGAAGTAGAATCTAAAATATATTGAAAAGATAACATTCAGCACTAAGATTGAAAATAAGGTCTATGGTGACGCCACGGGAAAAGCCGAGAATTTGAACCTTGCACGAACTGCAGATAGATCTATGGTGACGTAGCGGGATGTGCCGAGATGGAGGAAGGTGAACTCAGCGGCGCGTGGAAGGGCGTGGTGTAGCATGATCCATTCGTGCAGGTGCACGTCGGGATCGGGTAAACCTGAGCGCCAATTTCTACAGACTTGCCTCATAGCAGAGTAGCTGTCCACGTACTCCTCTTTCGCCAATAAGCATTCGCCGATCTTGTGAAGTGGTCCGTCAGCCGTGAGACCGGCCCAGTTCACGGAGCGCCGCGCTTGGATGCGCCGCCCTCGGATGCGCCGCCCTCGGAGGCGACGGGCTCGGCGGCGACGGGCTCGGCGGCGGCGACGGGCTCGGCGGCGACGGCTCGGAGGCGACGGGCTCGGGGCGATGGCCGCCGGCGCATTGTTCTTCTCCATCGCCGGCGGGGAGGGCTCGTACGGCGGTTGGGGTTTTTGGAGAAGTTGATGGGACGTGAAGGGGTGGTTTCGTGCGTGAGCGATAATGAGACGCATCTTGTGTGCGAGAGGGAGGGAGAGAGGGGCTTACGCGTCCTAAATGCGACCCGCGTCAACAATGGCACGTCTTCCACGTCTGCACCGCGACACGCGTCAACAATGGCACGTCTTCCACTTCTGCACCGCAACACGCGTCCTCGAGTCTAACCCTGGAAATTTAGATATACTCATGTATACCCTCGAGTCATATACTAGCATTTTTTGTATGCTCAGTTTTCACCTTGAGTGCTAATCTTGGCTAGTGCAATATACTCAGTTTACCCTCAAGTGGCTGGTCAACAGAGAGTCAACAAATGGGATTAACTAGTTAAATGAGTTATTTAATGTGCAAAAATTCCGAAAAGGAGTGGCACTTACTCATGGAGTCTTTACCACAAATTTCCACTTCTCAAATCATAGATAAATCGTAGATAAATCAAGTTTCACCACAAATTGCCACTTCTCAAATCACCTAGTAGCTATGAAGGTGCATGGTTTTCCATAATAAGCCCTACCCAAAACAGCTTTCCCCAAAACATACTTTGTCTGAATGAGACCATAATTTTCACACTCATGTAGATTTGTATTGCAAATAGTTTGAGGTAGGCCAAGATGGGTTTCATTGTACAAAACACGCATTTTCCATTTTTTAAATCTCATATTTGAATCCCTTAGTCTGTTTACTACTCACTTGCCCTTGGTTTCTTGATACTACTCAGTTTTGCCCTCTCCCTTCACAAACTCTCACAGACGCCCAACATTGCCCTGATTGGTCTAGCCCATGTCACGCGGATCGTGCCCGACGACCGTTGATCGTATGATCTAACGGGCAGGATAACCCCTATCTCTCTCTCGGTGGGGCCACCACCCTCTCTCTCTCTGTCGTCGGTTAGCTTCACGCAAAGTTTGGTTTTCTGCATTATTTTTCACGAGCTAAATTATAAACTCTTTTTAGGCATTACTTTTCACGCAAAAAATGATAAACCATCACCGATTTGTTGTAGCCATTACTTTTCACGCACAAAAATGATACACCATCACCCGTGTACCCATTACTTTTCACGCAAAAAATGATAAACCATCACCGATTTTGTTGTAGCCATTACTTTTCACGCACAAAAATGATAAACCATCACCGATTTGTTGTAGCCATTACTTTTCACGCACAAAAATGATACACCATCACCCATTTCGTGTAGCCATTACTTTTCACGCAAAAAATGATACACCATCACCCATTTCTTGTACCCATTACTTTTCACATAAAAACGATAAACCATCACCGATTTCTTGTAGCCATTACTTTTCACGCACAAAAATGATACACCATCACCCATTTCGTGTACCCATTACTTTTCACGCAAAAAAATGATAAACCATCACCGATTTTGTTGTAGCCATTACTTTTCACGCACAAAAATGATAAACCATCACCGATTTGTTGTAGCCATTACTTTTCACGCACAAAAATGATACACCATCACCCATTTCGTGTAGCCATTACTTTTCACGCAAAAAATGATACACCATCACCCATTTCTTGTACCCATTACTTTTCACGCAAAAAACGATAAACCATCACCGATTTCTTGTAGCCATTACTTTCCTTTTAGGCATTACTTTTCACGGTAAAATGATAAACTATACCCCCACAACGGTCGACTCCTCCTTAATTTATTGTGTATAAACCCCCACAACGGTCATCTCCTCCTTATTTTATTGTGTAAACCCTACAACGGTCATCTCTCCCTTATAAACACCCACACGGCCATCCCTTGTGTCAATAGGTTCTGCCTCTCTCTTCTTTTCGTTCACATACACTTTATCCATTGCCATGGCTTCACGTCTCGGACGCGGACCGGAAGGGGAAGGAAGGGGAAGGGGAAGTGGATCATCATCATTGCCACCACCACCGTCAACACTGCCATTGATCATAGAGGAGTTCTTCATCGTCGTCTATGAAGACCCTTTGGTCAAGAAGGTACGTACGCGTTCCCACATATATGATGCATGTGATTAATTATGGGCATGTTCTAAAAAACCTTTAATTTCAAGGGTTCCCTAATTTCAAACGATCGGCGCTCGATCTCTTTGCAGGAACTCCCAAAAAATTTGCGGACTATCTTGACGGCAAGGAGCCAGCTAAGGTGTATCTGCGAGCGGTGACTGCGGTCCTCGTCTCTGGACCGTGGAGGTCCTATTTGACGGACAAGGCCGGATGTACCTCGACAAGGGCTGGGAGAAATTCGCCATCGCGCACGGTGTGGATATCGGCTGGGTCGTACACATCAAATATGAAGGCGCTGATGTGCTCCCTGTGCAGGTGTTCGACGGAACACTGTGGAGGAGGTACTACTACTCGACGACGAAGATATCGACGATGAAAGCGACGACGACGTGAAGCCATGCATCCATCCCCTTTAGATAATTAAGGGGATTATGACCAAGAATATATATGTAGCTTCATATGCATCGATTTAGAGATCTAGCTATTTTCTATATATTATGCATGTAAAAAATAATATCGCATTTCCACTATTATTCGAGCACCACATCCTCCAAACGATGCCGATGCCGATGCCGATATCGGCATGGTCAGAACGGCTATGCTCGCCGCCACTGCTAGGTCAACGTCGGGATACACAATGTTTAGCATAAGAGTCACTTTAGATTAAGCTGCGAAAATGGGCTGAGGCGACCCCTACAGAGCGGCTCTATATTATATTCTCTAAATAAAATAGACGACCACAGCGGTCATTGGCTGCGGAGGCCCCACAGAGCGGCAATATATAATTTTCTATAAATAAATAGACGACCCACTGGTCATTGGCTGCGGCAGCCCCATAGAGCGGCCCCATTTGTCATTGGCAGCACCGCGTATACAATCAGGAAATAAAACGGCCCACGCGTCAGCGGTAGATGGATCCACCCGTCAGCACGAGACGGTCAGCGAGGAACTGACCTCACGGTAACGGTAAGGCCTCTGACCTGACGGCAACCCGCGTCTTCGAGGGGTTTCAAACTAGAGGGAGGGGAAAACTGAGGAAAAACTAACGAGCTGGGGAAAACTGAGTACAACTAACGAAGCAGGGGCACGAAAATAGAAATCCCTAGATTGTATTTCAGTAAAGAGAATTGGACCGGGGTCCACAGTTCACTAGAGGTGTCTCTCCCATAAGATAAACAGCATGTTGGGTGAACAAATTACAGTTGGGCAATTGACAAATAAAGAGAGCATGACCATGCACATACATATCATGATGATTATAGTGAGATTTAATTGGGCATTACGACAAAGTACATAGACCACCATCCAACTGCATCTATGCCTAAAAAGTCCACCTTCAGGTTATCATCCGAACCCCCTCCAGTATTAAGTTGCAAAGCAACAGACAATTGCATTAAGTATGGTGCGTAATGTAATCAACAACTACATCCTTAGACATAGCATCAATGTTTTATCCCTAGTGGCAACAGCACAACACAACCTTAGAACTTTCATCCTTGTCCCGGTGTCAATGCAGGCATGAACCCACTATCGAGCATAAGTACTCCCTCTTGGAGTTACAAGCATCTACTTGGCCAGAGCATCTACTAGTAACGGAAAGCATGCAAGATCATAAATAACACGTAGATATAACTTTGATAATCAACATAACAAGTATTCTCTATTCATCGGATCCCAACAAACGCAACATATAGAATTACATATAGATGATCTTGATCATGATAGGCAGCTCACAAGATCCGACAATGATAGCACAATGGGGAGAAGACAACCATCTAGCTACTGCTATGGACCCATAGTCCAGGGGTAGACTACTCACACATCACACCGGAGGCGACCATGGCGGCGTAGAGTCCTCCGGGAGATGAATCCCCTCTCCGGCAGGGTGCCGGAGGCGATCTCCTGGATCCCCCGAGATGGGATCGGCATTGGCGGCGTCTCTGGAAGGTTTTCCGTATCGTGGCTCTCGGTACTGGGGGTTTCGTCACGGAGGCTTTAAGTAGGCGGAAGGGTAGGTCAAGAGGCGGCACGAGGGGCCCAGACCATAGGGCCGCGCGGCCAGGGCAGGGGCCGCGCCGCCCTATGCTCTGGCTGCCTCGTGGCCCCTCTTCGTTTCGTCTTCGGACTTCTGGAAGCTTCGTGAAAAAATAGGCCCCTGGGCGTTGATTTCATCCAATTCCGAGAATATTTCCTTACTAGGATTTCTGAAACCAAAAACAGCAGAAAACAGCAACTGGCACTTCGGCATCTTGTTAATAGGTTAGTTCCAGAAAATGCACGAATATGACATAAAGTGTGCATAAAACATGTAGATAACATCAATAATGTGGCATGGAACATAAGAAATTATCGATACGTCAGAGACGTATCATCAAACGATCCCCCAAAAGAGCCGATGGCATCGCATCGGTCTCTACCATAAAAACACGAGTAAGGTCGACCTAGCCGCCCTTCCAAACGGTAACCTGCGACCTCCGTCTGAGAAAGCAAACTCAGATCCCCAAATCGCCGCCTGAGCAGTTCCACCTCACGGCCACCTGCATCCCAGATCTCGACCGCGCCGCCTGCAACTCTACAGCGCATCCAATGGCGGAATCATCCGACACCAACGCCATGGTCTCCGATCTGAAGGTAATCCTTAATCTCCTTTGGCCATTCGAATCGACGTTAGGATTAATAGCAAACACCTGAATTAATGTTTTGTTCCATTATTAATTTTAGGTTTCAGACATCCTACTACCACATCCTTCTCTCGCAAATTCTATGTGCCTCGGTCCTCGTTCTTCCGAGAGTCCCGCCCTCTTAATTTCATGCGAAGCTAACAGAATCCCCTTCGTGAATCAGAATTTAGATCCGACTTCCTGGGCCGACTGCCTGCGAGCCTGGCCTAATCCTCCTGAGGGTTGGGTGGCATGGTACACTAGAGTATCCAAAACCCATTATGCCACCTGGGAAGCCATAGGGATAGCCGATGCCTTGTCATTATCATTGTCTCCTCTTGAGAAGAATGAAAATATTCTGAAAACCATCGGCTACTTCTGGTCTGACGCACTGAACTGCTTCATGTTCGGCCATGGCCCCATGACACCAACTCTGCTGGATGTGGCCATGATCACAGGCCTAGACATTGCATCCCCAAGCCCTTCTGCATTCAAACTGCCGAAAGTCCCTTTCACTCTGTCTTCTAAAAAAGAGTGTACCAGCTGGGGTGCCTATCTCAATCGTTATATGAAGACCAAGGGCCCTGTGACAGAGAGAGAACACACAGCCTTCCTGAATTTCTGGTTGGAGCATTTCATATTCTGTGGCCCATCACTTGCCCCTACCAAGAATTACCTTTCCCTGGCCTATGAACTTGCCAAAGGCACCCAACTTGGCCTAGGAAAACTGTTTCTTGGAGAGGTCTATCGATCTCTTCAACTGATGTCTGTCAAACTGTTCTCTCAAAAGACAGTTAAAACTGGCGGCCCTTGGTGGTTTATTCAGTTATGGGCGCAGCTATATTTTCAAAACCAGATCCCAGACTTCCCACCTTTGACCACCTGCACCTTTCCAGATGTTAATGGAAAGGATATCCGATGCACCAGCTACGGCCAAGCTTTGTATAGTCTCCCAGGCAGCAGGCTGATCCCTAAGGAAGCGGCGGGGGTGGTTCAGGATTTTCTTCCAAGGTTTGGACAACCCCTGTTCTTTCCTTATACTGAATCGGCGAACTTTGAAAACCCAGTCTCCTTTCGATTGGATGACTTCGCCGATGACGCTAGCACCCAGCATCTGTATTCTATCATGATCCGTCCTTGCTTCCTCCCTGTTGGCATGAGTACCTCGAACCGGATCATCAAGCCTGGTTATGAGTGTTACCAACCGGTAGTGGTAGCCCGACAGCTTGGTCTCGGGCAGGTGCCTCCACACTTCTTCTTGCACCACCTGACAGCAAGCAGAGCTGAACTGCCTGACATCCTTACTGGCCAAAGGTGTTATACCTTCTTTGATGCTTTGGCCATTCCAATTCCCCACGACCTCCGTTTCTCCTTCGCCACCGATGGTTTTGAGACTTGGTGGTCCATGTGGAAGACCCATGTCTTCAGAAGGGCTCTAGGACCGCTGCTGAGACAACTTGATGCCGAGTATGACATCCCTGCAGACCAGGTACCATTACTTAAATTTCTTGTAACAGCTTATGGTGATTGTCCGTGACCTGACTCCATCTCCTGGCAGCAACACGATGGCCCGGCTCCCACGCAAGCCGATGGTTCCCCCTTCATATTCCTTCCTCCAGCCCCAGTGGTTCTCTTCTGCCAGAGCTCGCCACCCCTGAAGAAAGTCATAATGCAGAGTCAGCCGATTTCACCGAAATCGGCTCCCAAGAGTAAAGCATCTTCGGGGCCAGTTGCCCCCCGAGCCTCGACTCAGGCGAGGACAGCAGTGAGGAAGGTGGCTGCCAGGAAGACTCTGAAGCGCAAAGCTCCTGCCCAAGAAAGCTTGCACGTAAGTTGGTTCGTGTCCTGTCCACATTTATCCGCCTTTCCAGTCTTCTGCAACACGCCCGTATTCTTTTCTACAGACTTCCACCGAAGAAACCTCCAGTGGGGCCGCAGAATCCAGCCAGAGGAACTCGAGCTCGGGCAATTCCGAGAGGTCCACCACCCAGAGCCAGATGGCTTCGCCAGCGCCGGCTTCTAAGAAAAGGTCGATTACTGACCCCCCTGCTCCCCAAGCCCTGACCAAATCGGGGTCGCGCATGAAGCGTCGATGCGTCAAAAGGGCTCGTAAAAACCCACGAGCTTCTCCATCAAGCCAGGAGGTCTCAAATGTAATTATCTCCCCGGTCACACTTCATGTTAACCCATTGTCATTTGGATCGGCTAACCATTTCTTCCTGCAGACCGAAGAAACCTCTAGCGGAGACGTCGAGGAGGTACTGATGCCATCCGCCACCCTAGACCTAGCCACCTCGACTATTGCGGCTGACCAAGTGGCTGACCTAGCCAAGTCCGTAGAAAAGCCAATTATCACTACATCGGCTGCTCCTCCTACCTTGGGAGAGGTATACCCCCTTTCCTTGGCTCTATCACTTTCTTCGTTGTATGCTAAACACTTTTTTGTTTGCCCTGTCAGGGTTGTGATCTCTCGAGCTTGCTGACGTTCGATCCAGAATCCATCGAACCAACTTCTTCCAAGGCAAGTGGAGAGCCGAGTCCTAGCGCGGTCCGTGGTCCACTCCAGCGTCTCAAGGATTTGCTCTCTTCATCAATTGAGACCCTGATTGAAAATTCCGAGGAAGTCAGAGGCATCCTCGAAGATATCCAGCCCCATCTCCCTATGACACTGCAAGTGAAGCTCTGGCCAGCCGTTACTCTGTCGGTCTTCAAGTCAAGGGTGCAATCGGCTAGACAAAGGATTACTCTTCGCCACACCCAGCTTCCTTTGAGAGCCGATATTGCAGAAAAGTGTCAACGGCTCAACGAGAAGAAGGCTGCTTTGGATGCCAAGACGGACACTTCTGCCAATCGCGCCGAACTCGAGACCCTGCGCAAGGAACTGGAGAGCCTTGAAGAGAGGGTCAGGGTGACCAAGCAGCTTATCCAAGACAAGGAAGCCCTTATTTCCCGTTCTCAAGAGGAAGCAAAAGGCCTCACAGCCGATCTGAAGACCGATCTGGCTGAAATTCGTACCCTGAGCAGTCAGCTGGTGACGGGTAAAGACGAGGACGACGAGGCTGAGATCGCCGAGGTGGACCGCATCCGTGTTGACGCCCTTCTCGCCCTCGGCACGTTTCTTCAGTAGGACCTTCAGAGACAAATGTTTCGCTGAACTTGATCTTCTGAAGCCGATGACTCTGCTTCGGCTGTACTTGCTACATTTTTTTTTACTGGCCGATTTTCCACCGGCTCCTAATATTTTATTGCCCATGCGTCTGTCTCCCTGATTATGTGCCCCCCGAGCCGAATCTGTCAGGTTACTGCAGATATCGGCTCTATGGTTATCGATAGGACTATACCTGAACATCGGCTCTGCAGTCAGGACTAATGCCGATTTCCTTGAACCCGCAAGTTGATGTAAACCCATACCCCAGCCTTCCGTCACCTGTTAGCTCGACGCTGAACGCAGGCGAAGCGTATGGCAAGGATAATACGGGGCGACTGCTGGAACTGGCCCCTATCTTGATTGTATTGCTCAAAAAAGGCTTACATCTCATTGCGCCAGCTGATGTCTCATCACCGGCTTTCCTTCGTTTGGGGCGCCATACCCTCCTTTGTGGTCGACCCTCTTTGTCCAGGGTCCGTCGAACTTTTGCGGCCAGATCAGGCCGCACCTTCCTTAGCGCGCGCAGGTATTACCTTTCTGTCCCACCGGGCGTGCCAGAATGTGTTGCGGTCAGAAACCCACCGGCGAGCAGTGACGGGCAACACAGTAGAGCCGGGAACAACTTAGGGCTGCGGCTGGCCCTGGTCCCTCCGAGCGACGGCCCGCAAAGCCTCCGGCAAGCACGTCCGATGCTGGTGCAAGGGCGTGCCACCTGACCTATACCTGGTCAGGAAGGTGATGGAGATGCCTCGCTTAGTTTCCTGCATGGCATACACGTAAACATTAAATACGAGCCTCGATCGGCTCTCAGGTTGTCCTGTGAATCGGCTCAAGGAGCCGATCCACCCATGATTCGTACGAGGTGCACGAATATATGGTGGTCCTGCTTGATCAAGATAAAGCTAAAACGATCTACGATGATTTAGGGTTTTCACCGCATAATCGGATCATCCTACTCACGATTGGGCCTCGCGGCCACGCACGGTGATCGTAAGCCGATCCTAGATAGGGCCTAAAAACCAACACGAGGTTGATCCTCGGAACATCATGTCTAGGACTAGCAAACGACACCCTACGCGCCGCTGGATCCTCCAACCCTTTGTAAGGCCTAACTATTGCAGATATTAAACTAATCCTTGAAGAACAAGGAGCAACCGTAACAGATCGGATCTACTAAATAATGATCAAGCGGGGTGCCGCCCCTACACCTAAGATAGGTGTAAGGGCGGCTAGATGTGTAAGGGTCGCACGACGATAGCATATGATACGAAGAACTATGCTAACCCTAACACATCTAAGATAACTACGTTGCTCGCCATCAAAAAGGCTTCAGTACGAGCAACGCATGAACAACGAAATAAGCTTGTGCTGCCTAGATCGCAAGATGCGATCTAGGCAGCATGATGCTTACCGGAAGAAACCCTCGAGACGAAGGAGTTGGCGATGCGCCGAGATTGATTTGGGGTGAACGTTGGTTGTTGTTTATTTCATAAACCCTAGATACATATTTATAGTCCGTAGACTTTCTAACGTGGGAATAATCCCAACCGTGCACGAGGCAAACGACACGTAATCTACTATGTTACAGATACAAGGGCAAACTAGCCCAAACTTTGCATATAAGGCCGATTCACGTATTTCTTCCGTATACAATCTTCAAGCCCATCTTGATCGCGGCCCACCTCTGACTTGGTCAAATTCTGGTGATAACATTAAGACAATCCGTGATCGTTGCCCTTAGCTTCGTCCTTCGCCCTGCTAGTCCTGGCCCAATTGCTACCCCAACTTTCGCCCTTGGAGCCCAATACTTCGAATCTTACCATGGGAGGCTCTAGGACCAATGCAAGTGCTTCATTCCACTACTGGATTGGATAGGTATATTTTTTCCTTCATCAGCTAATAATGCATGTCATTATTCAACACTTAGTACTTTAGCAGGCTACAAGTTCACAATACGAAGCAAATAAGTAAAGAAAAAATTTAAAAACTAGTGAAGGAGCATGCTCTATCTCTACGATTTTGAGTGTTTGTTAACAACATGCTAATGGAATTTTACCGTATGTACTCAACTGTGTAGAAATCAATTTTAGCACTACGACTAATGATGACCCACCTTTTCCCGATGGTTCATTATCTGGTTACTTTACTGGATGATTGATCAGTGGTCTTGGTGGAAGGGGACATGTTGAGGAGATGTGAAGAAATGAAGAGGAAAGAAGATGATGCCTACAAAAATCAGTAGGCCGGATCATCCGACCCCCTTATCCAGGTGGCCAAAGGAAAAAAGTGCATTGGATCCCTGAAGAAAGTTTAGGCCGGATCATCCGGGGTGCCTACTCCAAAATATCAGCCCAAACTTCTGGCCGGCAACATCAAATATTTCCATCCTCTAGAAGGGGGCAGGGGTAGTATTTTCCATCCACCCTCGGATGCTTTTTTTTTCATCCGGCCCACAAAGGAGAAGTGGCCATCAGCCAGAAGGGGGGATGGGAGTATTCTTCATTTGCCCCTGGAAGGAGACTACATCCGGGGCAGGCCGAATCTCCGGATCCATCATCAAGCTACGTGACGACCGGATCATCTGGGGTTACATAATCCTGGATCACCCCCCCCCCCCCCCCCCGGCTGATGCTTCAATGGCTCCAAGGGGTGTACTGGCTATAAAAGGGGGAGCCTTCTTCCTCCTAAAATCAGATCCGCCCAAGATGAAGAACTGTCCCTCACATCCATAGTTCTTGAGCTTTGATACCTTTGATCCGGATTACGAATTGTATTATGATAAGCTTTTAACCCAGAAGACCTAGGTTTAATCGAACCTTTGGAAGCACTGCTAAAATGGTGTAAAGGAAATGTCTATAAGACTTGCTAGTTTAGTTTATCTTCAGTTTACTGGACCTATCTAGTTTAATTTTAAGGGGGTTGTGTTCAATGATGGAAATAGGATAGGGTTAAGATTTCACATGCATCTATGCATATATATATATATATATATATATATATATAATTGAAGCACATATGTGTAATAAATAAAATAGAGATAAGATATTTATGAGTAGCACATCCGTAAATACTCTCGCCCCTAAAGCCAGAGGTGACAAGAGCCTAATGGTCCAACCATTGTTATTAGATCCGCAAACAACAACAGTTGTTAAGTAAATAAATACAGACCAAAGCCTTAAGCTAGATGATTGTGACATGATCCCAAATGAATCACTAAACATGTACCGTTATTTTTCCCTTTCTGTCACTGAGGTTTTGCGGTATCACACCGTTCTCCACTCATCCCACTGATACGTCTCAAACGTATCTATAATTTTTGATGCTCCATGTTTGTTTTACAACAATTTATATATATTTTGCTCATACTTCGTTGCACTTTTATACATTTTCGGGCACTAACCTATTAACAAGATGTCACAGTGCCAGTTCCCTATTTTCTGATGTTTTGTATTTCAGAAAAGTTGTACATGAAATATTCTCGGAATTGGACGAAACAAAAGCCAAAGTCAATATTTTTCCGTAACGAAGAAAGAGTCCAGAGGGGAGTCAAAGGGGGGCAGCAGGGCGGCCACGCCAGCCCTAGGCGCGGCCTGGACCTGTCTCGCGCATAGGGGTGGTGTGGGCCGCCCTAGCATCCACCGACATCGCCCCTCCGCCTATTTATTCACGATGTCGAGAAACCCCTGAATATCCGAGCCTCCATCCACGAAAAGTTCCGTCGCGGTCTCCATTGCAGACCCTAGCTCGGGAGGGTTCTAAACTCTTCCCGGCACCCTGCCGAAGGGGGAAATCATCGCTGGAGGCATCTACATTGTCATGCCCGCCTCCGAAGTGATGCGTGAGTAGTTCATCCCTGGACTATGAGTCCATAGCAGTAGCTACATGGTTGTCTTCTCGAATTTGTGCCTCATGTTTAGATCTTGTGATCTGCCCTACATGATCACGATCATCCTTATGTAATACTACATGTTGTGTTTGCAGGGATCGATGAATATTTAATACTATGTTGAGATCGATTATATATTCTTGTCATATGTTATTTGTGATCTTGCATGCTCTCCGTTGCTAGTAGATACTCTGCCCAAGTAGATGCTTGTGACTCCAAGAGGGGGTATTTATGCTCGATAGTAGGTTCATGCCTCTAGTTTTCTGGAAGAGTGACAATAACTTCTAAGATTGTAGATGTGCTGTTGCTAATAGGGAGAAAACAACAATGTTTTATTCAAGGGTAATTCTATTGTTTACTTAACACATATTGCTTAATGCGATAATCTTTTGCTTGCAACTTAATACTGGAAGGGGTTCAGGTGATAACCGGATGGTGGATTATTAGTCATAGACGCAGTTAGATTACGGTCTATGTATTATGTTGTAATGACCAAACGAATCTCATAGTAATAATCTTGTCATGTATGGTCGGTATTCTGTCAATTGCCCAGCTGTAATTTGTTCACCCAGCATGCTATTTATCTTTATGGAGAGACACCTTTAGTGAACTGTGGAGCCCGGTCCTTTCCTTTACACTAATAAATTCAACCACTGCAATCCTGCCTGTTTACTTACTGCAATCTCTATTCTCTTTAATTACTGCAAGCATATTTTTCTACTCGATACATTTACTCCCTTTGTGTTCAGAAAACCGGTGAGATTGATAATCTCACTGTAAGTTGGGACAAATTATTTTGGTTGTGTTGTGTGCAGGTTTCACGTTGTTGCTGATACCGGTAGTGCGCCCTGCCAATAGTCAGCTAGCAACACCTTCAGAAGTCATGCCTTTCTCCTACTGATCGATTAAACCTTGGTTTCTTACTAAGAGAAAACTTGCTGCTGTACTCATCACACCTTCCTCTTGGGGTTCCCAACGTGATTGCCAACTTCCACTGTAGCACCATCAAGATTTTCTGGTGCTGTTGCCAGGGAGAAAGAGGATTTCTGCAAGGGGAGTCTCTTATCTCCAATCTCTTTACTTTGTTATTGTTTTGCTTGGTTTATTTTATTTTGTTTGTTTTCTTTATTATATCAAAAACACAAAAAAATAGTTTCTTTCATAGTTGTTATTTTATTTCTAGTTCATTATGTTGTTCCCTAAGTACGATCTGAAGGACCTATCAGTAGGTAGTGGTTCTATAATTGGGAGAGATAACATTGGAAATTTTTTCAATCATGTTAGTAAGCATAGAGATATTGAGGATAAATCCCTGGTAGAACTTGCTCCTAATTATGAAACTGCTGCAGCTTATTTAGTTCAAATACTGGAGGCTAGATTTTTTAGCCTTAATCCTATAATGCAGCAAATGTTTCTTAAACTCCATGAAGTTGAGGATGATGAAAAGAAAGACTTTATCCTAAAAACTTTGCTTAGAGAATTTAAAGATGTTATAGAAGCTAGGAAAGTTTTTGATCGATTTGAGATGCTAGGCTCATGCGTAAATATTAATGGTACACTTCAAAAAATAGACAAAACCAAAAATAGAAGAGAAAGTAAAATACCAATACCTTTCTAACTCGTAACAATGCATGAAGCTTGGGAAAATAATTTTAATTGGATTGTTCCTGTAAATCCATTGATGAAAGTAGTGAACCTAAAAGTGTTGAGAAAAGGGTCTTCTAAAACTTATATTGATAAATTACAAATCCTTGTTGAAAACACTTCTCGCATTGATCTTGATGCTTCTTCACTTGATAATACTTGATGCTAGCTCTTTTTCTGCGCTTAGCTGAAAGGCATTAAAAAGCACTCTTGGGAGATAATCCATGTTTTATTACTGTAATTTTTCTTTTGTTGAGTGTTGGAAGTTATTACCTCTGTAATGACCTCTCCTTATCATTTTTATTTCGGTTTTGTGCCAAGAATAGCCTCTAATAAGAAGAAAGTAAGATTTGGGGAAGTTGCTGTATTGAAAATAGATATTGTGCTGTCGCCATAAAGATTCTTATAAATAACCAGAGCGGAATTTTGAGCTGCCAATTTTGTGCATATGCCCCAGGTTATTATCTAACTTTCCTTAGTTGACCACTTTTCAAGATGAGCAACAGAAGATTTTTGAAAAAATCGATCTTTACCTGTTGTTCTGTTTTGACAGATTTCTGACACTATTTGCATTTGCCTCTTAATCTCTTCCTTTTTTGAGTTCTTTTGATCAAAGAGATTTTTGAAATGTTGCTACAGTAGCTAATGCTTTAATAGTTGTTTGATATATGATAGAACTAAACCCAAGTGGATTTTTTATTTTGATTGTACTAATGCTGCTAATAGAGAATTGTGTGAAGTTTTGTATGAAGGAAGTTTTCAAGTGTAGGGAGAGAAGAATGATGTCATGAAATGAAGAATGGACAAAATCTCAAGCTTGGGGATTCCCCTGCACCCCAAAAAATATCCAAGACGTATAAATGTCAAAGCTTAGGGATGCCCAAGGCACCCCCTCTTCATCAACAATGCAACAAGTCATCTCTCTATGCGCTATATTTTTATTGCTTCATACGCTATGTGTTGTTGTTGGAGCGTCTTTATTTTTTTTTGTTTTGTTTTGTTTGCTATAGCATATGTTGGATCCCGACACATTTTTTTTGTAGAAAGACCCGCTCCATTTTAATTGCATATAACCCTCAAGTTTTCGCTCTTATTATTCTGCGAATGCTCTAGTTTTTTAGTACTGCGTTTAGCTCTTGTTCTTTCAATTGAATTTTGTTCAGAGCTCATTAGTATTCTTTATTTATGTATGATTAGCTCTCTGGTCTATAATGTATTTCATCTCTGAGAGTTATTTCAAATAAGTTGATTGGTGTTGGATACGAGTAAAATGTTTCATGACTATAGTGATGCAAAAGGGAGCTTCTCTAGACTGTGGCATAGACTTTGGCATGCCATGTTGGATGTTATTCTTTTCATATGCTTAGTATTTATTCTTGTAGCATGACTTGTCTTAAATAGTTGAGAGTGCATAATGTGTCATTGAAATAATCATGTGTTGTTTCCATCATAAAAGCATAATATTGTGGTATTCTCCTTTGATGCTTTATTGGGTTGACTTGGCACATGCTTATACCATGTTATGACTACAACCAGTCAACTAAAGCCTCTATGATCATTTAGTTTTTGAGTTTTAATATCACTTTATGCTTTGATTGATAATGTTTTGTTGCTATGCACGATTATGGTCATTATTGCTCTCTTAGTTGGTTGCTCCCAGTCTTTTGCTAGCCTTCGCCTATACTGAGTATGAACTCTACTCGTACATCCAACCACCATAAACCAAAGTATTCCAATTGTGTCCACCATATATACCTAGTAGCATTATTTCTATTCCAAGTATATTCATCATGTTTTTATTTATCTTCCAAATTAAATTTTGGCATGAGAAAATTAGTCAGTAAAGCTCTCACGAACTTGATGGCACATTTACTTTCTTGCACTTAATAAACTTGATCATTGCTACTATCTTATGAAATTTATATGTTTGCAAATTGCAAGTTGGGAGTTAGCATAACCATGCTTTAATGGGGAACTCTTTCAAAATTTCACTTATTCATATTTGTTGATGTCATGTTCTTTTGCTTATGGATGCCTAGCGGTGCGAAATAAAATGGAAACTTGTAAGTCCATGGAGTTTGTATATGAGTTAGAGAAATGCCTGAGCCGCTAATCTAAGCCATGCATCATGGTGGAAATTCACAACGAACCATAGTGAGCATTCTATGAAGCATTTTCAATAATAATCTATACCCATAGTAAATAAAAAAATTCCGAGATGCTCATTGTCTGTTTTTCTTGTCATTTTCGCATATGGGATTGCTCCTACAAGAGTACTTCCATATCATCGGGCAAGAGGTACTCCGTTGGCAGTTCTCAATGATACATGTATACTTACAATGACAAGAACTTATTTGGGGCCTAAGTTGAGTAGGATGAGGTTTAGGTACTCGTATTCAAGGGGCATGAGATTTTCAGCTTGTGGTTTGTCAAGCATATAGCTCATATTTGCCTCATATTAACTTTAACCATTCAAGATGCTTATGATAGGGGCAATGAGAGCTCAAAACTAATGAGTACCATACTTTTTGGAAGGTTTATAAAACTTGTTAACCTTGCTTACTCTTCAAAGAGTCTCTCTTTTACTATTATGTTGAGTCTTCATCTCCTACTTTATGCACCAATTAAGAGAGCATAGTTGTCATTCTTAGTTCAATGTGCATAGTCCCAAAATTATTATTGATCGATTCATGATTGTGACTATAGCTTGTTCTTAAATTACGTGTATCTAGTCACCCTTTGAACTTTGAAGGTGTCCTAGCATTTATGTTTTGCTACTTCATAAAGGACATGTTGAGTGCCACTTTGCTATGTTTTATCTATGCTCATAAACAAACAGTTGCTTTCAATGCATTATTATTCATCATCCTTTGTTTGAGTTACTCTTCATGTTATAATATAGTTGCGAAGTTCTACTGAATCATATCTATCATGCCTATGTTTAGAGTACTTTGATCCCAGCTCACAATGTTTTACAATGCTTGATCAATATTGTGTTGGCTTCATGTCACCTCAAAAATTAGTTTGTTATCACTTACCTACTCGAGGACGAGCAAGAGTTAAGCTTGGTGATGCTTGATACGTCTCGAACATATCTATACTTTTTGATGCTCCATGTTTGTTTTACACCAATTTATATATGTTTTTCTCATACTTCGTTGCACTTTTATACATTTTCCGGCACTAACCTATTAACAAGATGCCACAGTGACAGTCCCCTGTTTTCTGCTGTTTTGTATTTCAGAAAATTTGTACAGGAAATATTCTCGGAATTGGACGAAACAAAAGCCGAAGTCAATATTTTCCGTAACAAAGACAGAGTCGAGAGGGGAGTCGAAGGGGGCAGCAGGGCGGCCACGCCAGCCATAGGCGTGGCCTGGCCCTGGCCCGCGCCTAGGGGTGGTGTGGGCCACCCTGGCCTCCACCGACATCGCCCCTCTGCCTATTTATTCACGATCTCAGGAAAACCCTGAATACCTGAGCCTCATCTACGAGAAGTTCCGTCGCGGCCGCCATTGCAGACCCTAGCTCGGGAGGGTTCTGGATCTCTTCCCGGCAACCTGCAGGAGGGGAAAATCATTGCCGGAGGCATCTACATCGCCATGCCCGCCTCCGAAGTGATGCGTGAGTAGTTCATCCCTGGACTATGGGTCCATAGCAGTAGCTAGATGGTTGTCTTCTCCAATTTGTGCCTCATGTTTAGATCTTGTGAGCTACCCTACATGATCAAGATCATCCTTATGTAATGCTACATGTTGTGTTTGCTGGGATCCGATGAATATTGAATACTATGTTGAGATCGATTATATATTCTTGGCATATGTTATTTGTGATCTTGCATGCTCTCCGTTGCTAGTAGATACTCTGGCCAAGTAGATGCTTGTGACTCCAAGAGGGGGTATTTATGCTCGTTAGTAGGTTCATGCCTCTAGTATTCTGGAAGAGCGACAATAACTTCTAAGATTGTAGATGTGTTGTTGCTACTAGGGACAAAACAACAATGTTTTATCCGAGGGTAATTCTATTATTTACTTTACACACATTGCTTAATGTGATAATCTGTTGATTGCAACTTAATACTGGAAGGGTTTCGGACGATAACCGGAAGGTCGATTATTAGTCATAAACGCAGTTGGATTACGGTCTATGTATTATGTTGTAATGCCCAAACGAATCTCATAGTAATCATCTTGTCATGTATGGTCGGTATTCTTTCAATTGCCCAACTGTAATTGTTCACCCAGCATGCTATTTATCTTTATAGAGAGACACCTCTAGTGAACTGTGGACCCGGTCCTTTCCTTCACACTGATAAATTCAACCAATGTAATCCTGCTCCGTTTACTTACTGCAAGCTCTGTTCTCTTTAATTACTGCAAATATCTTTTTCCACTCGATACGTTTAATCCTTTATGTTCAGCAAACCGGTGAGATTGACAACCTCACTGTAAGTTGGGGCAAAGTATTTTGGTTGTGTTGTGTGCAGGTTCCACGTTGTTACTGATGCCGGTAGGGCGCCCTGCAAATAGTCAGCTAGCAACACCTTCAGAAGTCACGCCTTTCTCCTACTACTCGATTAAACCTTGGTTTCTTACTGATTGAGAACTTGTTGCTCTGCTCATCACACCTTCCTATTGGTGTTCCCTAACATGATTGCCAACTTCCGCAGCAGCACCATCACCCACCTCTTCCCTTGATCGACTCGAATGATATGGGTATCTGCAGATCATCAAGACGAGGCAAAGAGACAATGATTCAAGATTGCAAAACTCATATTTAATCCTTACACATAATATGAGATGAGATGCACATGAACGTTGCTAGGATTCACCCCAACCCGCAGCCGGTGAGGACTACTCACACATAATATCAATATCAAATACAAAGATAGAAATCATTGTGCAAAATACTTAGATTGATATCACCATATTCTTACAAAGGTCGCCAATTCTAAAGGAGATCTCTATTACAATGGTGATGACTATGGCTATGGAGGAGATGGGAGATGAGATGGATGAACAATGGTGATGGATCTCCTTCGGTGTGGTGCAGATGGATCTGGTGGATGGCGGCTCAGTTTGGCGACGAATGGCTCTCTTTTCAGCGTCGGTCCCTTCACGAAACTTATAGGGTTTGACCTCGGGAATCCAAGCGCATGGTAGGGCGGACGGTACGGGCGGCCCGTACCGATGCCCGTTAAAGCCCCTCGAACCGCTTTTTCGAGTGTAGTCAACTTTGCCATGCCCCTGACGTGATTTCCTTCAGTAATTGCATGTCCATTTGTCATTATGACATGATTTCCTGCACAACATCCAAAAATAGAAGAGATTGCACATCTTTGCATTGATTAGGTATTAGTGGCAAGTTGAGAGGTAAAATTACTCAATTTCTTGACTTAGCTAAGGGTTTAAACGCGAGAAAATATGGCGTAATTCACAGCCATCAAGCTTCAACTGCGCGGATCTCCCTTCCTAGCCAATCAAACACCCCCAAACTTTGGGAATTGAAGGACAAGGACTAGACTCATCTACCCAAGACATTTCGTAATCCCCATAGTTTGCCTTTGTGGACTTGGAAACCCTATATCTCCTTAGTGGGGGTCCTTGTTGTTGAGGGCATATGGAGCCTAGATCTTGTTGTGATTAGGTCTTGATGTCGTTGGGAGCCTCCGTGTCCTTTGTGGAGTTATGCCCCAACATTGTGTGAAGGTTTCCACCTCGACTGGCTTTTCTTAGTGGAGAAGTGGGTACGCATTTGCGGTGTACTCGCGAGGAACAAGGTGATGCCTTTGTGGCGGTTGGCACCTTTGTTGTGCCACACCTCCTCAACGTAGACGTACTTCCTCTCGTGGAAGGAACTACGGTAAAAATACCACATCTCATCTCCCTGGTCGCACCGCTTCCTTTTAATCTTGCACTATTTCTTGTGTTTTCGTTTCCTTGTTTTCATCGCATATAGGATCACCCTTTACCACAAGCAATCACCTTTACTTTCCCGCTTCTGCTATAAAAATTAAAAAATACAAAAACTTGTGTATCTCCTATTCAACCTCCACCTTATGATCGCAACATCACCCCTTTCAATTGAAATCAGAGCCTCATCTCTTCATTTGCGATTCACCGCCTAAGAGTTATGGGTGAAATGACCGACGAAGATGGGGTATGTGTGTCTGAACTCCTGAGGAGCAAGTTACTCCGCGCCAAGCACTCCGGCTACATTGGACGATGACAAGAAATTTGAGCCATCCATCATGTCGCAAATGCAAGCCTTGATAGCGGGATTCCTTGGTCTCAAATAAAATCCCACTCCTAGTGCCAAGGTCTCTTCCTCAAAGGCTACCACTGAAATTCCTCTCATTAGCTTTGTCCCAAAAAGGGAAAATCTAATGAGGAAGAAAAAGTGGGAGATACTAGCATTTCGACTAAAGGGGAGGAAGATACCAAAGAGGAGAAGAGAGGCCCGAGGGATAGTCATGTGGTGCCACCACCAAGTAACTATCACCCGAGTGTCCCTATTCTTATGCCACACATTATCTCACAAGGACCACCACCCGCTTTAGATATATTAATTTTTGCAAATTGCCAGTTTATAATGCAATCCCACATAAGCAGTTATTCTACCGAGTTATGGTGCGTCGTCAAGGAGAGTTTCTAGCTTTACAATCCGGAAAATCTCACAAGGAGGGAACTAATGGATGATCAACTAAATTCCACCGCTCTCCAAATGATACAGTTGGTGGTCACTCCCAAGGGCCAAGCTCCCATACACACGTGCATTACCTCCTAGAAGCTTGGGACAAGCTCGATGCTCTCTTGGTTGGAAATGCAAGCATTCAAGATTCCAAATTTGATGAGCTTAACGCCACCGTTGATAGCTTTGTGATGAATGAAGGAGAGTCTGTTGAAGACATGTACCGACGTCTCACCGCTCTCACAGTTTAAATGTGAGACCTTGGTGCCTCACACGCCAAAGAAAATTAAGTGAATCAAGAAAAAGTTCTACAACACTATCTTACCCTAGGGAACAAAGGTTGAACTCCATCCGGCAAAACTCGGATTATCGAAGAATGACCTCCAATGAAGTCTTGAGTGAGATCATTGCAACCAATTTGATCCCCTTTATTCTAAAATTATCGTGGATGAGGAATTCAACTAGAATGAGATAATAGGTAAATTGTGTGCGATGCAGGTGTAACTCATACAATTTTCTAGTGATAAATCGTGTGCAATGCAGGTGTAACAGATATAATTTAGTACAAGTGCATTGTGGGTAAATATGGGCACATTAGAGTCCAACAGATACAACCGACCCATCTTTTTTGGATATTTAAGGACAAGAAAGGTCCCCACGAACTCATTTAGGATAGCCTCCACTCCCAATTTAGGAACACACATTGCACACCTTGCTCCCCTGTTCGGAGTCACCTAGTCGGCGAGACGAAAGCTATTTAGCTTCTAGAACCCTTCCTCACTGTACTACAGATGACCTCATCGTCGACTTCTTCGTCATTTGCACCGGCTGAACGGCGCGGTCAAAGGCCAAAGGTGGCACTGCGCCGATCAAGCCGGCTCGTCCTCGCTAGCTCCACCGTCTGCACGCGACTCCTGCGTAGAGGTATACGCTGCCACCATGCATTTTTATTTAAGCATTCTATGGATTTGATGCGTAACACAATTAGCTAAGCCCGATATATTGGAATATTGTTTTAGGATCAGTGAGTTCGGCTTTTTACTCATTAGCACAGTTTGCAAGCCCAGGTTCACTAGATTATTGTTATGGTTTGGCGTTTTGTTATCTGATATGCAAACTACCTTGATCTACATGTTATTTTATATTTTAGTAGTAGGTTGTTAGATCTATATGTTACATGTTATCTATATATTATAGTGTATAGCTTAACCTATGTGTTGTTGTGTATGTGTTAATTTATATATATGACCAAATGTGTCGCGCAAGCTTAGTTAATTTTATGTGTTAGATCTATTAATATATGCATAGCTTTTTATACTCCCTCCGGCGTACGAAGATTATCTAAGATTTATCAAAATTTGAATGTACCTAGTATTCATAATGAAACAAACTTCTCTGTCCCATGAAAATTGCTTGAGATTTATCAAAATTTAAATGTATCTAGATGTTATTTAGTGTTTAAATATATTGAAATTTTAACAAATCTCCTACGGAGGAGTTTGTTTTATTATGAATATCACACCACATTGGCGCGCTCATAGATGCGCAAAAATGACAGAAGACACTGCATCCGCATGGCAGAGCATTGGGTGCCATTATTTGAAGTGAACGCGAAAATACGATCGAGAGTTTGGCAGGAAGGTGAGACAAGTCACGCTTAGTTTGAATCAACCAGCGGATTCTAGCTAAAACCGCGTACGTGTCCCCGTCGACCACCAGAGGTAGAGGTTGTAGAGCGATCGCTGCCAGAGAAGATGACAAAGCTACATACAATGTTCCCGATTTCAAGTGGAGGGTCATTTTTTTTCGAGAACCCGCGGGAGATCTGCGTGTCATTTCATTAAGCATATGAGCAACCACCTAACCGACACAAAAGTGGTGCCGGGGACCTCTCAAGTTATCCCTCGCCCTCTTCCACGTCTACAAGAGATCCACATGTCCCACTCTGCAGTGATCAAGGCTAAAACCCTAGGCGCCGTGGTGTAGACATCCTCAAAGGCCTGAGCATTCCTCTCTAGCCAGATGGACCGAAGGGTGAGCATGATTGCGGAGTTTGCTACCTTGGAGGCAGAGTTAAGCAAGTGTTGCACCGTCGTCGGCCACCACGAGGTGAGGCTTTAGTCCGCCACCGGTGGCATGATGCCGATCCTCGCATGCTGAAGCATACCTGTCCAGATAGCAATGGCGAAGGGGCATTGCAGAGATAGGTGGTCTAGAGTTTCGTTCGCTGCGGAGCAGACAGGACAACGCGTGTGGGATGGCAGTCCTTTTCTCGGCCATTGGTCCGCAGTCCAGCAACGGCCCCTAAGTGTGAGCCAGGCATGGAAGTGGTATTTGAACGGGGCGAAGGAGTGCCACAGCTGCGCTGCTCCCGGTAGCACTGTGGAGCCGTTGAAGAAGGCACTGTAAGCAGAACGGGTAGAGAACTGTCCGTCTACCGTCCACTTCCAGGTGAAGTTGTCCTCCCCTTCCGAGAGGACGACGCCATGCGCAACATTCCACAGGTGTAGGTATTGCACAACAGCATCCACCGAGAGCTCTCCGGCAATGTCGCAAACCCATGCAACTCCGGGCAAACAGTCCGCTACAAGACGCTTCTTGGCTAGCGAGGGCCTGACCATGGCTAGGACGGCTGGTGCAATGGACAATGTTCACACCGCCGAGCCAGGGGTCCTCCCAGAAGAGAAGACGTTCACCCAATTTGGACGGTCATGTTGGACTAGACGTTTCAGTATCCGGTTAAGGTTTTGTTTACCTCTCCCATATTTCATCCCGAAAAATTCAAAGAAAATATTTCCTCCCAAAGAAGTCAGAATATGGGAAGGAATTTAGTGTTCACGCAATTTTCTATCATTCACTGAAATACTTTTTTCAAAAATGATACTAGCATAAACAAGAATTTTTATTCTAGACAAAATTAAGAGGATATTTTGGAATATCTCGAAATTATCCCTTCCAAACCTGAAGAAATAAACAGGTTACTCCGAAATTTTCAAAATTTAGGATAGTCCCCTTCGACCTAACAGTGATTGCCTTTCCAACCTAGCGATTTTACAGATCTACCGTCTAGTGATTTTACACGACCTTCTAACTGTGCATAATGATCTCTGCCATGCCTTCAGGTAGGAAATAAAAGTGATCAGCTACTGCACGATTCATATGTGACGACTCCCGCGCAATGTCGATTGTAATTTCATCGCCGAGGACTTTGGATTGGGGTCAGTAGCGTGCAAGCATTCCAGGCCGTTAGCTCTTTAGCGGGCCTGAGGCAAACGAATCAAAATAGATCGTTTGTGTTTGTGTGGTTAAAATTAGGTTCCGACTCTAGTCCAGGCGGACCGACTAAATTGACTTGACTATCGTCGAGACGTATGCCCGGAAATTTTTTAGGGAGAGAATGCTCTACGTGGACACGACGCGCACGCAGCGTGTAACTGCACCCTTCCGCGTCGGATCCGCCTGGCGGCTACCTCGGCCTCTTCGTCTTTCTGCGGTACTGCCGGGGCGGTGTCATTTCGGCCGAGCCGCATTTAATGGCGCTGTCAGCCAAGAAAACAAATGGCCATGCAATGACGCCGCAGTTCCCCAGGCTTAAGCATGCGTGTCAGCCTTAATGAGTCCCACCGCCTCCTCGGCTGCCTCCAACGTATAAAATGGGGTCTTCGCGCATCGGTCCCCGCATTACCCTAGCGCCGCACATCCACAACCCTAGCGCCGCACTCCGCCTTCTCCCTACGCGATCCATAGCGGGTTCAAAAGGGGCCGAGGTCGGAGTTGTGGCCGTGGTCGGCGCGGTACGGGAAGGTGTGTCCCTGCTGAATCAGCACCGCCTGCACGCTCGCCCTCACATGTGGACGAGGAAACAGAGTGCCTCCATGAAATATTCTTCGAGTTCTTCGTCACCATCAAGGAAGACCCGTTCGGAAAAAAGAAGATCCCAGAGAAGTTCATGCAGTTTCTCGATGGCCGGGAGCCGGCCGAGGTGCTCCTGCGGGAAGCCAGCTGCCTCTTTTGTCAGTGGCCCATCTAGGTCCTGTTCTATGGCCGAGGCCAGATGTACCTTCACACCGGCTAGGTTCTATGGCCGAGGCCAGATGTACCTTCACACCGGCTAGGATAAGTTTTCCCATGCCCACAACCTTAAGGTTGGATGCGAGCTAAACTTCGTCTACGAAAGCCATGATAAGATGAGCGTGAAGGTGTTCGATGACAGAGGCACTACCACGACGACAACAATGAGATCAGCATTGGTGAAGGACAAGGCAAGTAGAAGCCTCTAGTGTATGGCTTTAGATGTTCTTTCGTTGTTGCGACGAAGATGAGGGACGACAATAGCATCTACTGCAGGTTTCTGGATATTCTTCATTCGCCTCGACTAAGGAGAGGGCTAGCAGAAGCCTCTAAGAAGGCTAGCAGCTTTAGAACTATGTAAATTAGGGTTAAGATTTGTAGGCCATGCTTGACCCTTTTCAATTTCATGTTTTCAGTCCTAGAACTATGGAAATAATGGTTTATATGAACAAAATATGTTGGGGAAAATAACATGCGTCGGGCCGGTGGAGCTACCCCGACCCAACGGACAAACGAGGCTGGACAACCAATTTCGTGTCCTCGGACTGACATACATGGACACTTTTTATGTCTTGAATTAGGGCATTTCCTTTGACTCGACGGAAACAGATGCAGTGCAATCAAAATTTGGGTGTGCCCCCCACCCAGTAGCCTGGCGCATAGGGACCGGGCGGGTCGTCGAGATGCAAACGTGGGCCAAATTTGGGCCGAGAATGCATCTGCATGGATGCTGCATGGAAGCAAAGTCTGACCTCTCTTCTGCATTGGGCCCAGCTGGTAGCAACCTCGTCCACTTTGTGTTCTTCGTGGGGTGGCAGTACTTGGGGGGTGGCGTCGTTTCCTCATCCTGCCAAGTGAAATTAATAGACACACAACGATATAGGTTCCCCAGGCATAGTCATGGGTGTTAGCCTTAATGCTCGCCACCGCCTCCTCGGCTGTCTCCAACATATAAAATCTGGCGTTGGTGCATCCATACGCTCAAACAACCCCACATATCTTCCCAATCCCCATCTCTAGCACTGCCATACGCCTTCTCTCCATCCACGTTCACCACACGACTCCATGGCGGGTCCTAGGGGCCAAGGTCGCGGTCGTGGATGCCGAGGCCGATGCAGGGCAGGACAATAGTGATGGACCTCCACGCCTTGACGGTCGCCTTCGCATGCGATCTCTCTCGCATGCGTAGTCAGAGTGCAAGCACGGAAAGTACTTTGATTCGTCACTCACATCACTGAGGACCCTTTGGACAGAAAGAGACTCCCGGACAAGTTTGCGGAATTTCTCGCCGGCCGGGACTCTCGGCCGGCGTGAAACTATGAGAAGTCAGCTACGGCTTTTGCCGGTGGCCCGTCGAGGTCCTGTTCGAGTTGCAAGGCAACATGTACCTCGACACTGGGTTTGAGAAGTTTGCCCGCGCCCATAGCCTGGAGGTCGGATGCCTGCTGCACCTCCTCTACGAAGGCGATGGTGTCATGAGCGACAGGGTGTTCGACGACTCATCATTCGCAGGCACTACCACAACGACGACTCCGGCGATGGCAACAACAACAACGGCTGCAGCGACGAACACCTGTAGATTCTAGGGTGTTCTTTGCTTGCAGCGAAGATGGCGAGTGCCAACATAAGTCTCTAGTGTAGGTTTCTGGAAGTCTTCCATCGCAGCAAAGAAGGCGGGTACGTACATACCCCTCTAGGTTTTTTTGTTTGGGTATTCTTTCTTCGTACTGAACAAGGTGAAGGCCAGCACAACTCACTAGTTATGTGTCATCATTTTGCACTATTTCAAACTATGTGCCAAAACATATGTAAAAAAGTTTATATCTATCAACGATTTTTTTTGCAAAATTAACATTCCTTGGGCCACGCTGGGCTACCCTGACGCAAACCGTCAATCGTGACCGGAAAACAAAATTTGTATCCGTGACCCAATCGAAACAAATGCAGAACAATCACTTTTAGTAACCAAAATACGTCGGGTCCCTAAAGATACGCTTACTTAGCTAGGTAGGAAGGCAACATGGCATTGGCCGGGAAGAGAGGAACGTCCGAAAACCTCTTTTTAAAGGCAATATTACCTACAATAGTGACATCAACGATGACATCATCCATATGATGATACATTCTCTCACAAAATTATGAGACTAAACTCAAACATTACTGAAACACCATTATTTTGTGAAACTTACGACAGTGATATCAACAGTATCACTTTTTCCATAATGTTTCATAATGTTGCCTAATGTATCAGTTCAGTTTGATAAATCAAGCCTGGAGATTGCCGGATCGGGTGGAAATCGGTCTTGTACACCCATGTTTTTCTCTGGTCGTTTGGTTTCAGAGGGAGCACTTCGAAGCCCTGCTGGCGGTTATTTAGCATGGAACACGTTCTCGTTCCGTGGTGCTGGCGGAGAATTACATGGAAGCCAAGATCTGAGGTCTTGTAACGGTGACTCGAGTCTTGGTGCCGAGGAGGATTCGGCTTGGTGATCTGTGACTTGGAGCAGCGGCATGCGAGTGGGGACGACGGTACATGAGAAGTTTAAAGTCTTACCTTTCAGGGTGAAAATCCAAGGTCTAGCCTTAATTGGTTGTGTCTGGCAATGTCATTGTTGAAGGCATTGTTTTGAGAGTGAGGACTTTCTTCAGGGTGAAAACCTAAGATCTATGATCGGACGACGACAACGCTTGTGCACTGTTACCTTCATGGAGGCGTCGCTTTTGGAGAAGCTGAACTTCTGGTGCTATCTTGGTGGTGTTAGTGTTGTTGTTTTAAAGGATTAGATTGCTGTAGCGGGACTTGTCTTTTTTGGTAATTTTTGTTGTTGTTGTGTGCATCCGTAATACCGCTAGGGCAGTGCATTGTTGCAGAGGAGTGTAATTGGTATCTCTGTTATATTAACTAGGACAAAACCCGTGCTTCGCTACGGAGCAAATCGCAAATATATTGCCGGTTATAGTTGTGTGTTGCACCGGGTTGATCAATCTATTCTTTTATGTTGTTGTGATATTAAAGACAGCTTCTATCTAACCCTGAACTAAACTTGCCCCTCTTAGCTTTTCGCTCCTTATCTAACCTCTCTCTTCTATTCGGAGCTCGACTCTCGGCTAAGTTGCGTTTTTCCTCCCTTGAGCTTAACTGAGGCGTGTCTTCCCTCCGTTGTTGGGAGCTCGGTTATTAATCATAAATCAATACCAATCAGCTCAACCAGCGATTTGACCTGATAAAACTTTACTAAGAAATTATTCCCAACAGATCGAACTTCATATAATTTCTTGAAAAAAAAATTCTGCAAACCAAGAGCATCAAGGGAGGCTTGAGTCTCATGAGCTACAAATAATCTCTACGGTTGTAAAATGTAGCAACACCTCACAGCAAAAGGAAACGTTCTACCAATATCCATGAGAATGATTATGCTCTAGGGATGTCGTCAGGGTAAGAGAGGTAGAATCAACCTGCATGATATATACAAAATGTTTGGAGCGTGGACTCATGTATAATATATGATGCGCAAATCGTAGACAAACCTATGGCATCCAAGGAATATAATATATAGGAATGAAGATGACGTACCAATTGCAATGTGCAGTCTAATTTGAGATCTCTTCGCCTCACATGTGCTAGTATATGTGCTAGTATAGGCATCGTCTGTGGCAGCTGAATCCCCTAGGAGTATCCAAGAACAGAGCACGGCCACTGGACTAAAAAGGCAACCCAAATTGCAGAGTATCAACCGAGCACGGCTTGACTTCAATCGTCCCAGGAGGAGCAGCACCGGGACTGGGGTGGCCTCCGCACTCATGGGGACAAGGTACAGGACCTGCTCCCGAGTCCCCATGGCGTCGGCCAGGAACTCCTCCTTTTGGCGAGGGCCCGCCCAGAATCGTACACGTCTAGGCCGTCCATCGACT
Organism: Lolium perenne; assembly: GCF_019359855.2. Classification (NCBI taxonomy): domain Eukaryota; kingdom Viridiplantae; phylum Streptophyta; class Magnoliopsida; order Poales; family Poaceae; genus Lolium; species Lolium perenne. The sequence continues at coordinate 267,571,667 of NC_067245.2, forward strand.
TGTTTCTTCCGCTCGATTGACCCGAGGCTCCATGTGGACGACGAAGTCAATCGGTTCCTTCCGGACGGAGATGTGATAGTTCTATCGAAAGGATTTGTTTGCACGATCTGCCGGCAGCATTGCCGTTTCCGATAGGGCCACCACCGTAGCTGCTTCCTTGGCGCTGCTTCCTTGGCGCTGGAGCTCGTCGCCTCGCTAGATCTGGGGATGCCGGTGGGGGTTCTTTCAGCAGCGGCGGAGGGAGAATAGGAGGAGGAGACCGCGAGCGGATTTATTCACAATTAAGGAAACCGAAGCGACCACGACTTGCACAATGGTAGGACAGATCGATCAGCAACCGGAATTCCGGAACGGCAGGGTGAGAGCGATGAAGAACTCGTACTCGTACGGATGAGTTCGGCCAGGGGAGCCATTCGTTCGTGGGAGAAGAGAAATAAACGAACCGGTAAGATGGCACTTGCCGTATTATGCGATTTGGTGGGAGGGCAAAACGGTCTAAAAAAAAGCGTTGACGAAACTTTTTGGCAGAAACCTACGGACCGAACCACGGAAACGTTAGCTCCTTTATTATTAGGTATAGATATATGCTCTTTGTCGATTTTTTTTAATTAGTTTTAGATTAGACAAATGTTCAAAAGCTCATCAATCTTAAAGCAGTAAGTGGACGAAGGATGTGACTCCGGCACCTACAGTCGCCTGTAAAATCGCTGCTCTCGAGGAACATCGTCTGGACAAGGACAACAACAAGCCACAACCTCAGGAAAGCCGCTGCGCTGTCGGTCGAAAGGCAAATCGGTTTCCACCTATCTATGCGTGAGACTCCGGGAGCACCTACACGTCCCTTGCTTGAAACCCCCAGGAGCGAATCTCCCTTGTTTTTGTCCGCTTCCGTGCCTATAAACGAGCCCGAAAAGTCAAGGAATAGGACGCGCTGTACGTACGAGGTAGATCGATCGACGATAGATCACTAGCTCATTGGTGGAATAAGCTGGACTTGGAGACGCCTTTTGGCGAGATGGAGATCGCGTGGTCTCAGCATGGCAAAGAGTCCAGTGTCTGGAGTAATGGTGTTGATTCCTTGACAGCCATCGCTACCGGAGAGGGAAAGTTCCAAGCTGGCCACCGGTCCATGTCATGGCGGCGATGGCTTCATGATGTGGAGTGTGGACCCTGGAAGCTTCGCTCTATGGAAGTATCAACTCATTGGCCAGTGGCAATCTTAGTTTCTCAGGTCGGACGGGCGACAGCGGATCCGGTGTACGTTCATGGATTCTGGGGCGACCGTTGATTGATCAGCGTTTGTCGAGGCGCTAGGCCAACACGGCTCCACATGCTCGCCGCGGACGTGTGTATCTCCTCGTACATGCGTTCATTAAAAAGGAACGTGAGGAACCTGCATTTCCCATGAATTTCCTTCTTCCAAAACGTCGCCTTTCACGGATGTGGCTTGGCATGGTGACTGAATTTGATTGGTACTATGAATCGTGCATATATCATATGCTCTCTCCGTTTACTATTATAAAATGTTCTAGGTTTGTTTAAAAATATATGTGTCTAGACCTGTTTCCTGTGTATGTTCACAAATTTTGCTCCGTATATAGTCTATATTAAAAATATCTAAAACATCCTACATATAATTTAGCTAAAGAAATTCAATTCAACTTCTGGATGCGTATGCTTCCTCTACCAAGAAATTAAATAAGTAATCCAGAGGGTATAATTCATGCTTAGCTTGCTGGCACACTGCACATTATTTCACAAAGGTTTCCACATCTACCTTAAAACCTTTCCAGTGAAAGAGATTTTGCAGTCTTTGATAGCACTAGTGGAAAACGGGGCTATAGGCCCGGTTCATTTGGGCCTTTAGTCCCGGTTTCCAAACCGGGACCAATTAGGCGGGACTAAAGGTCCCCCCCTTTAGTCCCGGTTGTAAAACAAACCGGGACTAAAGGTCCCGCCACGTGGGCTGCTGGCGCGCGTCGAGGAAAGAACCCTTTAGTCCCGGTTTGTAACACGAACCGGGACTAAAGGTTATTTCGTTATTTTTTTTTATCTATTTGGTTCCCAATTATTTTTCGCTCCTCTTTTTTTTCCTATTTTTTCAGAATTTCTAGTATTTCAGTTATTTAACTAGTTTAGTTTCTAACTCCACTTAATCTCTAACTACCCTTAATCTCTAGTCAAATTACTTACTCGTGGTCCAACTTCCCGCTCGGTCACCCATCCTCCCACTACTCCAGCACTAGCACGCTTAACTTCCAATTTCATTTCCCATCCCGCTTCCAAGTGCTTCGCGCGCATGTTGTGATACTAGTATCATATCAATCCTATTAACATGTTGGTCGATGTCACACTTATTTATTATTCGAATTCCAAATAATTATTTTAATAAACAAAACTAATAACGTACATGTTGTGGTAATGGTATTATAATTATAATTTTTTAAATCTGTATTATAATTGTTTTTTATAATTTATTATTTTTTAATATTTTTTTGCCAAACTTGAAAATTTGAAAATCTAAAAAATTGGCTAACTTTATGGTTAAGTAATAGTAATCTTTATGCATGATGTAATTATTATTTTAAAAAAATTTAAAAAATAAAATTCCGAATTTCTGGCAAAAACTAAAATCTTCCTGCTTTCATATTTTCATTTGGAATTTTGAGAATCTAAAAATTGGCTAACCGGGTAAACCCAGGTGAATTCGGATCTAACTTTTTCCCAGGATTTTTTTGATATATTATACGTTTTTTTTCGACGTCGTACGCAAAAGTTATTGCGGTTTTACCATTTTTCAAAACATTTTTGCAAAATAAGTGAAAATTCAAATTTGTTAGTTTTCCCTAATAGTAGGTTGCATAACATACAAGAATCCGAAAACATTTTATTTTTTGAATTTTGTATCATTTTCTTTTCTATTTTACAGTGTTAAAAAAGGCGAGCCGGGGGGGGGGGGTGTGGAGGTGCATGGGGAGGCAAAAAACCCTTTAGTCCCGGTTCGTATTACCAACCGGGACTAAAGGGTCCAAACGAACCGGGACTAAAGGGTTTTCATGATGAACCGGGACCAATACCCCCTATTGGTCCCGGTTTGGTTCAAAACGGGGACTAAAGGGTGGGACGAAAGGCCTCTTTTCCACTAGTGTAGGTAGTCTGTGCACCAGAGTGACCTCCCATTGCTGAAGCATGAAAAGTAGATGATTTTAGTTTGGAGGCCAACATTAGCCCCTATCCAGACCTTGTCACGATGTCTAATAATACCATCTTGTAAAGTCAAACCTTGAGCATTAGAACCACTAATATCTAACTCCTGTAACAAGCCTTGGGCATGCGGATCCACAACATAAGAATGAATGACTTCTTGCATCCAGACTGGTTGTACCACGGAGGGAACTTCGAGTTGCATATTGTGTGCTACTCTAGACAGAGCATCAGCAGGCTCCCGAAATGTCGGAAAATTTTGACAAAAAATTATTCATGTACATCTCTACAATATAAGTGTCTTCGTCAATTTCCGAACAACCAATATTTTTCTTCTTCTATGTCAAAAAGAGAAAAATTATCTTCTAAAAAGCCTTACTTTTAGCATTAAATTTTGTCTTATTACACACGTCACACGACAAGTCGATTTTTCATGAAATGACTTTGTGAGCACGTAGCACGTGAAAATGTACGTGCGAATTTTTTGTTTCAACTTTTTTTAAATTTCAAAGTATGTGTAGCATGCATATCTATACCTAATAATAAAGGAGCTAAGGTTTCTGCCAAAATTTTCGTCCAACTTTTCATTGGACGAATTTACCCTCCCACCAAATCGCATAATACTGTACAATGCCATTACATAACGGTTCGTGTTATTTTTTCCCCATTCCCGAAAGAACCCGCGGAGTAGAACGCTTGGCGGAGGCTGGGGGTAGCTGGAGTTGAGGCGGGTTGCGGGATGAAGGCAGGCCGCCAAGCTGCGCCCCTGCCGGCGACCGTCTTCGCCTTATCCGCTCTGAGGCCGCCAAGATACGCCCGCGCCCGCGGTCAGAAGCCGAGAAGACCCGCCGCTGGCGACCATCCCCGCCTTATCCACTGCCTGGATCCGCGCGTTGAAGGAGAGGGTGGGGCGCTACCGGGATCCGCGCGACCAAGGAACGATTGGCCGCTGCCCAGATCCGCGTGATGCAGGGCTCTGCGGGGCGCTGCCGGAGCTAACGGATGTAGGAGAGGGCGGATTGTCGCCGGGAGGCCTACTGGTGTTGCTCGGCGGCGACCGCGACTACTGACTTGGTCAAAGTCTCCAGATCGAGGCTCGATCTGCTGCCTCCCTAACATTCGGGAGCGCGTGCTGCGGAGCGTGATGTCTCGCCGGAGCTCGTGCGGGCAGGTCGGAGGGCGGCGTCGGCAGCTTCAGCAAGGGGCTCAGCAGATACTGCTCGCTGATGCGGTGAGACTGCTCATGCATCCCGCGTGGCCAGCGGCGCGCCCACCCCTTGCACACCGCTCGGCTGGCGGCAGCCCCGCCATCTCCTTCATGAATACAGTGTGCTCGTGACTGGGATCTTGCGAGCAGATAATGTTGAGTGGAGGGGCTGCGTTGACTCGTAGCTGGGCCTCCGCTAGGCTTGCACGGCCAGGCCTCTTGGCTGGCTCATCCATTGGGGTTTACCCTTTATTTTTACAAAATATAGGTACATTTAGTCCCACCTTGCTTTGTAACACCAAGATTTACCTGCTTATATACATTAGTAAGTGTCTGCCAACCAACGACTTGGGAATCGCAGCACAGCTGAAAGAAATCGTGGGCACAGCGGAAAGAAATCGTGGGTTCGGGAATCGCCACAAAATTGTGGGCTTTGCATGGTGCGTAATTGAAAGGAGTAGAAAAGAGCAAGCACCTTTAAAGAAATTATTAAACGGACCGACCATGGGGCAATGGTGATTATAGAAAAACGTGGACCTCTGACTCGTATCGAGTGCTCCCTAGATATAGTTGAGATTCTTGCGGGTGAACGGAAGGGAAAATAAAACGACAAAAAGGCCTCCCAAGTACATTGTCTGTCTTAATTTTTTTAGGTATAAACATATCTATAATTAAAACATATCTAGATACATTTCAATATATCTAAACTAAAACGACAAACCAAGTGTGATGTTGCTCCAAAAATTACCCATGACCCAGTATTATGGCGGTTCGGCGAAAAAAGGCAATGAAGTGCAGTCTTAAGCTTTTCTCCCGGTGCAACGCACGGGCAATTTTCCTAGTTTAAATAAAGGAAGCAAATACTCCCATGTGCCAAAACACATGATTAAACTTTAGAAGACACGTCTACTTCGATTTACGTTTTTTCTTTTGGTTAGATGATGGGCATGTAATTTTATGAGCAGTTCTCTGTGCACGAATCATAATGCAAATCTAACTGTCAAAGAGTCGATGTAGAACTAACTGAATACTCAGCCGACCAAAACCCAGCAAAAGGCGATTTTAAAGTATCAATTGATCTAGAAAGAGGAATTTGTATAAATCCACACATTTTAGCGTTGTTGTAACAGAAAAAACTAGGAGACAATATTTTTAGGGAAAAACATGTCTATGCCACTACTCCAAACACTAGTACAAAACATGTCTTCCCACACGATTAACCTGGCTGTTCACACCCGGTTTACCCAACTGACCACTATGCAAGGATGGGTGGCGCGCCAGATCACACGGTTTATATATATAACCGTATGTGAAGCGTGGATCTCACTCACATTTGAGGAAACAAAATCTTCTGCGAAAGGGGACCGCTTGGCAACGCTCTGTCTTCCTTCATGGTGCGCTTTTACGGAGCATTTGAGACAATTATAAATATTTGGAAATGTCTATTTAATTGTGCCAGCACACAATGAGTTTACTTGATCGTCAGCTTTTACCAAACACCGCAAATCGATTTTAATCTACTAAATGTGCGTTTATTCATATTATTATTGTACATGGTGGTAGAACTTGCATCCTAGTTGTACCAACAACCCGTGAAACATTCTATCAAAATACAATACATGGAGTAGTAAAATTTAATTATATTTGATTGTACAATTGATACACGACATGTATAAATGTATTTTGACATATATTTGATTTCTAGCTATACTAATGAGTTCTTGTTGGTTACGTCTGATGACATTGGGACTCCAAGTGCAGAGAATTATGATCAGCAAAGAATTTGCTCAATTTATATCGAACTCTCAGGGAATTCGGAAATAGTTATCTCTTTTCTTCTTCTTCTTCTAGCAATCCTGCAAATTTAAATCCTGTAAATTAAAGTAATGCCTTGTGTCCCCAACTCTACCGTGTGGTTATCAAGCATAAGATTTCGTATTAGTAATCCTATATAACTAAGAAGTTCATCCCCACTATCTTATTTCTCTAAACATGCAGCTATGCCACCTCAGCGGTCCCACCCCATCTACAAATCCAAGCTATTCACCTAAGAAAATGAGTAACCTCTCACCATGCATAGAAATTGGCACCTAAGCAGACTTTCACGTTAGGATTTTTTTCACCGGCATAACGTCCTCTCAATTCTGTTCACATTCCCTTTGCCCTTTGCTCTTTCCCATTTCCATGCATGTGCAGTGGTGGGCCATCTAATTTATTTCTTATCTAAAACAGATCAGCAAGCGATTAGATTTCCAGTTCTGTTTGTTTCAACTTCAGAAACTTCTGGCGATCCGTATTTAATTCCTCCTTACCTCCACCATCCCATCCAACATCCATATATAGCATCAGCCGGCCGCTTGCCCCCAAACTGAAAAATGATTTTGACTGATTGTGGGTCTCCTTCTCTCCTCTATTTTTCACCGTATGCCCATGTTTCCACACTATATCTCCATGTTCCTCTCATGATGTACTGGCAGAGTAGCTCTCTCTGGTAGTGGGCGCCCTCGCAGTTTACCGAATCGGCCACGCGCGCTGCAGCCAAAAGTAGCGTCAGCTTGTGGTAGCATCGAGCCATCGACGCCATCTGGAGCAGCAGCAAACCAAGACACGATGTAAGATTCTAGGTAGACTCTACGCACAAACACTATTAAATATTTATGGATCAAGCTAATTTGATGTGCTAATTGCATTGAGGAAGCCCATCATGTCATCCATCAGAGGTAACTCAAGTTTCGTTTTTTGTTCGTTTGTTGGATTGGACTCATAATATGTGCAGATCTTATTTATTTTGAAAAACCAACTTTTTTTTACTTTTTTTGTATAATGATCTACAGGAATACTCCTGCAGCTCGGGTTGTCGTGCAAACTGTATTTATGTTTATGCACAACTTTGATGTAGGATATCTTCCACCTATTCATACATCGTTACCAAGAGGTTGCGTTTCATGAAATTTCGCCAGGAACTGCACACTGCCTTGAATATTACTGGAACGCTGATTATAATTGATACATAGCTGCCGGGTTTGTATGGCGTTCCCAAAAACTGTGTTTAGCACAATCAAAACCGAGGGAGGAAAAATTTAAGGTATCTATTCGATGCTCAAACAGAAATTTATATCTCACTGTTGTTTATACATGTCCTCATGCAAGATCTTGCTTCGTTATATCTCCTTCTCAATTTTCCATTCGTCGTATCTTCCAGTTAAGTGACACATCCGCATTCTTCCAGTTAAGTGACACACAGGCTCAAAAAGTGTGAAGTGACACACAGTTTCACTATTTGGGGTTATCTCCCTTTACTCTGTTAATTTCGTATTCCATGAATACAACACCCTTCAACATTGTTTCTAATCTGCATCGTTTGGACTTCTAGGACTTCTATTCCGGAAGGAAAACATGTTTTGTTCATGGATAAGCTGGCCTTTTGGACAGATCATTAAACAACACAGCTAAGTATTAAGTGTTGATACCCGCAAAAAAAGTGGCAAGTGTTGATATTTTTTGTTATTTGTCGTGTTAATAATTACAATCATCAGTTTTTTAAGCCATTAAAAATATTTCTCTATTATCATTGATCATAGAGTTATGTAGGCAACATAATTCACGGCTTTATGCTTTCTATAACAGTAACCAAGCGATTATCCTTTTTGTGAACAGTCACAAGGCCCTTTTTTTAAATGAAATCGGGTAAAATAGTTGCCTTATATATTGCTATAGATGGTGTAACATGGAATGTCTGCAAGTCAAAATAAAAGGACGTTAATTACCAGGGGAGAAACGAAGCAAATAGTGATGTTATGCTCCATTAAAGACTCGCGCCATCCTTTCGCCCTTGGTCTTCTAGAAGAAAAAATGTCACTAGCGGTGAATTTGCTGTTGAAAATATCACATTATATTCTTTTAAGATATTGCAGGCAATCAAAGTGCCATGAATGATCTCAAACACTTGGAAGATGAATTATGCGAGCAGGTTAACATGTGTCCCAATATTGAAGCTTACACCAGCAGATCTTGCATGATAGTGGCCGCAGAGCCAGGTGGCAATCGTCACCCAAAATCATCAGCAATAGTGCCATTTAGAGATCAAATGTTGGGCAGTTTCAAAAATGTTCTCGCAAAACTTAGAAAATAATACCAATCAAAATTATTCATTATTCATAGTATTATGTTGCTCATCCTCTGTAACTAAATAGTTGTTGCACTAACTATTTTTTAAATTTCATCCCTATATATTGTCTCCCACATTTATATATTTTCTACTCTGTAATGACTAATAGTATTAGGGTAGTCACTTTGCAGGTGTATCTACAATCTACAACAATAATTTCCGCAGCAACGCGCGGGGTATTATCTAGTAGTAGATAAAATATGCAACACAAATAAACTAAACTAAATAAGTATCACAAACTATGTGAAAGCCGTAAAGAGATAGTTGTTTGTGGGTTTTGTGTATGATTAAGTAAACTAAATATTTTTATACTTTCGGATTAACATATTGCTGCAAATAAAAAGTAAGCTAAATGCAATGGAAGGTGTTTCTTATGATTTAAATTGGACCAGGGTTCATGGGTTCACTTGTCTACTTTTTTTTAAAGTTGTAGTGAATAATAACAATTCATCAATGAGATAATATTGGTGGAACTTCAATATATGTTTAATAAACATTCATATGGACATCACGTCCTAACATAGAAATGATGCAACACATCTCTCTTACACACCAAAAGAAATGGAAAACTCCATGCAATTTTGTATTAACAATTAACAAACATAGAAATAAGTAATTTGACATGATGTTTGAATATCAAATATGCTACGTTGGACAAACAAGATCATCAATTTTGTAACGTGATGAACATAGCACATGCATTCACGTTATCACTAACGAGGTAGCAAAGGAAAAGGCAAAACCATAATAAATCATGAATTTGTTGTTACTATCCAATTATTAAAAACATGCTACTCCATTTAAGACAAACATCTCCCCACACATGTTGTTGTATACAAGTTGGATCAAAACTAATACTTAAGAAAGGGTTACATAATATGCATCTAGCTATCAATACATCTTACAGATAATTGATTTCAAACTCATATCACAATATCATAGAATAAAGACCACCACATAGTAATTACATATATGACCATATCATGTTGGACAACTCATATGGTACTAAGATCTATAAAGAACAAGAGAGAAATAGATCAACCTACTACCACAAACCCAGATTCTAGAGGTGGACTACTCCCCTTTGATCATGGTGTTGATGAGGAAGACGTTGGAGAAGGTGGAGATCGCTCCGGCGATGGCTCAGGCGGAGTTTCCCCCTGCAATCTTTCCTGTTGCAGCCTCTATTTTTGTTTGTCGGTGTTTCTGCGGAGCTCTCCTCGAGGGAACCCTGGGGTTCGTATATATAGGGTTTTTAGGTCAAAAGAGTTCCGTGGGCGCAAGATTGAAGTGAATCGGACGATCGACGATGAAAAGAGGTAGGGTGGTGCGCCCCCTGATGGGCGCGCCACTTATGCTCTTTTGGGCCTCCAGCCCTTCTAGGTGAGTGATGTTGTGCATAGTATGCAGTTGGGAAACCTCAAGAGGAAGGTATGATGAGCACATCAGCAAGTTTTCCCTCAGTAAGAAACCAAGGTTTATCGACCAGTAGGAGAAACAAACCACTTTTGAAGGTGTTGCTGGCTGACTTGGCAGGGCGCACTACCGGTGTCAGCAGCAATGTGGAACCTGCACACAACGTAACCAAAATACTTTGCCCCAATTTACAGTGAGGTTTTCAATCTCACTGGTTTTGCCGGAAATAAAGTATTAGACGTATAGTGTGGAAAGTGATGTTTGTTTGCAGTGAAAGAACAGTGCTTGCAGTAAGTAAACATAACATGTATTTGCAGTAGATGATTTTATCACTGTAAAAGAAAGGACCGGGGCCCACAGTTCACTAGAGGTGTCTCTCCATAAAGATAAATAACATGATGGGTAAACAAATTATAGCTGGACAATTGACAGAATAAAGACCATACATGACAAGATGATGACTATGAGATTCATTTGGGCATTACAACAAGATCATAGACCGTAATCCAACTACATCTATGACTAATAATCCACCATCAGGATATCATCCGAACAACTTTAGGTATTAAGTTGCAAGCAACATATTATTGCATTAAGTAAAGTGTGTAAAGTAAACAATAGAATTATCGGATAAAGCATTGTTGTTTTCTCCCTAGTAGCAACAACACATCTACAACCTTAGGAGTTACTGTCACTCTCCCAGATTACTAGAGGCATGAAACCACTATTGAGCATAAATAGTCCCTCTTGGAGTCACAAGCACGTACTTGGCCAGAGCATCTACTAGCAACGGAGAGCATGCATGATCATAAATAACATATAAACAAATATATAATCAACTCAACCATAGTATTACATATTCATCGGATCCCAGCAAACACAACATGTAACATTACATAAAGATGATCTTGATCATCATAGGCAGCTCACAAGATCTAAACATGAAGCATAATGAGGATAAGAAAACCATCTAGCTACTGCTATGGACCCGTAGTCCAGAGATGAACTACTCACACATCACTTCGGAGGCGGGCATGGTGATGAAGAGACCTCCTGTGATGATCTCCCTCTCCGGCAGGTTGCAGGGAAGAGCTTCAGGACCCTCCCAAACTAGGTTCGGCAATGGCGGCTACGGAACTTTTCGTGGATGGAGGCTCAGGTGTTTAGGTTTTTACCGAGGATGTGAATTTATCGGGGAAAGGGCGAGTTCGGTGTACGCCCGAGGGTCCCACACCATACCTAGGCGCGGCCAGGGGGTGGGCCGCGCCTAGGGGTGGTGTGGCCACCTCCTGGCTCTTCTCCGTCTCCCCTTTGGACTCCGTCTTCGTGACAGTAAATTAGGAACTTCGGCTTTTGTTTCGTCCAATTCCAAGAATATTTCCTGTACAACTTTTCTGAAATACAAAAACAGTAGAAAACAGGAACTGGCACTGTGGCATCTTGTTAATAGGTTAGTAGGTACGAAGCGAAGAAGGTTCTCTGCCCTCTAGGATTAGACGTGTAGAAGATACATGCATGCATTAATGACTGCATCCTCTACCACGGTGAGTACGAGAATTTAGATGCATGCCCGGTGGTGCACTGCATTACAGTATAAGATCAGATGAGATGACCCGGGTAATGTTGAGGGCGAGCGCCCCAAGAAGAGGGTTCCTAACAAGGTTATGTGGTATGCTCCTATAATACCATGGCTGAAATGTTTGTTCAGAAATAAAGAGCACACCAGGTTTTTGCGATGGCACAAAGAAGACCATAAGAAAGAAGCGATGTTGAGACACCCTGCTGATGGGCCGTAGTGGAGAAAAATCGATAGAAAGTTCCCATACTTTACACAGGACGCAAGGAACTTAAGTTTTGCTCTAAGTACAGATGACATGAATCCTTTTGGAGAGCAAAGGTGCAGTCATAGCACCTGGCCTGTGACTATGTATCTATAACCTTCCTCCTTGGTTGTGCATGAAGCGAAAGCTCATTATGATGCCAGTGCTCATCCAAGGCCGAAGCAACCCGGCAACGACATTCATGTGTACTGATACGCGTACAACACGCGTCCGTTGGGAACCCCAAGAGGAAGGTGTGATGCGTACAGCGGCAAGTTTTCCCTCAGTATGAAACCAAGGTTTATCGAACCAGTAGGAGCCAAGAAGCACGTTGAAGGTTGATGGCGGCGGGATGTAGTGCGGCGCAACACCAGAGATTCCGGCGCCAACGTGGAACCTGCACAACACAACCAAAGTACTTTGCCCCAACGAAACAGTGAGGTTGTCAATCTCACCGGCTTGCTGTAACAAAGGATTAGATGTATAGTGTGGATGATGATTGTTTGCAGAAAACAGTAGAACAAGATTACGATAGATTGTATTTCAGTATAGAGAATTGGACCGGGGTCCACAGTTCACTAGAGGTGTCTCTCCCATAAGATAAACAGCATGTTGGGTGAACAAATTACAGTTGGGCAATTGACAAATAAAGAGGGCATGACCATGCACATACATATTATGATGAGTATTGTGAGATTTAATTGGGCATTACGACAAAGTACATAGACCGCTATCCAGCATGCATCTATGCCTAAAAAGTCCACCTTCAGGTTATCATTCGAACCCCTCCGGTATTAAGTTGCTAACAACGAGACAATTGCATTAAGTATTGCGCGTAATGTAATCAGTAACTACGTCCTCGAACATAGCACTAATGTTTTATCCCTAGTGGCAACAGCACATCCATAATCTTAGAGATTTCTGTCACTTCCCCAGATTCACGGAGACATGAACCCACTATCGAGCATAAATACTCCCTCTTGGAGTTACAAGCATCTACTTGGCCAGAGCATCTACTAGTAACGGAGAGCATGCAAGATCATAAACAACACATAGACATAACTTTGATAATCAACATAACAAGTATTCTCTATTCATCGGATCCCAACAAACGCAACATATAGAATTACAGATAGATGATCTTGATCATGTTATGCAGCTCACAAGATCCGACAATGAAGCACAATGAGGAGAAGACAACCATCTAGCTACAGCTATGGACCCATAGTCCAGGGGTAGACTACTCACACATCACTCCGGAGGCGACCATGGCGGCGTAGAGTCCTCCGGGAGATGAATCCCCTCTCCGGCAGGGTGCCGGAGGCGATCTCCTGAATCCCCCGAGATGGGATTGGCGGCAGCGGCGTCTCAGTAAGGTTTTCCGTATCGTGGCTCTCGGTACTGGGGGTTTCGCGACGGAGGCTTAAAGTAGGCGGAAGGGCAAGTCAGGAGGCGGCACGAGGGGCCCACACCATAGGGCCGCGCGGCCAGGGGCCAGGCCGCGCCGCCCTAGGGTTTGGCCACCTCGTGGCCCCACTTCGTCTCCTCTTCGGTCTTCTGGAAGCTTCGTGGCAAAATAGGACCCTGGGCGTTGATTTCGTCCAATTCTGAGAATATTTCGTTACTAGGATTTCTGAAACCAAAAACAGCAGGAAAACAGACAGCGGCACTTCGGCATCTTGTTAATAGGTTAGTTCCAGAAAATGCACGAATATGACATAAAGTGTGCATAAAACATGTAGATAACATCAATAATGTGGCATGGAACATAAGAAATTATCGATACGTTGGAGACGTATCATGTACCTGAACCCATTAGTTGAAGAACTTCTACAGCCGTGAGCCATAAGAGGTGTACGTGTGTGGGACGAGCACAAACAGGAAGAATTTGACCTACGAGCGCTGCTTTTCGTAACCATCAATGATTGGCCCGCTCTTGGTAACCTTTCAGGATAGTCAAACAAGGGATACAATGCCTACACGCACTGTTTAGATAAGATTGGCAATGTATATTTGGATAAATATAAGAAGGTCGCGTACCATCATCGATTTCTTACGCGTACCCATCCCGTAAGAAAGAAAGTCAAGCATTTCAAAGGTGAGGCATATCACGAAGAAGCCTGGCCACCGTCATGGTGCTGATATATTTGGTATGGTCAAGGATCTATAAGTAATCGTTAGAAAGGGAACCGGCAGACAGCCAGTTCCGATTGACGCTGCCGGACACGCGGCCATGTGGAAGAAGAAATCTATATTTTGGGAGCTACCCTATTGTGTAGTCCTAGAGGTCCGCTATTCAATCAACGTGATGCACGTGATGAAGAATCTTTGTGTGAACCTGCTAGGCTTCCTAGACGTGTACGGAAAGACAAAAGATACACCGGAAGCATGTGAGGGCAACGTATGAAAGACCCAGCCAACATGCATGAGACAAATACAGGACGTCATTAGTCCAGCTACCCTCTTACAAAAGCAGAGAAAGGAATATTTTTTGAATGCCTGAGCAGTATCAAGGTCCCATCTGGCTTCTCCTCAAATATAAAGTGAATAATAAATATGGCAGAGAAAAAAATTCAGAACCTTAAGTCTCATGACTGTCATGTCATAATGACGTAATTGCTTCCAATTGCATTGAGGGGGCTTGTATCGGAAAATGTTCGAGTACCCATTGTGAAGCTATGTGCATTCCTCAATGCAGTTTCTCATAAGGTAATCAATCTAGAAAGTATACAGAGGTTGCATAATGATGTGGCCCAATGTCTTGTTAGTTTTGAGCTGATGTTCCCACCATCCTTCTTCAATATTATGACGCATCTCCTCGTTCACTTGGTCGATGAGATTTCCATTCTAGGTCCTGTGTTTCTACACAATATGTTCCCCTTTGAGAGGTTCATGTGAGTCTTCAAGAAATATGTTCATAACCGTGCTAGGCCAGAAGGAAGCATCTCCAAGGGCTAGTGAACAGAGGAGGTCATTGAGTTCTATGTTGAATTTATTCCTGACCTTAAGCCGATTGGTGTTACTAAATCGTGGCACGAGGGGAGACTGAGTGGAAAAGGCACGCTAGGAAACAAAGCAATGATAAGTATGGACGGGCATTCTTTCACTCAAGCACACTACACAGTTCTACAAAGTTCCACCTTGGTGGCTCCGTATATCAATGTACACAAGAATTTTGTAAGCTCCCGAAACTTAGGGCAGTCGGACGACTAGTGACGAGGGAGCTCCTCGGGAATGCCCACCATGAGGGGCTTAGGGTTGACGGAATCATGCAGGCTAACACAAGACATCGGATACCAGACGAATAGGGAGAGAGATTTACCCAGGTTCGGGGCCCTCGATGATGTAAAACCCTTTCTTCCTGCTTGTCTGATCTCGATTTATCGAGTAAATAGGTTACAAAGGGGTAGCCGATAGACTACTATGGTGGTATCGCCACGAGGCAAGGATTCTAGGGTTTGTGTATGCTGAGTTGCGATGGTTGCTTGTATTGTTCTGTTGTTCGGCAGGCCCTCTCTTGGCCTTTATATAGGAGGCCAGGTCTCGAGAGTCATGTCCGAAATCGACTAGGTTACATTGAGATCTAAACTAATTCTTCCTTTACTGATGGTTTATTGCCTTCTTCATCAAGAATCCATCTTATGGTAGATTTCCTTCGTTGCAACCAACGTACGGACCCAACTTGGTCTTGGACAATCTTCATGGGCCCCTAGTTGAGCCAAAGGAGGTAGACTAATGTCGGATACACAAAGGGTAATGCCCACATCTGTAGCCACGAGTGACTGGCCGAAGTGAATTAACTTCGGTCAGGGACTATAGTCATCTTCATCCGAATATCTTGATAAGTCGAAGAAAATTGAGTCTTCATGCTCACTGTAAGGCTGAAATTGCTTGGTACGTATCGGGTGCGTTCCCAGCGCTCCCGATGGGAGTAGCCCCCAAATCTAGGGATGGATGTTTACAACCGTGTGTAGACTCAAGTTGTACTACTCGAAGATCTTTGCTGTTGATGTTTTCTGAGCTTCTTTCACCATCCGATAGTTTTAGTATATCGGGTCTTCTAAGGTTTCGGGTGAAGCCGAACAATTGATCGTACGTAAGGGATAAATGTAACGAGCCCAATTTTACTCGATAAATCAATGCTGGTTAACTGCCGATGGTAAAACAATATTACCCTACACAGAATCAAGTCATCGGGCTTGATCCTTGATTTGTTGGAACTTTCAGGTCCGTTCTTCTTTGAATTCCTTCGATTTATTGATGATTTTGTTATTTTTACCGAGTGCGCGTCCAACGCTCCCGATGGGAGTAGCCCCCGAGTCGAGTAGCCGAATGTTGTAGATTCCTTCGGATGTCACTTCCATTCGAGTGCTCCATCAAAGGGAGCCGATAACTTTGATGACATCATCAATGACATGGCGATCGCAGCAGCGAAACTAACGGGACATGACCTAGCGGGCCCATCCCGTGTCTGAGTATGCATTTTTGGAGATGACCGATCATTGTGCACTAACCGAAGCGTCTCCTTGATTTCTGCGCGCAGTGGAGGTAATGGGCCTCCGGTTTGCTTCTTATTCTAACACGTGTTGAACCAGATCTCCACCCATTTTCTACAGCATGAATCCGTCGGCCCAATTCCAAAGTAACTTTTACTTTATAAAGGGGACCTAGGGATTTACTCATCCCTCGCTTGCCATCTCGTTCTTCTTCTTCTTCCTGTTCTCCCACGTCCTTTTACTGTTGCGCCCCATTGCCGCTGCGCCCAAACGCCAGAGCTCCCAGAGAAACTCCGCAGAGATGGGCAAGAAGAAGGGGGCCGCAGCAGCTACGCTGCTACGAGCGCTACCGGCTCGAAGGCCGCCACGGCCGCACCAAAGAGGACCGCTCCGGAAGCTGCCACCGCTATCTCCAGAGATGCTCCATGCGATTGGACCGCATCCACCATGACCAAGTGTGACGAGAAGAAGGCGTGGAGCCTCGGATTGGTCTCCGACAATAAGGGAGACATTCGCTTGCCAGGTTTAGACTCCCGTCCTAATCTGATAAGGTATTAACTTATCAATGCCTACGGGTTGTAGACTAGGGTTTAGTTGGAAGTAGAGGGCAAGTAGATCTCGAAGGTTTGAGCCGGAAAAGTACTCGACTGCTATGAAAACTAGGGTTGCGTAAAACAATGAATCGATCCTTTCTTTGTCCCTCGACTCCCCCTTATATAGGAGGCGGAGCCGAGGGTTTCGTGATGTACAAGTTACAGAGTCCGGGAGGGTTTCTGAACCGTCCCGCGATATTTACAAGTTGATATTCCTAATACAATTCTATCTTTCCAAACTATATAAAACTTCGGGTCGTGGGCCTCCAGTAAACCCCAGGTACCTTCTTCGGCAGGCCCATTGGGGATGCCTATGTCAGTAGCCCCCGAGATTTTGCTTGAATCGCAGAATCAGGGAAAATCTCCATATTTACAATCTGCATATGATTTCTTCAAGTTGACAAATTTTTATAAAGGAATTGTATATTGTACAGGGATAACGGTAATTGGGGCTGGTTCATCTGACGGATCAGGTACCAGTTAACTGCTCTCGTAGCAATCCACCAAAACCTACTTCAAGATCACGTCCCTGGACATGATCTCGGGATACTGGCGTAATTCGACATGTGCCGCTTAAGGTCTTACCAGATGTCGAATTCCAGTCATGTTTTATCGGGTACCTAACGCGTCCGTTAGGATTTTTCTTCGTATCTGTTGATACGGAAAAAGTAGCAAAGCGCCGTCAGAGGCGGTGTCACGCCGCACAGGACGGATCCCGGGGACTTACCTTCGCCGAGTTTTGCGGCATTCAGAGATTATTTCGCGACTGAGGCGCTCTGAGAATATATTGTCGAGTGCTTTTCCGGCTGTTGGAGTAGCACATTTGTTCGAGTCAACGGATGACTTATATTGTTTCTATTTTATCCTCCCGATGGGAGTATATGAAGAGTTATTTTGATAACTCAGAATACGCTCGCCAGGACTTTGTCAAATTTCATCGGGCACGCGAACAGCGTTCCCGATGGGAGTAGCCCCCGAGGCTACAGCCAAGTGCTTGTACTTGGTTGTAGGCTCACTGTTTTAGCATCTTTGCCACTATATTGTCATGTTTCATGCTTCTGTTCATATTTATCGGGTGCGCGAACAGCGCTCCCGATGGGAGTAGCCCCCGAGGCTACAGTCGAGGATTTATATTGGGCTGTAGGCTCCAATTGTCCTCTGTCGCTATATTTTGAAATGTCCCCTTCCGAACCATCTCCATCAAACTTCTTGAAACCTTTTTTATAAAGTAGCCCCCGAGCATTTGGACAAAAACTTGTATTTCTCCTATAAATGTTGAAAGACTACCCAGCCAACCAGACCATCTGAAAGGGGCAAATAGAATCTGGTTCGTCCAATCAGCATGCAACAGTAAATCTCCCATCCCGCTTTTCACCACAGCCGTCCGATCAGTCAGATTTTTTCTCACTCGTTCAGTTTTGGAAAGACTCCATGACGGGTGGGACCTTCTACGTGCGGGGCCCGACAGTCAGAGGTAGGCAGGTCCGCTCGTTCGGTCGCTTCATTCTCATGTCCACGGACGAAAGGTGAAAACCTAGATCGAACGAGCTCCCAATCCCGTGCGCTCGCCTCCCCTCCTCTCCTCCTCAATCCCGTGCGCTCCCCAAGCCGCCGCCACGATAGACCACGAGCCGCCACCGTCGACGTGCCTTGCCCCCTCGCGCCTCCTCCTCTGCGACTCCGAGCCGCCGCCATCGCGCATCTCCGCCTCAACCCACCCAACGCTGCGCTGGGACGGAGGTGGAGGAGCACGGATTCGGAAGAGGTGTGCGCTCGTCCGCGCCCTCGATTTCTTCCAGCGGCGGCTGCCCGCGTGCCCTCGATTTCGTCCAACGGCGGCTGGCCGTGCGCTGGCGGCGAAAGGCGGCAACCGAGCGGTGGTGGCGGCTGGCGGCGCTCGCCCTCGATTTCGTCCGAGCATCCAGCGGCAGCGGAAGGGAGCAGAAGAGGCGCGCCGGCGGCGGAAGGCAGCAATCGAGCGGTGGTGGCGGCGGCTGGACCGTGCGCGCCCTCGATTTCTTCCTCGGCACTCCTGGAGTGGAGATGCTCTCAGTCGCTTCCATAGTAGGTCGCCTTGCCTCGCCTCGCCTAGCTGCACACCCTCGGTCGACTCCCGGCGTCGCGCGCTTGTCCGCCATGCCCTAAGCCCGCTCCAGCCTCCAGGTATCCATTCCCTTCTTCTAGGCTTCAATCTCACAGGGCATGGTGTGATTTTCATGTTGAGGAGACTGGACTGCCAGGACGAAGAGGCAGGCTGCGGTGGTGCTCCATGCGGTTTCGTGTCAGGCCATTCAGGCCTAGACGAATATGGAGATGAAAACAATTGCTCCAATTGATGTCTGAAACAGATTTTTAAAATACCTTACTCCAAGGCACAAATTGCTATCGATGTAGTCTGTATTTGAGACACTCATTTACACACAAGTTCGGTCCGATTGCTCTAAAATAATCATGCTCTCCGTTTACTATATACTAATACAATGATCTACATTATATTTGCAGCCTTGATGTTGATGAAATTGAAAAGATAATTTATATTGATGTGAGAGTTCTCAGAGGAGGAGGAAAAAACAGTTTCCCTATTGCTGCTCTGTTGATGTTTTTCAGAAGGTTGGTCTTGTTCTTGGACCTGATTTTGTAAGCTGCTTGGTGCTTCCAGGTGAGATGTGCTTCTACATGTATAATAGTTGGTGATTTTTTTTTTTGTGATATTATGTCCTGACAGTCACACTGTATTTTGTTTGCTTAATTTAAGATTTACTGGAATATCCTTGTACATCTGAAGCTTTCCTTAATATAGATATATACGTAGCACATAATAACCACGTCGAGCAGGATGGGTGGCGCATCAGTGGAGTCATCGCGCCAGCATGTCGACTCTCGCCAGCCTCCACAAGCGGCGAAGACGGTTCAGCTTGGCCATGGCGATGGCAGTTTTCCGGTAGTGAGCTCCTCTTTATTTTTCTATTAGCCCTAATTTCATTCACGTTTCATAGGCAGAGTTTGGGCTGCCACTAGATTTTGCAACCATTGATGGCAGTAGCCAATGTTTCTTTCTAATGTCCATTAGTGCAATTTCTTTTCATTTTTCTTTATTAGTTTTTTCAGATATATCTTGAGGTGCTTCTGATTTTCTAAACAATATTATGGGCTCTGCATATGTGTTGAAACTTATGCTTATGGCTGCGTTTATAGGATCTGTGTTGTAGTTGTTCTTCTTTGGCGAGCTGTTACATAGTCACACTGAGGCTGACGCGCAACAATGCTTGCATTTCTGGGGCATCATCTCATGCAGACGTCGGCACCTGACATCCGTCCGATATGAGCGATTACCTGACGGATTCATCCCTGGAGTGATACATCAAAAGATTACTCGGATGGTGCCCAGATAACACGAAGGAGGTAAGGAGTGTCATTGATATATTATGGATGGTTTATACACCTTAATTCATACATATCTTACATGTGGTACCTGGCAATAAATTATTTTTCCTTTATGGCTAGGAGATGAACTTCCTAGAAGTAGCAACAACAAAGAATAATGATGTTATGCTAGATGAACTTCCCAGTGCGGTTTTTGGCTGATAGTTCCTTTTTTACCTGGCCCTTTTCACTTTGCAGGTTCTAGGATTTAGTAGGCTCGCTTCTTGTCTCATCCTGTACTAGGCTCTGGTTATGTGCTCTTCTTCTGTGTTGAGGTTTGTCGCTTCCTTCTCCTTACTAGGAATGCATCTTCCATTCAGTGCCTGTTTTCTCTATGGTGATTGAATGATTGTTCTTGCTTTGTATCTGATACATTCCACTGCTATATTTTTTTAAATATGTTATATCCATTCCACCACAATGCCTCTAACTCAGATTTATTGTCTCAAAGATGATAAGAGAGATGCGGTGTGAGCAGTATTGTTTTGCTTTAAGAAAACTTTTATATATTTGTGTATATGCAGTTAACGCATATGAGTATGTGATCTGCTAAATAACACCGAGACAGTCCTAGGCATGAGTGAAATCAAGGTATTATTGTTATAATTCACTTTACTATACTACATGACCTACTTATTTTTGTATTGTATTGTCCTGAAGTATTTGGAGTTCCATTCATAATACCCTATTGGTGTGGGCATACAAGCTTTTGGCTTGTTTTGATCCGTGTTTGGCCTGTGCAGGACTTGTTTGAGGATATACCAGTGGCTGTAAGCTAATGCGTTCTTGTGCCTATTTTGGATTTGTTTGGCCGTTTTCAGTTGTAATCTCGATGTGTTCCTTGAGCACTGGAAATGAGTTAATTCTAAAGTAAAGGTTAATTCAGACCTTAGTTGTAACTTTCAGCAGAAAAGACTAAGCTTATGTTTGTGTAAAGACCTGATTACAAAATCGTGTCAGTTTGCAGGTACATTGATTCACCCTGTTGCTACCTTCATTGGTGGAGTGACCATCTAGGAAGTAATCAAGGTCTTCATTGTGTTCCAGAAAGAAAGATGAGGCTGCCTTTTACTTATTGTGTCGGAAGGATGCAGCGCCACTGAAGGTACTTCATTGTCTCATGCTATATTTATTTGATCTATAAGCTTCTAGAGAATACTTGGTTCAGTACTACATGTTGGACAAGATAATTTCCTTATATGCTAGAAGATTACATTGCTGCTTGCTGGTTGCGGTTTTTTAACCTTTGGGATATAGAAGAAAGTTGTTCGGCTTGCCAGTTGCCACAAATGAAAGCAAAGTAGAAAAATATTGTTAATAATAATATGGACATCTGTATGCACATGTTACCTTCGGCATGTATAGCGGTTGCCTATCCTTTATATGAAGATAATGTATGCTTTATTTTTCTTGCATGCACTACTTCATTCTATTACGATTGGTAAGATGATTGTCATTGACTTTTTTCTAATGTCAAACCGATACAACAAATGTCCTCTCAATTCTATATGGAATATTGGAATATATGGAGTTCTAGATTCAATTTCATCTGGCCCTACTGATGCATGTGCAAGGTACAATTAAAAAATAGTACATGTTACTTTCATTTCTTATGTATATTTATTACTAATAGTAGAAGTTTCCTTTGCTCTTTCCCTAGAAAAGCACATTTTTGAATTTTTCCTAACGGGTACTTACGTTTGACCCTTCCTCTTATTTATGTTCGTGTTGGCATGTGCATGGAGGAAATAATAGAGCATAATCCAGTTGTTTATATCTAAATGGCATTCGTAGTCAAAAGGGTTTAGGTTGAGGTATGCATTAGATATACGCATGGTCCCTATTGTGCCGTAAATTTTAAGAAAAGGTTGTTTGGGAGCATGCATTTATTTATTTGCTGTTTTTAGCTACATTAAGTATCAGTTCTTCCACCCGCATTGAATCTTTCTTCGCCTTTTATTTATCTTTATCATCACAATGCAAAATCAAGCACCCCATTATTTTTTGTTCATATATCATTGAAACAAAAATGGTTTCCAATCAATAGCTTTTGGAGAATGTTAAGTTGTGTGTAAATCAGGTTAAAATTTCTGTCAATATGATCTCACAAATTGTCAGCTTAGTCCCCAGTGAAAGTCTTATATCGCCATGATTTTGCCCCAAAACAATGGTGTTTAGCTTTCCAGCCTAAGTTAGAATCCGTTTTTGTGCTATGCCTGCTGTTCCTGGAGAAGCCAGTCTTTCTCCGTTGCTGACATGATAAATGGTTCGCAGTTTCGGGATAGTCCATTTGCATAGTGATCATTTGTGTTCTTGTTTTCAAGGCAACCTCTACCCCATCCCAGTCTTTGTTTATCTTTGTATTTTTTTGTATAAATAGAATGTAGTTAAGAAGCATTTTGGAACATTTTCATATTATGGGGCATGAGAATGATAATACTACCTCAAGTAGGGATAAAGCGGGACAAATAGGCTGAGATGGAGTTACTAAAACTATAAATTTCCTCCCATTTTGATCATTCATCACTCGGTAGAATCAAAATGAACTAGCGAATCCTTCCATTTGCTGTTAACGTTAGATTAGTATAGCATTATTGGTTCCTGTTTAGTTCCTGGTAAACGACATACGAGTGAGATAGTTTGGTCACCTCTGATAGATTGAGTTGTTATTCTTGCATTAGGCAAGCCGGTAGCCGGTGCGTTCCACGTCTAGGAGCAGGTCCCCTAATGTAGCATTTTCTTAATATGGTTGTGTGTTCTGAATGTAAGAAACAAAATATGAAAGTATGGATCTCTCCTTTTTTTATCAGGGGATTCTGACCTCTGGATTTAGGGATGTAGATTTGATATACAGATATCGAAGAAGGCACTTATTCATATTTTGGTTAGATTAGTGTAAAAAAAGTGTTTGCTTTACCTTTTTAAGATTATGATATATGACATTATTTTAATTTTGTGTAACAATATAGATGCGGGCTGCAGAGCAGATAGTGCCTGTAAAATTGCATAGCTGTTATGTGACTATCCATAGAATTTCCAGTATAGCTTAAGTGTAGATGTCTTGATTTTATATAGTGAATTATTTCAGTTTCAGGATTTGCTTAATAATGTTATTACTCATGAACTTTTTAAGAGAAACACTTTCTATTTATATTGTTTCTACCATGTATATTCAGGTCCATCGGTAGCCTTACATTCAGCAATAGTTCTTGTGGTTGCTTTATCTAAATAATCATGTATGTTCAGAGTTAAGACAAATATTATTAATTGAGTTAATTATCTATCCATCTGTTTGTTTCCTTCTTCATATCGAATATATGCGGTCATATGCCTACCTTGCCAGTTAGCTGAGCCCACATTTACCTAGACATATAATTTAGCTGGAATGTCTACCTGAACATTCTGTTTGGGATTTGTTCTTTGCTCTATTTCAGTCCAATGATAGAGCTAGCTGAGATTGCAAGTTATGAGTAAGTAAACTACGAAGTATACTAAGTAATTAACTTCAAACTTGCTCTGTTTTTCATCCATGCTTCCATGTCATGAAAGTAATTTTCATATTTGACAATATAGTGCTAAAATGTAGTCAAAATTGTTTCTTTATGTGTTATTTACTTCGATTATAATTCTTTCTCTTGTAGACTTTTCTCTTTTTACCAGAGGCCAGTGAGAGCATCAAGAGGAGCATCGCCGATGGCCAGCACCAATCGAAGCCCCACGGAGAGAGGTGACATGGGACCTCCTTCACGATCTGCCGGCTTGCAGGTGCGGCCTCCCCGGCTCTCTCCCATCCTTTGGTTGCTTTGATTATTAGAACAAAGCGGATGAGACGTATTTGTGAAAAATTCTTCTCACAGATGAACATGTTTGTTGATGCCTTTTTTTTTGACCAGGGAAACCGTAGAGGAGACCTCTACGGTAATTTTTCTATTAAAAAAGAGGCACAATTTACAAGAGAGGGGGCATGGGGAATTTACATGATGGGAGGTGGCAAGGGCGGGGAGAGATACACTGTTTGTTGATGCCTAGACCTGATGCATATGGTTTTCCTTTTGGACTTGGGTATATGGTTAGTTAAAAAATACCACCGTATCTTCTAAGGAGAAATAATTTTGGTTTACCATTGCAGAGTTCATTGCTCCTTTTATTGCTGACCATGGTATTTGCTTACAAGTTTCTCAACATTATAGGGTGATCATCTGCTTTGAAGTTCTCATATCATGTCATTCAACATATTTAGATCACCAAATGATGCATAAATCAAGCTATGTACATTTGAAACTGCTTCATTTAGAGAGCTAATTCATGGTAAAAAAACAAATCAGCAATGAAAAAATATATTACATTCTTTCTATGAACAGAGTACGATGATTATCATCACTATGTTGTAGGCAAAAGCCAGAGCATTTTGTTTCTATTTTCACGCGTTTTGATTTCCTATTTTCGGACGGACGGAGTAAGTTTCCATTTTACACAAAAGCACCATTTCAGGACTTTGGAAGCTTTGGATTTCTAATGCCATGTTCTTTGTTCTTTCGGGGTTTCAGATTCCATATGCCTAATATGCCTAAATAACAAGGCTACTTCTTTCTTCATTTAACTATCTGTATGATGTTCTCTCATATTCTATGTTTCCTAAGAAATACCAATGTAGATTTTATTCCTTGTGCAAAAGTGTTATCTCATTTTTTGCGTTCTAATATCAACTGCTGAGGGAAGTAGTACAATATACATTTCCTCTAGATGCAATGAAACTTACAAATGTGTTCTTATTTTTTTATGAATACCGGTCTAAAAAGTGTCATCTCTAGATGCCAAAGGGCCTTGAAGGATACATCGTCGGTTAAGTTCCATGGTGGGGCCAGCTTGACCCAATGTCCTCGACCCGTGCTCTTCACGTGGTGGATGGCAAGGGAGACTTCTCTATTGCTTCAATTCTCCATCATGTCGCCGGCCGTTGCTTCGCCTACTACTCCCACATCAAGGCCACAGCGACATCTGCTTGCAGTGAAGAAAAAATGCAGTCTGGGGGATGGTCTGCTTGCCGCTGTTGTTGATGCCAGTAAGGTTCATGAATTTGGGTATGGTGTTGCAGGTTACTCCACACATGAGGGCATGGGCTGACCCTGCCTCTCATTTTTCTACTCAATCTGATGGTACCACGCGAGAGGCTGCTGGATTGTTGATGATCAGCATGGATGGGATATGATGTTGCTTGCTGCTGGGCATTTTTTCCTTCTCTGATTGATCAACCTCCGGCAAATGCTTCCATCCATATGAAGATGTTGATCACTTGTCTGCACTTTAGATGCCAGTACATACTCAGGCCCCGTTCGGTGTGCGGGAATTTCGTAGGAATTTTGGGGGCTCGGTTTCCTCTGGAAACTTTTTCTTCGAAAGTGTTCCCTTCTGCTTCATTCCGCCGGAAAGTTCGCCCACCATATTTTTCACAGAAAATATAACATTCAACCAAACCAAAGGAAACACCAGGGAGAAAAGCTCTTTCCGTACGCTCCATCTCGCTCCCACAGGTCAGCTTGGTTTCCTAGATATTTTCCTATGGATCGATTAGACCACTCTTTTCTATTCCTTTGTTTCCTATTCTCACAGCTTTTAACCATGTTGTGATATTTCTTCTCTTTTCTAGCCAATCAATCAACACAAAGGTTGATGCATCGGGGAATTACTTAGGTGTCTAAGCTAACTTATTTTTGAAGATGTTATCACCAGAATTTGACCGAGTCAGAGGTGGGCCGCGATCAAGATGGACTTGAAGGATATACATGGAAGAATTACGTGAATCGGCCTTATATGCAAAGTTGGGCTAGATTGCCCATATATCTGTAATATAGTAGATCGTATCTTAGATAGAGTTTTACTTGTGCACGGTAGGTGCACGTCTAAATTAGAAAGTCCCCTGGACTATAAATATGTATCTAGGGTTTATGGAATAAACAACAACCAACGTTCAACCAACAAATCAATCTCGGCGCATCGCCAACTCCTTCTCCTCGAGGGTTTCTACCGGTAAGCAACATGGTGCCTAGATCGCATCTTGCGATCTAGGCAGCACAAGCTCCATGTTGTTCATGCGTTGCTCGTACTGAAGCCTTTTTGATGGCGAGCAACGTAGTTATCATAGATGTGTTAGGGTTAGCATTGTTCCTCGTTTAAACATGCTGTCGTAGTGCAACCCTAGCATATCTAGCCGCCCTTACACCTATCTTAGGTGTAGGGGCGGCACCCCGCTTGATCATTATTTAGTAGATCTGATCCGTTACGGTTGCTCCTTGTTCATCAAGGATTAGTTTAATATCTGCAATAGTTAGGCCTTACAAAGGGGGGGGAGGATCCAGCGGCACGTAGGGTGTCGTTCGCTAGTCCTAAACAGGATGTTCCGGGGATCAACCTCGTGTTGGTTTTTAGGCCCTGTTTAGGATCGGCTTACGATCACCGTGCGTGGCCGCGAGGCCCAACCTGGAGTAGGATGATCCGATTATGCGGTGAAAACCCTAAATCGTCGTAGATCTAATTAGCTTTATCTTGATCAAGCAGGACCACCATATATTCGTGCACCCCGTACGAATCATGGGTGGATCGGCTCCTTGAGCCGATTCACAGGATAACCTGAGAGCCGATCGAGGCTCGTATTTAATGTTTACGTGTATGCCATGCAGGAAACTAAGCGAGGCATCTCCATCACCTTCCTGACCAGGTATAGGTCAGGTGGCACGCCCTTGCAATCAGCATCGGACGTGTGACCAGAAGGCTTTGCGGGCCGTCGCTCGGAGGGACCTCAGCCAGCCGCAGCTCTAGGTTGTTCCCGGCTCTACCGTGTTGACCGTCGCTGCCCGCCGGTGGGTTTCGGACGTCAACACATTCTGGCACGCCCGGTGGGACAAGCTTCTACATCGACCACATCGCCATCTACATCTGAGATGGCAGACGGTACGCCAGTCACGTACGAGGATCTGACGGACGAGCTCAAGAAGAAGTATGACGAGATCAAGGTCATCCTCGAAGCCGACCTCATCGGCTCTTTTCACAGAACCCATTCCCATGGCGTCAGATGGAAAGGGTTTTCACCTCAAGGTGCACTCGATGGGATAGACCTCTCTGCCCCGTCAGAAGAACGCACCAGGTCCCTGCGGCAGGAGATCAACTTCTTGGTGGCTCACTCGCTACACCGCCACTCTGAAAATCTGGTAAACACGTTGGAGCGTGTCGCTCTTCGCGTGATCCAGGAGATCATGAGGCACCAGTACTCGCCGTCAGGACCAGCTCTCGGGACGCATCAAGGAGAGTTGCCACTCCAGTCCCGTCCACCGCTGCCATTTGCATGGGCAGCACCAGAAGTGCCGGCTTCACCGGCATTCGTCGTCTACAAGATCGGTGGTGACCCTAGTGACTACCAGTTCTTGCCGGAGGCGCCTAAGGAGATCCCTCACGGGTACACGTGCACGTATGTGCCAGATTGCGGTAACTGGGCGCTCACGAACCAGGCCACAACATCAGGGACTCCTGGGAAGACAGGAGGAACGTCAGCGACAGATCTTGAGAAGCAGACGTGGCTAACTAAGTACGCCACCCCGACGAACCTCCAGAGCTCAGCTCCTGCAGTTGGCTCAGAGCTGGAAAAGCAAATATGGCTGGCTAAGTACGCCACCCCGGCGAATCTTTAGAGTTCAACTCCTACAGCCAGCACAGCGGATCAGATCAGTACTATACTGAGAGACCAGTTCGGCATGGTGCCGAAAAGGAGGGCAATCGGCTATTCCAAGCCATACCCCGACGAGTACGAATTGATCCCGCTACCACCTAAATATCGGCTCCCTGATTTCTCCAAATTCAGTGGATCAGATGGTTCCAGCTCCATCGAGCACATAGGCCGATATTTGGCACAGCTAGGGCCGGCTTCAGTGTCGGATCAACTACGCGTGAGGCTCTTCTCACAGTCCCTCACGGGATCGGCTTTCGGGTGGTACACCTCGTTGCCACCAGACTCCATCCGGACTTGGAAGCAGTTGGAAGAACAGTTCCATATGCAATATCACTCAGAGGCTTCCGAGTCTGGCCTTGCCGATCTAGCACAACTACGTCAGAAGCGTGGAGAAACCGTGACAGAATACATCCAGCGCTTCAGGAATCTTAGGAACCGATGTTATTCGGTTCGTATAACTGAAAAGGAAGCAGTCGAGTTGGCAGTAGCGGGCCTTGCAGCACCGCTCAAGGACATGGCCTCCCAAGCAGACTACCCCTCACTGGCGCATATGGTTCAGAAACTGTCGGCATATGAACAGCGCCACCCGGACCTGTACCAAGACAAACTCAAGCATGCAGTAGTCCTGGTCGATGCAGAGGAGGACGAAGTTTCTGCGGGAGATCAAGAGGTAGCAGTGGCTGAATGGACTCGGGGAGGAGCCCCCGTGTCCTGCAAATGGGTAAAGCCACCAGGCCCGCCCAGGGGGTTTGATTTTGACGTGACCAAGACTGAACAAATCTTCGACCTCCTACTCAAGGAAAAGCAGTTGAAGATACCTGACGGTCTCAAATTCCCCACGGTGCAAGAGCTGAACGGAAAGCCATACTGCAAATGGCATAACTCGCTCTCCCATGCCACCAACGACTGCAGGGTATGGCGTCAGCACATCCAAGCGGCGATAGAAAAAGGACGTCTGATTTTCAACCAGTACACCATGAAGGTCGACACCCAGCCCTTCCCCGCCGTTAACATGGTGGAATGCACTTACCCTAAAGGTTGCCAGCCAGGATCCTCGTTCAGCATCAACATGGTAGGATCTGGGCACCACTCTGGCAAAGATGGAGACGAGGGCAGCTGCTCTCGTAGCAAGGACACAGAGGAGGCCGCTCCACGCGATCGGCTCCGTCATGATGGCAAGCGCTACATCACAGAGGGAGAAGTGAAGAACATGAGATATCAGCGACCCCTCTCTGATCACCTCCTCAACAAGTATGTGAGTCAGTATGACCAGCGCCGACGATCCAGCGATGATGATGAAAGAGATCGTCTGGCTAGAGAAGCCAGAAGACATCGTCGGCATGATCGCGATGAGGAGGAGCACGAGTGCCGTGCCACAGAAAAATCAAGGGAGCAAGACGACAACGACAGGCACTGGGACTGCCCCTTCTTCAGACACTGCTGGGATTCAGGAATGAGCCGATTGCCCACAATCGGCAATTGCCCAGAATGCAACCAGAAGAAAAAGGAGGCAGCCAACGTGTCTGTGTTCAAGCGCCTAGGGCCTCTCCCGCCACAAAGCAAACGCGCTGAGTCACCTCGTTGGGCAGATCTCGAGGATTCAGAAGACGAGGGAGAAGAAGGAGAAGACAGGTACCACCGGCCAAGGTGGTGCCCTGACGGACTCAGCCGTTCACAAAAGCGCAGGGTTCAGCGATTGCGCGGTCTGGAGGAAGCCGAAAGATTATACTTGCATACGCTAAGGAAGGCACGACCTGATCTGGCTGCGAAAGTTCAGCGAACCCTGGATGAAGAGGGTCATCCACGAAAAATGGAGTGGCGCCCCAAGCAAAGGAAAGCCGATGATGAAACATCGGCTGGTACAAACATGGTGCTCGTCCTTCCGACGGAGCTTAGTGCTCCACGATTATACGATGCACTCAAGGTGGACGACAGCAAGCGCATAAAGTCAGAGGTTGGGTTGGTTTTATCCAGCCTGACCATGTAGCTGAAGCAAAGCGATGAGCAAACTTGGCGAGGCTGATCCTTGTGATCGGCTCCAAAAATCTATGAAGGGACATTACAGAACCTTCAGTCAGTGCTGCAATCAACATGGCGGCCGATTCTAGCAATCGGCCAAAATTATCTTCACCACATGTTCTACTTGTGTTCAACATCAATCTACTGAGCGGCGGCCACGTCGGCGGATGAAAGTCAGCACGAATCCTCGCAGAACCGACGTGCAAGTACAATGCCTTGGCTAACCACAAAGCCGATATCTGCAGTCACCTGGCAGATTCGGCTCGGGGGGCATATAGTCAGATGAACATGTGCAGATAAACATGCGTAAACATGTGTGCAGTGAAATATTGGGGCCGATGGGAAAAAATCGGCCCGTAAAAAAAAAATTTTTACAGCCGATGCAAGGGCATCGACTTTAGAACTAAGAGACGAAGCCGATGCGCAGCCATCGACTCTAGTACAATCATACGAGGTTTACCGGATCTCCACCAAGTCCAGTTCAGTTGTGGGGCCTTCTGCTTCTTCACGGGAGTAAGACAATGAGAACTCCTTTAGCTGCTTCGAGCCGATCCGGGATTCCTGAACCTTCTTGTCGAGGATTTGCAACCTTTGATACTAGTTCAGCCGCGTTGACAGAAGGGGTATATCGGCATTCTAAGGAAGAAAGGTGATCGGCTTTGGCGCATCCTCTTTGACATTGTCGCCTCGAGTAAGGCTCGGGGGGCAGCAGGCCTGGTAGATGCTCTGTTCAGAAGCCGATTGGGGTACCATCGGCTGATCTTTCATCACAACTTTCTTCACAGATGATGAGTGCTAAAGGAGACCATCGGATTTGGTTGGAAGAATTCAAAGGCTTCCCTGAAGATTCTACGTTATCCACCAGATTTTAAAATCATCAGTTGAAGATTGGAAGGGTGAATTTTAAAGGACCGATGCGTTGCTATCGGCTCATTACGCATTGGCAAAGGGGACGAATCGGCAAGGTCAGTATGAGAGGGAATCGGCTAAATTAAGCTCAAAGGAAATCGGCAAAATCAAATTGGGAAAAGTTCTTCATTGATAGGCGAGATTTCTTACATAAAGAGCTGATTGCTCTCAAAAGGAAGTACTAGGGGATACATTGCCCCATCTACTGCTACTGGCCCTATACTAGAGGTCCTATCTACGGGCCGTTACTGCCCTCGTCGTCGCCGTCGTCGCCGCTGTCGGCGCTGCTTCCGGCGGGCTCGTCGTCGCTCCAATGGCCGCCGACCGGGCCCTCATTGTCCTCGTCCTCTTCATCAGCGTCATCGTCGCTGTCGAAGTCGCTGAGGTTGCCCAGCCAGGGGCAGAACCGCTTGGCTGGCGGCTCGTCGGAGGAGGTGTCATCCTCCTCCTCTTCCTGCTCCTCCTCCTCCTCCTCGGAAGAGGTGAAGTCGCAGGAGAAGCGATCGTCATCGCTCTCCTCCTCCTCCTCTGTTTCCCCGTCGGCGAGGAAGCGGAGGTCGCTTTCCCCGTCGGTCAAGGACTTATCGTCCTCAGACCAGACGGAGAAGTCGTGGTTGGACTCCTCCCCAGCTTCGATGGCGCGGCGGGTGTTCACCGCGTGGACTTCCTCCTGGGTCGGCTCCGGCGTCGGCTCACGGGAAGGGGAGGACTGGCTGGAAAGATCCGATGGAGCAGAGGAGGAAGAAGACATGGTGGCGCAGGAGGGCTTTTGGAGTGCTAATGCGAAGAAGATGCGAAAATAAACTGTGCGTAGCGGTTAAATAAGAGGGGATATAGTGGAAATTTAATGCCACAGCAGTTTCCGAGGAAGTGGTGCCTAAGAAAAAAAAAACTGCCAGGTCACGCGGAGAAGTTGAGAAAGGAAAGCAACGGTTCTGCCACGACATGACCCAACGAAAGGAAAGCAGAGTGATTTTGGAATTACCAATTCCAAAACCAGGGGGGCATGTGTTATCACCAGAATTTGACCGAGTCAGAGGTGGGCCGCGATCAAGATGGACTTGAAGGATATACATGGAAGAATTACGTGAATCGGCCTTATATGCAAAGTTGGGCTAGATTGCCCATATATCTGTAATATAGTAGATCGTATCTTAGATAGAGTTTTACTTGTGCACGGTAGGTGCACGTCTAAATTAGAAAGTCCCCTGGACTATAAATATGTATCTAGGGTTTATGGAATAAACAACAACCAACGTTCAACCAACAAATCAATCTCGGCGCATCGCCAACTCCTTCTCCTCGAGGGTTTCTACCGGTAAGCAACATGCTGCCTAGATCGCATCTTGCGATCTAGGCAGCACAAGCTCCACGTTGTTCATGCGTTGCTCGTACTGAAGCCTTTTTGATGGCGAGCAACGTAGTTATCATAGATGTGTTAGGGTTAGCATTGTTCCTCGTTTAAACATGCTGTCGTAGTGCAACCCTAGCATATCTAGCCGCCCTTACACCTATCTTAGGTGTAGGGGCGGCACCCCGCTTGATCATTATTTAGTAGATCTGATCCGTTACGGTTGCTCCTTGTTCATCAAGGATTAGTTTAATATCTGCAATAGTTAGGCCTTACAAAGGGGGGGAGGATCCAGCGGCACGTAGGGTGTCGTTCGCTAGTCCTAAACAGGATGTTCCGGGGATCAACCTCGTGTTGGTTTTTAGGCCCTGTTTAGGATCGGCTTACGATCACCGTGCATGGCCGCGAGGCCCAACCTGGAGTAGGATGATCCGATTATGCGGTGAAAACCCTAAATCGTCGTAGATCTAATTAGCTTTATCTTGATCAAGCAGGACCACCATATATTCGTGCACCCCGTACGAATCATGGGTGGATCGGCTCCTTGAGCCGATTCACAGGATAACCTGAGAGCCGATCGAGGCTCGTATTTAATGTTTACGTGTATGCCATGCAGGAAACTAAGCGAGGCATCTCCATCACCTTCCTGACCAGGTATAGGTCAGGTGGCACGCCCTTGCAATCAGCATCGGACGTGTGACCAAAAGGCTTTGCGGGCCGTCGCTCGGAGGGACCTCAGCCAGCCGCAGCTCTAGATTGTTCCCGGCTCTACCGTGTTGACCGTCGCTGCCCGCCGGTGGGTTTCGGACGTCAATATAAGAAAATCAAACTAAGTAATGCAATGATTTCACTCTGATACTGTGAGAGTAGCATGTTTCATTTGAATAAGATTCTTGCAATATTATTAATTTATGCTTATTGGTAAAATAATTTCCCGACTTCACTTTTACTGAGAACATAAGATTGCACTGACACTTGCTCATTAGTAAGATCATTATAAAATTGTTGATGTTTGAGAGGATTTGCTGCTGTTTTTGCAGCTTTGTCATGGATCTGAGAAAAAAGAAGAGTCTCGGGAAGGTGATTTGGGGGAAGGAGGCGACCAGTAGTGGTCAAAACTGTTGTGTTGGAGAAGGGTGAATTTTCTATCTATAATTTTGTATTTAGTTTAGTTCGGCGACACCCCTTGATGATGGTTTGATCTTTCACTTTGTTGCTTTTCGACCGTCCAATCTCACTGTTTGACAAAAACTTTTTTCACACCGCTGGTTAGTTTGGTAGAATGGGTGCATTGAATCCATATGTTGTCCTGTGGGTTAGAAGATGCTTATGAGAGACTTTACTGTGTTTCTCTATGCCTATTTATTTTGGCACTATTAGGATAGCTGCTTACTGCGGACATGTAGAATGAAACTTCCAATTGCCTATCATTTAGGGATTTTGAGGTATTATTTTGTGCTATTGATGATAATCCACTGTATTACAATTAATCTGTGTTGTAGAAGCTTTAGCTGATCTGGTTTTGTATCTTTCAAAATAGATTTGAAGAGGTTGCACATATTCTGTTTCAGGTACTTATAGCAAATACAGAGTGGGCCAATATTCGAAAAGAGCACAAGACTTGAGGATTTGAGCATGCTTGTAGGCCAGCAGCATCACCTTCAGACTTCGTCACTTGTTGACAGTCTAAAATTGACCCTGAACTGATGTCACTAGGCTAAGCAAGACGTCAAAGACCAAATACGCATGCCACTATTGATTTGCATATCGCAGCAGACACAAAACACTTGCAGGCTAAAATAATAGGCCAAGTCTAGGACTTGGCCTTTTGGTCATATGATGTTGCAAAGCTAAGCAACATCATTTCTTTTAGTTAGTTTCTCAAGATCCACCTTTTTCTTTCCCGACCCTTTGGGATCAGAATTTTGGCCACTGCAAACCTTCTGCATTCCTTTGATTAGTTAGTGCTGGGCAAGATTTAAAAAGTTCTCTCACAGATTTTATTTTGGTTTGCATGTGCTTTGCCCCTCGGTTCTTGTGACCATGATGTGGGTAAGCTCAAGGCTCATCTGGTGTTTCCCAGTTGAGTAGCTGGCCTGCCTCGTGCATTCAGGTCACATATTTTGATTTTGATATATGCTAAATTGGTATCTTCCTGCTATATTGAGTTTAACAACTTATCTAGGTTAGATATGCTTTTAAACTGGGATATTTGGTACATCATACTTAAGTAGTTTACTGAATGGTACTAATTGTTCAGATCACTATAGTATCTCATCCTTGTCCCCTCAGTTCTTCTGTTAGCTGCTCTTGATTTGAAACCATCTGATTTTGTAGTCAGTCGAGTTGTAGTGTTGAGTAATCAGAACTTGTCAGGTCGTTAAATTTCAGAGAATTTCTATCCTTAAAGGCTGCAAGCCTACCCGGCCAACCAGAACACTCAATGGGGCAAAATCATCTGGTTCGTTTGTTTGGCTTTGCACAGTAAATCTAAAGTCCCACTTTTCAGCACAGCCGTTAGATGCAGTCAAAAAAATTCTCACATGTGCGTCTTCTGATAGAGTCCTTGACCTGTAGGACCAGCAACCTGCGGGGCCGACGGCGTGATGGTTGGGTGGAACAATAAAATATTAAGTTGTGTAGGCATAGCCATTGATTGAATTAGTTGTTCTAGAAAATTGTGGATAGGAAATTCTTTACGGAAATCTGAAGGTTGCTTTTGCCTGTGGGGATAATCGAATTGGCATGCTTACCTCTGTGAACGCGTGAGTACCAATCGTGAATACCCACTTCCTTTGATTATAGGAAACCAATGTTTCGTTATTTTATTGCAGTGATTGAATTATGTCTTCCATTTCTAATGCTTGTGGTAATTGATGAATTGCTTGCATTAAGCGAGGTCAAGGATGTGCAATTTTCCAGCTGAAGATTTTATTGTTCAAATGGGAGTACAGGAAATTACAAGCACTAGCAACTTTTAATTGATTTTTTGTGCTACTAAACATGGTCAACAGACTATACTGCGAAAACAGTCTTTTACCGTGAGCGTCCTGAATACACACTGATTGCATCTCCTCCAGGTGTCATCTTGTCATGGGCATTGCCCCGCACCGCCATGTGCTAGCCAGCAAGAGAGGAATATGGCATCAGAATGCCCTAGATTGCTGCACTAGGCACCAACGGCGAGTCGAAGAACAGCAAGGAGCGGCTGCTGTAGCTTTGGACCGCACGGCGCTGGCGACAACAGGTTTGCCCCCTTTAAACCTCGGTCTTCGCAGCCATTGGATTCTCTTTTCATGACTATAGTACGTTGTATGGATAGAAGAAGGTGCAAAATAGGGGCAACTGTTCTGAAATAGCCGCATTTTCCAATTCATTTGGGAAGTCTAACTTTTTAGTTTGTTTAATTGATCGTACATCTATTAATGCTTGTTGGTTGCTCTGTTTTTTCTGTGGATAGAAGAGGGCCAGCACATATTTGAGAGAAGCAGGCGAGGCGCCATTGAGAACAGTACTTCAGATCATAGGTAATGGTGGAAACATTTATCCATTATATCATTGTGTCAAGTCGAGCACACTTGCCTTGACGGCATGAGGCCAGTACCATCAAGTTCGTTTCCTTCTTTGCTTTTCTGCTTGCTAGATTAGTGATTGATCATTTATTCTGCAATTGTTTTAGCGAACAAATCATCTCTTTCATCATTAGTTTTATCAGGACCTCGTGATCCAATTCTAGGACTCCACAGACTATGCGTTTTGTTTCCTTGTTTGAGATTTATTGGAACACCTGTGTATAACTGAAGCTTCCATTATTAAGATATAATGCCTCTGTATTACCACATAATACTTTGATATGGAAATATTTGCCTAGCATCAGGTTTTACCACATAATGGTTGCAGCTGCTCCTATATTATACCACTGGATTCATAAAATGGAATGTAGGGAGTATTCTATTTGCTTA
Source organism: Lolium perenne (assembly GCF_019359855.2). NCBI lineage: Eukaryota > Viridiplantae > Streptophyta > Magnoliopsida > Poales > Poaceae > Lolium > Lolium perenne. The sequence goes on from NC_067245.2 coordinate 267,607,955, forward strand.
AAAGTTGACCTTCTTACTTGCAGGCTTGTAGTACCTTCAGTTGACCTTTGTGACTTAATTGGATGATTTAGAACTGTACTCTAAACCATAAGTCTTTGACTTTAAGATGCTCACTGTAAAGAGAATCTCTCTCTGTGAAGTAGTTGCCTATTTGACTGGCCTACCAGTTCTGCGATATTCGTTGGACATTAGGAAGGAGCATGTTAATTTGGTTGATGCACAATTACAGAAGTTGGTATACAGTGGCCGGCTTAGCTGATCAAGAGGAATTGGACAGGTAAATCTTGAGTCTATCCCCATTTCTTTTGTGTACTTAAATTTATTCTGCATTTGGTTCCGTTGCTCCATCCAGTAGTGGGCTGAAATTTGCTATAGAACGTTTATTATTTCCAAAAGAGTATGAAATATTGAATATTTTGGTGATCGAGCTGGGCTAGCGGTGCTATGGCATTGAGTCACCTGCAAGTAGATAGGGTAGGTGTGTGCCCGTGGTGGTGTGATAGCCAAACGGCATGGACCATCTGCTTCTTGCAGTAACAAGTTTCAATGAATTTATGGTTCTTCTTGGGTAACCATCTCACTGAAATGAAGGAGCATGAGAGGCGTGCGTGGTGTTGCATGTGTTCTGCTTGTTTGCAAGGGAAAAAATCCTAGGTTGCCAATCCTTAGTCCGGCTCACGCTGCAGCTAATCGGTAGAAACGCAGAATGGTCCTTGATACAGACTAATCTGCACCTTGGTTGGTGTGTCGATCATGGATTTGGTTATACTTGGTTGGTGTGTCAATCCTAGGTTGGTCTGTCAATATTGAGTGGAAATTGTTGACAACCTTTAGTTGGATATATATTCTTGCACTATAGAAAGATGAAGCTGTGAATTCCATAGACATAAAATGTGAGATGATATCAATTAGTTCATATATATGTTTATGTGAACTAATGGAAGAGTTTTGTTGGACTCGGGAAGAAATCAGGTGACCACAGGTCCATAGAGTGTATTGTGGATGTCACGTTTATGATTATACTATTCCAAAAGCGCTTCTTTCTTACTGATATTTATTTGACTAGGTTTTCTTCTAATCTGAAATCATTTTTGGTTGCAGTGGAGGCTAAGTGTTCTGAATATTTACCTATGTCCTCTATATATTTATTTTTAATCAATATAAAAATGTTTTGTGATGTAGAAAAAGCATCCAATGTTGATCCATTCAATGGTTATTTATGTTCATACGTTATGGCTTCTGGAGCAGAAAAAATGTGAATTGCTAATACCGTCAATCTTCTGATATTTCAGATTTGCAAAGCTGATTGACAAGGCATTTGACTGCATTTATATACTCTACTTTCAATTTTATTTCATGGGTGTCGGGCGTTGGCAGCTTGCTAGCTGCTGGGTGACACGGCCGCGGGCAGCAGTTTAGTGTTCCTCTCATATTCAGTTAGGATGAGAAGGTAATTAAATTCAGATGCATTGTACCCTCCACGGATTTTATTTCGTTTGCTTTGTGCTTGCTTGGTCCTGAAAGCCAGCTTTATATTTCTAGACTAGATACTATTCGGAAGTGGATGTAGTACATTCAGCCAGGTCCAGCCAGGTCTGAAGGCACGCTTAGTGTTTTTCCTGTTGAGTAATTGGTATGTACATGGAGAGATCTGATTCTGTCAGCTTCAAAATTTGCTAATTCATCATCTTCTTTGTACATACTCTTTGCAGAGATACAATCTATAAGGGATATCAACACATGGTTGCAGTGGTCCATGTTGTGCACAGTAATTACTTGATGAGTAATGTAATTGTTGTGTAGTAGTACAATCTGGCTATTAGATATTGCCAGCATTTTCTTGCCATTTGGTTATTCAAAGAATTGATATTAGGGTAGTAGGACATAATAAGACTTTTCGATAATATACAGGTTAAATATGTATTTAATAAAGGTTCATTGATGCAGAGGATGGGGCTTTCCCGTTTAAAAAGAAGTTAAATATGTGATTATGCATAAAAGGAAGTCCCCGGTCTATTTTTGTTGTGGTATCTCGGCTTAATGATTCTTTCAAGGGAAGACAAGATGGAAAAGAAGCATCACGAACTAACCCTGGAGAATTGATTGTACCTCACTAGCGTCGCCAGTCTCCTAAGCAAAGGTTGGACCCTGCTTTTGATGATTGATCACCGCCCCACTCTTCTTACTGCTCTTCTTGTTCATCTTTTGTCGTCTGATCTAGGTTGGTGTAAGAACCTTCACCTCCTTCTGTTTCATGGGAGCCGCTGGCGCCATGTCGGACGCGATGACATCTGGATTGGCAGAAAACACACATCGGCTGCGAGCGCGGCCGTATTTTGGAGCTAAACCTGGAAAGTTTCTTGATTTATGACGAAAGTGGAGTTCGTGTGGAAAAGGTGGAGGCAAATCGGTCGAGGTGGGTTTACACAGGGCTGGCAGTTTGGTCCATACACACGGATACAAGAAATATGTATTGGCTATATTTGCGTATACTGTACATACGAGGTTTTCATTAGCTAAATTTGGTTATATCTGCGTATAATGTACATACAAGGTTTCCATTAGCTAGACCACGGATACAAGAAATATGAACTGACTATATTTGGTTATATTTGCGTATAATGCATGGACAATATCATTGAACATCAGCTAAATGCCTAAATTTCCATACGAGGCTGAAACCTACATTATTTAACCTTACCCATTTGCTCTCTGTTTCTTAGTGATGATCCTCGTGTATTGTTATATTGAACTAAATAACACTACTTCATATGTACTTATTGAGTCTGTTGATAGCACCCAGAAAAAAAAAATACATGATGATGTATTGTACAAATTTATTTCTAATCTCTGTTGTAAAAAAAAATGGTTGGATAAAAAAAATATTGTTGCGTTATACATATATTATCGTTATATTATCTTTATATATTATTACTTGAAAGGTTAAAAACGATCCTTATATATAGATTTAAGGGCTCGAAGCCTCGGAGAGACCTACTAAATTCTTAGACAACTAAATAAATATATACCGATTAAAACTTATGGTTACTACATCTGCCTCGCTTTTGCCTGTGCGCCGGGGCGCACCGGGTCATCTAGTTTGGGCAAAGGCTCTCGAGATTACCAATCGTCTCTTGCTGTCGCCACTTTTCATAAAATCCCAGCCGAAATTTTCATTGGTAAGGTGACATCAGTGATGACGATAGCCACGATCTCTGTATTGGAAAAAACGCGAGAACTATCCCTTCACTGATCTGCGGGCCCAAAACCTGCGACCCATTGACATGTTACGCAAGTGGGGGACACACGTCCTCCGCTTTTCCTGGCACGCGCGCTGTAGCGCCTTTCCAGTTCCATCATGGTAAAAATACCGTTTTACCCCTTGATCCTCGTGTAAAGCATCAAGTCCATTCGTAGATCATACAACGGTGCGACGTTTTGGCTGAACTCGCTATAAATAGGCTTCGTCCTCCTCGTTTAATCCCCTTCGCCGCACCATTGCTCATACCTTCTCTGCTCCAATCCCCATTGCAACCACCAGAGCTCTAGCGCCCACGTACTGCTCTGCTTCTTCGACGCCATTGTCGATGCCGCCGCGGCCAAGACTTTCAAGGCACAGCACCCCTGAAGCAAAGATGGCGGCGCCAGATCTAGGGAACATGGAGTGGGAGAGATCCAAGATCTCCGCGCAGGACATCAACCTGCTGAAGAAGCTTGGACTAAGCAAGAATAAGGACGCGCTGCGCTTCCCCAGCGAGGAGAGCTACCTGACGCCTCCCATTGAGTATCGGGTTAGTTTTGTTGACCATCTTATCCGTGGCCTCTCTGCACCCATCCCCAATTTTCTGCGTGGGTTGCTTTTTGTGTATGGGCTGCAACTTCACCATCTTACTCCGAACTCCATCCTCCACATCTCTATTTTCATCACTCTTTGCGAATCTTTCCTTGGAGTCCAACCTAACTGGGCTCTATGGAAGCGCATCTTCCTCCTCCGCCGTAATGGCTCCCCCAACGTCGCCTATAACATAGGCGGTGTTGTTATCTGCGTACGCCCTGATGTCGAGTATTTTGACGTCAAATTCCCTGACTCGGTTCAAGGGTGGCGCAAAAAATGGTTGTATGTCCACGAGGAATGCGCTGACTCGCTGGAACACAACATTCCCCCTTTCAACGGCAACGAAAAAATCTTTCGCCGCCGCTCCTGGGATGCAGAGGCTAGCGACGAAGAAAAATCGGCGACAGAGGCGCTGATGGCACGCATCCACGAGCTTCAGAATACCCGTGGACAAGAGTTGTCGGGTATCCAAATTACGGCATATTTCCTTAGGATTAGGTTGCAGCCTCTGCAAGCTCGCAAAAACCCCCTCTGGATGTATGCTGGCAACAAGGATGTGGATTGCCTGTCGATAGATTTATCGGTCAAGGACTTAGAAAAACTTGTCCGAAAAATATCTTCGCTTAGCAAGAAAGACACCGTCCCGTCATCTTGCCGCGTGACACCTTATAGCGCCACCAACGCGCTCCCCCAGGTAATCTATCTTTATCGTTTTCTTGTTCGTTCTTCACTTTTTTTATTGCTATTTCTTCGACTGGTGCTATTGATACAATTTCCTGTCGACACTTTCCTATCTTGTCCAGAACCACAAGACTGCGTCGCCTCTTCCTCCCCTTCCCGAAGGTGAAGATGTCGAAGAGCGCGCATTCATTACCGAAGACACCCAGGTTCCTTCTCAACCTGAGAGCGAAGTCGCGGTTTCTCACAAACCCGCGGCTTCCTCTGAAAAAGAAGTTGAATCCGAGGCTTCAGAGTCCACGCAGTCCATTCCTTCCGCCGTTTCCCCGAGGAAACGGAAAAGGGGTGACGCAGAAGGCTCTGGCACCTCCAAGCTTAGCAGTTCTCCTGTCGAGGAGACTGCTCCAAGAAGCACTGCTCCCGAAGAATCGGAACCCTTCAACGCCTATGACGCTGCGCTTGTCAGCTCGTAAGTTTTACTTCGCTTTGTATTTCTTATACTATATTGCTTTTCTTGTGTCTTCTCATACTATCTTGTGATGCAATAGTGGCGACGAGGAGGAAGAACCCATTGTCAATGTAACTGCTCACACGAGCACGTCACATACTCTAGTGTTGTCCGATACTCGCCGTGCTACCGAAGAAACCTCGCCTCCCCGGTGAGATATAGGGGACTTGACTCCTCCCGGCAGCCCCCGTGCCTCTTCGCCAAAGAGAGAAAGGACTGAATCTGTCGAAGGATCAAAACTTCTGCCCGGGAGTTCGTCAACTTCCGCTCTGGATGATGTAAGTATCTTTACCACCTACTTTTATTGCTGTCGAACTTCTCTTCTTCTGACTTTCTTATCCCTTTTTGTTTTCACAGCCTCTGATGCAACAATTTATTCGTCTTGGTACTCAATTTATTGGGTACCGCGACCATGCGAATAGTTTGAAAGGTACTTCTCTTCTCTCTTTCTTGTCGGATAATTCTTTCTTCACAACTTTTTTGTAACTTTGTTGCTGTGTTGTACCAGAGGATCTCGCCAAAGCCAATAAGCGCGCCGATGATCTTGCTCTCGAGCTGGCTAAGAGCGAAAAAGCTCGAGAAAAAGCGGAGCTTGAATCTTCCTCAGTTGAGAGTCTTCGAAAGAGACTCCATGACGCTGAAAATGCTTTGAGTGAACGCACAGCTCAACAGCTTGCTCGCGAAGCTTCCATCGCCGCGCGCTTGGAGTCGCAAAACCGTCGTTTTGTCAGTAAGTATCCCCCATTTTCCTCGAGTTTACTTTAGCAATATTTTTTGCATACATTTATTGATAATCTGATATTTTTCTCCAGCACGGAAAACCAGCCAGGAATATGGGCTTGAAGAGCCAGAGGATGACCGTCTCCTTGACGCCCTTTCTCTCCTAGAAATTTATGGAGATGTAGTGCGCCAAAGCATTTCTGATGCCAAGGCGGCATTTTCTCGGCTCTTCCCCTACTTTTTCCCGAAGACTGATGAGCCCAACACTTTTGCTGCACTTGCCAAGCGCTTCATTCCGAAGGAAGATCTTGGGTTAGCTCTTCGGCAAGAAAACCTGAAGATCGGCGTTGAAGGCACTATTGCTTTGGTTGCCGAGAACCAACACCACGTCGACTGGGCTAAGGTTGGTGATGTGAAGAGTATGGAGACAAAGAAATAGCAATCTTTGATCAAGGCTGCCAAGCCGAGCTCGAAGAAAATCCTTGCCTTCCTCGGATATAAACCAACGCCTTCCTCCAGTTCCGCCAAACCAGAGGTCAAGTAGATCGCCCTGCCTATCTTTTTCGTTTCTTTCTTTTGACGCCTGTCGCCATAAATGTAGTCTGCGACAGCGTATGATTGGTTCACTAGGATCCAACCTTTTGTAAGCACCATGTAAATATATCAATGGAAATCTATTTTGCGTGATGATTGATGTCAAGATTTTATTTCCAGTTGGTATTTGACAACTATACTCCAACTCATCATTCCTCCGATGCTTTGCATGCATCCTTGTACTGGAAGAAAATCCCAGTTGATGACGAATTCATTGAAGATTCTTCGAGTATGGGTCCAACACATGACTTGAAGGAACTCCGTCAACAGCTTCAATCAATGAAGAAACAAGCACTCGTGATAATGGAACAATCTCGAAAGTCATCTGAGAGGGAAAAAGTTGCGCTACAACAAGCTCAGGAAGCTATAGCTTCGAAAGAGGCTGCAGTCGCTGAAGCTACCCAGGCTACCTCCCGAGAGAACTTTATGCTTGAGTTGATGACTGAAGCAAGCCTGGAGATGGCAGGTATACTTTCTTGAGCTGAATCTCCCTCTGTTCCTTGCCTGTTTTCTACCTCTAATTGGTGTACTGCCGCCAAATAGGTCCCTTTTTGGATGCTGATGCCGAAGATCAACGAGTTGACACAAGATCAAATTTCCTAATTAATCTGGCACTGGACCATGGCTCCCTTTTTTGGGCTACACCTAAACGTACCTGACAAATCGTCAGATTTCAAGACCGCTCATGCCAAGTTTGTGAGTTCCTTGAATTTTGTACCAAAATGTTGTCCATGGTTTACAACTCCATGTTTCCTCGAAATGTTCAGCCTAAGACCCTTCCTGAGCTGATGGACAAGTTTAAGGACTCGCACAAAATCCATGGTTTTGTAAGAGCTCAACTAGTAGCCGGTGCCAGGTTTGCCCTTATTATGCTTCAGATCTGCCACTCAAAACTTGATATGACCAAGGTGGTTGAAACTGTTCATACCAAGATGAGGCGACGGCGGAGAGGTGTCGATAAAATTGATGCGGTAGTTACACCAGTGGCCGAAGAGATAATTGGCGACCTTCTCCGAATGGATGCCGAATTTTTTGCAGATGGTCATTATTCCGATTTTCTGGGTGCCTCTGCCGAAGAAGACAGAGTAAATATTGACGATCTGTTAGGTCACGACTGAATTTATTTCTTCGGTAGATAGCTTATTTTATTGAAAGAAACTATAACTTGCTGTATGTATGTTGTAAGACAGAGATATATATTTTTATTTTCCCTAGCCCCCGAGTGTTTCAGTGGCTAATTTCTTTATTGTGTTTGCGAGGTTAAACCAAGGCAAATAAATTTTATTGAGTATATTGTACTTGCGGGTATGAGCCCCCGAGCCCGTCGAAGAAAAAGATGTATATCTCCAATATCTTTATTATATTGCAGCACCGCGAGTCCGCCTCATTAAAAACCTTCCAGCCCCACTCGGTGCCCTGAAAGGAAAAGAGTGCGTCTGAAAACTCGCGGGCGTTTCAGTACATTGTATGTTTACATATATATCTTGACTTAGGCGTAAAAACGCCTAAGCTGCGCCACGTTCCAGGGATTTGGCTCGGCAACCCCTGTCTTCTTGTCCTTTATCCTGTATGCTCCCCCCTCGATGACCTCGGTGACGATGTAAGGGCCTAGCCATGGCGACTCGAGCTTTTCATGGCTGTTTTGTGTGAGCCGAAGAACTAGGTCACCCACCTGGAAGGATCTTGGACGCAATCGTCGACTGTGATAATTTTTCATATCTTGCTGATATTTGGCGACTCTTGACAATACTTCGTCTCGAGCTTCGTCGAGTGCGTCCATATCATCTTCTCGTGCCTTTCGTGAGGTTTCCTCATCAAATTCCACCACTCTTGGAGAATTGTGTTCTATTTCTATCGGCAGCACTGCCTCAGCTCCATGAACCAGAAAAAACGGGGTTTCCTGTGTTGCTGTGTTGGGTGTTGTTCGTATGCTCCATAGCACGCTGGGTAACTCCTCTGGCCAAGTGCGTCGAGCTTTTTCCAGTGGTCCTAACAGGCGCTTCTTAATGCCGTTGCAGATGACGCCGTTTGCTTTCTCGACTTGACCATTGGTTTGCGGGTGCGCAACCGACGCAAAATGCAGCTTGATTCCTACTTCCGCACAATAAGCCTGGAATTCCTTTGACGTGAAATTGCTACCATTGTCTGTGACGATGCTATGAGGAACTCCAAACCAGAAAACGTTGCTCTTGATGAATTTGATCGCTGATGCTGCATCTGGCGAATTTATTGGTTTTGCTTCGACCCACTTGGTGAACTTGTCGACAGCTACACGCATATACTCGTATCCCCCTGGCCATGCCTTGCGGGCAGCGGAGGTGTGGTAGATCCCCTCGGAATCCCAGCAGCACGACGGCGTGGTGGTGGTGGTGGAGGAGAAAAGCTGCAGGGCTTCGCCAAGCCGGAGCAGACTTGCGGTGGAGGAGAGAGGGGCGGCCAGGGTTAGGTTATGATAGGGTGAACGCCCCCTGCCCCCTCCCCTCTTTATATAGGGGGGGAGATCGGTTTGGGTGGCCCCCCAATGCCCCAAACCCATCTAGGGCCGGCGGCCAAAGGGGGGAGGGGGAATTCTTCCCCCCCAAGTTGATCCCCCCTAGGGTTTTGGGGAAAACCCTAAGGGTGGCCGACTTGGGCCTTGAGGGCATGTACCCCTGGCCCATTAGGCTAGGGTGCATCCCCTCGGCCCATGCTAGGCCTCCTAGGGTCGGTCCATCGGGATGGACAAATCCCTCTCTTGATCCATATGCCTCAACTCATACTTTCTGAATACTTAATCCCATCTTTATAACCACTCATTTACGCAGTGGCATTTGATGTAGGGATTTCTATTTTCGTGCCCCTGGTTCGTTAGTTGTACTCAGTTTTCCCCAGCCCCTTAGTTTTTCCTCAGTTTTCCCCTCCCTCTAGTTTGAAACCCGTCGCAGACGCTCAGACGGGAGGGTTGCCGTCTGGTCAGAGGCCTTCAGCGTTACCGGTGATGGCTAGGGAGCCGCGTTGGTGTTGAATTGACCGTTTCTTTCGAACTGTGTTGACTGTTGACTGGAGGAGCTCACCCAAAGCTTTCCACTCCGCCCGATACTGGAGGAGCTCACACACCGCCCCTCCGCCGCCACGCCGTCCTGCCCTCCTACCTTATGGCGTCGTCCGCCGCCGAGCCGCCCCCGCCCCCACCACCACCCCCGGGAGGCGGAGAGGGATCCATCTCCACCAGATCTAGATCTACCCCTTTCGTGGAGTTTGTATGTCCATCTGGTGTGCCAAATGTTCGCGTCAGCCGCGGAGAAGATTGGGAATCGGAGGGATCTAACGCATGGATTCCATCTGGGTAAGCATCGTCTGCCTATGTGAATTAACAGTAGGCAGTTTTTGAGCGCCAATCGTTGTTGCTCAACTAACTGCGTTGCTTTTCGAATAGGATTGATCCAGCGCTGGCTTTTCGGCTGGTGGTTAGGCTGGATTCTAGCTTTACGCGTGATTCTAAACGCAATAAGAATGGGTTTTTCTTCGCTGCGGTGGTTGCAACCACCATCTCGTTGAGGAATTTGAAAGCTAACATCTGCGCTCAGTACAGCTGGAGCTACGGCAATATGATTCATTTCGAATATTTGCACAACAAGGAGGGAAGATTTGTTCCACTAATTTCCGACGACGATCTGGGAATTCTTTTTTGCTTTGAATGCTTCTTGCCGGTTCGGTAAAATTCGTATCCATGTGGACAGGGGCCGGGCATCATCTCTCTGGTAGGGGCATCATCAGGTGGTCGGGCATCATGTCTCTCTACTGCTGCTGCCTCTTCTAACAGTGTGCGCCGCGGCGCTCCTTGTAGGTCCACAGCAGCACCATCTGTCCCCAGTGCTAGTGGTAGCCAGATCGTTCGTACGGTCGATGTGGAGGACGATGCAGACATTGAGGATCAGTCTCCTCAAGATGATGAGGATGAGTTGATGTTTCCTGAATTGGTAGATCGATGCAGTAAGCAGGCAATGGTGGATCAATACATGGAAGATATTGCTTTTGGTGCCAGATTTGATGATACTGATGATGAAGAGAAGAATGAGAATGATGACAGCCTCGTTTTAGCCGATTACGAAGGTGAAGACTTGCCAACAATTGAGTGGAACAGGGAGGATCCCCAGCTTGTAGAAGGCACCGTGTTTCAAACGATGATGGACTGCCGTAATGCAATTACTACATATCACATTCTCACTAAGAATAATTTTGAGGTTGTTAAAAGTGAGCCAGGTAGGTTCACAATTAAATGCCCATACCTAAGGTGTAGGTTTAGGCTGCATGCATCCACAATGCGCAGAAGCAGCTTGGTTCAAGTACTACGCCAACCAGTTGTGTATTTAGATCACGGTATAAAATTTGTTATCTATTACTGACATCCCTTATCATTATGTTTCAGATAAAGAAGAATAAGGAGATCCATAGGTGTCCACCTCTAGGGGGAGAGCCAGAGCTGAAAACAAAGCTAGCGAAGACTAGGTGGTTGGCAGATATAATCCTAGATTGGCTGAGAGAAGATCCTTCGCTTGGTCCAACAGCACTCGTAAAAAAGGTGGTTGAGAAGTATAAAATGAAAGTACCTTACATGAGGATGTTCTATGCAAAGGAAATGGCTCTTGACAAGATCAATGGTCCATGGAATGAAAGCTTTCAATTGCTTTACACTTTCAAAGCTGAAGTGGAGATGGCTAGTCCAGGCAGTGTTGCAGCGACAGACAAGCATACAGTTCCCTACAAATTGAAAAGCAGGAAGGTAATGCACAAGGAATGTTTCAGAAGGGCTTTTGTTTGTTTCAAAGCTTGCTGGAAAGGCTTTTTGGACGGTTGCATGCCTTATTTGGCCATGGATGCATCAGCTCTTCATGGCAGGTTTAAAGGATAGCTAGTTGCTGCTACTGCAATTGATGGACATAATTGGATGTTCCCTGTTGCTTATGGGGTTTTGGAGGTTGAGTCACAGGAAAGTTGGACTTGGTTTCTGCAGAATTTGCGCCACCTTATAGGTCATCCACCAGGACTTGTTATCCACACAGACGCTTGCAAAGGTTTGGAGACTGCGGTAGAAGCAGTATTCCCTGGAGTGGAGCATAGGGAATGTATGCGACACTTGGTACAGAATTTTACAAAGAAATTCAAGGGTAAAGTTTTTACTGACAACCTATGGCCAGCTTCATACACATGCAATTCTAGGAAGCATCTGTTTCATTTGGATGTGTTGTATAAACAAAAACCTGGGGTGAAGGAGTACTTCGATGAACATCATGGTAGGGTGTGGTCAAGAAGCCAATTCAATGAAATATGCAAGGTAGACTATGTAACAAGTAACCTTGCGGAGAGTTTCAATTCAAAGGTCAAGTCATTGAAAGGGCTTATGCTGTGGCAAATATTTGATATGATTAGGCAGATGATCATGATAAAGATCGATCTGCGTCAAAGAATTGCATCCACAAATTATATTGGCCATCTCATGCTCCCATCTTTGATTAAGTCTTTGCATGAGAGGGAAAAACAATTGAGGATGCAATGCGTCAGAAAAGGAATGGAGGCTGAGGTAACCTACACTGACAGTAAAAACATGCAGTGGAGGTATCCAGTGAGTTTGGTTGATAGGACATGCTATTGTAGGGGATGGCAGATCCGTGGGATACCCTGCATACACGCATTGTTTTTCATGAGTGTTATAGGGGGTGAAGATGGTGAAGTTGATCAGTATGTGTCAGAGTATTTCTCTGTTGCCAAATTTAGGGCTGCATATGCTATGAATGTTCCTACCTTGTTGGGAAAAGACCAATGGATGAAAGTCGATCCAGGCTTCAAACTGTACTCTCCAGTATTGACTAGACCGGCAGGTAGGCCGAGGAAGAATAGGATCAGAGCTAGTGCAGAGGGTGGTGCACCGATTCGAAAACGTAAGTGCAAACGTTGTGGAATCCCTGGACACATTGCTAGGCTTTGTAAAAATGGAGTTGACCCAGCTTTTGGAATGGAAGATCAGGCGGGAGCAGAAAATGCAGAGGAGAATGAAGCAGCAATTCAACTTGAGATTGAAGCAGCAGTTCAACATGAGGAGATTGAAGCAGCAAATGCAGAGGAGATTGAAGCAGCAGTTCAACATGAGGAGATTGAAGCAGCAAATGCAGAGGAGATTGAAGCAGCAATTGAACATGAGGAGATTGAACCGATGGATCGAGAGCGGAGGGAACAGATGGATGTAGAGCTGCTTGAACCGATGGATCGAGAGCAGAGGGAACAGATGGATGTAGAATGGCTTCAACCGATGAGTCTAGAGGAGAGGGAACAGTATAGTCGAGAATGCCTCGAAAGTAGTAAGGCCATGATAGAAGCTAACTTCGAAGAGTACATGGCAGAAGAAAAAGCACAAGCTTTGCAGAAGAAGAAGAACAAGAAAGAGGGCAAAAGGAAGGTAGACACCGGTAATATCCCTGGTAGGGTTACCCGGAGTAAGGTGGTGGCCCCGGCGAGTCACACCAGGAGCAAGAGAAAGATTTTATTCTGAACAACTAATTTGAATTTGTATGAACAATTTGTATTGGGGTTCCCTTTGTATTGGCGATCCCTTTGTGTTGAACAATTTGTATTGGGGTTCCCTTTGTATTGAGGATGCCTTTGTGTTGTACAATTTGAATTTCTATGAACAATTTGAATTTGTATGAACAATTTGTATTGGGGTTCCCTTTGTATTGGGGATCCCTTTGTGTTGAACAATTTGTATTGGGGTTCCCCTTGTGTTGGGGATGTCTTTGTGTTGAACAATTTGAATTTGTATGAACAATTTGAATTTGTATGAACAATTTGTATTGGGGATGCCTTTGTGTTCAACAATTTGAATTTGTATGAACAATTTGTATGCCACATTTAAGCCACATTTATCATTTTCTCTAGGGTTTAGGGTTTTAGGGTTTTAGGGTTCAATTCAAAATAATTCAAAACATGGTGGAACCTTCCCATGGAGCCTTGTTATGTTACCTACAACCTAGAGAAATAATAATGGAAAAGGAAATATTGAGATATGAAGTTTTTATGCCAAAAGCTTCAAAACCACTTCCTAGTCCATGAGCTACTAGATATGAAGATGCAGGGCTTTCTTCTCAATACACCTCCCAAATACCCACTATGCTTACAAACTTTGTCAAAATGAGTCCAAATTCGTCACACTTGTGTATCTTTGAGTTGCAAACAATATCTAGTCGGCCAAAATGTAATATATTGTTCAAATAACACAATTTTACAATTTTTATGCCAAAAGCTTCAATTTCCCTTAGTCCCTTTATTATTTGCGTGCTCCTGTTTTACTTAGTGTTACTCAGTTTTCCCCCTCCGGGCCGCCGTCAGATGCGGAGATGAATCCAAGGGCGCGCAGCTTGTTGATGTCGCGGCTGGAAATGGCGGAGGCGCTCCAATCGCGGCTAACTTTGACTGCGTCCGAGGCACTGGCACCCTTCTTTTTACCCATGGCGTCTGAAGCTTTCGAGGGAAGGATGCAGGAAGCAAGAAAGGATGGGCGAAGAAGATGAGCAGTAGGAGGTGTAAAAAAGTAAAAACAAGGGAGCCCTCTATTTATACCATGAGAATTAGCGTGAGATCGTGGCCATAACTCCACAGGCGTCGTGGGAGGTGGAGCGGATCCAGCTGTACATGTGGCGCTTGAAAAAGGGATGGAACCGGCGGCCCATTATTCCCACGTCGCGCGAAAATCGAGGAAACGCCTCGATCGCTGCGCGTGCACTGGTCAAAACCTAAAAACTGCCCGCGCAGAACTAGGGTGGGCCCGTTAGGTCAAGTCTTGTCAATCGAGCCACGGCAGCGGCGCATCATCAATGACATCATGGGCGCTGTCGGAGACATTCGAAGGAATAAAAAGGTATCGGATGGTCAACTTGAGTCTACGCACGGATTGCGAGCATCCGCACCTAGACTCGGGGGCTACTCCCATCGGGAGCGCTGGACGCGCACCCGATAGAATGAGGACTCGAAGGGATAAACCTTGAAGGAAGAGAAAACTGTTCGACTCGAGTCTGCGTTCGATTGCAAGCACCCGTGCCCAGACTCGGGGGCTACTCCTATCGGGAGCACTGGACGCGCACCTGACAGAACTTTTTTCGCACTCCAGGATCATGCCCGGGGACTTGATTCTGTGTAGGGTAACGTTGTTTTGCCGTCGGCAGTTAACCAGCAAAAGCTGGGCACGTTACTCATTATCCCTTGCATGAAGAAAATATATCGGATGACCTATGAAGACTTGTGGGAAAAAACTTTGACAGAGAAAAATGTTCGAGTGGTACAACTTGAGTCTACGCACGGATTGCAAGCATCCGTACCTAGACTCGGGGGCTACTCCCATCGGGAGCGCTGACGCGCACCCGATAGAAGAAGATGGTGCAGACAGAAGGAAAACAAAGAATGATCAAGGAGAAGGACGTCGGAAGAAGACATGCTTCAGTCTCTACCCGAACTATGTTCGGCTAGACACTCGGGGGCTACTGACGTGGGCATTACCCTTCGGGTAACCGATGTTGCTCTACCCTATACGGTCCAGTTGGAGGCCCATGAAGGTACTCGATGGCAAGATGGGCCACTAGGACGGTGCAACGGAAGGTTACCTGAAGTACAAGACACGGAAGGAGCCGAACAAGGAAAGTTTAGAGATAGATCTACTGTAAACCTAGTCGTACCCGATTAGGCCTCTCGAGACCTGGCCTCCTATATAAAGGCCAGGAGAGGGGCTATCGGGGGACAACAATCAATCTTAGCGATCTTAGCCAACAGAAGCTTAGACCTAGGTTACCCTAGCACCTAGCTATCTCGACGAGATCTCAGCCGAATTATTCGGCACCCCATTGTAACCTATTATCATCATAATCAAGAACAGACAGGCAGGACGTAAGGGTTTTACCTCATCGAGGGCCCCGAACCTAGGTAAATCGCTCTCCCCGCTTGTCTGTGAACCGATGTCTCGTGTTAGCTTGCAGGATTCCATCAACCCTAAGCCCCTATCGGAGGGCATTGCCGAGGAGCACCCTCGACATCAGTCCTACTCAGTTTTGCCCTTCCGATAAACATTTCCTCACTTTTCCCACTCTTAGTTCTACTCAGTTTTCCTAACTTGTACTCACTGGCTGATCTCTGATTGGTCGAGATGTATGTCACACGGATCTTGGTTGGTTGAAACCTCAACGAACGCTTGCACCGTTCGATCATTTATGATCGGACGACCTGTATCTCTCTCTCTACCACGATGGACGCATACGGAGACAAGAGCAGAGCACATACCTACCAACCCTGGCAGTCGCATATTCCAGTCGCATCTTCCTCTCTCGTATTTCCTCTCTTACTCCGGCGGTCGCGGCGGCACGGATCTAACCGTGCGTGCGGTGGCGCGGATCTAACCGTGCGTGCGGCGACGCGGATCTAACCGTGCGTGCGGCGGCGTGCGGCGGCGCGGATCTAACCGTGCGTGCGGCGGCGCGGATCTAACCGTGCGTGCTCCGTGGATCTAAGAGTGCCGGTGAGGATCTAACCGTCAGAAATAGTTGAAATGTCTCTCTCTGTCTCACTTTCGATTCTATTCTCAGATCTGTTGAATGATGAAGAACACCAAGACGGCGGCCGTGCCGAGAGTGGTCGTCGATGCCACGAACATTGAAGCCATCGCCTACAACATCGCTTCGACGGCGCAGACCCAGCCTTCAATGTCGGAGCCTGTTGATGTCTCACTTCCGGTGCCGAGAGTGCGAATCGATGCCAAGACGATTGAAGCCATCGTCTACAACCGCGCTGCAAAGCCGCCGATCCAGCCCTCCGCAGATCCGTCGCTGATGAAGTACACCAAGACAGCGGCGGTTCCGACAATGGTCATCGATGCCACGAACATTGAAGCCATCGCCGATAACATCGCTTCAACGGCGGATGGCGCAGATAACCACCCCTCAGCCGCCCGTCGTCCCGGCCTTTCTTGCCCATCGCTGCGCGGCCGTGTTCGACGCCGCAAATTGGGATAAGTTATGATAAATTTGTATTTTTCAATTTCCAATTGGGACAAAATTGTTCGAACTACTACCTCCGTCTCAAAAAAAGCTTCTCCACGTTCTTGATGTGTCCATGTACATCCGTATGTATGATTTGAATTCTATCCCAAGTTGATTGGGAAGATATTGATATGTATTTGATCCGGAGGCTGGTACATGCTTTCACTTTTGGGATCCCTTCACTTTTATAAAATGTTCATGCATGCTAAAATTATCGTGCGCATTACTTAGCACAAGTAGGAAATTGTACACCAAAATACAATGCTTAGAGCCACAACAAAATACAGTGGTTAGAGCCATCTACTGAATAACAATTCTATACTAAATCGTCTACCAGAACCACATAACTGCTAGGACAGGGATGACACCTAATAAAACTGCACAGATGAATCTACTTTTCTCCTCTCCCATCACTTTAAGTTCATGTTCTAGATTTTCTACCACTTGATCAAATACGGCAAGATCTGTCTCAACTCTCAAGTTCTCCTTGCGAATAAGCTCTGAATTCTTCTTTTCTTCCTCCACAATACGCTTCAGCTCGAATATCATCAGGTTTTTACGGGCCAATTCATCACCTAAATTGGCCACCTTCTCCTCCAAATCCATCCTCTGGCTACACCACTGGGTTGATTCATCTTGGTATGCAATGTACCATGGATCATCGGCTTGCCTGGATAACTGTAACACTAATGGAAAAAAGAACAACTGAAATCACTCCAACAGGCCATGGCGGAACTTCAAATTCAACGGTAGTACAGAGAGCTGAAGCTAGATACCTGCACTTCCGACGAGGTAGGAGAAGTAGAACATGGCCACGACATGATCGAATCGCCACCCTCGCCGGTGTACCCGCTACGACCAGACATTGAGGACTATTTCGTACCTGCAAACTCCAATAAATTACGGGAACCGAATCGATTAGGGGGCGGGGGAGGCAAAAGCGGAGGTCTTACCAAGCTATACCAATTGGTGCACGGAACAAATCCCGGTCGTCGTGGGCGGCGGATCTGCTTGCGGCGGACTTTCCTGCGGTGGGTACAATGCGTGCGGACGAAACAAGTGTTGGAGTCGGGGTTGACGTGCAGCGCCGCAGTTCGTCCGACGCCGCCGGGGGACAGAGCCGGCGGCGCGACGAGGCGCCGGCGATGGCTGCTCCGTCCGACGGTGAGGAACGAGCTACCAACGGTTCTCCGGTCTAGCTTAAGAATAATTAATTAGCGAACTTGTTGCTTCTCTCTATGATATTCTCTAAAGACATATATCAGAGCGGCAATATGTGAGTTTTCCTGAAAAATAGACGACCCCACTGGTCATTGGCTGCGCAGGCCCCACAGAGCGGCAATATATGATTTTTTTCTCTCTAAATAAATAGACGACCCCACTGGTCGTTGGCTGCGGCAGCCCCACAGAGCGGCAATATGTGTCTTTTCCTGAAAAATAGACGACCCCACTGGTCATTGGCCGCGGAGGCCCCACAGAGCAGCAATATATGATTTTCTCTAAATAAATAGATGACCCCACTGATCATTGGCTGCGGCAGCCCCACAGAGCGGCAATATATGTGAGTTTTCCTGAAAAATAGACGACCCCACTGGTCATTGGCTGCGGAGGCACCACAGAGCGGCAATATATGAGTTTCTCTAAATAAATAGACGACCCCACTGGTCATTGGCTGCGGCAGCTCCACAGAGCGGCAATATATGTCTTTTCCTGAAAAATATACGACCCCACTGGTCATTGGCTGCGGCAGCCCTATAGAGCGGCCCCATTTGTCATTGGCAGCACCACGTATAAAATCATGAAATAAAACGGCCCACACATCAGCGATAGATGGATGGCTGCTCCGACGTGTCTCCTGACCCTACCCGTCAGGGAGGAGCTGCCCCTGTTTCAATCTAGAGGAGGGGAAAACTGAGGAAAAACTAAGGGACTGGGGAAAACTGAGTACAACTAACGAACCAGGGGCACGAAAATAGAAATCCCTTTGATGTAATCAAAGTACCCTTCCGGTATAAGTGATTTACATGATCTCATGGTCAAAGGACTAGGTTACTATGTATCCGAAAGCTTTTTTTTTTACCATGGTATCTGAAAGCTTATAGCAAGTTGAACTTGATGACTTGATCTCATGCTATGCTTACTATGGGTGTGTGTCCATCACATCATTCACCTAATGATATGATCTTGTTATTAATAACATCCAATATTCATGATCAGGAAACCATGATCATCTATTAATCAACAAGCTAGTTAAACGAGAGGCTTACTAGGGACTCTGGTTGTTTACACAACACACATGTATTAATGTTTCCGGTTAATACAGTTATAACATGGTGTGTAAACATTTATCATGAACACTAAGATATAACAATAACCAATTTATTATTGTCTCTCGGGCATATCTCCAACAGTCTCCCACTTGCACTAGAGTCAATAATCTAGTTTACATTTGTAAAGATATAACACCTTGGCCTTCTGGTGCTTATCATGTTTTGCTCACGGGAGAGGTTTCAGTCAATGAATCTGACACGCTCAGAAACGTATGTATTTTGCAATTCATTTGCGTCTCCACGCATCACTCATTTTCCAAATGAGTCAGCATTAATCATATATGTTCGGTATTCTGGTGGAACCTTAATTCCGCGGTCGGAAATATGTCACTAATATTGTCACACACAATATAGCTTCAAAGTTCTGACACTATCGGAACTACACCAAGTTCTCAAAGAACTCTTCGATTCAAACACTCTTGGTCATTGTCAAAACAATGACGTACTCTGCCTTCGTTTGTAGAATCCGTCACAATATTTAGAATTCTTCTAAATCTAGCATTGTGCTACCTTTTAATGAACACTTAGCCTAATTGAGATTTGAAATTCATTTTTATATGTGAGCAAACTAATATCGGTGCAACACCTTACAGCGATTTGTTTGTCATTACCCCATACAAAACTATATATATCATTGGTTCTTCTAAAGCACTCAGGGATATTCTTACTGTTATCCAATGATCATTACATGAATCATTCTGGTATTTGCTCGTAACACTTTAGAGCACAGGACATCTGATTTTGTACATATTATTCATGATCTAAAATCACTCATGTGTTTTTACTCATCGAGTGTCAAATACACTCAAGTCTTGTTAAAACTTTACATGGAAAAGAACACCTTCTTAATATTTTTATATTGAACTACTTCAATATACATTCTATGTACTTTGACTTAAACTTATTATGTGTTTCAATCTATCTTCATAGATCTTGACACTAAATATGTTTCAGTCCATATCCTTTCATTGAAGTTAATTCTCAATGAAACCTTTTAATCACATCAAGTATATAATTACATCATTTATAATCAATAATATGTCATCCACATATATTATTATAACTATGTCTCAGCGCTCCCACTTAATTTCTTACAAATTAATGCAAGAATCTTCATCGTTTCTGATGAAATCAAAACTCTTTGATTATTTCATCCGGTGAAGATTCCAACTCCATGATACTTACTTCATCTAGTGAAGTTTGTATACCTATCTAGTACTCCACGGACTAGCAAAACTCTTTGGTTTGTATCTAGTATACATCCTTCATACACACTTCTGGTAAGGAATGTATTTCTGCCATCCTACTATCATATCTCATAAAAGAAATATGTAGCGATTACTAGAATAGTCCACATAGACTATAAGCATCGCTACGGAAGATCTAATCTTATTGTAGTCAACTCTTTGAACTTTGTCGTAAACAACTTTTCGACAAATCGAGCTTCTTCAAGGATATTCAATCCAAGTCCATCAATTTTATAGATCTATTTACTTTCAAAAAGTATTCACCTATATTGGATTTCATGGCGCATAGCCATTTTACTGGAGTCATGGTCCATCATAACTTCTTTGTATGTAGTTGGTTTATCATTGTTCAAAACCAATCCTTTGTCCACAAATCATTTATTTGATCACAAAGTAAACCACATCTACAAGGTTCAATAGGTACTTTGATCTCCATGACTATAACACTTTGTAGACATGGGAGCCATGATCGTCGTGGCCGCTTCCGGAACCATTTCCGATGCTGCGCTACTCTGATCATCATGCTCAGGTTCATGAACCTTATCAAGTTCCATTGTCCTCCCACTCAAATACTTCTCTAGAAAACAATTTCTTGAAAATAAGCAAGTAACATTAACAACCACTTTTGTCTTTTACTTCATAGTGGAAAGAACTCCCAATTTGTTCTCTGGGACAACAACAAAGACATTCATCCGGTTTTGGTTCTAAACTCATTTTACTTATGCTATGCATACCAAAATTTAAGAAAGGACTATTAGGGTTTATACCCATGCCATAACCCGTATGGTGTGATTTCAACAGATTATGATGATGCTCTATTCAGTGTAAAAGCGGTAGTCTCTAAAGCATAATCCACAAAAATATAATGGCGTCATTTTATTTTATCTCATCATTAACCCAACAAGGTTTGGATACGTCTCTCGGATACTCCATCATCACTATGATACTCCAAGAAACGTGAGTTTTAGAACAATTTCATAACTCTCTTAGATGTTTGCTAAAACTCGTAATTCAAATATTTTCACCATGATCCAATCATAGATATTTGACTTTTCTATTACGATGATTTCCACTTCATGCTGAAATTTATTTGAATCCATTCAAATGTTTCAAACTTCTTCCTTATCGAATAAATATATCCACAAATATATACTCAATTCATTGTTGGAAGTTTTCATGAAGTAGAAGAATCTCCCGCACACAACTATGCCCAGTGAACCACATACATCATCATGTATGTTTCCACTAAGCTAGTTGTCCGTTCAACTCTTGGCCTATGAACGGTATTTCAGTCATTCTCTTTAGAGGAGATTTGCAAGCGCCAAACGATTCAAAAATCAAATGAATCCAAAAATCCATTTGCATGGAGTTCCTTCATGCGTTCCTTTCTAACATGACCTAAATGGCGGTTCCACAAATGAGTGGAATTCACATTATTTGCCTTATGGCATTTTAGTGTTATGCATGTGTGCTTCACCATAAAGATTTATAATAACTTATCCATCGTACATGGAATACTATCATAATTTGAACAACTCATTGTTTTCATTTGACTAGAACAAAACAACAATTATAAAGTTCTTTATTATAAATCTGAAGGGCTAGGTAGAATGCCAACGACGAACACAATAGAACTTTATTTTGTTCCAGACGTGCATTCCTACCATATTCCTTGTCAATCACTTAGGCCATTGCATTCTCGTATTGCGTTGTTTTGTATGACACCTCATACCAACCAATATGGTACAAATACCCAAGAATTTCATTGTGTGACCAAACAAGGAATACATTCATAACATGTATATCATCTATATACACCTGAGCTAGACTTTCTAGTCTTTTCTTTCTTTCTGCCAAAAATCTTTTGTAGTTTCTCTTTTAGCTTTCCTCATTCTCAGAAAACACTTCACCTTCAATAACTTCTAGGTCCATTGGTCAAATACTAATAACCTTGAGGTTCTTACCTTGAAGTTGATCATCACATGACAAGTGTTCCAGATTTCACTATTAGTAACCTTTTAATGTGATGAACAATTTCATTCATAATTTTTATCCATCAAATCATGACGACTTTCCGAGACCATGTCTGTACATGCTAGGCTCGTAAAGTTTAACCTTAGTATTTGCTTGTGCAAATCTAGCTTGCACCCGTTGTATGCACACGTAGAATCTATAACACCCGATCATCATGTGATGCTTTGAAACGACGAGTCTTAGCAACGGTGCATACTAAGGACGATCACTTCATGGATATATGAATATCGTTAGTGCCCAACTAGTTGGAGGATCGGGACACCTAGGGTCTTCAACCTTCGTACATTCCCATAAAACTTATGATTTTATGTAGTCTCACTAGATTATATTCTATCATCTTGCAATAAGGTCTTAGATATCATATATATCTCATACCTCACTTATTTCTGAAAACAAAATTTCCAGCTCCTTACTTTTCAAACGGATTTGAACTTCAAGTTTCACGGAGACAAGATGATTTTAGGTACTAATTGAAACCATTGCTCTTTGAATCAACAATGTGAGGTTTACTAAAAGTTTGCAATAGGACTTAATCATTTCTTGATTCTTCAACAATACGGTACCAGTCCGTAAAGTTTCTTGTCAGACTTAACAGTATTTCTATCTCAATTACAAGACTAGCGCATGGTAGGTAACGGATGCCAATTCTACAAGTTTAATTCAAAATACTATTCAGACTATGTTCATGATAATTAGTTCATATTTTAATCTAATTACTAATGAACTCCCACTTAATACAACATCCCTCATAGTTGTCTAGTGGCACACGATCCATATCCACTACACCAAAACCGTTCATCACGTGAGATGATATAGCTTCAATGGTGAACATCAACATGTTGATCGTATCATCCATATGACTCGTGTTCAACCTTTCGGTTTCCTGTGTTCCGAGGCCATGTCTGTACATGCTAGGCTCGTCAAGCAAACCCAAGTATTTCCGCGTGTGCAACATGGCTTACACCCGTTGTATGTGAACGTAGGATCTATCACATCCGATCATCACGAGATGCTTCAAAACGACGAACTGTAGCAACGGTGCATACGAGGGGAGAACACTTTATTATCTTGATATTAATGTGAGGGATCATCTTATAATGCTACCGTCGCGATCTAAGCAAGATAAGATGCATAAAGGATTAACATCACATGCAATTCATAATATGTGATATGATATGGCCTTTCTTCTTGTGCTTTTGATCTCCATGTCCAAAGCACACGAGCATGATATCCATCATCACCAGCATTGCACCAAGGTCCATGGCGCCGCTTCATGGTTGTCCATCACTTATAGCTACTATTGCATGTCAAGCATGGAGCAAGTCTCATGAGACGCGGTCATGTAAAGTTAGCCCGGGCCGTTTCATCCCACCATCCCGCAAGATGCAAAGTACACTAACCAAAAACAACAAGAGCATCAACGCCCACAAAACCATTGTGTTCTACTCGTGCAACAGATCTATGCATAGACACGACTCTGATACCACTGAAGGGTTCGTTGCATAGAAAACAAAAAATTCCTACCGTGAACATGAACAAAACCAAGATCCAATCTAGGAAAATCCAAGATCTAATCTATGAAGATCGAAGCAACGAGATGTATGTGAGACTAACCCTCGAAGATTCCAAAGCCTACGAGATTAGATCTTGTTGTTGATGTAGTCGATCGTCCTGTGCTGCAATACGGCAACACTTCCGTACTCGGTCGTGCGTACGGTGTCAATGAAGCCCGTCCTCTCCACATTCCAGCGGGCAGCGGAGGTGTGGTAGATCCCCTCGGAATTCCAGCAGCACGACGGCGTGGTGGTGGAGGAGAAAAGCAGCAGGGCTTCGCCAAGCCGGAGTAGACTTGCGGTGGAGGAGAGATGGGCGGCCAGGGTTAGGGTATGATAGGGTGAACGCCCCTGCCCCCTCCCCTCTTTATATAGGGGGGAGGTCGGTTTGGGTGGCCCTCCAATGCCTCAAACCCATCTAGGGCCGGCGGCCAAAGGGGGGAGGGGGAATTCTCCCCCCCCCCCCCAAGTTGATCCCCCCTAGGGTTTGGGGGAAAACCCTAAGGGTGGCCGACTTGGGCCTTGAGGGGCATGTGCCCCTGGCCTATTAGGCTAGGGTGCATCACCTCAGCCCATGCTAGGCCTCCTAGGGTTGTGGGCCCACTGGTGGGACCCCCGGAACCTTCTAGAACCTTCCCGATCTTCCACCGGAAAAATCCCGAACTTTTCCGAAACATAGAAATCAACTTCACTTATATGAATCTTATTATCCGGACCATTCCGAACCTCCTCGTGATGTCCTGGATCCCATCCGAGACTCCGAACAAACTTCGGTCGCCATCTCATATTCCGAATCTACTTATGCGACATTGAACCTTAAGCGCGTCACCCTACGGTTCGTGAACTATGCGGACATGATCGAGACTCCTCTCCGACCAATAACCAATAGCGGGACCTGGAGATCCATAATGGCTCCCACACACTCAACAATAACTTAGTGATCGATTGAACCATTTACATACGATACCGATTCCCTTTGTCACGCGATACTTTACTTGTCCGAGGTTCGATCATCGGTATCTCCATACCTAGTTCAACCTCGTTACTGACAAGTACTCTTTACTCGTTACCGTGGTATGTCATCTCTTGTGACCTTGTCACATGCTTGCAAGCTAATTAGATGTCATTCCACCGAGAGGGCCCAGAGTATATCTATCTGTCATCGGGATGGACAAATCCCACTCTTGATCCATATGCCTCAACTCATATTTTCTGCTTAGGAGTGTCAATGTTGTCCCTCCAAAGACACAGTCTAAGAATTCTATTTAACTGATTCAGTATACCAGGGGGAATTTGGATGGAGCATAAAAAGAAAGTAGACATGGAGGATAAAGTAGAGTCCACCAACTGTAACCTAGCTCCCTGAGATAAAAAGCTTGAAATACTTGTAAGTTTTCTTTCCAATCTGATGACAATAGGAGTCAAATGCTGGATTTTTGGCTTTACTGTGCCCAGTGGCAGACCCAAATAAGTGAAAGGAAGTGTGGCAACTTGGCATCCAAAAGCATTGGCTAACTGATGCATTGCCTCTCCTGGCACATTGATTGGAACCATGCAAGACTTGTGATAGTTAACTTTCAGCCCAGTAGAGACATAAAATTTGTGCAAGATTTCCTTCAAAGCAAGCACTTGATCCATCTCTGCTGGAAGAATGAGCAGGGTATCATCTGCATACTGAACTACTGGAAAATCAGGGCCCCCCACCTCAATAGGTAAAGACAATAAGCCGTGTGTAAGAGCACCATTTATAACTAACTGCAAAAGCTCAGACCCCAGCACATATAATATTGGTGATAGAGGATCTCCTTGCCTCACACCCCTCTTACATGAGAATTGTTTTCCTGGCCCACCATTTAGAAATTTTTTAGATGTCCCAGAAGAAATAATATCTTTGACCCACTGAATGGTTTTACTATCAAACCCCATATGCATCATCACTTGAATAATTGCTTCATGCTCAATAGTATCAAATGCTTTTGCAAAATCAAGCTTCATGATCACTAATGGTTTTTTAGATGCATGGCACTGGTACAGATATTCAAAGGTCCAGGCTACACTGTCCTGTATAGTTCTGCTCTTGATAAACCCATATTGATTCTTATGCACACAAGAAAGAATTCTTTGTTGGAATCTATTGGCCACCAATTTTGTCAAGAATTTTAAGCAAGCATTAGTGAGGGAGATGGGCCTATAGTCATTTACACTCTCGGGGTTATGGAACTTGGGGACAAGGGTGATAAAAGACTCATTAATATTCTTTAACTGCATTGTACCCTCATGAAAATCCCGTATAAGCTTGAAAAAATCTTGCTTTATAATAGGCCAGCACCTTTTCAGAAAGAGACCAGTGAAGCCATCTGGCCCTGGTGACTTATCAGGTGGCATTTGCTTGAGAACTAGCTCAATTTACTCTTGCAAAAAAAGGCCGAGAAATCTCCTCTAGACCCTGCACTCTATTTATTAAGCTGTGCAAATCAAAATGCATATTTATTTGCTCAGAGTGCCCCATTCTATCTCTGTAACTTGACCATAGCAAAGCTGCAATTTCAACATGACTTGTGAGGCTTTCCTTGGTATTGATCCTCATTGGGGTCTATGGAAGAAGATCTTCTTCGTCAAACCCTACAGTTGCAGCAATGGACCTTATATTACTGGTGGGGTTGGCTTTGTTGTCCGAAAGGAAGTCAACTACTTTAACTTTCAAATGAGGGAATCTGCCCAAGGCTGGAGGCCGAAGTGGTTCTATCTTAGGGATCAATCGACACCAGGATACAACACAAGCGTGCCGAAGTTTGTTGATGTGCTTGAAGCAGCACCGAAAAAATCTTGGAGGAACATACTGACTACCGAAGAAAAAGTAACAGCCGATGAATTGTATAAAAGAGTCTTGCAAGTGAAAATCCCCGATGGAAAAACAATGATCGGCACTGAGGTTGTTGTTGTATTCCTAAGGCGCCGCATCCAAGCAGTTATGTCTAGAGCTCATCAGGTGTGGTTATATTCGGGTTCCAAGGACGAGACTCGAGTTAATGCTGCGGAATTTTCGGATAAGGAAATGCTATACAAAGTCAGACACTTGACTTACTTCAACCAAGAGGATTCTATCCCCTTGCTGGCCCTCCAAGATCCATGCGAACTTACCCATCAACCAACTGAGGAATCTCGACTTTCTTATGCTTGTTTTAACACTTGTATCTACCAACTTTGTTTTATTAAGCTATCACATGCCTCGTTAGGTCCCTGCAATTGCTAAATATTACCCCACTGTATCCGAGACTGAAGAGGAACCCGAAGATGATGAATCCAATGGCAATAGAGAAGATGTTGAAGTTGTCGAAGACAACGAGTCCTCCAAAGAGGAGGAGGAGAAGAACCCTTTCAACCTCAAAGCCCTTTTTGCAGAACACCATAAACCCTTGACGATGAATTAACCGATACAGCGGAGTTGAGTCCCAGCAACCAACATGAAAATGATGCTGATCGCGTTATTTTTGTTGGTGCAGCTCCGGGGACGTCCACTGCCCAGCCGCCGAAGAGGCCATCAGGCGGCTTTGCCGACGAGGATGAGCTGCTCTTCGACTCGTAAGTGTTTTTCTCTTACTTTCAAGCTTGATTTATGTCCTTTTACCCGTATTGCTGATATAGCCACACATTTTTATGTAGTGACAAAGGTTATGTAGAGCCTCCTTCAAAGAAGCCGAAAACCAGCTCCAGCAAGCAAGCTCTAGCCACGGTCAAAGTACCAGCTTTGTCAAAGGAAGTGCCAGCTGCTCCTTCTTTACCGAAGGGAAAAGAAATACCTTCGACAACTTCCTCTTCCCCTTCGGCTCCTGAAGGGCACGCAAGTACCTCAACATTTCTCGTACTTGATGATGATTCTTCCTCTTCCAGCCCCCGAGCCTATATTCGGCTGCTTGCAGTTGAATGTAGGCTCAAGGATAGTTCAATATATTCATAACAACTTTGTCTCGTGTCGCATCATAGCCCATCCAAGCCGCCGTATAAATAATAAAGGACTTTGCGTCCCGGTTCACTCACCTTGAAGCTGAGAATGTTCGACTTCAGCAAGACGTTCAGTCGAAGTCTGCCCAGCTTGACCAGGCAGTCAAAATGGCAGCTACTGCTCGGTAAGAGGCCGATACGCTGAAGAAAGAACTAGGCCAGCTGAAGACGAAGCTGGAGGAGGAGGATAAGGAGAAGGCGGAGGCCCATATTCAAGCGAAGGAGAAGGAGGACAATCTCCGCAACTCTGTCAAGGCCCTAGTGGGTACTTTTTGCAAAAGCTTCAACTTTTCTTTCTTGTTTGACTTTATTAATTTCTTGTTCTTGTTTGCATTTTTGTAGGAGCAGACGATATTCCTGCAAATACTTAGTAAAGCCCCCGGTTGATTCTGCAGCCGATGCTATTTCCTTTGCGGTCCAGTCCAACGAGCTTATCAGAGTTCTCCTTCAGAAAAATAAGGCAGCTTTGTCGAGGCTCTTTGCTCTGATCTTCCCGAAGGCAGATCAGGACAAGACTCTGAGGCAGCTAGTAGATGCATTTTCTATCGACTCCGAAGGCACCATCGAGATATTCATACGTACCTCGTGTAACTACGAAGCTCTTCTTGCATTCCAACTTCTGATGGGGTATGGCTTCAAAGCCGATATGGAATCACTGACAATAGAGCTGCCGAAGGATCAAGATAGGTTGGCTATTGACCTTAGCCCTTTTAGTGTACCAGCGCGCAAGTGTGCGCGGTAACTTCTTGATTTAGTAGAAGCTAATAAGCAAGCTACCGGCGGAGCCTCCCTAAGCATGTCGACTCAAACCCAAGCTCCGTAAAGGAATTTCTATCAAATTGTAACCGATACTTGTTTTTAACAATGGCTTTTCTAAAGCCTCATTTTGTAATGAATTTGAGTTGGTTATGTTGCCCGTTCTTTCCTTTATAACTGCAATGTCTAGTTTTGATTGTGCGCTCCCGATGGTAGTAACTGGAGTTCTTGATACTGTATTTTTTGTCTGAATATGCGCACTTAATGATGTATTGCAAGTGACACCAGTTGTTCCTTTCGTTGAAAGTGCTTCGGCTGCTGGCTCTGAATCTGGCCTTGTGCAACAAATGAGGAGCATAATATCTCGGATGGAAAAGGACCTGTTAGGTATCCATGCCATGACGGCTGTAATCAAGAAGAAGTGTGAACTAGCCATGGAAGCAGAGCAGTATGCATCGAGCAAGCTGCACAAGGCCACAAAAAGTTTGAACTGTGAGTATTCCATAATCCTTCATCTTCTTCACTTTTTGAGAATATAACTTCTTGATGACTAAAATTTTCCTCGTCATTTTTTATTAGTCATTGCTCTAAACTTGTCTGAGGAGAACAAGCGAGTTCACGAGCGAGTCGGAGTCCTGAATGATCTATCGCAAGCACATGGCGTCTTCTGGACCAATAAGTCAATGGCCGCGATCATTGCAAAATTCCAGGATCGGGTGCAACAGGTGCACCAATTTTTCGATAAATATCATGCAGGCTTGAGGATGATATGGAAGACCATGTTACCTCTTAACCCGACTCCTCAAATATTGCTGGCCTTGATGTCAAATTTTAGAAACACCGCAAGGGTCCGCACTTTAGTGCATAGTCAACTTCTTGCTGGAGCAGAAACAAGTTTTTCCTTTGTGCTGGCTCAGCATCCTTTACTAGATTTGGAGGCCATTGCTAAGGCCGATGCCGATGTGAACCAATACTTCCCTGTCGTCAGACACCCTGTCTCTATTATAGTTGATAGATTGGAGGTGAGTTCTGAAGCAAATTATGGAGCTGAAGCGCCAAATGAGTAGTCTGATACTTTGCTCAGCTATGTAAGCGATACAATTGTTGTAAATTACTTTGACAATGATACTTCTTCTTATCCCGAATATTCTGCTACCTTGGGATGTAAGTTTATTCATGTACACGATGTAACCGATGTAACCTGTTCGCCCAATCTGTAATATTTTTTCTATTGTCGTTGATGCTCACGAAGGTGGGCATATCTTTTGATGAATCATGATAAAGCATTGTTGCTTTGTAGGAGTGTCTTCAGGTGCCGATGGCAAATTTTTGAATATTGTTGGTTGAGCTACATGCTTTGGTGTGCTAGCTCATCGACATCGGTATTATGATGCTTGTAATTTGTAAAGTATCGGCATCAAATTTTTGAGTGATCATCTGATGTTGCAGGCCCAAGGGACCCGTTGTAATCGCAACTTTGCTAGAACCGTAAGTGTATTTTTGAAATTTATCGGCAAGCAGCCCCCCAAGTCAATCGAGGGAACCATGTGCACTATAGGCTTCGTAGCTCATGTACTTTAAGCTTGATGTACTGGTGTGGGCCTTTCTAGCTTGCATTGTTTCCATCAATTGCAGCACTCGCATGTTCCATGAGGCTTTTGTGGAAATCATTTGTGTTTTGTCGTATTTACGAAGGTCCTTTGATTGTCATCGATTTCAGCACTCGAATGTTCCATGAGGCTTAGATGAAACCATTGTACACAGCCCCGAGTTTTTATCGGGTTCCCTTACCGTATTGATATTATGAATTTTCTATGGTCACGGTGTGTGATGTTATTTGAGGATCTTGAGAACTTGTCGGAGTCCCGAATCAATCGAATAATTCATATGGGATAGCACTTGCATAGACGAAACTTGAACTTTATTAATAAGTTTGCAACGAAAACTAAGCTAAACTGCTATGGATTAAAAAGCCTTATTGAAAATAAAACTGCTGTGCAAAGTAAAGATATATACCACCGCTCGTCTTCTTAAGTAAGAGGAGGGTCTTCTTGGATTTGGCCGACGTCTTCTGACGTGCCGATAGATTCCAATGCGGTGCTGATAGCTTCTGCCGAGGCATTGGTAACTGCTGCCGAAGTATTAGTGGCTTCCGTCGAGGCACTAACAGGCTTCCGTCGAGGCACTAACAGCTTCTACCGAAGTTTTGATGACTTGTTCTGATGTAGCAGGATCATCGGGTTGTTTCTTTGACTTCTTGCTGCTGTCTGATACGTCTCAAATGTATCTATAAGTTTTGATGATCCATGTTTGTTTTACACTAATTCATATGTGTTTTGTTTACACTTTGTTGCACTTTTACATGATTTCCGGCACTAACCTATTAACAAGATGTCACAGTGTCAGTTCCTTGTTTTCTGCTGTTTTTGTATTTCAGAAAAGTTGTACAGGAAATATTCCCGGAATTGGACGAAACAAAAGCCGAAGTCAATATTTTACCAAAACAAAGACGAAGTCCGAAGGGGGGACAAAGAGGCGCACCAGGGCGCCCACACCGGCCCTTGGCGCGGCCAAGCCTGGGCTCGCGCCAAGGCATGGTGTGGGCCCCCCAGGCGCCCAACCGACCTCAATCCTCCGCCTATTTATACATCTTCTCGGGAAAACCCTGGATACCCGAGCCTCCATCCACGAAAAGTTCCATCGCGGCCGCCATCGCCGAACCCATCTCGGGGGGTTCTGAAGCTCTTCCCGGCACCCTGCCGGAGGGGGAAATCATCGCTGGAGGCATCTACATCGCCGTGCCCGCCTACGGAGTGATGCGTGAGTAGTTCATCCCTGGACTGTGGGTCCATAACAGTAGCTAGATGGTTGTCTTCTCCACCATTTGCTTCATGTATCGATTTTGTGAGCTGCCCTACATGATCAAGATCACCTTTATGTAATCCTCTATGTTTGGTTTGTTGGGATCGATGAATATTGTGTACTATGTTAAGGTTGATTATATATTCATGTCATATGTTATTTGCGATCTTGCATGCTCTCCGTTGCTAGTAGAAACTCTGGCCAAGTGGATACTTGTGACTCCAAGAGAGGGTATTTATGCTCGATAGTAGGTTCATGCCTCTAGTTTCTTGGGAGAGTGACTTTATAACTTCTAAGGTTGTAGATGTGTTGTTGCTACTAGGGATAAACCAACATTGTTTTATCCGAGGGTAACTCTATTGTTTACTTTATACATATTTCTTAATGCAATAGTCTGTTGCTTGCAACTTTATATTGGAAGGGGTGCGGACGCTTACCTGAAGGTGGATTATTAGTCATAGACGCAGTTGGATTACGGTCTATGTATTATGTTGTAATACCCAATACCAAATTATCATAGTAATCATCTTGTCATGTATCGATCGATATTCTGTCAATTGCCCAGCTGTAATTTATTTACCCAACATGCTATTTTTTTATGGAGAGACACCTCTAGTGAACTGTGGACCCCGGTCCTAATTCCTTTAGTGATAAATTCAACTGCAATCTTGTTCTGTTTACTTTCTGCAAACATATCCTTCCATTCGATATGTCTAATCCTTTGTGTTCAGCAAACCGGTGAGATTGACAACCTCATTGTAAGTTGGGGCAAAGTATTTGGGTTTTGTTGTGTGCAGGTTCCACGTTGTTGCTGATGCCGGTAGTGCGCCCTGCCACTAGTCAGCCAGCAACACCTTCAGAAGTCACGCCTTTCTCCTACTGGTCGATTAAACATTGGTTTCGTACTGAGGGAAAACTTGCTGTTGTGCTCTTCACACCTTCCTCTTGGGGTTTCCCAACAGCGTGTCTGCGTACTATGAGTGCACGCCAGCAAGAATTTTTCTAGCGCCGTTGCCGGGGAGAAACAGAATTTCTGCAAGGGGAGTCTCTCATCTCCAATCTCTTTACTTTGTTATAGTTTGCTTAGTTTACTTTATTTTGTTTTGTTTGATTTCATTATATAAAAGACACAACAAAATTAGTTTACTTTTATAGTTGTCTTTATATCTAAAACACACAAAAGATTAGTTTCTATTATAGTTGTTATTTCTGTTGCTTAGTTTTAATTTTGCTAAAATGGGTTCCGCTGAAAATACTAAGTTGTGTGACTTTAATAGCACCAACAATAATGATTTTATGCGTACACCTATTGCTCCACCTGCTCCCGAGGCAGCCTTCTATGAAATTAAACCTGCTTTATTAAATCTTGTTATGAAAGAGCAATTTTCTGGTGTTAGTACTGAAGATGCCACTTCTCATCTTAATAATTTTGTTGAACTTTGTGAGATGTAAAATATAAGGATATAGATGGTGACATTATAAAACTAAAATTGTTTCCTTTCTCTTTGAGAGGTAGAGCTAAACATTGGTTGCTATCTTTGCCTAGAAATAGTATTGATTCTTGGGTTAAATGCGAAGATGCTTTTATTGGAAAATATTATCCTCCTGCTATGATTATATCTTTGAGAAGCAAGGTTATGAAATTTAGACAATTTGATAATGAATATGTTTCTCAAGCTTGGGAGAGAATCAAATCTTTGGTAAAGAATTGTCCCACTCATGGACTAACTACTTGGATGATCATCCAAACTTCTTATGCATGACTAAATTTTTCTTCAAGAAATCTCCTGGATTCAGCTGCTGGAGGTACCTTTATGTACATTACTTTGGGGACTGCAACTAAATTACTTGATGATATGATGATAAATTATTCTGAATGACACACCGAGAGAGCTCCACAAGGTAAGAAGGTAAATTATGTCGAAGAATCCTCCTCCTTGAGTGATAAAATTCATACTATTATGTCTATGCTTGTTAATGGTAAAGCTCATGTTGATCCAAATAATATTCCGTTAGCTTCTTTGGTTGCTCAAGAGGAGCATGTTGATGTGAACTTCATTAAAAACAACAATTTCAACAACAATGCTTATAGGAATAATTTTGGTAGCAACAATTATAGGCCATATACTTCTAATAATGGTAATTCTTATGGCAATTCTTATGGTAATTTCTACAGCAATAATAAAAGTGCACCCTGTGATCTTGAAGTCATGCTAAAGGAATTCATTAGTAACAAAACTATTTTTAATAAAACTGTTGAGGAAAAGCTTAGCAAAATTGATATTCTTGCTTCTAAAGTTGATAGCCTTGCTCATGATGTTGATTTTCTTAAGTTAAAAGTGTTTCCTCAATATGTTAAAGAAGTAAAACTTTGAATGCCATTCAAGTTAGAATTGATGAAAATGTTAGGATGTGGCAGAATTGCATGCTAGGTGGGAGAGAGAAGATGAAATTGCAAGAAATAATAATTTGACTAAAGTTTATACCATCACCACCATCAGTAGTAATGAAGTTTCAAATGCTAGCCACTCCCCTACTATTTATAATAAAGTAAATGGTGTAGGAAAAATCCCTGCTCCTTCTACAAAATTGCTTAGAACCACTGAAACTGCTCCTCATAAGTGTGCTAAAAAATTTTGGAGTATGGGAGACAAGATTCCTTTTACCTTTGATAAAAATGAGTTTGAATTCGATGATTGCAATATCTCTGAAGTAATTATGTTCTTACAAAAGCTTGCTAGAAGTCCTAATGCTAGTGCTATAAATATGGCTTTCACAAAGGACATGACAAATACTCTTATGCAAATGAGAGAGGGCAAATTCAAACGCGAAGCCTCTATTCCTAAAAAGTTATAAGATGTGTGGGAGCCCATCATTAAGATGAAAATAGATGGTTTTGATTTCAATGCTTTATGTGATCTTGGTGCAAGTATTTCTGTTATGCCTAGAAAAATCTATGATATGCTTGAATTGCCACCGTTGGAAAAATGTTATTTGGATGTTCATCTTGTTGATATTGCTGCAAAGAAACCTTTGGGGAAAGTTGATAATGTTCTTATTATGGTTAACAATAACCTGGTCCCCGTTGATTTTTTTGTTTTGGATATTGAATGCAATGCTTCTTGTCCAATTATATTGGGAAGACCGTTTCTTAGAACTGTTGGTGCTCCTATTGATATGAGAGATGGGATTATTAAATATCAATTCCCACTCAAGAAAGGTATGGAACACTTCCCTAAAAAGAGAAATAAGTCATCTTATGACTCTATCATTAGAACAAATTATGATGTTGATGTTTCTTTACTTGATAATACTTAATGCTCGTATTTTACTACGCCTAGCTGAAAGGCGTTAAAGAAAAGCACTTATGGGAGACAACCCATATTTTATTTACAGTAATTTTTCCTTTTGTTGAGTCTTGGAAGTTATTACTACTATAATGACTGCTCCTTATCATTTTTATTTGGTGTTTGTGCCAAGAATAGCCTCTAATTGGAAGAAAGTAATGTTTGGGGAAGTTGCTGTCGTGAAAACAGATTCTGTGTTGTTACGATAAAAATCCTAAAACTAGCCAGAGCGTAATTTTGAGCTGTCATGTTTTACGCATATGCCCCGGGTCATTATATAACTTTCTTCAGTTGACCACTTTTCGACATAAGCAACAGAGAATTTTCTGAAATTTCGATCTTTACCTGCTATTCTGTTTTGACAGATTTCTGCACTATTTGCATTCGCCTCTTAAATCTCTTTTTTTTAGTTCTTTTGATCAGAGAAATATTTGAAAGGTTGCTACAATAGCTTATGCTTTAATATATGTTTGATATATTTTAGTATTGAACACAAGTGGATTTTTTTTATTTTGATTGTACTAATGCTGCTAATGAAGAATTGTGTGAAGTTTTTGTATGAAGGAAGTTTCAAGTGTAGAGAGAGAATAATGATGTGATGGGATGCAGAATGGAAAAAATCTCAAGTTTGGGGATGCCCCTGCACCCCAAGACATATTCAAGAGGTACAAGCGTCAAAGCTTGGGGATGCCTTGGCATCCCCTCTTCATCAACAAAGCAACATGTCATCTCTCTATACGCTATATTTTTATTGCTTCATACGCTATGTGTTGTTCTTGGAGTGTCTTTTTTATAGTTTTTTTTTGCTGTAACATATGTTGGATCCCGGCACATTTGTTTTGGAGAAAGACCCACTCCGTTTTTAATTGCATAGAACGCTCTAGTTTTCGCTGTTATTGTTCTGCAAGTGTTCTAATTTTCTGGTACTACGTTTAGCTCTTGTTCTTTCACTTAAATTTTGTTCAGAGCATGTTAGTATTCTTTATTTGTGTATGATTAACTCTCGGGTCCATATTGTATTTCATCTCTGAGAGCTATTTCAAATAAGTTGATTGGTGTTGGATACGAGTAAAATATTTCATGACTATAGTGATGCAAATGGAAGCTTGTCTAGACTGTGGCATAGACTTTGGCATGTCATGTTGGATGTTATTCTTGTCACATGCTTAGTATTTATTGTTTTAGCATGACTTGTTTCAAATGGCTGAGACTTCATAATGTGTCATTTAAAGAATCATGTGTTGTTTCTATCATAAAAGCATAGTATTGTGGTATTCTCCTTGGATGCTTCATTGGGTTGACTTGGCGCATGCTTATACCATGTTATGACTATAACTAGTCAACTAAAGCCTTATGATCATTTAGTTTTTGATTTGTAATATCACTTTATGCTTTGATTGATAATGTTTTGTCTCTATGCATGATTATGGCCATTATTGCTCTCTTAGTTGGTCACTTCCAGTCTTTTTGCTAGCCTTCACCTGTACTGAGTATGAGCTCTACTCGTGCATCCAACCACCAAAAACCAAAGTTGCCAATTGTTTCCACCATATCTACCTATATGTGGTATTTCACTGCCACTCCAAAGTAAATTTCTTGTGTGCTACCTTTAAACCTTCAAAACTAATCACCTGTTTTATGTAAATTATAGCTCATGGGAAAGTAGTCTAAAAACTATTGTGCCAAGTATTATGTTTTATGCATTTTTAGTTCTTATAAGTTGCTTGTTGTGTGATAACCATGCTATCATGGGGAACACCATCAATATGCTTTTGTTGAATATCATGTGATTTGCTATGCATGCTCATCTTGTTTGAAGTAAGGGAGATTTACCATGAGTTGCAAATATTTGAGTATGCATATTGTTAGAGAGGAACATTGGGCCGCCAACTAAAGCCATGTTCACATGGTGGAAGTTTCAGCTAGGCAAAATTCCAAATATATGTTGTCCTTGCTTTCCTGGTATGGATGTCCAAAAAAGTTGGGATTCATCAAAATTGAGAATTCAAATGAGATCCATATCCTAAGGACCTTTGTACAGGAGGCAAGGAGGTACCCTTTGTGACACTTGGTGAAAACATATGTATGCGATGAAAATCCATGGAAGTCCAAGCTAATTAGGACAAGGTGTGAGCACTATTGGTATATTATGCATGATGCAAGCAAACTTGTAGGAAGTAATTATGCATAAGCCATACTATTTATCACTACCATTGACATAAGTAGCACCTCTCAAAATAAATATTTTCAACACTCCTATTGCTTTAAAAATAAAAAACTCTAGCACATGGGTAATCCCTGCTTCCCTCTGCGAAGGGCCTTTCTTTTACTTTCATGTTGAGTCTCCACCTTCTACTTTATGCACCAATTAAAAGAGCATAGTTTTCATTCTTAGTGCAATGTGCATAGTCCCAAAATTATTATTGATTGATTCATGATTGTGCTATTGCTTGCTCTCAAATTATTTGTATCTAGTCACCCCTTTGAACTTTGAAGGTGTCCTTGCATTTATGTTTTGCTATTCCATAAGGACATGTCGAGTACGACTTTATTATGTTTACTCTATGATCATAAACACACAGTTGCTTTCAATGTACTATTATTCATGATCCTTTGTTTGAGTTACTCTTCATGTTATAACATAGTTGCTAAGTTCAATTGAATCATATCTATCATGCCTATGTTACAGTACTTAGATCCCAACTCACAATGCTTTATATGCTTGATCAAGATTGTGTTGGCATCATGTCACCTCAAAAATTATTTTGTTATCACTTATCTACTCGAGGACGAGCATGAGTTAAGCTTGGGGATGCTAATACGTCTCAAACGTATCTATAATTTTTGATGCTCCATGCTTGTTTTACACCAATTCATATGTGTTCTGTTTACACTTTGTTGCACTTTTACATGATTTCCGGCACTAACCTATTAACAAGATGCCACAGTGCCAGTTCCATGTTATCTACTGTTTTTGTATTTCAGAAAAGATGTACAGGAAATATTCTCGAAATTGGATGAAACAAAAGCCGAAGTCATTATTTTACCGAAACGAAGACGAAGTCCGAAGGGGGGACGAAGAGGCGCACTAGGGCGCCTGAGACGTCCCAAACGTATCTATAATTTTTGATGCTCCATTCTTGTTTTATTACAATTCTTATATGTTTTATGTGCACTTTTCCACACTTTTAGCATTTTCTAGGACTAACCTATTAACGCAGTGCCGCAGTGCCAGTTCCTGTTTTCTGTTGTTTTTGTGTTTCAGAAAAGTTGTACATGAAAGTTTCTCGGAATTGGATGAAACAAAAGCCTAGAGTCATATTTTTCCGGGACCAAGACGGAGCCAGAAGGACACGCACAGGAGAGCTGCCACGTGGCAGGGCCGCGCCTGGCCCATGTACTGGCGCATCGTCGCCTCGTTTGCTCCGCCCTTCCGCCTATTTATTCCTCGTATCGGGAAAACCCCAAGGACGAGAGCCTCCATCCACGAAAAGTTCCTACGCCACCGTCAATCGAAACCCTAGTTCAGGAGGGTTCTGCAGTCCATCCCGACACCCTGCCGGAGAGGGAAATCACCGCCGGAGGCCTCTACATCGCCATGTCTTCATCCGAGGTGATGCGTGAGTAGTCCTCCACGGGACCATGGGTCCATAGCAGTAGCTAGATGGCTGTCCTCTCCTTGTTGTGCTTCATGTATAGATCTTGTGAGCTGCCTAACATGTTCAAGATCATCCATTTGTAATTGCTACATGTTGGTTGATGTGGATCCGATTTATAGAGAGATTGTTTTGGTTGAGATTATGTATGATGTTATTATGATCTTGCATGCTCTCCGTTTCTAGTAGATGCTCTGGCCAAGTAGATGCTAGCGACTCCAAGAGGGAGTATTTATGCTCGATAGTGGGTTCATGCCTCTATTTAACCATGGGAAGTGACATGTTCTCTACGGTTGTAGATGTCCTGTTGCTACTAGGGAGAAAACAGCGGTGTTCTATTCAAGGGTAGTTTCATCGTTTACTTTACACACATTGCTTAAAGAGATAGTCCGTTGCTTGCAACTTAATACTGGAGGGTGTCGCGGATGCAATCCTGAAGGTGGATTATTAGTCATAGATGCAGTTGGATTACGGTCTATGTATATTGTTGTAATGCCCGCATACTTTCATAGCATGTATTCTGCACCAACCATTAGCGTAGAATCTCTGTTTCTCAATTGCCCATCTGTAATTTGTTTACCCAGAATATTTATTTTATTGGGGAGGCGCTGATACGTCCCAAACGTATCTATAATTTCTTATGTTCCATGCTACTTTTATGATGATACTCACATGTTTTATACACATTATATGTCATTATTATGCATTTTCCGGCACTAACCTATTGACGAGATGCCGAAGAGCCAGTTGTTGTTTTCTGCTGTTTTTGGTTTCAGAAATCCTAGTAAGGAAATATTCCCGGAATTGGACGAAATCAACGCCCAGGGTCCTATTTTTCCACGAAGCTTCCAGAAGTCCGAAGAGGAAATGAAGTGGGGCCACGAGGTGGCCACACAACAGGGCGGTGCGGCCCAAGCCCTGGCCGCGCCGGCCTACTGTGTGGGCCCCTCGTGACGCCTCCTGACCTGCCCTTCCGCCTACTTAAAGTCTTCGTCACGAAACCCCCAGTACCGAGAGCCACGATATGGAAAACCTTCCAGAGACGCAGCCGCCGCCAATCCCATCTCGGGGGATTCAGGAGATCGCCTCCGGCACCCTGCCAGAGAGGGGAATCATCTCCCGGAGGTCTCTTCATCGCCATGATCGCCTCCGGATCGATGTGTGAGTAGTTCACCCCTGGACTATGGGTCCATAGCAGTAGCTAGATGGTCATCTTCTCCTCATTGTGCTATCATGTTAGATCTTGTGAGCTGCCTATCATGATCAAGATTGTCTA
Source organism: Lolium perenne (assembly GCF_019359855.2). Classification (NCBI taxonomy): domain Eukaryota; kingdom Viridiplantae; phylum Streptophyta; class Magnoliopsida; order Poales; family Poaceae; genus Lolium; species Lolium perenne. The sequence goes on from NC_067245.2 coordinate 267,647,408, forward strand.
TTTGTAATGCTACATGTTGTGTTTGTTGGGATCCGATGAATATTGAATACTATGTCAAGTTGATTATCAATCTATCATATATGTTGTTTATGTTCTTGCATGCTCTCCGTTGCTAGTAGAGGCTCTGGCCAAGTTGATACTTGTGACTCCAAGAGGAAGTATTTATGCTCGATAGTGGGTTCATGCCTCCATTAAATGCAGGACGGTGTGAGAAAGTTCTAAGGTTGTGGATGTGCTGTTGCCACTAGGGATAAAACATCGATGCTTTGTCTAAGGATATTTGTGTTGATTACATTACGCACCATACTTAATGCAATTATCTGTTGCTTGCAACTTAATACCGGAAGGGGTTCGGATGATATCCTGAAAGTGGACTTTTTAGGCATAGATGCATGCTGGATAGCGGTCTGTGTACTTTGTCGTAATGCCTTGATTAAATCTCATAGTACTCATCATGATATATATATGTGCATTGTTATGCCTTCTTTATTTGTCAATTGCCCAACTGTAATTTGTTCACCCAACATCTGTTTATCTTATGGGAGAGACACCACTAGTGAACTGTGGACCCCGGTCCTATTCTTTACATCTGAAATACAATCTACTGCAATTGTTCTTTACTGTTCTTCGCAAACAATCATCATCTTCCATACAATACGTTTAATCCTTTGTTTTCAGCAAGCCGGTGAGATTGACAACCTCACTGTTACGTTGGGGCAAAGTACTTTGGTTGTGTTGTGCAGGTTCCACGTTGGCGCCGGAATCCCTGGTGTTGCGCCGCACTACACTCCGCCACCAACAACCTTCAACGTGCTTCTTGGCTCCTCCTGGTTCGATAAACCTTGGTTTCTTTTTGAGGGAAAACTTACTGCTGTGCACATCACACCTTCCTCTTGGGGTTCCCAACGGACGTGTGTCTCACGCGCATCAAGACTGTTTTCTAGCACCGTTGCCGGGGACCTGAAGAAAAGTTACACCACAAAGATTTCTATCTCCCACGTCAACTACACGCCAGCAGACTGTTTTCTGGCGCCGTTGCCGGGGAGATCAAGACACGCTACAAGGGGAGTCTCCACTTCCAATCTCTTTACTTTGTTTTTGTCTTGCTTTACTTTATTTTATTTACTACTTTGTTTGCTGCACTAAATCAAAAACAAAAAAAAATTAGTTGCTAGCTTTACTTTATTTACTATCTTGTTTGCGTTCTCTATATTAAAAACACAAAAAATTAGTTACTTGCATTTAGTTTATCTAGTTTGCTTTATTTACTACTGTTAAAATGAATACTCCTGAAAACACTAAGTTGTGTGACTTCACAAACACTAATAATAATGATTTCTTATGCACACCTATTGCTCCACCTGCTACTACAGCAGAATTCTTTGAAATTAAACCTGCTTTACTGAATCTTGTTATGAGAGAGCAATTTTCTGGTGCGAAAGAAGCCTGGTGACCGGGTGTATACGTGAGCACCCCTCCTCTGTGCGACACGTGTCTAACACCGTTAAATAACACATTAGTCTGGGGACCAGTTGTCAGCGGCTGCCTACTCTAACCAAGTCCCACCCGCCCACTCAGTATGTGTTTCCTTTAAAAAAAACGCAACTGCTCTCCTTGGTGAGGTCGCAGGGGCGGAGCTGAACGATGATTGCCGGCGGTAAGCCGTCTAAGCTGGTCACCGCCCCTGGGAGCTGCGCACAAACGCGATTGCTCTCTCCAACACGATTTCTGCATCGTTTCCGCGTCGAGCTCCGCCTCTCCGCATCGAGCGCGCAGGTCCCAGGGTTCGCACAGATCGAGCAAGACGCCCTCCGTCACGAGCGGATTCGACCATCACTCTTCCTAATTCCCACCGCCGATGCTCCCCGCTAGCCGCGCCGGCCTTCACTTAGCTTGAGCCGCTGCACCCGCCGCTGATTCCTCCCGTGACGCTGCTCTCCAATCGAAACTGTGAACGTGTTGGACCAGTGCTTGTCCTTCGACGATTTCAGGCGCTCCGGCGTCGAAGCGAGCACGGGCGACTTTTATGGGTTCGACCTTCTCAAGGCCGTTGCAATGGACTTCGATTTCTGATACAAGGGGCAGGGGACGGGATAATGATCTGCAACTCCCTGAACCTGATGAACAAGTGCCCAACTTAAGGTCAAACCAAACTGGTTGGCACTTGCAATGAGGAACCAGTAGACTAATTAAAACAAAAATATATGTAATTCAAGGCAACCATCATGATATTGACATTCATTGATTATTAAATTGATTTATTTTCTGAAGAGAATTAAGATGCTGAAGTGACAGATAATGATCCAACTGTACACTATGATCCAACCGAATTCGAGGACAACTGAATTCGAGGACTAATAAACCTTATTTTCTGAAGGATTTGAGTGTTAGGTGACAAAGGATGATGCAACTGTACATAATGATCCAACTGAACTTGAGGGTAGTATTAGGCTGGAACTGGCAAAATTTCAATAACACTTACCAAGTCACTAGACTGGAGATTTTTGGGAATTGGGACTTCCTTCAACTGCAGGCATTGATATAGCAAATCGCACCCAGTTATTTAGAGCTGAGAATCATATGCTCAGCACATCTGATAAACAAAACCAAAAAAACATACCACAATACAATGGTCAGATTCTGCACTTTCAAGTTTGTTCTTGAGCAAATAGAGAAGGATAACGAACTCTGAAGATACATCGAGTACAATGGAAGAATCACAGGGAAAGACAACTGAAGTGGTGTTTATGATCTCAGCGATCCAAAACAGGAACAAAGATTGAAGAACTTGCATACCATTCACATATATTGGATATATTTATCACAGATCATCCGGAGAGTTTTCCCGTTGATTTTCCAGTCACTGTCCAGCTTGCCGACATTCAGCTTCACCTCGCTCTCAAGATCGCATCCAAGGACCTCTGGGAACTTCTTGAGCAACTTGTAAAGATCGTCGTCGGAGAGGCTAAGGCCCCTGATATAGTCCAACACCCCGCTTACCACCTTGACGTTGGGCGCTTGTGCCTCTCTCGTCTCCACGGCGCCTCTGGCTCTCTCGCCGGAGGGAATTAGGGGGCCGGAGAGGGGAGTGGTGAGGAGACCTGACCGGGCATCTCACTCTCCAGCTCCAGCCAGCACCCTCTCAGGCCTCAGCACATGAGCCCCAACCAGAGTCCGAGGAGATTCGGCAGAGCCGCCAGCCAGAGTCTGAGGGGATATTCGGCAGAGCCGGAGAAGGGCGGAGGTCGACCTCCATGTACCATGGCGACGGCGGAGCCCACGGTGGCTGGGGGTGCAGGGGGAGGCAGGGCGAGGAAGGCGGGGCCGCGGCGCGGATGCTCGCGCAGGCAAGCTACTGTAGACTCGCCCTGCCTTTCTCGCGGTCGGGTCGTCTCCATCTCCTCCATACGCTGCTCTCCAATCGAACCACGGCGGCCAGGCCCAGGAACGGGATACCTCCCATGAGGCTGCTCTCCTATCGAGCCTTCCAGTAGCACATCCCAATCAAATGAATCGGAGCGGAGCTCCCCCGCTAGCCTGCCGCCCCAGCCTCCACAATCCCATCTTCCCCACCAGCCCACCGTCTCCGAGCTCGAGCGCGAGGTAGGGGGAGTGAGACGCGAGGTAGGGGAGGAGGAAGTACTAAGAGAGAAGAGAGAGGAAGGAGAAAGAGCGCATCCGGTCGAAACACAACAGACAACAACAGAAAATATCCGCTTTAACACCGTATGTTGCCGTTAGTTCAGAGAGTGGGATGGGGGAATCTCAAAGGCAATCCAACGATGGCTGATGGGTGCTCACGTATACACGCGGTTACCAAATCCACTCTCTTTTCTGGTGTTAGTTCTGATAATGCTGCTGCCCATCTTAATAATTTTGTTGAACTATGTGAAATGCAAAAGTATAAGGATGTAGATGGTGATATTATAAAATTGAAATTGTTTCCTTTCTCCTTAAGAGGAAGAGCTAAAGATTGGTTGCTATCTTTGCCTAAGAATAGTATTGATTCATGGACTAAATGTAAAGATGTTTTTATTGGTAGATATTATCCTCCTGCTAAAATTATATCTTTGAGAAGTAGCATAATGAATTTCAAGAAATTAGATAATGAACATTTTTCTCAAGCATGGGAGAGAATGAAATCTTTGGTAAAGAATTGCCCAACCCATGGACTAACTACTTGGATGATCATCCAAACCTTCTATGCAGGATTGAATTTTTCTTCGCGGAACCTATTGGATTCAGCTGCTGGAGGTACCTTTATGTCCATCACTTTGGGGGCGGCGACAAAGCTTCTTGATAATATGATGATAAATTACTCTGAATGGCACACAGAAAGAGCTCCACAAGGTAAGAAGGTAAATTCTGTTGAAGAAACCTCCTCCTTGAGTGATAAGATTGATGTGATTATGTCTATGCTTGTGAATGGTAGATCTAATGTTGATCCAAATAATGTTCCTTTAGCTTCATTGGTTGCTCAAGAAGAAAATGTTGATGTGAACTTCATTAAAAATAATAATTTCAACAACAATGCTTATAGGAATAATTATGGTAACAACTATAGGCCATATCCTTCTGCTAATAGTAATGGTTATGGTAATTCTTATGGGAATTCTTACAACAATAATAGGAGTGTACCCCCTGGTCTTGAAGCTATGCTTAAAGAATTTATTATTACACAAACTGCTTTTAACAAAGCTGTTGAAGAAAAACTTGTTAAAATTGATATTCTTGCTTCTAAGGTTGATAGACTTGCCTCTGACGTTGATCTTTTAAAACTGAAAGTTATGCCTAATAAGGATAATGAAAATAAGATTGTTACTACAACAAATGCCATTCAAGTTAGAATTAATGAGAATATAAGATTGATGGCTGAATTGCATGCTAGGTGGGATAGAGAAGAGAATAATGTAGCTAAAGTTTGGACTATTACCACCACTAGTTATGATAATGATTCACATGTTGCTAAACCTCCTACTATCAATGGTAAAATAATTGGTGTTGGCAATGTTTCTACTCCTAGTGCAAAGCGTGCAAAATTACCTGAAACTGCTAAAACTGCTGAAACTGCTTGTGATAAAACTGCTGAATTTTTTTCCAACATTGGGGACAGTGATCCCATTGCTGTAGATCATAATGGTTTAGACTTTGATGATTGTCACATCTCTGAAGTTATAAAGTTCTTACAAAAACTTGCTAAAAGTCCCAATGCTAGTGCTATAAATCTGGCCTTTACAAAACATATTACAAATGCTCTCATAAAAGCTAGAGAAGAGAAACTAAAACTTGAAACTTCTATCCCTAGGAAGTTAGAAGATGGTTGGGATCCCATCATTAAGATGAGGGTCAATGATTTTGAATGTAATGCTTTATGTGATCTTGGTGCAAGTATTTCTGTTATGCCTAAGAAGATCTATGATATGCTTGACTTCCCACCATTGAAAAATTGTTATTTGGATGTTAATCTTGCTGATAATGCTATAAAGAAACCTTTGGGGAGGATTGATAATGTTCGTATTATGGTTAACAATAACCTTGTCCCCGTTGATTTTGTTGTCTTGGATATTGAATGCAATGCATCTTGTCCCATTATATTGGGAAGACCTTTTCTTCGAACTGTTGGTGCTACCATTAATATGAAGGAAGGTAATATTAAATATCAATTTCCTCTCAAGAAAGGTATGGAACACTTCCCTAGAAAGAGAATGAAGTTACCTTATGATTCTATTATTAGAAAAAATTATGATGTTGATGCTTCGTCTCTTGATGTTACTTGATTCACACTTTCTGCGCCTAGCTGAAAGGCGTTAAAGAAAAGCGCTTATGGGAGACAACCCATGTTTTTACTACAATACTTTGTTTTATATTTGAGTCTTCGAAGTTGTTACTACTGTAGCAACCTCTCCTTATCTTTATTTTATTGCATTGTTGTGCCAAGTAAAGTCTTTGATAGTAAAGTCAATACTAGATTTGGATTACTACGCAGAAACAGATTTCTTGCTGTCACGAATTTAAGTATGGTTCTCTGTAGGTAACTCAGAAAAATCTGCTAATTTACGTGCGTGATCCTCAGATACGTACGCAACTTTCATTCAATTTGGGCATTTTCATCTGAGCAAGTCTGGTGCCTCTAAAAAATTCGTCTTTACAGACTGTTCTGTTTTGACAGATTCTGCCTTTTATTTCGCATTGCCTGTTTTGCTATGTTTGATGGATTTCTTTGTTCCATTAACTTTCAGTAGCTTTGTGCAATGTCCAGAAGTGTTAAGAATGATTATGTCACCTCTGAATATATGAATTATGCACTGGCCCTCTAATGAGTTTGTTTTGAGTTTGGTGTGGAGAAAGTTTTCAAGGGTCAAGAGAGGAGGATGATACAATATGATCAAGAAGAGTGGAGAGTTTAAGCTTGGGGATGCCCCCGTGGTTCATCCCTGCATATTTTAAGAAGACCCAAGCTTCTAAGCTTGGGGATGCCCAAGGCATCCCTTCTTCATCGACAACATTATCAGGTTCCTCTAGTGAAACTATATTTTTATTCCGTCACATCTTATGTGCTTTGCTTGGAGCGTCTGTTTGTTTTTATTTTTCGTTTTGTTTGAATAAGATCAGATCCTAGCATTCTTTGTTTGGGAGAGAGACACGCTCCGCTGTTTCGTATGAACACATGTGTTCTTAGCTTTATCTTTAATGTTCATTGCGAAAGTTGGACTATTTCATTCATTGTTATATGGTTGGAAACGGAAAATGCCGCATGTGGTAAATGGTATAATGTCTTGAATAATGTGATACTTGGCAATTGTTGTGCTCATATAGATCATGTTTAAGCTCTTGCATCATGTACCTTGTACCTATTAATGAATAACTACATAGAGCTTGTTAAAATTTTGTTTGCATGATTGATCTCTAGAGTCTAGATATTTTTTGGTTAAGGTGTTTGAACAACAAGGAGACAATGTAAAGTCTTATAATAGTCAGACTATCCCAATACAATGGTGTTCCCTCTAGCAAAAATTGGATCTGATCATGTACCATGTGTGCTAAATGTGGATACCAATATACCTAAAGCATCAATTTTCAGATTTGATAACTATTGGGTGAATTTGCCTGGGTTTTTGGAGTGTGTTAAGAGTTCATGGAATAAGGGGTCTAGGAAGATATATAGCTCAGCTATTTTGGCAGACAAATTAAAGACTTTAAGGCATGAATTGAAGAAATGGCATGTTAGTATGGCTAAATTGAAGCAGATGATCAAAAATTGTAATTCAGTGATTTTATCAATGGACTCATTGGAGGAGCAGAGGCCCCTGTATATAGCTGAATTTAATTTTAGGAAAGTTGTTAAGGAGCACTTGGACAACTTACTTCTGGCTGAATGTAATTATTGGAGAAAACATTGTACTATTAGGTGGATTGAGCTTGGGGAGGATAACACAAAATTCTTTCATGCCATGGCTACTGAAAGATATAGGAGGAATACAATTTCCATGCTAAGAGATGTGGATGGGAATGAAGTGACTGATCATGATAGTATGGCAGGATTATTTTGGAGGGAATATAAGGAGAGGATGGGAAGATCTGAGCCTATATCCATGCAATTTGATTTGAATAGAATCCTGCACAAAGTTGATGGATTGCAAGAGCTAACTAGGCCCTTTGAGAAAGCTGAAATGGATGACATAATCAAGCATATGCCAGCAGATAGAGCTCCTGGGCCTGATGGTTTTAATGGTTTGTTTTTAAAAAAGTGTTGGCCTATTGTCAAGCAAGATTTTTACAAATTAGCTGCTGATTTTCATGATGAAATTATTCAGCTAAAGTATATCAATGGCTCTTTTATTACTTTGGTGCCTAAGAAGCATGTCCCAGTACATGTTAATGATTATAGGCCTATATCTCTGACAAGTGTGTGTGTTAAATTCCTCACTAAGCTAGCTGCAAATAGACTACAAGATAAAATCCTTTCTTGTATACATAAGAATCAGTATGGATTCTTGAGGGGTAGGTCCATTCAAGACTGTTTGGCTTGGTCCTTTGAATATCTCTTCTTGTGTCATGCCTCTAAAAAGCCAATCATACTTCTTAAGTTGGATTTTGCTAAAGCTTTTGACACCATTGAGCATGAGGCTATTCTGCAAGTCATGAGGCATAAGGGTTTTAATGATAAATGGATCAATTGGGCTAGAATCATCTTGACAACTGGTACATCTTCTATTCTTTTGAATGGTATACCTGGGAAACAGTTTGAGTGCAAAAGAGGAGTCAGGCAAGGGGATCCCATCTCCCCTCTGTTTTACCTTTTTGGTTCTGATTTGCTTCAGTCTGTGCTGAATGACTTGGTACAGCAAGGGTTATTGACACTTCCCATTCATACCAATGACCCTGATTTTCCCATTGTGCAATATGCTGATGATACTTTGCTTATACTGCCTGCTGACAAGGATCAGTTGTTGATCATAAAGGATACTCTGAAGAAGTTCTCTTTATCAACTGGATTAAAGATTAACTTTGATAAGTCTCAGATGTTGCCTATTAATGTTCCAGAGGACCTACTCCAGGAGCTGATGGCTGTGTTTCAATGCCAGGTGGGTAAAATGCCATTTACCTATTTGGGCTTGCCTGTTGGCACTACTAAACCAACTATCATTGAATTATCATCTTTGGTGTGCCGTCTTGAGAGGAAGTTAACATCCAGCTCTAGTTTTCTATCCCAAGGAGCACGTTTGCAGCTGATTAATTCTGCTTTGTCTTCTATGCCTCTACATTTTCTGTGCTCACTGCAATTGCCTATTGGGTTGACTAACCAATTGGATAGAATTTTGAGGCAGTGTTTATGGAGAGATAAGGATGGAATGCCGAAGCAATCTTTGGCAGCATGGGAATTGGTTTGTAAGCCTAAATTGAAAGGAGGTTTGGGGATTGTTAACTTCCAAAAGCAGAATGCTGCCTTATTGATTAAATTCCTGGATAAGTTCTATAATAAGAAGGCATTGCCTTGGGTTGATCTGATATGGTTTGCACATTACCAAGGGAAGGTGCCCCATGAGGAGAAATTGTGTGGCTCTTTTTGGTGGAGAGATGTTATGAAGCATGTTGATAATTTTAGAGGAGTTGCAGCTGTACTCCATGGCAAAGGAGATACTTTATTATTCTGGTCAGATAATTGGAGGGTTAATGGGTCCTCTTTGCCTTTGAGTCAAAGATACCCCAGGCTATTTTCTTATGCACTCTTCCCAAATGCTTCTTTGCTGGATATGTATCATGCAGAGGACTTGGAGTCGATGTTCTATTGGCCTTTGTCTGTGCAAGCTTTCCAAGAGTTGAGGGATGTCAAGCAAATTATACAGGACAATCATTTAACGCAGGAGAATGACAAATGGGTATATATTTGGGGAGAGAAGTATGCTTCAGCCAGATTCTATAAACACATTCATGATTATATACAAGTTCCTATAGTGTATAAATGGCTCTGGAAATCATGTTGCATCATGAAGCATAAGGTGTTTGCTTGGCTGCTGCTATCTGATAGGTTGAATACACGTGATCTGTTGAAGAGAAGGCATTGGCACGTATCTGATGATGAACATTGTGTGCTCTGTCTAGGAAGGAATTATGAAGATCGAGTTCATCTGTTCTTTGAGTGTAACTTCAGCAGGAGAATTTGGAACTATCTACAGATTGAGTGGGAAGGTGCTGATGATATGCAGCTGGTTTTGAATAGAGCAAGGAAGAGTTTTGCTAAGCCTTTTTTCATGGAAGTGGTCATTTTGGCATGTTGGAATATTTGGTTGCTCAGGAATGGAAAGATCTTCAATGCTGAGGTCTGCTCTTTCACTAAGTGAAAGGGAAAGTTTGTGCATGACATTTCTTTGCTGCAATATAGGATCAAAAGGAAACACAAGGATAGTTTGATTACCTGGATTAGGTCTCTGCCTTAGAGTCTTTTTCTTCTGTACATTCTTTTATTTTCTTGCCTCTTGGCTTTTGTATATAACTTTCTTTGATTTGGAATAATAAATTGCTGTGGGGCCATTGCCTCACAGTCCTTGGGTTCAAAAAAAAATGTTCATATGTGAGCTTTGCTGCACCTTTATACTTGAGTTTGCTTCAAACAACCTTGCTAGCCTAGCCTTGTATTGAGAGGAATTCTTCTCGTGGATCCAAATCCTTGAGCCAAATACTATGCCATTTGTGTCCACCATACCTACCTACCACATGGTATTTCCCCACCATTCCAAAGTACATTACTTGAGTGCTACCTTTAAATTTCCATTCTTTGCCTTTACAATATATAGCTCATGGGACAAATAGCCTTAAAAACTATTGTGGTGAAGAATATGTACTTATGTATCTTATTTCTTAATAAGTTGCTTGTTGAGCGGTAACCATGTTTCTGGGGACGCCATCAACTTTTACCTTTGTTGAATATCATGTGAGTTGCTATGCATGTTCGTCTTGTCTGAAGTAAGGGCGATTTTCATGATCAAATGGTTTGAGTATGCATACTGTTAGAGAAGAACATTGGGCCGCTAACTAAAGCCATGAATCATGGTGGAAGTTTCAGTTTGGACACAAAACCTCAATCTCTTATGAGAATATTACCTGTTGTTGAATGCTTAAGCATTAAAAGAGGAGTCCATTATCTGTTGTCTATGTTGTGCCGGTATGGGTGTCTAAGTTGAGAATGATCAAAAGCGAGAAATCCAATGCGAACCTTCTCCTTAGACCCTTGTACAGGCGGCATAGAGGTACCCCTTTGTGACACTTGGTTGAAACATAGGCCATGCAATGATAATCCGTGTTAATTAATCCAAGCTAATTAGGACAAGGTGCGAGCACTATTAGTATACTATGCATGAGGCTTGCAACTTATAGGATATCTTATACATAACACATATGATTTATTACTACCGTTGACAAAATTGTTTCTTGTTTTCAAAATGAAAAGCTCTTGCACAAAAATAGTAATCCATGCTTCCCTCTGCGAAGGGCCTATCTTCTACTTTATTGTTGAGTCAGTTTACGTACTTTTTCTATCTTAGAAGCAAACACTTGTGTAAACTGTGTGCATTGATTCTTACATGTTTACCTATTGCACTTGTTATATTACTTTGTGTTGACAATTATCCATGAGATATACATGTTGAAGTTGAAAGCAACCGCTGAAACTTATATCTTCCTTTGTGTTGCTTCAATGCCTTTACTTTGAATCTATTGCTTTATGAGTAACTCTTATGCAAGTCTTATTGATGCTTGTCTTGAAAGTATTATTCATGAAAAGTATTTGCTATATGATTCATTTGTTTACTCATTATCTTCATCATTGCTTCGAATCGCTGCATTCATCTCATATGCTTACAATAGTATGATCAAGATTATGATAGCATGTCACTTCAGAAATTATCTTTGTTATCGTTTACCTACTCGAGGGCGAGTAGGAACTAAGCTTGGGGATGCTTGATACGTCCCAAACGTATCTATAATTTCTTATGTTCCATGCTACTTTTATGATGATACTCACATGTTTTATACACATTATATGTCATTATTATGCATTTTCCGGCACTAACCTATTGACGAGATGCCGAAGAGCCGATTCTTTGTTTCTGCTGTTTTTGGTTTCAGAAATCCTAGTAAGGAAATATTCTCGGAATTGGACGAAATCAACGCCCAGGGTCCTATTTTTCCACGAAGCTTCCAGAAGTCCGAAGAGGAAATGAAGTGGGGCCACGAGGTGCCCACATAACAGGGCGGCGTGGCCCAAGCCCTGGCCGCGCCGGCCTACTGTGTGGGCCCCTCGTGACGCCTCCTGACATGCCCTTCCGCCTACTTAAAGTCTTCGTCGCGAAACCCCCAGTACCGAGAGCCACGATAAGGAAAACCTTCCAGAGACGCAGCCGCCGCCAATCCCATCTCGGGGGATTCAGGAGATCGCCTCCGGCACCCTGTCGGAGAGGGGAATCATCTCCCGGAGGTCTCTTCATCGCCATGATCGCCTCCGGATCGATGTGTGAGTAGTTCACCCCTGGACTATGGGTCCGTAGCAGTAGCTAGATGGTCGTCTTCTCCTCATTGTGCTATCATGTTAGATCTTGTGAGCTGCCTATCATGATCAAGATCGTCTATTTGTAATGCTACATGTTGTGTTTGTTGGGATCCGATGAATATTGAATACTATGTCAAGTTGATTATCAATCTATCATATATGTTGTTTATGTTCTTGCATGCTCTCCGTTGCTAGTAGAGGCTCTGGCCAAGTTGATACTTGTGACTCCAAGAGGGAGTATTTATGCTCGATAGTGGGTTCATGCCTCCATTAAATGCAGGACGATGTGAGAAAGTTCTAAGGTTGTGGATGTGCTGTTGCCACTAGGGATAAAACATCGATGCTTTGTCTAAGGATATTTGTGTTGATTACATTACGCACCATACTTAATGCAATTGTCTGTTGCTTGCAACTTAATACCGGAAGGGGTTCGGATGATAACCTGAAAGTGGACTTTTTAGGCATAGATGCATGCTAGATAGCGGTTTGTGTACTTTGTCGTAATGCCCTGATTAAATCTCATAGTACTCATCATGATATATGTATGTGCATTGTTATGCCTTCTTTATTTGTCAATTGCCCAACTGTAATTTGTTCACCCAACATCTGTTTATCTTATGGGAGAGACACCACTAGTGAACTGTGGACCTCGGTCCTATTCTTTACATCTGAAATACAATCTACTGCAATTGTTCTTTACTGTTCTTCGCAAACAATCATCATCTTCCACACAATACGTTTAATCCTTTGTTTTCAGCAAGCCGGTGAGATTGACAACCTCACTGTTACGTTGGGGCAAAGTACTTTGGTTGTGTTGTGCAGGTTCCACGTTGGCGCCGGAATCCCTGGTGTTGCGCCGCACTACACTCCGCCACCAACAACCTTCAACGTGCTTCTTGGCTCCTCCTGGTTCGATAAACCTTGGTTTCTTTCTGAGGGAAAACTTACTGCTGTGCACATCCCACCTTCCTCTTGGGGTTCCCAACGGACGTGTGTCTCACGCGCATCAAGACTATTTTCTGGTGCCGTTGCCGGGGACCTGAAGAAAAGTTACACCACAAAGATTTCTATCTCCCACGTCAACTACACGCCAGCAGGCGCCTCTAGTGAACTGTGGACCTCGGTCCTTCTTCTTTTAATTGCAATCTTCTACAACATTTTTCTGTTCTGTTCTATGCAAACAATTCTTTTTCCACACGGTTCGTTTAATCCTTTGTTTTCAGCAAAACCAGTGAGCTTGACAACCTCGCTGAAAGTTGGGGACAAAGTACTTGGTTGTTTGTGTGCAGGTCTCCATGTTGCTGCTGACGCCGGCAGTGCGCCCTGCCACGAGTTGGTTCGCAACACTTCGGGAGAGAACGTTTTTCTCCTACTGGTCGATAAATCTTGGTTTCTTACTGAGGGAAAACTTCCTGCTGTGCTCATCATACCTTCGTCTTGGAGAGACTTGGAATGGAAAGTTCGTCACCACGGCCGACCGAACAACCTTGGTCAAGTCGGTCATTGCCTCACAAGCCATCTACCACCTAACTCCTCTAAACATACCTCCGGAGACCATGAACTTCATCAACAAGATCGAGAGGGCTTTCCTTTGGTCCGCCAAAGAAACTACGACCGGGGCCAAATGCAAGGTAAATTGGGAGGCCGTGTGCCGTCCCAAGAAGCTTGGTGGCCTTGGAGTGCTTCATATGGGCAAGTTTGCGACGGCTCTTCGGCTTCGTTGGCGTTGGCTTGAATGGAAGAACCCGGGCAAGATTTGGGCCGGCTTAGGCAACCCATGCACTAGCGACGATATGGATATCTTCTACGCATCTACTACCATCACCCTAGGGAATGGAAAAAAGACCCCCTTTTGGCATGCCCCTTGGTTGAATGGGAGGAAGCCGATTGATGTGGCGCCCCTCATCTACGCTTCCTCCAAGAGGAAGAATTGGAAGGTTGCGCAAGCCTTGCATGAGCAAAGTTGGATTGCCAAGATTGATTTGACGCTACCCTTCTCTTTGGACCATCTCTCCCAATTTGTCGATCTTTGCTCGCTCATTGCGCAAATTGACCTCCATGTTGATCAAGAGGACAACATTGTGTGGCGGCTAACGGCTAACGGCGAGTATTCTACTAAGTCCGCTTATGAGATTCAATTTCTTGGCTCTATTGCTTCCCCCATGAACAAATGCATTTGGAAGGTTTGGGCGCCTCCCAAAGTCAAGTTCTTCGCATGGCTAGCGTATCAAAAAAGGATTTGGACGGCGGATCGTCTTCAAAAGCGTGATTGGCCTAATTGCGGCCTTTGCCCTCTTTGCAAGCAATGCATCGAAACTATTGATCATCTCTTCGTTCATTGCCGCTTCACCAAGCGCATTTGGAACCGGGTTAAGGAGTGGTTGGGTTTGGCCGATCTTCACCCTAACAATTGGGAGGGTAACAATATTGCGGATTGGTGGTTTATGATGGCGGGTGGATCCTCCACAAGTCGCAAAGGCATCGCTTCGCTAACCTTGCTTGTCTCTTGGGAGATTTGGTGCGAGCGCAATGCTAGAGTTTTTCGTAATAAGAATGCTCCTTCAATAGTCGTTTTAGATAAGGTTAAGTGTGAGGCTCGCTTATGGGTGTTGGCGGATGCTAAACGCTTGGATACTTTGATGCCGGGAGAGTAATCCGTATGTGGTGTAACTTTTGGCCGCCGGCCTTGTAAAACTTCTTCTTAATTAATAGATTGGGGAAAGCTTTTACCTCTGTTTCAAAAAAAAAATGATCCTCCAGATCAATAGCTATGTATGCCAATGAACATTATGCAAGAAAGCTTCGGAAGTTCTCTCTATGAAAAAATGAACAGTTCGACACATGTTTGATGATCACCTCTTTTCCTTTTTTATGTGATTCCCATTGCACGTAGCGAAAATGGTCAAGTGTAGTTTGGACTTTTACTTATATATATGCTTGAATTATTTCTGTACATTGATTTGTCGATTCTATTGGTTTTGCTATGCAATAACGTTTTTGTCATGTACCGGTTGCACTCTTTTATAATCGTGAACAATCATTTTAGAACGCAACTCGAAAAACAGTTGTTTCAGAAGCTGTTGTTCTCATGTATTTATTTTTCTTTTGCAGGAAAAAGGGGATTGTATTAATGCAAAATCGAATGTTTTCTTCGTTTTAATTCAACCTTGGTTCCAAATTAGTTACCGTAGACTTAAAAGGAAACTGAGCGAACCTATCAACTGAAACACGTCTAGGTACATGCAGTGGCGAACCCAGGAACTAATCGAAGCCTGGGCGAGGCGCAAGGCAAAAAAAAATTCTCTAACAAATATAAGCATCATATGGAGCAAATATTATTTTAACAGTAGTTTTATTAAAAAAAATTAAAAATGGCATATATGTCGATTAATCAGCCAATTTATAATGTACCGTACATGCTACATATATCTATATCGAATAAGACCAAGCTACAACACCTAATATGAAACGGAGGGAGCAGCATATATCTCAGAAAACATGTCAGTCGGATCTAAAGAGAAAACAATAATATTTGTATATATGTGCCTTTGGAAATTAAAAGAGGATAGCTGCCACATGCATGCATGCTGCTGTTGATGGTTAGATCATTCTTCATAATAATTTGCTCTCCACCAACCTACATCTACATTTTTTCGATAAAGGGAATATATTAATATCAAAAGATACCAATTACACCCAGCCTCTGCAACAACGCCCGACCCTTATGGCAGTACGGATGCACACAGCCAAAAAAGAGAAAAGAAAACTAAAAAATAAAAGTCCCGCTACAGCCTTCTAGACCTAGCAACATCAATACAACCACCACCGTGACAACACCTGAAGTACAGACTCTCCAAAAGCGACGCCTCCAAGAAGGAAACAGTGCACCAGCACCGTCGTCGCCCGACCAAAGGTCTTAGGATTTCTCCCTGAAGATAGTCCCCACTCTCAAAACAATGCCTCCAACAAGAACATTGCCAGGCACAACCAGTTAAGGCCAGACCTTGGGTTTTCACCCTGAGAGGTAAGACTCCGAACTTCCCCTGTGCTACCGCCCCCACATGCATACCACTGCTGCAAGCCCGGAACGCCAAGCAGATCCCTCAGCATCACGTTGACTCGAACCTCCTTTAGTCAGTCCACCAATCCGGCCTTCATGATATTCCTTCTTCTGACTTCACCATGGACCAAAAAGTCACCAGATGTCAACACAGAATATAGCTTCGCTGCGCTCCCTCCGGAACCAAACGGTCGGAATAAAAACATGGGTGCGCGCGACCGAATACCACCCGATCCAGCAAACTGCAGGCAAAATATGCACTGTTCCATTCGCCAGCGGAGCTTTCCGGAACTCATCTCTCCAGCCAGATCAAAGCAAACTGACCTCCGGTAGATCTTCATCTTCGCTTGCGAGACACCCGAGGACCGTCACCAAAACAAAGCAAGACCAGCAGTCCCCACGCCGCCAGTCCCTCCTGCCGGATCACCAGGGAAGAAGACGGCGGCGCCGATCATGCATACCACCGCTGAACCGTCCGGGGGCGGAGGCCGCCACCGCTCCACCGAATCCTCCATGGCTACCGACGGAGAGCATCAGGCCCCGGCCAAATAGCCGTGCCTCCCGGCTTCCTCCACCGGCGCTTCATCACCTCCCATGGGACGCCACCGTGGAAACCCGATCCTCCCCCTCATCGTTCGACGGAAGGGGCGCCGCCACCACCGCCGTGGCCGAGGCCGGGGCCGGGGCTGTGGCCGGGCCGGGGCCGAAGCCGAGGCCAAGGCCAAGGCCGGGGCCGGGGCCGAGGCCGGCAGCAGCGGCGGCTGAGGTGCGGCGATCCGGGGGCGGCTGCTCGGAGCGGGGCGGGTAGATCCTCCGCCGCCGCCTGTGTACACAATAATGCAAACGACGAAATGAATCGCGCAAGTCGCAACGACGACGTCTTCGATGCGTAGACGATCGCGTGGACGGTGGTGCGCCATGAGCCACACACCTTGCGGGCGGAAACGCAATCCCAGCGACGGCGACGCGCGCGTTTTGGTTGCATTCATGCGACCATGCCGGACCCGGAGGTGGAATGGACAAGAGTACATGGCGGTGTGTATGGGCGTTCTGGGCCCTGGGACAATGGTCCAGCACGTCGGCCTTGGAGCTCACGTGGCCCGGCCCTGGTAGCCCCTGGGCCTGGGATGCACTCCATCGGCGAGCTGGGGGCTCAAAATTCAGAACGACGCCAGATTGTCTTTGAGTAGTGAAGGAAATCAATGGCAAGAGTGGTACGATATTGCGTGACATATCCCAATACAGATCGAAGTTCCAGGAATCAGACTAAGGACACGAACGGTGTGAAGCGAATAGGGAAACTCATAGACTAGCTAAAATGGCACCGCTCCTGATGTTGGTTGCCATGTGTGGCTCATTATCCTCCGGATCACCTCTGTATTCCCATAAACATTATGCAATAAAGCTTCAACTGCTCTCTCTATTAAAAAAATGCAAAATTCAGAATTTGCTGAGCTATCATTTATTATTGACAGTTTGATCCCCTAAGAAAACATGAACAGTTTGACACATGATTTATGATCACCTGTTTTCCTTTCTTTTTGTGATACCCATTGTGCACATTGCGAAAATGTTCAAGTGTATTGTTTGAAATTTTACATATATGCTTAAATTCTTTTTGTACATTGATTTGAAACCGCTTCATTCTATTGGTTTCGCTATGCAATAATGTTTTGTCATGAACCAGTTGCACTCTTTAATAATTGTGAACAATCGTTTTGGAATGCAGCTCGAAAAACAGTTGTTTTAGAGGCTGTTGTTCTTATGTACTTTCGCCGGTCTCTTTTAAACTCGGATTTAGTACAACTTTGTACTCTCTCCGATTCATATTACTTGATGCTAAAATAGATGTATCTCTAGATACACTCATTTTAGCATTAAGTAATATGAATCGAAGTGAGTACTAAATTCGAGTCAATTAAAAATTACCGGATTGAGTATTTGTAATGCAAAATCGCTTGTTTTCTTTGTTTTAATTCAACCTTGGTTCCAAATTAGTTAGCGTAGACTTAAAAATGGATATATGAGAAATCCTATGCAGTGAAACACGTCTAGATACAGGCTGCGTATCTAGACTAAATATGACCAAGCTACAAGTGAGAGTGAACAAATGGAGGCCGAGTTACATGTAGCTTTTTATTTTCAAAAATTCAGAAATCATATTTTAAGTTTCACAAAATTCTGAAAAAAATTCTTGATGTAGCTAATGATGAAATCTACAAACATGCAAAATCTCAATGTAAAATTCTTAGTACTTTAGGCTACACAAAATGTGACTATAATTTACGAACTTTTAAAAATAATGAGCTACATGCAGCTCGGCATCCGTTTGCAGTTTTCCCAAGCTACGACACCTACTATGAAACGGAGGGGTAGCATATATCTCAGAAAACATGTCGACCCGTGAGCAGTCGGATCTGAAGAGAAAACAATAACATTTGTATATATGTGCCTTTGCAAATTAAAAGAGGCTAGCTGCCACATGCATGTATAATGCTGCTGTTGATGCATCTACATACTGTGTACGCAATAATGCAAACGACGAAACGAATCGCGCAAGTCGCAACGACGACGTCTTGGATGCGTAGACGATCGCCTGGACGGTGGCGCGCCATGAGCCACACACTCCGCGGGCGGAAACGCGCGCAATCCCAGCGACGGCGACGCGCGCGTTTTTGGTTGCATATCCATGCCGGATCCGGAGGTGGAAGGGACAAGATCGAGTACATGGCGGTGTGTATGGGCAGGAGCCCGTGGACGACGTGGGCGTGCGCGAGCCGATCCGCGTCCTTGGCGCACGCGGGCGCTCCGCTCTGTCCGCATGCGGAGAGGTCGGTCGTCCCGTGGGCCGCCCGGGCCTGCCGGCCGAAGCCGCCACGGCACTAGATTATCGATCATGTCTCTACGCGAGCTCACGAGATCTCTTGCGTTGCGCCACGCCGTCGTTATCAGCGCGCGAGACGCAACACCGCTTCACATAACTTGCCTCTCCCGTCTAGCATGCTAAAAAAGCTGCCTAATGCTGCGGAGCGGCACCCAAATCGCCACCGTACTCAGCTTCAGGGTTTGTTTGGTACTAAAATTTTAGCGGGAATAATTCGTTTCAAATTTTAAATCTTCACTTATCTTCAATACATGTTTGATGCTAAAGTATGAGTGAGTTTAATCCCAGTTTTCCGCAAATTTTAGTGTAATTTTTCAGTCCCCAATACTCTACCCTACCTGGTGGATTGATGACAGATGGAGTTTTGTGGGGATTGGGTGACAGCAGAGATTCACCCAATACTTTAGGGTATTATCCCCACTAATCCCCACTAAAACACTAGTACCAAACAGGGTCTCAGGGTTTTTCTCGGAGTATTATGAGCAAAGTTGATGTGTTTGATTTGTAGACGCCGCCACTGCCCGCCATGAGTGTACTCAGAGCTCGATTTTTTTCCTGGCAGTCGTGCCTCCCCAACTCGCAGGTAGGACTAGAAGTTGGACCGCAAGATCTGCCACAACCAACACCAAACAGACCGACCAGCTCCAGTGGAAGAGGACGCTGCTACTACCAATGTCCGAGACCGCTGCCCCTAGCGCTCCAGTGTTGGGAGTGAAGTCGAGGTGTACCTCAGCGAGACGCCACCGGAGCCGACAACACAAAGAAGCCGAAGCCCGCCTGACTCTTTTGGGCCCACATTTTTTTTTTTGAAGCTTTCACCGGGGGGGAGAGGATCCCCACCTGAATATATTACTTGCCATAGAATTCAAAGGTTACATGTGGATAGGTGGGCTCGCCACAGGTCGGCGTCCACTCTATTTCCCGCTTGCTTAAAGCGGTGGGACCAAAGCGTGAAGTCAGAAATAATGTTTCTAACCGTCGAGAGAGGAGAGTGGTCTATATCTCGGAATACCTTGGCGTTCCTTGTGTCCCAGATCTTCCAAAGTATGGTTAGGGCAACGGAGCTCCATACTGATCGAGGTAAGTTATTAGGGAGCGTTGTGTCCCAGATATCTGTGAGTTCTGCTGAAGTTGGTTTGATTTTGAGCTGTCTCCAAATTGCTGCTGAGGATGGGCAGTGGAAGAATAAGTGCGCTCTGTCTTCCACTTGTGCTTGGCATCTTGGGCATGCTGCGGAGTCGATGATGTGCTTGTGCAACAGGTTGGCCCTAGTGTTGAGTCTGTTTAGGTGGAGGAGCCACCCAAACACCTTCACCTTCCTGGGAACTCTTGATTTCCAAATTGGAGAGACATCTGGGTCTTCGAGTTGGGACTGGAGGTGGAGGTATGCGCCCTTGGTGGAGAAGGGGGAGCCATCTAGCAGAGATCTCGTGTCCTGCGCCTCTGACAGCGTAACATCCTGCAACAGATTAGAGAGAGAGAGACAAGTTGCTCTGACGCAGCATTAGTAAGTCTACAACGCAGGCCGTTAGAGATTCCAAGTTGCATAATATCACACACCAATGCATGGGTTTGGGTATGGTGGGAGTATAGAGCTGGGAATGCAGTGGCTAGGGGTTCTGGTAGCAACCAAGTGTCATGCCAAAAGAAAACAGATTTTCCATTATGGATGGTGCAAGTGGTTATCTGTAGTAGCATATGAAGATGTTTTGTTATGAGCCTACTAAGGTATGAGTGGGTGGAGGCTGTAAATGGGTTTGGGGATTGTGATAGGATCCATTGTTTCCAGGGGAGGTTTTCTGCATGCAAGAATTTAAAGCAAAATTTCAGAAGAAGGCAAATATTCTGTGCATTTAAATTTTTGGCGCCAAGACCACCTCGGTTTGTCGGAATACAAAGTTTATCCCACGCGACTAGACACTGTGCTCCTGTGCACGTTTCCTCGGCGGCCCAGAAAAAAGCTCGCCTACGAGCGTCGATTGCTTTTATTACGGCGATGGGTATGAGGAAGGAGGACATGAAAT
This sequence comes from Lolium perenne, assembly GCF_019359855.2. Classification (NCBI taxonomy): domain Eukaryota; kingdom Viridiplantae; phylum Streptophyta; class Magnoliopsida; order Poales; family Poaceae; genus Lolium; species Lolium perenne. The sequence continues at coordinate 267,668,422 of NC_067245.2, forward strand.
ATGTGGGTAGAGAATCGAGGACGGCTGAAAGGAGGACGAGCCTGCCACCTTTGGTGAGGAGAGTGGCAGACCAGCCCGCTAGGTATCTATCGCAGCTGTCTATGATAGGCTGAAACGCGGATGCTGGTACATTGGGGCCGCAAACACCACATCGTCGCCACCCGCTAGACCACGTCGCACCACCGTAATCGAAGAAGGCATGAGCGGACGCCACCGAAGCCCACCTAGTCAACGACCAAGGAGATCCACTGCCCGCTTTGGCTTTGCCTTACGATGTCTCCAATGACGGCTGGACGGGAGCGAGAGCTGCATGTGGTTGTGAGCGGTAGCTTTTGCACCTGTAAAATGTCCCTTTGAAAAAAAGTTTTCGGTCTGGGTCATCTGATGCACATGTCTCTACTACGACAGTTTTTCCCCGGCTACGGTGATGGATGAGCAAGGACGACGACACGTCTTTCTGCCCGCGCTCTTGTCTTTAGTCACTAGACGGTCTAAGGATCTATTTATTATTTTATTACTTTTAAATTTTATGATTATTAATAGATCGGTGTACTCTTTGTGAAAAAAAAATATTAGTACATGAGAGCCGTGCCGTGCTGGATGCACTGGCGCTTCTGTATTGTGTGTCGACGAATTAACTCTGTTCACTCGATTTCAGCTGAATCCAAACGTCACACTAGTATCTGATTTTCTTTGTCAAATTTGAAAAACACAGACATCATCGTAAGTAGTCACTAGGAGCAGAACTACCAGCGTTACGCCACGCCTTGAGAATTCTTTCAGCGTCTGCCTATAGCTTTCTGAAGCGCTTCGCTGATCATCCCAGGCGCCACGGCAGCAGAACCGGCGCACTGCAGTAAAAAAATCACAAGATTACATTAGTAAACCAATAACCATAACCATGGGCGTTAGCTCGATTTCCACTGGCAGACCTGAGCTCGTATCTTCAGAGCAAGATGACCATTCGGTGTCGACGACTGGACGGAGAGAACGTCCAGGCTGAGGGCCTTCAGGGCGTCGAACACTCGTGTCATCAACAGCTCCTTCCACAGGCACTGCACCTCCAGGAGGACCTCCTTGCCCATCACGGTGACGTTCACCACGTTGCTCGGGCCGTCCTCCTTCTCCTTGGGGAGGTCGCCGAGCTCCGAAGCTTTCCTCTTGGATCCAGCCGAGGCCGAGGCCTTCTTCCCGAGGACGGCATGGCGCCTCAGGCCTGTCGTTACCTTGATCGGCCTGCCGCTGGATTCTAGCTCTTCTACCCTTTGCTCCAGCTCTTTGAGATAGGCTATCGTCTCTGCTAGGATGGATGCTTTGTCCACCTGCAACAAATACTTGTTTGCAAGCAAATAAACAATCGATCGAGTATAACTGACGTCGTTCTTACGATGGTGTGCTACCTACCTTGTGAATGGACGGGACCAATGACTTGAGAATCACGAACATCTCGTTGAGCTTCTCCCGGCGCCTTCTCTCCGACATGACATGACCCTTGACGTTACTTTCCTGAGCTCTCACCGTGCCGTCACCATCATCGTTCGTCCATGCACCGCCGGCCACGGCTTTCTTCAGCAACTTCTGAGACTCCCCGGCAGCCACGTCTTGCGGCGAGTCCGATGACATCTTCCAGGCCGTAAAGCACGACGGGCGAGAGGATTCGACGGAGCTACTTAAAGTGGCAACATCGTCGGTGATCCCGCCTGCGTCCGGCACTGGCGGCGCCGGGGAAGACATCACCTCGAAGGACCCGTCCATGATCCAGTTATCCTCCAGGGCGCGCACGTCCAGCTCCTCGCACAGGCCGTAGAGCTCGTCGATCTCCTTCGTGATCCTCTCGAGGTTGCCGTCGGAAAGGCACCCCATCTCCCCTGAAATCGTCGCCGTCGCCTCGGCGACGTTGTGGTCGAGGTCCTCGAACACGATATCCGCTTCTTCTGTTTCTTTTTCTGATGGGCTGGAGCTCAGCTCCTCCACCTCCGAGCATGTCGGAAACCGTAGCTCCCAGAAAGATGTGCCGATCCGGTTCACCATGTCGGTGTCCTCCAAAACCTAGCAAATCCATCGGAACCACCTTTTCAATGTTTTGAATGGATTAATCAGCAATAATAGTATCACTTCAATTATTGGGTGAATAACTAGGAGTAATAAAAAATAACATGTGGATGGATCCGGTCTTCATGTCTGTCCAATGAATGCAGGAAAATAAGCATACTACTACCTACTCGCGGAGAGTAGTATACACTATACAATTGGTAGCCTGTCTCTACGATGTCCTATTTTTCATGAAATGTTCAAATCTCAGTCACCTATAATCAAATACTACTACTGGGGAAAAAATTGCACCTTTTGAACGTGTACAATTTTAATGAAATAGTAGTACACAACTTTCAGTTTTGTATGCTATACATGGCACGTACTATGTTTTGGTAATTTGCAATATGTTCGGTTACTGGCGATAGTACTGCTGTCCTATGGCCTCCGGTAAATTGACACACTGGAAGTAGAATTTTGTTGTTCGTGCTTGTTCGTTGATCTAGCCAAAATCAGCATGTTCAAGTCGACTAGTTCCGGTGGCTCCGTGGCGGGTGGAGTTTGTATGTCGCGATGGTAGTCATAAACGATAGTTGCGTCGATGTTTGTCCATGGACCTAGTGCTATGGATGTGACGATCCATGATCAGGTCTCTGAGAGGTAGTGAGTTCTAGGCAGGCGGAAGGCATAGTATGGCGGCGGCCGGGGTCATCAATGGTGAGTGTCATTGGCATCATTCCCATTTTGAAGGCATCACTTCGGTCTCTTCTCGTCCTTCGTAGAGCTTCATGTCTTCCTGGTGCTTTGGGGTGAAGACTAAAGATCCCTCGGTATCAACAAGCAGCGAGACTACTTCACTGCCATCAATGTCTTGAAGGTGCCGCCTTGAAGTGTCCAATGCCCTCTACTCGTTAATTCCAATGTGGGTGACATGGATGTGAAGTTCAACCGTGGGATTTCCTATGGTGAGGTTCTCATATCTTCTTGCTACGGGGTATCTGACCTCACCATGGGCCCTGCCTAGTTCTATGTGGCATCTACATGTCGAATTATCAAAGTTAAGTCAAGTGAACAACGATCCAAATACCCGTTCATGGTCAACAAGTCAAACAAAGGGAGAACACAAAAAAACGTCAAGAGGAGAAGTCCAACCCAAAAAAGTCCAAGTTGTTAGAAGCCTAATTTATTATGTAAGTCCAACCACCATAGACTATATCTAGCTCAGATGGGCATGTACCCTCATCCACTCTCACTTCAATCAAACTCAAGGGCATAGGCACACACGTCTAAGGGGTTCTGTGTAAGGTTTCGAGCCGGGTGCTGAGATCTGAGGGCCCTTGTAAGGATCAGATCGTCGAAAGAAGGAGAGCTTTTGAAGTGACCACATGGTGACATCATATGAGCCAAGCGATTCTTTCATCGAGTGATCTTTGAAGTGTCCTTGCTTCAGGCCCGAGCCACTCTCAACAGCTCTTTCATCGCATCTCCTAATATAGGAGTAGGTGACCCTCTATGAGAACATATAAATTTTAAAATGAACGTCTAAGCGATATATTTGTCATGTGTACGGAGACATTCACTAAAAGGCTTTGCGACACTACTCGCTGGCCACATCCCTACTCTCTAGTTGTCTCCACAATGACAACCTGATGGCTTCTAGAAATTGAAATACGGGTAGAGCTGTCCTTTTGGTCGGCGTGACTTGATGCGGGTTCGTGTATCTTTCACCTGAGTTTTATTTTTGTATTCGCAGCATTTGGCGTGCATGCATATGGGCCTTATCTTCTGCGAGGTTTGTTGGAGCGTTACTAAATTTCCCCAAGGCTATAGTTTGCTGGTTTCTGAGACACCATGTAGCCACATATACAGTAGATACTACAACATGATTTAATGGATGGAAGAGTTATAAAAATAAAGAGGTGAAAGTCATATTCACAACCCCACGAACCAACCTGATCAGCCGTCCCCAGCTCGAGCACACCGCCCATGAATGGGATGCAAGCAACTGTCTGAAAAATGTGACCCAAGACAAGCATGGAGTTGTAGTCAGAAATCTGAAGGGTGAACACGTGACATGCAGTGCTAATTATGACGTGATGCAAGAATGAATGAAGTGTATACTGACCTGAATAGACGCGGTCTGAATTAGCCGGCGATAGCATATGGCCATGCAAAAGTGGAAATCATGATATATCGGCCCCATACATAATAACATAAACATAGTCTGTGTACAAATTCTCCAGAGAGAGAGAGAGACGTTTCTTGCAGCAAAAATTAATTAAAGAGAGAGGCTTGAAGACGTACGTACGTACCTTCGCTAAGAGCGCGCGTTGGAAGATTTTGGTGTCCGCGAACTGAGCGTTGCAGAGCCAAATAGGTTCATTGGTCGCAAAGCTTTTGCCAGGCAAACTGATCGTACGTGTACATCAGAACACCAAATTGAATACCTCAGTCTAAGCAGCACAGTAAATCTTATCATGATAAGATGAAAGTCCAGAGTCTAGACGAACCCTTGGCCAGGCCGGAAGGCGTAGGTCATGCAGACCGTGTAGTACCACTCGGCGTCGCTGAGATCCTCCGGCGAAAGCGAGCCAGTGGGACGTCTGGCCCGGTTGTCGTATTCGCCGGAGAGTAGCGACTTGTAGACCTCCCTCAGCTGTTGGCTCCTCTCCAGGACGAGCTGGTCGTCTGTAAGGTCCGTCGAGTTGGTGATCTTCCTCGTCTTTATCTCGCCGTTGTAGAACCCGTCCTTCCACGTCAGGAATCTGCAAAACAAACGTAAGAGGAACGGAGCCGGCAGATGTTCGTTACTAGCTTGTGTGATCATCAAACGATATTATTACCCCGGGCGGCTGGTAGACATGGACCAGAATATGGCGTAAGTCCAGTTGATGCTCCTCACGGCGGCAGCGAGCTGGTTGCTAAATCGCTTCCCCGGTGACGGCGGTGTGGGTTCTTCCTGGCTCAGAGGGGCTGACGATAGTGCCATGTCCACACTATTTCTTTCCTGCACATCAAGCAGAATCAGAAGGTAAAGCTAAGAGACAAAGCAGCAAAACAATATCAAGAAAGGTATGGTTGGGTAGTATGGGAAGTATATCATCTCAATTAATTTTAGTTTATGCTGGTGTGCTAACAACCTTGTGGACATATTTCTCAAAGAGAGTACAAATAGCAATTTTCGTACTAGAGTAAGTAGAAGGAAGAAAGTAATTAAGAGAGTGAAACTAGTTAAGCTAACCAAGAATAGAAGACAGAGCTCCAACTAAAGGGGCTGGAGTTGAGCTTTAGTTGAGCTCTGGAGACCAAGAAGCCAGGAGACCATTGGCAACCTTTCGTCGCAGAGGAAGATGGAGCTACTATGTATGCAAATGTACCAAGAATCCAAGGCATGCTATATAGATCTTTCAGCAGACGGAGCAACGACTGCGACATCAGTACACAATAGCAAAGCACTGTACGTTCAAATACCGTTACACTAACATATATTTATGGATGCTACTTTCAGGGTTGTGTAGTATGTGTTGCTTCTTTTTCCCCGTTAATCGATCATACTTTACTCCAAGGGCACGTGTCATGCCAGCTCTCTTTTATTTCTCAAACTCGCGGAACAGTTTGGCTACAAAACCCACACACACCTACGCACCCACGCACGCACATGTTTGCTGAGCAGACTCTGACCATAAACCTAAACCTAAACCTACACGGACCCTGATATCCTTGCACAACTCGGACTCTAACATGGAAAGCCACCAAATAGACCTTCTAATTGACTCCTAACATAACACGGCTTAGTAGTTCGTCTAGTCTCACATGTCACAACACTACGGGAGAGATGGAGTATGCCGACGGCCGCCAGCCATCGGCACAGCCCAGAAGACCATCGGCACAGATTGTTGCCCCGATGGTTTTACCGTCGGCATAGTATTTCAAAATTTTCAAAATTATTTTCGTAAAAATATTCAAAATTGTTTTTGAAAAAAATAATTTTTTTTCACTTTTCTTCTTCTACTCTTTTTACTTGTTAATCTTTCACAATCACACTTAGTACACTTAATCTTAGGTCAAATTGGACTTGTGGTCAAACTTCCAAGTTGGTCACCCATCCTCACACTACTTTCGCCCCGGCACGCTTAACTTCTTGGTTCTCTTCGGATGAGCTTCCATGAAAGAAATGACACGTTGATGTTATTATTACCATATCTATCATATTAACCCTTTGACCGTGATGTCACACCTCTATATTTTTGAATTCTAAACAATTACTTAAGTAAACAATAATGAATATATATAATAAATAATAATATAGAATTTGAAAATCAATTAAATGATTTTATTTTTTGTCTTTTTATTTAATATGGAATAATTAATATCAGTAAATGCGAATTTGGCAAATAATATGTCTAAATTGATCAGAAAAATGAGAGGAATACAAATATGACATCCATATCATCTTTTGAACATACAAAGTTAACTTACCCAAATATCATGAGCATTAGATCAAGTACCTCTAGTTTAAATTATCGAAAATGAGGTGGAAAACGGCCTCAACATGGCATAGTTTGCCGAAACAAGGTCATATTTGGCACGTGTGTAGACCCTAGGATGGGAAGCAAGACCCCGGACGTGGATTTCTAATCCAACCCACGGACAATCATCTCTTCATTTTTAGCTTGCCCAAACGGTTTTTATTTTTGAAGCAGCTACATGGGGCGCATTTTAGTATGATGTGAAACCTCCGTGCGATGATAGTATACCACCTACGCACCACCTATCACATGACATGTGCACGCGTTAGCTTTTGGGGAACCCATGCGGCTTCCGGCGGTCCCGTCGAATCCGCTGGAAACTGACCGGATTTGAAATACGGGTGAACTATCCGTCGCTCCAGAAATTCCGAAAAAATTAATTTTAGTTCAATGACGCATCATTATATGTGCTAATTTTTGTCCGTTTAGTTTGTTCGCGAACGGGTGCACCCGCACGCCCGGTACAGCGATACCGCATGTCCCGGTGGTCCTATTTTGGCTAGATGGCAATTTGAACAAAGTCAAAAAATCCCACGGAGCCGCATGACGTTATTTTATATGTCATAGTAACTATTTCATTTGTTAAAACTGGGATACGGCAAGCCGCATGACGTTATTTTGAAAAACCCTTCACGAAAAGGGCTATCACGTTCTGAGTTCTATGGATTTCAGAGGAAATGAGGTGGGAAACGGCCTCAGCATGACATAGTTTGCCGAAACGAGATCATATTTGGCACGTGTGTGAGCCCTAGGATGAGAAGTAAGACACCAGACGCACATTTCTAATCCGACCCACGGACGGCCATCTTTTCATTTTTAGCGTGCCCAAACGGTTTTTATTTGTGAAGCAGCTACATGGGGCGCATTTTAGTATGACGTGAAACCTCCGTGCGATGATAGTAGACCACCTACGCACCACCTATCACATGATATGTGCACACGTTAGCTTTTTGGGAACCCATGCGGTTTCCGGCGGTGTCCCGCCGAATCCGCTGGAAACTGACCGGATTTGAACTAGGGGTCAACTATCTGTCGCTCCAGAAATTCCGGAAAAATTGTTTTTAGTTCAACGACGCATCATTATATATGCTAATTTTTGTCCGTTTAGTTTGTTCGCGAATGGGTGCACCAGCACGCTCGGTACGGCGATACCGCATGTCCCGGGGGTCCTGTTTTGGTCATATGGTAATTTGAACGAAGTTAAAAAATCTCACGGAGCCGCGTGACATCATTTTATATGGAATAGTAACTATTCCGTTTGTTAAAATTGGGATACGGCAATTATTTTGAAAAATCCTTCACGAAAAGGGCTATCACGTCCGGAGTTCTATGGATTTCAGGGGAAATGAGGTGGGAAACGGCCTCGGCATGGCATAGATTTCCGAAACGAGATCATATTTGGCACATGTGTGGGCCCTAGGATGGGAAGTAAGACCCCAGACGCGCATTTCTAATCCGACCCACGAAAGGCCATCTTTTCATTTTTGGCGTGTGTGAAAGCCATGAAACCTCGAACATTATAGCTCATTTGTAAGAAGATTTGTTTAGGTGTTTGAAATATTCAATTTTTTTTAATATTTTCTATGATAGATCTTGTTTTTCTGCAAAATTTGATATATTATACTTATTTTTCTCAATTAAAATGATTTAGTTATGCTTTTTTAAAGACTGTCATGCAGAAATAGAAAAAAAGCTATGCCGGCGGTATAACCGCCGGCACAGGTGTCAACACCCGGATTTTTAAGTCCATATGCCTGTTATGTCATACATCGCAATCCCAGGAATAGTGTTGTTGCGAGACATAACAGTTGAATATCATAAGTCATCATTCATTACATACCATAGTCGTCTTACAAATAGAGATCACATGATCCAATATTACACAAATAGTTGATCTATTGATCAACGGACACAAAGTTCATAGTTTCATAGCGGAAGCGTAAGTAGAAGGGACTCTCTAGTCCACAGGCCAACGTCTGACGTCAGAAGATTCCCTAGTTGTCGTAGGCGTCCTGCTGGTCGTCATCTTGATAGTTCTGCTCCTCTTCATAGTCTGGCCATTTGAATAGCCAGGGAAACAGCCGTGAGTATTTTAAAGTACTCGCAAACTACTACTAATGTAAGTTCTAACAATTCTAGTAAGGGGTGCTAATCTCTAGTTTATTTTGCGTAAAGCCAGTTTTAGTTCACAAACATTTTCGTAAACAACTCTTCATGTGCTAACTAACTCAAGTGGGAACATTAGTGTCATTCCCACAACTCCGTTGTGATTCAAAGTCAATGTCACCTTTCCAATTCAAATTCACAAGTCACCATTCACCATTCATAGTTTTTAGAAAAGTTCTGATGACGGAACAGTATGGCCTTTCCAACTGTCCATAACCGCGGACGCGGCTATTCGAATAGGTTAAACTCAGCAGAGGTTGTACACTTGTGCCACAACAATTGCAATAGCTCGTCAGGGGGTAACTGGCCCTGATTTATCGTACGCAGTACGCGAACTACCAATCCTAACCTTTCATTTACATATCCTAGTATAGGCACCTCTCCCCATGAGCTTGGCCTCACAATGAAGACAGACAGTCAGCCTGGGAACTGCACAGGGCTTGGGCCAGACATTCACCTCATTTCACGTCATTTCACATCATTCCTTTTGTTGTAGAGGCAGCCTCCGGCATAACCCCGATGACGCTTGTTTTAGAGGGAACCCATACTAAAATACATAAGTTTTCAGCTAAGCCTTACCCAAATTTAGGTATTGTGGGGGTACTTGTAAAATTGGAATGGTATCGCATCCAAACCCAACCATCAGTTTTTGTAAAGTTCACCAAGTCATTCACAGATCATATTCACCTTCAAAATCTTTCAACAGAATGACTCATCATTCCAAGGTTTTCAAAGTTATTTCATTTCACAAGTTCCCAACTAGAGTAGTCACTTTTAATTTAGCACTAGCATCTATGTATGAGGGGTGAGTATCTTGGAGCTTGCTAGGCTAAGTGTGATGATCTTGTACTACTCTATAACTAAACCAAGTGAATCATAAATCAAAAAGTACTTTGATAAAACAAAAGTAAATAAAGCTTGTAAGGTAAAACTGGGAAATAGGATCATAAGCATAAGTAAATGGGGTAATTCCTTGCTCATAGTGAGCTTTGCACTTTGCAAGAGTATGATCTTGCATTGGTGTTTGCTTGCAACATTATAACTTGCAATAGTCTAGCTTGCATTGGTAATAGCTTGCCTTGGTTGGTGATGTGATTAAAGTTTTCTTGCTCTTCCTCTTGGTAGAAGACCTCTTCTTCCTGGTATTCTCCGGTACTAGCGTCTATAAATGAATACGAGGATACAATCACCAAACAATACTTAAGTATCCTTACTTAGCCTTAATGGCTCACTCCAAATGATCTAGCATTATTACTTAACATTTCTACTTAGAATTAATCTAGGGTTTCTTACTTAATGTTAGGGGATAACTTCTCTCCTTATATATGTAAATGATAGTTTCCATATAGTTTTTGAGAAATAATTTCCTCTCATTGAATCTTCTTAATATTTAATTTCCTCAAACAACCATACATGAAATCATGTTGACATAAGTCAACCATTCATCATCATCATTTGAGGAATTGATTTAAATGAGGTAGAATACCTCATACCATTTAATAATGCCTATTATGATTTAAATTCACCAAGCATTTCATTTGAGAGTATTGGACCAGGGGTCAATACTTCATATGAAAGCATTTGGGACAAGATTTAAATGAATTGAACACTTCATAGAATTTACCTAATAGTTTTGAACAATATCAACTAACTAGAATAGCCATATAGTCCTTTAATTAATCTAGGCCATGATCATGTACATAACCCATATCATATTTTTACATAGTAAATTAGGGTTTGTTAAATGTGAATTATTGCAATTGGATTCACTTCAAAATTCAAAGTGGTTGATTTTTAAGATTTATTTGAATACTGAAAAGTCTCTATTTTGTTATTTTTGTTATTCAAATTCTACACAAGATATGGGGTTGAAACCAGTGGCAAAATGTAGATAATTTCATAGGCTTTCCCGAGATATGTAGTTTGCTAAATTTGGTGCAGTAGTTTGAAAGTTATTAAATTTTGAAGTGGGCATCAGTATTTGAAATTTGCTGAATCAAATTAATTGAATTTAGCTAAATGGGCTAGGCGGGAAAGCAATTGGGCCGAAACGTTTGAAAACAGAGAAAGTGGCCCAGTAACGGTTCGGGCCTGCTGACATGGGGTCCCACACGTCAGCGACTTGTTTCCTTACCGAAACGGTGCGCCGCGTCGGCCGTTGGATCAGACGGAGATCGGACGGTGGGGCTTCGTCGTCACCGTCGGGGGAGAAGGGGCTGCTGCTCCGGCGAGGTAGGGGGTCGGCGGCGCGACGGAGGTTCCCGCGGGGCTCTGCTGGGTGCGAGGCGACGTTGTCGAGGACGAGACGTCGACTGGTACCGGTGGCGGAGTCAGAGGTGGTCTAATTTGATGGCGGTGAGGAGCTACTGTGGCGGTGGTCGGCGGTGAAATTGGGGCTACTCCAGCGGAATTGGGAAGGGGGAGGTGGTCGAGGAGATCAAGGAGGAGGAGGGGAGGCGACTGGTGTGAATGAATTGGCCGCGGGTGTCCTCCTTTTATAGGCGCTCGAGGTGGTGCGGGTGCCCGTGGGAGGTCATCGACGGCGTGGTGTCTCCGGTGCTCGAAGGGGCAAACTAGGGGGCGCGTCGTGTAGGCGACGTCTAGGCGAAGCTAACACGCGTGATCGCGAGGTGGGGGACGGCCAGTTGAGCGCGGGCGACGTCAATGTCTGGCGACATGGTTGCGGGTGAACGGCGAGGTGGTTGACGGCGGCGGTCCTCGCGCGAGGCAGGGAGCATGTCTGGCGGGCGCTGGTCGTCCAGTGGAGCGAGTTGGTGAAGGGAGAGAGCGAGAAGGGGGCCTGGGTTGACGGAGGCAGGTGGCGCTCTGAGCTGCCCGTGGCGTGTTCTGGGGCGTGCCCATGCCGTGATCGGCATCGCCTGGGCCGCCCTGGGCGCGCGAATTCCGGCCAGCCTCGGCGTCCTCTCCGACCAGGGTTTGTATAGGCTGCAGTAGGGAGGTGAGGTGGAGCTAAATGGCAGCAGGGCCATGGCTTGGAGAGGAAGGAGAGAGTGGAGGGGCATGCATGTGCCCATGGCCGGCATGGCCATGGCTATTCCATGTGTGCCCTCCCTCTTAGGGTCTCTAGGGTTAGTGTTGAAGGAGAGGGGACCAGGGGACAGGGTAGAGTAGTTAGGGACATTAGGGTTGAGGGTAGAGTCACTATTCCAAATAGTGGCAAATAGTTACATATTGGTAATTTACAATTTTTCCCAAATTTGGTTGAGTTCATATGGTTATAAAATTTGAAAGTGATGAATTGAGTTGAGTAGTAAATGATCAGAGACCACTATGTGTGGTGGTGAAATTTTAAAATTCGAAGAATAGCAAAAATTGATAAGGTGAGATTGTTGTTCATATTAAAAAGTCTCAACTTTGCATGAGCATAGTTTTTGATCCAAGATGAATTTGGCATGGTGGTCTTTACCAAAGTTGTTCACCTTGATGTGCTCTTAGATGACATGCAAAGAATTAGGAAAGTTTAGTTTGAAAAACTTGAAATACAGGGGCTCAAAGTAGTGACCAGAATATAAAGGGCAGATTTGGCCATTATTGTATGTGAGCCAATTTTGAGTTTGGATTTGATTTGAATTGTGTTTCTTTGATTCCAAAAGTTGTAATAAGTGTTTAGTAACATTATTCAACTAATGGTGAAGATCAAAATGGCCTAGGGTCAACATTTATAAAAATGGCATAAGCCATATGTGAGGGTTTTGTGAATTTCTAACTTTTATTCTTTTATTTTTCTTTGCTTCATTTTGACAAGAGTGAGGTTTATTTGGTGTTAGATTGAGTTAGGTGAAAGGTTCAAACCATTTTGAGGCAATGGAGGTGGCTACGTCAAGATTTGATAATTTGGCCCTATGTGTATGTGAGTGAAAATGGAATTATCTCACTATTTGATTTCTCTCCCTTTGATTTGACTTTTCTTGACTCTAATGTGATTCTTATTAGTTTAGAAACATTTTCAAACCATTGAACCCATTGCAAATGGTCTTGCTCAAAGATTTGTAAAATTGGCCATAACACATGAGAGGTGACATGTCAATTCTTCTTATTTTTGTAATGTGCTCCCCTTGCTTCTCTTGGGCAAGGTTGAGGGTCAATTTAGGGTTAGATTAGGTTTAGAGATGGTTTCACACCATTTGGTCAGAGTAGAAGTGCATAGGACAAGAATTGGTGAAACTGGCTATGTGTCACATATGCCTCTATGCATATGTGGCATTTGATTTTTAATTTGAGTAGGCTTGACCCAATTGATGTTGTTGAGTGTTGAAATGGTATCTAGGAGTGATCCAACCATTTACTACAAGTCTTAGGGTCAAGATCCTCAATTTCACACATTTGATATTTGGCTCTCATATGCCTTTATGGCATTATTACTTTTCTTTTTAAAATCTTTTGTTTCACTTTGGATTGGGTTTGAGAAGTACTAGATAAGGTTTATGAAGGTTTTCCAATCCTCTAAATAAAGTAGGAAGGCCTAGGGTAAAGTTTTACAAAAATAGCCATAGGCACATATGCCTCTATGCATATGTTTGATTTTATTTTGTTTCACACTTGAATTGGTTGGTAAGTGCTTTGTTGAGTGTGTTGAGGTATTTCAATTCATCTACTCAAGGTAGACAAGGCAAAGCTCATCATTTTCAAAAAGTATCCATAGGCTTGCATATGCCTTTTTCTTAAATAAGGTCTTTTCTTTTTATTTTATTTTTCAAAGATTGATGACAAGAGGGATGAGGTTTAGGGTTTAGTAAGTTTTGCAAGGGTTCACCACCATTTTAGCAAAGTAAGAAAAGTAGAGTTCAAAACCTCCATATTAGGGCTATAGGCCCACATATGTATTTTCCTTCTATTTTGGTTTCTCAAAATAGATCCAAAGGATTTTTGAGGAGGTTAGGGTTTAGGGTTTTTCTTATTTGATTTCTTTCTCTTTTAATTTTATTTGGTTTGTGATCTTCACTTGATCACTTTAGGGTTTTAGGGTTTATCACATAAGCATAATAACACTCATCATGGCAAAAACACAAGTAATAGGTATGAGCACTAAGCATAGCACTCTATTTAAGAAAAGTTTTTGTTGGTTCTCATTTTTGGAAAAAGGAATTTTACTTTCTCTTTGTTTTGAAATTTGGGGTGTTACAAACCCTTCCCCTTAAACAAATCTCGTCCCGAGATTTTAAGAAAAGTTAGGTTCCTAAGAGAGATTGGGCGATATGATTTAACAGGGGACATACTTGGCATGTTCTGAGGTGCTTCTTGAGCTTCGGTGGCCGTCATGTTGTAGTAGCGGCCGTTGTTGTTCGGGTTCTTTCTTGCGGCAAAGCGGCGTTGGTTCTGAGCAGGTGCAGCAGCGTTGCCGGCGAGCTTGGCGAGCCTCTTGGGACACTCGTTGGAGTAGTGCCCCACTACACCACACTCATAGCACGTGATGGTGGTCTTGTCCTGCTTGTTCGCAACAGGGACGGCGTTGCTTCTAGTCCTAGGGCCATTATTGTTGTTGTTGTTGTTCCCGTTGTTGTTGTTGTTGGGGTTGTGGTTGTTGCCTCCGGGCTTCGGGGGTCCTCCGTGGTTGTTGGTGTAGTTTGGGTGGTAGTTCTGAGCAGGGGGCTTGTTGTACTTTGGAGTATATCCTCCAGATGAGTTGTTGCGGTACTTCTGGGTATTGCTGGACCCATGCTGGTTCATCATCCGGCGCTTGCGGTTCTCATTGGCTTGGTGAAGCTTCCCTTTCATCTGGATGGCGGAGTCCACCAGAGCTTCTAGGTCAGCACAGGGAATGTTGACCAGTACAGTTTGCATCTCGTCGTGGAGTCCGTTCAGAAATCTTTCTTTCCTCTTCTCATTGGTATCGGTCTCGTTCGGGGCGTACCTTGACAGAGTAAGAAATCTGTCGCGGTATTCTACCACGGACATCCTGCCTTGTTTGAGTTCGCGGAACTCGTCTCTCATCATCTTGATCAGTCCTTGGGGCACATGGTACTTGCTAAACTTGAGCTTGAAATCCTCCCAAGTCATGAACTGACCTCCGTTCATGGCACGGGTGCTTGTCCACCAAGCGCGGGCTGGTCCGGCAATATAGTGGGTTGCAAACAAGACCTTCTCATTGGCTTCCACTCCAGCTACTTCCAAGTTATTCTCCATCGTCTGGAGCCAGTCGTCGGTGTCGAGGGGCTCTTCGGTCTTGTTGAAGATAGGTGGGTTGGTGTTCTGAAAGTTCTTCAGTTTTGACCCAGGGTGGTCGTGGTTCCCATGTCCGTTGTTGTTCTGAGCGAGCTGTTGCAGTGCAGCAATGTTGGCTTGGCGTTCAGCTCTCTCGGCTTCTCGGTCGGCCATCATCATCTCTAGCATCTGCCGCATGGCGTCTTGGGTGGCGTTGCGGGTTGGTGGGGCCATCTGAACATCGGAGTGGATGATAAGATAAGAGGGAAATTTCTACGGTTTGTTTTGAATTAGAGTTCACGAAGTTCAAAACTTAAACATTTGAGTAGTTTTGAGGGGGTATAACCAACAACACTTTTTCATTCGTACCAAACATCACACATTACAAATCTAACACATCGTTGGTTTGAAGAACCATTCATTCGCTCTACGATACAAGGGGATCCTGATACAACTCACACCTACTTAAGTGCTGGGGTGATACTACTCTTCCGGGTGGATTCCTCGTCTTCACGGGTGATGTGCTTGGCGAGAGGCGAGGGCGTTGTCCAAATCCCTGCGGGTTTTGTACAGCCTGAAGTCCTGGTGTGCTACATAGGGGTTCATCTCCGGGTGTGGGGGCATGGTCATTGATCGTCCCATGGAGTCATGTCTTGGGTAGTAGATGAAGCGAGTGTTCTTGATCTTGTTCTCATTTTGTCCACACAAACGGGCAATTGCTTCTTGCATAGCTCTGACGAGTCCTTCCTTCCAATTGTTTCCCGTTACAGAAAACCATATGGTTTCCCATACCGGGGCTCCAAGCTTTCTTCGTAGATCAGCAGAAACTTCCCACCGAGGTGTTTCTCCGGAGTGGCTGTTGAGGGGTATTCCGAAGAACTCGGGATACGGGTGTCCTAGATATTCCACTAGTTGCTTCAAATCCTTCTCGAACCTTAGGTCGCCTCCGGGACCAAGCTGATAGAACTCCCATTGGTACTCCATCTATGAACAAAGAGGGGGAGTAAATTAGAGAAGTATTCCAGTGTGCAAAATTTTATGTAGGAATGGCAAGGAAAAGTAGGGCATGAATTCCTCCTTTTGAAAAAGATCTCAAGGATAAGAGTGAGAATAAGTTTTTCGCAAATATTCACTTCTTTGGTTTTGAAACTAAGTTTTGCAGACGTCCATTCTAACTAGGGTCCCCTAAGGTCAAACAATGGCTCTGATACCAACTTGTCAACACCCGGATTTTTAAGTCCAGATGCCTGTTATGCCATACATCGCAATCCCAGGAATAGTGTTGTTGAGAGACATAACAGTTGAATATCATAAGTCATCATTCATTACATACCATAGTCGTCTTACAAATAGAGATCACATGATCCAATATTACACAAATAGTTGATCTATTGTTCAACGGACACAAAGTTCATAGTTTCATAGCGGAAGCGTAAGTAGAAGGGACTCTCTAGTCCACAGGCCAACGTCTGACGTCAGAAGATTCCCTAGTTGTCGTAGGCGTCCTGCTGGTCGTCATCTTGATAGTTCTGCTCCTCTTCATAGTCTGGCCATTTGAATAGCCAGGGACACAGCCGTGAGTACTTTAAAGTACTCGCAAACTACTACTAATGTAAGTGCTAACAATTCTAGTAAGGGGTGCTAATCTCTAGTTTATTTTGCGTAAAGCCAGTTTTAGTTCACAAACATTTTCGTAAACAACTCTTCATGTGCTAACTAACTCAAGTGGGAACATTAGTGTCATTCCCACAACTCCGTTGTGATTCAAAGTCAATGTCACCTTTCCAATTCAAATTCACAAGTCACCATTCACCATTCATAGTTTTTAGAAAAGTTCTGATGACGGAACAGTATGGCCTTTCCAACTGTCCATAACCGCGGACGCGGCTATTCGAATAGGTTAAACTCTGCAGAGGTTGTACACTTGTGCCACAACAATTGCAATAGCTCGTCAGGGGTAACTGGCCCTGATTTATCGTACGCAGTACGCGAACTACCAATCCTAACCTTTCATTTACATATCCTAGTATAGGCACCTCTCCCCATGAGCTTGGCCTCCCAGTGAAGACAGACAGTCAGCCTGGGAACTGCACAGGGCTTGGGCCGGACATTCACCTCATTTCACGTCATTTCACATCATTCCTTTTGTTGTAGAGGCAGCCTCCGGCATAACCCCGATGACGCTTGTTTTAGAGGGAACCCATACTAAAATACATAAGTTTCCAGCTAAGCCTTACCCAGATTCAGGTATTGTGGGGGTACTTGTAAAATTGGAATGGTATCGCATCCGAACCCAACTATCAGTTTTTGTAAAGTTCACCAAGTCATTCACAGATCATATTCACCTTCAAAATCTTTCAACAGAATGACTCATCATTCCAAGGTTTTCAAAGTCATTTCATTTCACAAGTTCCCAACTAGAGTAGTCACTTTTAATTTAGCACTAGCATCTATGTATGAGGGGTGCTAACTATGTTGGAGCTTGCTAGGCTAAGTGTGATGATCTTGTACTACTCTATAACTAAACCAAGTGAATCATAAATCAAAAAGTACTTTGATAAAACAAAAGTAAATAAAGCTTGTAAGGTAAAACTGGGAAATAGGATCATAAGCATAAGTAAATGGGGTAATGCCTTGCTCATAGTGAGCTTTGCACTTTGCAAGAGTATGATCTTGCATTGGTGTTTGCTTGCAACATTATAACTTGCAATAGTCTAGCTTGCATTGGTAATAGCTTGCCTTGGTTGGTGATGTGATCAAAGTTTTCTTGCTCTTCCTCTTGGTAGAAGACCTCTTCTTCCTGGTATTCTCCGGTACTAGCGTCTATAAACGAATACGAGGATACAATCACCAAACAATACTTAAGTATCCTTACTTAGCCTTAATGGCTCACTCCAAATGATCTAGCATTATTACTTAACATTTCTACTTAGAATTAATCTAGGGTTTCTTACTTAATGTTAGGGGATAACTTCTCTCCTTATATATGTAAATGATAGTTTCCATATAGTTTTTGAGAAATAATTTCCTCTCATTGAATCTTCTTAAGATTTAATTTCCTCAAACAACCATACATGAAATCATGTTGACATAAGTCAACCATTCATCATCATCATTTGAGGAATTGATTTAAATGAGGTAGAATACCTCATACCATTTAATAATGCCTATTATGATTTAAATTCACCAAGCATTTCATTTGAGAGTATTGGACCAGGGGTCAATACTTCATATGAAAGCATTTGGGACAAGATTTAAATGAATTGAACACTTCATAGAATTTACCTAATAGTTTTGAACAATATCAACTAACTAGAATAGCCATATAGTCCTTTAATTAATCTAGGCCATGATCATGTATAGAACCCATATCATATTTTTACATAGTAAATTAGGGTTTGTTAAATGTGAATTATTGCAATTGGATTCACTTCAAAATTCGAAGTGGTTGATTTTTAAGATTTATTTGAATACTGAAAAGTCACTATTTTGTTATTTTTGTTATTCAAATTCTACACAAGATATGGGGTTGAAACCAGTGGCAAAATGTAGATAATTTCATAGGCTTTCCAGAGATATGTAGTTTGCTAAATTTGGTGCAGTAGTTTGAAAGTTATTAAATTTTGAAGTGGGCATCAGTATTTGAAATTTGCTGAATCAAATTAATTGAATTTAGCTAAATGGGCTAGGTGGGAAAGCAATTGGGCCGAAACGTTTGAAAACAGAGAAAGTGGCCCAGTAACGGTTCGGGCCTGCTGACATGGGGTCCCACACGTCAGCGACTTGTTTCCTTACCGAAACGGTACGCCGCGTCGGCCGTTGGATCAGACGGAGATCGGACGGTGGGGCTTCGTCGTCACCGTCGGGGGAGAAGGGGCTGCTGCTCCGGCGAGGTAGGGGGTCGGCGGTGCGACGGAGGTTCCCGCGGGGCTCTGCTGGGTGCGAGGCGACGTTGTCGAGGACGAGACGTCGACTGGTACCGGTGGCGGAGTCAGAGGTGGTCTAATTTGATGGCGGTGAGGAGCTACTGTGGCGGTGGTCGGCGGTGAAATTGGGGCTACTCCGGCGGAATTGGGAAGGGGGAGGTGGTCGAGGAGATCAAGGAGGAGGAGGGGAGGCGACTGGTGTGAATGAATTGGCCGCGGGTGTCCTCCTTTTATAGGCGCTCGAGGTGGTGCGGGTGCCCGTGGGAGGTCATCGACGGCGTGGCGTCTCCGGTGCTCGAAGGGACAAACTAGGGGGCGCGTCGTGTAGGCGACGTCTAGGCGAAGCTAACGCGCATGATGGCGAGGTGGGGGACGGCCAGTTGAGCGCAGGCGACGTCAATGTCTGGCGACATGGTTGTGGGTGAACGGCGAGGTGGTCGACGGCGGCGGTCCTCGCGCGAGGCAGGGAGCATGTCTGGCGGGCGCTGGTCGTCCAGTGGAGCGAGTTGGTGAAGGGAGAGAGCGAGAAGGGGGCCTGGGTTGACGGAGGCAGGTGGCGCTCTGAGCTGCCCGTGGCGTGTTCTGGGGCGTGCCCATGCCGTGATCGGCATCGCCTGGGCCGCCCTGGGCGCGCGAATTCCGGCCAGCCTCGGCGTCCTCTCCGACCAGGGTTTGTATAGGCTGCAGTAGGGAGGTGAGGTGGAGCTAAATGGCAGCAGGGCCATGGCTTGGAGAGGAAGGAGAGAGTGGAGGGGCATGCATGTGCCCATGGCCGGCATGGCCATGGCTATGCCATGTGTGCCCTCCCTCTTAGGGTCTCTAGGGTTAGTGTTGAAGGAGAGGGGACCAGGGGACAGGGTAGAGTAGTTAGGGACATTAGGGTTGAGGGTAGAGTCACTATTCCAAATAGTGGCAAATAGTTACATATTGGTAATTTACAATTTTGCCCAAATTTGGTTGAGTTCATATGGTTATAAAATTTGAAAGTGATGAATTGAGTTGAGTAGTAAATGATCAGAGACCACTATGTGTGGTGGTGAAATTTTAAAATTCAAAGAATAGCAAAAATTGATAAGGTGAGATTGTTGTTCATATTAAAAAGTCTCAACTTTGCATGAGCATAGTTTTTGATCCAAGATGAATTTGGCATGGTGGTCTTTACCAAAGTTGTTCACCTTGATGTTCTCTTGGATGACATGCAAATAATTGGGAAAGTATAGTTTGAAAAACTTGAAATACAGGGGCTCAAAGTAGTGACCAGAATATAAACGGCAGATTTGACCATTATTGTATGTGAGCCAATTTTGAGTTTGGATTTGATTTGAATTGTGTTTCTTTGATTCCAAAAGTTGTAGTAAGTGTTTAGTAACATTATTCAACTAATGGTGAAGATCAAAATGGCCTAGGGTCAACATTTATAAAAATGGCATAAGCCATATGTGAGGGTTTTGTGAATTTCTAACTTTTATTCTTTTATTTTTCTTTGCTTCATTTTGACAAGAGTGAGGTTTATTTGGTGTTAGATTGAGTTAGGTGAAAGTTTCAAACCATTTTGAGGCAATGGAGGTGGCTAGGTCAAGATTTGATAATTTGGCCCTATGTGTATGTGAGTGAAAATGGAATTATCTCACTATTTGATTTCTCTCCCTTTGATTTGACTTTTCTTGACTCTCATGTGATTCTTATTAGTTTAGAAACATTCTCAAACCATTGAACCCATTGCAAATGGTCTTGCTCAAAGATTTGTAAAACTGGCCATAACACATGAGAGGTGACATGTCAATTCTTCTTATTTTTGTAATGTGCTCCCCTTGCTTCACTTGGGCAAGGTTGAGGGTCAATTTAGGGTTAGATTAGGTTTAGAGATGGTTTCACACCATTTGGTCAGAGTAGAAGTGCATAGGACAAGAATTGGTGAAACTGGCTATGTGTCACATATGCCTCTATGCATATGTGGCATTTGATTTTTAATTTGACTAGGCTTGACCCAATTGATGTTGTTGAGTGTTGAAATGGTATCTAGGAGTGATCCAACCATTGACTACAAGTCTTAGGGTCAAGATCCTCAATTTCACACATTTGATATTTGGCTCTCATATGCCTTTATGGCATTATTACTTTTCTTTTTAAAATCTTTTGTTTCACTTTGGATTGGGTTTGAGAAGTACTAGATAAGGTTTATGAAGGTTTTCCAATCCTCTAAATAAAGTAGGAAGGCCTAGGGTAAAGTTTTACAAAAATAGCCATAGGCACATATGCCTCTATGCATATGTTTGATTTTATTTTGTTTCACACTTGAATTGGTTGGTAAGTGCTTTGTTGAGTGTGTTGAGGTATTTCAATTCATCTACTCAAGGTAGACAAGGCAAAGCTCATCATTTTCAAAAAGTATCCATAGGCTTGCATATGCCTTTTTCTTAAATAAGGTCTTTTCTTTTTATTTTATTTTTCAAAGATTGATGACAAGATGGATGAGGTTTAGGGTTTAGTAAGTTTTGCAAGGGTTCACCACCATTTTAGCAAAGTAAGAAAAGTAGAGTTCAAAACCTCCATATTAGGGCTATAGGCCCACATATGTATTTTCCTTCTATTTTGGTTTCTCAAAATAGATCCAAAGGATTTTTGAGGAGGTTAGGGTTTAGGATTTTTCTTATTTGATTTATTTCTCTTTTAATTTTATTTGGTTTGTGATCTTCACTTGATCACTTTAGGGTTTTAGGGTTTATCACATAAGCATAATAACACTCATCATGGCAAAAACACAAGTAATAGGTATGAGCACTAAGTATAGCACTCTATTTAAGAAAAGTTTTTGTTGGTTCTCATTTTTGGAAAAAGGAATTTTACTTTCTCTTTGTTTTGAAATTTGGGGTGTTACAACAGGTCTGTACTGAAAAAAAAGGAAAAAAAATGTTGTGCCGACGACCAGACTGGTCATGTGCCGATGACCAGAACTGTGCTGACGGTGGCCATCGGCACAACCGGCTTGTACCGATGGCCATGCTAACGCCGACGACCATCCTTTTCGCCGCGGTCCGGAGGCTTCTGTGCCGACGGCCCCGATATTTGGCCGTCGGCACACACGACGGCCGTCGGCACATCTGTGCTCTCCCGTAGTGCAAAGACTCAACTAAGAAACTGTGTAGACCCGCGTATTGGCCAAAGGTAACGTGAGATGATCGGATTAACTCCAACAGCACGCGTAAATTCTTGATTTTCTCATGCTTAGCAAAAGTAGAGTTTCATGTGCAATGTCCTCAACGTTGCATATTCAACATCAGAAACGAAGAATCTGTACAGCCGGTTCTCGTAGAGAAAGTTTGACACATGAAACAAACCGTTCTGAAAAACGGTTTCGGATCTGACCCGCTTTGCCTAACGTTCCTGCTTCGGGTGTTGAGCAAAAGGGATATGAATCAGAACAGTGGATTTTCGGGTGATTTTTTTATGAGCATTAGATTTGTTATATATATTGCACATACTTGACGGTGGGGTGAAGGCCTGACGGGGCAAGAGAGAGGGGTTCAGTTACGTGCGACCGATATATCAGCACAGAATAACCGAGGTTGACAGTACATATAGCACACATTAAAGGCAAAGTCGAGCATCATTTTCAATCAATAAGTGTCAGTAAGAAGGCAAGAATTCTAGGAAGCTACCTATACCAGTGCAACGTTGTACTCAAATTCTCCGAAGTACTTCCCCACGAAAGTCAGACCACGCTAGATTGGAACCGGTACGCACAATAGGGGACAGGAGGGCGGCGAATTCTGAAACCCATCTAGGGTTCCGTACTCCCGTCGGCGACGCTGCTGGTTTGCTCCGTCTCCGGTGGCCTTAGGGTCTTGGAGGTGTGGTGGATCACGACCCCTCGCCGACGGGACGATGAGGCCAGGGCCGGCCCTGAGCAAGTGCAGCCAGTGCAGCCGCACTGGGCCCCCGGCTGCTAGGGGCCCTCACCCAGGTAAGTACATGCAGGCCCATTAGCTTAGAAAAATAGCCATGCATCCCACGGACTAATGCTGATATCCCTAATCGCAAAAGAAAAGTGACGAGTACCGCACATGGATTCCAGTCCAATTTTCCTCCCTCAATTCGCTTCGTCTTCTTGACTTCTCCTCGTGTCTCCTCGTTCTACCCCATTTGGCCATTGCCCAATGACAGCTGAGGATGGGCGGCGCTCTCCCGTCAAGATTTACATCAAGTCCCTCTCCATCTGCAAGGAATCCCCTCATATATAATTCCTTTTAGGTTAGTCCTCTATTGTTCATGTAATTTAATCGGATTGGATTTCTTTTTGCGATGAATAATCGTATTGAATTAAAAATTTGCATATGTTCCTTCATTCTCCATAGGGATTGATTTCAGAAAGGCAAAAGGTGAAAAAAGAGGAGTAGTAGGTGATTGGCAGCAGCGGCAGCCGGGAGGCAGGGGCGGTGTATGGCGACAATTTTATTGTCCAAAGTGGCATTTGGCAGCCATGAATTACCAGTTTACCACGACATATATGAAAACATGGATAATGTATAGGGGCCCTATTTTTCTCTTGCACCGGGCCCCCGACATCTCAGGGCCGGCCCTGGATGAGGCGGCGGCTACATCCTGAGATAGAATAAGGTCCTCTCCGCCCTATCCTCGCTCCGATGGTGCACCTAGTACTAGCGGAGCGTGAAGTTTTGTGTCTGACGGCCTGGGATCCGGTCCGTCTTCGTCTTCGTTGGTGTGGTTATTTGTTTGGCTTTTTCGATCTACGGTTATCATCATTGGCGTTGACTACTGCTATGTTGCGTTGATCCTCTGGGACCTTAGCACGAAGACTTCCGATTGTCTACTACAACAAGCTTTGCCCGGCCCCGGTGATGGAGGGGCGAGGACGGCGACGCGCCTTCGCCTCGCTCCAGTGTTTGTAGTCTCCAGTAGGCGGTCCAAAGACCTTTTTGTAAATTTTATTACTTTTTGTGTTCTTTGTACTGTTATTGATGATGATTAATAGATCGGTGGTCCTTTTCGCAAAAAAAATGTTGTATTCAAATTCTCCTAATTTACATGACATGAGCTTAATTAGTCTAGTAAACGGAGCAACAGCCAAAGGTGACTTATTCATACAACTGAGATTTAATTAGATTCCTGCTGGTATATTCTTTCTTCTCCATTAATGGAGAACAGATTCACAAATAAATAAAATAATGGAGAACCAGTTGGAGCTATAATTTTAGTTTTTAGTTGAAAAGGAAGTACCATCAACTTCAAAAAGTTTCATTGTTCTATTTTTCAAAAGAGATTATGAAAATACAATTTGCATGAATTCTAGGGCCTCACTGTCCACTAAATACCAAAACTGTTCATGTCAACGTCTCTAGTGAATTATTGAAAGAGAATGCTTTTAGCCCTCTGCATCGGCACACTCACACAACAAAGGTTTATTACAATGTCATAGGAAAGCGGAAGGAAACATTAAAGATTTGACATAGAAGTACGAAGACAGATCATTTTTTCTTAAAACATTACATACTGATTCCTCTACTACATATCGTGCATATAATCATTGGTAAGCAACTTCCATCTCCTTATCTTACCACCTGAACATTGGGTAAGCAGGTAATTTGTGCAATGAAGATGAAAAAGTGTAATTTATAAATTTTGCAGGGAATGATACCTTTACCTCAGCAGCGGTTACATGTTGATACATGCCAAAGGGCAACAGTACAATAGAGATTATAGGAGGAGATCAATCGATCATGTAATTATGGGTTTGATTGCCTATTATACCGAATTCGCCTTATATTAACATCATATTCCGGTTTACAAGTTTGGCAAGAATAGATACATTCGTAACATAATTTGCATGGTGTTTTAGGATTGTATAACATTAAAATATAGACATTTTATTAAAAATAATTCTAAATAATTCATATTAGTCATTGTATAAAACACAACATGTGTGACATATATGTGGTCATTTGATGACATTTTTTTTCTTTCGAAAAGGGGATATGACCCCAGCCTCTGCATCGTGATGATGCACACGGCCTTTATAATTTGAATACTTGATGGTTGACTATAGTTTCATAGAAACTGCGTGCAACTCTTTAGGTCCTGGGCTCCTGGGAGCCGGGTACTATGAAACACACATTAGAAGTATCAAAAAAATTCTTATAAATTTTTTACGCAGATAATTATGTGTTAAATTTTACTAAATAATACGTTGACAAGCTACCCAATAAAGACTATTGTAGATCCAAATGGGCTCGTGTACTATCACTGGTGGAAAAAGGGCCAATAGTCGCGGTTCGCAACGGCCATTAATACCGGTTGCGCAACCGGTATTAAACATGCGGGACTAAAGCCCCCCCTTTAGTCGCGGTTGATTACGAACCACGACTAAAGGCCCGTCCATGTGGGCGCCAGGCGACCGTCGGGGCGGAGGACCTTTAGTCGCGGTTCTTCTGGCCAACCGCGACTAAAGGCCGCCGCATGTTTAGGGTTTTAGCCCCCCCCCCCCCCCCCTAAATCTGGTTTCTTTTTAATTTGTATTGTTTTATTTCTTTTGTGTTTTATTTTAATTTTGAACGAGTTTCACATATTCTACGGTACTACATACATGCATATGAATGTACAATTTCAAACAAATTTGAAATTAGAACCAAAAAGAATTCAAGAGGAATATACAATATATATTCAATATCGGATGACCATATACAATTTTGAACAAGTTTCCATACATAATTTACTGCATCAGAAGTTCTACGTCCTCTACATAGTGTTCTCCTTTAGGATTGATGACTTCCCTCACGAACCAGCCAGATAGTTCCTCTTGAAGTGGTCGGAAGTGAGCTTCTGGACTAAGCATCTTCCGGAGGTTATTCCTCTTGACATTGTTATCACACGGAACCCGCTCAGAGGTGTATCTCCGGATCATCTCACAAACATAGTATCCACATAGATTGGTCCCCGGTGGCTGAATATCCCAGTCCAGTCCAACGACCTTTTAAATTGTAGCTCTTTTTTGAATTCACCGACCTTTTCATCTGTGAACCGTCTCCAAACCCTACGAGGCAAAGAAAATTAAATGAACAAGAGAGTTATTAGTTACTTGATATTAGGAAATGAACAAAATAGGCTGATCGATATAGAGCGCAAATGAATGAAAATAATTACTTCTGCATCATTCTTCTCATGTCGGCCCAAAGCTTTGCATCCAGATTCAGAGAGTCGTGGACGAGAACTGTGGAGGTGTGAAATTGAATTACTAGCAGAATCCAGTGGAACCTGCGGACACGATACATGCATAGTCATGCATAACTCATCGATTAGCCACATACCATGCATGGAGTAAACAAAAAAGAATGTGCTCAAGACAGAAACACTCACCCAAAATGGTAAGGAAATAGAATATCACTTTTGAGTTCCTGCTTTGTAAGAAACCGCCACAGGTCTTCCTCTACGTCGGCGGGGTGTTTTTCTAACACATATCCATTAACAATGTGTGGGTCAATGAACCCAACATCATGGATGTTCCTTATTCTGCATTCCTTAATCTTCATTCTGCATAATAGCTGTAGGAATTCGTTGCATAGAAAACAAAAAAATTTCCTACCGTGAGAACGCAATCCAAGCCAAGATGCAATCTAGAAGACGAGAGCAACGAGGGGATGATCGAGACTCACCCTTGAAGATTTCCAAAGCCTACAAGATGAGGCTCTTGTTGCTGCGGTAGACGATCACTTGCCGCTTGCAAAAGCGCGTAGAAGATCTTGATCACGGTGTCACGATTGGGCAGCACCTCCGTACTCGGTCACACGTTCGGTGTTTATGAAGACGACGTCCACCTCCCCGTTCCAGCGGGCAGCGGAAGTAGTAGCTCCTCCTTGAATCCGGCAGCACGACGGCGTGGTGGCGGTGGCGATGGAGATCTCCGGCGGAGCTTCGCTAAGCGTTGCGGGAGAGGGGGAGGAGTGGGGCGGCTAGGGTTTGGGGAGAGGGGGTGGCCGGCCTCCTTCGGGTGCGGCCAAGGTGGTGGTGTTGTGGTGGCCGGCCCCCTCCCCTTGGCCCCTCATTATATAGGTGGAACCCCCAAGTGTTGGACTACAAGTCTTCGAATAAGACCCCAACCCAAAACCTTCCATGTAGTAGGGAAACCTACCCAAGGTGGGACTCCCACCCAAGTGGGATTCCCACCCTTCCATGAGGGGGGGTGGCCGGCCCCCTTGGTGGAGTCCACCTTGGACTCCCCCCTCTAGGGTTGGCCGGCCATGGGAGGTGGAGTCCCTTCGGGACTCCGCCTTCCAAATTGATTTCTTCCGGACTTTTCTAGAACCTTCTAGAACCTTCCATAAAATCTTCCGGATCATTTTAAATCTTATAAAATGACTTCCTATATATGAATCTTATTCTCCGGACCATTCCGGAACTCCTCGTGATGTCCGGGATCCCATCCGGGACTTCGAACAATACTTCGAACTCCATTCCATATTCAAGTTCTACAATTTCAACATCAAACCTTAAGTGTGTCACCCTACTGTTCGCGAACTATGTGGACATGGTTGAGTACTCTCTCCGACCAATAACCAATAGCGGGATCTGGAGATCCATAATGGCTCCCACATATTCAACGATGACTTTAGTGATCGAATGAACCATTCACATACGATACCAATTCCCTTTGTCACGCGATATTTTACTTGTCCGAGGTTTGATCATCGGTATCACTCTATACCTTGTTCAACCTCGTCTCCTGACAAGTACTCTTTACTCGTACCATGGTATGTGGTCTCTTATGAACTTATTCATATGCTTGCAAGACATTAGAAGACATTCCACCGAGAGGGCCCAGAGTATATCTATCCGTCATCGGGATGGACAAATCCCACTGTTGATCCATATGCCTCAACCCATACTTTCCGGATACTTAATCCCACCTTTATAACCACTCATTTATGCAGTGGCGTTTGACGTAATCAAAGTACCTTTCCGGTATAAGTGATTTACATGATCTCATGGTCATAAGGACTAGGTAACTATGTATCGAAAGCTTATAGCAAATAACTTAATGACGTGATCTTATGCTACACTTAATTGGGCGTGTCCATTACATCATTCATATAATGATATAACCTTGTTATTAATAACATCCAATGTTCATGATTATGAAACTAGTCATCCATTAATCAACAAGCTAGTTAAGAGGCATACTAGGGACTCTTTGTTGTTTACATATCACACATGTATCAATGTTTCAGTTAATACAATTATAGCATGGTATATAAACATTTATCATAAATATAAAGATATATAATAACCACTTTTATTATTGCCTCTTGGGCATATCTCCAACAATAGCGTACACAACAATATAGTTAGGACAATATATATATATATATATATATATATATATATATATATATATATATATATATATATGACATATTCATACTACACCGGAGTGTAGTTACACCCGCGCGTGTTTCTCATAATCTAGAGAGTATCTATCGTACCGGAGAGTATGTACATGTAGTATGAAGTATATTAGACTATTTTGGTAGTATATATAATACTTTGTAGGTAGTATGTACATTTTTTTACGTAGACTCATTTTTACGTATACATATGCATGTATTTCGGCTATATAGTGCAAACTACATGCTCACTTGCATTTTTTTCCACCAAACTTGGTTTAAAATATCTTAGATATAGTGTAAGAACATACTCAAACCGGTAAAGTATGGTACATACTTCCATATGGTAGTATATGAGACATGGGTGTAGTTACACCCAGGAGTAGAAAGTATTTATCCTATATATATATATATATACATATATATATAGTGCAGGCAATGAACGAGATGGGGTAGAAATAAATCACTTACAGAACGTAGCAACTGATGATAGATTTGTCGAGCTCGCGCAGATTGAAAAGCTGGAACAATTCACTCAGATGAACTGTTACATAGTAATGTTTGAAATGATGCTCATGTCTAACTTCCGCATAAATATATTCTTTGGCGTTTTTATTTTTTATGTAACCCTTGTACCAATTTAATAGACTTTTCATTTGTGGAGATAGATCCTCTTCCTGCGCAGGCTCGACGAGAGGCCCATTCGGCACATATGTAATTACTACCTCCCTCACTGGCGCCTCCTCAAGGCCTAACAGTGCACGAAGAGTCATACCGATCAGGGCCGCTTGTTCTCTGGCACCCGTTACTGTCATTCCATGTTCTGCCGCAGCTGCTATGATTGTGGGGTCCATTAGTTCAGCATCCGGACCGGCGGCTTTCACTATGAGCGGGGCGATCGATTGTTTACTTTGTTCCCCGAGCTGGGCAACTCGTTTCCCGCTTTTTTTACTTGCTAATTCTTTCTCGGCCTCCTCCAAGGCTTTCTTCTCCTGCTTCTCCACCAACTCTTTCTTCTCCTTCAACATGAGTACTTGCCTACGAAGTTCACGTGCATAGTCGTCAGGCAGATTCTTCGCGGCTTGGGACGGTGTGCTCAAAAATGACTTAGCCCACTTCTTTTCCTTGTCAGAATATACTGACTTGGGCTCGGGCTCTCTTTTCGCCTTCGATTCCGCCCTCCATTTCTCATGGTGAGCAGCCGCGGCCGCGTCGACTTCCTCGGCACTACGTTCCCAAGGCCTTGTGGGGAGAGGCTTCAGTGATGGCTCCGGTACCTTTGTGGTCTTAGGTACATAAGGGTCCGGGTTAATAGTCCAGGACTGCTTCTGCTTCTTCGCCGAAGGTGGATTGGGGGGCGGCGTCTGCTTACCCGCCCGGGGCGGACTGGGGGGCGGCGGCTGCTTACCCGCCGGAGGTGAATTGGGGGGCGGCGTCGGCTGACGTGAAGGAGGTGTAGGTGAAGCACCACCACCACCACCACCGCCACCGCCACCACCACCGTAGGGGGGTGGACTTGTTGGCCTTGGCGCCTCGCCTGGAAACTTGATAAACTTCTTTTGCCATAGAATGAACTGGCGCTTGACATCTCCAAGTCTTCTCTCCCCTTCAGGTGTAGCAATGTCAATCTCCAGGTCCTCAAACCCTTGTACTATGTCCTCCACCGTGACACGAGCATAGCCATCTTGAATGGGGTTGTTGTGGTGGAGTGCTCCAGGTTCACATGGTAAAGCACTGCCGATGGCTACCTTCATGGACATGTTCCCCATTGGATAATATAGATGACATTATTTCATCTCCTTTACATCGTCCACGGGGTAGCGAGGAGGCTCCGGTGCAGTAATATCGATCGTCGGTGCATGTGCATTAGCACCAGCCGGTGGGGCTCCGTGGAAGCCACGCTGCTTCTCCGCTGCTGGCTTCCGACATCCGGTGGATGATCTTCATGCGTCCGAGCTACCTCTCTTTCTTGTACTAGTACATTCAGGGTTTTCTTCATCTCATTGAATTCCGATGCCAACTGCGCCACAACATCTTTTTCCCGATCCGCCTTTCTCTTACGGCTTCTGTAACTGTAGGGGTCGTTTTCCTGGGACAACCCTTCTTTCCACGAAATGACGCCTTTGCCTCGTACACGTCCTCCGTGTTCAGGATTCCCGAGGGCTTTTGTCAGCGCGTCATTCTCTCTGTTGAATTTGATCTTCCCCTCTTGAGCATCCCTCATTGCGTCAATAAGGGCTTGGGTGGGTTTAAACTTTGTGTCTCGGTGGGTACACTCCCCTGTCACCGGGTCTAGCGTTCCCCCATGTGACGCCCCAAAGCCGGTATCCTGAGGATCCCAGCGAACCAGCCGAAATCCACACGATATCGATTTTAGGAGACGCACCACCAAGCGCCTCGTACACGCCGAAGCATGCACGCGATGCGGGTGGAATCAATCACGAGAGGTAACATTACAACAGGATTACAATAGAGCCCACAAGAAACATATATATTACAACAACGACTCCAACGAGTCAAGATACAAGTATACATACAAAGATCCAAATCATACAGAAGATCAAATACATCCGAGTACGGACAAGATACAAATTGGACTAAGAGTCCTGAAGATAAACGATGACGTCCATAACCCTGCCCAGGCCAAGCCGGAAGGGTAACCTTGCTAGCGTCGTCTTCATCGAACATATCTTCATACCTGCCCGGTTATATCCCGTAGAAGCAGCAATAAGTACGGGTTCGTACTTAACAAGACTTCAAGACGTATAAGCATTCGTCAACCAGTCGTCCTTTGTACTTGAGGCACGCAGGGGACTTAGAGGACGCAAGAGGAACGTCATAGGCAATATGGTGGGGTTAAGCGGCAGCACGCAAGCACTAAAAACCTATAGAGACACTCTACAACATTCGTCTAAACAGAGAAGGTGAGAGAGCGCACAACTAACAGTTCTATACTCTGCAAACATAACACAGCCGATGTGTTTCCCCCTCGCAAGAAAGTACTTACAAGGGCACTCAAACGGTTGACAAGTTTTAACCATTTATTGTTGAAGTTGTGCTAACTTACTACACAAGTTATTATGATTGAAACAACAGGTGTAAGTTGTCTATGGTCGAGTCATACAGCTCCAAGTCGTCCATAACCGCGGACACGGCTTATCGATAAGATGTAACCCTGCAGGGGTGCCCAAATGTGCCCACACGCACGATCAAACCACTTGCGACAGGTGGAAATCACGACTCGCACTCTCCTTCACGACAACAATGTCCAGGAAGCCACCTAACCAAGTTGAACCCGTATCGAAGTCCGGCCGTATCTCCGAAGCGGACTTAGCTATGTGTGTCAACGTGCTAGGTGGTTTAAACACACACTGGGGCGATAAACCACTTCGCAGAGGCTCCACGACCTATACGTGCATACCAGAAACAAGGGATACATGGCACCCAGGGGCTTCCCAAAATAAATAAGTAACAGGCTGGCATGCACGCAAACAACAAATGGTAAAACATATAAACTAGTTGTGGCCACTGGACAAAGCTGTAGATTCCGGCAGTGGTCGAGGGGAGACCCAGAAACATACCCACGTGTGGTTAGAGCGCTCAGTCTCGGAACAGATAACAAGAACTCGGGGTCCTAGGTTTTAAAGAAACACAAGTGAGCCGTCATAAAACGAGCAACTGACCCACCGATGTCTCCGCTTAACAATTATTAACAAGTAACCATGATATCCTCAACATATATAACCATGTAGCATGTGTCATGATCCCCAACAGATAACCGATAAGATAGCGGTAACGGTAACACGATATAAACAACACTAGCATGCACTACGACTCGCAAGGCAGACCCGGTAACCAAACAACAGCTGTAGGAGGTTGGTGGAGTCAATATAGGCTGCTTGAGGTAACGAGTGGACGGGACACGTGACAAGAACGCAACTTAAGGATAGCATGAGGGAGAAGGCAAAATAAAATAGGTGAGCGACTTCTGCAGGGGCAGGAGTATAGGGGAAATGCTTGCCTGTTGAAGCTTGCCAAGGGACATCCGGAGAACTTGTCGTATCTCACCACACCACTTCGCGATCCTATCCGGGAAGAAACAAAACGCTACAACAAACAACGGATGCACAACTTACTCAAAAGAATCGGCATGATCAAGATATGGTATGCATGGCATAGCAACGATGATGTAATACAACTTATCCATATTAAGCGAGATTGGAATCCCAACATTTAATTATTGGGTTCATGTTGTTTTTCTACCGACAAGTTTAAATTGTTATTAGCATGGCATGGGTGAGATACTTCAATATTAATCGGAGCGAGGAACCGTAGCCGGTAATTCCCAAATACTCTGTGTTTATTTATTAGGTGCGATGCAAACTAAAACGAAATTACATGATGCCAGATGCAAACATGTATATGGATGACATATTTAGATTCCTCATAATTTTCTGATCAAAATAGACATATAATTTGCAGCATTTGGATTTGTAAAACTTGAGGTATGAATTAAACAAGATTTGCAAAAGAAAGATGGAATATGGAGCACGGAAAGTTTCCATCTGAAGATCTCCAGGAAAGAACACGTGATGCTAGCCAGTGGAGCTGATCGATGGTTTTCCAAAATAAGCAGAGAACAAGGTAAAGCGATAGCCCAGTTTTCTGAAATTTAGCTGACGAAAAGGAGCACAGGTTCACTGAAACTGAACATAGACAATTCTGAAACTGAAAGTGTGACAGAGAGAAACGGGGCCTTTTGCCTTCCCTGGATTTTGATTGATGGATTTGTTGAATGACGACACAGGAAGGAACCACTTCAGTTAAGCTCCAGAATTTGATTTGAATTAGATATAGAACGGTTTGAGCAAAATACAGGGATCAACCAGCTGGTCAAACTAGCAAGCAGGCAAGCAGGCAGCTGAAAAGAAGTCGTATGTAGCTAGTCAGCTACAGTAACTGAAGAAAAGATATTGAACTGATACATGAGGCTGTGTTCTGAAACTGAACCAGAGACGGAACAACAATGCTACAGCTAACGGATCCCGAGATGGTGTTCGGTCTCCGGGCTTCCCGGAAATCTACCAAGTGTTCCAACTAGCTGGGTAGATATTGTTTTGAAGGATACAGGGTAACAACTGGGAGGTAGCTAACTGAATATGTCGACAGCAGCAAACTAAATCAGATACAGAACTGCAAGGAAAAAGGACGCCTTGCGCGATCCACAACGAACGATCTTGAGACTCACCTTCGGTGCAGATGTAACAAGCCAGCCAACTGAAGAGAGGGGCTCAGTCCTTTGAAGGAAACCAGGTGAAACTCGACCAAGATCGACGCTGCTGAGGATCTGGCGGCACACACGACGAGCTGCAACGGCGAACAGCGGAATCGGACGCGGACGACAGCGTCAGCGCGAGAAAGCGAAAAAGATGAACGGGAGAACGACAGGGAACTCAGGCGGAGGCTCACCACGTCGAGGGAGAAAGTTGGGGAGGATGGAGACGACGGCGGGGCGAAGCGGAGGTCGTCGGCGTGCACGGCGGTGCTCCAGGTACGTCTTGGCGGTGGCGGCGTACTCGAGCAGCTCCGGCTCCGGTTCAGCGAGGAGGAAGAGGGCGCCACGGCGGCTCCATCCCCGCGCTTGGCGCAGCGAACGGCGGCGAACAACGACGGCAAGGACGGCGATTTCCGGCAGGTTTTCTTTGATGCTACAGACGAACTGAATTTCTCCTCAAGTTGTGAAGAAGAAAGAAGGGAGATTGGGAGGAGGCGGCAGCAAGAGGGAGCTAGGGTTCTCTGGTTTGGTGGCTTGATTTTGAGGAGAGGGGAAAGTGATTGGAGGCAGGTAGAAGAGGCTCAGGCCATGAGGTAACAGCAGCAGGGAACGACCATGTCAAAGACAGGAAAAGAAAAGAAGAAGGTCGGGTGATCCTGGGCCTGATGGCTATTTGGATATTTCTTTCTTTTCCAATTTATTTCATTTTCTTTTATGTTTTATTTTATTCAAAGCAAAGCCAAATTGAATTGGGATAAGAATAGGAAGGTTTGTAAATAATTTTAATTCATTGTTGTATCTACTGTAAACAAAACCAAACATTTGTTACTTTCCAAAAATATTCTTAAGTTAATTAATTGCAAAGTAAGAAATTAAAGAGAAGGGGTTAGGGTTTTGTTAGAAGAAAACGAGAAGGGGGAGGTTTAATATATAAACCATATGAGAGGGAAAATAAAATAATTAGGGTTTTATAAAATAGTTTTATTTTGTTAAAACATGGATGATATGATGCATGATGCATGATGATGCATAAAAAGGAAAAGAACAAACAAATCTAATATGGGAATTTTTCCTGGGTCGCTACAATCGACACCACTAACAAGGGATCGCGCCCCGAGATCCCACGCCATGGTACGAGGGAGAGGGGTGAACTATCGGATCTTCAGGCGACGTGTTGATCTCCTCGACACCACTAACAAGAGTTCATGCTCCATGTAGAACGGTCGACACCACTAACAAGGGTTGTTGCTCCGTTGATGATGATGTAGTTGCGGCAGAGTTCTTCGAAGATCGAACCTACTAGGTTAAGGCAAAGATCGTCCAACCCACGTGTAAGCCTAATACTCAGAGAAACTCAGATAAGAGAGAAGACTCAAAACTCGCATAGGTAAGATGAGAAAGAATATAGGTAAGAAGAAAAATCAGAGCTAATCAGAACTATCCAACGAGTTTTAGAAAATAGTTTGGACTCTCTAAACTCAACGACCGTTGGCAAGGTTATCCTACAGGCTGGACTAGTGGGGTATCGATAACCTGATGCTCTGATACCAACTTGTGACGCCCCAAAGCCGGTATCCTGAGGATCCCAGCGAACCAGCCGAAATCCACACGATATCGATTTTAGGAGACGCACCACCAAGCGCCTCGTACACGCCGAAGCATGCACGCGATGCGGGTGGAATCAATCACGAGAGGTAACATTACAACAGGATTACAATAGAGCCCACAAGAAACATATATATTACAACAACGACTCCAACGAGTCAAGATACAAGTATACATACAAAGATCCAAATCATACAGAAGATCAAATACATCCGAGTACGGACAAGATACAAATTGGACTAAGAGTCCTGAAGATAAACGATGACGTCCATAACCCTGCCCAGGCCAAGCCGGAAGGGTAACCTTGCTAGCGTCGTCTTCATCGAACATATCTTCATACCTGCCCGGTTATATCCCGTAGAAGCAGCAATAAGTACGGGTTCGTACTTAACAAGACTTCAAGACGTATAAGCATTCGTCAACCAGTCGTCCTTTGTACTTGAGGCACGCAGGGGACTTAGAGGACGCAAGAGGAACGTCATAGGCAATATGGTGGGGTTAAGCGGCAGCACGCAAGCACTAAAAACCTATAGAGACACTCTACAACATTCGTCTAAACAGAGAAGGTGAGAGAGCGCACAACTAACAGTTCTATACTCTGCAAACATAACACAGCCGATGTGTTTCCCCCTCGCAAGAAAGTACTTACAAGGGCACTCACACGGTTGACAAGTTTTAACCATTTATTGTTGAAGTTGTGCTAACTTACTACACAAGTTATTATGATTGAAACAACAGGTGTAAGTTGTCTATGGTCGAGTCATACAGCTCCAAGTCGTCCATAACCGCGGACACGGCTTATCGATAAGATGTAACCCTGCAGGGGTGCCCAAATGTGCCCACACGCACGATCAAACCACTTGCGACAGGTGGAAATCACGACTCGCACTCTCCTTCACGACAACAATGTCCAGGAAGCCACCTAACCAAGTTGAACCCGTATCGAAGTCCGGCCGTATCTCCGAAGCGGACTTAGCTATGTGTGTCAACGTGCTAGGTGGTTTAAACACACACTGGGGCGATAAACCACTTCGCAGAGGCTCCACGACCTATACGTGCATACCAGAAACAAGGGATACATGGCACCCAGGGGCTTCCCAAAATAAATAAGTAACAAGCTGGCATGCACGCAAACAACAAATGGTAAAACATATAAACTAGTTGTGGCCACTGGACAAAGTTGTAGATTCCGGCAGTGGT
This sequence comes from Lolium perenne, assembly GCF_019359855.2. Taxonomy (NCBI): domain Eukaryota; kingdom Viridiplantae; phylum Streptophyta; class Magnoliopsida; order Poales; family Poaceae; genus Lolium; species Lolium perenne. Next base: position 267,704,711 of record NC_067245.2, read on the forward strand.
CGAGGGGAGACCCAGAAACATACCCACGTGTGGTTAGAGCGCTCAGTCTCGGAACAGATAACAAGAACTCGGGGTCCTAGGTTTTAAAGAAACACAAGTGAGCCGTCATAAAACGAGCAACTGACCCACCGATGTCTCCGCTTAACAATTATTAACAAGTAACCATGATATCCTCAACATATATAACCATGTAGCATGTGTCATGATCCCCAACAGATAACCGATAAGATAGCGGTAACGGTAACACGATATAAACAACACTAGCATGCACTACGACTCGCAAGGCAGACCCGGTAACCAAACAACAGCTGTAGGAGGTTGGTGGAGTCAATATAGGCTGCTTGAGGTAACGAGTGGACGGGACACGTGACAAGAACGCAACTTAAGGATAGCATGAGGGAGAAGGCAAAATAAAATAGGTGAGCGACTTCTGCAGGGGCAGGAGTATAGGGGAAATGCTTGCCTGTTGAAGCTTGCCGAGGGACATCCGGAGAACTTGTCGTATCTCACCACACCACTTCGCGATCCTATCCGGGAAGAAACAAAACGCTACAACAAACAACGGATGCACAACTTACTCAAAAGAATCGGCATGATCAAGATATGGTATGCATGGCATAGCAACGATGATGTAATACAACTTATCCATATTAAGCGAGATTGGAATCCCGACATTTAATTATTGGGTTCATGTTGTTTTTCTACCGACAAGTTTAAATTGTTATTAGCATGGCAAGCATGGCATGGGTGAGATACTTCAATATTAATCGGAGCGAGGAACCGTAGCCGGTAATTCCCAAATACTCTGTGTTTATTTATTAGGTGCGATGCAAACTAAAACGAAATTACATGATGCCAGATGCAAACATGTATATGGATGACATATTTAGATTCCTCATAATTTTCTGATCAAAATAGACATATAATTTGCAGCATTTGGATTTGTAAAACTTGAGGTATGAATTAAACAAGATTTGCAAAAGAAAGATGGAATATGGAGCACGGAAAGTTTCCATCTGAAGATCTCCAGGAAAGAACACGTGATGCTAGCCAGTGGAGCTGATCGATGGTTTTCCAAAATAAGCAGAGAACAAGGTAAAGCGATAGCCCAGTTTTCTGAAATTTAGCTGACGAAAAGGAGCACAGGTTCACTGAAACTGAACATAGACAATTCTGAAACTGAAAGTGTGACAGAGAGAAACGGGGCCTTTTGCCTTCCCTGGATTTTGATTGATGGATTTGTTGAATGACGACACAGGAAGGAACCACTTCAGTTAAGCTCCAGAATTTGATTTGAATTAGATATAGAACGGTTTGAGCAAAATACAGGGATCAACCAGCTGGTCAAACTAGCAAGCAGGCAAGCAGGCAGCTGAAAAGAAGTCGTATGTAGCTAGTCAGCTACGATGGCGAAGAAAAGATATTGAACTGATACATGAGGCTGTGTTCTGAAACTGAACCAGAGACGGAACAACAATGCTACAGCTAACAGATCCCAGATGGTGTTCGGTCTCCAGGCTTCCCAGGAAATCTACCAAGTGTTCCAACTAGCTGGGTAGATATTGTTTTGAAGGATACAGGGTAACAACTGGGAGGTAGCTAACTGAATATGTCGACAGCAGCAAACTAAATCAGATACAGAACTGCAAGGAAAAAGGACGCCTTGCGCGATCCACAACGAACGATCTTGAGACTCACCTTCGGTGCAGATGTAACAAGCCAGCCAACTGAAGAGAGGGGCTCAGTCCTTTGAAGGAAACCAGGTGAAACTCGACCAAGATCGACGCTGCTGAGGATGCAGCGGCACACACGACGAGCTGCAACGGCGAACAGCGGAATCGGACGCGGACGACGGCGTCGGCGAGAAAGCGAAAAAGATGAACGGGAGAACGACAGGGAACTCAGGCGGAGGCTCACCACGTCGAGGGAGAAAGTTGGGGAGGATGGAGACGACGGCGGGGCGAAGCGGAGGTCGTCGGCGTGCACGGCGGTGCTCCAGGTACGTCTTGGCGGTGGCGGCGTACTCGAGCAGCTCCGGCTCCGGTTCAGCGAGGAGGAAGAGGGCGCCACGGCGGCTCCATCCCCGCGCTTGGCGCAGCGAACGGCGGCGAACAACGACGGCAAGGACGGCGATTTCCGGCAGGTTTTCTTTGATGCTACAGACGAACTGAATTTCTCCTCAAGTTGTGAAGAAGAAAGAAGGGAGATTGGGAGGAGGCGGCAGCAAGAGGGAGCTAGGGTTCTCTGGTTTGGTGGCTTGATTTTGAGGAGAGGGGAAAGTGATTGGAGGCAGGTAGAAGAGGCTCAGGCCATGAGGTAACAGCAGCAGGGAACGACCATGTCAAAGACAGGAAAAGAAAAGAAGAAGGTCGGGTGATCCTGGGCCTGATGGCTATTTGGATATTTCTTTCTTTTCCAATTTATTTCATTTTCTTTTATGTTTTATTTTATTCAAAGCAAAGCCAAATTGAATTGGGATAAGAATAGGAAGGTTTGTAAATAATTTTAATTCATTGTTGTATCTACTGTAAACAAAACCAAACATTTGTTACTTTCCAAAAATATTCTTAAGTTAATTAATTGCAAAGTAAGAAATTAAAGAGAAGGGGTTAGGGTTTTGTTAGAAGAAAACGAGAAGGGGGAGGTTTAATATATAAACCATATGAGAGGGAAAATAAAATAATTAGGGTTTTATAAAATAGTTTTATTTTGTTAAAACATGGATGATATGATGCATGATGCATGATGATGCATAAAAAGGAAAAGAACAAACAAATCTAATATGGGAATTTTTCCTGGGTCGCTACACCCCATGCCCTTACCACCAGCTTTTGGCCCTAGGGTCTCATCCCTCTGTATCGAGAGGGATTCCTCGCGCCCTCAGGTCATCCTCCATCTTCTGCCACTTAGGCTCCGAAAGGCGGTATCCTCCTGGCCCCATAATATGATTGTACTGCTTCTTAGCCGCATTTGCCTTATTTTTATCCGATATGGCCTTGAATTCCTCTGATTTCTGTTGCCTCACAAATTCGGGCCAATCATCTTTCAGCTTCTCATACTGTCCGCTGAAATTCGGAGTCTTCCCCTTCTCGACATATTGAGCCGCTAAATTTTTCTTGTATGTCCGGAATGCTGTGGCCATCTTCTGAAGAGCGAACTCTTTGACCAGCCTCCTCCTCTTACGTCCCTCCGGATCGTTGTTACCGAATTCATCTTTTTGTTGTATTCCGGAGGTAGAACGAAATGCTCCAAAAGCGTTCTCCAGCATTCCTTTTTCTTTCTCTTGCTGACGAAACTAGAACCAACACGTGCCTTCACTGGTTCATGCCATTCCTGGACGGTGATCGGGACGCTGTCTCTAACAACGACTCCGCATTGGTTGATGAACTTGGTGTACGCCTCTTCGGGCTCTAGTGGCTTGCCGGTTGGACTGATAACATCAATGGTATATATTACTCCTTGTTTCAGCGTCTTGGTTTTACCACGCTTTGTCTTCACTGATTTTTTTGACGATCCGCTTGCCGAGGGCTAAAATAAGAAAGAGAGTTGAGTTAATACACATATTTATTGAAATCGGTAAATTTGTATCACCAGAGGCTCAATGTATTTATATACCTCGCCGGAGGTGGTGATTGCTAATTGCTTATCAACATCGCCGGAGGTGTTTGTCGACGGTTGACCTCCATCAACAGTGCCCGTTCCTTCGTCATCACCTCGCTGACGACCTTCATCTTCACCGCCAAGGTTCAGATAAGAAGAGATATCCTCTTCTTCATCTTCTTCGGCCGGCACATAAAGAATGTCGCCGTTTATGATGCCGAAAAGATGTACCTCAGCTTCCGGATTATAGTTATCCCTAATCGGGTCGGCTCTATCGTCCGCCATATGTGTCACTCCTGAAAACATGTAGTAAAAACTAATTAATCCTGGCGGTGGCGAAAGGGGGGCGGTGGCGGTGGTAAAAGGGCGGTGGCGGTGGCGAAAGGGGGCGGTGGCCCTCACCACACCCCCACCGTATACGCGCGGGGTCGTTGTGTGCATGCATGTCTCTCTCTCTCTATCTCTCAAAAAAAAACCCCGCGCGTATACGAAAGGGCGACGGCGGCGACGTACGAGGCGGTCGAGGGCGCGTCGGCATCGAGGGCTAGGCGGCGGGCCGGCGTACGTCGTATTAGATGTGTATATGCGGACGATCGACCTCGCCTCGCAGTGACCGCGTGACCGAGAGACAGCCGCAGTGACGGGGCGACAGACGACGACGTCACGGAGAGGGAGGCGGAGGAGGACAGCGCTTCGCGTCGAGGGCGGCGAGGGTGGCGATCCTCTCTCTCGTAAAAAAACAAAAAAAACAAAAAGGGCCACCGGTCTCCTTCTCGCCTCTCCCTCTCCTCTCTGTAACGGCGCGGGCGGCGGGCGAGGGCGGCGACCGCGCACGGCGCGAAGTGGCGGACGATCGAGAGTACTGGCGCGGCGGCGTACGGCGACGGGAGCAACGGCGAGCGACGAGGCGACGGCGACGGGCGACGGCGGCGCGGCGCTCTCGGGCAGCCTAACGGCGACGAGGGCGACGACGAGGGCGGGCGAGGACGGCGCGGCTGCAGGCGGAGAAGAAGAGTGGCGCGGCGGTTCGCGCCGCGCGAATTTATAGGACCCCCTTTAGTCGCGATTGGGGTCGCCAACCGCGACTAAAGGGGTACCTTTAGTCGCGGTTGGCCAGACCAACCGCGACTAAAGGCTTTTTTCGCCGGGTTTTTCATTCCCGCGCGCAAAGACCTTTAGTCGCGGTTGGCGAGGCCAACCGCGACTAAAGGTATTTTTCAAAATACTTTTCTTTTTCAAAATGTTAAAAATATATATAATATATCAATAAATTCAGAAAAATAAAACTAATTCATTTCAAAATCTTAAAATAGAAATAATATATCAAAAAATTCAGAAAAATAAAACTAATTTGATTCAAAATCTTAAGAATACAAATAATTTATCAAAAATTCAAAAAAATAAAACTAATTCAATTCAAAATCTTAAAAATACAAATAATATATCAAAAAATTCAGAAAAATAAACTAATTCAATTCAAAATGTTAAAAATACAAATAATATATCAAAAAATTAAGAAAAGTAAAACTAATTCAATTCAAAATATCAAAAATACAAATAGTTTATCAAAAAATTCAGAAAAATATAACTAATTCAATTCAAAATGTTAAAAATACAAAAAATATATCAAAAAATTCAGAAAAATAGAACTAATTCATTTCCAAATGTTAAAAATACAAATAATATATCAAAAAAATTAGAAAAATCCAATGTCTTCCCTCATCTGTCTTCCGGCCCCCCCCCCCCCCCCCCCCCGCTTCCCACCAGTTCTTCCCGGTCACCTCTGTCTTCCCACAAGTTCTCCCCGGCCCGTCTTCCCGCCAGTTCTTTCCCGCATATGTCTTCCCGCCATTTCTTCACGCCTCGGTCTTCCCGCCTCTGTCTTTCATGGGCTTGCAGGAAAAAATTCCGAGGCGCAACTTCCGAAGATGCCGTAGGGCGTGTAAACCAACGACATCTTCGAGAAGCTGCGCCACGGGAGATTTTCCAACCCTTTACCCAACACTGTTAGAGGAGATGGAGTCTTTCACGGGCCTGCAGGAAAATTTTCCCGAGGAGCAACTTCCGAAGATGTCGTAGGGCGTGTGCACCGACGACATCTTCGAGAAGTTGCGCCACGGGAGATTTTCCAACCGTTTACTCCATCCATGGGGATGAAACTCTCCCTACCTGCTAGGTTGGCTTGTTGGTCTGTTTGCCAAGGCGTATCGATGCTCCTTTTATAGGCACGGCGCCGCTTCTGCTTTGTCTTGTTCCTTCGACAGGGCGTCGTGCGCTACATGCTTTATCTCATCGAGCAGTGCGTCCACCCACGCGTCCTTATCCTGCCGACAGCTTTAGTCACGGTTGCACCCTCCAGCCGGGACTAAAGCTTACCCAAACGTCCTTATCCCACCGACAGTTTTCTTAGATGACACAAAAACCACATTTAGTCCCAGTTGCACCCACCAGCCGGGACTATACCCAAACGTCCTTATCCCACCGACAGTTTCCTTAGATGACACAAAAACCACATTTAGTCCCGGTTGCACCCACCAGCCGGGACTAAAGCTTACCCAAACGTCCTTATCCCACCGACAGTTTCCTTAGATGACACAAAAACCACATTTAGTCCCGGTTGCACCCACCAGCCGGGACTAAAGCTTACCCAAACGTCCTTATCCCGCCATTTCTTACCTGTCTTCCCGCCTCTTTCTTCCCGCCACTTTCTTCCCGCCTCCTGTCTTCCCGCTCCCATTTTTCCCGCCATTTCTCACTACATATATGTAGCCCGGCTTGGCCAGCATTATCACATCTCTACAATCTCTCATCACTCTCTCATGGCTTCTACCGCACCCACTCTAACCTACCAGCAGGTGGAGGAACTTTGCGCCTCGAACTACCCTTGCCCACCGGGCTACCGCGTCCCCGCCGGGTGGAGCCTAAGTGCCGGAGGCGTGCCAGTCCCTCCCGTCCCTCAGGGTACTGCGCGCCGAGCGGCCATCACGAACCACTACTACCTCGATCTCACGCCGGAGTAGCGGATGAATCCCTGCTGGCATCCCGATAACCAGCATACTTGGGACGCCTTCTTCATCAATCGGCGTGATAGGGCGCTCGCCAGGTATGAGGAGGACGGTCTGACTCCTGGGAACTTCCACGAGGCCGGCCGTCGGCTATGGTGGTACGACCGGACTCTACAGAGCGTCATGGACTACATCACGGCCGACGATATCCCCCGCCTGCGCTACCCTCAGTTCGAGCCACGAGCACCGCCTGACGACAGCGACGGCGACAGCAGCGACGACAACGGCGGCAACTTAGAAGGCGGCGACTACCAGTACAACGGCGGCGACTATGAAGACTACGAGTATGCATATTATATGCCTAGGCAGGAGTATGACTAAGTCACTCCAAATTTCATGTATCATCAGTGGTATTTATGGCATGGCCAATCAATTTCGGCAATGCTAGATCCACCAAATCCCATGCAATTACGGCTCCTCTAGTCCTTTACCCATTATACGCCTAGGCAGGAGTATGACTTAGTCACTCCAAATTTCATGTATCATCAGTGGTATCTCGAATCAATCGAATCATTCGAAAATAGACACCAAACACATCACAGATAATATAATTCACATGATCCATTCAACAAGTTTGGTACAATAAATTATTACACATCATTTCTTCCCTTGTGTCCCTGCTTGCTTACGATTGGGCCGTGTCCATGGAGCATCCTCATCATTTAACTTAATGCTTGGGTCGGTGTTCACTTTGAAGGGCGGAATTTCACCAAACATATTATAATCTTCTGACATGTCTGTCTTGTCCTCCACTCCCACGATGTTTATTTTCCCTGAAAGAACAATGTGGCGCTTTGGATCATCGCATGATGTAGTGATCGTTTTCTTATCTTTTCGTTTCCTCGGTTTGCTACTCATGTCCTTCACATAGAAAACCTGAGCGACATCTTTCGCTAGGACGAATGGTTCGTCAAGGTAATTAAGATTGTTGAAATCCACCATTGTCATTCCGTATTGCTGGTCCACCTTTACCCCACCTCCTGTTAGCTTGAACCATTTGCACCGGAACAAAGGGACCTTAAAGGAGGGTCCATAGTCAAGTTCCCATATCTCCTCTATGTAACTATAATATGTGACCTTTTGCCCATTCTCGGTTGCTGCATCAAAGCGGACACCACTGTTTTGGTTGGTGCTCTTTTTATCTTGGGCGATCGTGTAAAATGTATTCCCATTTATCTCGTACCCTTGGAAAGTCGTTATAGTCGAAGATGGTGTCTTGGCCAACATGTACAGCTGATCTACAACATCATCGTCATTCATTAAATGTTTTCTCAACCAACTGCCGAAAGTCTCCATGTGGGCCTTCGTAATCCAGAGTTCGAGCTTCCCCGGGTTGTCCTCGCGTAAAATATTCTTGTGTTTCTCAAAGTACGGAGCCACCAAGCTGGAATTGGTCAGAACTGTGTGGTGTGCTTCAGTCATAGAATGGCCGTCCATACATATCGTTGATTTCCTTCCGATCGTGCCTTTTCCACTTAGTCTCCCCTCGTGCCGCAATCGAGGAAGACCAATCGGCTTAAGGTCAGGAACAAAGTCATCACAAAACTCAATTACCTCCTCATTTTCATAGCCCTTGGCAATGCTTCCTTCTGGCCTAGCACGGTTACGAACATATTTCTTTAATACTCCCATGAACCTCTCAAAGGGGAACATATTGTGTAGAAATACAGGACCGAGGATGAAAATCTCTTCAACTAGGTGAACCAGGAGGTGCGTCATAATATTGAAGAAGGATGGCGGGAACACCAACTCGAAACTGACAAGACATTGGACCACATCGTTCTTTAGCCGTGGTAGATCTTCTGGATTTATTACCTTCTGAGAGATTGCGTCGAGGAATGCACATAGCTTCACAATGCCTACTCGAGCATTTTCCGGTAGGAGCCCCCTCAAAGCAATCGGAAGCAATTGCGTCATAATCACGTGGCAGTCGTGAGACTTCAGGTTTTGAAACTTTTTGTCCGCCATATTTATTATTCTCTTTATATTCGATGAGAATCCAGACGGGACCTTCGTACTGCTCAGGCATTCAAAAAATATGACCTTCTCTTCTTTGGTCAGAGCGTAGCTGGCACGACCTTGAAACCATTCCGGATGCCGGTCATTAGGGTCTTTCAAACGTTGCTGGTCCTGCCGTGCTTCCTTTGTATCATTTTTCTTCCCATACACGCCCAAGAAGCTTAGGAGGTTCACGCAAATATTCTTCGTAACATGCATCATGTCGATTGCAGAGCGAACATCTAGGACTTTCCAATATTCTAGCTCCCAGAATATAGATTTCTTCTTCCACATGGGTGCGTGCCCGTCAGCTCCCTGCGGAACTGATTGTCCGCCAGGACCCTTTCCAAAGATGACTTTCAAATCCTTGACCATATCAAATACCTCAGTAAGGTACTTTCCATGAGCTTCGGCCGGTGATCTGCCTTGCCGTTGTAATGCTTGCCTTTCTTTCTTACTGGATGAATTTTCGGAAGAAATCGACGATGCCCAAGGTACACGTTCTTCTTACAATTTGGCAAATATACGCTTTCAGTCTCATGTAAGCAGTGCGTGCATGCATTGTATCCCTTATTTGACAGTCCAGAAAGGTTACTAAGAGCAGGCCAATCGTTGATGGTTACGAAAAGCAACGCTCATAGGTCAAATTCCTCTTCTTTGTGCTCATCCCACACACGTACACCAGGTCTGCCCCACAACTGTAAAAGTTCATCAACTATTGGCCTTAGGTACACATCGATATCGTTGCCGGGTTGCTTCGGACATTGGATGAGCACTGGCATCATAATGAACTTCCGCTTCATGCACAACCAAGGAGGAAGGTTGTAGATGCATAGAGTCACGGGCCAGGTGCTATGGCTGGAGCTCTGCTCGCCAAAAGGATTCATGGCATCTGTACTTAGACCAAATCTTATGTTCCTTGCGTCAGCTGCAAAATCTTTCAACTCTCTGTCGATCTTTCTGTATTGCGTTCCATCTGCGGGGTGTCTCAACTCCCCGTCCGACTTACGGTCCTCTTTGGAGGAGAGAAGGGGAGAAGGGGAGAAGTGGAGAAGGGGAGAAATGGATGAGAGAAGAAGAAGTGGGCGCCAAAAATTTCAAATTTTGAACGTTAATCCTGTGGCGCATGGGCACTTGGTGCGCCACATAATTTTTTTTATTTTTTTGTATTTTGCAGCAAAAAATCTTTAATTGCCCGTAACTTTTTAATCTTTTGGAATTTGGAGATTCTAAAAATTGTCCAACCGTGCAAGCCCGGGTGAATTCGGATGTAGATTTTTCGTGGGAACATTTTGATATATTATGCGTTTTTTTTCGAGTTCGTATGCAACCAGAAATCCAGTTTGATGATTTTCCCAAGCAATTTTGCAAAAAAAGTCGAAATTATTGTTTGTTAATTCTCAGTGGTAAAAGATGACATAATACATGGGCATCTTGAAGGAATTTATTTTTTGAAATTTTATCTTTTTTAAAGAGGTAAAAAAGGCGATCCACGGGGGGGGGGGGGTGGAGTTGCGTGGGGAGCCAAAAAAAGTTCTGTGGCGCATGGAGACTACGTGCGCCACAGAAAGTCTTAATTCAGTGGCGCACCAGGACCATTGGGGTTGGCCCCACCAAATTTCTGTGGCGCATGGATCCATGGTGCGCCACAAAATTAAGCTATTTCTGTGGCGCACCGTGCCTGGTACGCCACAAAATAACTTTCTGTGGTGCATTTTTTGTGGTGCGCCACAGAACTAAGCTCCACCTATAAGCGTTTTCCTACTAGTGAAACTGTCGTAGTCGAGTCTCTCTCCCTCGCGTCGCCCCTCCAGGCGACCGGGGGGAAACCCTAGACCGCGCCTCCGCTCCCTCTCCTCTCCCCTCGTCGCCCCCGGAGGTGGCCGCCGGCAAGGCCGTGCGACACCGGTGATGGGGGTGGCGGGTGATACGTCTCCGACGTATCGATAATTTCTTATGTTCCATGCCACATTATTGATGATACCTAAATGTTTTATGCATACTTTATGTCATATTTATGCATTTTCCGGCACTAACCTATTAACGAGATGCCGAAGAGCCAGTTGCTGTTTTCTGCTGTTTTTGGTTTCACAAACCCTAGTAAGGAAATATTCTCGGAATTGGACGAAATCAACGCCCAGGGGCCTATTTTGCCACGAAGCTTCCAGAAGTCCGAGGGAGAGACGAAGTGGGGCCACGGGGCGCCGCCACACTAGGGCTGCGCGGCCTACAGGGGGCCCGCGCGGCCCTAGCGTGTGGGGCCCCCGTGACGCCTCCTGACCTGCCCTTCCGCCTACTTAAGGTCTTCGTCGCGAAACCCCCAGTACCGAGAGCCACGATACGGAAAACCTTCCAGAGACGCCGCCGCCGCCAATCCCATCTCGGGGGATTCAGGAGATCGCCTCCGGCACCCTGCCGGAGAGGGGAATCATCTCCCGGAGGACTCTTCACCGCCATGGTCGCCTCCAGAGTGATGAGTGAGTAGTTCACCCCTGGACTATGGGTCCATAGCAGTAGGTAGATGGTCGTCTTCTCCTAATTGTGCTTCATTGTCGGGTCTTGTGAGCTGCCTAACATGATCAAGATCATCTATCTATAATGCTACATGTTGCGTTTGTTGGGATCCGATGGAGAGAGAATACTATGCTATGTTGATTATCAATCTATTACCTATGTGTTGTTTATGATCTTGCATGCTCTCCGTTATTAGTAGAGGCTCTGGCCAAGTTTTTGCTAGTAACTCCAAGAGGAAGTATTTATGCTCGATAGTGGGTTCATGCCTCCATTAAATCTGGGACAGTGAGAGAAAGTTCTAAGGTTGTGGATGTGCTGTTGCCACTAGGGATAAAACAGCGATGCTATGTCCAAGGATGTAGTTGTTGATTACATTACGCACCATACTTAATGCAATTGTCTGTTGTTTGCAACTTAATACTGGAGGGGGTTCGGATGATAACCTGAAGGTGGACTTTTTAGGCATAGATGCATCCTGGATAGCGGTCTATGTACTTTGTCGTAATGCCCAATTAAATCTCACTATATTCATCATATCATGTATGTGCATGGTCATGCCCTCTTTATTTATCAATTGCCCAACTGTAATTTGTTCACCCAACATGTTTATTCTTATCGGAGAGACACCACTAGTGAACTGTGGACCCCGGTCCATTCTTTTAATCGAATACAATCTACTGCAATACTCGTTCTCTTGTTTTTACGCAAACAATCATCATCCACACTATACATCTAATCCTTTATTACAGCAAGCCGGTGAGATTGACAACCTCACTGTTACGTTGGGACAAAGTACTTTGGTTGTGTTGTGCAGGTTCCACGTTGGCGCCGGAATCCCTGGTGTTGCGCCGCACTACATTTCGCCTTCATCAACCTTCAACGTGCTTCTTGGCTCCTACTGGTTCGATAAACCTTGGTTTCTTATTGAGGGAAAACTTGCCGCTGTACGCTTCACACCTTCCTCTTGGGGTTCCCAACGGTCGCGTGCTGTACGCGTATCAAGACTGTTTTTTGGCGCCGTTGCCGGGGAGATCAAGACACGCTGCAAGGGGAGTCTCCACCTCCAATCTCTTTACTTTGTTTTTGTCTTGCTTTATTTTATTTAGTACTTTGTTTGCTGCATTATATCAAAACACAAAAAAATTAGTTGCTAGTTTTACTTTATTTGCTATCTTGTTTGCCATATTAAAAACACAAAAAAATTAGTTACTTGCATTTACTTTATCTAGTTTGCTTTATTTACTGTTGCTAAAATGGATACTCCTGGAAATACTAAGTTGTGTGACTTCACAACCACAAATAATAATGATTTCTTACGCACACCTATTGCTCCACCTGCTACTACAGCAGAATTCTTTGAAATTAAACCTGCTTTACTGAATCTTGTTATGCGAGAGCAATTTTCTGGTGTTAGTTCTGATGATGATGCTGCCCATCTCAATAATTTTGTTGAACTATGTGAAATGCAAAAGTATAAGGATGTAGATGGTGACATTATAAAATTAAAATTGTTTCCTTTCTCATTAAGAGGAAGAGCTAAAAATTGGTTGCTATCTCTGCCTAAGAATAGTATTGATTCATGGACTAAATGCAAGGATGCTTTTATTGGTAGATATTATCCTCCTGCTAAAATTATATCTTTGAGAAGTAGCATAATGAATTTTAAACAATTGGATAATGAGCATGTTGCACAAGCATGGGAAAGAATGAAATCTTTGGTTAAAAATTGCCCAACCCATGGACTGACTACTTGGATGATCATCCAAACCTTTTATGCAGGACTGAATTTTTCTTCGCGGAACCTATTGGATTCAGCTACTGGAGGTACCTTTATGTCCATCACTCTTGGCGATGCAACAAAGCTTCTTGATTAATTACTCTGAATGGCACACGGAAAGAGCTCCACAAGGTAAGAAGGTAAATTCTGTCGAATAAACCTATTCCTTGAGTGATAAGATTGATGCTATTATGTCTATGCTTGTGAATGGTAGGACTAATGTTGATCCTAATAATGTTCTGTTAGCTTCATTGGTTGCTCAAGAAGAACATGTTGATGTAAACTTCATTAAAAATAATAATTTCAACAACAATGCTTACCGGAACAATTCTAGTACAACTATAGGCCATATTCTTATAATAATGGTAACGGCTATGGGAATTCTTATGGGAATTCTTACAACAATAATAGGAACACACCCCCTGGACTTGAATCTATGCTTAAAGAATTTATTAGTACACAAACTGCTTTTAACAAATCTGTTGAAGAAAAGCTTGGGAAAATCGATATACTTGCTTCTAAAGTCGATAGTCTTGCTGCTGATGTTGATCTTTTAAAATCGAAAGTTATGCCTAATGAAAATCATAATAATAAAATTGTTACTACAGCAAATGCCATCCAAGTTAGAATTAATGAGAATATAAGATTGATGGCCGAATTGCGTGCTAGGTGGGAGAAAGAAGAAAATGCTAAAGAAGATAATATAGCTAAAGTTTGGACTATTACCACCACTAGCAATGCTAATGCTCCACATGTTGCTGCACCTCCTACTATTAATGGTAAAATAATTGGTGTTGGCAATGTTTCCACTTCTAATGCAAAGCGTGAAAAACTGCCTGAAACTGCTAAAACTACTGAAACTGCCTGTGATAAAACTGCTGAAATTTTTTCCAACATTGGGGACAATGATCCCATTGCTTTAGATTATAATGGTTTAGACTTTGATGATTGCCACATCTCTGAAGTTATAAAGTTCTTACAAAAACTTGCTAAGAGTCCTAATGCTAGTGCTATAAACTTGGCTTTCACAAAACATATTACAAATGCTCTCATAAAAGCTAGAGAAGAGAAATTAAATCGTGAAACTTCTATTCCTAGGAAGTTAGAGGATGGTTGGGAGCCCATCATTAAGATGAAGGTCAATGACTTTTATTGTAATGCTTTATGTGATCTTGGTGCAAGTATTTCCGTTATGCCTAAGAAAATCTATAACATGCTTGACTTGCCACCATTGAAAAATTGTTATTTGGATGTTAATCTTGCTGATAATTCTACAAAGAAACCTTTGGGGAGAGTTGATAATGTTCGCATTACTGTTAATAATAACCTTGTCCCCGTTGATTTTGTTGTCTTGGATATTGAATGCAATGCATCTTGTCCCATTATATTGGGAAGACCTTTTCTTCGAACTGTTGGTGCTATTATTGATATGAAGGAAGGTAATATTAAATATCAATTTCCTCTCAAGAAAGGTATGGAACACTTCCCTAGAAAGAGAATGAAGTTACCTTTTGATTATATCATTAGAACAAATTATGATGTTGATGCTTCGTCTCTTGATAAAACTTGATACACATTTCTGCGCCTAGCTGAAAGGCGTTAAAGAAAAGCGCTTATGGGAGACAACCCATGATTTTACTTCTGCACCTTTATTTTATATTTGAGTCTTGGAAGTTGTTACTACTGTAGAAACCTCTCCTTATCTTAGTTTTGTGCATTGTTGTACCAAGTAAAGTCTTTGATAGTAAGGTTCATACTAGATTTGGATTACTGCGCAGAAACAGATTTCTTTGCTGTCACGAATCTGGGCCTAATTCTCTGTAAGTAACTCAGAAAATTATGCCAATTTACGTGAGTGATCCTCAGGTATGTACGCAACTTTCATTCAATTGAGCATTTTCATTTGAGCAAGTCTGGTGCCTCAATAAAATTCGTCTTTACGAACTGTTCTGTTTTGACAGATTCTGCCTTTTATTTCGCATTGCCTGTTTTGCTATGCTTGATGGATTTTTCGATTCCATTAACTTTCAGTAGCTTTGTGCAATATCCAGAAGTGTTAAGAATGATTATGTCACCTCTTAAGATGTGAATTTTGATTGTGCACTAACCCTCTAATGAGTTGTTTTGAGTTTGGTGTGGAGGAAGTTTTCAAGGATCAAGAGAGGAGGATGATACAATATGATCAAGGAGAGTGAAAGCTCTAAGCTTGGGGATGCCCCGGTGGTTCACCCCTGCATATTTCAAGAAGACTCAAGCGTCTAAGCTTGGGGATGCCCAAGGCATCCCCTTCTTCATCGACAACATTATCAGGTTCCTCTAGTGAAACTATATTTTTATTCCATCACATCTTATGTACTTTGCTTGGAGCGTCGGTTTGTTTTTGTTTTTGTTTTGTTTGAATAAAATGGATCCTAGCATTCATTGTGTGGGAGAGAGACACGCTCCGCTGTTGCATATGGACAAATATGTCCTTAGGCTTTACTCATAGTGTTCATGGCAAAGGTTGAATCTTCTTCATTAAATTGTTATATGGTTGGAAACGGGAAATGCTACATGTGGTAATTGGTAAAATGTCTTGAATAATTTGATACTTGGCAATTGTTGTGCTCATGTTTAAGCTCTTGCATCATATACTTTGCACCTATTAATGAAGAAATACATAGAGCTTGCTAAAATTTCGTTTGCATAATTGGTCTCTCTAAGGTCTAGATATTTTCTAGTAAGATTTTGAACAACAAGGAAGACGGTGTAGGGTTTTATAATGTTTACAATATGTCTTTTATGTGAGTTTTGTTGTACCGCTTCATACTTGTGTTTGTTTCAAATAAACCTTGCTAGCCTAAACCTTGTATCGAGAGGGAATACTTTTCATGCATCCAAAATCCTTGAGCCAAACACTATGCCACTTGTGTCCAACATACCTACCTACTACATGGTATTTCTCCACCATTCCAAAGTAAATTTCTTGAGTGCTACCTTTAAATTTCTATTCTTTATCTTTGCAATATATAGCTCATGGGACAAATAGCCTAAAAACTATTGTGGTATTGAATATGTACTTATGCATTTTATCTCTTATAAGTTGCTTGTTGTGCGATGACCATGTTCCTGGGGACGCCATCAACTACTCTTTGTTGAATATCATGTGAGTTGCTATGCATGTCCGTCTTGTCTGAAGTAAGGGCGATTTACCATGAGTTGAATGGTTTGAGCATGCATACTGTTAGAGAAGAACATTGGGCCGCTAACTAAAGCCATGATCCATGGTGGAAGTTTCAGTTTTGGACAAATATCCTCAATCTCATATGAGAAAAATAATTGTTGTTGAATGCTTAAGCATTAAAGAGGAGTCCATTATCTGTTGCCTATGTTGTCCCGGTATGGATGTCTAAGTTGAGAATAATCAAAAGCGAGAAATCCAATGCGAACTTTCTCCTTAGACCTTTGTACAGGCGGCATAGAGGTACCCCTTTGTGACACTTGGTTAAAACATATGTATTGCGGTGATAATCCAGGTAATCCGAGCTAATTAGGACAAGGTGCGGGCACTATTAGTATACTATGCATGAGGCTTGCAACTTGTAGGATATAATTTACATAACACATATGCTTTATTACTACCGTTGACAAAATTGTTTCTTGTTTTCAAAACCAAAGCTCTAGCACAAATATAGCAATCAATGCATCCCTCTGCAAAGGGCCCTTCTTTTACTTTTATGTTGAGTCAGTTCACCTATTTCTCTCCACCTCAAGAAGCAAACACTTGTGTGAACTGTGCATTGATTCCTACATACTTGCATATTGCACTTGTTATACTACTTTGCATTGACAATACCCATGAGATATACATGTTACAAGTTGAAGCAACCGCTGAAATTTAATCTTCCTTTGTGTTGCTTCAATGCCTTTACTATGAATTTATTGCTTTATGAGTTAACTCTTATGCAAGACTTATTGATGCTTGTCTTGAAATTACTATTCATGAAAAGTCTTTGCTTTATGATTCAGTTGTTTACTCATGTCATTTACCATTGCTTTGATCGCTGCATTCATTACATGTGCTTACAATAGTATGATCAAGGTTATGATGGCATGTCACTCCAGAAATTATCTTTGTTATCGTTTACCTACTCGGGACGAGCAGGAACTAAGCTTGGGGATGCTGATACGTCTCCGACGTATCGATAATTTCTTATGTTCCATGCCACATTATTGATGATATCTACATGTTTTATGCATACTTTATGTCATATTTATGCATTTTCCGGCACTAACCTATTAACGAGATGCCGAAGAGCCAGTTGTTGTTTTCTGCTGTTTTTGGTTTCAGAAACCGTAGTAAGGAAATATTCTCGGAATTGGACGAAATCAACACCCAGGGGCCTATTTTGCCACGAAGCTTCCAGAAGTCCGAGGGAGAGACGAAGTGGGGCCACGGGGCGCCGCCACACTAGGGCGGCGCGGCCTACAGGGGGCCCGCGCGGCCCTAGCGTGTGGGGCCCCCGTGACGCCTCCTGACCTGCCCTTCCGCCTACTTAAGGTCTTCGTCGCGAAACCCCCAGTACCGAGAGCCACGATACGGAAAACCTTCCAGAGACGCCGCCGCTGCCAATCCCATCTCGGGGGATTCAGGAGATCACCTCCGGCACCCTGCCGGAGAGGGGAATCATCTCCCGGAGGACTCTTCACCGCCATGGTCGCCTCCGGAGTGATGAGTGAGTAGTTCACCCCTGGACTATGGGTCTATAGCAGTAGCTAGATGGTCGTCTTCTCCTAATTGTGCTTCATTGTCGGGTCTTGTGAGCTGCCTAACATGATCAAGATCATCTATCTGTAATATTACATGTTGCGTTTGTTGGGATCCGATCGATAGAGAATACTATGCTATGTTGATTATCAATCTATTACCTATGTGTTATTTATGATCTTGCATGCTCTCCGTTATTAGTAGAGGCTCTGGCCAAGTTTTTGCTAGTAACTCCAAGAGGGAGTATTTATGCTCGATAGTGGGTTCACGCCTCCATTAAATCTGGGACAGTGACAGAAAGTTCTAAGGTTGTGGATGTGTTGTTGCCACTAGGGATAAAACATCGATGCTATGTCCAAGGATGTAGTTATTGATTACATTACGCACCATACTTAATGCAATTGTCTGTTGTTTGCAACTTAATACTGGAGGGGGTTCGGATGATAACCTGAAGGTGCACTTTTTAGGTATCGATGCATGCTGGATAGCGGTCTATGTATTTTGTCGTAATGCCCAATTAAATCTCACTATATTCATCATATCATGTATGTGCATGGTCATGCCCTCTTTATTTGTCAATTGCCCAACTGTAATTTGTTCACCCAACATGTTTATTCTTATCGGAGAGACACCACTAGTGAACTGTGGACCCCGGTCCATTCTTTTAATCGAATACAATCTACTGCAATACTCGTTCTACTGTTTTCTGCAAACAATCATCATCCACACTATACATCTAATCCTTTATTACAGCAAGCCGGTGAGATTGACAACCTCACTGTTACGTTGGGACAAAGTACTTTGGTTGTGTCATGCAGGTTCCACGTTGGCGCCGGAATCACTGGTGTTGCGCCGCACTACATTTCGCCACCATCAACCTTCAACGTGCTTCTTGGCTCCTACTGGTTCGATAAACCTTGGTTTCTTACTGAGGGAAAACTTGCCGCTGTACGCATCACACCTTCCTCTTGGGGTTCCCAACGGTCGCGTGCTGTACGCGTATCAGCGGGGATCTATCTTCTTCGGCCCCCCGTGCGATGCTGTAGGGAGGAAGACGGCAGCGCGGGGGTGGCTTCCGCTGCTGGTGAGGTCGGCCCGATTCCCTCCGCCCCCTCTCCGGCGCGGCCTCGCCGGCGCTGGGAAGTGGTGGCCGGGGGATTGGTGCCCTCTGACGACCGGGTTGGGGCCAGGATTCCAGGGCGGCGGCCTTGGGCGCAGGGTGGGGCATCGTCGGCCTGGCGGCGGGCGGCGGGTGCCGATGCTGCGGTCGGCTCTCTTCGGCCGCGCGGGCGGTGAAGGGGTCGGTGGGTGTGGGCCTGGTACGGAGGTCGCCCCAATGGGCCTATCTGAAGACGGAGGCTCCTCCTCCCTGCGGTGCTCGTCGCAACTCCCCGGTCCCGGACTCCTCCGGTGGCTGGGGGTGTGGTTGGTGTGGGCTCTGGACCGGGGAAACCCTTGGCCGACGGTGGCGTCCGTGACGTCGACGACGCTGACGGCGCCGTTCTCCTTCTTGAAGGCGACATCGAGGTGATATCCCCTCCCTCCCTGCCCTATCTATCTCGGGTGAAAGCCTAAAGCTTTGGTTTGGACGGTGGCGGCACCCGGGTGGTGCCGTTCCCTCGTTGGAGGCGCCGTTTTGAGATAGTGGGTTTGGGTGAATGAGCTCGGCGGTGGTTGGTATGCATCGTCTTCGCCTTCTCCTGGCAGCTTGGTCCGGTTTGGTGGTTTGTGTTGCGGGTGGCGATGTTGTTCGTGGGGCGCGGCGAGGCGAGTGCTCGGAGTCTTTCTCCCCGGCGGTAACTTCCAATATCCATGCGTGCTCAGGGAGAGCGATCTACCTCTGACAGGTACGGTGCCCTCCGATCCGGGGCGAGAAAGGAGGGAGCTTCTTTGGAGGTGGAAACGGATGGTGCCTGGGCTTTGCTTGGCTTCTAAAGGTTGACGATGGTGCGAGTCCCTCAATGGCGGCTTTCTTCACCAGCTTCGACGCCTCTCTAGTTGGATCGCAAGACTGGACAATGGTCTCGGAGCTCTAGCTGTTTTCCATTCTTTCTTATTGTCTTGCTTGTAGCTCTCGATTCCTGTTAGCTGGTTTCTCAGCATCTTGTATCATCTTGCCGACCTTATTAATTTAAGGCACCAAAAGTGTGCCCGACTTCAACTGGACGTTCATTTTGAGCAACACATTTCAGTACCCGGCCAACAGTGATCGCCTTTCCCGGCGTCTTCGTGTCTACCGTCTAGTGATTTTACATGGTATTCTCAACTGTGCATAATGATGTCGGCGCTGTCGGTCGAAAGGCAAATTGGTTCCCGCCTATCTGTGTGTGAGACTCAGGTAGCACCTACGTCCCTGGCTTGGTCACCAGCCGGTTACGAAGCCCAGAGCGAATATCATCCCGTGTTTTTGTCTGCTTTCGTTCCTAGAAACGAGCCAGAAGAGTCAAGGAATAGGACGCTAGCTGGACATAGGAGGCAGATCGATCGACGATAGGTCGCTACCTGATCGGTGGAATAGGCTGGACTTGGAGACGCCTTTTGGCGAGATCGCGATCGGGTGGTCTCAGCATGGCAAAGTGTCCAGCGACTGGAGTGATGGTGTTGATCCCTTGGCGGCGATCGCTACCCGAGATGGGAAGTTCCAAGCCGGCCACCGGTCCATGTCATTGTGGCGATGGTGTACGTCGTGCTGTGGACCGTGGAAGCTTCGCTTTGGAAGTTTCAACTCATTGGCCAGTGGCAAATCTTAGTTTCTCAGGTTGGACGGGCGACAGCGGATCCGGTGTACGTTCATCGATTCTGGGGCGACCGTTGAATGATCAGCATTCCCTTGAAATAGCCTGATCGATCAGCGTTTGTCGAGGCGCTAGGCCAACAAGGCTCCACATGCTCGCCGCGGACGTGTGTGTCTCCAGGCACATGCGTTTTATAAAAAGGAGCGTGAGGAACCTGCATTTCTCATGAAGTTCCATCTTCCAAAACGTCGCCTTTCACGGATGTGGCTTGGCATGGTTACTGCATTTGCTTGTTAATATGAATTATGCATATATCACCCACTCTCTTCGTTTACTATTATTATAAGATACTTTCGTTTTGTATGAAAATATATGTATCTAGACGCATAAAACAAAAAATTCCTACCATCAGAATAACATAGCCAAGATCTATTATATGCAGATGTAAGGTAACCAAGGGATTCAATGTCCATATCCTCGAAGACCGAAAAGTGTTACGTTCCAAACGAACGTTTTTGTACAACGACACCGATCTCAAAATCGAGTAGAAGTACAACCGATGAAGTGCTCCAAGTGTTGCACCTCCGTAGTTCCACACACGCACGGTGTATAGACGTCTCCTAGGCTCCGGTGGAGCGAAGCAGCGGAAGAAGAAGATCCAGACCGAGATTCCATCAGGACGATGATGTGCGTATCATGGAGAACTCTCACCCTGTGTGCACATTCCAAAACTCGGGTACCACGCGTGAGGTGTGACGCCCCGGAACCGGTACCATGAGGATTCCAGCGATCCCGCCAAAATCCGCACGATATCGATTCTGAGACGCCCTCCGACACGACGTGCGCGACGAATCACACACGTGATGCCAGAGGAATTAACACGAGCGGTAACATTACAGCAGGATTACAATAGAGCCCACAAGATACATATATTACAACAACGACTCCAACGAGTCAAGATACAAATATACAATACAAAGATCCAAATCATACAGAAGATCAAATACGTCCGAGTACGGACAAGATACAAATTGGACTAAGAGTCCTGAAGATAACCAGTGGCGTCCATAACCCTGTCCAGGCCAAGCTGGAAGGGTAACCTTGCTAACGTCGTCATCTTGTACCTGTCAAAGTCGGGCCATCGGTTGCCGACAAGAGAGAGGAAGCAAAAGAGAAAGGGGAAAATGCGAGAGTAAGTACCAAGGAACGAACTCCGGCACGTACTTAGCGAGACTAGAAATGGCTATGCTCACCGGGCGAGTATATATATATATCGTCGGGGGCTATATGGTAGGTTTAGCGGCAGCTTAACTATAACCAGTAATGACACGCTACAACATCCGTCTATTCAGATAAGATAAGAGAGCGCACAAGATAACAGATAAATACTATACAAACATAACCCAGCCGATTACACATATCCCCTCCAACAATTGCGAAGAGGCAATGTAAAAGGCACTCGACGGTGGACAAGTTTTAGGTATCGGTTGTAGTAATGCTATATTACTACGCAGGTTATTATCAGATTAACAACAAGTATAAGGTGTAAGTTGTTCTATGATCAAGCTATACAATTCCAAGTCGTCTATAACCGCGGACACGGCTTATCGATAAGATGTACACCCTGCAGGGGTTGCCCAAATGTATCCATACGCATGCTTGAACCCACTTACTACAGGTGGAGTCTCACATCAAGACCGTTCCCAATGCAAGAGAAAGTTTAATGGGAGCCACCCAACTAAGCTACCCGTGACGAAGTTCGGCCGTACTCCGATACGGACCCAGAGGTTTGCGACGGCTTCCAAGGCGGGCACTAACGACCGGCCAAGGATAAGGAGTCCCGCGTTATGAGTACAATACAGAATATAAACACCCGAAGGCAACAGGAAGTAAATCGTGCATATCGTGCATATGAGCAAATAAAACCAAGGTTGTGGCTCTCAATAAACAGACTCGAGTAAAGGTAGTGGGTGATGGGGGTCACACTCCCCCACGTACGGGTAGAGCGCTCAATCTCGGAACAGATAACAAGAACTCGGGTCCTAGGGGATATTAGCAAGTCAAAGTTCCGATGCTTTCGCAAAGGGGCTCACAGATGCCTCTGCTTACAATTTTAGTTGTTAACATTAACGTAAAGCATGTGTATCTCCAACAACTGATATAGCATGTGATAACCTCCCAACAACCCAACATATCCCGATAACAGATCGAGATAAACAACAAAGCCTAAACACGCCTACGACTCGCAAGGCTCAAACATCAAGCAACGGCTATGGGTAAGGAATGATACGTATAGGAGTATTATGGTGAACAAGTGGAATAGGACACGTGACTCGATAAAGAATCGCAACATAGGGATAGCAATGCGAGGGAGAGAGTAAAATAGGTGAAGAGAGGGGGCTCGCCTGTGAAAAGTTGCAGAAGAACTTGTCGTATCTCACAACACCACTTCGTGATCCTATCCGGGAAGAAGCAAATGCTGGAACACACAACGTATGCAATCTTACTACTACGGAAGAAGAGTCGGCATGATCAAGATAATATGCATGACATGGCAGATATGATGCGATGCAACTTATCCAATTAAGCGGGATCGGAATCCCGGACAAACAAATTAAGGTTTGAGTTGCATTCCTACCGGCAATTTTAAGTGTTGATTAGCATGGCATAGACATGGCAGGGGTGCGCTACTTCAAGTTTAAACGGAGCGGGAAAAACCTAGGCGGTGTTCCGAAATACTCCGCGTATATGTAAGGTGAACATACACGACTATCCACGAGCGACATGATGCGAGATGCAAACAGATGAATGGATGGCATATTCATGTTCAGCACATTTTTCTGATCGAAAAACATATGAAATACATTTTATTTCGAGTTACAGTTTAGAACATATGAAATTTACAAGTTTGCATATTTAATTAACTCAAAATAAAACTTGTCAAATTTTAATTGTTCAAAAGTTGGAACAAAATTTATAAATAGATAGATTAGATTGTTCTAATACTCTTGGATATCAAGTTTGTTTGAAAAGAAGTTTGAAAGCTGATTTTAAAATCAACACAGATTTGTGCTGAGAGCAAGAAGATAAAAGAAAAGGGAACCAAGAAGGATTCCTGGAAATTGCACCGTGTGAAAAAGTGACAAAAAGGTTGGCTTGAACCAGAACTGGAAATCGAACATGAGACACGCTGGCCATTGACAAGGAACAGAACCAGTGGGGTGCGCCTGATGATTTGATATGAAAAGAATCTGGACCGAGATGAAGTGCTCGAGGCGTTAACTGAAACTTGATACTACGAACTGAAGAACGTGACAGCGGTGTTCCTGTAGACAGATTTTTGCACGGATTTTAAAGTGTTGCCAGCGTATAATATAGGCACCTATTGGAGTGTAACAAAGGAGGTTGAGCAAGACGGATGTGCCAAGATTCGAAAGAAACCGGAATGGCTGGAAACGGTTCACCGTAGTGGCGGAGGGACCTCGCTGGAGTTGAGTCCGCGAAACAGAGAAACTGACAGAAACTGAAATCTGTTTTCTGGACCGACTTTGAACGAAAATGGTGTCGTGTGTGTTGCTCCGTTTTGGGTGATCCGAAAACCAGTAGATAGCTGGTGATGTGGTGCATCTAGCGATATAAGAATCTCGTGCTGATATGGACTGTGCCGGCAAGGATCTGCGTCGAAAGTGGCCACCGTGAAACAGCAAAAACTGGAACCTTTTCGTTTTCGTTTTCGCTCAGATCCTTCTCACTTCGACGATGCAGAGGTGTTGGGGCATGCAGGGGAGAGGAGAGGGGAGGCTGCTCACCCTGGGGTGGTCGGTGACGAGAAGGGGAGGCAGAGGAGGGTCGCCGGCGTTGAGGTAGAAAAGGTGGCCGGGTAGAAGAGGCACATGCATGGTGTCGAGCTCGTGTAGTCCTAGGTGTCTCCTGCTCCGTGAGGACGTCCAGGACGAAGAGGGAGAGGTGGAGGTTTGATCTCCGCTCTCAGGTTGCGTCGACGGCGACCATGGCGTCGGCGGCGGAAGGTAGACGGTGGTGGTGTTTTGGGCTCGGGTAGGTATTGGAGAGAAGCAGAGAGGGTTGGCGGCGACTGTAGAGAAGGGAGGAGAACAACTGGGGTTGCATGGCTAGGTGCGACAGAGATTTTATATGAGGAGCAAGCAGCGAAGGACGATGGGACGGCCGTTCATCACCTGGACAACGACCTGCAGGTGCACCGATACGCTGCCGTACGACGAAGAAGATGGAGACGATGCTGGGCTGCTCGTGGTATATGGGCTGCAAAGAAGATGGGGATGAATTCTTCGGTAGCTACTGGACTTGGGCTGAAACAAGAGAGCAAGGGTGGCTACTTGAGTTTCGGTGGAGAGCAGACGTTGGCCAGGAAGTGGCACAAGGTTTGGAGACAAGCCGCAGGCCTCATTTGGATTTATGGAATTTGACCAAGAGAAAATAGAAAGACAAAGAGAAAAAGAAAGGGAAGATAGGAAGACAAAGAGAGAGACAGAAAACGAAAAGAACATGTCCACGCACGTTTTGAAAAACGTTGTTACTGAACCAAAACAATTAGCAATGGTTTTAATATTTTGTTTGGGATTTTGTTAAAAGAATAGAAAAGGGGAGGTTTATTATAAAACCATATGAGAAGGAAAATATTGAAATAGGGTTTATAAAAATAATTTTATTTGTGAAAACATGGATATGATGTATGCATGATGCCATGATGATGCAGAAAAGGAAAAGAACAGAAAAAGCTATTTGGGTACCAGCCGGGGCCGTTACAATCGACACCACTAACAAGGAACCTCGCCCCGAGGTTCCACCTCAAGGTACGGGGGGAGAGGTGAACTATCGGGTCTTCAGGCGACGTGTCGATCTCCTCGACACCACTAACAAAAAGTCGTTGTTCCGATGACGATGATGACTCCGGAGAAAACAAAGGAAGGAGTAACAGTCACACGGATCCACCAATTCATCGTAACAAGAGCGAATAATAAGAGTAGTCGGTATGGTCATGACTCCATCCCGCACTCAAAGTATTACTCTGCACATGAATAGGAGAGTCATGTAACAGTTCTCAGAATTCTGATTGACGATATCGACAAGCATTGTCAGCGAAGATTCGACGGAGCCAAAGAACAAAGAATTGTAGAGAGATAGAGAGGCATAGATGACATCAATGGAGAAGACGAAGGTTAGCCGCCGGTGATGTTCTTCTGTCAGAAATCTTCAGAGATCGGTCCTAATAGGTGAAGGCATAGATCGTCCAACCCACGTCAAAACCTATGACTCGGAGAAGCAGATAAGGGAAGATCCAAAACTCGCAAAGATAAGAGGATCAAGAATAGAGATAAGGAGAAAAATCAGAGCTAATCAGATCTATCCAACGAGTTTTCAGAAAATAGTTTTGACACTATACACAACGTCCGTTGGCAAGGTTATCCTACAGGCTGGACTAGTGGGGTACCGTCAACCTGAGCTCTGATACCAACTTGTGACGCCCCGGAACCGGTACCATGAGGATTCCAGCGATCCCGCCAAAATCCGCACGATATCGATTCTGAGACGCCCTCCGACACGACGTGCGCGACGAATCACACACGTGATGCCAGAGGAATTAACACGAGCGGTAACATTACAGCAGGATTACAATAGAGCCCACAAGATACATATATTACAACAACGACTCCAACGAGTCAAGATACAAATATACAATACAAAGATCCAAATCATACAGAAGATCAAATACGTCCGAGTACGGACAAGATACAAATTGGACTAAGAGTCCTGAAGATAACCAGTGGCGTCCATAACCCTGCCCAGACCAAGCCGGAAGGGTAACCTTGCTAACGTCGTCATCTTGTACCTGTCAAAGTCGGGCCATCGGTTGCCGACAAGAGAGAGGAAGCAAAAGAGAAAGGGGAAAAGGCGAGAGTAAGTACCAAGGAACGAACTCCGGCACGTACTTAGCGATACTAGAAATGGCTATGCTCGCCGGGCGAGTATATATATATATCGTCGGGGGCTATATGGTAGGTTTAGCGGCAGCTTAACTATAACCAATAGAGACACGCTACAACATCCGTCTATTCAGATAAGATAAGAGAGCGCACAAGATAACAGATAAATACTACACAAACATAACCCAGCCGATTACACATATCCCCTCCAACAATTGCGAAGAGGCAATGTAAAAGGCACTCGACGGTGGACAAGTTTTATTAGGTATCGGTTGTAGTAATGCTATATTACTACGCAGGTTATTATCAGATTAACAACAAGTATAAGGTGTAAGTTGTTCTATGATCAAGCTATACAATTCCAAGTCATCCATAACCGCGGACACGGCTTATCGATAAGATGTACACCCTGCAGGGGTTGCCCAAATGTAACCATACGCATGCTCGAACCCACTTACTACAGGTGGAGTCTCACATCAAGACCGTTCCCAATGCAAGAGAAAGTTTAATGGGAGCCACCCAACTAAGCTACCCGTGACGAAGTTCGGCCGTACTCCGATACGGACCCAGAGGTTTGCGACGGCTTCCAAGGCGGGCACTAACGACCGGGCAAGGATAAGGAGTCCCGCGTTATGAGTACAATACAGAATATAAACACCCGAAGGCAACAAGAAGTAAATCGTGCATATCGTGCATATGAGCAAATAAAACCAAGGTTGTGGCTCCCAATAAACAGACTCGAGGAAAGGTAGTGGGTGATGGGGGTCCCACTCCCCCACGTACGGGTAGAGCGCTCAATCTCGGAACAGATAACAAGAACTCGGATCCTAGGGGACATTAGCAAGTCATAGTTCCGCTGCTTTCGCAAAGGGGCTCACAGATGCCTCTGCTTACAATTTTAGTTGTTAACATTAACGTAAAGCATGTGTATCTCCAACAACTGATATAGCATGTGATAACCTCCCAACAACCCAACATATCCCGATAACAGATCGAGATAAACAACAAAGCCTAAACACGCCTACGACTCGCAAGGCTCAAACATCAAGCAACGGCTATGGGTAAGGAATGATACATATAGGAGTATTATGGTAAACAAGTGGAATAGGACACGTGACTCGATAAAGAATCGCAACATAGGGATAGCAATGCGAGGGAGAGAGTAAAATAGGTGAAGAGAGGGGGCTGGCCTGTGAAAAGTTGCAGAAGAACTTGTCGTATCTCACAACACCACTTCGTGATCCTGTCCGGGAAGAAGCAAATGTTGGAACACACAACGTATGCAATCTTACTACTACGGAAGAAGATTCGGCATGATCAAGATAATATGCATGACATGGCAGATATGATGCGATGCAACTTATCCAATTAAGCGGGATCGGAATCCCGGACAAACAAATTAAGGTTTGAGTTGCGTTCCTACCGGCAATTTTAAGTGTTGATTAGCATGGCATAGACATGGCAGGGATGCGCTACTTCAAGTTTAAACGGAGCGGGGAAAACCTAGGCGGTGTTCCGAAATACTCCGCGTATATGTAAGGTGAACATACACGACTATCCACGAGCGACATGATGCGAGATGCAAACAGATGAATGGATGGCATATTCATGTTCAGCACATTTTTCTGATTGAAAAACATACGAAATACATTTTATTTCGAGTTACAGTTTAGAACATATGAAATTTACAAGTTTGCATATTTAATTAACTCAAAATAAAACTTGTCAAATTTTAATTGTTCAAAAGTTGGAACAAAATTTATAAATAGATAGATTAGATTGTTCTAATACTCTTGGATATCAAGTTTGTTTGAAAAGAAGTTTGAAAGCTGATTTTAAAATCAACACAGATTTGTGCTGAGAGCAAGAAGATAAAAGAAAAGGGAACCAAGAAGGATTCCTGGAAATTGCACCGTGTGAAAGTGACAAAAAGGTTGGCTTGAACCAGAACTGGAAATCGAACAGGAGACAAGCTGGCCATTGACAAGGAACAGAACCAGTGGAGTGCGCCTGGTGATTTGATATGAAAGGAATCTGGACCAAGATGAAGTGCTCGAGGTGTTAACTGAAACTTGACACTACGAACTGAAGAACGTGACAGCGGTGTTCCTGTAGACAGATTTTTGCACGGATTTTAAAGTGTCGCCAGCGTAGAATCTAGGCGCCGATTGGAGTGTAACAAAGGAGGTTGAGCAAGACGGATGTGCCAAGATTCGAAAGAAGCCGGAATGGGTGGAAACCGTTCACCGTAGTGGCGGAGGGACCTCGCTGGAGTTGAGTCCACGAAACAGAGAAACTGACAGAAACTGAAATCTGTTTTCTGGACCGACTTTGAACGAAGATGGTGTCGTGTGTGTTGCTCCATTTTGGGTGATTCGAAAACCAGTAGATAGCAGGTGATGTGGTGCATCTAGCGAAACAAGAATCCCGTGCTGATATGGACTGTGCCGGCAAGGATCTGCGTCGAAAGTGGCCACCGTGAAACAGCAAAAACTGGAACCTTTTCGTTTTCGTTTTCGCTCAGATCCTTCTCACGTCGACGATGCAGAGGTGTTGGGGCATGCAGGGGAGAGGAAAGGGGAGGCTGCTCACCCTGGGGTGGTCGGTGACGAGAAGGGGAGGCAGAGGAGGGTCGCCGGCGTTGAGGTAGAAAAGGTGGCCGGGTAGAAGAGGCACATGGTGTCGAGCTCGTGTAGTCCTAGGCGTCTCCTGCTCCGTGAGGACGTCCAGGACGAAGAGGGAGAGGTGGAGGTTTGATCTCTGATAACCCACAAGTATAGGGGATCGCGGCAGTTTTCGAGGGAAGTAAACCCAAATTTATTGATTCGACACAAGGGGAGGTAAAGAATACTTATAAGTCTTAACAACTGAGTTGTCAATTCAGCTGCACCTGGAAAAGCACTAGTAACAGGGGTGATGTGAAAGCAGCAGTAATATGAGAGCAATAGTAATAGTAACACAGCAGATACTTGAATAACACAGAGGCAATGGCACCAGAGAATAGTTGATACTACTTCCAATGACATATAGAACGAGTATATGATGATGAGAGATGGACCGGGGTTCCCAGCGATCTACACTAGTGGTAACTCTCCAATAACAAGTGATAAGTGTTGGGTGAACAAATTACAGTTGGGCAATTGATAGGATTGATAAAGCATTAAGAAAGAACATCAATTCATTAATCATGTTGGCATGTTTTCCGTATATAGTCGTACGTGCTCGCAATGAGAAACTTGCATAACATCTTTTGTCCTACCAGCCGGTGGCAGCCGGGCCTCAAGGGAATCTACTGGATATTAAGGTACTCCTTTTAATAGAGTACCGGAGCAAAGCATTAACACTCCGTGAAAACATGTGATCCTCACATCACCGCCATCCCCTCCGGTTGTCCCGATTTCTGTCACTTCGGGGCCTTTGGTTCCGGACAGCGACATGTGCATACAAATTGTAGATACAATCTAAGCAATAAGTATAGAGCATAAATCTAAGATCATGCCACTCGGGCCCTAGTGACAAGCATTAAGCATAACAAGATTGCAGCAACAATAACTTCACAAACTTTATAGATAGACTAATCATAATGTATCATCCATCGGATCCCAACAAACACAACACCGATTACATCAGATGAATCTCAATCATGTAAGGCAGCTCATGAGATCATTGTATTGAAGTACATGGAGGAGAGTATACCAACTAGCTACTGCTAGAACCCGTAGTCCATGGGGGAACTACTCACGGAGCATGACGGAGGCGGTGGCGTCGATGGAGATGGCTTCCGGGGGCACTTCCCCATCCCGGCAGGGTGCCGGAACAGAGACTTCTGTCCCCCGAATTGGAGTTTCGCGATGGCGACGGTGCCCCTGGAGTCTTTCTGGAGTTTCGTCAATTGGTCTTGCGTTTTTAGGTCGAAAGGGCTTATATAGGCGAAGAGGCGGCGCAGGAGGGGCAACAGGGTGCCCTCCCCATAGGCCGGCGCGGCCAGGGGCTGGCCCGCGCGGCCCTATGGTGTGGGGGCCCCAGGCCTCCCCTCTGACTCCCCTTCGGTGTCCTGGTCTGTCTCGGTGAATTATGATGTTTGGTCTTCGTTTCATCGAATTCCGAGAATATTGCCCGAACAACCTTTCTGGAACCAAAAACAGCAGAAAACAGGAACTGGCACTGTGGCATCTTGTTAATAGGTTAGTTCCGGAAAATGCATGAAATCATCATAAAGTGCGAGCAAAACATGTAAGTATTGTCATAAAACAAGCATGGAACATCAGAAATTATGGATACATTGGAGACGTATCAGCATCCCCAAGCTTAGTTCCTACTCGTCCTCGAGTAGGTAAACGATAAAAAGAATAATTTCTGTAGTGACATGCTACTTACATAACCTTGATCATACTAGTACAAAGCATATGAAATGAATGAAGTGACTCAAGGCAATAATCTATAGTTGCTAACAAATAGATAACATATAGCAAAACTTTTCATGAAGAGTACTTTCAAGACAAGTATCAAAAGTCTTACATAAGAGTTAACTCATAAAGCAATAAATTCAAAGTAAAGGCATCGAAGCAACACAAAGGAAGATTTAAGTTTCAGCGGTTGCTTTCAACTTTCAACATGCATATCTCATGGATATTGTCAACACAAAGTAATATGATGAATGCAAATAAGCAAGTATGTAAGAATCAATGCACAGTTGACACAAGTGTTTGCTTCTAAGATGGAAGGAAGTAGGTTAACTGACTCAACATAAAGTAAAAGAAAGGCCCTTCGCAGAGGGAAGCATTGATTACTATATTTGTGCTAGAGCTTTGGTTTTGAAAACATAAAGAGAGCATAAAAGTAAAGTTTTGAGAGGTGTTTGTTGTTGTCAACGAATGGTAGTGGGCACTCTAACCCCCTTGCCAGACAAACCTTCAAAGAGCGGCTCCCATTTTATTTTTATTTTTTTGTGGCACTCCTTCCAACCTTTCTTTCACAAACCATGGCTAACCGAATCCTCGGGTGCCTGCCAACAATCTCATACCATGAAGGAGTGCCCTTTTATTTTAGTTTTATTATGATGACACTCCTCCCCACCTTTGCTTTCTCAAGCCATGGCTAACCGAATCCTTCGGGTGCCGTCCAACAATCACATACCATGGAGGAGTGTCTATTTTTTTATAATTAATTGGGGCTGGGAACCCCATTGCCAGCTCTTTTTGCAAAATTATTGGATAAGCGGATGAAGCCACTAGTCCATTGGTGAAAGTTGCCCAACAAGATTGAAAGATAAACACCACATACTTCCTCATGAGCTATAAAACATTGACACAAATCAGAGGTGATAAATTTTGAATTTTTTAAAGGTAGCACTCAAGCAATTTACTTTGGAATGGCGGAGAAATACCATGTAGTAGGTAGGTATGGTGGACACAAATGGCATAGTTTTCGGCTCAAGGTTTTGGATGCACGAGAAGCATTCCCTCTCAGTACAAGGCTTTGGGCTAGCAAGGTTGTTTGAAGCAAACACAAGTATGAACCGGTACAGCAAAACTTACATAAGAACATACTGCAAGCATTATAATACTCTACACTGTCTTCCTTGTTGCTCAAACACTTTTACCAGAAAATATCTAGACCTTAAGAGAGACCAATCATGCAAACCAATTTCAACAAGCTCTACGGTAGTTCTCCACTAATAGGTTTAAACTACATGATGAAAGAGATTAATCATGATCTACTTGAGAGCTCAAAACAATTGCCAAGTGTCAAATTATTCAAGACAATATGAGGCATTTTCTGTTTCCAATCAAATAACAATAAGTATTGTAGCTTCCAACTTTTATCATTGAACATTAAAAGTAAAACGAAGAACAAGTGTTCATATGAAAAAGCGGAGCGTGTATCTCTCCCACACAAGGATTGCTAGGATCCGATAATATTCAAACAAAAACAAAAATAAAAGCACACAGACGCTCCAAGTAAAGCACATAAGATGTGACCGAATAAAAATATAGTTTCAATAGAAGAAACCTGATAAGTTGATGAAGAAGGGGATGCCTTGGGCATCCCCAAGCTTAGACGCTTGAGTCTTCTTGAAATATGCAGGGATGAACCACGGGGGCATCCCCAAGCTTTGACTTTTCACTCTTCTTGATCATATATCATCCTCCTCTCTTGACCCTTGAAAACTTCCTTCACACCAAACTTCTTATAAACTTCATTAGAGGGGTTAGTACTCAAAAAACTTGAATCCACCTTGGTCCTGTAGTGACACATTGCAAGAACTCAATAAAACATTAGCTACAGCTCTCCACGTCTAGAAAGCCTTGCTTAAAGTCCACAAGAGACAATGCAAAAAACAGAGACAGAATCTGCCAAAACAGAACAGTCAGTAAAGACCAATTTTAAAGAGGTACTTCCGTTGCTCAAATCAGAAAACTCAAAACTAATGAAAGTTGCGTACATATCTGAGGAACATGCACGTAAATTGGCAGATTTTTCTGAGTTACCTACAGAGAATCTGACCAGAATTCGTTACAGATAGAAATCTGTTTCTGCGCAGAAATCCAAATCTAGTATCAACCTTCGATTAGAGGCTTCACTTGGCACAACATTGCAATAAAATAAAGATAAGGAGAGGTTGCTACAGTAGTAACAATTTCCAAAACACAACAAAACAGTAGCAAAATAAACACATGGGTTATCTCCCAAGAAGTTCTTTCTTTATAGCCATTAAGATGGGCTCAGCAGTTTTAATGATGCACTCGCAAGAAATAAGAGTTGAAGCAAAAGAGAGCATCAAAAAGCAAATTCAAAACACATTTAAGTCTAACCCACTTCCTATGCATAGGAATATTGTACACAAATAAATTCATGAAGAACAAAGTGACAAGCATAAGAAGATAAAACAAGAGTAACTTCAAAATTTTAAGCATATAGAGAGGTGTTTTAGTACCATGCAAATTTCTACAACCATATTTTCCTCTCTCATAATAATTTTCATTAGCTTCATGAATAAACTCAACAATATAACTATCACATAAAGCATTCTTTTCATGATCCATAAACACATAATTCTTATCAAGCTCAAAAATAGTGGGATTAAAACTTTCGAACCCACTTTTATCAATAATATAACAAGGTAATTGATCATTCTCAAGAGATATGGGACTCCTAGATAAAGTCAAGAACTCTCCAATCCCATTTTCATTAGTAGTACAATTAATATTATCAAGTAACATAGGACCATCATCTAGAGATTTATCATAAACATTTGCTACGCAGAATTCTTTAGTACCATGCATTTCGACATCAGGGACAAACAAAGAATTATCATAAGATTTATCAAAGTAGCATGGATTATCATAGATAACAGTAGCATAATTATTCTCACAAGTTTTACTCATAGGTACTATTTTAAGAGAATCCACAGGAACATAACATTCAACCTCTTTCGGTAAGCATGGAGGACAATCAAATAATGTAAGAGATAAAGAGTTACTCTCATTAGAAGGTTGGCATGGGTAGATAATCCATTCTTCCTCCTTTTGTTCATCACTCTCCTCTTCTTTTTCATCTAATGAGCTTTCAGGTTCATCAAATTCCTTCTCTTTTTCATCCAATGAGCTTCCAGGTTCATCAATTTCTTCTTCCACAGGTTCCTGCAAATTGTGAGTGCATTCTTGTGCATTAATGAGTCTCTCTTTATAATCAATGATATAAGGATTATCAGTGTAACTTTCATTGCAAAAATTAAGGATAGAAGAGACATAATCTTTAAGGTCCTTACAAACAACACAAGTTTCATAATTTTTAGCCATGAAGGATTCTATCTCAGAGGCTCCCATAAATATGACAAATTGTTCTACTTCTTCGAACCCAAGGTGAATATAGTTATTCCAATTATAGTTCTTAATTAAAACTTCTTCACTAAAGCCGCATTGAAATTTCAGATGTCTAGTATCCTGTTGAGAGCAACAGTTTATATCATGGCGTTTGAGCAAGATTTTAGCAATTGTATTCAATTTTTCTATCACAGCACTCATTACTTTACCAGTTCTTGATTCTCTATAATTATTATAATATTCTATGAGCTCCAAGTAGGTTGTAGGTTCTCCCATAACAGCAGGTTTTGATTTTTAGGGTTTTCAAATTTTTATGGATTTTTGGGTATATGAGAAAAGTAAAACAAGACAAAAAGAAACTAAGCAAAAGTAAACTAAGAAAAATAATACTAGACAGAAATAAACTAAGCACAAATAAACTAGGCAAAAGTAAACTAAGCAAAACAAAATAAAATAAAACAAAAGCAGAGAGAGGGGTAGAGTGTACTCCCCAGGTGAACTTATGAGTAGAGCTATGCCTCCCCGGCAACGGCGCCAGAAAACAGTCTTGATAACCCACAAGTATAGGGGATCGCGGCAGTCTTCGAGGGAAGTAAAACCCAAATTTATTGATTCGACACAAGGGGAGGTAAAGAATACTTATAAGTCTTAACAACTGAGTTGTCAATTCAGCTGTACCTGGAAAAGCACTAGTAACAGGGGTGATGTGAAAGCAGCAGTAATATGAGAGCAATAGTAATAGTAACACAGCAGCGGTAACAGTAACACAGAGGCAATGGCACCAAAGAATAGTTGATACTACTTCCAATGACATATAGAACGAGTATATGATGATGAGAGATGGACCGGGGTTCCCAGCGATCTACACTAGTGGTAACTCTCCAATAACAAGTGACAAGTGTTGGGTGAACAAATTACAGTTGGGCAATTGATAGGATTGATAAAGCATTAAGAAAGAACATCAATTCATTAATCATGTAGGCATGTTTTCCATATATAGTCGTACGTGCTCGCAATGAGAAACTTGCACAACATCTTTTGTCCTACCAGCCGGTGGCAGCCGGGCCTCAAGGGAATCTACTGGATATTAAGGTACTCCTTTTAATAGAGTACCGGAGCAAAGCATTAACACTCCGTGAAAACATGTGATCCTCACATCACTGCCATCCCCTCCGGTTGTCCCGATTTCTGTCACTTCGGGGCCTTTGGTTCCGGACAGCGACATGTGCATACAAATTGTAGATACAATCTAAGCAATAAGTATAGAGCTTAAATCTAAGATCATGCCACTCGGGCCCTAGTGACAAGCATTAAGCATAACAAGATTGCAGCAACAATAACTTCACAAACTTTATAGATAGACTAATCATAATGTATCATCCATCGGATCCCAACAAACACAACACCGATTACATCAGATGAATCTCAATCATGTAAGGCAGCTCATGAGATCATTGTATTGAAGTACATGGAGGAGAGTATACCAACTAGCTACTGCTAGAACCCGTAGTTCATGGGGGAACTACTCACGGAGCATGATGGAGGCGGTGGTGTCGATGGAGATGGCTTCCGGGGGCACTTCCCTGTCCCGGCAGGGTGCCGGAACAGAGACTTCCGTCCCCCGAATTGGAGTTTCGCGATGGCGGCGGCGCCCCTGGAGTCTTTCTGGAGTTTCGTCAATTGGTCTTGCATTTTTAGGTCGAAAGGGCTTATATAGGCGAAGAGGCGGCGTAGGAGGGGCAACAGGGTACCCTCCCCATAGGCCGGCGCGGCCAGGGGCTGGCCCGCGCGGCCCTATGGTGTGGGGGCCCCAGGCCTCCCCTTCGGTGTCCTGGTCCGTCTCGGTGAATTATGATGTTTGGTCTTCGTTTCGTCGAATTCCGAGAATATTGCCCGAACAGCCTTTCTGGAACCAAAAACAGCAGAAAACAGGAACTGGCACTGTGGCATCTTGTTAATAGGTTAGTTCCGGAAAATGCATGAAATCATCATAAAGTGCGAGCAAAACATGTAAGTATTGTCGTAAAACAAGCATGGAACATCAGAAATTATGGATACGTTGGAGACGTATCAATCTCCGCGCTCAGGTTGCGTCGACGGCGACCATGGCGTCGGCGGCGGAAGGTAGACGGTGGTGGTGTTTTGGGCTCGGGTAGGTATTGGAGAGAAGCAGAGAGGGTTGGCGGCGACTGTAGAGAAGGGAGGAGAACAGCTAGGGTTGCATGGCTAGGTGCGTGATACGTCTCCGGCGTATCGATAATTTCTTATGTTCCATGCCACATTATTGATGATATCTACATGTTTTATGCATACTTTATGTCATATTTATGCATTTTCCGGCACTAACCTATTAACGAGATGCCGAAGAGCCGATTCTTTGTTCTGCTGTGTTTGGTTTCAGAAATCCTAGTAAGGAAATATTCTCGGAATTGGACGAAATCAACGCCCAGGGGCCTATTTTGCCACAAAGCTTCCAGAAGACCGAAGAGGAGACGAAGTGGGGCCACGAGGTGGCTAGACACCAGGGCGGCGCGGCCCAAGCCCTGGCCGCGCCGGCCTGTCGTCTGGGCCCCTCGTGACGCCCCCTGACCTGCCCTTCCGCCTACATATAGTCTTCGTCGCGAAACCCCCAGTACCGAGAGCCACGATACGGAAAACCTTCCAGAGACGCCGCCGCCAATCCCATCTCGGGGATTCAGGAGATTGCCTCCGGCACCCTGCCGGAGAGGGGATTCATCTCCCGGAGGACTCTACACCGCCATGGTCGCCTCCGGAGTGATGAGTGAGTAGTTCACCCCTGGACTATGGGTCCATAGCAGTAGCTAGATGGTTGTCTTCTCCTTATGTGCTTCATTGTCGGATCTTGTGAGCTGCCTAACATGATCAAGATCATCTATCTGTAATGCTATATGTTGTGTTTGTTGGGATCCGATGGATAGAGAATACTATGTTATGTTGATTATCAATCTATGTGTTGTTTATGATCATGCATGCTCTCCGTTACTAGTAGATGCTTTGGCCAAGTTGATGCTTGTAACTGATACGTCTCCGACGTATCGATAATTTCTTATGTTCCATGCCACATTATTGATGTTATCTACATGTTTTATGCACACTTTATGTCATATTCGTGCATTTTCTGGAACTAACCTATTAACAAGATGCCGAAGTGCCAGTTCCTGTTTTCTGCTGTTTTTGGTTTCAGAAATCCTAGTAAAGAAATATTCTCGGAATCGGACGAAATCAACGCCGAAGATCTTAGAATCCCCGGAAGCATCCAGAACACACGAGAGAGGCCAGAGGGGGCCACAGGGCCCCCAGATGATAGGGTGGCGCGGCCCACCCCCTGGCCGCGCGGCCCTATGGTGTCGTTGCCCCCTCGACCTTCTGACGCCGCCTCTTCGCCTATATAAAGCCCCTGGATCGAAAACCCTGATACGTACGACGAAAACCACAGAAACCTTCCAGAGCCGCCGCCATCGCGAAGCCAAGATCTGGGGGATAGGAGTCTCTGTTCCGGCACGCTGCCGGAGCGGGGAAGTGCCCCCGGAAGGCTTCTCCATCGACACCGCTGCCATCTCCACCGCCATCTTCATCACCGCTGCTGCTCCCATGAGGAGGGAGTAGTTCTCCATCGAGGCTCGGGGCTGTACCGGTAGCTATGTGGTTCATCTCTCTCCTATGTACTTCAATACAATAATCTCATGAGCTGCCTTACATGATTGAGATTCATATGATGATGCTTGTAATCTAGATGTCGTTATGCTAGTCAAGTGAATTTTACTTATGTGATCTCCGGAGACTCCTTGTCCCACGTGTGTAAAGGTGACAGTGTGTGCACCGTGTGGGTCTCTTAGGCTATATTTCACAGAATACTTATTCACTGATGAATGGCATAGTGAGGTGCTTATTTATATCTCTTTATGATTGCAATGTATTTGTATCACAATTTATCTATGTGCTACTCTAGCAATGTTATTAAAGTAGTTTTATTCCTCCTGCACGATGTAATGGTGACAGTGTGTGCATCCGTGTTAGTACTTGGTTTATGCTATGATCATGATCTCTTGTAGATTATGAAGTTAATTATTGCTATGATAGTATTGATGTGATCTATTCCTCCTACATATGCATGAAGGTGATAGTGTGCATGCTATGTTAGTACTTGGTTTAGTCTTTTGATCTATCTTACACTATAAGGTTACTAAAATATGAACATTAATTGTGGAGCTTGTTAACTCCGGCATTGAGGGTTCGTGTAATCCTACGCAATGTGTTCATCATCCAACAAAAGTGTAGAGTATGCATTTATCTATTCTGTTATGTGATTAATGTTGAGAGTGTCCACTAGTGAAAGTGTAATCCCTAGGCCTTGTTTCTAAATACTGCTATCGCTGCTTGTTTACTGTTTTACTGCGTTACTACTGCTGCAATACCACCACCATCAACTACACGCCAGCAAGCTATTTTCTGGCACCGTTGCTACTGCTCATATATATTCATACCACCTGTATTTCACTATCTCTTCGCCGAACTAGTGCACCTATTTGGTGTGTTGGGGACACAAGAGACTTCTTGCTTTGTGGTTGCAGGGTTACATGAGAGGGATATCTTTGACCTCTTCCTCCCTGAGTTCGATAAACCTTGGGTGATCCACTTAAGGGAAAACTTGCTGCTGTTCTACAAACCTCTGCTCTTGGAGGCCCAACACTGTCTACAGGAAAAGGAGGGGGAAGTAGACATCAAGCTATTTTCTGGCGCCGTTGCCGGGGAGGAAAGGTAAAAGGTACTCACACTCCGGATCTCGGCTACCAAGCTATTTTCCGGCGCATTGTAAGTACTCAAAGCTATTTCCTTTAGATCCTGCAATTGCAACTTTTTGTTTCTTGTTTACACTAGTACGGCATAATGGACAACAATGAGCTTTTTACTCTATTTCCTGATTTAAGACATGGATGGTTTGATCCGAAAATTAAAAAAACCATGGAACATATTAGCATGAACACATTGAACACTATTGTTGCTAATGATATGGAAAATTCTAAGCTTGGGGAAGCTGGCTTTGATGAGCACGATATTTTTAGTCCCCCAAGCATTGAGGAGAAAATTTTCTTTGACGACACTTTGCCTCCTATTTATGATGATTATAATGATAGTGGTCTTTTCGTGCCGCCTACTATGGAGAGTAAATTTTGTTGTGATTATACTATGCCTCCTACACTTGATGAGAATAATAATGATAGCTACTTTGTTGAATTTGCTCCCACTACAACTAATAAAATTGATTATGCTTATGTGAAGAGTAATAATTTTATGCATGAGACTCATGATAAGAATGCTTTATGTGATAGTTATATTGTTGAGTTTGCTCATGATGCTACTGGATATTATTATGAGAGAGGAAAATATGGTTGTAGAAATTTTCATGTTACTAAAACACCTCTCTATGTGCTGAAATTTTTGAAGCTACACTTGTTCTATCTTCCTATGCTTGTTACTTTGCTCTTCATGAACTTGTTTATTTACAAGATTCCTTTTCATAGGAAGCATGTTAGACTTAAATGTGTTTTGAATTTGCCTCTTGATGCTCTCTTTTGCTTC
Organism: Lolium perenne; assembly: GCF_019359855.2. NCBI lineage: Eukaryota > Viridiplantae > Streptophyta > Magnoliopsida > Poales > Poaceae > Lolium > Lolium perenne. The sequence goes on from NC_067245.2 coordinate 267,744,537, forward strand.
AAATACTATTTCTTGCGAGTGCATCATTAAAACTGCTGAGCCCATCTTAATGGCTATAAAGAAAAGAACTTCTTGGGAGATAACCCATGTGTTATTTTGCTACAGTACTTTGTTTTTATTTTGTGTCTTGGAAGTTGTTTACTACTGTAGCAACCTCTCCTTATCTTAGTTTTGTGTTTTGTTGTGCCAAGTGAAGCCTCTAATCGAAGGTTGATACTAGATTTGGATTTCTGCGCAGAAACAGATTTCTATCTGTCACGAATCTGGGCTGTTTTCTCTGTAGAAAAATCAGAAAAATATGCCAATTTACGTGCGTGTTCCTCAGATATGTACGCAACTTTCATTAGTTTTGAGTTTTCTGATCTGAGCAACAGAAATATTTATTAAAAATTTGTATTTACGGACTGTTCTGTTTTGACAGATTCTGCCTTTTATTTCGCATTGCTTCTTTCGCTGTGTTGGGTGGATTTCTTTGTTCCATTACCTTCCAGTAGCTTTGAGCAATGTCCAGAAGTGTTAAGAATGATTGTGTCACCTCTGAACATGTGATTTTTTGATTATGTACTAACCGCTCTAATGAAGTTTATGAGAAGTTTGGTGTGAAGGAAGTTTTCAAGGGTCAAGAGAGGAGGATGATATACTATGATCAAGAAGAGTGAAAGCTCTAAGCTTGGGGATGCCCCGGTGGTTCGCCCCTGCATATATCAAGAAGACTCAAGCGTCTAAGCTTGGGGATGCCCAAGGCATCCCCTTCTTCATCGACAAATTATCAGGTTCCTTCTCTTGAAACTATATTTTTATTCGGTCACATCTTATGTGCTTTACTTGGAGCGTCTGTATGCTTTTATTTTTGTTTGTGTTTGAATAAATTGGATTACATCATGCTTGTGTGGGAGAGAGACACGCTCCGCTGTTGCATATGAACACATGTGTTCTTAGCTTTTAGTTTTCATGGCGAAGTTTCTTCTTCGTTAAATTGTTATATGGTTGGAATTGGAAAATAATACATGTAGTAATTGCTATAATGTCTTGGGTAATGTGATACTTGGCAATTGTTGTGCTCATGTTTAAGCTCTTGCATCATAAACTTTGCACCCATTAATGAAGAAATACATAGAGCTTGCTAAAATTTGGTTTGCATAATTGGTCTCTCTAAGGTCTAGATAATTTCTAGTATTGAGTTTGAACAACAAGGAAGACGGTGTAGAGTCTTATAATGTTTACAATATGTCTTTTATGTGAGTTTTGCTGCACCGGTTCATCCTTGTGTTTGTTTCAAATAACCTTGCTAGCCTAAACCTTGTATCGAGAGGGAATACTTCTCATGCATCCAAATCCTTGAGCCAAACAACACTATGCCATTTGTGTCCACCATACCTACCTACTACATGGTATTTCCTGCCATTCCAAAGTAAATTGCTTGAGTGCTACCTTTAAACAATTCAAAATTTATCACCTCTGATTTGTGTCAATGTTTTATAGCTCATGAGGAAGTATGTGGTGTTTATCTTTCAATCTTGTTGGGCAACTTTCACCAATGGACTAGTGGCTTCATCCGCTTATCCAATAATTTTGCAAAAAGAGCTGGCAATGGGATTCCCAGTCCCAAATTAATTAAAAAAAATAGACACTCCTCCATGGTATGTGATTGTTGGACGGCACCCGAAGGATTCGGTTAGCCATGGCTTGTGTAAGCAAAGGTTGGGAGGAGTGTCATCATAATAAAACTAAAATAAAAAAGGCACTCCTTCACGGTATGAGATTGTTGGCAGGCACCCGAGGATTCGGTTAGCCATGGTTTGTGAAAGAAAGGTTGGAAGGAGTGCCACCCAAAAATAAAATAAAATGGGAGCCGCTCTTTGAAGGTTTGTCTGGCAAGGGGGTTAGAGTACCCGCTACCATTCGTTGACAACAACAAGCACCTCTCAAAAGTTTACTTTTATGCTCTCTATATGTTTTCAAAACCAAAGCTCTAGCACAAATATAGCAATCGATGCTTACCTCTTTGAAGGACCATTCTTTTACTTTTATGTTGAGTCAGTTCACCTATTTCTCTCCACCTCAAGAAGCAAACACTTGTGTGAACTGTGCATTGATTCCTACATACTTGCATATTGCATTTGTTATATTACTCTATGTTGACAACTATCCATGAGATATACTTGTTACAAGTTGAAAGCAACCGCTGAAACTTAATCTTCCATTGTGTTGCTTCAATGCTTTACTATGAATTATTGCTTTATGAGTTAACTCTTATGCAAGACTTATTGATGCTTGTCTTGAAGTACTATTCATGAAAAGTCTTTGCTATATGATTCACTTGTTTACTCATGTCATATACATTGTTTTGATCGCTGCATTCACTACATATGCTTACAATAGTATGATCAAGGTTATGATGCCATGTCACTCCAGAAATTATCTTTGTTATCGTTTTACCTGCTCGGGACGAGCAGAACTAAGCTTGGGGATGCTGATACGTCTCCGACGTATCGATAATTTCTTATGTTCCATGCCACATTATTGATGTTATCTACATGTTTTATGCACACTTTATGTCATATTCGTGCATTTTCTGGAACTAACCTATTAACAAGATGCCGAAGTGCAGTTTCCTGTTTGTGCTGTTTTTGGTTTCAGAAATCCTAGTAAAGAAATATTCTGGAATCGGACGAAATCAACGCCGAAGATCTTAGAATCCCTAAGCATCCAGAACACACGAGAGGCCGGAGGGGGCCACAGTGGCCCAGGATGATAGGGTGGCGCGGCCCACCCCCTGGCCGCGTGCCCTATGGTGTCGTCGCCTCGACCTTCCTCGACGCCGCCTCTTCGCCTATATAAAGCCCCGGATCGAAAACCACGATACGTACGACGAAAACCACAGTAAACCTTCCAGAGCCGCCGCCATCGCGAAGCCAAGATCCGGGGGACAGGAGTCTGTTCCGGCACGCTGCCGGAGCGGGAAGTGCCCACGGAAGGCTTCTCCATCGACACCGCTGCCATCTCCACCGCCATCTTCATCACCGCTGCTGCTCCCATGAGGAGGGAGTAGTTCTCCATCGAGGCTCGGGGCTGTACCGGTAGCTATGTGGTTCATCTCTCTCCTATGTACTTCAATACAATAATCTCATGAGCTGCCTTACATGATTGAGATTCATATGATGATGCTTGTAATCTAGATGTCGTTATGCTAGTCAAGTGAATTTTACTTATGTGATCTCCGGAGACTCCTTGTCCCACGTGTGTAAAGGTGACAGTGTGTGCACCGTGTGGGTCTCTTAGGCTATATTTCACGAGAATACTTATTCAGCGATGAATGGCATAGTGAGGTGCTTATTTATATCTCTTTATGATTGCAATGTATTTGTATCACAATTTATCTATGTGCTACTCTAGCAATGTTATTAAAGTAGTTTTATTCCTCCTGCACGATGTAATGGTGACAGTGTGTGCATCCGTGTTAGTACTTGGTTTATGCTATGATCATGATCTCTTGTAGATTATGAAGTTAATTATTGCTATGATAGTATTGATGTGATCTATTCCTCCTACATATGCATGAAGGTGACAGTGTGCATGCTATGTTAGTACTTGGTTTAGTCTTTTGATCTATCTTACACTATAAGGTTACTAAAATATGAACATTAATTGTGGAGCTTGTTAACTCCGGCATTGAGGGTTCGTGTAATCCTACGCAATGTGTTCATCATCCAACAAAAGTGTAGAGTATGCATTTATCTATTCTGTTATGTGATCAATGTTGAGAGTGTCCACTAGTGAAAGTGTAATCCCTAGGCCTTGTTCCTAAATACTGCTATCGCTGCTTGTTTATCGTTTTCTTTGCGTTACTACTGCTGCAATACCACCACCATCAACTACACGCCAGCAAGCTATTTTCTGGCACCGTTGCTACTGCTCATATATATTCATACCACCTGTATTTCACTATCTCTTCGCCGAACTAGTGCACCTATTTGGTGTGTTGGGGACACAAGAGACTTCTTGCTTTGTGGTTGCAGGGTTGCATGAGAGGGATATCTTTGACCTCTTCCTCCCTGAGTTCGATAAACCTTGGGTGATCCACTTAAGGGAAAACTTGCTGCTGTTCTACAAACCTCTGCTCTTGGAGGCCCAACACTGTCTACAGGAAAAGGAGGGGGAAGTAGACATCAGTAACTCCAAGAGGGAGTATTTATGCTCGATAGTGGGCTCATGTCTCCGTGAATCTGGGGGAGTGAGAGAAACCTCTAAGGTTATGGATGTGTTGTTGCCACTAGGGATAAAACATTGATGCTATGTCCGAGGATGTAGTTATTGATTACATTACGCACCATACTTAATGCAATTGTCTGTTGTTTGCAACTTAATACTGGAAGGGGTTCGGATGATAACCTGAAGGTGGACTTTTTAGGCATAGATGCATGCTGGATAGCGGTCTATGTACTTTGTCGTAATGCCCAATTAAATCTCACAATACTCATCATATCATGTATGTGCATTTTCATGCCCTCTCTATTTGTCAATTGCCCAACTGTAATTTGTTCACCCAACATGCTATTTATCTTATGGGAGAGACACCACTAGTGAACTGTGGACCCCGGTCCATTCTTTTACATCGAATACAATCTGCTGCAATACTTGTTCTACTGTTCTCTGCGAACAATCATCATCCACACTATACATCTAATCCTTTGTTACAGCAAGCCGGTGAGATTGACAACCTCACTGTTTCGTTGGGGCAAAGTACTTTGGTTGTGTTGTGCAGGTTCCACGTTGGCGCCGGAATCCCTGGTGTTGCGCTGCACTACATCTCGCCGCCATCAACCTTCAACGTGCTTCTTGGCTCCTACTGGTTCGATAAACCTTGGTTTCTTACTGAGGGAAAACTTGCCGCTGTACGCATCACACCTTCCTCTTGGGGTTCCCAACGGACGCGTGCTGTACGCGTATCAAGCTCTTTTTCTGGCGCCGTTGCCGGGGAGATCAAGACACGCTGCAAGGGGAGTCTCTACAATCCAATCTCTTTACTTTGTTTTTGTCTTGCTTTATTTTATTTATTACTTTGTTTGCTGCACTAAATCAAAACACACAAAAATTAGTTGCTAGTTTTACTTTATTTGCTATCTTGTTTGCTATATGATACGTCTCCGACGTATCGATAATTTCTTATGTTCCATGCCACATTATTGATGTTATCTACATGTTTTATGCACACTTTATGTCATATTCGTGCATTTTCTGGAACTAACCTATTAACAAGATGCCGAAGTGCCAGTTGCTGTTTTCTGCTGTTTTTGGTTTCAGAAATCCTAGTAAAGAAATATTCTCGGAATTGGACGAAATCAACGCCCAGGTTCCTATTTTACCCAGAAGCATCCAGAACACACGAGAACCGCCGGAGAGGGGGCACAGGCCCACCAAACCCTAGGCCGGCGCGGCCAGGGTGGGGCCTGCGCCACCCTATGGTGTGGGCACCCCTTCGACCCTCTGGCGCCGCCTCTTCGCCTATTTAAAGCCTCCGTCGCGAAAACCCTGATACGTTCGACGAAACCCACAGAAACCTTCCAGAGCCGCCGCCATCGCGAAGCCAAGATCTGGGGGACAGGAGTCTCTGTTCCGGCACGCCGCCGGAACGGGGAAGTGCCCCCGGAAGGCTTCTCCATCGACACCGCTGCCATCTCCACCGCCATCTTCATCACCGCTGCTGCTCCCATGAGGAGGGAGTAGTTCTCCATCGAGGCTCGGGGCTGTACCGGTAGCTATGTGGTTCATCTCTCTCCTATGTGCTTCAATACAATAATCTCATGAGCTGCTTTACATGATTGAGATTCATATGATGATGCTTGTAATCTAAATGTCGTTATGCTAGTCAAGTGAATTTTACTTATGTGATCTCCGGAGACTCCTTGTCCCACGTGTGTAAAGGTGACAGTGTGTGCACCGTGTGGGTCTCTTAGGCTATATTTCACAGAATACTTATTCACTGTTATGAATGGCATAGTGAAGTGCTTATTTATATCTCTTTATGATTGCAATGTATTTTGTATCACAATTTATCTATGTGCTACTCTAGTGATGTTATTAAAGTAGTTTTATTCCTCCTACACGGTGTAATGGTGACAGTGTGTGCATCCGTGTTAGTACTTGGTTTATGCTATGATCATGATCTCTTGTAGATTGCGAAGTTAACTATTGCTATGATGGTATCGATGTGTTCTATTCCTCCTGTCTTAGCATGAAGGTGACAGGGGGCATGCTACGTTAGTACTTGGTTTAGTCGTATTGATCTATCTTACACTCTAAGGTTACTTAAATATGAACATTGAATTGTGGAGCTTGTTAACTCCGGCATTGAGGGTTCGTGTAATCCTACGCAATGTGTTCATCATCCAACAAGAGTGTAGAGTATGCATTTATCTATTACATTATGTGATCAATGTTGAGAGTGTCCACTAGTGAAAGTCTAATCCCTAGGCCTTGTTCCTAAATATCGCTATCGCTGCTTGTTTACTTGTTTCTTTGCGTTACTACTCGCTGCAATACTACCACCATCAACTACACGCCGTAAACAAGCTATTTTCTGCACCGTTGCTACTGCTCGTATATATTAATACCACCGGTATTTCACTATCTATTCGCCGAACGAGTGCACCTATTAGGTGTGTTGGGGACACAAGAGACTTCTTGCTTTGGGGTTTCAGGGTTGCATGAGAGGGATATCTTTGACCTCTTCCTCCCGAGTTCGATAAACCTTGGGTGATCCACTTAAGGGAAAACTTGCTGCTGTTCTACAAACCTCTGCTCTTGGAGGCCCAACACATCTCTGAGGAAAAGGAGGGGGCGTAGACATCAAGCTATTTTTAAGGCGCCGTTCTTGCAGTGGGGAGGAAAGGTAAAAGGTACTCACACTCCGGATCTCAGCTACTAAGCTATTTCCGCCGTTGTAAGTACTCGAAGCTATTTCCTTTAGATCCTGCAATTGCATCTTTTTGTTTCTTGTTTACACTAGTTTGGCATAATGGACAAGAATGAGCTTCTATTTCTATTTCCTGATTTAAAACATGGATTGTTTGATGCGAAAATTAAAAAACCTATGGAATCTTATTTGCATGCTGGTAGTAATATTAGTATGAACGCTTTGAACACCATTGTTGATAATAATATAGAAAGTTCTAAGCTTGGGGAAGCTGGTTTTCATGATCTTTTTAGTCCCCCAAGCATTGAGGAGAAAATTTTCTTTGATGATACTTTGCCTCCTATTTATGATGATTATAATGATAGTGGTCTTTTGGTGCCACCTACTATGGAGAGTAAATTTTGTTGTGATTATACTATGCCTCTTACACTTGATGAGAATAATAATGATAGCTACTTTGTTGAATTTGCTCCCACTACAACTAATAAAATTGATTATGCTTATGTGGAGAGTAATAATTTTATGCATGAGACTCATGATAAGAATGCTTTATGTGATAGTTATATTATTGAGTTCGCTCATGATGCTACTGAAAGTTATTATGAGAGAGGAAAATATGGTTGTAGAAATTTTCATGTTACTAAAATGCCTCTCTATGTGCTTAAATTTTTGAAGCTACACTTGTTTTATCTTCCTATGCTTGTTACTTTGCTCTTAATGAACTTGTTTATTTACAAGATTCCTATGCATAGGAAGCATGTTAGACTTAAAGTTGTTTTGTATTTGCCTCTTGATGCTCTCTTTTGCTTCAAATACTATTTCTTGCGAGTGCATCATTAAAACTGCTGAGCCCATCTTAATGGCTATAAAGAAAAGAACTTCTTGGGAGATAACCCATGTGTTATTTTGCTACAGTACCTTTGTTTTATATTTGTGTCTTGGAAGTTGTTTACTACTGTAGCAACCTCTCCTTATCTTAGTTTTGTGTTTTGTTGTGCCAAGTGAAGCCTCTAATCGAAGGTTGATACTAGATTTGGATTTCTGCGTAGAAACAGATTTCTATCTGTCACGAATCTGGGCTGTTTTCTCTGTAGAAAAATCAGAAAAATATGCCAATTTACGTGCGTGTTCCTCAGATGTGTACGCAACTTTCATTAGTTTTGAGTTTTCTGATCTGAGCAACGGAAGTATTTATTAAAAATTCGTCTTTACGGACTGTTCTGTTTTGACAGATTCTGCCTTTTATTTCGCATTGCTTCTTTCGCTGTGTTGGGTGGATTTCTTTGTTCCATTACCTTCCAGTAGCTTTGAGCAATGTCCAGAAGTGTTAAGAATGATTGTGTCACCTCTGAACATGTGAGTTTTTGATTATGTACTAACCCCTCTAATGAAGTTTATGAGAAGTTTGGTGTGAAGGAAGTTTTCAAGGGTCAAGAGAGGAGGATGATATACTATGATCAAGAAGAGTGAAAGCTCTAAGCTTGGGGATGCCCCGGTGGTTCACCCCTGCATATATCAAGAAGACTCAAGCGTCTAAGCTTGGGGATGCCCAAGGCATCCCCTTCTTCATCGACAAATTATCAGGTTCCTTCTCTTGAAACTATATTTTTATTCGGTCACATCTTATGTGCTTTTCTTGGAGCGTCAGTATGTTTCTTGTTTTTGTTTTTGTTGAATAAATGCTTGTGTGGGAGAGAGACACGCTCCGCTGTTGCATATGAACACATGTGTTCTTAGCTTTTAGTATTCATGGCGAAGTTTCTTCTTCGTTAAATTGTTATATGGTTGGAATTGGAAAATAATACATGTAGTAATTGCTATAATGTCTTGGGTAATGTGATACTTGGCAATTGTTGTGCTCATGTTTAAGCTCTTGCATCATATACTTTGCACCCATTAATGAAGAAATACATAGAGCTTGCTAAAATCTGGTTTGCATAATTGGTTTCTCTAAGGTCTAGATAATTTCTAGTATTGAGTTTGAACAACAAGGAAGATGGTGTAGAGTCTTATAATGTTTACAATATGTCTTTTATGTGAGTTTTGCTGCACCGGTTCATCCTTGTGTTTGTTTCAAATAAGCCTTGCTAGCCTAAACCTTGTATCGAGAGGGAATACTTCTCATGCATCCAAAATACTTGAGCCAACCACTATGCCATTTGTGTCCACCATACCTACCTACTACATGGTATTTCTCCGCCATTCCAAAGTAAATTGCTTGAGTGCTACCTTTAAAATTCCATCATTCACCTTTGCAATATATAGCTCATGGGACAAATAGCTTAAAAACTATTGTGGTATTGAATATGTAATTATGCACTTTATCTCTTATTAAGTTGCTTGTTGTGCGATAACCATGTTTGCTGGGGATGCCATCAACTACTCTTTGTTGAATTTCATGTGAGTTGCTATGCATGTTCGTCTTGTCTGAAGTAAGAGTGATCTACCACCTTATGGTTAAGCATGCATATTGTTAGAGAAGAACATTGGGCCGCTAACTAAAGCCATGATCCATGGTGGAAGTTTCAGTTTTGGACATATATCCTCAATCTCATATGAGAAAATTATTAATTGTTGTTACATGCTTATGCATAAAAGAGGAGTCCATTATCTGTTGTCTATGTTGTCCCGGTATGGATGTCTAAGTTGAGAATAATCAATAGCGAGAAATCCAATGCGAGCTTTCTCCTTAGACCTTTGTACAGGCGGCATAGAGGTACCCCTTTGTGACACTTGGTTAAAACATGTGCATTGTGATGATCCGGTAGTCCAAGCTAATTAGGACAAGGTGCAGGCACTATTAGTATACTATGCATGAGGCTTGCAACTTGTAAGATATAATTTACATGATACATATGCTTTATTACTACCGTTGACAAAATTGTTTCATGTTTTCAAAATCAAAGCTCTAGCACAAATATAGCAATCGATGCTTTTCCTCTATGGAGGACCATTCTTTTACTTTTATTGTTGAGTCAGTTCACCTATTTCTCTCCACCTCAAGAAGCAAACACTTGTGTGAACTGTGCATTAATTCCTACATACTTGCTTATTGCACTTATTATATTACTCTATGTTGACAATATCCATGAGATATACATGTTACAAGTTGAAAGCAACCTCTGAAACTTAATCTTCCTTTGTGTTGCTTCAATACCTTTACTTTGAATTATTGCTTTATGAGTTAACTCTTATGCAAGACTTATTGATGCTTGTCTTGAAGTGCTATTCATGAAAAGTCTTTGCTTTATGATTCACTTGTTTACTCATGTCATATACATTGTTTTGATCGCTGCATTCACTACATATGCTTTACAAATAGTATGATCAAGGTTATGATGGCATGTCACTCCAGAAATTATCTTTGTTATCGTTTTACCTGCTCGGGACGAGCAGAACTAAGCTTGGGGATGCTGATACGTCTCCGACGTATCGATAATTTCTTATGTTCCATGCCACATTATTGATGTTATCTACATGTTTTATGCACACTTTATGTCATATTCATGCATTTTCTGGAACTAACCTATTAACAAGATGCCGAAGTGCCGATTCTTTGTTTCTGCTGTTTTTGGTTTCAGAAATCCTAGTAAAGAAATATTCTCGGAATTGGACGAAATCAACGCCCAGGTTCCTATTTTACCCGGAAGCATCCAGAACACACGAGAACCGCTAGAGAGGGGGCACAGGCCCACCAAACCCTAGGCCAGCGCGGCCAGGGTGGGGCCCGCGCCACCCTATGGTGTGGGCACCCCTTCGACCCTCTGGCGCCGCCTCTTCGCCTATTTAAAGCCTCCGCCGCGAAAACCCTGATACGTTCGACGAAACCCACAGAAACCTTCCAGAGCCGCCGCCATCGCGAGGCCAAGATGCGGGGACAGGAGTCTCTGTTCGGCACGCCGCCGGGAACGGGGGTAGTGCCCCAGGAAGGCTTCTCCATCGACACCGCTGCCATCTCCACCGCCATCTTCATCACCGCTCTTTGCTCCCATGAGGAGGGAGTAGTTCTCCATCGAGGCTCGGGGCTGTACCGGTAGCTATGTGGTTCATCTCTCTCCTATGTGCTTCAATACAATAATCTCATGAGCTGCTTTACATGATTGAGATTCATATGATGATGCTTGTAATCTAGATGTCGTTATGCTAGTCAAGTGAATTTTACTTATGTGATCTCCGGAGACTCCTTGTCCCACGTGTGTTAAGGTGCATGTGTGTGCACCGTGTGGGTCTCTTAGGCTATATTTCACAGAATACTTATTCACTGTTATGAATGGCATAGTGAAGTGCTTATTTATATCTCTTTATGATTGCAATGTATTTTGTATCACAATTTATCTATGTGCTACTCTAGTGATGTTATTAAAGTAGTTTTATTCCTCCTACACGGTGTAATGGTGACAGTGTGTGCATCCGTGTTAGTACTTGGTTTATGCTATGATCATGATCTCTTGTAGATTGCGAAGTTAACTATTGCTATGATAGTATTGATGTGATCTATTCCTCCTTTCTTAGCATGAAGGTGACAGTGTGCATGCTACGTTAGTACTTGGTTTAGTCGTATTGATCTATCTTACACTCTAAGGTTACTTAAATATGAACATTGAATTGTGGAGCTTGTTAACTCCGGCATTGAGGGTTCGTGTAATCCTACGCAATGTGTTCATCATCCAACAAGAGTGTAGAGTATGCATTTATCTATTCTGTTATGTGATCAATGTTGAGAGTGTCCACTAGTGAAAGTCTAATCCCTAGGCCTTGTTCCTAAATCTGTTGCTATCATTGCTTGTTTCTTTGTTTCTTTGCGTTACTACTGCTGCAATACTACCACCATCAACTACACGCCAGCAAGCTATTTTCTGGCACCGTTGCTACTGCTCATATATATTCATACCACCTGTATTTCACTATCTCTTCGCCGAACTAGTGCACCTATTAGGTGTGTTGGGGACACAAGAGACTTCTTGCTTTGTGGTTGCAGGGTTGCATGAGAGGGATATCTTTGACCTCTTCCTCCCTGAGTTCGATAAACCTTGGGTGATCAACTTAAGGGAAAACTTGCTGCTGTTCTACAAACCTCTGCTCTTGGAGGCCCAACACTGTCTACAGGAAAAGGAGGGGGGCGTAGACATCACTATATCAAAAACACAAAAAAATTAGTTACTTGCATTTACTTTATCTAGTTTGCTTTATTTACTATTGCTAAAATGGGTACTCCTGAAAATACTAAGTTATGTGACTTCACAACCACAAATAATAATGATTTCTTATGCACACCTATTGCTCCACCTGCTACTACAGCAGAATTCTTTGAAATTAAACCTGCTTTACTAAATCTTGTTATGCGAGAGCAATTTTCTGGTGTTAGTTCTGATGATGCTGCTGCCCATCTCAATAACTTTGTTGAATTATGTGAAATGCAAAAGTATAAAGATGTAGATGATGACATTATAAAATTAAAATTGTTCCCTTTCTCATTAAGAGGAAGAGCTAAAGATTGGTTGCTATCTCTGCCTAAGAATAGTATTGATTCATGGACTAAATGCAAGGATGCTTTTATTGGTAGATATTATCCCCCTGCTAAAATTATATCTTTGAGGAGTAGCATAATGAATTTTAAAAAATTGGATACTTAGCATGTTGCACAAGCATGGGAAAGAATGAAATCTTTGGTTAAAAACTGCCCAACCCATGGACTGACTACTTGGATGATCATCCAAACCTTTTATGCAGGACTGAATTTTTCTTCGCGGAACCTATTGGATTCAGCTGCTGGAGGTACCTTTATGTCCATCACTCTTGGCGAGGCAACAAAGCTTCTTGATAATATGATGATTAATTACTCTGAACGGCACACGGAAAGAGCTCCACAAGGTAAGAAGGTAAATTCTGTCGAAGAAACCTCTTCCTTGAATGATAAGATTGATGCTATTATGTCTATGCTTGTGAATGATAGGACAAATATTGATCCTAATAATGTTCCATTAGCTTCAATGGTTGCTCAAGAAGAACATGTTGATGTAAACTACATTAAATATAATAATTTCAACAACAATGCTTACAGGAACAATTCTAGTAACAACTATAGGCCATATCCTTATAATAATGGCAACGGCTATGGTAATTCTTATGGGAATTCTTACAACAATAATAGGAATTCACCCCCTGGACTTGAAGCCATGCTTAAAGAATTTATTAGTACACAAACTGCTTTTAACAAATCTGTTGAAGAAAAGCTTGGGAAAATTGATATACTTGCTTCTAAAGTCGATAGTCTTGCTGCTGATGTTGATCTTTTGAAATCGAAAGTTATGCCTAATGAAAATCATAATAATAAGATTGTTACTACAGCAAATGCCATCCAAGTTAGAATTAATAAGAATATAAGATTGATGGCCGAATTGCGTGCTAGGTGGGAAAGAGAGGAAAATGAAAAAGAAGATAATATAGCTAAAGTTTGGACTATTACCACCACTAGTAATGCTAATGCTACACATGTTGCTGCACCTCCTACTATCAATGGTAAAATAATTGGTGTTGGCAATGTTTCCACTTCTAATGCAAAGCGCGAAAAACTGCCTGAAACTGCTAAAACTGCTGAAATTGCCTGTGATAAAGCTACTGAAATTTTTTCCAACATTGGGGATGATGATCCCATTGCTTTAGATTATAATGGTTTGGATTTTGATGATTGTCATATCTCTGAAGTTATAAAGTTCTTACAAAAACTTGCTAAGAGTCCTAATGCTAGTGCTATAAACTTGGCTTTCACGAAACATATTACAAATGCTCTCATAAAAGCTAGAGAAGAGAAACTAGAACGCGAAACTTCTATTCCTAGGAAGCTAGAGGATGGTTGGGAGCCCATCATTAAGATGAAGGTCAATGACTTTGATTGTAATGCTTTATGTGATCTTGGTGCAAGTATTTCCGTTATGCCTAAGAAAATCTATAATATGCTTGACTTGCCACCATTGAAAAATTGTTATTTGGATGTTAATCTTGCTGATCATTCTACAAAGAGTTGATAATGTTTGCATTACCGTTAACAATAACCTTGTCCCCGTTGATTTTGTTGTCTTGGATATTGAATGCAATGCATCTTGTCCCATTATATTGGGAAGACCTTTTCTTCGAACTGTTGGTGCTATTATTGACATGAAAGAAGGTAATATTAAATCTCAATTTCCTCTCAAGAAAGGTATGGAACACTTCCCTAGAAAGAGAATGAAGTTACCTTTTGATTATATTATTAGAACAAATTATGATGTTGACACTTCGTCTCTTGATAACACTTGATATACACTTTCTGCGCCTAGCTGAAAGGCGTTAAAGAAAAGCGCTTATGGGAGACAACCCATGTTTTTACTACAATACTTTTATTTTATATTTGAGTCTTGGAAGTTGTTACTACTGTAGCAAACTCTCCTTATCTTAGTTTTGTGCATTGTTGTGCCAAGTAAAGTCGTTGATAGTAAGGTTCATACTAGATTTGGATTACTGCGCAGAAACAGATTTCTTTGCTGTCATGAATCTGGGTCTAATTTTCTATAGGTAACTCAGAAAATTATGCCAATTTACTTGAGTGATCCTCAGATATGTACGCAACTTTCATTCAATTTGAGAATTTTCATTTGAGCAAGTCTGGTGCCTCAATAAAATTCGTCTTTACGAACTGTTCTGTTTTGACAGATTCTGCCTTTTATTTCGCATTGCCTGTTTTGCTATGCTTGATGGATTTTTCGATTCCATTGACTTTCAGTAGCTTTGTGCAATGTCCAGAAGTGTTAAGAATGATTATGTAACCTCTGAACATGTAAATTTTAATTGTGCACTAACCCTCTAATGAGTTGTTTTGAGTTTGGTGTGGAGGAAGTTTTCAAGGATCAAGAGAGGGAGATGATACAACATGATCAAGGAGAGTGAAAGCTCTAAGCTTGGGGATGCCCCGGTGGTTCACCCCTGCATATATCAAGAATACTCAAGCGTCTAAGCTTGGGGATGCCCAAGGCATCCCCTTCTTCATCGACAACATTATCAGGTTCCTCCCCTGAAACTATATTTTTATTCCATCACATCTTATGTAATTTGCTTGGAGCGTCTGTTTGTTTTTGTTTTTGTTTCGTTTGAATAAAATGGATCCTAGCATTCTTTGTGTGGGAGAGAGACACGCTCCGCTGTTGCATATGGACAAATATGTCCTTAGGCTTTACTCATAGTATTCATGGCGAAGTTTCTTCTTCGTTAAATTGTTATATGGTTGGAATTGGAAAATGATACATGTAGTAATTGCTATAATGTCTTGGATAATGTGATACTTGGCAATTGTTGTGCTCATGTTTAAGCTCTTGCATCATATACTTTGCATCCATTAATGAAGAAATACATAGAGCATGCTAAAATTTGGTTTGCATAATTGGTCTCTCTAAGGTCTAGATAATTTCTAGTATTGAGTTTGAACAACAAGGAAGACGGTGTAGAGTCTTATAATGTTTACAATATGTATTTTATGTGAGTTTTGCTGCACCGGTTCATCCTTGTGTTTGTTTCAAATAAACCTTGCTAGCCTAAACCTTGTATCGGGAGGGAATACTTCTCATGCATCCAAAATCCTTGAGCCAACCACTATGCCATTTGTGTCCACCATACCTACCTACTACATGGTATTTCTCCGCCATTCCAAAGTAAATTGCTTGAGTGCTACCTTTAAAATTTCTATCATCTACCTTTACAATATATAGCTCATGGGACAAATAGCCTAAAAACTATTGTGGTATTGAATATGTACTTATGCACTTTATCTCTTATTAAGTTGCTTGTTGTGCGATAACCATGTTCCTGGGGATGCCATCAACTACTCTTTGTTGAATATCATGTGAGTTGTTATGCATGTTCGTCTTGTCTGAAGTAAGGGAGATTTACCGCTAGAATGGTTAGAGCATTGCATAATGTTAGAGAAGAATATTGGGCCGCTAACTAAAGCCATGATCCATGGTGGAAGTTTCAGTTTTGGACAAATATCCTCAATCTCATATGAGAAAACTAATTGTTGCTACATGCTTATGCATATAAGAGGAGTCCATTATCTGTTGTCTATGTTGTCCCGGTATGGATGTCTAAGTTGAGAATAATCAATAGCGAGAAATCCGATGCGAGCTTTCTCCTTAGACCTTTGTACAGGCGGCATAGAGGTACCCCTTTGTGACACTTGGTTAAAACATGTGCATTGCGATGATAATCCAGGTAATCCGAGCTAATTAGGACAAGGTGCGGGCACTATTAGTATACTATGCATGAGGCTTGCAACTTGTAGGATATAATTTACATAACACATATGCTTTATTACTACCATTGACAAAATTGTTTCTTGTTTTCAAAATCAAAGCTCTAGCACAAATATAGCAATCGATGATTTCCTCTGCGAAGGGCCTTTCTTTTACTTTTATGTTGAGTCAGTTCACCTATCTCTCTCCACCTCAAGAAGCAAACACTTGTGTGAACTGTGCATTGATTCCTACATACTTGCATATTGCACTTGTTATATTACTCTATGTTGACAATATCCATGAGATATACATGTTATAAGTTGAAAGCAACCGTTGAAACTTCATCTTCCTTTGTGTTGCTTCAACCCTTTACTTTGAATTATTGCTTTATGAGTTAACTCTTATGCAAGACTTATTGATGCTTGTCTTGAGGTACTATTCATGAAAAGTCTTTGCTATATGATTCATTTGTTTACTGATGTCATTTACATTGTTTGGATCGCTGCATTCATTACATATGCTTACAATAGTATGATCAAGGTTATGATGGCATGTCACTCCAGAAATTATCTTTGTTATCGTTTACCGCTGGACGACGAAACTAAGCTTGGGGATGCTGATACGTCTCCGACGTATCGATAATTTCTTATGTTCCATGCCACATTATTGATAATATCTACATGTTTTATGCATACTTTATGTCATATTTATGCATTTTCCGGCACTAACCTATTAACGAGATGCCGAAGAGCCGCTTGTTTTCTCATTGTTTTTGGTTTCAGAAATCCTAGTAAGGAAATATTCTCGGAATTGGACGAAATCAACGCCCAGGGGCCTATTTTGCCACGAAGCTTCCAGAAGACCGAAGAGGAGACGAAGTGGGGCCACGAGGTGGCCAGACACCAGGGCGGCGCGGCCCAAGCCCTGGCCGCGCCGGCCTGTCGTCTGGGCCCCTCGTGACGCCCCCTGACCTGCCCTTCCGCCTACATGTAGTCTTCGTCGTGAAACCCCCAGTACCGAGAGCCACGATACGGAAAACCTTCCAGAGACACCGCCGCCGCCAATCCCATCTCGGGGGATTCAGGAGATCACCTCCGGCACCCTGCCGGAGATGGGATTCATCTCCCGGAGGACTCTACACCGCCATGGTCGCCTCCGGAGTGATGAGTGAGTAGTTCACCCCTGGACTATGGGTCCATAGCAGTAGCTAGATGGTTGTCTTCTCCTTATGTGCTTCATTGTCGGATCTTGTGAGCTGCCTAACATGATCAAGATCATCTATCTGTAATGCTATATGTTGTGTTTGTTGGGATCCGATGGATAGAGAATACTATGTTATTGTAGGATAACGTTGCATAGAAAACAAAAATTTTCCTACCGCGAACACGCAATCCAAGCCAAGATGCAATCTAGAAGACGGTAGCAACGAGGGGGTATCGAGTCTCACCCTTGAAGAGATTCCAAAGCCTACAAGATGAGGCTCTTGTTGCTGCGGTAGACGATCACTTGCCGCTTGCAAAAGCGCGTAGAAGATCTTGATCACGATCGGTTCCGGCGCCACGAACGGGCAGCACCTCCGTACTCGGTCACACGTTCGGTTGTTGATGAAGACGACGTCCACCTCCCCGTTCCAGCGGGCAGCGGAAGTAGTAGCTCCTCTTGAATCCGACAGCACGACGGCGTGGTGTCGGTGGCGGTGAAGAAGTCCGGCGGAGCTTCGCTAAGCTACGCGGGCAATATGGAGGAGAGGGGGGCGGCTAGGGTTTGGGAGGGGTGGCCGGCCACTCTATGGGGGGCGGCCAGCTTGTGGTCTTGGGGTGGCCGGCCCCCTCCCTTGGCCCCTCATTATATAGGTGGATCCCAAGTGTTGGTGTCCAAGTCTTCGAATAAGACCCGAAACCAAAACCTTCCATAAGAGGGGGAAACCTAGCCCAACTAGGACTCCCACCCAAAGGTGGGATTTCCACCTCCCATGTGGGGGGTGGCCGGCCCCCTATGGTGGAGTCCACTTGGGACTCCACCCCATCTAGGGCTGGCCGGCCATGGAGGTGGAGTCCCATGTGGACTCCACCTTCCTTGGTGGTTTCTTCCGGACTTTTCTAGAACCTTCTAGAACCTTCCATAGAACCTTCCGCGACATTTTATTTCACATAAAATGACATCCTATATATGAATCTTATTCTCCGGACCATTCCGGAACTCCTCGTGATGTCCGGGATCTCATCCGGGACTCCGAACAAATATTCGAACTCCATTCCATATTCAAGTACTACCATTTCAACATCCAACTTTAAGTGTGTCACCCTACGGTTCGTGAACTATGCGGACATGGTTGAGTACTCACTCCGACCAATAACCAATAGCGGGATCTGGAGATCCATAATGGCTCCCACATATTCAACGATGACTTTAGTGATTGAATGAACCATTCACATATATTACCAATTCCCTTTGTCTCGCGATATTTTACTTGTCCGAGGTTTGATCTTCGGTATCACTCTATACCTTGTTCAACCTCGTCTCCTGACAAGTACTCTTTACTCGTACCGTGGTATGTGGTCTCTTATGAACTCAATCATATGCTTGCAAGACATTAAGACGACATTCCACCGAGAGGGCCCAGAGTATATCTATACGTCAAACGCATCGACAAATCCCACAATTTATCCATATGCCTCAACTCATACTTTCCTGATACTTAATCCCACCTTTATAGCCACCCATTTACGCAGGTGGTGTTTGGTGTAATCAAAGTACCTTTCCGGTATAAGTGATTTACATGATCTCATGGTCATAAGGACTAGGTAACTATGTATCAAAAGCTTATAGCAAATAACTTAATGACGAGATCTTATGCTACGCTTAATTGGGTGTGTCCATTACATCATTCACACAATGACATAACCTTGTTATTAATAACATCCAATGTTCATGATTATGAAACTAATCATCCATTAATCAACAAGCTAGTTTAAGAGGCATACTAGGGACTTCTTGTTTGTCTACATATCACACATGTACTAATGTTTCGGTTAATACAATTCTAGCATGATATATAAACATTTATCATAAACATTAAGATATAAATAATAACCACTTTATTCTTGCCTCTAGGGCATATCTCCTTCAGTCTCCCACTTGCACTAGAGTCAATAATCTAGATTACATTGTAATATACCTAACACCCATGGCATTCTGGTGTTGGTCATGCTTTGCCCTAGGGAGAGCTTTAGTCAACGGATCTGCTACATTCAGATCAGTGTGTACTTTGCAAATCTTTACTTCTCCATCTTCGATGTACTCGCGAATCGAGTGGTAACGCAGCTTGATATGCTTCACCTCTTGTGTGACCTTGGCTCTTGTGCATTGGCGATGGCACCCATGTTATCACAAGAAATGATTAATGGGTCCAATGCACTAGGAACCACACCGAGCTCTACAATGAACCTCTTCATCCATACCGCTTCGATGAAGCCTCTAAGCCGCTATGTACTCTCGATTCTGTTGAAGACTTCGCCACCGTGCACCGCTTCGAGCTTGCCCAGCTATCGCAGCACCATTCAATATAAACACGTACCCAGATTGTGACTTAGAGTCATCAGGATCAGTGTTCCAACTTGCATTGGTGTAACCGTTTACAACGAGCTCTTGGTCACCTCCATAACAAAGAAACATATCCTTAGTTCTTTTCAAGTACTTCAGGATATTCTTGACCGCTGTCCAGTGTTCCATTCCTGGATCACTTTGATATCTGCTAGTCAAACTAACAGCATGTGCTATATCCGGTCTAGTACATAGCATGGCATACATGATAGATCCCATCGCTGAGGCATAGGGGATGTTACTCATCCTTTCTCTTTCTTCCGCCGTAGCCGGTCCTTGAGTCTGACTCACTACCTTGCCTGGTACCCTAGGTAAGAACCCTGTCTTACTTTCGTCCATTCTAAACTTCTTTAGAATCTTGTCCCGATATGTACTCTGATAGCCCTATTAGGCGTCTTGATCTATCTCTATAAATCTTGATGCCTAATATATATGATGCTTCACCAAGGTCTTTCATTGAAAAACTATTATTCAAATAACCCTTAACACGGCTTAATAGTTCTATATCATTCCCGATCAATAATATGTCATCTACATATAATATCAGGAATGCTACAGAGCTCCCACTCACTTTCTTGTAAATACAGGCCTCTCCATGACACTGTATAAACCCGAAGTCTTTGATCACCTTATCAAAGCGTCGGTTCCAACTTCTTGATGCTTGCTTCAGTCCATAGATTGAACGCTGAAGTTTGCATACTTTGTCAGACATTTTTAGGATCGACAAAACCTTTGGGTTGTACCATATAAAACTCTTCCTCAATGTCACCATTAAGGAACGCCTTTTTGACATCCAACTGCCAAATCTCATAATCGAAAAATGCAGCTATTGCTAACAAAATCCTCACAGATTTTAGCTTCGCTACAGGTGAGAAAGTCTCATCGTAGTCAACTCCTTGAATTTGTCGGAAACCCTTTGCGACAAGTCGAGCTTTATAGACAGTAATATTACCATCAGCATCTGTTTTTCTCTTGAAGATCCATTTATTCTCGACAGCCTTTCGGCTATCAGGTAAGTCTACCAAAGTCCATACTTTGTTATCATACATGGATCCCATTTCGGATTTCATGGCTTCTTGCCATTTGTTGGAATCTGGGCTCATCATCGCTTCTTCATACGTCGCAGGATCCTCATCATTGTTATCCACAATCATGACATTTAGACAAGGATCATACCAATCAGGAGTGGCACATTCCCTTGTCGATCTGCGAGGTTCAGTAGTTTCCTCGTTCGAAGTTTCATGATCATTATCATTAGCTTCCTCTCGTTGCCGGTGTAGGCGGTACAAGTACAACTTCCAGATCGCGCTACTCGATCAACGAGTATAGATTCATCAATCTCATCGAGTTCTACTTTTCTTCCAGTCACTTCTTTAGTGAGAAATTCTTTCTCAAGAAAGGTTCCGTTCTTAGCAACAAAGATTTTGCCTTCGGATCTGTGATAGAAAGTGTACCCTATAGTTTCCTTAGGGTATCCTATGAAGACGCATTTCTCCGCTTTGGGTTCTAGCTTGTCCGGTTGTAACTTCTTTACATAGGCTTCGCAACCCCAAACTTTCAGGAACGACAGCTTAGGTTTCTTATTAAACCATAATTCATACGGTGTTGTTTCTATGGATTTTGATGGTGCTCTATTTAAAGTGAATGCGGCTGTCTCTAATGCATAACTCCAAAATGATAACGGCAAATCAGTAAGAGACATCATAGAACGAACCATATCTAAGAGAGTTCGATTACGACGTTCGGACACACCGTTACGTTGAGGTGTTCCCGGCGGTGTCAATTGTGAAAGTATTCCGCATTTCTTTAAATGCATGCCAAACTCATAACTCAGATATTCACCTCCACGATCAGATCGTAGAAATTTAATCTTCTTGTTACGTTGATTTTCTACTTCACTTTGAAATTCCTTAAACTTCTCAAAAGTTTCGGATTTATGTTTCATGAAATAGATATACCCATATCTACTCAGATCATCTGTGAAGGTTAGAACATAACGATAACCACCGCGCGATGCTACGCTCATTGGTCCACATACATCGGTATGTATGATTTCCAATAAGTCAGCTCGCTCCATTATACCGTAAAATGGAGTCTTTGTCATTTTTCCCATTAGACATGCTTCGCATCTATCAAGTGACTCAAAGTCAAGTGATTCAAGTAATCCATCGATGGAGTTTCTTCATGCGTTTCACTCCAATATGACCAAGACGAATGCCACATATAAGTAGAATTATCATTAAGTTTAATTCGCTTAGCATCAATGTTATGTATATGCGTATCACTACTATCGAGATCTAACAGAAATAAGCCATTCTTTTGTGGTGCTCGACCATAAAAGATATTATTCATAAAAATAGAACAACCATTATTCTCAGACTTGAATGAATAACCGTCTTGCATTAAACAAGATCCAGATATAATGTTCATGCTCAACGCAGGTGCATAATAGCAATTATTTAGGCTTAAAACTAATCCCGAAGGTAGATGTAGAGGAAGTGTGCCGACTGCGATCACATTGACCTTGGATCCGTTTCCAACGCGCATCGTCACTTCATCTTTCAGCAGTTGTCGTTTATTCTTTAGTTCCTGTTTCGAGTTACAAATATGAGCAACCGAACCAGTATCAAATACCTGTGTACTAGAACGAGAACCAGTTGAAATGAACATCTATAACATGTATATCAGATATACCTTCTTTCTTCTTCTTGACAAGGCCGCTCTTCAGATCAGCCGGATACTTGGAGCAATTACGCTTCCAGTTGTCCCTTCTCCTTGCGATAATAGCACTCAAAGCATCAGGCTTAGGGCCGTTCTTAGGTTTCATAGGAGGCGTGGCAGCTTTCTTGCCACCCTTCTTGAATTTTCCCTTAGACTTGCCTCTGCTTTCTTGAAATCGGTGGTCTTGTTGACCATCAACACTTGGTGCTCTTTCTTGATCTCAATCTCAGCAGCTTTTAGCATGCCAAAGAGTTCAGGTAACTCCTTGTTCATGTTCTGCATATTGTAGTTCATCACAAAGTTCTTGTAACTTGGTGGCAGTGATTGAAGGACACGATTAATCCCCAGTCTGTTAGGAATCACTATTCCCAAGTCACTGAGTTTCTTCGCATGCCCGGTCATGGCGAGCATGTGCTCACTAACGGAGCTGCCTTCTTCCATCATGCAACTGAAGAATTGTTTCGATGCTTCATAGCATTCCACGGCCGCATGAGTCTCAAAAATAGCTTTCAGCTCTTTCATCAACTCATGAGGATCGTGGTGCTCAAAACGTTTTTGAAGATCGGATTCCAGATCGCATAGGATGGCACACCGAACTTGAGAGTACCTAATTTTCCGAGTCTCGTAAACAGCTTTTACTTCATCGGTTTCAGTTTCTGCAGGAGGGTCACCTAGCGGTGCATCAAGCACATATTGCAGATTTCCGCCGAGAGGAAGATCCTCACATGACGGAACCGATCGGTGAAGTTGCTACCGTTGCTCTTAAGTTTCTCTTTCTCTAGGAACTGATTAAAATTGATTGGGGACGCCATCTCTACAACATATATTTGCAATAGTTTAGACTAAGTTTATGACAAATTGAGTTCAAATTTTAATTCAACATAATTAAAAACCTAAGTGAACTCCCACTCAAAACAATATCCCTCGCATTGTCTTAGTGATCACACGAACCAAATCCACCGCACCTAAACCCGATCATCACGAGAAAAGGTGTGATTTCAATGGCGAACACTCAAAATGTTCATCATATCAACCATATGATTCATGCTCTACCTTTCGGTATCTCGTGTTCCGAGACCATGTCTCAGTACATGCTAGGCTCGTCAAGGCCACCTTAGTATCCCGCATGTGCAAAGCTGTCTTGCACCCGTCATATGTACTTATTGAATCTATCACACCCGATCATCACGAGGTGCTTCGAAACGACAAGACTTGGTAACGGTGCTACTAAGGTTGAACACTTTATTATCTTGAGATTTTAGTGAGGGATCATCTTATAATGCTACCGTCGCGATCTAAGCAAAATAAGATGCATAAAAAGGATTAACATCACATGCAGTTCGTATGTGATATGATATGGCCCTTTTGTTCTTGCGCCTTTGATCTTCATCTCCAAAGCACGGACATGATCTCCATCATCTTCGGGCATGATCTCCATCATCGTCGGCGTAGCGTCAAGGTCAATGGCGCCGTCTTCATGATTGTCCTCCATGTAGCAACTATTACAACTACTTTGAAATACTACTCAACATGAAATTTAAAGACAACCATAAGGCTCCTGCCGGTTGCCACAATACAATAATGATCATCTCATACATATTCATCATCACATTATGGCCATATCACATCACCAAACCCTGCAAAAACAAGTTAGACGTCTCTAATTTGGTTTGCATATTTTACGTGGTTTAGGGTTTTCGAGAGAGATCTAATCTACCTACGAACATGAACCACAACGTTGATACTAATGTTTTCAATAGAAGAGTAAATTGAATCTTCACTATAGTAGGAGAGACAGACACCCGCAAAGCCTCTTATGCAATACATGTTGCATGTCGAACGAGGAACACGTCTCATGAACGCGGTCATGTAAAGTTAGTCCGAGCCGCTTCATCCCACTATGCCACAAAGATGCAAAGTACTCAAACTAAAGATAACAAGAGCATCAACGCCCACAAACCATTGTGTTCTACTCGTGCAACCATCTATGCATAGACACGGCTCTGATACCACTGTAGGATAACGTTGCATAGAAAACAAAAAATTTCCTACCGCGAACACGCAATCCAAGCCAAGATGCAATCTAGAAGACGGTAGCAACGAGGGGGTATCGAGTCTCACCCTTGAAGAGATTCCAAAGCCTACAAGATGAGGCTCTTGTTGCTGCGGTAGACGATCACTTGCCGCTTGCAAACGCGCGTAGAAGATCTTGATCACGATCGGTTCCGGCGCCACGAACGGGCAGCACCTCCGTACTCGGTCACACGTTCGGTTGTTGATGAAGACGACGTCCACCTCCCCGTTCCAGCGGGCAGCGGAAGTAGTAGCTCCTCTTGAATCCGATAGCACGATGGCGTGGTGTCGGTGGCGGTGAAGAAGTCCGGCGGAGCTTCGCTAAGCTACGCGGGCAATATGGAGGAGAGGGGGGCGGCTAGGGTTTGGGAGGGGTGGCCGGCCACTCTATGGGGGGCGGCCAGCTTGTGGTCTTGGGGTGGCCGGCCCCTCCCTTGGCCCCTCATTATATAGGTGGATCCCAAGTGTTGGTGTCCAAGTCTTCGAATAAGACCCGAAACCAAAACCTTCCATAAGAGGGGGAAACCTAGCCCAACTAGGGACTCCCCACCCAAAGGTGGGATTTCCACCTCCCATGTGGGGGTGGCCGGCCCCCTATGGTGGAGTCCACTTGGGACTCCACCCCATCTAGGGCTGGTCAAGGCCATGGAGGTGGAGTCCCATGTGGACTCCACCTTCCTTGGTGGTTTCTTCCGGACTTTTCTAGAACCTTCTAGAACCTTCCATAGAACCTTCCGTGACATTTTATTTCACATAAAATGACATCCTATATATGAATCTTATTCTCCGGACCATTCCGGAACTCCTCGTGATGTCCGGGATCTCATCCGGGACTCCGAACAAATATTCGAACTCCATTCCATATTCAAGTACTACCATTTCAACATCCAACTTTAAGTGTGTCACCCTACGGTTCGTGAACTATGCGGACATGGTTGAGTACTCACTCCGACCAATAACCAATAGCGGGATCTGGAGATCCATAATGGCTCCCACATATTCAACGATGACTTTAGTGATCGAATGAACCATTCACATATATTACCAATTCCCTTTGTCTCGCGATATTTTACTTGTCCGAGGTTTGATCTTCGGTATCACTCTATACCTTGTTCAACCTCGTCTCCTGACAAGTACTCTTTACTCGTACCGTGGTATGTGGTCTCTTATGAACTCATTCATATGCTTGCAAGACATTTAGACGACATTCCACCGAGAGGGCCCAGAGTATATCTATCCGTCATCGGGATGGACAAATCCCACTGTTGATCCATATGCCTCAACTCATACTTTCCGGATACTTAATCCCACCTTTATAGCCACCCATTTACGCAGTGGTGTTTGGTGTAATCAAAGTACCTTTCCGGTATAAGTGATTTACATGATCTCATGGTCATAAGGACTAGGTAACTATGTATCAAAAGCTTATAGCAAATAACTTAATGACGAGATCTTATGCTACGCTTAATTGGGTGTGTCCATTACATCATTCACACAATGACATAACCTTGTTATTAATAACATCCAATGTTCATGATTATGAAACTAATCATCCATTAATCAACAAGCTAGTTTAAGAGGCATACTAGGGACTTCTTGTTTGTCTACATATCACACATGTACTAATGTTTCGGTTAATACAATTCTAGCATGATATATAAACATTTATCATAAACATTAAGATATAAATAATAACCACTTTATTATTGCCTCTAGGGCATATCTCCTTCAGTTATGTTGATTATCAATCTATGTGTTGTTTATGATCTTGCATGCTCTCCGTTACTAGTAGATGCTTTGGCCAAGTTGATGCTTGTAACTCCAAGATGGAGTATTTATGCTCGATAGTGGGTTCATGTCTCCGTGAATCTGGGGGAGTGAGAGAAACCTCTAAGGTTATGGATGTGCTGTTGCCACTAGGGATAAAACATTGATGCTATGTCCGAGGATGTAGTTATTGATTACATTACGCACCATACTTAATGCAATTGTCTGTTGTTTGCAACTTAATACTGGAAGGGGTTCGGATGATAACCTGAAGGTGGACTTTTTAGGCATAGATGCATGCTGGATAGCGGTCTATGTACTTTGTCGTAATGCCCAATTAAATATCACAATACTCATCATATCATGTATGTGCATTGTCATGCCCTCTCTATTTGTCAATTGCCCAACTGTAATTTGTTCACCCAACATGCTATTTATCTTATGGGAGAGACACCACTAGTGAACTATG
Organism: Lolium perenne; assembly: GCF_019359855.2. Classification (NCBI taxonomy): domain Eukaryota; kingdom Viridiplantae; phylum Streptophyta; class Magnoliopsida; order Poales; family Poaceae; genus Lolium; species Lolium perenne. Next base: position 267,771,349 of record NC_067245.2, read on the forward strand.
GACCCCGGTCCATTCTTTTACATCGAATACAATCTGCTGCAATACTTGTTCTACTGTTCTCTGCAAACAATCATCATCCACACTATACATCTAATCCTTTGTTACAGCAAGCCGGTGAGATTGATAACCTCACTGTTTCATTGGGGCAAAGTACTTTGGTTGTGTTGTGCAGGTTCCACGTTGGCGCCGGAATCCCTGGTGTTGCGCCGCACTACATCTCGCCGCCATCAACCTTCAACGTGCTTCTTGGCTCCTACTGGTTCGATAAACCTTGGTTTCTTACTGAGGGAAAACTTGCCGCTGTACGCATCACACCTTCCTCTTGGGGTTCCCAACGGACGCGTGCTGTACGCGTACAGAGATTTTATATGAGGGGCAAGCAGCGAAGGACGATGGGATGGCCGTTCATCACCTGGACAGCGACCTGCAGGTGCACCGATACGCTGCCGTACGATGAAGAAGATGGAGACGATGCTGGGCTGCTCGTGGTATATGGGCTGCAAAGAAGATGGGGATGAATTCTTCGGTAGCTGCTGGAGTTGGGCTGAAACAAGAGAGCAAGTGTGGCTACTTGAGTTTCGGTGGAGAGCAGACGTTGGCCAGGAAGTGGCACAAGGCTTGGAGACAAGCCGCAGGCCTCATTTGGATTTATGGAATTTGACCAAGAGAAAATAGAAAGACACAGAGAAAAATAAAGGGAAGATAGGGAGACAAAGAGAGAGACAGAAAACGAAAAGAACATGTCCACGCACGTTTTGAAAAACGTTGTTACTGAACCAAAACAATTAGCAATGGTTTTAATATTTTGTTTGGGATTTTGTTAAAAGAATAGAAAAGGGGAGGTTTATTATAAAACCATATGAGAAGGAAAATATTGAAATAGGGTTTATAAAAATAATTTTATTTGTGAAAACATGGATATGATGTATGCATGATGCCATGATGATGCAGAAAAGGAAAAGACTAGAAAAAGCTATTTGGGTACCAGCCGGGGCCGTTACATGAGGGAGAGAGAGGGAGAGAAGGAAAATGCAAATGTGATGAATGATGGGGAGGGGATGTTCCTCTTATATAGGGGTGGGGGAGAGGAGGTGTGGCCTCCCAAGCCTCCGCCCCTCCTTTGGCCGCTGGCCACCCTACAGTTTGGGTTGGGGCGCCCGACCACCTCCTCCCTTGGGGCTTGGTCGGCCCCCTTCATTTTTTTTAGATAAAGGGAATATATTAATATCAAAAGATACCAATTACACCCAGCCTCTGCAACAACGCCCCACCCTAATGGCAGTACGGATGCACACAACCAAAAAAGAGTAAAGAAACTAAGAAATAAAAGTCCCGCTGCAACATTTTAGACCTAGCAACAACAATACAACCACCACCGTGACAACACCTGAAGTACAGACTCTCCAAAAGCGACGCCTCCAAGAAGGGAACAGTGCACCAGCGCCGTCGTCGTCCGATCAAAGGTCTTAGGTTTCACCCTGAAGATAGATCCCACTCTCAAAACAATGCCTCCAACAAGAACATTGCCAGGCACAACCATTTAAGGCCAGACCTTGGGTTTTCACCCTGAGAGGTAAGACTCTGAACTTCTCCTGTGCTGCCACCCCCACATGCATACCACTGCTGCAGAACCCGGAACGCCAAGTAGATCCCCCAGCATCACGGAGACTCAAACCTTGTTTAGCGAGTCCACCAATCCGACCTTCATGATATTCCTTCTTCTGACTTCACCATGGACCAAAAAGTCACCTGATGTCAACATAGAATAGAGCTTCGTGCCGCTCCCTCTAGAACCAAACGGTCGGAATAAAAACATGGGTGCGCACGACCCGATCCAGCAAACTGCAGGCAAAAGATGCATTGTTCCATTCGCTAGCGGAGCTTTCCGGAACTCATCTCTCCAGCCAGATCTAAGCAAACTGACCTCTGGAAGATCTTCATCCTTGCATGCGAGAAACCCGAGGACCGCCACCAAAAACAAAGCAAGATCAGCAGCCCCCACGCCGCCAATCCCTCCTGCTGGATCACCAAGGAAGCGGACAGCGACGCGGATCATGCATACCGCCGACGAACCGTTACCAGGGGCGGAGGCCGCCATCGCTCCACCGAATCCTCCATGGCTACCGACGGAGAGCCTCAGGCCCCGACCAAGTAGCCGTGCCACCCGGCTTCCTCCACCAGTGCTACATCACCTCCCATGGAACGCCGCTGCGGAAACCCTCTTCTCCCCCTCGTCGATTCGACGGAAGGGGTGCCGCCACCACCGCCATAGCCAGGCCTGGACTAGGGCAATGGTCGGGGCCGGGGCAAGTGGGCCAGGGCCGAGGCCAGCGCCGGGGATGGGGCCATGGCCGGCAGCGGCTGAGGGCGATGGCCGGCGTGTGGCTGTGGGACGCGGGGGGGGGGGGGGGAGGAGCCTCCGCCGCCACCCGGGAGGGAGGCGAGAGAGGGAAACGACGGGTTAGGGTGGGAAACGATCCGAAGATCGGCTCCCTTCATGGGCTGCCTTATTGTGGCCCATTAGGGTGTATCCCTGTATTTAAATCATTTTTATTATTTAATTCAGTAAATTAAATACGAAAACATATTTATTAAGTCTCCGAACAATTCATAGACTCCAGAACTTATTCTGATACCTCTCCGGAACAATTTCAGTGTTCTCTCTTATTACTCTGACGATCCCGAATCAATCTCTAAGCATTGTATACCCTTAAATGTGTAACCCTACGGGTACAGGAATGCATAGACATGATCCAGAAACTTCTCTAATCAATGACCAACATGAGTTTCTGCAAAACCATGCTGGCCCCCCTTTTCTTTCCAGGAAATATCCTTATCGCTTGAACCTCAACGTCGAGTCATATTCCCTTTGTCTTATGATACCTAGTTTGTCCGAGACCAGATCTTCGGTATCTCTTATACCTAGTTCGATCTCATTACCGACAGACACATTAAATCATTCTCGTGATATCATATCCTCGTGACTTAGTCACACGCCAGCAAGCTTTGTAGATATAATATCGTTGAGTGGGCCCATAGTTTCTATCCGTCACGCAGATGGAAAAGTTCTGCTCTTGACACATACGCCTCAACCCATCCCATTTGGAATACGTGAGCAACACTTTTATGATCATCCTTCTATGGTGTGACGGTTGATGTTGTCAAAGCAGCCTCTGGTGAGAGTGATTAGATATGGACTCACGGTCTAAGGATTAGGTTATAACATTTCTCTAGTATCGAAATGCTGAACTTTGTGACCAGATCACATAGCAATACTTTAATTGGGTGTGAGTCCATCAGTTCATTCATACAATGACATGACTCCATTATCAATTGACATAAATGTCCTTGATTTGAAAAAAAATGATCATCTATTAATCAATGGACTATTTTACTAGGGACATCGTTTGTTTACATATCACACGTGTACTAATGTTTTCTCTTAATACAGTTATAGCATGCCATAATACTTATTATGAACTGTTGAGATGTTATAATAAACACCCTTTATTATTTACCTCTAGAGCAGTATCTCCAACACATACAGATGCGGGGATGGTGCTATGGAAAACGCCTCTAAGGCGGCATTTCACCCATGTTTTTCTCGGTATGTAGAGGCAATGGCGGTATGTTATCCCCAATCCCTAGCATTTCCGGTTAATATTATGTATAAAAACTGTTATTGGTGGTGGTTTAGCATCGTTTAAGTAGAGTAGTGATCTTATCTAGGGTATTTAACCCACTTCTGACGTCTCATATTACATATGCAAGGTAGCTTTGGGGATAGATCTACTATGGACTATCAGAATAAGTTCAAATTTTATATTTATCAATCCACGTATGATGATGATTTGTGAGGCCATTGGACATGTTTGGCTTGGGCGTCTATCTGTCGGCTGATGATAATTTATTTTTGTTTCATTAGTTGATCTGTACTAGCTAACGATGAACTGCAATACTTTGATGCTAGATCTTGACAGCAATATGGATGCATGGCGCTCGTGCTAGCCAGATTTCTTTTCCCATAGCTAGGGTTCATATCTATTTTGCTTCAGCTATACAATGACAAATAATTTGATGAAATTATATATGGTCATATGTATCGAGAGTGGACAAATGGAGGCTGAGCTACATGTAGCTCTTTATTTTTTTAAAAATCGAAATCATTTTTAAGTTTCAAAAAATTCTGGAAAAAAATCCTGGAGTAGCCAATGATGGAATCTACAAATATGGAAAAATCTCAAACCTATGTAACCTATAAATTCTTAGTACTTTAGGCTACACAAAAATAACAAATGTGTGGATCTTAGAATAGTGAATAGTGCACAATTCAAACCTATAAAACCAATCAGATTTTTTTATTTTTATGTAGTCTACAATACAAAGAATTTCATATTGAGATTTTACATGTTTGTAGATTTCATCATTGTCTACATTCTGGATTTTTTTTCAGATTTTTTGAAACTTAAAACTTCGATTTTCGAATTTTTGAAAATAAAGGCAACATGTACCTCGGCCTCCATATGCTGTTTTCGCTTATGTATCAGTCTAGCTAAATTTAGAAGCTTAATATTCACATTTTGTTTGTATTGATGTCACTTGACTTTGTTAGATGCATTTGATTAGATATTAGTACCAACCATGAGTACCACTAGAACAATAATCTTTACTATTATATTGGAGTTGGGATGGTGAGTCACTTTGACATCAAACATTGGAAGAATCACAACCATTCAACCGTCTCAGCTAAACATTTGATTCACATACACCATCCGATGCATTTCCGTACCACTTAAGGTGGAAAGCTCTCAATATAAGGCAAGCTATCGTATATTTCCAATCGACCGTTTCTAAACTTGGAAAGCTATGATAGGTAAAGGAAGTAATATTTCCTTTTCCTCAGAAAATATTGCGGTTGATCAAGCCAATTATTTCTTTGTTTTGCCTAACAAATATCATGTCAATCAAACTAAATATTTCCCTGGAGCGGCTCACAAAAACTCGGATCGTCCATATAATTTGTTCGCTCGTTTCTATGTTCGTACGCGGGTAGAAGTCGACGGGTGCGCTCCGCTGGGCTATGCGTCGACGCCGCCAAGACCTTCCGCGCCAGCGCGCGCCGGCCGGCCTTCTCCCCTGCCTACCTCCACCGCGGCTGGACCTCGCCAAGGTCGAGCCCTGCAACGACGTCTTGCTCCGCTTAGTCAGCTATCCAGACGAGAAAGACGTGCCCTTCCGATCCCACCAGAGTAAAAAGGGCATGGGCAGACCCAACGCTGTGGAGTACGGGATCACACGGTTCGACCTCGTCGCCGGCAACAACCCGGATCTAGCCCCGGTCGCTGCATGCATTTCTAGCTTCATCGGGTTCCACGAGTTCGCCAACTTCACCGTGGAGGACGTCGGCATTGCCAAGAAAGGGCTCTCAATTCCGTGGTGCTCGTCAAAAACTTGTAGGCCGTTCTGCTGCCGCTCAACCAGCACGTGCACGGCACCAACTTGACAGTTGACTACGGGCTCACGCGATTTGACCACTTACGGGCTCTGTCTTTTTGGCTACATAAGAAAGAAAACTATTTTGAAGTGGAAGTAACCAAACTTACAATGGCGTACGATTGGATTTTTTTGTGTAAATATGATGAAATTTGGTATTAACTGAATTATGGTATTCGTGATCTTCAACAAGTGTCATATTCTCACTCATACTGTAGAATGAACAAATTAATTATCTTCTGAGTGCATAGGATAATACAATTGATTGAATTTCCGCACTTGTTTATGCCTCACTATCTACATTAGGGTGATGCACTACACCGAACTACATGGAAATTCAACTGTCATGATTGGAGAAGCCCAACAAAACAACAAAAGGTAGCAGTGGAAAAGGAAAGGTAAAGTAGCGACAGAGAGAGACGAGAAGGTAGGACGAAGATAAACATTGCGTTCTTTGAATGGATAGGATACATGCAAGAGGGAGTACGCAAACCAGGGCAGAGGGGTGTTGCTGATGGTCTAAAAGCAGCAACCATATCAAATGGAAAAAATATGTGCATAACTTTCTTTGATAGTTTTAATTTTATTGATCCATGGCAACGCACGGGCATCCAACTAGTAGTAGTACATTAGCAGTTCATCCATCAAGATCACATCAGCAGATGGAGCTCTAAAGCAAAATCCAATAAGCAGTGGATCTAGGAGGAGAAGGGAAGGATCACTAGCAGTACCAGAAGATCAACAACAAAAGCACACATAATGTAGGAGCTGGAGTGGGGTATATACCAAATACCAGGAACTAATTCAGTGGATCAATTCCTTATCTTACCATCACATCCAAACATAATCCATGGCAACAAAGTAAAATAAATGGTGTTGATCATCATTTGTCTAGATATAGCTAGCGTGGGACTCAAACAAGCCAATAGATAAAGTAGTACTAGCCAATTGGTACAATGTGCATCTATATAGCAAAATAAAGGAAATAGCACATCAGAGACCAAGAAGAACCAACAGAGATCACCTAGAGTAGCTAAATAATAAAACCACCAAAAAATTGTGTGTCTCCATATTTATTCACAGTGGCAATCAAAGATTTTATCACCTACTATGAAGATGTCCCTCAAATCCATCCAAACTCACTATGAATCAATCAAGAGCAACCAAGCAATAACTAATTACTCCTTAGACCACTTCATGAGACAAGTCATCATCACCCATTAGGGTTCAGACTGCAATTAAAGGTATCCAATAAATATTGGTACTTATACAATCTTATGGATTCAATTAGAACCATCACTACACAACTCATCAAATTGTACCAAAGCAATACTACCAGGACTAGGAACAGAAGAGTTGAGAAGCCCGGCTCAACTGAACCAACAATCTAAGGAAATCATGAGCAATAGTAGTAACCTAGAATTAATAGTAGCAAGGCATCACAAATGTGTCATAGATTAATATCCACCTCAAATAATCAAATATGAGCCATAGTATCAACATCATCGGGGACAAAATAAGGATAGTATAATCAAATCATGGCTAGTGAGCATAGCAGAGGGCACAATAACCTTTATCCATGGCATGTAATACTTTTTTATAAGCATAAACAACATCTCAACATATATCACAATATAGAAATATTACATAGCATGGCAGAGTGCTCATTATAGCTATTAGGGGCGAGCTAGAGCCAACCATCCATCAGTAGTGCTACTAGGACATGGTAGCATAGGAAGGTAGGCAGAGAAGAGGAAGAGACACACCTGGAGCAGCAAGAGCACCGGCGGCACATGCGGGTCACGGCGGCGCCACATGCGCATTCCGACGCGTCTCGCCACCACCAGAGCACCACCTCGTCGGAGATGCACGCCGACACCAAAATCCTAGGTGCGGTACGGGGTGCGTGTGGGCAGAAGAGGACGTGCGAGCCAAATGGAATTGGACTAAGACGACGAGCGTCAAGGGGCGCATCGATTGGGACCGATGGCGGGGTCTGGGGTGACATGAGTTGGCCAGAGGAGGAGGGCGACGACAAAGGCAATTCAAAGTTGCAGGAGAGAGGAAAGGGGCTAGGGTTAGGGTTTCAACGAACGGGGGACGAATGAATGGGGTCGGTGGGCTGGCTCGGGGAGCTTGTCCAGTCTAACCAGATGGTTGACCAAACCACTGGGCCTAGGGCATTTTTGTCTTCTCATTAGTGGTTTAATGAAATAAATCCAGAAAATCCTTAAAACCCAAAAGCAAACCATAAAAATTCAGCAAAGTAGGAATAATACATTAAAAATTATTTCCTATCTAAAAATAATTTTAAATGAATTTTCAAGAAAAAATCTAAAAATAAATTTAAATATATTGAATACAATTCAAATAAAGAAATAAAAGTTTTTCCTATGAAAATTTATGAGTAATCCAAGAAAAATCTAAAATTAATAAATATTATATCTTAGATTTTTATTTGTCAAATACCATAAATACTTCAATGATATCCTAATAGTAACATTAAAACTATTTCTTACTTTTCTTAAGCAATAAGGAAAGCTAGGAAAATCCTTAAATGAATTTATTTTCTAAATAGAGCAATAATTTTTTTACAAAAAGATTTCTTTAATTACTCAAAATAATTCAAGAGAAGCCTCAAATGATATTTTATAATTATTTAGAAATAAAAATTAAGTCCTTAAACCTTAATAAATTCAAAATGTTCAATCACACTTAAATTATATGAAATTTAAAACTTAAACATCACATGAGGGGGTTATACCAATCATGCATATATAATTATGAAACTTAAACTTAAACACTCAAGCATGCATTATTTGGATCTTTAACCATTCCCCTTACCGGAAAATGATGCTAATTTTCACAAACCGAGGAGCAGGACCAGTCCAAACAATCCAATCGCACTACGTTGGAGTATCCAGGAAGTTCATCGCTTGCTCTATGTTAATAAAATTACTTGTAAAGTATTATTCGTATTATTCTTGCATTACAAAGCGGTATTACTTTTACAATAACTAGCACATGGCCCTCGCAATTGCGAGGGCATCATTCTTTTTGTGTCATGAGTGTTTATGGGAACATTGCGAGGGCATCATTCTTATTGTGCCAAGAGTGTTTATGCCTACAATTTTCATTGTTATTGCAAGATAAATATACAATTGTCATTTCCGAAATATACAAAGAGTGGATTTTGTACACCCACACATGGGTGTGGGTGTTTCTATTACCGTCCATTGTGTTTTGAGATTCGGATAAAAAGAGGAGAGAGAAAGAAATCTTTTCATCTACCATGGTGCGCATGAATCTCGGAAAATAAATGGACAGTGACGAAAACACCACACCCATGCGTGGGTGATTTGTTGATTACATTAATGAGGCCATGGATGGTATGAAATACCAAGTTAATAACTCTCCTTGAATTTATGTTGTGTATCTAGGAGGCTATCCGAACCGGAGGCCCTAATATTCTGCACCGAATCAAGTACGATCAAGTTTTTTTACAAACTATTATATTTCGCCTTTGCTTAATTTTTTTAGCAGTTATTTAGTACATTAGTCTCTTTCATATCTGAATATCGATACCCATCCGTGTCAACCCAGATTATGCAGTTACATAACTATTAATTTATTTTCAAATCCTAAGCACACAATTAGATATAACTATCATTATAATTAAGGTGACATGGCTTAATAAGGTGTCTCTGTTCTAGGACTCATTTATCTTGCTTTTAGTTAGTATATAATAGATAGATATGGGGAACGTCAGCATTTTTCTTAGAAATATTCTAGACACTTCAAGATTCACCATGAAATGCTTGCACTAACTTTGCATGTGTAATACTACCTCCGTTTCAAGGAATAAGGCGTCTTCGTTTTATGTGCTTTTTGTTTGACCAAGTATTACTTTAAGTATATAATAAAGACTGTTTGTATGAAATTAGCATCATTAAAAAATGCTTTTCAATACGAACCCAAGGTGCTAATTACATATAATATAATTAAAATTTTGTTGCTCAATTTTTATGATTAAAATTTGTCTTAAAATACGTGTGCGTCGTATTCCTTGAAACGGAGCTATTCAGAAAAATGTTTGCATAGATCACATGTGAGCATAAAACTGAGTCGATTACCATACGTTATAGAAATTAATAGATTGTTGTAATCGGTATAGGCCATGCAACTAATCCCTAAATTTTTTATGTACGTACAAATATTCAAATGTGCCGTTAGTTTTGGAAAAGTGGTACTTGTTGATGCACCACCAATGCCTCCTGTAATTTTTTTTACATCGACGTATTAGCATAGATCAGCGATTTTCATCTCGGTTAGGAAAAAATATCAGTGGTCACTGTTATTGCCGGTTTCTGGAAATACCAATATTTCAAATATGTTGTTATTTATGAAAAAACGTTGTTGTTGATAAACCATCGTTTCCTGATGTAAATATTTTTATACATCGACGTATTAGTATATATCATCATTCTTTTATCTTGGGTGGGGGAAATACTGGTCGTCACCAGTATTATTTGTTTTCGGAAATACCAATCCTAATACCATCGAGATTTGTCAAATGAATTTACAAACCCGTCCAAAATTTATGAAAGAAAATAAAATTTAATCAAACTATATAGATACCAGTAATATTCGTCCGGTACAAATTTTCTCGTTAGTAATTGGAAAGATCGACCAATATTTGAAATCCGACTTTAGTTTTGCCACCTAAAATTTTTCATTACATCGAGGTATTAACATATATCACCATGTTTTATTTCGGGTGGGCAAAATACCAATGGTCACTTGTATTACTGGTTTTCAGAAATACCGCTCGTAATATCGTCCGATATTTGTCGAATAAATTTGCAAACTCGTCCAAAATTTACCAAAAAAAAGTCAAATTTGAGTAAATTATATAGATACCAGTAACTTCGTCCGGTAAGAATTCTCTCGCTAGTAACCGGAAAATCGGGTTGAGTAGAAATTTCGGAAATACCTGCGAAAAATATTTGCATAGATTACATATGATCATAAAACTAAGTCCATTACCATACATTATAGAAATTAATAGATTGTTGTAATCGGTATAGGTCATGCAACTAATCCCTAAATTTTTTATGTTCGTACAAATATTCAAATATGCAGTTAATTTTGGAAAAGTGGTATTTATTCATGCACCGGAAATACCAATATTTCAAATACGTAGTTATTTTTGAAAAAAAGTTGTTGTTGATACACCATCGTTGCCTCCTGTAAATAGTTTTATACATCGACGTATTAGTGTATACCATCGTTCTTTTATCTTGGGTAGGGGAAATACTGGTCGTCACCAATATTATTGGTTTTCGGAAATACCGATCCTAATACCATCGACACCATCGTTGCCTCTTGTAAATATTTTTATACATCGACGTCTTAGTGTATATCATCGTTCTTTTATCTTGGGTGGGGAAAATACTCGTCGTCACCATTATTATTGGTTTTCGGAAACACCGATCCTAATACCATCGAGTTTGTCAAATAAATTTACAAACCCGTCCAAAATTTACGAAAGAAAATAAAATTCGATCAAACTATATAGATACCAGTAATTTTCGTCCGGTACAAATTTTCTCGCTACTAATTGGAAAGATCGACATTATTTGAAATCCGCCTTTATTTTGTCCCCTTATACTTTTCATTACATCGACGTATTAATATATATCATCGTGTTTTATTTCGGGTGGCAAAAATACCAATGGTCACTTGTATTACTGGTTTCCAAAATACCGCTCGTAATATCATCCGAGATTTGTTGAATAAATTTGCAAACTCGTCCAAAATTTACAAAAAAAGTCAAATTTGAGTAAATTATATAGATACCAGTAACTTCTTCTGGTAAGAATTCTCTCGCTAGTAACCGCAAAATCAGGTTGTGGAGAAATTTCGGAAATACCGGCCAATAAAAAATGTAACGTATATTAGTAAAATTCCCGTATTCATCTCCTTGCTGAACTTTGTAGCATGTAATTACATGTCACGTATATTTTTCTTTTTCTTTTGCATATCCTGCTAAGATGCACATGCATCGGTAGTTCAGCATGTTTGATCTTTTAGGTGCTTCAAATATCATAGATGGGCTACCGTGGAAAAAAAATAAAAGACTGCATCTAGAGTCCTATGATGATACGACATAGACCGTGTCACTTTTTTCACGTTTTATCTAAACCGTGTGACGTATAGAAATTGCTTTATTTTTTAGAAGCGGACTCAGCTAGTCTCGACGATTCGCGAGATAATAGCTATTATTCTTTTAAGTTACCTATTATTTGAAGTTAGCCGCCATGGTGAAATTGGTAGAAACACTGCTCTTAGGAAGCAGTGCTCAAGCATCTCGGGCTAGTCTTCTCATTTATTTTCTAACGGATCAGGATAGCCAAGTCTAGTACGATTTCCTTCAGATTTAGTTACTCTTCTTTCCAAGTCTATGTTTGAAAAGAAAAATATGGAGCCGTAATCTTATAGTTATAAGCCGTGACCACAATCCGTGACCACAATCATGACGTATGGAAGTGATGTTTTGGCACATGGGAGCATATGCTCCCTTTATTTTAAAATACATTTTAGACACATTTTAAAATGTCAAAAAAATTGAAACAAAAATTTCGCACGTACATCTTCATGTGATACACGCTCACAAAGTCGTTTCATGAAAAATCGACATGTCATGTGGCGTGTGTAAAAAAGACAAAATTCGGTGCTGAAACAAAGACTTGTCACGAGATAAATTTTCTCTTTTTCGCTTAGACTACAAAAAATATCATTTTTTCGTGAAACTTAACGAATACACATATATTATGAAGATGTACATGCAAATTTTTTTGTCAAAATTTTTTAACACTTGGAAATATGTTTTTACGGTAGAGGGATCATACGGACCCGGGAGCCGAATTGAGTTTCTGACGTATATTGTTCTACGTAACACTTTATATCTTTAAATCTCAGACGTTAAGATTTAAATCATTGGTTTCTAATTTAAGAGCATATGTGGATTAACCGTGTGCCTCGAAAAACACTTTTATTTTGCTTTTAGTATACTCTAGTACTAGTACTAGTACTAGTACTAGTACAGTGCCCGCGCGTTGCGGCGGAGAGTAAAAATTATAGACCATGTCGTAGACACGGCTCAATTAAGGTGGACATACTGAAAATAAACAAATGCACATATGTAAATTTGTAAATCATAGCCCACACTCGAGTGGCGCATTATGCAATTTTTGTCTAAAACTGATCCCACGCTCTCTAGTTTGGTCCATCCGTTCAATTACATATTTCAAAGATCTTGTTTAGTCCAGTTTAATACATCGCCACTGGTGGAAAAAGGGCATTTGGTCGCGGTTCGCAACTGCAATTAGTCGCGGTTGCGCAACCGCGACCAATTAAGCGCGTCTAAACCCCCCCCCCCCCCCCCCCCCTTCGTCGCGGTTCCTCACGAACCGCGACTAAAGGCACGTCCACGTGGCCGCCAACAGTCCGTCGGGGCGGAGGACCTTTAGTCGCGGCTCTCCTGGCCAACCGCGACTAAAGGCCGCCGCAGGTTTAGGGTTTTAGGCCCTCCCCCCCCTAAACCTGCCCCCCCCTAAACCTGTTTTCTGTTTAATTTGTATTGTTTTATTTCTTTTGTGCTTTATTTTAATTTTTAAGGAGTTTCACATATTCTACGGTACTACATACATGCATATGAATGTACAATTTCAAACAAATTTGAAATTAGAACCAAAAAGAATTCAAGAGGAATATACAATATATATTCAATATCATCGGATGACCATATACAATTTTGAACAAGTTTCCATACATAATTTAATGCATATAAATTTCTACGTCCTCGAAATGGTGTTCTCCTTTAGGATGGAGGACTTCCCTCCTGAACCATCCAGCTAGTTCCTCTTGAAGTGGTCGGAAGCGAGCTTCTGGACTAAGTATCATCCGGAGGTTATTCCTCTGAGCATTGGTATCACTCGGAATCCGCTCAGAGGTGTATCTCCGGATCATCTCACAGACATAGTATCCACATAGATTTGTCCCCGGTGGCTGAATATCGCCACCATTCTTAGCCTTTGACCTTTTGAATTCTAGCTCTTTTTTGAAATCACCGACCTTTTGATCTGAGAACCGTCTCCAAACCCTACGAGGCAAAGAAAATTAAATGAACAAGAGAGTTATTAGTTCTTGAAGCTTAGGAAATGAACGAAATAGGCCGATCGATATAGAGCGCAAATGAATGAAAATAATTACTTCTGCAGCATTCTTCTCATGCCGCCCCAAAGATTTGAATCCAGAGTCAGAGAGTCGTGGACGAGACATTCTGATTTGTCAACTTTAATTACTAGCAGAATCCAGTGGAACCTGCGGACACGATACATGCACAGTACGTCATGCATAACTCATCGATTAGCCGGCCACATACCATGCATGGAGTAAACAAAAGAGAATGTGCTCAAGACAGAAACACTCACCCAAAATGGTAAGGAAAAAGAATATCACTTTTGACTTCCTGCTTTGTAAGAAACTGCCACAGGTCTGCCTCCACGTCGGCGGGGTGATGCTCTAACACATATCCATTAACGATGTGTGGGTCAATGAACCCAACATCATGGATGTTCCTTACTCTGCATTCCTTAATCTTCAATCTGCATATATAATAGCGGACACAACAATATAGTTAGGACATATATATAGTGCAGGCAATATGAACGAGATGGGGTAGAAATAAATCACTTACAGAACGTAGCAACTGATGATAGATTTGTCGAGCTCGCGCAGATTGAAAAGCTGGAACAATTCACTCAGATGAATTTGTACATGGTAATGTTTGAAGTGATGCTCATATCTAACTTCCGCATAAATATATTCTTTGGCATTTTTATTTTTTATGTAACCCCTGTACCATTTCAACACACCTTTCATTTGTGGAGGTAGATCCTCTTCCTGCGCAGGCTCGACGAGAGGCCCATTCTTCACATATGTAATTACTACCTCCTTCACTGGCGCCTCATCAAGGCCTAACAGTTCACGAAGAGTAATACCTAAGTTGGCCGCTTGTTCTCTGGCACTCGTTACAGTCAATCCCTGTGCTGCCGCAGCTTCTATGATATCGGGGGCATCCGGACCGGCGGCTTTCACTATAAGCGGGGCAATCGATTGTTTACTTTGTTCCGTTTTCTCGGCCTCCTCCCGCTCTCTCTTCTCCTTGAACATGAGTGCCTGCTTACGAAGTTCACGTGCATAGTCGTCAGGCAGATTCTTCGTGGCTTGGGACGGTTCGTTCAAAAATGACTTAGCCCACTTCTTTTGCTCATCAGAAAATACTGGCTTGGGCTCGGGCTCTCTTTTCTTCTTGCAGTCCGCCTTCCATTTCTCATAATCAGCAGTCGCGGTCGTGTCGACTTCCTCGGCAGTATGTTCCCAAGGCCTCGTGGGGAGAGGCTTCAGTGATGGCTCCGGTACCTTTGTTATCTTAGGTACATAAGGGTCCGGGTTAATAATCCAGGACTGCTTCTGCTTCTTCGCCGGAGGTGGATTGGGGGGCGGCGTCTGCTTACCCGCCCGGGGCGGACTAGGGGCGGCGGCTGCTTACCCGCCGGAGGTGAATTGGGGGGCGGCGTCGGCTGACGTGAAGGAGGTGTAGGTGAAGCACCACCACCATCACCACCGCCACCGCCACCACCACCGTAGGGGGGTGGACTTGTTGGCGCCTCGCCTGGAAACTTGATAAACTTCTTTTGCCATAGAATGAAATGGCGCTTGACATCTCCAAGTCTTCTCGCCCCTTCAGGTGTAGCAATGTCAATGTCCAGGTCCTCAAACCCTTGGACTATGTCCTCCACCATGACACGAGCATAGC
This sequence comes from Lolium perenne, assembly GCF_019359855.2. Lineage (NCBI taxonomy): Eukaryota > Viridiplantae > Streptophyta > Magnoliopsida > Poales > Poaceae > Lolium > Lolium perenne. The sequence continues at coordinate 267,786,725 of NC_067245.2, forward strand.
CATCTTGAATGGGGTTGTTGTGGTGGAGTGCTCCAGGTAAACATGGTAAAGCACTGCCGATGGCTACCTTCATGGACATGTTCCCGATAGGATAATACAGATGACATTCTTTCATCTCCTTTATATCGTCCACGGGGTAGCGAGGAGGCTCCGGTGCAGTAATTTCGACCACCAGAGGCTCCGGTGCAGTAATTTCGATCGTCGGTGCACCAGCCGGTGGGGCCTCCGTGGAAGCCACGCTGCTTCTCCGCTGCTGGCTTCCGAGATCCAATGGATGATCTTCATGCTGCGCCCGAGCTGCATCTCTTTCGGCTACTAGTACACTCACGGCTTTCTTCATCGCATCCATTTCCGATGCCAACCGCGCCACAACATCTGCTTCCCGATCCATCTTTCTCTTACGGCTTCTGTAACCGCACGGGTCATCGTTCTGGGGGAACCCTATTTTCCACGGAATGTGCCCCATGCCTCGTACACGTCCTCCGTGTTCAGGATTCCCGAGGGCTTTTGTCAGCGCGTCGTTCTCTCTGTTGAACTTGATCTTCCCCTCTTGAGCATCCCTCATTGCCTCAATAAGGGCTTGGGTGGGTTTAATTATTTTGCCCCGGTAAACACACTCCCCTGTCTCCGGGTTCAGCGATCCCCCATGCCCGTACCACCAGCTTTTGGCCCTTGGGTCCCATCCCTCCGTACCTGGACGGATTCCCCGCGCCCTCAGCTCGTTCTCCATCTTCTCCCACCTAGGCTCCCAAAGGCGATACCCTCCTGGCCCCATAATATGATTGTACTCCTTCTTAGCCGCATTTTCCTTATTTTTTCGATATTTGAATGAACTGCTCCGATTTCTTTTGCTTCACAAATTCTGGCCAATCATGTTTCAGTTTCTCATATTGTCCTTTGAAATCCGGAGTCTTGTTCTGCTTGACAAAGTCATGGGCTAGATTCTTGAATTTCCGGAATGCGTCGGACATCTTATGAAGAGCGAACTTTTTGACTAGCCTCCTCCTCTCCTTGTTTTCCTCAATCTTGTTACCCTCCTCATCAAATTTGTTGTATTCCGGAGGTAGAACGAAATGTTCCATAAGCTTCTTGAAGCAATCTTTTTTTGTTCTCTTATCGACAAAAGTGAAACCAATTCGTGCCTTCTTTGGCTCATTCCACTCCTAGACGGTGATCGAGACGTTGTCTCTAACAACGGCTCCGCATTGGTTGACAAACTTGGTGGCGTTCTTGCGGGGCTCCAGCGGCCTGCCGGTTGCACTGTCGACAACCTCGATGGTGCATGTTTCTCCTTGTTTCATCGTCTTGGTTGCGCCACGCTGTGACGACGTACTCGATTGTTTCGACGATCCGGCCGAGGGCTAAATAAGAAAGAGAGTCGCGCGCGTTAGTACACACATATTTATTCAAATCAGTTAGTTTGTATCACCAGAGGCTCGATGTATATATATACCTCGGCGCCGGAGGTGGTTGCTACTTCCATTTGAAGATCGTCGTTTATCGACGTTTGTTCGACATCATCTTGCTGACGGCGCCCTTCATCTTCACCATCAAGGTTCAGATAAGAAGAGATATCATCTTCTTCTTGTCCGGTCGGCACATATAGAATATCGCCGTTTATGATGCCGAACATATGGTCTTCAGCGTCCGGATCATAGTTGTCCATAATCGGGTCAGCTCTATCGTCCGCCATATGTCAGTCGTGAAAACATGCAGTAAAAACAAATTAATTGTGTATATGCATTATCACATCTCTTCTATATATAAAGAGAGAGGGCGACGAGGGAGGCGAGAGGGGGGACGCAGTGACCGCGTGACCGAGAGACCGGTGGCGGTGGCGAAAGGGCGGTGGCGGTGCCGAGGACACATAACCCTCGCCGCCCCCTCTCGATCCAAAAAAAAACACCGCGCGTATACGTAGGGGGCGACGAGCACTGCCCCCTCCGTATACGCGCGGTGGTTAAGTTATTTTAGTTATTTTAAAATTGACAAACTTTTTGTTAAGTTATTTTAAAAGTGACAAATTTTAAAGAACGGGACGGCGCGCGGCTCGTGCGGGGCGGCGGTCGTACGTCGGAAAGAACACGGCCGCCGGGCTGCGCGGCCGGCGCGGCGCGAGAAGGACTTCGTCGACGTGTACACGCGGCGCGAGAAGGACGTCGTCGACGTACCACTTAAAATTTGACCGTACCGGCGACGTACGGGGGCGCGGAGTACTTTTTTTGTTATAAATTTTAGTTATATAAAATTTTAGTTATATAAAAAATTTAGTTATATATAAATTTTTGTTAAGTTACAAATTTTAGTTAAGTTACAAATTTTTGTTAAGTTACAAATTTTTGTTAAGTTACAAACTTTAGTTAAGTTACTTTTTTTGTCAAGTTACAAATTTTAGTTAAGTTACAAATTTCTGTCAAGTTACAAATTTTAGTAAAGTTACAATTTTTTGTTAAGTTACAAATTTTAGTTAAAGTTACTTTTTTTTTGTTATGTGTACTTAGTTACAAATTAAAAAAAACAAAAAAAACAAAAAAAAGGGGTGGCCAGGCGCCCCTGGCGCGCGCGCCCTTCTTCCTTTCTTCTCCCTCTCTGCTTCCGTACGGCGCGCGCGTGCGGTGGTCGACCGGCCGGCGGCGTGCCACAGGGGTGATGGCGTGTAACTCACACGTTCGTTGGGAACCCCAAGAGGAAGGTATGATGCGCACAGCAGCAAGTTTTCCCTCAGAAAGAAACCAAGGTTTATCGAACCAGGAGGAGCCAAGAAGCACGTTGAAGGTTGATGGCGGCGGGATGTAGTGCGGCGCAATACCAGGGATTCCGGCGCCAACGTGGAACCTGCACAACACAACCAAAGTACTTTGCCCCAACGAAATAGTGAGGTTGTCAATCTCACCGGCTTGCTGTAACAAAGGATTAACCGTATTGTGTGGAAGATGATTGTTTGCAGAAAACAGTAGAACAAGTATTGCAGTAGATTGTATTTCAGTAAAGAGAATTGGACCGGGGTCCACAGTTCAGTAGAGGTGTCTCTCACATAAGACAAATAGCATGTTGGGTGAACAAATTACAGTTGGGCAATTGACAAATAAAGAGAGCATGACCATGCACATACATATCATGATGAGTATTGTGAGATTTAATTGGGCATTACGACAAAGTACATAGACCGCCATCCAACTGCATCTATGCCTAAAAAGTCCACCTTCAGGTTATCATCCGAACCCCCTCCAGTATTAAGTTGCAAAGCAACAGACAATTGCATTAAGTATGGTGCGTAATGTAATCAACAACTACATCCTTAGACATAGCATCAATGTTTTATCCCTAGTGGCAACAGCACAACACAACCTTAGAACTTTCTCACATCGTCCTGTGTCAATGCAGGCATGAACCCACTATCGAGCATAAGTACTCCCTCTTGGAGTTACAAGCATCTACTTGGCCAGAGCATCTACTAGTAACAGAAAGCATGCAAGATCATAAATAACACGTAGATATAACTTTGATAATCAACATAACAAGTATTCTCTATTCATCGGATCCCAACAAACGCAACATATAGAATTACAGATAGATGATCTTGATCATGTTAGGCAGCTCACAAGATCCGACAATGATAGCACAATGGGGAGAAGACAACCATCTAGCTACTGCTATGGACCCATAGTCCAGGGGTAGACTACTCACTCATCACACCGGGGGCGACCATGGCGGCGTAGAGTCCTCCGGGAGATGATTCCCCTCTCCGGCAGGTGCGGAGGCGATCTCCCGGATCCCCCGAGATGGGATCGGCGTTGGCGGCGTCTCCGGAAGGTTTTCCGTATCGTGGCTCTCGCATGCGGGGGTTTCGTCACGGAGGCTATTTGTAGGCGGAAGGGCAGGTCAAGAGGCGGCACGGGGGCCCCACACCACAGGGCCGCGCGGCCAAGGGGGGGCTGCGCCGCCCTAGGGTGTGGCCCCCTCGTGGCCCCTCTTCGTCTCTCCTTCGGACTTCTGGAAGCTTCGTGGAAAAATAGGCCCCTGGGCTTTGATTTCGTCCAATTCCGAGAATATTTCCTTACTAGGATTTCTGAAACCAAAAACAGCAGAAACAAAGAATCGGCACTTTGGCATCTTGTTAATAGGTTAGTTCCAGAAAATGCACGAATATGACATAAAGTGTGCATAAAACATGTAGATAACATCAATAATGTGGCATGGAACATAAGAAATTATCGATACGTCGGAGACGTATCAGCATCCCCAAGCTTAGTTCTGCTCGTCCCGAGCAGGTAAAACGATAACACAGATAATTTCTGGAGTGACATGCCATCATAATCTTGATCATACTATTTGTAAAGCATATGTAGTGAATGCAGCGATCAAAACAATGTATATGACATGAGTAAACAAGTGAATCATAAAGCAAAGACTTTTCATGAATAGCACTTCAAGACAAGCATCAATTAAGTCTTGCATAAGAGTTAACTCATAAAGCAATAATTCAAAGTAAAGGCATTGAAGCAACACAAAAGAAGATTAAGTTTCAGCGGTTGCTTTCAACTTGTATATCTCATGGATATTGTCAACATAGAGTAATATAATAAGTACAATAAGCAAGTATGTAGGAATCAATGCACAGTTCACACAAGTGTTTGCTTCTTGAGGTGGAGAGAAATAGGTGAACTGACTCAACATAAAAGTAAAAGAATGGTCCTCCATAGAGGAAAAGCATCGATTGCTATATTTGTGCTAGAGCTTTAATTTTGAAAACATGAAACAATTTTGTCAACGGTAGTAATAAAGCATATGCATCATGTAAATTATATCTTATAAGTTGCAAGCCTCATGCATAGTGTACTAATAGTGCCCGCACCTTGTCCTAATTAGCTTGGACTACCGGATCATCACAATGCATTGTTTTTACCAAGTGTCACAAAGGGGTACCTCTATGCCTTTGTACAAAGGTCTAAGGAGAAAGCTCGCATTGGATTTCTCGCTATTGATTATTCTTCAACTTAGACATCCATACCGGGACAACATAGACAACAGATAATGGACTCCTCTTTTATGCATAAGCATGTAACAACAATTAATAATTTTCTCATTTGAGATTGAGGATATATGTCCAAAACTGAAACTTCCACCATGGATCATGGCTTTAGTTAGCGGCCCAATGTTCTTCTCTAACATATGCATGCTTAACCATATGGTGGTAGATCTCTCTTACTTCAGACAAGACGGACATGCATAGCAACTCACATGAAATTCAACAATGAATAGTTGATGGCGTCCCCAGTGAACATGGTTATCGCACAACAAGCAACTTAATAAGAGATAAAGTGCATAATTACATATTCAATACCACAATAGTTTTTAAGCTATTTGTCCCATGAGCTATATATTGCAAAGGTGAATGATGGAATTTTAAAGGTAGCACTCAAGCAATTTACTTTGGAATGGCGGAAAATACCATGTAGTAGGTAGGTATGGTGGACACAAATGGCATAGTGGTTGGCTCAAGTATTTTGGATGCATGAGAAGTATTCCCTCTCGATACAAGGTTTAGGCTAGCAAGGCTTATTTGAAACAAACACAAGGATGAACCGGTGCAGCAAAACTCATATAAAAGACATATTGAAAACATTATAAGACTCTACACCGTCTTCCTTGTTGTTCAAACTCAATACTAGAAATTATCTAGACCTTAGAGAAACCAAATATGCAAACCAAATTTTAGCATGCTCTATGTATTTCTTCATTAATGGGTGCAAAGCATATGATGCAAGAGCTTAATCATGAGCACAACAATTGCCAAGTATCACATTACCCAAGACATTTATAGCAATTACTACATGTATCATTTTCCAATTCCAACCATATAACAATTTAACGAAGGAGAAACTTCGCCATGAATACTATGAGTAGAAACCAAGGACATACTTGTCCATATGCTACAGCGGAGCGTGTCTCTCTCCCATAAAGTGAATGCTAGGATCCATTTTATTCCATCAAAACAAAAACAAAAACAAACCGACGCTCCAAGAAAAAGCACATAAGATGTGATGGAATAAAAATATAGTTTCAGGGGAGGAACCTGATAATGTTGTCGATGAAGAAGGGGATGCCTTGGGCATCCCCAAGCTTAGACGCTTGAGTCTTCTTGATATATGCAGGGGTGAACCACCGGGCATCCCCAAGCTTAGAGCTTTCACTCTCCTTGATCATGTTGCATCATACTCCTCTCTTGATCCTTGAAAACTTCCTCCACACCAAACTCGAAACAACTCATTAGAGGGTTAGTGCACAATATAAATTGACATATTCAGAGGTGACACAATCATTTTTAACACTTCTGGACATTGCATAATGCTACTGGACATTAGTGGATCAAATAAATTCATCCAACATAGCAAAAGAGGCAATGCGAAATAAAAGGCAGAATCTGTCAAAACAGAACAGTTCGTATTGACGAATTTTAAAATGGCACCAGACTTGCTCAGATGAAAATGCTCAAATTGAATGAAAGTTGCGTACATATCTGAGGATCATGCACGTAAATTGGCTTAATTTTCTGAGCTACCTACAGGGAGGTGGACCCAGATTCGTGACAGCAAAGAAATCTGGAACTGTGCAGTAATCCAAATCTAGTACTTACTTTTCTATCAACGGCTTAACTTGGCACAACAAAACACAAAACTAAGATAAGGAGAGGTTGCTACAGTAGTAAACAACTTCCAAGACACAAAATAAAAACAAAGTACTGTAGGTAAAAACATGGGTTGTCTCCCATAAGCGCTTTTCTTTAACGCCTTTCAGCTAGGCGCAGAAAGTGTGTATCAAGTATTATCAAGAGACGAAGTGTCAACATCATAATTTGTTCTCATAATAGAATCAAAAGGTACCTTCATTCTCTTTCTAGGGAAGTGTTCCATACCTTTCTTGAGAGGAAATTGATATTTTATATTACCTTCCTTCATATCAATGATAGCACCAACAGTTCGAAGAAAAGGTCTTCCCAATATAATGGGACAAGATGCATTGCATTCAATATCCAAGACAACAAAATCAACGGGAACAAGGTTATTGTTAACGGTAATACGAACATTATCAACTTTACCCAAAGGTTTCTTTGTAGAATGATCAGCAAGATTAACATCCAAATAACAATTTTTCAGCGGTGGCAAGTCAAGCATATCATAAATTTTCTTAGGCATAACAGAAATACTTGCACCAAGATCACATAAAGCATTACAATCAAAATCTTTAACCTTCATCTTAATGATGGGCTCCCAACCATCCTCTAGCTTTTTAGGAATAGAGGCTTCACGCTCTAGTTTCTCTTCTCTAGCTTTTATGAGAGCATTTGTAATATGATGCGTGAAAGCCAAATTTATAGCACTAGCATTAGGACTTTTAGCAAGTTTTTGCAAGAACTTTATAACTTCAGAGATGTGGCAATCATCAAAATTCAAACCATTATAATCTAAAGCAATGGGATCATCATCCCCAATGTTGGAAAAAATTTCAGCAGCTTTATCACAGTAGTTTCAATGTAGCTTTAGCAGGTGCAGCTTTTTCGCTTTGCATTAGAAGTGGAAACATTGCTAACACCAATTCTTTTATTAGTATTAGTAGGAGGTGCAGCAACATGTGTAGCATTAGCATTACTAGTGGTGGTAATAGTCCAAACTTTAGCTATATTCTTCTCTTTAGCTAGTTTTTCATTTTCTTCTCTATCCCACCTAGCACGCAGTTCAGCCATTAATCTTATATTCTCATTAATTCTAACTTGAATGGCATTTGCTGTAGTAACAATTTTATTATGATGATTCTCATTAGGCAAAACTTTTGATTTCAAAAGATCAACATCAGCAGCAAGACTATCGACTTTAGAAGCAAGTATATCAATTTTCCCAAGCTTTTCTTCAACAGATTTGTTAAAAGCAGTTTGTGTACTAATAAATTCTTTAAGCATGGCTTCAAGTACAGGGGGTGAACTCCTATTATTGTTGTAAGAATTCCCATAAGAATTACCATAGCCGTTGCCATTATTATAAGGATATGGCCTATAGTTGTTACTAGAATTGTTCAGTAAGCATTGTTGTTGAAATTATTATTTTTAATGAAGTTTACATCAACATGTTCTTCTTGTGCAACCAATGAAGCTAATGGAACATTATTAGGATCAATATTAGTCCTATCATTCACAAGCATAGACATAATAGCATCAATCTTATCACTCAAGGAAGAGGTTTCTTCAATAGAATTTACCTTCTTACCTTGTGGAGCTCTTTCCGTGTGCCATTCAGAGTAGTTGATCATCATATTATCAAGAAGCTTTGTTGCTTCACCAAGAGTGATGGACATAAAGGTACCTCCAGCAGCTAAATCCAATAAATTCCGTGAAGAAAAATTTAGTCCTGCATAGAAGGTTTGGATGATCATCCAAGTAGTCAGTCCATGGGTTGGGCAATTTTTAACCAGAGATTTCATTCTTTCCCAAGCTTGAGCAACATGTTCAGTATCTAATTGTTTAAAATTCATTATGCTACTCCTCAAAGATATAATTTTAGCAGGGGGATAATATCTACCAATAAAAGCATCCTTGCATTTAGTCCATGAATCAATACTATTCTTAGGCAGAGATAGCAACCAATCTTTAGCTCTTCCTCTTAATGAGAAAGGGAACAATTTTAGTTTAATAATATCACCATCTACGTCTTTATATTTTTGCATTTCACATAGTTCAACAAAATTATTAAGATGGGCAGCAGCATCATCAGAACTAACACCAGAAAATTGCTCTCGCATAACAAGATTCAGTAAAGCAGGTTTAATTTCAAAGAATTCTGTAGTAGCAGGTGGAGCAATAGGTGTGCATAAGAAATCATTATTATTTGTGGTTGTGAAGTCACACAACTTAGTATTTTCAGCGTTGGCCATTTTAGCAACAGTAAATAAAGCAAACTAGATAAAGTAAATGCAAGTAAACTAATTTTTTTGTGTTTTTGATATAGCAAACAAGATAACAAGTAAAGTAAAACTAGCAACTAATTTTTTTTGTATTTTGATTTAGTGCAGCAAACAAAATAGTAAATAAAACTAAGCAAGACAAAAACAAAGTAAAGAGATTGAGAAGTGGAGACTCCCCTTGCAGCGTGTCTTGATCTCCCCGGCAACGGCGCCAGAAAATATGCTTGATGGCGTGTAACTCACACGTTCGTTGGGAACCCCAAGAGGAAGGTATGATGCGCACAGCAGCAAGTTTTCCCTTAGAAAGAAACCAAGGTTTATCGAACCAGGAGGAGCCAAGAAGCACGTTGAAGGTTGATGGCGGCGGGATGTAGTGCGGCGCAACACCAGGGATTCCGGCGCCAACGTGGAACCTGCACAACACAACCAAAGTACTTTGCCCCAACGAAACAGTGAGGTTGTCAATCTCACCGGCTTGCTGTAACAAAGGATTAACCGTATTGTGTGGAAGATGATTGTTTGCAGAAAACAGTAGAACAAGTATTGCAGTAGATTGTATTTCAGTAAAGAGAATTGGACCGGGGTCCACAGTTCACTAGAGGTGTCTCTCCCATAAGACAAACAGCATGTTGGGTGAACAAATTACAGTTGGGCAATTGACAAATAAAGAGAGCATGACCATGCACATACATATCATGATGAGTATTGTGAGATTTAATTGGGCATTACGACAAAGTACATAGACCGCCATCCAACTGCATCTATGCCTAAAAAGTCCACCTTCAAAGTTATCATCCGAACCCTCCAGTATTAAGTTGCAAAGCCACAGACAATTGCATTAAGTATGGTGCGTACTGGAATCAACCCCGACATCCTTAGACATAGCAACCATGTTTGCTCCCTCGTGGCAACAGCACAACCCCACCTTAGAACTTTCTGGCCCGGGCCCAGGTGTCAATGCAGGCATGAACCCACTATCGAGCATAAGTACTCCCTCTTGGAGTTACAAGCATCTACTTGGCCAGAGCATCTACTAGTAACGGAAAGCATGCAAGATCATAAATAACACGTAGATATAACTTTGATAATCAACATAACAAGTATTCTCTATTCATCGGATCCCAACAAACGCAACATATAGAATTACAGATAGATGATCTTGATCATGTTAGGTAGCTCACAAGATCCGACAATGATAGCACAATGGGGAGAAGACAACCATCTAGCTACTGCTATGGACCCATAGTCCAGGGGTAGACTACTCACTCATCACACCGGGGGCGACCATGGCGGCGTAGAGTCCTCCGGGAGATGATTCCCCTCTCCGGCAGGGTGCCGGAGGCGATCTCCTGGATCCCCCGAGATGGGATCGGCGTTGGCGGCGTCTCTGGAAGGTTTTCCGTATCGTGGCTCTCGGTACTGGGGGTTTCGTCACGGAGGCTATTTGTAGGCGGAAGGGCAGGTCAAGAGGCGGCACGGGGGCCCCACACCACAGGGCCGCGCGGCCAAGGGGGGGCCGCGCCGCCCTAGGGTGTGGCCCCCTCGTGGCCCCTCTTCGTCTCTCCTTCGGACTTCTGGAAGCTTCATGGAAAAATAGGCCCCTGGGCTTTGATTTCATCCAATTCCGAGAATATTTCCTTACTAGGATTTCTGAAACCAAAAACAGCAGAAAACAAAGAATCGGCACTTCGGCATCTTGTTAATAGGTTAGTTCCAGAAAATGCACGAATATGACATAAAGTGTGCATAAAACATGTAGATAACATCAATAATGTGGCATGGAACATAAGAAATTATCGATACGTCGGAGACGTATCAAGGGGCGGCGGCGCGCACGCGGTCAAAGATCAGGGTGCGGTGGCGCGTGCGGGGGCGGCGGCGGCGGTCTACGGCGGCGGCGCGCGCGGTCAAAGATCGTGGGGCGGCGGCGCGGCGCGGCGCGGCGCGCGAGAGAGAAACGACGCGTCGACGCGCCGGACGGCGCGAGAGAGATCGAGGAGGTCGATGGCGCGGGCGGCGCGCGGGCCGGGCGGGGCGGCGGCGTCGTTGGCGGCGGGGCGGCGGCGTCGTTGGCGGCGGGGCGTCTCTGGAGGCGACGATGTGGAGAGGCGACGGTTCGGGCGCGCGGAGAAGACGATGTGGAGAGGCGATGGCTCGGGGCAAAATATTTATAGCCCCCCCTTTAGTCGCGGTTGGCCAGACCAACCGCGACTAAAGGCTTTTTTTCGCCCGGTTTTTCGTTCCCGCGCGCACAGACCTTTAGTCGCGGTTGGCCAGACCAACCGCGACTAAAGGTATTTTTCAAATTACTTTTTCTTTTTCAAAATGTTAAAAATACAGAAAAACTCAGAAAAATAAAACTAATTCATTTCAAAATCATAAAATACAAATAATATATCGAAAAATTCAGAAAAATAAAACTAATTCAATTCAAAATGTTTAAAATACATATAATATATCAATAAATTCAGAAAAATAAAACTAATTCATTTCAAAATCATAAAATACAAATAATATATAAAAAAAATCAGAAAAATAAAACTAATTCATTTCAAAAAGTTAAAAATACAAATAATATATCAAAAAATTCAGAAAAATAAAACTTATTCAATTCAAAATGATAAAAATACAAATAGTATATCAAAAAATTAAGAAAAGTAAAACTAATTCAATTCAAATTGTTAAAAATACAAATAATATATCAAAAAATCAGAAAAGTAAAACTAATTCAATTCAAAATGTTAAAAATACAAATAGTATATCAAAAAAAATCAGAAAAATAAACCTAATTCAATTCAAAATGTTAAAAATACAAATAATATATCAAAAAATCAGAAAAACCAATTTCTTCCCTCATCTGTCTTCCTGCCCCCCGCTTCCCACCAGTTCTTCCCGGCCACCTCTGTCTTCCCATAAGTTCTCCCCGGCCTGTCTTCCCGCCAGTTCTTTCCCGCCTCTTTCTTCCCGCCACTTTCTTCCCGCCACTTTCTTCCCGCCACTTTCTTCCCGCCTCTTTCTTCCCGCCACTTTCTTCCCGCCTCCTGTCTTCCCGCTCCCATTTTTCCCGCCATTTGTCACTACATGTATGTAGCCCGGCTTGGTCAGCATTATCACATCTCTACAATCTCTCATCACTCTCTCATGGCTTCCACCGCACCCACTCTAACCTACCAGCAGGTGGAGGAGCTTTGCGCCTCGAACTACCCTTGCCCACCGGGCTACCGCATTCCCGCCGGCTGGAGCCTAAGCGCCGGCGGCGTGCCGGTCCCTCCTGTCCCTCAGGGTACTGCGCGCCGGGCGGCCATCACAAACCACTACTACCTCGACCTCACGCCGGAGCAGCGGATGAATCCCACTGGCATCCCGATAACCAGCATACTTGGGACGCCTTCTTCATCAATCGGCGTGAGAGGGCGCTCGCCATGTATGAGGAGGACGGTCTGCCTCCTGGGAACTTCCACGAGGCCGGCCGTCGGCGATGGTGGTACGGCCGGACTCTGCAGAGCGTCATGGACTACATCACGGCCGACGATATCCCCCGCCTACGCTACCCTCAGTTCAAGCCACGAGCGCCGCCCGACGACAGCGACGACAGCAGCGACGATGACGGCGGCAACTTTGAAGGCGACGACTACCAGTACAACGGCGGCGACTATGAAGACTACGAGTATGCATATTATACGCCTAGGCAGGAGTATGACTAAATCACTCCAAATTTCATGTATCATCAGTGGTATCTCGAATCATTCGAAAATGGACACCAAACACATTACGGGTAATATAATTCACATGATCCATTCAACAAAGTTTGGTACAATAAATTATTACACATCATTTCTTTCCTTGTGTCCCTGCTTGCTTACGATTGTGCCGTATCCATGGAGCATCCTCATCATTTAACTTAATGCTTGGGTCGGTGTTCACTTTGAAGGGCGGAATTTCAGCAAACATATTATAATCTTCTGACATGTCTGTCTTGTCCTCCACTCCCACGATGTTTGTTTTCCCTGAAAGAACAATGTGGCGCTTTGGATCATCGCATGATGTACTGGTCGTTTTCTTATCTTTCCGTTTCCTCGGTTTGCTACTCATGTCCTTCACATAGAAAACCTGAGCGAAATCTTTCGCTAGGACGAATGGTTCGTCAAGGTAACCAAGATTGTTGAAATCCACCATTGTCATTCCGTATTGCTGGTCCACCTTTACCCCACCTCCTGTTAGCTTGAACCATTTGCACCGGAACAAAGGGACCTTAAAGGAGGGTCCATAGTCAAGTTCCCATATCTCCTCTATGTAACCATAATATGTGACCTTTTGCCCATTCTCGATTGCTGCATCAAAGCGGACACCACTGTTTTGGTTGGTGCTCTTTTTATCTTGGGCGATCGTGTAAAATGTATTCCCATTTATCTCGTACCCTTGGAAAGTCGTTATAGTCGAAGATGGTGTCTTGGCCAACATGTACAGCTGATCTACAACATGATCGTCATTCATTAAATGTTTTCTCAACCAACTGCCTAAAGTCTCCTTGTGGGCCTTCCTAATCCAGGATTCAGGCTTCCCCAGGTTATCCTCGCGTAAAATATTCTTGTGTTTCTCAAAGTACGGAGCCACCAAGCTGGAATTGGTCAGAACTGTGTGGTGTGCTTCAGTCAGAGAATGGCCGTCCATACATATCATTGATTTCCTTCCGATCGTGCCTTTTCCACTTAGTCTCCCCTCGTGCCGCGATCGAGGAAGACCAATCGGCTTAAGGTCAGGAACAAAGTCAACACAAAACTCAATTACCTCCTCATTTCCATAGCCCTTGGCGATGCTTCCTTCTGGCCTAGCACGGTTACGAACATATTTCTTTAATACTCTCATGAACCTCTCGAAGGGGAACATATTGTGTAGAAATACAGGACCGAGAATGGAAATCTCTTCGACTAGGTGAACCAGGAGGTGCGTCATAATATTGAAGAATGATGGCGGGAACACCAACTCGAAACTGACAAGACATTGGATCACATCTTTCTGTAACCGTGGTAGAACTTCTGATTGATTACCTTCTGAGAGATTGCATTGAGGAATGCACATAGCTTCACAATGGCTACTCGAACATTTTCCGGCAGGTGCCCCCTCAAAGCAATCGGAAGCAATTGCGTCATAATCACGTGGCAGTCGTGAGACTTCAGGTTTTGGAACTTTTTCTCCGCCATGTTTATTATTCCCTTTATATTGGACGAGAATCCAGACGGGACCTTCATACTGCTCAGGCATTCAAAAAAGATGACCTTCTCTTCTTTGGTCAGAGCGTAGCTGGCACGACCTTGAAACCATTCCGGATGCCGGTCATCAGGGTCTTTCAAACGTTGCTGGTCCTGCCGTGCTTCCTTTGTATCATTTGTCTTCCCATACACGCCCAAGAAGCTTAGGAGGTTCATGCAAATATTCTTCGTAACATGCATCACGTCGATTGCAGAGCGGACTTCTAGGACTTTCCAATATTCTAGCTCCCAGAATATAGATTTCTTCTTCCACATGGTTGCGTGCCCGTCAGCTCCCTTCGGAACTGATTGTCCGCCAGGACCCTTTCCAAAGATGACTTTCAAATCCTTGACCATATCAAATACCTCAGCACCAGTGCATTCCGCAGGCTTCGGCCGGTGATCTACCTTGCCGTTGTAATGCTTGCCTTTCTTTCTTACTGGATGAATTTTCGGAAGAAATCGACGATGCCCAAGGTACACGTTCTTCTTACAATTTGGCAAATGTACACTTTCAGTCTCATGTAAGCAGTGCGTGCATGCATTGTATCCCTTATTTGACAGTCCCGAAAGGTTACTAAGAGCAGGCCAATCGTTGATGGTTACGAAAAGCAATGCTCGTAGGTCAAATTCCTCTTCTTTGTGCTCATCCCACACACGGACACCAGGTCTGCCCCACAGCTGTAAAAGTTCATCAACTAATGGCCTTAGGTACACATCGATGTCGTTGCCGGGTTGCTTCGGACCTTAGATAAGCACTGGCATCATAATGAACTTCCGCTTCATGCATGTGGTGATCCTGCATACCACTGCATGTTGTAGTATGCCAGTCGTTGATATAACATTCACGAAGTACCATTCCGCAAATATTACATCCCTCAGAGTAGTACAGCAGAACATAGCAGGTCCATAACTCATTCATTTATTATTACAACTATCATACACATGTCATCTTGGGGCTCCTCTTGGGTCCTAAGAGGAATACTCCTGGGTTCGAGGCGAACCCAACTTAACTTACAATATAAGAGTCTTATCAAGTTATACATTTATTTCCTCGAGCAGCTAAATACTAAGAGTTCGGGCTGCTCGGTTACTACTACTACTGGGTATCTCTAGGCTTGATCTCCTCCGGAAGCCTCCCCGGATCCGTAGACAATGAGGTAGTCTACGCCTTCTATACCTCCAGAGAGGTCTGGTTCTTCATAGCCGATGATCTCGGCTCCTTCATTGTTGTCGCAGTCCTCCTCCAGACGATTCAGACAATCTAAGCATGGGATTTAAGAGTGGTATGAGTACGAGCGTACTCAACAAGTTCATTATAGATAAGAGGTGTTTAATGCTCTAGCTACAATATTAGACCAGAAAGTCTAATACCAATGCAAGTTTTGATAAACATTTCTTCAAGAGATTGTTTTTATTTCAAAGAGCTATGTCCGTCAGCCTTCACCGGTTTACTAGAACTTCATGGAGCTCCTTTCCAGCCGCGTTCGCAGTTCCTCATCCCGGAACAGGGAGTGACAGGTCACAGTTCTTTACACTCTGCAGAGGTGTGTTGCTTTACCCATAAGAGATCTTAACCTTGGTGCCAACCGGGCAGCTTTCCCGTCCACACTTCCTTCGGTGTGAGGCCCGGTATAAGGTCTAGCCAATAATGTTCCTCCGCTACCTCGAACACCCACCCTTTGTTGCATGCCCCGACCCTGGGTCCACGTCGGTCCCATTATTCCTGTAGATTTCAAGGTGGACCCCGACCACGACGTCAGTGCTGGGCTCTACCATACACTCCTACGCCGGTAGCTGCAACCCATCATAGACCGCAATACCGTGGGGACTTAGGACTCCCCAGCCTCACCGCTTGCTCCTTCGGGCGACAAGTGTACTACGGACTATGCCGTGGGGACTTAGGACTCCCCAGCCTCACCGCTTGCCCCCTTGGATTACAAGTGTACTACGGTAAAGCGCATCCGTTGATGAACGAGAGGTGGAAACACTTTTGACTACTCCGTCCCACTCCGGATCTTATGGTTAACACGGGTATTACGGCACAAGAATCACTGGCGACATTTGTTGTTTAATCCTAGATGGATATAAACCCTTGCAATGGAACCTCCACCATATCAACACAATCCATGGTTCCATTGCCCACCACATAGTCATATTCATAGTTATGAAAGTAGTGGTTTTGGTTTTTTATGCAATAGTGATAACCATAGTACTTTGCAAGTAATTTGATAGAAATACTCAAATGACATGAGCAAGTGATGAACTTGCCTGAACACTGCAAAGTTTTGCAGTTGGAAGGTGTGGACTGACCCTTGTCCTCTGGTTCTGAAAAATAGCATCATTGTCCGATAAGGGAATGGTTAAAGAAGCAATTATGCATGATTCCGTTTTTAGGGTTTGTTCCCCCCTTCTGATGTCGTTATTATTTCATGTAAGAGGTTAATACTAAGAATAATTTGGGGATACTTGATTTAAAGTAAAATACAACCTTGAAATGTTGTCAAGGTGTTTTTAAAGTCCAAATGCATTAATGGACTTATTTTTATTATAGAAAATTATATGTGTGATTTAAATGGTTATTTAAATCATCAAATGAAGACTTATTCTTATTTGTCTTCAAAAATTCTCTTTGATATTTTATTTAGGGGATTTCTATTTTCGTGCCCTCAGGTCCTTAGTTGTACTCAGTTTTCCCCAGCTCCTTAGTTTTTCCTCAGTTTTCCCCAAGCCCTTGTCTGAACCGCAGAAGGAGCTCGGACGGAAGGAATCCGTTAAGTTGACCGTTCCGTGCTGACGAGTGGGGTCGTGTCGTTTGTGGGGTCGCGTCGTGTGGGACCGCGTCGTGTGGGGCTGGTAGGAAGGGACCGCGTGGGACAGGACGAGGCCGTGTTTGTGTGGCCGTAGCGTGTGGGGCCGTAGCGTGTGGGTCCGGGACGGGGGCACGAGTGGTTTCTGTCTCTTTCGCCCAGATTAGCAGTTTTCAATGTACCTTTTTCCTCTCTATCGCTCGATCTCATTCATATTTGATAGCCCAAATTGGTAGCAAATCTAGAGCAGCTTCTCCTTCTGTTTTTTAACGCCATTCATTTCTTTATGCCTTCGTTTTTACCCAATCAGGTAGGAAATCTAGGGCACAAATCCAGAGAAAAAATATAGGATAAGCTGCATACAGCAACCAACATAGCATAGATATATTCAGGACAGATCCAAAAGTAGTACCGATAGATCCAACATAAGCTACATTTTACATGAAATTAAGCTGCTCTACAGATAGAGCAGTCACATACAGAGAGTGCAGTAGGCACGTTCAACGCCTCCAGGTAGCGCGTGTGACTCGCTTGGAGGTTGCGCAGGTGAATCCCAAGTGCTTTGTGTTTGGCCATGTACGCATGCACGTTCACGGTCCTTCCAACTCTAGCGCCACATCTGCCAATGGATTCAGCATGGTTCACCAGGGAGTTGAAGTCGGTGGCGCGGAGCTTCCTGTTGCAGAAGGGGCACTTGTAAATGCCTCGAGCAAAAGGGCCATCGTAATGGCCGGACAGCAACCTCCTGAGGACTTGACGAGTCTTGGTGTGGAAGGACTCGCGTCATTTGCCGACGTCATTGCTACGCACCTGTCACGTAGCACCAAAGATCGTGCAAAAACACGGAGTCAATTGCAACGATGATGGAATAGAGAGTGAACAAAAAATCATGCATGATAATATGGGCTCGAAAAAAGAGGTAGCCTCGGTTACATTGGACACACTTATATCCAGGATTTGAGTCAGCAAACCAAAGATCATGCACAACAAATTTGTACACACCAATTGTTTACTGACCAAACCCTGAATCAATTTATGCCCAAATATTCATCATCATCGGCACAAATCTTAAACAAAAGCAAATCACAAACACTAATAACGCAAGATCTAACACAAAAGGATCGAACTAGGAACAGACGAACAGTAATAACGCAAGATCTAACAAAAAAGGATTGAACTAGGAACAGACGAACCGTAATAACGGTAGATCTAACACAAAATGATTGAAATGAGATAAGAACAAGGGAACAAAGGGTTACCTCCGGCTCGTTGTCGACGATGGTGTTGTCTTAGGGGTTCTCCGGCGCGTAAATCGCACCGGTTCGTACGGGTCCCAATCGACGGGGGCCTGGACGGGGCGGCGGCCGATGCGCCGGCTGCTACGATGGAAGCAGCGACAGGGCCTGGACGGGCGGCGGCTGATGTGCCGACAATGGGCATCTCATTCTTCTCCATCGCCGGCGGTTTTCTTCGGGGTTTTTTCTTCGGTT